>NW_027511025.1:3684250-4912334 GCF_048772815.1 Callospermophilus lateralis | reverse complement strand
GTGGGTCATGTGGATCTTCCATTGGCTTCCAAATGGCTTGTGACTGAAATAGTGTAGCCAGCAGACCCTTATATGTAAAGGCATCTCGTTATATGGAGAGGTTTAACGTCAATTTTAAGAAACAGGTTGCTATGGTCAAGGGGACAAGCTATGTTGGATAGAAGACTTGTTGGTGCATTCTCCTGGAGAACCTGAGCCACCACACATGACAGAACTCACTCTAGCATTTTGTCCCAGTTGAACTCATTGTATTTCGTTAAGTAAATACCATACTCCCAGTGCAGCAGCAAGAAACACCACAAAAAGTGGAGGATGACCAAATGGCTTCACAGTCCACATGGGGAGACACTTAGACCCGAGTGGCCACAGTTTACCTACAAAGAGAGAATTCAGCACTGCTCCCTTATGTTCATTAAAAAAAAAGAAACCATGTTCTCCAGGTCACATAGATGCAGACCCATCTTTGATGGTCTCACTACAAATGAAGCTAAAGCTCCTGACAACAACATATATTTCAAGTGCCCGAACTCAGAGACAGTTTCTCAAGAAGTTTTTAGGCCAGCAGAGCTCCATGTTTGTGGAGTGTTTACCCTGACCCTAACTTTTGGAAACTCCTCTACCACCTCCAAGGTTGTGAACTCCTGATTATGTTCCATTCCATATATGTATTCACAGATTTTCTAACTCTTCTCCTCTAATTGTGTCTTATTTGGGGTGAAGGTAATGGCAATTCATTGTTCTGGATGAGAGTGGGAATATTTTTGTGTGGCACATATTTGCATACACATTGGATTCATTTTCTTATTTTCCAATCAAAATACTGAAACCATGACACTAACCCATACCCTACTAGACTCTGACTACTAATCCTAATATGATGGAGGAAAAATAACCAAAACAAAATAGAAATACATGCAGTTCAGTGGAGGCATGGTGTATATTTGGACTTGCCTTTTACATGATAAAGGGTAGGTGTTATAAATCTAGTCAATTTTTGGTTAAAATAATTCTCCATGTGTTTTTAAAATTAACTAATATGTGAATTCCTGTCTCCCTTTCTCTATAGACTATTCAGCACATGTATATTTATATGCACATATAGAATCCTACCTGGTATCACAGGTTAATTTTTTTGTTTTGTCTGACTTGGAAGATACAAATTGTGAGAAGAGATCCCTCCTCCTAAACGCTGTTGAAACTGAAAATTCAACCTATGGGTGAGCTTCCTAATAGAAAAACATTATACAAAAATCCATGTTCAGTAAAATAATTATTTTTGCATATGTGAATTATATATATTTAATGATGAATTTCGATTAGCATATGTATTGCTACTTTTTATAGTCTGTGTGTATGTTTTGTGTGTATATATATATATATATATATATATATATATACTCTCCAGATTTTTCAAAATATGAAATATATGTGTCTTATATATACTCCCTAAATTTATTCATGTTGATGTATTTAGATTTATAATCGATTTTTCACAAGATTATTCTCAGAATTATTCATCAACTTGAAATATATATTTGTTTCCTAGTACTGAAAACTGACTTCAGTGAAAGCTGCACACAAATCCTAATATTTCTAGAGTAACTGACCCAGTTTAATATCAACGCAAGTAGACTCCTATGGGACATGACATATAATTTGACGTTCATTTTTATTCAACAATGGTACATTACTATTTCTGCAGTTTATGCACATCGTAGGATATATATTTTATCCACAAGTTCACAAATTTTTAGACATTTGTTTCAATGTCAATCACTTCCTGCTTCAGAACACAAGTATTCCTCCATGTTTCTTGACTGGTCTTTTCATGAGACTTCTTTCCAAAAATATTATATTTGATTTCCATAATCAGTTTGAAGCAAAACTCACACACACTTCAGGATAAACCACAACCCTAATATTACCATTAGATGTATTACTGGTTGAAATGAATGTATGTATATCAATATAAGATTTCCTGAATATTTTTAGATATCAATTTAATCCATCATTTAAAGTTGGAACAAGTAATATTATTTATTCACACTACGCTCTATTCATGCATTATCTCTATATTCATAGACACAGGGTACATCTATTTTTACCCACAATACTAATTTATACATCTTCAAAATATGGCTCCAAGAAATGGTGGAAGAAATACTCATGTTACCTGATCCACATATACATTTTATCACAGTAATATTCTGGTCAGAAAATGCAAACATCACACTTATGATTGTACCAAAGTCTAAATGGAAAATGAACATGGATTACTAAAAACATCCATGTCCAGGCTGCCTAATGCTCCCACTTGTCAATCTTTTTGAGGACTACATATTTGTTTTTTCCTAAGATTATATATTGAAACTCAATCATATTGAAAATGTCTAATCCAATCACTCACTTTACACTTTGCATGATTTCCTAATGTCTCTATGGATATCTGCTTTCCTACATATTTTCCCCAGTTCATCATTGTGACTGATTCTTCACACGTTCTGACATTCATATTCACTCTCTACCCGAAACCCTATTGCTAAAGAATTTTTGGTCCAAAACTTATACTCACTCTTCTTTTTAAACGTACAAACTGTCTTCCTAATACTACCAACTATCCCTTTTATCCTGGATGTTCTCTTCGACATTCAATCATCCAAGGTACAAGGTCCTATAACATTGTATATCGATTTATCTGAGACATCTGTGCAGAACATAATTCAAAGCTAAGTATCCCAATGAAGGTCCCAATGTCTTTCTGGGCTTCAAATCATACCTAGATTTCTGTTTCCATACTTATATTTTACCTATATATTCTTGTAAATATCGCAGGTTCCCAATACCATTATTCATCCAACAGAATGACTCCTCACCAAAATCGAACCTGTTATTAACCCTAACCATACACTGTTCCCTCAATCTACCTTTACAGAAGAGCAGGGACAGAGTTTGTCTTACAATACAGGAATGTAGGAGATCTTCCACCTGCTTAGAAACTCAATGGTCCAAGCAGAAATGATCCCTGGAGAAGTATTAGGCAGCTATGTAGGACCTGAGAGAGCAAAAGTCATCTTCCATGGCAAACAACCTTGTCAGGATGAAGGGTTGTGTCTGAATCAGCCTCTCTATTCTTAATGGAGAGAATATGGACCAAACCAGGACAATGTGGAGAGCTGTTTCTGGTTCCATATGGTTGAAATACCATTCTAACTAGTGAAAGTGTCAGAGGAAGTAGGGTATCCTCCATCTCATGGGACCCTTGGAAGCAACTGTTATAACAAAGTGGTTGCCAAGGCAGTGAACTCATTAAATTCTTGAAATAAGTGACCTACCTCACTTCCTTGGTGATGGAACTCTCTGAATTTGGGATCCAGGAAGCCAGGCACACAGAGCCAGTCCCAGTCTCAGTCCCAGTGGGCTCACATGTTTGGATTTACCAAGGACAGAGTCTGTCTTTTTTGGTACCTACTGATGTGAGGATGGCCAAATGCGAGGAGAGTTCTGAAGACGGGCCTGCCCTGAGAAAGCATGTAGTGGTCAGAACAGGCTCCTGACAACTTCACAGTGTTTGACAAGGAGACCAGATCTAAGACAAGACAGGCCTTTTTGGGGGAACATAAAATGGCCCACCAGTCAAAGGACACTCTGGATAGTCACAGACTTACTTGGGGGAAGGAGGTGCCTTTTTGAGTGTGTGTGTGAGTTTGTGGTTTTGTCTCATGTTCTGAGAATAGGTAGGAAAGGCGGTGTGTTTGGTTTGGAGTGGACTATTTCTAGAAAGAACTTTGACAAGGCAAGTGTTTCTGTGTCTGTGTCTCCCACTGTGTCCATGGTTGTAGACATTAGAAAAGAGAATGCATCAATGGATGTGTCCTGTCTAGTAGAAAGCTTCCCAGCATTCATCCTGTCCATTTTAGTAATGGACTGCAGGTTGCCTTATCGATGGGCAACACCTACTATCTTACTAAGTTTCTGTTTTCTTCCTGAATTTTGGCCACTCTCCAGAATAGGTTCATGGTTTTGTGTCCAAAATATGTACCACCTCCAAACTCTGCGACATGGTTATGTTCTGGATAGCTGGAGGGAATTGGAGCATCTCAGAAAACTCAGATATCAGTGTGACCAGAAAAGCCTCAGTGGAGAAACCCTGTTTTGGGCCTTTTGCTAACCTATTGATCTTTTGCCCTGAATGTCAGGAAGGTCTTTGCCTCAGGCCACCCCTTGGTGAAGCCTGAAGGAAACAGTTTTCAAATGGAAATGAATGGGAATCACCTGTGGCTCTTTGCTTAATTGCTTTGGAAAGCCATGTGTCTGAATCAGCCTCTTGGCCCTGTGAGAGGCTATGGCTTAGATTTTCAGCGCCTGATGGATCTAAAGAAACATCCAATGTGTGCATCCAAAACCAAAATGGCAAAAACATAAGTCATTGTGGATGATGTCTCTTGCCTTCCTCTGTTAGGTTCCTGACCTTCTTCAAGGGAGTATAGGGATTTTTTGGGTCAAATGAGTTCTTCCAAGCTCTTCAGAGGTGCTTGGGTTTAATCATGAATCCAAATCACATAAGGAATTTATACCTGACAGTCAGTAGGCCTCTAATTGGAGAAGTAGAGCAGTATTAGCGGCAGACGTATGTGATCAATCCTAGTTCACAGGAAGGGTGTCCAGGCCACCCTGAGTTTAGGCAAATGAGGGGCAAGGAAGCTTATTTTGGACACTCTCTTGAGCTGCGCCATTCAAGGAATCCTCCAGCCAGAGGTTATGATGAGTGACTCTATGGAAGAAGATGAGGGCCATGTGGAATTGTTTTGGTTTTAATTGTGGTCATTTATGTGGTGGTTGGAAAAGATGACTGGGTGCACCTAGCCTTGAACACTGGTGTGATTCTCCTCAGAGACTGAGTTCTGTAACTGACCTCAGAGTAGTAATTGCTTTGAAAATGGTTGTGTCTTAATTAGCCTCTTGGCCCTGTGTGAGGCTGTGACTTAGATTATCATCACCAGATGGATCGAAAGAAAGATCCCATGTGTGCATCCAAAACCAAAATGGCCAAAAGAGCAGTCATTGTGGATTAAGCCTCTTGCCTTTCTCTGTAAGGTTCTGAAAGAATAAAAGAAATTGAAATTGAAATTGAAATGTAAAGAACCAGGTTTGTAAACTTTCCAAGCTGCACTTTCCTGTGGCAGTTTAGACAATTCCCGGATCTGCCCATTAGATGTGTGTTGAAATCTTCCCTGACTACCTAGTTACTTAACAACCCTTTCCCAGAATCCCAGCAGCTCAGCAAGTATACATCTCAGGTATTCAACCAATCAGTTTAAATGTATACCCCTTCTTAGGGCTGACCAATCACCCCCTGCCCGAATTGTTCCCGCAAATGAAAGTGCTAATCATGCTTTAGAGTTGTTATTTGATTTTCCCATGGTATATGATGAATTGCTAAAGGAGGCTATCATGTATGTAAAGTCCCTGCCCTCTCTAAGGAATGTATATAAACTCTGCTCAAGTTGTTCTCAGGGCTCTTTGTTCTTTGCTCCTCTAAAGTGAGCTCTGAGCCCCAGCATGCTGGACCCCCAATAAAACCTTTGCTGTTGCATGAGAAAGCCTCTTGGTGGTCTTCTTCTCTGACGTTCGCCCCACCTATTCATCTGGAGGCCCCAGGTGAGCTATCCGGCAGCGGTGGACAAAAGACCCCAATGGACTCCTCTCGGGGTAAGTAAGGCACCTCTTTCTGGTTTTGGGTTTCAGGTTATGGATTGGCAAAGTGGCTGTCAGTGAAGAGCATTAGCTCTCTCTGATGGTGGCTGACAGATGTGTCACAGAGCTACAGGCCACGTTCCTGGGGGACACTCCAGAGGACTAGAGAAATCAAGGAATACTAATTTCTTCAACTCGTTTATATTTTGCTTCAGGATTCGGTTCGCCAGCCCATCAGGTTTTGCCGGCTACTCAGTTTTGGTCATTGTTCTGAACTCATGTTGAGTTTTCCGGCTGTCTTTATTGTCTAACCCATCAGGTTTTGGCAGTTACTCAGTTCTAATCTTTGTCTTGGACTCATGTTAAACGTTTACTGTTTGTCTTTGTCTGTGTTGCGTTTGTGTCTTCACTGTCCCTGTTTGAGTAACTCTCATTATGGGACAAAGCACTTCCACTTCTCTGTCCCTGACACTTGATCATTGGACTGATGTCCGCTCAAGGGCCCAGAATCTTTCTTTTTCAGTAAAATGCCGTACCTGGCAGATTCTCTGTGCTTCAGAATGGCCTATTCTCAGAGTCAGGTGGCCCCCCAGAAGGATCCTTCTACTTCCCTCTAATCCGAAAAGTCAGAGATATTGTCTTTCAGCTGGGGCCACGTGGCCACCCAGATCAACAGCCATATACCCCTTCCCCCAGCATCCTATCATTCAAACATTCCACTCCTCCCCCTCTTCCTTCCATTCTCCCTGAGTCACAAGACTGGACACTCCTCCCACTCCTTATCCTCTACCCTCGCTCTCCAACCCCCAACACGTTCCAGATGATATTCTCGCCGCTGACTCAGCCTCTCCGCCGCTAGAGGCAATTGGGCCAGACCCAAGCACTCCAGGGGACTTCTCTGCAGCAGCAGCAACCCCTCCTCCCCTGGAGGAAGCTGGGCCACCTAAAGGAACCCGCCGGTGACGGATAATAGAAAACTCGGAAGCCCCTATGATGCTTCCTCTCCGTCCCTACGGGCCAATGAACCGATCCAACTGGCACCCAAACACCTTTAAATGTAGGTAGCATCTGTCCACTTATCGCCAGACTCTAATAGCGGGTCTCCGAGTGGCCGCCAGAGGGCCGACTAATTTGGCCAAGGTAAGAGAGATTATCCAAGGGCCTAATGAGTCTCCCTCTATGTTTCTGGAGAGAATTATGGAAGCATATAGGAAATATACTCCTTTTGATCCTCAGGCAGAGGATGAACAAGCATCTGTTGCAATGGCCTTTATCGAGCAGGCTGCCCTAGATATTAAGAGAAAGTTACAACGTCTAGATGTATTACAAGATAAGACCTTGAGAGATTTAGTAAGAGATGCTGAGAAAGTATATTATAAGAGAGAAACTGAGGAGGAAAGGGAACAGAGGAGAGAGATGGAAAGGGAACAAAAGGAGGATGAAAGGAGCAAAAGGCAGACTAAAGCATTGACTAAGGTTCTGGTCAGAGCACCAAATATGCCAGAAGTTAAAAAGCAGGGAGTCAGAAAGGGATACCTGGGCCCCCGCCAATGGCTGCCCCTGGCCTCAGATCAGTGTGCCTACTGTAAAGAAAACAGGACACTAGGCCAAAGAGTGCCCCCGAAAGAAGCAGAGATGCCAGTCCGCCGTGCTGACTCTAGAAGAGGACTAGGAAAGTCGGGGCTCGGATCCCCTCTCCGAGCTAAGGGTAACATTTAAAGTGGAGGGGACCCCAGTGAACTTTGAAGTGGATACAGGAGCAGTATAATCAACCTTTAAGACCCCACTGGGCCCCCTATCAAATAAATGGTCCCCTGTTAAAGGTACTAATGGCAGTAGATATTGGGCTGGGACAACTAAGAGGACTATGGACCTAGGAAATGGAAAAGTCCACCACGCTTTCCAAGTAATCCAAGAATGCCCAGCCCCATTGATGGGCTGGGATCTGCTTACCAAACTCTGGGCTAGAATAACCTTTAACCCTGATGGTTCCCAAGTGGAGTTTCTAAAGCCTTCAGTAAAAACTCCCATAGTCATGGCTTTGACAACATCCGTAGAAGATGAACATCAACACTTCGCGCCTCCTAGGACTGATCAAACAGGCAAACTACCCCAGAAATGGATAAAAGATTATCCTAATGCCTGGGCAGAAACTGCTGGGTTAGGTCTAGCCATATAACAACCTCCAATAGTAGTAGAATTAAAAGCCTCTATCTCTCCAATCAGTGTTAAACAATATCCTCTAATCAAAGAAGCTAAGGATGGGATAAGGGCCCATATTCAGAAATACCTGGCTCTTGGGGTCTTAAGGCCCTGTCATTTGTCCTAGAATATCCCCCTGCTACCAGTAAGAAAGCCAGGAACTGGGGACTACCGGACGCTTCAATACCTAAGAGAGATCAACAACAGAGTGCAGGACATTCACCCCACTGTACCGAATCCATATAATTTGCTTAGCGCTCTGAATCTGGAGCAGGAATGGTACACTGTGCTAGACTTAAAAGATGCTCACTTTTGCTTGCCCGTACATAAGGACACTCAGTTGCTGTTTGCTTTTGAGTGGATAGACCCCGAAAAAGGAACATCTGTCCAACTAACCTGGACTAGACTCCCACAGGGGTTCAAAAACTCTCCCACTCTCTTTGATGAACCCCTCCACAAGGACTTCAATGACTTCAAAACTGCACACCCCGATGTCACCATACTCCAATATGTGGATGGTCTGCTACTGGCAGCCGACACCAAAGAGAACTATGAGTCTGGGACCCAAGCATTATTTTCCAAGCTTGCTCGGCTTGGATATAGGGCTTCTGCCAAAAAGGCCCAAATTTGTCAGCAAGAAGTAATCTTCCTGGGTTATTCTCTTAGGGGTGGCAAAGGATGGCTCACTGAGCCCACAAAACGAACCTTTGTGCAGATACTGCCCCCATCTAATAAGAGACAACTCAGGGAGTTTCTTGGGACTGCCGGCTTTTGCAGGTTATGGATTCCTGGGTTCGCGTCTCTGGCTGCCCCTTTATACCCGCTGATAAAGGGGGATGCCCACTTCCAATGGACCCCTGAGCACCAACAAGCTTTTGATAATGTCAGAAAAAAGGTGCTGCTATCTGCTCCGGCCTTAGCACTCCCAGATATAGAAAAACCCTTCAGTCTCTACATCGAGGAAAAGAAAGGAATAGCACGGGTTGTGCTCACTGAGACTTTGGGACCTTGGAAAAGGCCGGTAGAATACTTATCAAATAAACTGGACCCAGTGGCTAGTGGGTCGCCCCATTGCTTAAGAGCTATAGCAGCGGCAGCCCTTCTAATAAAAGATGCTGATAAATTAACGTTGGGACAGAAGCTAACGATTATAGTCCCCCATGCCCTGGAGTGCATCATCTGTCAGCCTCCAGAGATGTGGCTATCAAACTCTAGAATAACCCACTACCAGAACCTCTTGCTTGACAAAGACAGAATCACGCTGGGACCCGCTGCTCCACTCAACCCGGCTACACTGCTGCCAGAAGAATCATCAAGACCCGTTGCTCATGAGTGTCAACACATACTGGCAGAGGAAACCAGTATACGACGAGACTTGAAGGATCAGCCACTGCCTTGCCCTGAAGTTGTATGGTTTATGGATGGCAGCAGCTTCCTCCAAGATGGTAAGCGGTGGGCTGGAGAAGCAGTAGTTAGCAAAATTAATGTCATCTGTTCCTCTGGTCTCCCAGAACTGACATCAGCCCAAAAAGCAGAACTGATTGCCCTTACGAAAGTATTGGAACTAGCAACAGGCAAAAGGGCCACCATATACACTGATAGCCGCTATGCATTTGCCACTGCAAATGTGCACGGGGCTATTTACCATCAAAGGGGGTTATTAACCTCCACCTGGAAAGAAATAAAGAACAAAGATGAGATCCTCCAACTTCTCTCAGCAGTGCAGGGCCCTAAGGAACTAGCTATAGTGCACTGCCCAGGGCACCAGAAGGGAAACGAACCCTTGGCGGTTGGAAAAACAAGGGCAGATGAGGAAGCTTAATTGGCAGCCCTAAATGGAGTGACTGTGTTAACTTTTTCCACACCAGGGGGAACAACAATCAGGAGACTTGGCCGCACCGGAACATTCAGGCAACTTATCATCTGAGGAGACAGATACAGAACTCTGGGATCCTACAGAGCCAAGTTTACAATTTCAAAAAGCCCACCTTTATGTCAAAGACGTACACCAGCTCACCCACTTAGACTCAGAGAAGATATAGGCACTCTTAAAGGACCGGAGAAAGGACTTATTATTGACTGACTCACAGAGGAAAGAAATAGCTGAGCAGGTGACTAGAGCTTGTCAAGTCTGCCAAGTAGTTAATGCTTACCCATCCAAGCTTCCTGCAGGGAAGCGCTTACAAGGAACCAGACAAGGACAATTCTGGGAATTGAACTTTACTGAAATTAAGCCAGCAAGGTATGAACTTAAATATCTCCTAGTCTTTGTAGATACTTTTTCAGGATGGGTCGAAGCCTTCCCCATGAAGAAAGAAACAGCTCAGATGGTAGTCAAAAAGATCGTAGAAGACATTTTTCCAAGGTTCGGCCTGCCTAAGGTAATAGGGTCCGCTAACGGACCGGCATTCATGCCCCAGGAAAGTAAGGGATTTGCCAGGACCCTGGGGATTAATTGAAAGTTACATTGTGCTTATAGACCCTATAGCTCAGGACAGGTAGAAAGGATGAATAGAACCATCAAAGAGTACTTAACAAAATTAAGCTTGGATACTGGCATAAAAAATTGGACTATGCTCCAACCTTATGCACTGTTTTGTGAAAGAAATACCCCCTCCGCCTCTTTGTGTAACCTCACCTCTTATGAAATTCTCAATGGTGCCCTTCCTCCAGTAGGGGACCTAATCCCAACTATGAGACTTAATGATTCCTTTCACACCCCCTTGCTTGACAGATTTAAAGCCCTTTAACAAACCCAGCACCCAGCGATACCTGTGGAAACATTTGGCCTCTGCTTATCAGACTGGAGACGAGGGAACCCCACATTGATATCAAGTGGGAGGCTTCGTCTACGTGAGATGGCGTCAGGTGTCATCCCTGGAACTCCACTGGAAAGGACCATACCAGGTGCTGCTTATAACACCCACAGTGGTGAAAGTGGATGGGATCACTTCCTGGATCAATGCCTCCCATCTCATGCCTGAGCCCTGTACAGACTCTGGCTGGAAACTTCTACAGACTGGTATCCATCTCAAGTTGCGTGTCCGTCATGTGGGTAGGGCTATGGATTCTTCCCATGACCACCAGCAGCCCTAATCCCCATCAGCGTGCTCAGCAACAAGGGCAAGTAATGAATCCTAATGGGCAAGTAGTGTGATCTATTTCACAAACAGCCACCTTATGGACTTGGTGGCCATCTCTCCACCCGGAAATTTGTCAGCTTGCCATAGGCTTCCCTGACTGGGATCTCCCTGACATAGAGGACCCCACACAGATCCCACTCAAACCCTAACTAGGGCAACATAGACCACCTTAACCCATGAATTGTGGATGTCATCTCCCCCAGCTCAGGTGTAAACTAGCCAGTCTTGACTATTATGTGTGCCCACCTGATTTCCAAAGTCATAAAACAGGCCCAAACCTGTGGAGGACCCAGTGACTTTTATTGTAGATCTTGGGGTTGTGAACAAACGAAAGCTGCATGGTGGAACCCAAACTCCCCAGAAAGGTATGATTCCGGTAGGATGAAATGACACCTGGATTGATCCCAAGAAATGTGCTGCTTGCCCAGTGGTGTCAAAAACTCGCTGTGGAAAGAATACTCTATGTTACCCCCTCAATATAACTTTCACTTCCAAAGGAAGGGGCTACCTCAGAAAAACCTGGCCTATGGGAAATACGTGGGGAATGCGATTCTATATTTATGGCCCAGGTGATGAATTTGGTCTCTGGTTCACCGTCTGGCTTAAAAAGAAAGAAAATCCCACAGCAATAGGACCCAATCCCCTCAAGCCAGGGATTAAGCCTCCTAAACCTTCCATGCCTAGATCTACCAGAACCCCTCTACCATCTAATACTTCCTGGATTCCGTCTTTGCCTACTTCCCCAGTCCAGAGTACATCTGACTCCTCCCCCTGGGAACTAATTAAAGGAACCTTTATGGTACTGAACTCCACACAGTCAGAACTCCTTGTATTTCAGCCCAGGTCTTTGACAGCCCTGTAAATTATTGTGTAATGGTGCAGATACTCTCCAGGGTACTCTATCATAATGCCTAATCATTTGAAGGTCTACTAGGGGGACAAACAACCTGATATCAAGGGGAACCATTGTCCCTTACTCTAGCCATCCTATTGGGGATAGGAGCTGCTGCAGGAGTGGGTATGGGAACAGCTTCTATGATGCGTGGTTAACAACAAATGGCCCAATTAGAAACAGCAATAAATCAAGACTTGAAGATGTTAGAGACCTCCATCACAGCTTTGCAGGAATCCTTAACCTCTCTCTCTGAAGTTGTTTTACAGAACAGGTGAGGATTAGACCTCCTCTTGATGAGGGAGAGGGCCTCTGTGTTGCACTGAGAGAAGAATGTTGTTTTTATGCTGACCATATTGGAGTTGCAAAATAATTCATGAGTAAATTAAGAAAATATCTTGAAGAGCGCCAGAGAGAATGGGAGATTCAACAAGGGTGCTTTGAGTCATGGTTAACCGAGTACCCCTGGTAACTACACTAATATCAGACTTAGCTGGACCCCTGATCATCCTTATGGTGTTGCTAACTGTGGGACCTTGTTTGCCTAACCACATAGTTTCCTTTCTCCAGGCTCAGATTAGGCAGGTGAAACTCATGATAATCAGACAGAAATATGCTGCACTGGTAGGAATAGAATGTGAAACCCCACAATAATTTTGATTCATTACTTTTAAGATTAAAAGTAGTCAGAAAAAGGGGTGGGAAATGAAAGAATAAAAGAAATTGAAATTGAAACGTAAAGAACCAGGTTTTGTACATTTTCCAAGCTGCACTCAGAACCTGAAATTCCTGTGGCACTTAAGACAATTCCCGGATCTTCCCATTAGATGTGTGTTGAAATCTTCCCTGACCACCTCGTTACTTAACCACCCCTTCCCAGAAACCATGCAGATTTGCACGTATACATCTCAGTGCTTCAACCAATCAGTTTAAATGTATACTCCTTCTCACGGCTGACCAATCACCCGCTGCCCAACCTGTTCCCACCAATGAATGTGCTAATGATGTTTTAGAGTTATTATTTGATTTTCCCGTGGTATATGATGATTTTCTAAAGGAGGCTATGATGTATGTAAAGTCCCTGCCCTCTCTAAAGAATGTATATAAACTCTGCTCAAGTTGTTCTCGGGGATCTTTGTTCTTTGCTCCTCTGAAGTGAGCTCTGAGCCTCAGCATGCTGGACCCCCAATAAACCCTTTGCTGTGGCATGAGACAGTCTCTTGGTGGTCTTTTCCTCCGAAGTTCGCCCGACCTTTTCAGTTCCTGACTTCCGTCAAGTGAGAATAGGGATCATTTGGGTCAAATGAGTTCTTCAAAGCCCTACAGTGGATAGCCCATAGGTGCTTGGGTTTTCTCATGACTCCAAATCACATAGAAAATCTACACCTGACAGTCATTAGGCCTCAAATTGGAGAAGCAGAGCAGTATTAAAGGCAGGCTTATTTGATTACTCCTGGTTCAAAGGTAGGGTGTTTAGGCCACCCTGACTTTTGGCAAATGAGGGGCAATGGAGCTTATTTTGGACACTGTCTTGGGCTGCACCCCTCATGGAAACTTCCAGCCAGAGTTTATGATGCGTGTCTGTGTAGAAGAAGATGAGGCCCATGTGGGAGTGTTTTGATTTAAATTGTGGTCATATGTGTGGTAGCTGGAAGAGATTACTGGGTCCTCCTGGGCCTGAACTCTGGTGTGACTCCTTTTAGACACTGTGTCCTGGAACTGAGCTTAGTGAAGTATTGCCATGAGTTGTGTTGGGATTTGAGGAGGCCATGCATGAGAGTCGCCCTTGGAACCTGAGATGTAGGCCCAGGGTAGCTTTCCACAGAGCACTGGGAATCTCAGTCAGGATACCACAAGATTTTATTCTGAAAGACTTGGCAGCCATAGTTGAGATCAAAACACTCATGGATCTCAATTGTAGACCTCAATGAGCCTGGCTTCAGGTGACCTTTTGGACACTCTTTGGGAAGCCTTGCCTGTGAGAGTTCTCCAGAGTTTTCATTGAAATGATCATACTCACCATTTAATGGTTCCTGCATGAATTGAAATCCACTGTGCCTCCAACTTCATCCTTGATAAATGGCTAGATAAATAGTTTAAATTTTTGAAATTCCCATGAACAGGTGGCATACAGAACCTTTGGATGTCCTATTTCTGATCATGAGTGTACCAGACAGTGCCTTGATTGATTGGGTTTAATGAAAATGGTGTAGAACCGAGATGCCAGTAATTTGGAGCCTGATGAGTAGAGGGCCTAGAGCAGCGGTAGGCAGGTGTGTGATAAAACATCTGTGATGGGGCCATGTGGATCTGCCTTTGGATTCCAAATGTCATGAGACGGACATGGTGCAGCCAGGAGACCATTATAAGTAAACACATCTTGTTATATGGAGAGGTTTTAGGGTAATTTACAGAATCAGGTTGCTATGGTCAAGGGAGCAAGCTATGTGGTATAGAGGCCGGTTTCATGAATGCTCATGTGTGAGCCACCACATGTGATAGAACTCCCTCCAGCACTGTGTCCCAGTTGAACTCCTTGTATTTCATGAAGCAAATACAAAACTCGCAGTGCAGCAGCAAGAAACACCAGGAAAAGTGGAGGATTACTAAATGGCTTCACAGTCCACACGGGCAGACACTTAGACCACTGTGTCCCAGTTGAACTCCATGTATTTCGTGAAGCAAATACCAAAGTCGCAGTGCAGCAGCAAGAAACACAATGAAGAGTGGAAGAGGAACAAATGAATATACAATCCACGCGGGGACACACTTAGCCCCAAGTGGCCATAGTATACCTACAAAGAGAGAATTCAGCACTGCTCCCTCATGTTCATTGGAATATTACAATTTATGTCCTCCAGGTCACATAGATGCTGACCCAGCTTTGATCGTCTCACTAGAAGGAAGCAAAAGCTCCTGAAAACAACATATATTTCAAGTGCCCAAACTCAGAGGCAGTTTCTCAAGAAGTCTTTAGGCCAGCAGAGCTCTGTGATTGTGGAGTGCTTACCCTGTCCCTTACTTTTGAAAACTCCTCTACCACCTCCATGGTTGTGAACTCCTGATCAAATTCCATTTCAGATATGTATTCACATATTTTCTATCTCTTTTCCTCTAATTGTGTCTTACTTGGGGCGAAGGTAATGTCAAGGGATTGTTCTGGATGAGAGTGGGAAGATTTTTCTGAAGCACATATTTGCATACACATTGGATTCATTTTCCTATTTTCCATTCAAAATACTGAATCACTGACATTAACACATACCCTACTAGACTCTGACTACTAATCCTAATATGTTGGAGAAAAATACCCCCAAAAGAATAGAACTACAAGCAGTTCAGAGGAGGCATGGTGGATAGTTGGGCTTGCCTTTTGAATTATATAGTGTAGGAGTTTTAAATCTTGTCAATTTTTTTTGAAATAGTTCTCCATGTATTTTAAAAGTTAAGAAATATGTGAATTCCTGTCTCCCTTTCTCTGAAGCCTATTCAGCACCTGTATTTTTATATGCACATTTAGAATCCTAACTGTTACCACACGTACGTTCTTGTGTGGAGGCTGAATTGGCAGATACAAATTGTGAAAAGGGATCACTCCTCCTAAACGCTGTTGGAACTGAAAATTCAACCTGTGGGTGAGCTTCCTCGTTGAACAACATTATACATAAATCGATGTTCAGTAAAATGAATTTATTTGGATCTGTGGATGATATATATTTCATGGTGATTTTAAATTGGCATATAGTGCTACTTTTTAATGTCTGTGAATGTTTGTGTGTGTGTGTGTATATATATATATATATATATATATATACACACACACTCTCCAGATTTTTCAAAATATGAAATATATGTGTATTATTTTACACATCCTAAATTTTTCATATTCATGAATGTGGATTTATAATCATCTTTTCACAAGATTATTCTCAGAAATATTCACATACCCTACTAGACTCTCACTACTAATCCTAATATGATGGAGAAAAGTAACGCAAACAGAATAGAAATACAAGCATTTCAGAGGAGGCATGTTGTATATTTGGACTTGCCTTTTGCATGATAAATGGTAGGTGTTATAAATCTGGTCAATTTTCAATTGAAATAGTTCTCCATGTGTTTTTAAAATTAACAAATATATGAATTCCTGTCCCTTTCTCTGTAGCCTATTCATCACATGTATTTTTATATGCATTTATAGTATCCTACCTGGTATCACATGTACATTTTTGTGAGTTGGCTGACTTGGTAGATACAAATTGTGAGAAGAGATCACTCCTCCAAATCGTTGTTGGAACTGAAAATTCCACCTATAGGGGAGCTTCCTAGTAGAAAAACATTATACATAAACTCATGTTCAGTAAAATAAATATTTTTGCATCTTTGGATGATATATATTTATAGATGAATTTTGAGTGGCATATATATTGCTACTTTTTAATGTCTGTGTGTGTGTTTTGTGTAAATATATATATATATATATATATATATATATATATATATATATATACACTCTCCAGATTTTTGAAAATATGAAATATATGTGTCTTATTTACACTCGCTAAATTTATTCATGTTCATGGACTTGGATTTATAATCAACTTTTCACAAGATTATTCTCAGAAATATTCATCCACCTGAAAAACAGATTTAACTAATATTTCTACAGTAACTGACCAAGTTTAACATCAATGCACCTTGATTCCGATATGACAAGCTGTGCATTTTGACGTTCATTTTTATTAAACCCTGGTACATTAATATTTATTCGTATTATGGACATCATAGGATATATATTTCATCCACAAATTCACAAATTTATGGGCATTTGTTTCACTTTCAATCAATTCCTGCTTCAGAACACATGTATTCCTCCAGGTGTCTTGACTGGTCTTTTCATGTGACTTCTACCCAAACACATTATTTTCGATTTTCATAATCAATTTTGAAGCAAAACTCACACCCTTTATGATAAACCATAACCCTAATATTACAAATAGATGTATAATTGGTTTGAATGAATGTATGTTTATCAATATAAAATTTTCTTTATATTTTCAGATACCACTTCAATCCATTTTTTAAAGTTGAAACCAATTATATTCTTTATTCACACTATTGTCTATTCATACATTTTCTCTATATTCAGAGACACAGGGTGCACGTATTTGTACCCCCAATACTAATTTATATGTCTTCAACATATTGCTTCCAGAAATGGTGGAAGAAATACTCATGTCACCTGATATAAATATACATTTTTTCAGTGTAATATTCTGGACACAAAACGCAAATGTCACACTTATGATTGTACCAAATCCTAAATAGGAAGTGAGCATGGATTACTAAAACCATCCATGTCCAGGTTGCCTAATGCTCTCAAATGTCTATCCTGTCGGTGACTACATATTTGTTTCTTCCTAAGATTATATATTAAATCTCAACCTGTTGAAAATGTCTAATCCTATCACTCACTTTATACTTTTCCTGATTTCCTAATGTTTCTATTGATAAATGCTTTCCTACATATTTTTTCCAGTTCATCACTGTGACCAACTCTTCACATGTGCTGACATTTACATTCACTCTCTAACCAAAACTCTATTGCTAAAGTACTTTTGGTCCAAATCCTATTCTCACTCTTCTATCTAAACCTACACTATCTTCCTAATCCTACCGACTATCCCTTTTTGACTGGATGTTTTCTTACACATTCAATCAGCCAAGGTACATGGTCCTTTGCCATTATATATCGATTTATCTGAGATATCTGTGCAGAACATTGTTCAAAGCTAAGTTTCCCACTCCAGTGCCCAGTGCACTTCTGGGCTTCAAATCTTATCTAGAATTCCATTGTCATACTTATATTTCACCTCTATATTCTTATAAATACCACAGGATCCCAATATTCTTATTCATCCAGCAGAATGATTCCTAACACAAATCGAACCTGTTATTAACCCTAACCATATACTGTTCCCTCAATCTATCTTTACAAAAGAGCAGGACTGAGTTGGTCTTACAATACAAAAATGTAGGGAGACTTTCACCTGCTGAGAAGCTCAAAGGTCTATGCAGATATAATCCCTGGAGAAGATATAGGGAACTATGAAGTACCTGAGAGAGAAAAAGTCATCTTCAATTGCAAACAACCTGGTCATGACGAAGGGATGTGTCTGAATCAGCCTCTATCTTCTTAATGTAGAGAAGATGGACCAAACCAGGCCTATGTAGAGAGCTGTTCCCAGGTGCCTATGGTTGATATAACTTTCTATCTTGTGAAATTGTAACAGGAAATAGGGGCAGCCTCCATCTCATGAGACCCTTGGAAACAACTGTTAGGACAAAGTGGTTGCAAAGGCAGCAAATTCAATCAGTTCCAGAAAGAAGTGACCTCATCTAATTTTCTTGTTGAAGGAACACTCTAAACTTGGAATCCAGGCACCCAGAGGCAGTCCCAGTTCCAGTCCCAGTGGGCTCACTTGTTTAGATTTACAGAGGACAGAGTCCGTCTTTCTTGGTAAATACTGATGTGAGTATGGCCAAATGCCAGGTGAGCTCTGAAGAGGGGCCTTTCCTGAGAAAGCAGGTAGTGTCTCACTGCTGGTCCCGGACAATTTCACAGAGTTAGCCAAAGAGACCTGATCTGAGACAGGACAGGCCGTTTCGGGGGAACATAAAATGGTCCACCAGTCAGAGGGCTCTCCAGATAGTCACATACCTACTTGGAGGAAGGAGGTGCCTTTGTGGTTGTGGGTGTGAGTTTGTGGTTTTGTCTCATGTTCTGAGAATAGGTAGGAAAGGCAGTTTGTTTGGTTTGGAATGGACTGTGTCTACTGAGTGCTTTGACAAGGCAAGTGTTTCTATGTCTGTGTATCCCACCGTGTCTGTGGTTGTAGACATTAGAAAAGAGAATGCATCAATGGATTTGTCATGTCTAGTAGAAAGCTTCTCAGCATTCATCCTGCCTAATTTATGAATGGACTGTGGATTGCCTTATGGATGTGCAACACCTACTATCTTCCAAAGTTCCTGTTTTCTTCGTAGAATTATGGCCACTCTTCAGAATAGGCTTATGATTTTATGTCCACCATATGAACCACCTCCAAGATCTGTGACATGGCTATGTACTGGATAGCTGAAGGGAATGAGAGCATGTCAGAAAACACAGATATCATTGGGTCCAGGAGAGTCTCAATGGAGAAACCCTGCTTTGGGTCTTTTGCTTACCTATTTGTCTGTTGCCCTGAATGTCAGGAAGTTCTTTGACTCAGGCCACCCCTTTTTGAAGCCTGAAGAAAACAGTTTTCAAATGAAAATGAATGGGCATCACCTTGGGCTCTTTGCTTAATTGCTTTAGAATGGGATGTGTCTGAATCAGCCTCTTGGCCCTGTGTGAGGCTGTGGCTTTGATTCTCAGCACCTGATGGGTCTAAAGAAGGATCCCATGTGTGCATCCAAAACCAAAATGGCCAAAAGAGCGGTCATTGTGGATGGAGTCTCTCGTCTTCCTCTGTAATGTTCCTGCCTCCATCAAGTGAGAATAGGGATCCTTTGGGTCAAATGAGTTCTTCAAAGCCCTGCAGAGTCTAGCCCATAGGTGCTTGGGTTTTCTCATGACTCCCATTTACAAAAAGAATCTAAACCCCACAGTCAATAGGCCACAAATTGCAGAAGTGGAGCAGTATTAACGGCAGGCCTATTTGATCACTCCTGGTTCACAGGAAGGGAGTCCGGGCCTTTAGGCATATGAGGGGTAAGGAAGCTTCTTTTGGACATTGTCTTGGGCTGTGCCCCTCATAGAATCCTCCAGCCAGAGGTAATGATGAGTGTCTATATGGAAGAAGATGAGGTCCATGTGGGAGTGTTTTGGTTTTAATTGTGGTCACTTGTGTGGCGGTTGGAAGAGATGAATTGGTCCACGTGGGCTGGAACTCTGGCGTAATTACCCTTAGAGACTGCATTCTGGAACTGATCTTAGAGAAGTATTGCAATGAGTTGTGTTGGGATTTTAGGAGACCACGCATGGAGTCCTTGGAAAATGAGTCTTGACCCAGGGTTGCTTTCCACAGAGCACTGGGAATCTCAGCCAGGATATCACATGATTTTATTCTGAAAGACTTGGCAGCAATAGTTGAGAGTCAAAACAAACATGGACCTCATATTGTAGACCTCAATGGGCCTGGCTTCATGTGAACTTTTGGCCACTCTTTTGGAAGCCTTGCCTGTGAGAGTTCTCGAGAGCTTTCATTAAAATGAGTTTCCTCAACATTTAAGGGTTCCTGAATGAATTGAAACCCACAGTGCCTCCAACTTCATCCTTTAAAAATGGTTAGATAAATACCATGAAATGTTTAAAATTCCCATGAGCAGGTGGCACTGGAAAACCTTTGGATGTCCTGTTTCTGATTATGAATATACCAGAAGGTGCCTTGATTGACTGGTTTTCATGAAAATGGTATAGAAAAGAGATGCAAGTAAGTTCGAGCCTGCTGAGTAGTGGACCTAGAGAAGTTGTGGGCAGGTGTGTGATAAAAAATCTGTGGTTTGGCCATGTGGATCTGCCTTTGGCTTCCAAATGGATTATGACTGATATGGTGCAGCCAGCAGACCCTTCTCTCAAAAGGCATCTTGTTATATGTAGGAGTTTCAGGGCAATGTTCAGAATCAGGTTGCTATGCTCAAGGAGGCAAGCTGGTGGGATAGAAGCATGGTTGGTGCATTTTCCTGCAGACCCTGACCCACCACACGTGACAGAACTCGCTCCAGCACTGTGTCCCAGTTGAACTCCTTGTTTCATGAAGCAAATGCCAAATTGCGAGTGCAGCAGCAAGAAACAGCACGAAAAGTGGAGGATGACCAAATGGGTTCACAGTGCACACGGGGAGACACTTAGCCCCCATTGGTCACAGTTTACCTACAAAGAGAGAATTTAGCAAGGCTGCCTCATGTTCATTGGAAAACAAGAAACCATGTGCTCACAAAGGTCACAAAAATGCAGACCAGCTTGGATGGTCTCACTACAATGGAAGCTAAAGCTCCTGACAACAACATATATTTCATGTGCCCAACCTCAGAGGCAGTTTCTTAAGAACTCTTTAGGCCAGCAGAGCTCCATGTTTGTGGAGAGTTTACATTGTCCCTTAATTTTGGAAATTCCTCTACCTTCTCCAAATTTGTGAAAATTGAGCAGTTTCCATTGCAGATATGTATTCACAGATTTTCTAACTCTTCTGCTCTAATTGTGTCATACATGGGGCGAAGGTAATGTCAAGGCATTGCTCTGGATGAGAGTGGGAAGATATTTGTGTAGCACATATTTGCATACACATTGCATTCATTTTCAATTTTCTATTCGAAATACTGAATCCCTGACACTATCCCATACCCTACTATCCTCTGACTACTAATCCTAATATGATGGAGAAAAATACCCAAACAGAATAGAAATACAAGCAGTTCAGAGGAGGCATGCTGCATACTTGGACTTACCTTTTGCATGATAAATGGTAGGTGTTATAAATCTAGTCAATTTTTAATTGAAATAGTTCACCATGTGTTTTTAAATTAAACAAATATATGAATTCCTGTCTCCCTTTCTCTGTAGCCTATTCATCACATGTATTTTCATATGCACTTATAGAATCCTACCTGGTATCACATGTACATTTTTGTGAGGTGGCTGACTTGGCAGATACAAATTGTGAGAAGAGATCACTCCTCCAAATTGCTGTTGGAACTGAAAATTCCACCTATAGGGGAACTTCCTAGTAGAACATCATTATACATAAACTCATGTTCAGTAAAATAAATATTTTTGCATCTGTGGATGATATATATTTAAAGATGAATTTTGATTGGCATATATATTGCTACTTTTAAATGTCTGTGTGTGGTTTTTTTTGTGTGTGTGTGGGTATGTGTGTGTGTGTATATATATATATATATATATATATATATATATATATATATATATATATACACTCTCCAGATTTTTCAAAATATGAAATATATGTGTCTTATATACACTCTCTAAATTCATTCATGTTCATGCATGTGGATTTATAATAAACTTTCCAAAATATTAGTCTCAGAAATATTCATCCACCTTAAATACATATTTGTTTCGTAGTACTGAAAACTAACTTCAGTGAATGGTGCATACAAATGTTAATAATTCTACAGGAACTGATCCAGTCTATCACCAATGCAAGTAGATCCCAATGGGACATGATATATAATATGATGTTCATTTATATTCAACACTGGTACATTATTATTTCTTCAGTTTTTGCTCATCATAAGATATGTATTTCATCCACAAGTTCACAAATTTGTAGGCATTTCTTTAAACTTTAATCACTTCCTACTTCACAACACATGTATTGTCAGGGGTTCTTGACTGGTCTTTTCATGAGACTTCTTTCCAAACACATTATTTTCGATTTCCATAATCACTTTTGAAGTAAAACTCACACACTCTTCATGATAAACCAAAACACTAATATTGACATTAGATGAATAACTGGTTGGAATGAATGATTGTATATGCATATAAGATTTCCAGTAATTTTTCAGATATCAGTTCATCCCATTATATTAAGTCGGAACAAGTTATATTACTTATTCACAGTATGGTCTATTCATGCTTTATCTCTATATTCATAGACATAGGGTACACCTCTTTGTACGCCCAATACTAATTTTATGTCTTCAGTATATTGCTACCAAAAATGGTGGAAGAAATACTTATGTCACCTGATCTACATATACATATTATCACAATAATATTCTGGACAAAAATGTAAATGTTACACTTATGAATGAACCAAGCAAAGCGTAAATGAAATGTGAACATAGATTACTAAAAACATCCATGTCCAGGGTGCCTAATGCTCTCAAATGTCAATATTATTGGTGACTTCATATTTGTTTCTTTCTAAGATTCAACCTCAAGCCTGTTGAAAATGTCTAATCCTCTCACTCACTTTATACTTTCCCTGATTTCGTAATATCTTTATTGATATCTTCTTTTCTACATGTTTTCCCCACTTCATCATCGTGACTGGCTCTTCATATGTGCTGACATATACATTCACTCTCTAACTGAAATCCTATTGCTAAAGAACTTTTGTTCCAAATCATATACTCACTCTTCTTCCTAAAACGACCGACTATCTTCCTAATCCTACTGACTATCCCTTTTTGAAGGGATGTTCTCTTCTACATTCAATCTTCCAAGGTACAAGGTCCTATGCCATTGTATATCAAATTATCTGAGACATCTGTGCAGAACATAATTCAAAGCTAAGTATCCCAATCAAGGGCCCAATGCCCTTATGGGTTTAAAATCATACCTGGATTTCTGTTTTCATACTTATGTTTCACCTCTACATTCTTGTAAATATACCAGGTTCCCAATACCATTATTCATCCAGAAGAATGATTCCTAACACAAATCGAAATCAAACCTGTTATTAACCCAAAACATACACTGTTCCCTCAATCTCATTTTACAGAAGAGCAGGGACAAAGTTGTTCTTACAATACAGAAAAGTAGGGGACCTTCCACCTGCTGAGATCCTCAAAGGTCCATGCAGAAATGATACCTGGAGAAGTTGTAGACAGGTATGAAGGACCTGAAAGAGCAAAAGTCATCTTCGATGACAAACCACCTGGTCAGGATGATGGGATGTGTCTGAATCAGCCTCTCTCTTCTTATTGTGGAGAAGATGGACCAAACCAGGCCTGTGTGTGTGCCTATGGTTGATATACCATTCTAAATTGTGAAAGTGTCAGAGGAAGAAGGGGCAGCCTCCATCTCATGGGGCCCTTGGAAGCAACTGTTAGGACCAAGTGGTTGCAAAGGCAGTGACCTCATTCAGTTCCAAAGAAAGTGTCATACCTCATTTCCTTGGTGATGGAACTCTCTGAACTTGGTATCCAAGAAGCCAGGCACCCAGATGCAGTTCCAGTCCCAGTCCCAGTGGGCTCACTTGTTTGGATTTACCAAGGACAGAGTCAGTCTTTCTTGGTACCTACTGATGTGAGGATGGCCAAATGCCAGGAGAGCTCTGAAGAGGGACCTTTCCTGAGAAAGCAGGTAGTGGCTCACCACTTTTTCCTGACAACTTCACATAGTTGGCCAAGGAAACCAGATCTGAGAGAATACAGGCCATTTCGGGGGAACATAGTATTGCCCACCAGTCAGAGAACACTCCGGATAGTCACAGACCTACTTAGGGGAAGGAGGTGCCATTGTGAGTGTGGGTGTGTGGTTTTGTCTCTTGTTCTGAGAATAGGTAGGAAAGGCGGTTTGTTTGGTTTTCAGTGAACTATTTCTAGTAAGTCATTTGACAAGGTGAGTGTTTCTATGTCTGTGTATCCCACTATGTCCGTGGTTGTAGACATGAGAAAAGACAATGCAACAATGGATGTGTCCTGTGTAGTAAAAAGATTCCCAGCATTCATCCTGCCCAATTTATGAATGGACTGCAGCTTGCCTTATGGATTGGCAAAACCTACTACCTTCCTAAGTCCCTGTTTTCTTCCTGAATTCTGGCAACTCTCCAGAATAGTCTCATTGTTTTGTGTCCAAGATATGTACCAACTCCAAGGTCTTTGACATGTCCATGTACTGGATACCTGAAGGGAATGGCCAGTATCTCAGAAAACTCAGATATGAGTGTGACCAGAAAAATCTCAGTGGAGATACCATGCTTTGGGCCTTTTGCTTACCTATTGTTCTGTTGCCCTGAATGTCAGGAAGATGTTGGGCTCAGGCTACCCCTTTGTGAAGCCTGAAGAAAACAGTTTTCAAATGGAAATGAGTGGGCATCACCTGTGGCTCTTGCTAAATTGCTTCGGAAAGGGATGTGTCTGAATCAGGCTCTCTACCCTGTGTGAGGCTGTGGCTTAGATTCTCAGCACCTGATGGATCTAAAGAAAGATCCCATGTGTGAAACCAAAACCAAATTCGCAAAAAATTTCAGTCATTGTGAATGAATTCTATTGCCTTTCTCTGTAGGTTCCTGAAATCAATCAAGTGAGAATAGCGATCCTTTTGGTCAAATGAGTTCTTCAAATCTCTGCAGAGGTGCTTGTCTTTTCTCATGACTCCAGTTCACATAAAGAATCTAAACCCCACAGTCAGAAGGCCTCAAATTGGAAAAGCGGAGCAGTATTAATGACAGGCCTATTTGATCACTCCTGGTTCACAGGAAGGGTGTCCTTCCCACCCTGACTTGAGCCAAATGAGGGGCAAGGGAGCTTATTTTGGACACTCTTTTGGAATGTGCCCCTCATGGAAAGCTCCAACCAGTGGTTATGATGAGTGTCTATAAGGAAGAAGATGGGGCCATGTGATAGTGTTTTGTTTTTAATTGTGTTCATTTGATTGGCGGTGTGAAGAGATGACTGGGTCAACCTGGGCTTGAACTCTGGTTTGATTCCCCTTAGAGACTGCGTTCTGGAATTGACCTCAGAGAAGTATTGCCATGAAAAGTGTTGGGATATTAGGAGGCCACGCATGAAAGTCACCCTTGGAAACTGAGATCTAGGCCCAGGGTGGTTTTCCAAAGAGTACTGGGAATCTCAGCCAGTATATCACATGATTTTATTCTGAAAGACTTGGCAGGGATAGTTTTGAGTCAAAACACACATGGACCTCACATTGGAGACCTCACTGCGCCTGGCTTCATGTGACCTTTTGGCCACTCTTTTGGAAGCCTTGCCTGTGAGAGTTCTCCAGAGCTTTCTTTGAAATGAACTTCCTCAACATTTAATGGTTCCTGAATGAATTGAAACCCACAGTGCCTCCAACTTCATCCTTGAAAAATGGCCAGATAAATACCATGAAATTTTTAAAATTCCCATGACCAGGTGGCACTGGAGAACCTTTGGATGTCCTGTTGCTGATCTTGAGTGTACCAGACCCTGCCTTAATTCACTGGGTTTCATGAAAATGGTGTAGAACAGAGATGCCATTGAGTTATAGCCTGCAGAGTTGTTGGCCTAGAGAAATGGTGTGCAGTTTTGTGATAATACATCTGTGTTGTGACCATGTGGTTCTGCCATTGGCTTCCAAATTCATTGTGACTGCCATGGTGCAGCCAGGAGACCTGTATATGTAAAAGCATGTTTTTATATTGAAAGATTTCAGGGCCATGTTCAGAATCAAGTTGCTATGGACATGGGGGCAAGCAAGTTAGAGCCTGCAGAGTATTGGGCCTAGAGAAGTGGTCTGCAGTTGTGTGATAATACATCTGTGTTATGGCCATGTGGATTTCTCATTGGCTTCCAAATTTTTTGTGACTAACATGGTGCAGCCAGGAGACCCGAATATGTAAAAGCATGTTTTTATATGGAGGGATTCAGGGCCATGTTCAGAATCATGTTGCTATGGACAAGGGGGCAAAGTATGTGGGAAAGAAGCCTGGTTGTTGCATTCTCCTGCAGACCCTGACCCACAACACGTGACAGAACTCCCTCCAGCACTGTGTCCCTGTTGAACTTCTTGTATTTTGTGAAGCAAATACCAAACTCCCAGTGCAACAGCAGGAAACACCACGAAAATTGGAGGATGACCAAATGGCTCCACAGTCCACATGGGGAGACAATTAGACCCCAGTGGCCACTGTTTACCTACAAAGAGTGAATTCAGCACTGCTGCCTCATGTTCACTGGAAAATAAGAAACCATATCCTCCAGGTCACATAGATGCAGACCCAGATTTTATTGTCTCACTACAAAGGACGCTAAAGCTCCTGAAAATAACGTATGTTTCAAGTGCCCAACCTCAGAGGCAGTTTCTCAAGATGTCTTTACGCCAGCAGACCTCCATGTTAGAGGAGTGTTTACCATGTCCCTTACTTTTGGAAACTCCTCTACCACCTCCAAGGTTCTGAACTCTGAGCATTTTCCACTCAAGATATGTATTCACAGATTTTCTAACTCTTCTATTCTAATTGTGACTTACTTCAGGCGAAGGTAATGTCAAGGATTTGTTCTGGATGAGAGTGGGAAGATTTTTGTGTAGCATATATTTGCATACACATTTGATTCATTATTCTATTTTCCATTTGAAATACTGATCCCTGACACTAACTCATAACCTACTGGACTCTGACTACTACTCCTAATATGATGGAGAAAAATAACCCAAACAGAATAGAAATCCAAGCAGTTCAGAGGAGGCATGGTGTATAGTTGGACTTGCCTTTTGCATAAAAAAGGGTATGTGTTATAAATCTAGTCAATTTTCTGTTGAAATAGTTATCCATGTGTTTTTAAAGTTAACAAATATGTGAATTCCTGTCTCCCTCTCTCTGTAGCCTACTCAGCACATGTATTTTTATATGCACATATAGAATCCTACCTGGTATCACACGTACATTCTTGTGAGGTGGCTGACTTGGCAGATACAAAATGTGAGAAGAGATTACTCCTCCTAAATGCTGTTGGAACTGAAAATTCAATGTATGGGTAAACTTCCTAGTTAAACAACATTATACATAAATCTATCTTCAGTAACATGAATATTTTTGAATCTGTGGATGATGTATATTTCATGGTGAATTTCAATTGGCATATATATTGCTATTTTTATAGTCTCAGTTTGTGTGAGTGTGTGTGTGTGTGTGTATATATATATATATATATATATATATATATATATATATATATATACTCTCCAGATTTTCCAAATATGAAATGTATGAGTCTTATTATACACTTCCTGAATTCATTCATGTTCATGTATGTGGATTTATAATCAACTTTTCACAAGATTATTCTCAGAAATACTCATCTACCTGAAATACATATTTGTTTCCTAGTACTGAAAACTAACTTCAGTGAATGGTGCATACAAATTCTAATATTTCTACATTAACGGACGCAGTTTAACATCAATTCAAGTAGATTCCTATGGGACATGATGTGTATTTTAACGTTCATTTTTATTCAACACTGGTACATTACTATTTCTTCAATTTCTGCACATCATCGTATATATTTATCATCCACAAGTTAGCAAATATATAGGCGTTTGTTTCACTTTAAATCACTTTCTGCTTCAGAACACATGCATACCTCCAGGTTTCTGGACTGGTCTTTTCATGAGACTTCTTTCCAAACACATTATTTTCAATTTCCATAATCACTTTTGAAGCAAAACTCAAACACTCTTCATGAAAATCCATAACCCTAATATTTCATTCAGATGTATAATGGGTAGGATTAAATGTAGTATATTAATATAAGGTTTTCTGTATATTTTCAGATATCAATTCAATCCATTATTTAAAGTTGGAACCAGTAATATTATTAATTCACAGTATTGTCTATTCATGCATTATCTCTATATTCATAGACAAATGGTACACCTATTTCTACCCAAAATACTAATTCATATATCTTCAAAATATTGCTCCCATAAATGGTGGAAGAAAAACTCCTATTACCTGATCTACATATATTATTTATTATAGTAATATTCTGGACACACATAGGAATGTTCACACTTATGATTGTACCAATGTAAAGTCGGGCGAGCGTCGGAAAAGAGACCACGAAGAGACTGTCTCATGCAACAGCAAAGGGTTTATTGGGGGTCCAGCATGCTGGGGCTCAGAGCTCACTTGAATAGAGAAGAGAGCCCTAAGAACAGCTTAAGCAGAGCTTATGCAATTTACGTGGTGAGAGCAGGGAGGGAAATTTATTGATGGGTCAGGTCGAGTGAGTGGTTTGCATGCCAATGGGAGAGGGAGTACATTCAACAGTTTGGCAATTGGGGACAGCACATTCTGGGAACAAGATTAGCAAACAGTTTTCAAGATTTCATCAGTATTTTGTTAAGCATACAGAAAAACAAGAAGTTAAAAGTACATATTTTATTAACCTTTCATTCCCCACTTCTTATTCTGGTTAATTTTAATCATAAAAATGAGCATTGCGGGGTCTCACATTTTATGTCTTCTAGTGAGGTATATTGTTGTCTGATTACCATAAGTTTAACTTATCCAATTTAAGCTTGTAGAAAGGAAACTAGATGGTTGAGCAAACAGGGTCCTACAATTAGCAATGAAATGAGGATTATTAATGGACTGGCCAGGGCTGATAAAAGCGTAGTTAACCAGGGGGACTGTGTGAACAAAGACTCAAACCACCCTTTTTGTGCATCTCTCTCTTGTTGATGCTCTTCTAGGCGTCTTCTTAATTTACTCATAGATTTTTTTACAACTCCAGTATGGTCGGCATAAAATCAACTTTTTCCCTCAATGCAGCACAAAAGCCCCCTTCTCTCACGAAGAGGAGGTCCAACCCTCGCATGTTCTGTAAAACAATTTCAGAGAGAGAGGTTAAAGATTCCTATAAAACTGTGATGGAGGTTTTTAATATCTTTAAATTTTGGTCTATTGCTGCTTCTCATCGGGTCATTTGTTGTGTCACATGGACTAGGACAGTGATTCCTGTGCCCACACCTGCAGCAGCTCCTTTTCCTAATAGGATGGCTAAAGTGAGGGATACAGGTTCCCAGAGGAACCGGGTTGTATGCCCCCGTATTTGATATTTAAATTAACCTGCCTCATGATAGAGCACTCTGGGAAACATCTGAACATTACATAATTAATCACATCTGTTGACCATTTTACGAAAACATAAACAATGTTTAAGTATATAGAATTATACTGTTGTAAGGACGGACAATTCAAGGCACCTAAGATAGCACCGAAGACAGCGAAACATACCTATTTGGTTGCAACGGATTTAGAGGGCATTGCTTCTGTTGTAATCAATTAGTCACCTGATCTCCAAATTTAGGTAGTTTCCGAATTTTGTACCCAACATGTAAGGGAAGGGGCTCAGAAGTTCACAGTCTGCATAAGTTCACAAAAAGAAGTTTTCGTTTCTATTGTTTTTTTCATCTGTTCTGGGCAAGTTAACATTTTAAGGACACCTGGAGTGGGAGAGCTTTTTTCTTCTCTTTTTTTTTTTCTCACTGCCAGCTGTAACAATGGAGCTCATTTGGTAACTTATTTATCTTAGAAATGTAACCATGTCTGTGAAGCCCCAGCTCAAGGCCAGAGGCCTTTTTCACATGTTTTGTGAAAAACTAGTAAGGGGGAGTCTAGCTTAGGAGTGCTGATTTTTCCAGCCAGTGGCCAAATAGAACAGGGAAACACGAAAAGGGGAAGTTTATCTACATTGAACTCTTTTATAGGGACTCTTTGGCTGAAAGTCCTAAAGTCAGCCATGGTGAAGACTGCTGGAGAAGGTCATTTAAGACTTTTCTGTGGGCCTGGTATAGACGGGGAAGACAGGGAAGGCGGGTCTGAGAGCAGCACCTTGGGTCTGAGCATGAGGAAGGAGACATGTAAAAGAATAATGGGAAAGGGGTTTGGAATTTTCCAGGCAACAAAACTTGAGCAGTAGAACAGATAGAGCAGAGGGGAAGATGGGAGTTTGTATCCCAAAAAGCCTGTGAGGGACTTTAAATTCTTAGTAACCTGTTTTCAGTGATGACAGAGCAACTTTAAAGGCCATTTTCATTACATCTTGGATAGGGGTCTGAGGGCTCTCCTTAGCTGGTTTGAGCTTTGGGTTAGCTGGTAAGAGGACCTGGTGGGACCTGGTGCGGGCACTGACAGGAGAAGAGAGTAGTGAGTGGGTGGATGGGTACCTCAGTACCTGCTACCTCAGCAAGGGGGCAATAATCTGAGAACCGGCGGTTTGGGTTTTTGATCTAGTAATTGGAGGGAAGAAATCAGGTTGCTGAGGTGGGAGTGGCAGCAGAGAGTCTGGAGCAGAAAGCTGAGGGTGAGGATCTATTGGATAAGCATAGTTCAGGATGTGAGCGAAGGAGGGAAAATGCCTCCACTTAGGGGAATTTCCTTCCACCCTTTGTGCACTTGCCGAAGTTAAAAAGGTCACGAAGAATTTTAGGATCTAGAGACCCCTCTGGGGGCCATCGGTATTGGTTGTGTAATTGGTAATATGGCCAATGCTGTGTATTGAATTTGATGAGGAGTTTGGGTTCCACCAGGCACCCCTGTATGCTCACATTCCCATGACTTACAGAAGAAGTCGGCATTTCCCCCACACAGCCATGTCTGTTTGTGGCTTTGATAGTCCGCTGGGCAAACATAGTAATCTAGGCTAGCCAACCTGCATCTGGCTCTCGTGTCCCTACATCCATAATGTTTGTTTCTATTACCTATGATACGGAAAGGATTTATTGGAATTTTAGTTGGATCCCCTTCATCAGGGATATCCCAATAGGAAAGACCTATAGCCAGCTGACAAATGTCTGGGTGGAGAGATGGCCACCATGTCCCTAAAGGGGCTGTATGCAAGATAGACCATACTTCTTGTACAGTAGGATTTGTGATCAGCCATTACTGCTGAACAGGCTGATGAGGGTTAGGACTACTCTTGGCCAAGGGGAGAGTCTGTAGCCTTATCCACATGGCGAATACGCACTTTGAAAGTGTTACCAGTCTTTTCCAGTTTCCAGTCAGATTTTGGACAGGGCGCAGGCCAGAGATGAGAGACATGGATCCATGAAGTGATTCCGTCTACATTTACCACTGTAGGTGTTATATGTAGCACCTTATATGGTCCTTTCCAGTGGGGTTCCAGGGATGACACCTGATGTCGTCTAATGTAGACGAAGTCTCCTACTTGGTATCGATATGGAGTCCCCTCGTCCCCAGGTTGGTCGGCAGTGGCCAGATGTTTCCACAGATATTGCTGATTTCTTTCAAGAGCTTTAAGTCTGTCAAGCAAGGGGGTGTGGAAGGGATCGTTAGGTCTTAGAGTTTGGGTTAGGTCCCTTACTGGAGGAGGGACCATAGAGAATTTCATAGGGGGTGAGGTTACACAAGGAAACAGAGGAGTATGAGTATTTCTTGCATGAAACAGTGCATAAAGCAGGAGAATAGATCGATCTTTTATGCCGATCTCTAAGCTTGATTTTGTTAATTCTCTTTAATGGTTCTATTTTTTTTTTTTTACCTGTACTGAGCTCTGGGGTCTATAAGCACAATGTAATTTCCAATTAATCCCCAGGGTCCTGACTAATCCCTGACTTATCAGGGCAATTAACGCCAGTCCATTATCAGACCCTATTGCCTTAGCCAGTCCGTATCTTAGAAAAATATCTTTCAGGATCTTCTTGACCACAATTTGTGCCATTTATTTTGTTGTTGTTGTTTTTTTTTTTTTTGTGTGTGTGTGTGGGGGGGGAAGGCTTCAATTAATTCATCCTGAAAATGTATCTACAAAGACTAGGAGATATTTAAGTCCATAACTTCCTGGCTTAATTTCAGTAATGTCCACTTCCAAGAATTGTCCTGGTCTGGTTTCTTGTAGGTGCTTTCCTGCAGGAAAGTTGGAAGGGTAAGCATTAACCAATTGACAGACCCGGCAGGCTTTTGTTACCCGTTCAGTTATTTCTTTCGCTCTGAGTCGGTTAGCGGAAAACTCTGTTCTTGATCCTTCAGGAATGCCTGCAGTTTCTTTGAACCAAGGTGAGTGAGTTGATGTACATTTTTAACTTAGTTTAGGGCTTTCTGAAAATGCAAGCTGGGCTCAGTGAAGTTGAGGGTTTCAGTGTCAGTGTCCTTAGATGTTATCAAAAGCTTGCTGGTGCTCAGGGGTCCATTAGAATTGGGCATCTCTCTTTATCAGCGGGTATAAAGGAGCAGATAAGGACGCAAACCCAGGTATCCATAAGCTACATAAGCCAGCAGTCCCAAGAAACTCTCTGAGTTGTCTGCTGTTAGATGGGGGTGGTATCTGCTCAATGGATTGTTTTCTGGTCTCAGTGAGCCATCGCTTACTGCCCCTAAGGGAATAGTCCAGGAAGATTACTTCTTGCTGGCAAATTTGGGCTTTTTTGGCAGAAGCACTATACCAGAGTTGAGCAAGCTCGTATAATAATAATTGAGTTCCAGACTCACAGTTTTTCTTGGTGTTGGCTGCCAGTTGCAGGTCATCGACATATTGAAGCAGGGTGACGTCAGGGTGCATAGTTCTGAAGTTGTTGGGGTCTCTGTGGAGGGCTTCATCAAAGAGAGTGGGGGAGTTTTTGAACCCCTGTGGAAGTCTAGTCCATGTTAGTTGACCAGACGTCCCGGTTTCTGGGTCTACCCACTCGAAATCAAATAGCAACTGACTATCTTTATGCAGAGGCAAGCAAAAGAAAGCATCTTTTAAGTCCAGAACAGTATACCATTTCCGCTCATGGTTCAGAGTGCTAAGCAGATTGTACAGATTATGTACTGTGGGGTGAATGTCCTGCACTCTGTTGTAGATCTCTCTTTGGTCTTGAACGGTGCGATAGTCCCCGGTTCCTGGATTTTTATACTGGTAACAGGGCAGTGTTCCAGTTCAAATGACAGGGCCTTAGGACCCTTAAGGCCAGATATTTCTGAATATGGGGCCTTATCCCATCTTTAGCTTTTTTGCTCAGAGGATATTTTTTGACATTGATGGGGGGGCTGAAGTTTTTAACTCCACTGTTATTGGAGGATGTTTCACGGCTACGTGTAACCCAGCAGTTTTTTCCTAGGCATCTGCGTAATCTGTTATCCATTTCCGGGGTAGCTTGCCTGTTTGATCAGTCTTGGGGGGTTTGACAAGTTGATGTTCATCTTCTACTGACATAGTAAAAGCCGTGACTATAGGAGTTTTTACTGAAAAATTTAGAAATTTCACTTGGGGGCCTTCAGGGTTAAAAGTTATTCTGGCCTGGAGCTTTTTGAGCAGATGTGTGCCCATCAATGGGGTCGGGCATTCTGGGATTACTAGGAACGAGTGATGGATTTTTTTCTTTCCCCAGGTCCATGGTCCTCTTAGTTGTCTAAGCCCCATATTTACTCCCATTAGCCCCTTGAACTAGAGTCCTTTTTGTTTGATAGATGGCCCAATGGGGCCTTAAGGGCTGAGTATACTTACCCTGTATCCACTTCAAATTTTAACCCCCCCAGCGAGTACTTTGTGTTCTTTTGGCCGGGCCAGCTACCTCCAAGGAAGGAGGGGCTGTGTGTGCCGTGGGGTAGTCACCTGGAGGGCGCTGGGCTGGCCTATATTCCTCCAATGGTGGAGAGTCTGAGTCAGCAGCAGGGGAATCACTTAGAGGGTGTTTGGGGTTGGAGGACAAGGGCAGGGCATAAGGAGGGGGAAGAGAGTCCAGTAGAGTCTTGAGACTCAGGGACAACAGAGGGTGGAGGAGGGGGAGCAGAGGGTTTGAGAGATAGAAAAGTGGGAGAACCAGTAGGAGCGGGGACAGGGACAAGGAAAGCCTTCAACCATGGAAGAGGAGATTTGCAGAGGTCCTGCAAACTAAAGATATATTGCTGTTGATCTGGATGGCTATGTGGCCCCGGCTGAAAGACAATATCTCTGAGTTTTTGAATTAGTGTGAAGTAGAAAGATCCTTCTGGGGGCCATCCGACTCCAAAGGTGGGTCATTCTGAGACACATAGAGTCTTCCAGATCTGACGTTTTACTGAAAAAAAGAAGATTCTGAGCCTTTAAGCAGACTTTGGTCCAGTGATCAAGGTTCAGGGACAGAGGCATTGAAGTGTTCTGTCCCATATGAAAGATACACAAATAGTGAAAGCAATGACACACGACACAGACAAGACAAGACAATAAAGACAGGCAATGGAGGTCCAATACTGAGAACAGGACTGAGTAGCCAGGAAAACCTGATGGGCTGACAATACCGAATCCAAAACAAAATATCACTGAGTTTAGGAGACTATTGTTACTCGGTTTCCCGAGTTCTCTGGGGCGTCCCCCAGAGATGGGGCCTGTGGCTCTGTGACACTTCTGTCAGCCACCGTCAGAGAAAGCTCATGCTCATCACCAATAGCCATTTTGCCCATCCCTAACCTGAAACCTGAAACAAGAAAGTGGCGCCTTACTTAACCTGAGATGAGCCTATTGGGGGTCTTTCGTCCAACGCTGCTGGAACTCGCTGGGGCCCTCAGATGTAATGGTCAGGTGACCATTGGAGGAAGAGACCACCAAGACACTGTCTCATGCAACAGCAAAGCACCCAAAATTCTGGGGCTCAGACCTCACTTGAATAGAGCAGAGAGCACTGAGAACAGCTTAAGCAGAGCTTATATACTTTTCTTGAAGAGGGCAGGGAGGGAAGTTTATTGATGGGTCAGGGCAAGTGGGCGGTTTGCATGTAAACGGGTGAGGGTGTACATTCTGCAGTTTGGCAGTTGGGGACAGCACATTCTGGGAACAAGATTAGCAAAAAGTTTTCAAGATTTCAAGAGTGTTTTCTTAAGCATACAGAAAAACAGGAAGAGACAAGTACCTATTTTATTTATTTTCAACAAAGCCTAAATGGAAAGTGAGCATGAATTACTAAAAACATTCATGTCCAGGTTGCCTAATGCTCTCAAATGTCAATTCTATTGGTGACTACATATTTCTTTCTTCCTAAGGTTATATATTCAACCTCAACCCTGTTGAAAATGCCTAACCCTATGACTCACTTAATAATTTGCCTGATTTCCTAAGGTCTCTATTGATACCTCCTTTCCTACATATTTTCCCAAATTCATTATTGTGACTGACACTTAACATGGGCTGACATTAATATTCACTCTCTAACCGAAACCCTATTGGTAAAGAACTTTTTTCCAAATCTTATTCTCACCCTTCTTTCTAAACCTACTGACTATCTTCCTAATTCCACCGACTATCCCTTTTTGACTGGAGGTTCTCTTCGACATTCAATCATCCAAGGTACAACGTCCTATGCCATTGTGTATGGATTTATCTGAGACATTTGTGCAGAAAGTATAACATTGCTAAGTATCCCAATGAAGGTCTCAATGCCCTTCTGGGATGCAAATCTTACCTAGATTTCTGTTTCCATAATTTTAACTCACGTCTATATTCTTATAAATATCACAGATTCCCAATACCATTATTCATCCTGCAGAATGATTCCTAACCCAAATCGAAACTGTTATTAACCGTAACCACACAGTGATCTCTCAATCTAACTTTAGAGAAGAGCAGGGACAGAGTTGGCCTTAAAATATAGGGATGTAGGGGATCTTCCACTTGCTGAGAACCTCAAAGGTCCATGCAGAAATGATCCCTGAAGAAGATGTAGGCAGCTATGAAGGACCTGAGAGAGCAAAAGTCATCTTCCATTGCCAAAAAACCTGGTCAGGATGAAGGGATGTGGCTGAATCAGCCTCTCTCTTAATGTACAGGAGACGGACCAAACCAGGCCTTTGTGGAGCGCTGTTTCTTGGTGCCTTTGATTTATATATCATTCTAACTTGTGAAAATGTCACAGGAAGTAGGGGCAGCCTCCATCTCATGGAACCATTGGAAGCAACTGTTAGGACAATGTGTTTGCCAAGGCAGTGACCTCATTAAATTCCTGAAGGAAGTAACCTACCTCACTTCCTTGGTGATGGAACACTTTAAACTTGGGATCCAGGAAGCCAGGCACTGAGAGCCAATCCAAGTCCCAGTCCCAATGGGCTCACTTGTTTGGTGTTACTAAGGACAGAATCAGTCTTTCTTGGTACCTACTGATGTGAGGATGGCCACATGCCAGGGACCTTTCCTGAGAAAGTAGGTAGTGGCTCTCCACATGCTCCTGACAACGTCACAGAGTTGGCCAAGGAGACCAGATCTGAGAATGGATAGGCCATATCAGGGGAACATAGTATGACCCACCAGTCAAAGGACACTCTGGATAGTTACAAACCTACTTGGGGGAAGGAGGTGCCTTTGTGGGTGTGGGTGTGAGTGTGTGGTTTTGTCTCATGTTCTGAGAATAGGTAGGAAAGGTGGTTTGTTTGGATTGGAATGGACTTTTTCTAGTAAATTGTTTGACAAGGCGAGTGTTTCTATGTCTGTTTCTCCCACTGTGTCCGTGGTTGTAGATATTAGAAAAGAAAATGCATCAATGGATGTTTCCTGTCTTGTAGAAAGCTTCCCAGCATTCATCCTGCCCAATTAACGCATGGACTGTGACTTGCCTTATGGATGGGCAACACCTACTATCTTACTACGTTTCTGTTTTCTTCCTGAATTCTGGCCACTCTCAAGAATTGGCTCATGGTTTTGTGTCCAAGATATGTACCACCTCCAAGCACTGTGACATGGCCATGTACATGATAACTGAAGGGAATGGGAGGATCTCAGAAAACTCAGATATCAATGTGACCAGTAAAGTCTCAGTGGAGAATCCTTGCTTTGGGCCATTTGCTTACCTATTGCTTCATTGCCCTGAATGTCAGGAAGGTCTTTGCCTCAGGCCACCCCTTTGTGAAGCCTTAAGAAAACAGTTTTCAAATGGAAATGAATGGGCATCACCTGTGGCTCTTTGCTTAATTGCTTCCAAAAGGGATGTGTCTGAATCAGCCTCGTGAACCTGTGTGAGGCTGCTGCTTAGATTCTTAACACCTGATGGATCTAAGGTAAGATTCCATGTGTGCTACAAATACAAAATGGTCAAAATAGCAGTCATTGTGTATGAAGTCTCTCGCCATCTTCTGTAAGGTTCCTGACCTCCATCCTGGCCTGCAAAGGCTAGACCATAGATGCTTGGGTTTTTTCATGACTCCCATTCATATAAAGAATTTATACCTGGCAGTCAGTAGGCCTCAAATTGGAGAAGTGGAGCAGTAATAAGGTCAGGCCTATTTGATCACTCCTGGTTCACAGGAAAGGTGTTTAGGCCACACTGACCTTAGGCAACATAGGGGCGAGGGAGCATATTTTGGACAGGGTCTTGGACTTCACCCCTTTTGGAAACGTCCAGCCAGAGGATTTGATGAGTGTCTACATGGAAGAAGACGAGGGCTATGTGAAAGTGTTTTGGTTTTAATTGTGGTCATTTGTGTGGCAGTTGGAAGACATAACTGTGTCCACCATGGCTTGAACTTTGGTGTGATTCCCCTTAGAGACTGCGTTCTGGATCTGACCTCAGAGAAGAATTGCCATGAATTGTGTTGGGATTTCAGGAGGCCACGCATGAGAGTCCCCATTGGAAACTGAGATATAGGCCCAGGTGGCTCTCCACAGAACACTGGGAATCTCAGCTACGATATCACATGATTTTATTCTGAAAGACTTGGCAACCATAGTTGAGATTCAAAACACACATGGACCTAGCATTGTAGACCTCAATGGGCCTGGCTTCATGTGACCTTTTGGCCACTCCATGGGAAGCCTTGCCTGTGAGAGTCCTCCAGAGCTTTCATTGAAATGAAATTCCTCACCATTTAATGGTTCCTGAAAGAATTGAAACTCACAGTGCATCCAACTTCATCTTTGAAAAATGGCTAGATAAATACCATGAAATTTTTGAAATTCTTATGACCAAGTGGCACTGAAGAACATTTGGATGTCCAGTTGCTGATCATGAGTGTACCAGAGAGTGCCTTGATTGACTGGGTTTCATGAAAATGGTGTAGAAGAAAGAATCCTGTATGTTGGCGCCTGCTGAGTAGTGACCCAGAGCTGTGGTGTGCAGTTGTGTCACAAAATATCTCTGGTGAGGCCATTTGGATCTGCCATTGACTTCCAAATGTCTTGTGGCAGACATGGTGCAGCCAGTAATTCCTATATGTCTGATCTCTTCATATAATGGCATCTTGTTATATTTAGAGGTTTCAGGGCCATGTTCAGAATCAGGTTGCAATGGTTGAGGGGGCAAGCTATGTGGGATATAAGCCTCATTGGTGGATTCTCCTGGAGACCCTGACCCACCACACGTGTGAGAAATCCCTCCAGCACTGAGTCCCTGTTGATCTCCTTGTATTTCATGAAGCAAATACTAAACCCCCAGTGCAGCAGCAAGAAACACCATGAAATGTGGAAGATGCACAAATGGCTTCACATACCACATGGGGAGACACTTAGCCTTCAGTGACAACAGTTTCCCTACAAAGAGAGAATTCTGCACTCCTGCCTCATGTTCATTGGAAAATAAGAAACCATGTCCTCCAGGTCACATAGATGCAGACCCAGCTCTGATGGTCTCACTACAAAGAAGCTAAAGCTCCTGACAACAACATATATTTCAAGTGCCCAAGGTCAGGGAGAGTTTCTCAATAAGTTTTAGGCCGGCAGAGCTCCATGTTTGTGGAGTGTTTACCTGTTTCACCAGGACAGGAGAAAAGACCACTGACTCCAATTAAAATCAAATTAAAGCAAGCTTATTATTTTTCCACTGGCTGAGCTGCCTATCCCTCTCAAAATGGCAGAAACAAGACAGCAACCCCACCTTTCCTACAGCCCAGCTTTATAGTCCAGTAAGTTACACAAAAGGGGGGTTACAGATAACAGAACTCGGAGAAGCATCACGCTATTGCTAGTTTACAATTTTTTTTTTTTTGCTGGCCCCATCATCAGAATTTATGAGGACCATTAGAGACTCACGAGAGTCGTTGTCTGGCCAGAGAAGGCCAATATTTATGAGGTGTCACTAAATTTTCAGAGAGGGCTGCTATCTGGTCAGAGAGCCAGGCATGGGTGAGTTCAAGGCATGGACAGGCATTCCAAGCAGATTCAGAATTTGCAGTAATTTATAGGAAAGCAAAATTATCTTTTCATGACTTTGTGGCAAGATGGCTCCCAATTTTAATAAATGATCAGGTTGGGTTTATCATTCCCCCCCCCCATTTTTTTTTTTTGCTTTTTAATATTTTTTAAATTAATTTTTATTGTAGGTTGTTCAAAACATTACATAGTTCTTGATATATCATATTTCACACTTTGATTCAAGTGGGATATGAGCTCCCATTTTTACCCCATATACAGATTGCAAAATCACATCAGTTGCAGAACCATTGATTTACATATTGCCATTATGGTGTCTGTTGTATTCTGCTGCCTTTCCTATCCTCTACTATCCCCCCTCCACCCTCCCCTCCCCTCTTCTCTCTCTACCCCCTCTACTGTAGTTCATTTCTCCCCCTTAAATTTTTCTCCTTTCCCCTCACTTTCTCTTTTATGTAATTTTGTATACCCCTGAGGGTCTCCTTCCATTTACATGCAATTTCCCTTCTCTCTCCCTTTCCCTTTCACCTCTCATCCCTGTTTAATGTTAATCTTCTTCTCATGCTCTTCGTCCCTACTCTGTTCTTAGTTACTCTCCTTATATCAAAGAAAACATTTGGCATTTGTTTTTAAGGGATTGGCTAGCTTCACTTAGCATAATCTGCTCTAATGCCATCCATTTCCCTCCAAATTCTATGATTTTGTCATTTCTTAATGCAGAGTAATACTCCATTGTGTATAAATGCCACATTTTTTTTATCCATTCGTCTATTGAAGGGCATCTAGGTTGGTTCCACAGTCTTGCTATTGTGAATTGTGCTGCTATGAACATGGATGTAGCAGTGTCCCTATTGTGTGCTCTTTTTAGGTCTTTAGGGAATAGACCGAGTAGGGGAATAGCTGGATCAAATGGTGGTTCCATTCCGAGCTTTCCAAGAAATCTCCATACTGCTTTCCAAATTGGCCGCACCAATTTTCAGTCCCACCAGCAATGTACAAGAGTACCCTTTTCCCCACATCCTCGCCAGCACTTGTTGCTGTTTGACTTCCTAATGGCTGCCAATCTTACTGGAGTGAGATTTGCAACAAAATGAAACTGAATCCCTTACTCTCGCCATGCACAAAAGTTAACTCAAAGTGGATCAAGGAACTTGATATCAAATCAGAGACATGGCATTTGATAGAAGAAAAAGTTGGCTATGATCTACATACTGTGGGGTCGGGCTCCAAATTCCTCAATAGGACACCCATAGCACAACAGTTAATAACTAGAATCAACAAAAGGGACTTACTCAAACTAAAAAGTTTTTTCTCAGCAAAAGAAACAATAAGAGAGGTAAATAGGGAGCCTACGTCCTGGGAACAAATCTTTACTCCTCACACTTCAGACAGAGCGCTAATATTCAGAATATACAAAGAACTAAAAAAATTAGACAATGAGATAACGAATAACCCAATCAACAAATGGGCCAAGGACCTGAACAGAAATTTCTCAGAGGAGGACATACAATCAATCAACAAGTATATGAAAAAATGCTCACCATCTCTAGCAGTCAGAGAAATGCAAATCATTCCCCCTTTTTTAATGTGTCCCTTCCAAATTTTTGATAGGGTAGGGAAAGAGCAATGAGGGAATTTTAATCCCTCAGGTAACAGTCTCCAAATTTTTAGAACTCACCCAAAATTGGATTCCTGGTTTTACCTGACTTAATTAATTACTTATATTGATATTCTATTTATTTTTGGCTCCATAGTTGTAAGACGAGAGGCGTCACTCATTTTGGCTTCTTCTGAGCTGAGAGAGAGTGACGTGAGTGGGCACAGTATAAGGGACATGAGTTGCTTTTTAGAAGTCAGTTGAGGAACATGAGTTGCCTTTTAGAAATCAGTTCGTTTTGAAGTCTGGTTGGGGAAGAACAGGTTGTAAATTCATCTGGGGATGGGTTCTTCTGTGTGAGAAACAAGAACCATGAGTACTGAAAAAATGTTGCATCAGCTGGAACATGTCACTGTATAGAAGTTCCCTCAGCAGGCTTTAATATTCCCAGTTATCAGGACTGTCAACTTAATATTTAACATTTAGTGTTACAGTTATCCCTCTCCATAAGATACAGTTTAATGATTTAATATCATCTGATCTTGCAAAATCATTTTACTAGTATGACCTCTGTGTGTAATAGAGAAACCTTTAATTCTGTTACTCAGGGCTGGATAATCGTACTAGCAAACACCAACCCTACCTGTAGGTTAGGAATATCTGTAGGCCTTAAACTAAAAATTTCTGCCTCTGGCAGCTCCTCTTGATAGTCTCTTTTTATAGTTATCAGGCATTCCTTTCTGGGAATCCTTCTTTGTAGCCTCCAGTCTTACTTATTTTGGGAGGCTAACATAATGTGTATAAAAAATTATTATTATTATTATTAATATTATTATTTAAAATGCCCAGGAATGGCTGTATTTTGGTTTTAACTGTCTTTCCTAAGTGTTTATCATGAAACAGTCAAACTGACTTTTGTTTCTATCTATTGTTAACAGTCAGCTGAGCTTTTATGGGAGTCATTCCTGGGGAAACTTGAGAGCAGCTTCTCAGTTCTGCTAGTGCCATTTGCGCTAGGTGGGTCCAGGTCTTGCTTGACCATGTGGCTACCCTTGGAAGCATCAGGGATGTCTCCCTTCTCTGATGACTCTCCTCTTCTTAGCAAATGCACTGATTGGCTTTCTGTTCTCCAGGGGTCTCATTAATCTCCCTAATTGGGAAGATATGAGGCCCAGAGTTGCAAAGGTCTTTGAGAAGTCCCTTGTTCCCTGGATTCAGACTGACTCAGAGGGCAAGAGCCAAATATTGGTTTTCTTGTCCCTTTTCATGTAACTTTAATATAAATCCTAATCTTAATCATCCAGCAAATAAATTTTAACAGCCTTATATTAAGAGTACTGGGCTTTAATGTCTATAACTTTATAATTATTTATCTTTTTTATTAACTGGGATCTGTATTATTCTGTCTGTCTTTTAGGTGATGACTTATTATCTTAAATTAACCCATGTTGTGTTCTTAAAGCAACACTTCTGTAAAACACTAACAAGGAATCTTTAGATCACTTATAAGGAAATTACAAAATAAAATTTTTTAACAAGAGTAAAAATACTTAGTTCGTGTAATAGCTACCCTGAAGTTTTAAGCTGAGTTATACATTATATCCCCTGTTTGAGATCCTAGAAATCTTGACGGAAAAAAAAACAACTTTTGAACATAACTTTAAATGAAATAATATCTGACCTACTGCTTTCGTAGTCATTCTCACATATAGTAAGATGGGACACAGAGCCTTATCTCAGGTAAGGCAGGGCTCTTTATAAAACTTAAGTGTTTTACTTCTAAAGATGATCTTTGTTTTTTTAAATATCATTTTACAAAGATTACATATATTATTTGAGGTCACATGAACATTAGTTAACACTATATGATATCACATTTAAAACATGAATTTAAGAAAGGCTGAAAGTTTTTAACCTTTATATAGATTAGACTCTCATTAACATAAAAATACATTTAAATTGTTCCCCAATGTAAAAAGTAACATACAAATTTACATATCTTATTGATAAGAAGTAAATGAATGCCCAATATATTTTTTTACCATACAACTTCAGAACACCAGCTTGAAATAATGCTCTTTTAAAGTTTCTACCTTACAGATTCGTATACCTGAAAGATATGAGCACATTAATAGCATCACAATTACATTGAAGTTTCTACATTAACCAAGTTTAGCTTTTAAATAAATGGCAGTACAGTGCTCTAAAATAACAGTTCTTATTTAATCAGTTGTTTAATTTTTATGGTTGCTTGCTCTAGAAAAAATAAAACTTAATAAACACAATGTTATGGGTAAACTTATGTTTTAAGAAATTTTTGTCTCTTTAACACAAGACTGATTATTAGAATCTTATACAGACATTAGTACAAACTTATACAGACCTTAGTAAATCAATCAGATATCTAACAAAAGTACTCATGAATGAGTAATCCCATATCAAATTTACTTTACTTATTTATCAATATATTAGACAAATATATTGAACAGTGTAAACCATTTTTTTGTTGAAGGAAAAGTCTTAGAACCAAGGCATATTAGAACATTTGTAGACATTAATATTTTATTAGATTTTTGAACACCTAGAAAAACTTGTAAGCTTAAATTTAAAGACATTTATTTTTATCTCTTTATCCAATTTAAATTCAACTATTTAAATCACTTGAATTAAAGATCTTTGGATCCACTTTTTAAAATTTGTTTTTATGAGCGTTTTTGTTTTAATGAGTGCTCTTTATAAATGTTAATTTGTGTATCATATATATGATATACGGACAAATGAATATATAGACATACAACACATACCAAAATTGTGCACACATAATAATAGTAAAGGCCTTGTAGCTTTTCCAGGTGAAATATCCATTGCAATGTTTCAAAAACTACACAGTTAGTCAAAGATAGAACTGGTCAGAAAAACATCATCCTAGGTCTTTAGGATCAAAATCATGAGCTCAAAAAATAAAATAAAGAATCTAAGGAAAAAATAAGAGTCCTAGAAAAATTGACTGGCCATTAATTAGTAAATACCATACAATTTAATTTTTTTTAGGCCTCAGATCACTCTCCTACTGAGCTTGCAGGCCTCTTTCATTTGCCATTCAACATAAGTCCTGGCTGAGGTCTGGAAGGAGCAGGAAAAAGCTGCTATTCTGAGCAGACACCTCAGGCCTAAGGCATTTCAACCATAATTTTCAGGTTCAGATGTTGAAAATTATAATACAATTTTAAGACAAAATTCACAAAATTTTATGATACAAGTTTAAGACACAGTTTACAAAATTTTACATCTTTATATCTTGTTTTGTCAACAGATACCATACTATGATTTACTATCCTTGTCCAAATTAATGCACTGGTAGACACAGTGACATTTTCCCAGGCTACCCAATTAAAAATTGGTGAAAAAAAAGCCTGAATGATTGGGAAGTTACTTGCCAACTTGGAAGTAGAGTTCTCTAGTTTTCCATCCTAAGTATTTAAGTTCTCTGGCATGAATTATCTGAAATCATAAACTAAACAATTTCCTAAACCCGACTTTTAACTGCAAGATTGTGCAATGCTTCAAAAACCCATTCAGATGCCAGATTGTTACAATAAAACATCATCATTTAGATACACATTCAGCTAAGATCATTCCCAAGAAATGATTTATAATATCAACACATTATTGCACATGTCTTAAAGGGCCAGAAACAAAGACACAAGACAGACTGAAAGGAGCTCCAGACTATGGCTTACAGACAGAAGCCTTTAAACCAGAGCAGATAAGAGAAAAATCTCCTACACCAGTGGCACCATAGATTTTCCCACAAGGGAACCAGATGTTTTCACAGAGGGACAACCTGAAATGTAAAATCAAGGGTCTCCATGGTGACTTTACTGTATTTAGTGTCCCCTTTTTCTTTTTCTCTTTTTTAAGAAAACAGAGATGGCAAAATCCTTACAGTGCAGGGAAGGAAGTAGGTAATTCTCTGAAGCAACAGGGCTTGGGCAGCTGCTGGAAGTCCCTCAGTCCCTCCTTTCACTTACAGGATTAGCTCCTCTTGTTCGGTTCCACCCCAAGCACGCTCCGTCTCCTAACATTTCAGTAGTCAGCTCTCAAAGAGTTCCGGGGTGTGGGGGGTACCAAAAATTGTAACTTAAAGTTTGGTTCCTGATTTTGAAGCCAATTAATACCAATTTAATAATGAGGACAGGGTTTGAGAAAAAGAAAAAGGGAGATTTACTGCTTTGCTAACAAAGGAGAAAAACAGGGGTCTCTGCCCAATGGTTGTGATTCTATCGATCTGAAGGGACAAGGGGTTTTAAGGAGTTTCACGTGTTAACCTGGGAGATACTCAGTTCTTAGGTCCCCAGCAGGCATTGCCCTCTGCAGTGGGTGTGCTCCAGGCAGCCAGCTAGGGGTTTCTCTCATCCTGCTTAACAAAGGGTATTAAAGTTCATCACAGTTCTTTAAAACACAGTCCAAATGGGTGTCAGTTTACTTGCTTTATTACCCATTTTCAGTTAAGTTTTACCACAGAAATCACACAACAAAACACACTAAAACAAACCAAAAAAAAAAAAAACATATGAAACACAGAACAAAACACACAAAAAAACAGAAAACCAGCGCAGAAACAGAAAAACAGAGGAACTATGCAACGTCTTGCTAAAGCTCTGGGATAGGAGCTCCTGCGTGCCCATTGGCACCTCTCTATGCTTTCAGAGGAATTCCCTACAGAACATAACAGAGGACAGAATGATTCTCGTTACTGTACCAGACAGGAGTATATGTGTGTCTCCCCAGGACACCACTCTGTCATCAGAAGAGATCTCCCTTAACCGGATATCAGATGTTATATAGGCGCCAGTTACCTATGGAGGCCTCCTCCACCATGTGCTTGCTAATAGTTTTAGGGCGGTGGTTCACTGCAGTGCTCCCTGGACCAAAATCTCACACCAAGGCCTTGGAAATTGCCTCTTCATGCCGGAGCCCTGGAGGGAAGGCCAGCTTCAGAATTTCCAGTAGTCTGGTCTTGTGATCTATTGGGGCAGGGTCATCTCGATGGGAAACTACAAAATATTACACCAGGATGCAAGAAAAGACCACTGACTCCAATTAAAATCAAATTAAGGCAAGCTTACTATTTCAAAGTGGATCCAAAGATCTTTAATTCACGTGATTTAAATGGTTCGATTTAAATTGGATAAACAGATAAATATAAATGTCTTTAAATTTAAACTTACAAATTTTTCTAGGTGTTTAAAAATCTAATAAAATATTAATGTCTACAAAAGGTCTAATATACCTTTGTTCTAGGACTTTTTCTTCAACAACAACAAAAAAAATGGTTTAAACAGTCTCCTACTCTAAGCCATTTTCTACCATCAATGGACCCTTCAGGGGGAAACCATGGACACAATTCTCCTATGTATGAAAAGAATAATTTTAAGTCCTTTTTCTTAACATGTGCCCCCTATGTATTGAGGGCCTCCTTGAGGCCTGACAAAAACAAATCATGTGACGAAACTGCTTGTCCCATGGTGGGTCACTCACCATGTGTCATCCCCACTCTCCTCCTGGATCTGTCTTTCGGTGGTGTCTGCTGAGGCAATCGCAAGCTCCGCTTTTTTAAGTCTTCCCTGAGGACAGGTTTCCCCCTCAGTCAAAGGCTCGAGCCCCTATTGATCCTCAGGCAGAGGATCAAAAGACATCTGTCATGATGGCCTTCATTGGGCAAGCTGCCCTGGATATTAAAAGAAAGTTACAACTCTTAGAGGGATCACAAGATATGACTTTGGGAGATTTAGTCAGAGAAGCCGAGAAAGTATACTATATGAGAGAAACAAAGAGAAAGAAAGGGAGCAAAGGGAAGATGAGAGATGCAAAAGACAGACTAAGGCATTGACTAAGGTCCTGGTCACAACAATAAATAGGCCAGAAATTAACAAACAGGAAGACAGGAACGGAAACCTGGGCGCACGCCAGAGGCCACAATGGAGTTTAACTCAGCATTAAAAAATGACAAAATCATAGAATTTGCAGGGAAATGAATGGCATTAGAGCAGATTATTTTAAGTGAAGGAAGCCAATCCCTAAAAATCAAATGCCAAATGTCTTCTTTGATATAAGGAGAGTAACTAAGAACAGAGTAGGGATAAAGAGCATGAGAAGAAGATTAACATTAAACTGGGATGAGAGGTAGGAGGGAAAGGGAGAGAGAAGGGAAATTACATGGAAATGGAAGAAAACCCTCAGGGTTATACAAAATTACGGACAAGAGGAAGTGAGGGGAAAGGGAAAAATACAAGGGGGAAAAATAAATTACAGTATAGGGGGTAGAGAGAGAAGATGGGAGGGGAGGGGAGGGGAGGGGGGATAGTAGAGGATAGGAAAGGCAGCAAAATACAACAGACACTAGTATGGCAATATGTAAATCAATGGATGCGTAACTGATATGATTTTGCAAACTATATACTGGATAAAAATGGGAGTTCATAACTCACTTGAATCAAAGTGTGAAATATGATATATCAAGAACTATATAATGTTTTGAACAACAAACAACAAAAGTTAAAAAAACACATGGAGAACTATTTCAACAAAAAATTGACTAGATTTATAACTCCAATTCTACATAATGCAAAAGGCAAGTCCAATTATACACCATGCCTCCTCTGAAATGCTTGTATGTCTATTCATTTTGGGTTATTTTTCTCCATTATATTAGGATTAGGAGTCAGAATATAGAGTCTAGTAGGGTATGGGTTAGTGGGAGTGATTCAGTATTTCGAATGAAAATTAGGAAAATCAATCCAATGTTTATGCAAATATGTGCTAAAATAATCATCCCACTCTCATCAAGAACAATGCCTTGACATTACCTTCGCCCCAAGTTAGACACAATTAGAGGAGAAGAGTTAGAAAATCTATAAATACTTATCTGGAATGGAATATGCTCAGGAGTTCACAACTTTGGGGTTGGTAGAAGAGTTTCCAAAAGTAAGGGACAGGGTAAACACTTCACAAACATGGTGCTATGCTGACCGGAAGACTTATGAGAAACTGCCTCTGAGTTTGGGCACTGGATATATATGTTGTAGTCAGGAGCTTTAGCTTCCTTTGCAGTGAGACCATCAAAGCTGGGTCTGCATCTATGTAACCTGGAGCACATGTTTTCTTATTCTTTAATGAACATGAGGCAGTAGTGCAGAATTCTCTCTTTGTATGTAAACTGTGGCCAATGGGGGCTAAGTGTCTTCCTGTGTGGACTCTGAAGCCATGTGGTCATCCTCCATTTTTCATGGTCTTTCTAGCTGCTGCAATGGGAGTTTGGTGTTTGCTTCACGAAATACAAGTAGTTCAACTGGGACACAGTGCTGGAGGGAGTTCTGTCATGTGTGGTGGGTCAGGGTCTGCAAGGAGAATGCACCAACCAGTCTTATATCCAACATAGACTTCCCCCTTGTCCCTAGCAACTTGATTCTGAACATTGCCCTGAAACCTCTCCATATAACAAGATGCCTTTACATGCAAGGGTCTGCTGGCTGCACCATGTCAGTCAAAAGCCATTTGGAAGCCAATGGCCAATCCACATGACACCAACACAGATGTTTAATCACACACCTGCCCACCACTGTTCTAGGCCCACTACTCAGCAAATTCCAACTTACTGGCATCTCTGTTCTACACCATTTTCATGAAACCCAGTGATTCAAGGCACTGTCTGGTACACTCATGATCAGCAACAGGACATCCAAAGGTTCTCCAGTGCCACCTGGTCATGGGAATTTCAAAAATTTCATGGTATTTATCTAGCCATTTTTCAAGTATCAAGTTGGATGCACTGGTTTTTCAATTCATTCAGGAACCATTAAATGGTGAGGATGAAAGCTCTGGAGAACTCTAAAAGGCAACGCTTCCCAACGAATGGCCAAAATGTCACATGAAGCCTGACCCATTGATGTCTACTCAATGTGAGTTCAATATGTGTTTTGACTCTTTACTATGGTTGCCAAGTCTTTCAGAATAAAATCGTCTTATATCCTGGTGGAGATTCCCAGTGCACTGTGGAAAGACACCCTGAGACTAGATCTCAGTTTCCAAGGGCGACTCTCATGTGTGGCCTCCTAAAATCCCACCAAAATTAATGGCAATACTTCCCTGAAGTCAGTTCCAGAACTCAGTCTCTAAGGGGAATCACACCAGAGTTCAGGTCCAGGTGTACCCAGTCATCTCTTCCAACCAGCACACAAATGACCACAATTAAAACCAAAACACTGCCACATGGCCCTCATCATCTTCCATATAGACACTCATCGTAACCTCTGAATGGAATTTTCCATGAGGGGCGAAGCCCAAGACAGTTTCCAAAATAAACTCCCTTGCCCCTCATTTGCCTAAAGTCAGGGTGACCTAGACACCCTTCCTGTGAACCAGGAGTGATCAAATAGGCCTGCCGTTAATACTGTTCTGATTCTCCAATTTAATCCTACTGATTGTCGGGTATAAATCCTTTATGTGAGTTGGAGGCAATAGAACACCCAAGCACACATGGGATCTTTCTTAAGATCTATCACCTTCTGAGAATCAAAGCCCCAACCGCCAAGAGGCTGATTCAGACACATCTCTTTCCAAAGCAATTAAGCAAAGATCCACAGGTGATGCCCATTCATTTCCATTTGAAAAATGTTTTCTTCAGGCTTCAGAAAGGGGTGGCCTGAGGCAAATACCTTCCTGACATTCAGGGCAACATAACCATAGGTAAGCAAATGGGCCAAAGCAAGGTTTTTAAACTGAGACTTTACTGGTTACACTGATATCTGAGTTTTCTGAGATGTTCCCATTCCCTTCAGCTATCCATTACATGGCCATGTAACAGATTTTGGAGGTGGTACATATCTTGGCCACAAAACCATGAGCCTATTCTGGAGAGAGGCCAGAAATCAAGATGTGTAGAGGACCTTAGGAAGATAGTAGGTGTTGCCCATCCATAAGGCAAGCCACAGTCCATTTATAAAGTGGGCAGGAGGAATGCTGGGAAGCTTCCAACTAGACAGGAAACCTCCATTGATGCATTCTCTTTTCTAAAGACTACAACCACGAACACAGTGGATACACAGACATAGAAACACTCGCCTTGCCAAACGACTTCCTAGAAACAGTCAACTCCAAACCATACAAACCACCATTCCTACCTATTTTCAGAACATGAGACAAAACCACAAACTCACATCCACATCCACAAAAGCACCTCCTTCCCCCAAGTAGGTCTGTGACTATCTGGAGTGTCCTCTGACTGGTGGGCCATACTATGTTGCCCCAAAATGGCCTGGCCTGTCTCAGATCTGTTCTTCTTGGCCCACTCTACGAAGTTGTCAGCAGGCAGCATTGAGCCAATACCTGCTATCTAGGGAAAGGCCCCTTTTCTGAGCTCTACTGGCATTTGTCCATCCTCATATCATTAGGTACCAAGAAAGACTGACTCTGTCCTTGGTAAATCCAAACAAGTTCGACCACTGGGACTGGGACTGGGACTGGCTCTGGGTGCCTGGCTTCTTGGATCCCAATTTCAGAGAGTTACATCACCAACGAAGTTAGGTAGGTCACCTCCTTCAGGAACTGAATGAGATCACTGCCTTGGCAACCACTTTGTCCTAACAGTTGCTTTCATGGGTCTCATGAGATGGAGGCTGCCCCTACTTCCTGTGACACTTTGACAAGTTTGAATGGTATATCAACAATGGCCACCCGGGAACACCTCTCCACGCAGGTCTGGTTTGGTCCATCTTCTCTACATTAAGAAAAGAGAGGCTGATTCATACACATCCCTTCGTTATCACAAGGTGTTTGCCATGGAAGATGGCTTTTGCTCTCTCAGGTCCTTCATAGCTGCCTACATCTTCTCCAGGGATCATTTCTGCATAGAAATTTGAGGTTCTCAGCAGGTGTAAGATCCCCTACATTCCTGTATTGTAAGATGAACTCTGTCCCTGCTCTTTTGTAATGTTAGATTGAGGCAAGAGTTTATGGTTAGGGATAATAACAGGATCGATTTGGTTTAGGAATCATTCTGTGGGATGAATAATGGTATTGGGAACCTGCAATATTTATAGGAATACAGAGGTGAAATATAAGTATGTAAACAGAAATCTAGGTGAGATTTGAAGCTCAGAAGTGCATTGGGCAATTGATTGCGATACATAGCTTTAAATTACGTTCTGCACACATGTCTCAGATAAGTCGATACACAATGCCATAGGACTTGTACCTTGGATGATTGAATGTAGAGGAGAACATCCACTCAAACAGGGATAATCAATAGGATCAGGAAGATAGTCAGTAGATTTTGGAACAAGGGTGAATTTAGTATTTGTACCAAAAGTTCTTTAGCAATTGGGTTTTGGTTAGAGAGTGAATATCAATGTCAGCACATGTGAAGGGTCAGTCACAATGATGAACTGGGGAAAATATGTAGGAAAGCCGATATCAATAGAGACATTAGGAAAACAGGCAAAGTACAGGGTGAGTGATAGTATTAGACATTTTCAACAGTTTTGAGGTTGAATATATTAGGAAGAAACAAATATGTAGTCACCGATAGGATTGACATTTGAGAGCGTTATGCAAGCTGGACATGGATGTTTTTAGTAATCCATGTTCAGTGTCCATTTAGGCTTTGGTACAATCACACATGTGAATTTTGCATTTTGCGTCCAGAATATTACTGTGATAACATGCATATTTAGATTAGGTGACATGAGTATTTCTTCCTCTATTACTGGGAGCAATATTTTGAAAACGTATAAATTAGTATTGGGGGTACAAAGAGGTGTACCCTGTGTCTATGAATATAGATAATGCATGAATAGACCATACTGTGAATAAATAATATAACTGGTTCCACTTTAAATCATGGATTGAATTGATATCAGAAAATATATAAGAAATCTTATATTGATATACAATCATTCATTCCAAACAGTTATACATCTAATTGTGAAATGATAGTTATGGTTTATCATGAAGGGTGTGTGAGTTTTGCTTAAACAATTATAAAGAAAATCGGAAATAATATGTTTGGAAAGAAGTCTCACGAATAGACCAGTTAAGAAACCTGGAGTAATGCATGTGTTCTGAAGCAGGAAGTGATTGAAAGTGAAACAAATGCCTATAAATTTGCCAACTTGTGCAAGAAATATATACCCTCTGATGTGCATAAACTGAAGAAATAGTAATGTACCAGTGTTGAATAAAAATGAACATCAAAACACAAATCATGTCCCATAAGAGTCTACTTGCATTGCTGTTAAACTGGGGCAGTTACTGTAGAAATATTAGGATAATGCCGCAGTCTTGCTGGGCACAATCAGGAGCCACTTGTCAAAAGAAACTAACTTTATTTTTAAAACCACACACGCCAAACAAAACAGCCTCTCAGGAAAAACCCTCAGAGCCCCAACTGCCACCACTGGCTTCCCAAAAGCCTCTTCCTCCCACACAAGCCTCTCTCCACCTCCCACAATCCTCCTGCTCTTGAGGCCGATTGGCTAGGTCATGTGGGCAAAGCCAAATAAGTCCCCTAATGAGCAACTCCGTGGTCTGAAAGGGCAGGGAAACAGCCCAATGAGCATCACCGCAGAGGAGCCAATCAGCTAGATGTTGCTGTGAGCCAATCATCAGCCAGCAGCTGGAAGTTTGCTGGCTTCTGGAATTTTGCTGGGGCCCCTTCGGATGTGGCTCTCAACATCTCCCCCTCTCTGTTTAAACAACACACATGTGGCTTAGGGACAGTGCCTTCCTTAGGTTGTCCAATAGTACATATGGTCCTTACCCGTTAAGTTGGTACCATTGCAATTGGATCTTACCCATCACTGACTACCGGTCCAGTTTACAGCAACACCTGTGGAGAGGTCTTTGTACCACCGGGGGGTGGTGAGGTTCTTTGCCTCACCTCTAATGGCCCCCAAACATTAGCTGGACGATAATGACACACAGAAGAGAGGAAGATACACCAAGCCAATTGACAGCTCCTTTTGGAAAAATTGTACCACCGATGACATCATCAGCAAATATACCCGAACACTACCACAAGTCGCTGCACAAACAGGTAGTTTACAATGCATACAGGAGAGTTCTCAATGTGTCTAGGCAAGTTCTGCAAGCATTTCAGTGATGGCTATTGCAGAAGCTGTAGATTGGTTTTATCTTTGATTTCACCAGCACTGGGATGAAGATAGGAATTCTGGCAATAATGGCTAAAGAAAAATTATGTAACATTCCAGAAGGCACTGAAAGAAAACAATTTTCTTAACTATTTACATTGTTTTGAAGATAATTATTAAATATAATGAAAAGGAAAGGTGAAAGAAAGGAAACAGATCTGTTAACCTCCTTTTTTTCAAATTTTAAAACAAACCTCAACAGCTCTTTACCCAATTTAAATTAAACCATTTAAATAATGTGAATAAAAAAATATTTGGATCCATTTTTTTTATGAGCGCTCATCATATATCATATATGGACATACGAACATTCAAACATATAACACAAAACACAAGTGTGCACACATAATATAATACATACAACACATAACCTAATAGTAAAGGCCTTATAACTTTTTACACGTGAAATCTCCATTGCAATGTTCAAAAACTCTTTTGTCAAAAAATAGAACTGATCAGCAAAACATTAAACTAGGTCTGTATGAGCTCAAAAAACAAAATAGAATGTGGGAAAGGGCAATAATAAAATAGATAATGAAAAAAGCATCCTGGTTCTATCTCAGATGTAAGGATAGTCAAACTGGAATTTTGGATATCAGCTGATAAGGCCTTGAGTCAAATCATCTTCTTTTTGGATGTGCCCTGATATGTCTTATAAAGAATAGATCTTTTCTGTCCCAGATTAGACTTTTTATATTGGAAAGTAAAGAGAAAACAGTAGAGAAAGGAGAAATCTTACCAGCAACTTTAAGGGATACTATAGCATTAACTATATACTGACTATCGGAAAATAAATTAAATACAGAATATTTAAATATCTCAAAAGCTTGTAATACTGCATTAAGCTCTACCTTTTGAGCTGATTGTTTGGGTACTAAAAATTTATAAGTTTTATCAGGTATAACTATTGCTGCTGTACCATTATTTGATACATCAGTGAATATATTTGAAGCATTCATGATAAGTGTTTTTCTTCTCAATTTTGGAAAAATTACAGGATGCGATGACCAAAAAGAAAATAAAGGGTTAGATGGTAAGTGGTTATCAAATGAAACATTAGATTGGACCATGATTATTGCCCAAGTATTTAACTCATTAGCTAACTCATCAATTTGATTCAGAGTATATGGAGTAAAAATTTTATTGGAAGAAATTCCAAACACTCCCTTTGCTGCTTTAATTCCTTTGAGTATTAATTATCCTAAAGCCTCAGGATACCTAGTAAGAATAGTGTAAGGAGAATAAGATAAATGTATCCATAATAATGGACCTTCTTGCCAAAATACTCCTATAGGAATATTTTTTGTTGGTAGTACAATAAATAATAAAGGCAAACTTATATCAATTCTATCCAAATGCATATTTTCCATATATGTTTCATTGATTTTTATTGCCTTTCTTGCTTCAGGTGTTAACATGCAGGGTGAATTTTTATCTGATAGACCTTTTAGGATATCAAATAAAGGTCCCAACTCTCCTGTTGGTATACCTAGATAAGGCCTTATCCAATTAATGTCTCCTAATAACTTTTGAAAGTCGTTATGTGATTTGAGTTGATCTACTCGTATTTGAATTTTTGGTGGACTGACCATGGTTGAGGATAACAGAACTCCTAAATAATTAATTGGAAAATTTAATTGTACTTTATCTATTGCTATCTCTACATTATAATTTTTAATAAGTTTGTAAGTGTGGCATAACTTTCTAGCAATGTGTTTTTAGCTTTGTGTGCTAATAATACATCATCCATATAGTGAAATATTTGTGTTCAGAATTTTGATTTCTAAGTGGCTGGATTACTTTGTTAACATAAATATGACACATAGTTGGGCTGTTAGCCATCACTTTAGGGAGTACTTTTCATTCATATCTCTGATCAGGACCTTCATGATTCAGTGCAGGGATAGTAAAAGCAAAACCTGGACTATCCTTAGGATGAATTATAATTGAAAAAAAAAACAATATTTAATATCTATAACTAAAACATACCAGGTTATTGGCAAAGCAGACAATTGAGGAATCCCTGATTGAGCAGGTCCCATAATAACCATCTCATTATTAATGGCTCTAAAATCTTGCAATAGTCTCCATTTACCAGATTTCTTTTTGATGACATAAATGGGAGTATTTTGGGGATATACAGTCGGTTGTATATGTCCTTCTGCTAATTGTTGTTTTACCAGGTCATGGACTGCTTGTATCCTTTCTTCAGTCAGGGGCCACTGAGGAACCCATACTGTCTTTCTGATTTTCAGGTAATTTTTATTGTCTCAGTGGCCCTTTCTGAAAATCCAACCCATGTCTCTCTGTTCCTTGATCTATTTGTATTGGTGCTGCTATGACTTATTCTTGTTTTTCTAATCTTTTTTCTTTCCTAAAACCTTGTCTAGTCATAATAGTGGCTGCATTTTGGTTGATGTTATTTGTTAATGTCAAACCTAATTGATCTAGGACATCTCGTCCCCATAAATTTATGGGAAGATGATCCAATTCATATGGCTGTATAGTTCCTTCACATCCTTTAGGATCATTCCTATCTAATACCATTTTACTTCTATGGGGATTAGTCGCCACTTATAGGCCTCGAAGCGTTTGAGTGGCTTGTTGTAATGGCCAATGTTTTTGCCATTCTTGACGAGAGATGATGCTAATGTCTGCACCTGTATCCAGTAGCCCATTCAATTCATGCCCTTGAATATTTAGTTTTAGCATGGGGCGAGAATCTAAATTTAAAGAAAGCATAGCCAAATCTACACCTGTGGAGCCTAATCCCTTGGAACATCTTTCTACAGTACGACTGGAAAATTTATCATATAGGCTGGGTATTATTAGTAACTGTGCTATTCTATCTCCTTGTGAAATTACTGATATGTCCTTTGGAGAACTGGCTATAATTTTTATTTCACCTTCATAATCGGGATCAATCACCCCAGGACTTATCATAAGTTCTTTTAGAGTAGAAGAGCTGCATCCCAATAATAAGCCCATGGTTCCTTTGGGAAGAGGTCCTTTTACCCCTGTGGGAATGATTTGAACTCCCATCTCTGGAGTTAGTACTGATCTGGCAGAGGCACAGATGTCCAACACTGTGCTCCCTCTGGTTTGTCTGATGAGGGATCTGATGGACAATGTGTCCTGGGCACTACCCTGTTGGGGTTGCTGGGTTCCTCCAGTGCTCTGTATATTTGTGGTTTGGGGCCCCGGAGCATTGGAACCCCCTGTCCATTTATTTGGCAATTGAGCCCAATGCCTTTCTCCATGATATCGTGGATAAACACCTGGTCCTTGTTCATTTTTTGATAATTGAGTACCCTCTATGGTGGTTTGAGAACAGCACTCATTAGCCCAATGTCTCCCTCTATGGCATTGTCGCCAAATACCTGGTATTCTACTCCTTTGATAACTAATATTGTTAAACCCTCCTTCTATGGGCCAATTCCTTTTAAAATGTCCTGTTTCTTCACTTTGGTAGCATGTTCTTGGTCTGGCATCTAAAGCCTGTTTTACTGTAGCTGCCACATTTGCCCTTGTTCATTAATGTATCTGGCAACTAAAGCCTGTTTTACTGCAGCTGCCATGACTTGCTCTTGTTCATTAATGTCTCTACATAATTAAATCAATGTGTTTAAATCTTCATTTTTCCATGGTCTAATGATATCTCTGCAACAACGATTCGCTTGCTCATAAGCCAGTTGTTTTAGTAATGGCATTGCTTGTTCTGTATTCCCAAAAACTCTGGTAGCTCTTTGAATAAGCCTATCTACAAATTCAGCATAAGGTTCATTAGCTCCTTGTATTACCTTAGATAATTGACCTTGTAAACCTCCATGTTCTTGTAAAGTCTTCCATGCCTTAATTGCATCTACACCAATTTCTGCACATACACCATGATCATATGCAATTTGCTGTGGCTGATCTTCATAAGGTCCCTTTCCTAACAACATATCTAGATTTCTCTGAGGATAACCAGCTCCTGCATTTCGCCTAGCTGTCTCCTTTCAACATTCCTCATTGGCAACCTTCCATAACATGCATTGTCCTCCATTTAGCACAACATTACACATATTAGCCCAATCCACTGGCTTCATGTTCAAGTTGTTAATGGATTCGACCATGATTACATTGAAGGGTGCTTGAGGACGATAGGTTGTTACAGCCTCTTTTAGCTGCTTCACTGTTTTGAAATTTAAAGCATGGTAAACACGCTGCCCTCCTCCCTCAAATACAGGGCATGTTAATATTTGAGATCTTGTCTCAGGATCCTAACTATCAACTGCGGGAGTTGGGGGCCTCCCAGCATAAGAAAGTGGCCTTGTTAGTTGGACACTTATGTCATCTGGTGATAGAAAGGTGTTAGTAGCAGTCTCCTGTTGTAAATTTCCCCTGATGTTTTTTACTGTTTTACACTTTCTTTCTCTGTCTAACTAGCTTTAGAGGCCTTCTCTTTTACTTGAATTTTTTCCTCTGTCTGACTAGTTCGAGAGATGTTGTCTTTTACTTGAATAGTTTCCTCTATCTGACTAGCTCGAGAGACCTTCTCTTTTACTTGAATTTTTTCTTCTGTCTGACTAACTTGAGACACCTTCTGTTTTACTTGAATCAATATGTCTTCTTCTTCCTCTACCATTGACTGAACTGAAGGCTTTGAACTAAGCAAACAAGATATGAATGTCCACAATGGCAATGTGCCAACTGGCAGAATCCCTGGGCTTTTCTTTTCTATTCTTTTTAAATCTGCACCATGATGGTTCCATTGTGATATATTTAACAACTCCTCCTTAAAAAGCCATGGTCTACATTTTTGTATTGTATCAACAATTGCCATGACTGCTCTTGATTTTACTGGGATGCCTCCTTCCTCTAACAATTTACTTAACACTTTTTTGGTTTGTTTTTTACTAATTTTTGATCCCATATTTCTACTATAATACAAACCAACAAGATAACACCAAACAAAAAAAGAGATAGAACGAAATAAAAATGGAACAACAAAAAATTATTATAGCCTTTCTCCCTATCTGTTCCTCAGACACAAATAGTTTTTCCTCAGATGTGAGCAGTTTTTCTTCCATCTCACTCATCTCCAGGGACAGGCAACTTAAAACAAAATAGGAATCATAAAATGGCTACCCATCCTCTCGCCCTGCCCTCAAGAGCGAGCAGTTTACCTTATCAGTTACCCTCAGTCGCTCCCCATATGAGCCACCAAATGCCGCTGTCTGGCTGGGCACAATCAGAATCCACTTGTCAAAAGAAACTAACTTTATTTTTAGAACCACACACGCCAAGCAAAACAGCCTCTCAGGAAAAATCCTCAGAACCCCAACTCCCAACACCAGCTTCCCAAAAGCCTCTCCCTCCCACAAAAGCCTCTATCCACTTCTCACAATCCTCCTGCTCTTGAGGCAGATTGGCTGGGTCACGTGGGCAGAGCCAAAAAAGTCCCCCAATGAGCAGCTCCACGGTCTGAATGGGCAGGGAAACAGCCCAATAAGCATCACCGCAGAGGAGCCAATCAGCTAGATGTTCCTGGGGCTGCTGTGAGCCAATCATAAGCTGGAAGTCTGAAAGGCGGGGAAACATCTCAATGAGCATCTCCAATGAGCATCACCACAGAGGAGACAATGAGCTAGAAGTTGCTAAGGCCGCTGTGAGCCAATCATCAGCCTGCAGCTGAAAGTTTGCTGGCACCTGGAAGTTTGCTGTGGCCCCTTCGGCTGTGACTATCAACAGGATACGTATGCACCATTCACTGAAGTTAGTTTTCAGTAATAGAAAACAAATATGAATTTCAGGTGGATGAATATTTCTGAAAATAATCTTGTGAAAAGTTGATTATAAATCCACATACTTGAACATGAATGAATTTAGGGAGTGTAAATAAGACACATATATTTCATATTTTGAAAAATCTGGAGAGTGTGTATGTGTGTATACACACACACACACACACACAAATTTTAAAATGTAGCAACATATATGCCAATCCAAATTCACCATGAAATATACATCATTCACAGATCTAAAAATATTCAATTTACTTAACAGGGATTTATGTATAATGTTGTTCTCCTAGGAAGCTCACCCATAGGTTCAATTTTCAGTTCCAACAGCATCTAGGAGGAGTGATCTCTTCTCAAAATTTGTATCTGCCAAATCAGCTACCGCACAAAAATATACACGTGATAAAAGGTAGGATTCTTTATGTGCATATAAAATAGATGTGCTGAATAGTCTACAGTGAAAGGGAGACAGGAATTCACATATTTGTTAACTTTAAAAACACATGGAGGACTATTTCAATTAAAAATTGACTAGAATTATAACACCTACTTGCAAAAGGCAAGTCCAAATATATACCATGCCTTCTCTGAACAGCTTCTATTTCTTTTCTGTTAGGATTCTTTTTCTCCATCATATTAGGATTAGTAGTCAGATTCTAGTACAGTATGGGTTAGTGTCAGGGATTCAGTATTTCAAATGGAAAATAGGAAAATGAATCCAATGTGTATGCAAACATATGCTAAACAAAAATCTTTCCACTCTCATCCAGAAAAATGCCTTGACATTACCTTCGCCCCAAGTAAGACACAATTAGAGGAGAAGAATTAGAAAATCTGTTAATACATATCTGGAATGGAAAATGCTCAGGAGTTCACAACCTTGAAGGTGGTAGAGGAGTTTCCAAAAGTAAGGGAAAGGGTAAACACTCCAGAAACATGGAGCTCTGCTTGCCTAAAGACTTCTTGAGAAACTGCCTCTGAGGTTGGGCACTTGAAATATACGTTGTTGTCAGAAGCTTTAGCTTTCTTTGTAGTGAGACCATCAAAGCTGGGTCTTCATCTATGTGACCTGGAGGATGTTGTTTCTTATTTTCCTAATGAACATGTGGCAGCAGTTCTGAATTCTCTCTTTGTAGGTAAACTGTGGCAACTTGGGGCTAAGTGTCTCCCTGTTTGGACTGTGAACCCAGTTGGTAATCCTCCAGTTTTCGTGGTGTTTCTTGCTGCTGCACTTGGAGTTTGGTATTTGCTTCTTGAAATACAAGGATTTCAACTGGGGCACAGTGCTGGAGGGATTTCTGCCACATGTGGTGTGTCAGGGTCTGCATATAAATGCACCAACCAGGCTTCTATCGCACATGCTTGCCCCCTTGACCATAGCAACTTGATTCTGAACATTGCCCTGAAAAATCTCCATATAACAAGATGCCTTTACATATAAGGGTCTGCTGGCTGCAGCATGTCAGTCACAAGCCATTTGGAAGCCAATGGCAGATCCACATGGCCCCAACACAGATGTTTTATCACACACCTGCACATCACTGCTCTAGGCCCCAACTCAGCAGTCTCCAAATTACTGGCATCTCTGTTCTACACCATTCTCATGAAACCAAGTCAATCAAGGCACTGTCTTGTACACTCATGATCAACAGCATAAGATCCAAAGTTACTCCAGTGCCATCTGGTCATGGGAATTTAAAAAATGTCATGGTACTTATCTAGCCATTTTTAAAGGATGAAGTTGGAGGCACTGTGGGTTTAAATTTATTCAGGAACCATTAAATGTTGAGGAAGTTTATTTCAATGAAAGTTCTGGAGAACTCTCAGAGGAAAGTCTTCCCAAAGAGTGACCAAAAAGTCACATGAAGCCAGGCCCATTGAGGTCTACAATATGAGGTCCATGTGAGTTTTGACTCTCAACTATTGCTGCCAAGTCTTTCAGAATGAAATCATGTGATATCCTGGCTGAGATTCCCAGTGTTCTGTGGAAAGCTACCCTGGTCCAAGATCTCAGTTTCCAAGAGTGACTCTCATGCATGGCCTCCTAAAACCCCAACACAATTCATGGCAATACTTCTCTGACGTCAGTTCTAGACCTCAGTCTCTAAGGGTATCACACCAGAGTTCAAGCCCAAGTGGACCCAGTCATCACTTCCAACCACCACACAAATAAACACAATTAAAACCAAAACACTCCCACAAGGCCCTCATCCTCTTCCATATAGACACTAATCACAACCTCTTGCTGGAGTTTTCCATGAGGGGCGCAGCCCAAGACAGTGTTCAAAAGAGCTCCCTTGCCACTTATTTTCCTAAAGTCAGCGTGGTTTTTTACCATTTTTGTTTTGGATACACACATGGAATCTTTCTTTAGATCCATGAGGTGCTGAGAATCTAAGCCACAGCATCACACAGGGCCAAGAGGCTGAATCAGACACATCCTTCTCCTAAGCAATTAAACAAAGAGCGACAGGTGATGCGTATGCATTTCCATTTGAAAACAGTTTTCATCAGTCTTCCCAAATGGGTGGACTGAGGCAAAGACCTCCTGACATTCAGGTCAACAGATCAATAGGTAAGCAAAAGGCCAAAAGAAGGGTTTTTCCACTGAGACATTACTGGTCACACTGATATCTGTGTTTTCTGAGATGCTCCCATTTCCTTCAGCTATCCAGTACATGGCCATGTCATAGAGCTTGGAGGGGTACATATCTTGGACACAAATCCGTAAGACTATTTTGGAGAGTGGCCAGAATTTAGGAAGAAAACCTGAACTTAGGAATTTAGTAGGTGTTGCACATCTATAAGACAAGCCACAGTCCATTAATAAATCGGGCAGGATGAATGCTGGGAAGCTTCCTAATAGACAGGACACATCCTTGATGCATTCTCTTTTCTAATGTCTTCAACCATGGACACAGTGGAATACATAGATAAAGAAACACTCACCTTGTCAAACGACCTACTATAAAGAGTCCACACCAAACCAAAAAAAAACCGCCTTTTCCACCTATTCTCAGAAAATGAGACAGAACCAAAAACTCACACCCACACCCACAAAGGCACCTCCTTTCCCCAAGTAGGTCTGTGACTATACAGTGTGTCCTCTGAATGGTGGGCCATACTATGTTACCCCAAAATGGCCTGTCTTGTCTCAGATCTGTTTTCTTTGGCCAACTCTGTGAAGTTGTGAGGATCCATTGGTGAGCCACTTTCTGCTTTCTCAGGAAGGGCCCCTCTTCAGAGCTTTTCTGGCATTTGGCCATCCTCACATCAGTAGGTACCAAGAAAGACTGACTCTGTCCTTGGTAAATCCAAACAAGTGAGACCACTGGGACTGGTACTGGGACTGGCTCTGTGTGCCTGGTTTCCTGGATCCCAAGTTCAGAGATTCCATCACCAAGAAAGTGAGGTAGGTCACTTCCTTCAGGAACTGAATGAGGTCACAGCCTTGGCAACCACTTTGTCCTAACAGATGCTTCCAAGGGTCCCATGAGATGGAGGCTGCACCTACTTCCTCTGACATTTTCATAAGTTAGAATGGTATATCAACCATAGGTACTGGGGAACAGCTCTCCACAGAGGCTTGGTTTGGTCCATCTTCTCTACATTAAGAAGAGAGATTCTGATTAAGACACAACCCTTTATCCTGACCATGTTTTTTTGCCATGGAAGATGACTTTTGCCCTCTCAGGTCGTTCATAGCATCCTACACATTCTCCAGGGATTATTTCTACATGGACCTTTGAGGTTCTCAGCAGGTGGAAGATCCATACATTCCTGTATTGTAATACCAACTCTGTCTCTGCTCTTCTGTAAAGTTAGATTGAGGAACAGTGTATGGTTAGGATTAATAACATGTTCAATATGGGTTAGGAATCATTCTGCTTGATGAACAATGTTATTGGAAACCTGCGATATTTACATGAAAATATAGGTGAAATATAAGTATTGAAATATAAATCTAGGTAAGATTTGAATCCTAGAAGGGAATTTGGCCTTTGAGTGGGATACTTAGCTTTGAATTATGTTCTGCACATATGTCTCAGATAAATTGATATGCAATGGCATAGATCCTTGTACCTTCGATGATTGAATGTAGAAGAGAGCATCCAGTTAAAAAAGGGATTTTTGCTAGGATTAGGAATATAGTCGGTAGGATTACGAAGAAGATTGAGTATAGAATATGGACCAAAAGTTCTTTAGCAATAGGGTTTCTGGTAGAGATTGAATATAAATGTCAGCACATGTGAAGAGTCAGTCACAATGATGAACTGGGGAAAAAAGTAGGAAAGCAGATGTGAATAGAGAGTAGGAAATCAGGCAAATTATAAAATGAGTGAGAGGTTTAGACAGTTTCAACAGGGTGAGATTGAAAATGTAGTCTTAGGAAGAAACACATATGTAATCACCAATAGGATTGACATTTGAGAGCATTAGGCAACCTGGACATGGATGTTTTTAGTAATCCATGTTCACTTTCCATTTAGGCTTTGGGACAGTCATAAGTGTGACCTTTGCATTTTGTGTCCAGAATATTACTGTGATAAAATGTATATGTAGATCAGTTGACATGCATATTTTTTCCACCATTTCTGGGAGCAATATTTTGAAGATATAGAAATTATTGTTGGGAGTACACAGAGGTGTACCATGTGTCTATCAATATATAGACAATGCATGAATAGACCATACTGTGAATAAATGATATAACTGGTTTCACTTTGAATAATGGATTGAATTGATATCTGAAAGTATACAAGAAATCTTATATTGATGTACAATCATTCATTTAAACCAGTTTTACATCTAATGGTAATATTAGTGTTATGTTTTATCATGACGGGTGTGTCAGTTTTGCTTCAAAAGTGATAATGGAAATCGAAAATAATGTGTTTGGAAAGAAGTGTCACAAAAAGAGAAGTCAAGAAACATGGAGGAATACATGTGTTCTGAAGCAAAAGTGATTGAAAGCAAAACAAATGTGTATATATTTGCTAAATTGTGGATGAAATATACATCCTATGATGTGCATTAACTGGAGAAATAGTAATGTACCAGTGTTGAATAAAAATGAACGTCAAAATACACATTATATCACATAGGAATCTTCTTGCATTGATGTTAAACTGGGTCAGTTACTGTATGAATATTAGAATTTTATTTTGGTGTTATAATACAATTTATTTTAGCACTAGCATGCCACAGAATGTAGAAGAAAGAGCAATGGATTTTTAGTTATAACACTAATAATCTAGCATTTAATGATTATTTTGGGGAGTGTAGAATTTACATAAGGCTATGCAACATAATTTTTTGTATTTAACATTCATAAAATCTTGGAATTTTGGTAATATTTCTCCTTTTTTTATTTTTTCAGTTGTTGATAGACCTTCATTTTATTTATTCGTATGTGGTGCTGAGAATATAACCCACTGCCTCACACATGCTAGACAAGCATGTTAACACTGAGTCACAAACCCAGCCCCTCCACTTTTATCTTTTCATCAAACACTCCTCTCCCTCTTCTTTACTCACTTTCTTCCTCATTTTCCCCCTTCTCTCTCTTCCTTTTTCATTTTCCCTCCATAAGTATTTTTCTCTCATAGCATTACAAACAGTACTATGCTATGAAATTTACATTTAAAACTGTTTTTTATAGTCATTCTTTTCTTGAGAAAATTTAAAAATTATAACCACCTGATAAATATATTACAATACATTTATTATGCATATGTATCTATATTCATGCATATGTGTTACATATATATATATATATATATATATATATATATATATACATATATATTTAAAAGTACTTTGATTAGCCTGTTAGAAATAATATAGACCAAGTCTTTCTTAATTCTCAAGTCTTCCAGAATTAACATCTTACAGTGAAAATCAAATAAACATATTTAAGTAAACAGGTATCATTCTTATTTATCAATACTGATAATTTAAGGTTTTTATATCACATTTAGCTGTAATATGGCATATTAACTCTTTTGAATTAGAGAATTTTTTTTTTGAACAACCTATTATTTAAGGACCATATGCACTGACATTTTAAATGGCTTTCTTGTGATTTCACTTTCTATCAATTGCATATTAATTGCCAAATACTTATTTTAGTAATTTTCATATTCATAATTGATATAAAGTCAATTGATTAATTCTTTTTGTAAGGAGTTACTAATTACAGTAGGGACAGTATTAATAATTCTAAATCTTTATAAAAATGGTACAAAAATATTTTCATGCAAAATTATGTATAATTGCATGCTCTAAATGTTTGATTGTTGATACATATAATAAAGAGCTTTTGATGAGTCTCTTCCCCAGTAAAACAGAAAATGCAAAGATATAGTTGGGTATGTATGTCCAAACAAACATATGGAAAAATACACATTATCATCTAGAAACTATTAAATAAAAGATGAAAAGAACAATCCAACACATTGTACCAACTTGTCAGATGAGGTAGTATTCTGGAAGAATAGCCTAAGTCTAGACCTGGTCCATGACAAAATATTCACAAAAAAATAAAATATGAAAAATATAGGAAATGCTATGAGTTTTTCTTGAAGGTAAGTGGATTATCCTTTAATCTCAATTATGTGCATTTTTAAAAGCCAGTTTTCTGGTAAAATAAATTTGTGATAGTTACAAGTACAGAAAACAAAGTTTCTGCTTAGCAAAATGAATGCATCTCAACTCTTTTTTAGCTGATTTCTTCCCACTCAACTTTAAACCTTTATTTATTTATTTTTTATTGGTTGTTCAAAACATTACAAAGCTCATCCTATATCATCTTTCATACATTTGACTCAATTGGGTTATGAACTCCCAATTTTCCCCAAATACGAGTTGCAGAATCACATCGGTTACACATTCACATTTTTACATAATGTCATATTAGTGACTGTTGTATTCTGCTACATTTCCTATCCCCTACTATCCCCTACTATACCCCCTCCCATCCCCTCCCATCTTCTTTCTCTACCTCATCTGCTGTTGTTCACTTCTCTCCCTTGCCCCACCTTTCCCCAATTTTCCCTACCCCATTGTTTGAAGATGCTATCCTACTTCCATTGCATGCTTTTAGCCCCTTTTTCAAATATAAGAAAGTTGTAATTTTGAGGATTGGTTTCTGTGTCCTCTATTCTGTACCATTGTTCCACCTGCCTATTTTGTTACCAGTACCACGCTGTTTTTGTTACTATTGCTTTTAGTACAGTTTGAACTCTGGTATCACTATACTCCAGATTCATATTTTCTGTTTAGAGTTGCTTTTGCTATTCTGGGTCTTTTGTTTTTCCATCTTCTAAGATCTTCTTCTCTCTCTCTCTTTAGGGTTCTGTAGTTTTCAGTATATAAAACTTTCACGTCTTTTGTTAGGTTGATTCCCAAGTATCTTATTTTATTTGAGGATATTGTGAATGGAGTGGTTTTCCTCATTTCCATTTCAGAAGTTGTGTTGCTGACATACAGGAATGCCTTTCATTTATGCGTGTTAATTTTATATTCTGCCACTTTGCTGAATTCATTTATTAACTCTAGCCGTTTCATTGTAGACCCTTTGGGGTCTGTTAAATATATTTTCATGACATCTGCAAATAGCGATAATTTAAATACTTCTTTTCCTATTTTTATGCCTTTAATTTTTTTTGTCTGTCTAATTGTTCTGGCTAGTATTTCAAGAACTAAATTGAATAGAAGTGGTGATAGAGGGCATCCCTGTTTTGTTCCAGATTTTAGAGGGAATGCCTTCAGTTTTTCCACATTCAGGATGATGCTAGCCTGAGGTTTAGCATATATAGCTTTTACAATGTTGAGGTAAGTTCCTGTTATCCCTAGTTTTTCTAGTGTTTTGAACATAAAGTGATGCTGAACTTTGTCAAATGTTTTTTCTGCATCTATTGAGATGATCATATGGTTCTTGTCTTTATGTCTATTGATGTGGTGAATGGCATTTATTGATTTCCGTATATTGAACAAGCCTTGCATCCCACGGATGAATCTTACTTGATCATGGTGCACAATTTTTTTGATATGCTTTTGTATTCGATTCGCCAGGATTTTATTGACAAGTTTTGCATCGAAGTTCATTAGAGATATTGGTCTGTAGTTTTCTTTCTTTGAAGTGTCTTTGTCTGGTTTTGGGATCAGGGTGATTTATCCTCATAGAATAAATTTGGAAAAGCTCCTTCTTTTTGTTTTTCTTGAAATAGCTTGAAAAATATTGGTATTAATTCTTCTTTAAAGGTTTTGTAGAACTCCGCTGTATACCCATCCGGTCCATGGCTTCTTTTGGTTGGTAGTTTTTGATGGCTTCTTTCATTTCTTCCTTTGTTATTGGTCTGTTTAAATTGCGTGTGTCTTCCTGACTCAATCTGGGCAGATCTTATGACTTAAAAAATTCATCGATATCTTCACTATCTTCTATTTTATTGGAATATAGTGTTTCAAAATACTTTCTAATTATCTTCTGTATTTCTGTAGTGTCTGTTGTGATATTGCCTGTTTCATCCCGTATGTTAGTAATTTGAGTTCTCTCTCTTCTTCTCTTCATTAGCATGGCTGTGGGCCTGTCAATCTTATTTATTTTTTCAAAGAACCAACTTTTAGTTTTATCAAATTTTTTAATTTTTTTTGTTTCAATTTTGTTGATTTCTGCTCTAAATTTAATTATTTCTTGTCTTCTACTACATTTGCTGTTGTTTTGCTCTTCCTTTTCTAGGTTTTTGAGGTGTAGTGTGAGTTCATTTATTTGTTGATTTTTTTCTTTTTTTGAGGAAAGAACTCCAAGAAATGAACTTCCCTCTTAAACTGCTTTCATTGTGTCCCATCGATTCTGGTATGTTGTGTCTGTATTCTCATTTGTCTCTAAGAATTTTTTTTATCTCCTCCATTATGTCTTCTGTAACCCATTGATCATTCAGTAGCATGTTGTTCATTTTCCATGTGATGTAGGATTTTTCCTTCCTTCTTTCATCATTGATTTCCAGTTTCATTCCATTATTATCAGATATAGTGCATGGTATAATCTTCATGCTTTTATATTTACTAAGAATTGCCCTGTGGCATAATATATGGTCTATCTTTGAGTAGGATCCATGTGAAACTGAGAAGAACGTGTATCCACTTGATGATGGCTGATATATTCTATATATGTCGTTCAAGTCTAGGTTACAAATTGTGCTGTTGAGTTTGATAGTTTCTTTATTCAGTTCTTGTCTAGAGAATCTGTCTAATGCCGAGAGTGGTGTCTTGAAGTCACCCATAATTATTGTGTTGTAGTCTATTTGGCTATTGAACTTGAGGAGAGTTTGTTTTATGAACATTGCAGCTCCATTGCTTGGTGCATACAAATTCATAATTGTTATGTCTTGTTGGTGGATGGTTTCTTTTAACAGAATATAGTGTCCTTCTTTATCCCTTTTGATTAACTTAGGTTTGAAGTTGATTTTATTCCACATGAGTATGGCCACTCCTTCTTGCTTCTGAGGGCCATGTGAGTGGTATGATTTTTCCCAACCTTTTACCTTCACCCTGTGTATGTCTTTTCCTATCATATGAGTCTCCTTAAGGCAGCATATTGTTGGATTTATTTTTTTTGATCCAGGTTACTAGCCCATTCTCTTGATTGGTGAATATAATCCATTAACATTTAAGGTTACAATTGAAATATGATTTGTTCTTCCAATCATGTTTATTTATTTATTATGTTTTAGTTTGGCTAGTTTTTACTTTTTTGGTTATTTTCCTCCCCCTTTACTGAGATACCTCCTGCTGTTAGTTTTCGGCACTATTTATCAATTCCTCTTCTTGTAGTATTTTGCTCAAAATGCTTTGCAGTGCTGGTTTTCTGGCTGCGAATTCTTTTAGCTTTTGTTTATTGTGAAAGACTTTAATTTCGTTTTCAAATCTGAACCTTAATTTTGCTGGATACAGTATTCTTGGTTGGAATCCATTATTTTTCAGCATTTGAAATACATTGTTCAAGGATCTTCTCGCTTTCAAAGTCTGTGATGAAAAATCAGTCATTAACCTAATTGGTTTTCCCCTGAATGTAATCTGCCTCCTTTATCTTATAGTGTTTAATATTCTCTCCTTGTTCTGTATGTTGGCTATCTTCATAATTATATGTCTTGGAGTTTGTCTATTATGATTTTGAATGTTTGGGGTCCTGTAGGCTTCCAGGATTTGACAATCCGATCCATCTTTCATCTCTGGGATGTTTTCTAGAATTATTTTATTTAATATGTTCTCCATTCCTTTGGTTTCAATCTCTATGCCTTCTTCTATCCCAATGACTCTCATTTTTTATGACATCCAATATCTCTTGAATAGATTGCTAGTGGGATTTAAGCCTCTTTTCTGTGTTGATTATATTCTTTTCAAGTTGATAAACTTTGTCTTCATTATCTGATATTCTGACTTCTGCTTGATCTAGTCTATTTGTAATATTCTCGTTTGAGTTTTTAATTTGGTTAATACTTTTCTGCATTTCTAGTATTACTGTTTGATTTCTTTTAAGATCTCTATCTCCTGGTAAAGCTCGTTGTTTGCCATTTGAGTTTGTTTGTTTAATTCATTTTCAAAATATACTTTTATTGCTTGGACTTGCTGCCTCATGTCTTCTCTAATATTCCTTTCCATCTGAGTTAGGAATGCCTTAAGTTCTTTCCCTATCTCTGTTTCTGATGCTTCTAGGTCCTCCTGTAGAATTAAGTTGTCCTGCATTGTTTGTACTCCTTTCTTTCCCTTGTTTTTTCATGATGCTCATGTTACTTTCCAGCTCTATTTGATTGCTGTGTTTCTGTTTTATTCTATAGATTTGTTTCGGTGTTGTGTATCTCTGTTGTCTCTCCTTTGTGTTGGTAGACTATGCCTGCTAAAGTGGATTCCACTTGTAGGGAATTCCGAAGGCCGAGCTCCAGTGACGTCACCCCTCTGCTTTGGCGGGCCCAGGCTCCTTGCCGAAATGTTCGAATACGGGGATGGAACTGGACTGTCTCCAGTTGGTTTCAGCTCTAGGTCACTGGCGGGTGGGCAATCACTAGCCACCCAGTGGCGCAGTCGGTCTCCTGCGCGCCGGTGTTCTCCAGACGCCCAGTCACGCGGACAGCAGGTGGACTGTCACCTGCGCTTCTGTGTTCTCCAGCTTCCCAGTCACAAGAGCCTGGCCTCTAGTCCCCTGGTTTCTCCTGCTAGTCCTGGTTTCTCCTGCTAGACTAGATTTCCCCTGAGTGATGCTTCTCTGCAGTTCAATCTGTATTCTGGGCCTGTCATTTGTTGGGTGTGGAGGGTGTCTATTGGAACCCAGACACTCTATTGTTTGGAGGATCAGTCAGACCGGATCTCCGGTTGCACATTTGGCTCGTTTTTCAGACCCAATTACCAGATCTCAGTGCTAAAAATCTTTCTTATAGGTTTTGGTGCACCCCCATTTTGCTGTAAGTTCTTAACAAGATAGTTTTTTGTGGTTCTATCTCGTTATTCACCTGTGCAGTGGCGCGTTACACTGGGTGTGATGCACTCTATTCGTGGCCATCAGGCAATGATGAAATATTATGCTTTGTATGCAGCATTTACTGAAGTTAGTTTTCAGTATTAGGAAACAAATATGTATTTCAGGTGAATGAATAATCTGAATTTCTGAGAATAATCTTGTGAAAAGTTGATTATAAATCCACATACGTGAATATGAATGATTTTAGGGAGTGTATAATAAGACACATATATTTCATATTTTGAAAAATCTGGAGAGTGATATATATATATATATATATATATATATATATATATATATACATACATACATATATATATATATATATATACACACAGAAACACACTCACAGACATTAAAAAGTAGCAATATATATGCCAATCGAAATTCAAAATGAAATATATATCCTTCACTTATCCAAAAAAATACATTTTACTGAAAATGGATTTATGTATAATGTTGTTCAACTAGGAGGCTCACCCATAGGTTGAAATTTCAGTTCCAAAAGGGTTTAGGAGGAGTGATCTCTTCTCACAATTTGTATCTGCCAAGTCAGCCACCTCAGAAGAAAGTCTGTGTGATACCAGGTAGTATTCTATATGAGCATATAAAAATACATGTGCTGAATAGGTGACAGAGAAAGGGGAGAGGAATTCACATATTTGTTAACGTTAAAAACACATGGAGAAATATTTCAATAAACATTGACTATATTTATAACTCCAACCCCATATAATGCAAAAGGGAAGTCCAAGTATACACCATGCCTTCTCTGAACTGTTTGTATTTCCATTCTGTTAGGGTTACTATTCTACATCATATTAGGATTAGTAGTCAGAGTCTAGTAGGTTATGGATTAGTGTCAGAGATTCAGTATTTCGAATAGAAAATAGGAAAATAAACCCATTGTGTTTGCAAATATGTGTGATACAAAAATCTTCCCACTCTCATTCAGAACAATGCCTTGACATTACCTTCTCCCCTAATAAGACACAATTAGAGGAGAAGAGTTAGAAAATCTGTGAATACATATCTGGAATGGAATATTCTCGGTGTTCACAAGCTTGGAGGTGGTAGAGGAGTTTCCAAAAGTAAGGGACAGGGTAAACACTCCACAAACATGGAGCTCTGCAGGCCTAAAGACATATTGAGAAACTGCCTCTGAGTTTGGGCACTTAAAATGTATGTTGTGGTCCGAAGCTTTAGCTTCCTCTATAGTGAGAGCATCAAAACTGGTCTGCATCTATGTGACCTGGGGGACATGGTATCTTATTTTCCAATGAACATGAGGCAGCAGTGCTGAATTCTAACTTTGTAGGTAAACTGTGGCAACTGGAGTCTAAGGGTCAATCTGTGTGGACTGTGAAGCTAATTGATCATGCTCTACTTTTCTTAGTAGAGCACTGGGAGTTTGTTATTTGCTTCACAATACAAGGAGTTCAACTTGGTCAGAGTGCTGGAGGGAGTTCTGTCACATGTGGTGCCTCAGGGTCTGCAGGAGAATGCACCAGTCAGGCTTCTATTTCACATAGTTTGACCCCTTGACCATAGCATCCTGATTCTGAACATTGCCCTGAAACCTCTCCATATAACAAGATGCCTTTACATATAAGGGTCTGCTTGCTGCACCATGTCAGTTACAAGCCATTTGGAAGCCAATGGCAGATCTACATGGCCCCAACACAGATGTTTTATCACACACCTGCCCACCACTGTTCTAGGCCCACTACTCAGCAGGCTCCAACTTACTGGCATCTCTGTTCTACACCATTTTTAAGAAACGCAGTCAATCAAGGCACTGTCTGGTATACTCATGATCAGCAACTGGACATCAAAAAGTTCTCCAGTGCCACCTGGTCATGAAAATTTCAAAAATTCCATGGTATTTCTCTAGCCATTTTTCAAGGATGAAGTTGGAGGCACTATGATTTTCAATTCACTCAGGAACCTTTAAATGTTGAGGAAGCTCATTTCAATGAAAGCTCTGGAGAACACTCACAGGCAAGGCTTCCCAAAGGGTCGCCAAAAGGTCACATGAAGCCAGGCCCATTGAGGTCTGCAATGTGAGATCATGTGTGTTTTGCCTCTCAACTATGGCTGCCAAGTCTTTCAGAATAAAATCATGTGATATTCTGGCTGAGATTCCTCGTGCCTTGTGGAAAGCCTTTCTGGGCACAGATCTCAGTTTCAAAGGGCAACTGTCATTCATGGCCTCCTAAAATCCCAACACAACTCATGGCAATAATTCTCTGAGGTCAGTTCCAGAACTCAGTCTCTAAAGGGAATCACACCAGAGTTCAAGACCAGGTGGAGCCAGTCATCTTTTTCAACCGCCACACAAACTTCCAAAATTAAAACCCAAACACTCCCACAAGGCCCTCATCTTCTTCCATATAGATACTCATTATAAACTCTGGCTGGAGGTTTCCATGAGGGATGCAGAACAAGATAGTGTCCAAAGTTAGCTCCCTTGCCCCTCATTTGCCTAAAGTCGTGGTGGCCTGAACACCTTCCTGTGAACCTGGAGTGATCAAATAGTGTGCCGTTAATACTGCTCTGCTTCTCCAATTTGAGGACGACTGACTGTGGGGTTTAGATTCTTTATGTGAATTGGAAGCATGAGAAAATGCAAGCACCTTTGGGCTTGCCTCTCCTTGGCTTTAAAGAATGGATTTGACCCAAAGAATCCCTCTTCTCACTTGATGGAGGTCAGGAACCTTACAGAGGAAGGCAAGAGACTTCATCCGCAATGACTGCTCTTTTGATCATTTTGGTTTTGGATGAACACATGGGATCCATCAGGTGCTGAGAATCTAACCACAGCCTCACACAGGGCCAAGAGGCTGTTTCAGACAAATCCATTTCCAAAGCAATTAAGCAAAGAGCTACAGGTGATGTCCATTCATTTCCATTTGAAAACTTTTTTCTTCAGGCTTCACAAAGAATTGGCCTGTGGTAAATACCTTCCTGATATTCAGGGCAACAGAATAATAGGTAAGCAAAAAGCCCAAATCAGGGTTTCTCCACTGAGACTTTCCTGGTCACACTAGCTACCCACTACATGGCCATATAACAGAGCTTTTAGGTGGTAAATATCTTGGACACAAAACCATGAAGCTATTCTGCAGAGTGTCCAGAATTCAGAAAGAAAACAGAAACTTATGAAGATATCAGGTGTTGCCCTTTGATAACAAAAGCCACAGTCCATTTATAAATTGGGCAAGATGAATGCTGGGAAGCTTTCTACTAGACAGGACACATCCTTTGATGCATTCTTATTTCTAATGTATACAACCACGGACACAGTGGGATACACAGACATAGAAGCACTCGCATTGCAAAACGACTAACTAGAAACAGTCCACGCCAATCCAAACAAACAGTCTTTCCTACCTATTCTCAGAACATGAGACAAGACCATGAACATACACCCACACCCACAAAGGCACCACCTTTGCTCCAAGTAGTTCTGTGATTACCCAGAGTGTCCTCTGAATGGTGGGCCATACTATATTGCCCCAAAATGGCCTGTCGTGTCTCAAATCTGTTCTCCTTGGCCAATTCTGTGAAGTTGTCATTAGCCATGGGTGAGCCACTACCTGCTTTCTCAGGAAAGGCCCCTCTTCAGAGCTTTTCTGGCATTTGAACATCCTCACATCTGTAGGCACTAAGAAAGACTGACTCTGTCCTTGGTAAATTGAAGCAAGTGAGACCACTGGGCCTGGGACTGCGACTGGCTCTGGGTGCCATTCTTCCTGGATCCCAAGTTCAGAGAGTTCCATCACAAAGGAAGTGAGGTGAGGTCACTTCCTTCAGAAACTGAATGAGGTCACTGCTTTGGCAACAACTTTGTCCAAATAGTTACTTCTAAGGGCCCATGAGATGGAGGCTGTTCCTACTTTCTGTAACACTTTCAAAAGTTAGAATGGTATATCAACCATAGGCACCTGGGAACACATCTTCACACAGGCCTGGTTTGGTCTATCTTCTCTACATTAAGTTGATAGAGGCTGATACAGACACATCCCTTCATCCTCACCAGGTTGTTTGCCATGGAAGATGACTTTTGCTCTCTCGGGAACTTCACAGCTGCCTACATCTTCTCCAGGGATTATTTCTACATGGACCTTTGATGTTCTCAGCAGGTGGAAGATTCCCTACATTCCGGTATTTAAAGAGAAACTCTGTCCCTCCTCTTCTGTAAAGTTAGATTGAGGTAACAGTGTATATTTAGGGTTAATGACATGTTCGATTTGGGTTAGGAATCTCTCTGCCGGATGAATAATGGTATTGGGAACCTGTGATATTTACAAGAATATATAGGTGAAATATAAGTATGAAAACAGAAATGTAGGTAAGATATGAAGCCAGAAGGGCATTGGGCCCTTGAGTGGGATACTTAGGTTTGAATTATGTTCTGCACATGTGTCTCAGATGAATTGATATAAAATGGCATAGGACCTTTTACCTTGAATGATTGATTGTTGAAGAGAACATCGAGTTAAAAAGTGATAGTCAGTAGGATTAGTAAGATAGTCAGTAGGTTTATAAAGAAGAGTGAGTATAGGATTTGGACCAAAAGTTCTTTAGCAATAGAGTTTCGGGTAGAGAGTGAATGTAAATGTCAGCATATGTGAAGTATGAGTCACAATGATGAACTAGGGAAAATATGTAGGAAAGCAGATATCAATAGAGATATTAGGAAATCAGGCAAAGTGTAAAGTGAGTGATAGAATTAGACATTTCCAACAGGCTTGAGGTTGAATATATAATCTTAGGAAGAAACAAATATGTAGTCATCAATAGGATTGACATTTGAGAGCATTAGGTAACCAGGACATGGTTGTTTTTGGTAATCCATGCTCACTTTCCATTTAGGCTTTGATACAATCATGAGTTTGACCTTTGCTTTTTGTGTCCAGAATATTACTGTGATAAAATGTATATATAGATAAGGTGACATCAGTATTTCTTCCACCATTTCTGGGAGCAATATTTTGAAGAGGTACAAATTAGTAATGGGGGGACAAATAGGTGTACACTGTGTTTATGAATATAGAGATAATGCATTAATAGACCATACAGTGAATAAATAACATAACTGGTTCCAACTTTAAATAATGGATTGAATTGAAATGTGAAAATATACAGGAAATTTTATATTGATATGCATACATTCATTCCAACCAGTTTTACATCTAATGGTAATATTAATGTTATAGTTTATCATGAAGAGTGTGTGAGTTTAGCTTCAAAATTGATTATGGAAATCGAAAATAATGTGTTTGGAAAGAAGTCTCATGAAAAGACCAGTCAAGTAACATGGAAGAATTCATGTGTTTTGAAGCAGGAAGTGAAACAAATTCTTATTAATTTGCTAACTTGTGGATGAAATATATGTCCTATGATGTGCAAAAACTGAAGAAATACTAATGTACCAGTGTTGAATTAAAATAAAGGTCAAAATAGACATTAAGTCCCATAGGAATCTACTTGCATTGATGTTAAACTGGGTCTGTTACTGTAAAAATATTAGGATTTGTAAGCACCATTGATTGAAGTTAGTTCTCATACTGGGAAACAAATATGTATTTCAGGTAGATGAATATTTCTGAGAATAATCTTGTGAAAAGTTGATTATAAATCCACATACATGAACATGAATGAATTGATGGAGTGTATATAAGAGACATATATTTCATATTTTATAAAATCTGGAGAGTGTGTGTGTGTGTGTATATATATATATATATATATATATATATATATATATATATATATATATACAGAAAAACACAAAAATACATTAAAAAGTATCAATATATATGCCAAACGTAATTTATCAGTAATATATATCATCCACAGATGAAAATATATTTATTTTACTGAACATGGATTTATGTATAAATTGTTCTACTGGGAAGCTCACCCATAGTTTTAATTTTCAGTTCCACCAGCGTTTACGAGATCTCTTCTCACAACTTGTTTCTGCCCAGTCAGCCAACTCAAAAAAATGTACGTGTGAGACCACGTAGGATTCTATATTTGCATATAAAAATACATGTGCTGAGTAGGCTACATAGAAAGGAAGACAGGAATTTACATATGTGTTAACATTAAAAACACATGGAGGACTATTTCAATTAAAAATTGAGTAGATTTAGAATACCTACCCTCTATCATGCAAAAAGGAAGTCCAACAATACACCATGCCTGCTGTAAACTGCTTGTATTTTCATTCTGTTTGGGTATTTTTCTCCATCATATTAGGATTAGTAGTCAGAGTCTAGTAGGGTATGAGATAGTGTCAAGAATTCAGTATTTCAAATGGAAAATTGTAAAATGAATCAATGTGTATGCAAATGTGTGCTACACAAAAATTTTCCCACTCTCATTCAGAACAATGCCTTGACATTACCTTCACCCCAAGTAAGACACATTTAGAGGAGAAGAGTTAGACAATCTTTGAATGCATATCTGAAATGAAAAATGTTCAGGAGTTCACAACCTTGGAGTTGGTAGAGGAGTTTCCAAAAGTAAGGGAAAGTGTAAAATCTCCACAAACATGGAGATTTACCAGCCTAAAGACTTCTGGAGAAACTGCCTCTAGGTTGGGCACTTGAAATATATGTTGTTGTCAGGAGCTTTAGCTTCCTTTCTAGTGAGACAATCAAAGCTTGGTCTGCACATCTGTGACCTGGAGGACATGGTTTATAATTCTCCAATGAACATGAAGCAGCAGTGTTGATTTCTCTCTTTGTAGGTAAACTATGGCCACTGGGTCTAAGTGTCTCCCCATGTAGACTGCTAAGCCATTAGGTCATCCTCCACTTTTCAAAACGTTTCTTGATACTGCACTCGGAGTTTGGTATTTGCTTCATGAAATACAAGGAGTTCAACTGGGACAAAGGGCTGGAGGAAGTTCTTTCACGTGTGGTGGGTCAGGGTCTGCAGGAGAATGCACCAACAGGGCTTGTATACCACATAGGTTGCTCCCTTGACCATAGAAACCTGATTTTGAACATTGCCCTGAAACCTCTCTATATAACCAGATGTCTTTACATACAGGATCTGCTGGCTGCACCATGTCAGTCTCAAGCCATTTGGAAGCCAATGGCAGATCCACATGACCCCACCAAAGATGTTTTATCACACACTTGCTCACCCCCGCTCTGGGCCCATTACTCAACAGGCTTCAAATGACTGGCATCTCTTTTCTACACCATTTTCATGAAAACCAGTCAATCAACACACTGTCTGGTACACTCATGATCAGCAACTGGACATCCAAATGTTCTCCAGTGCCACCTGGTCAAGGAAATTTCAAAAATTTCATGGTATTTATCTAGCCAATTTTCAAGGATGAAGTTGGAGACACTGTGGGTTTCAATTCATTCAGAAATTATTTAATGGTGAGGAAGCTCATTTCAATGAAAGCTCTGGAGAACTGTCACAGTCAAGGCTTCCCAAAGAGTGGCCAAAAGGTCACATGAAGCAAGGCCCATTGAGGTCTACAATTGAGGTCCATGTGTGTTTTGACTATCAAATATGTCTGACAAGTTTTTCAGAATAAAATTGTGTGATATCCTCCTGAGATTCCCAGTGCTCTGTGGAAAGCGACACTGGGCCTAGATCTCAGTTTCCAAGGGTGACTCTCATGCGTGGCCTCCTAAATCCCAACACAATTCATGGCAATATTTCTCTGAGGTAAGTTCCAGAACTCAGTCTCTAAGGGGAATGACACCATAGTTCAAGCCCATTTGGATCCAGTCATCTCTTCCAACCGCCACACGAATGACCACAATTAAAACCAAAACACTCCCACATGGCCCTCATCTTGTTAAATATAGACACTCATCATAAACTCTGGCTGGAGGTTTCCATGCGGGACGCATCCCAAGACAGTGTCCAAAATATTCTCCCTTGCCCCTCATTTGCCTAAAGTCAGGGTGGCCTGGACACCCTTCCTGTGAACCAGAAGTGATCAAATAGGCCTGCCGTTAATACTGCTCTGCTTCTCCAATTTGAGCACTATTGACTCTCAGGTATAGATTGTTTTATGTGATTTGGAGTCACGAGAAAACACAAGCACCTCTGCAGGACTTTGAAAAACTCATTTGACCAAAAGGATCCCTGTCTCACTTGATAGAGGTCAGGTACCTAACAGAGGAAGGCAAGAGACTCATCCACAATTACTGAATTTTTGCCATTATGGTTTTGTTTGCACACATGGTATCTATCTTTAGATCCATCATGTGCTGAAAATTTAAGCCACAACCTCATACAGGGCTAGGAGGCTGATTCAAACACATCCCTTTCCAAAGCAAAGAACCACAAGTTATTCCCATTTATTTCCATTTTAAAACTGTTTTATTCAGGCTTCACAAAGGGGTGGCCTGAGGCAAAGACCTTCCTGACATTCAGGGCAACAGAACAATAGGTAAGCAAATGAACCAAAATATGGGTTCTTCACTGAGCGTTTACTGGTCACAATGATGTCTGAGTTTTCTAAGATGTTCCCATTTCCTATAGCTATCAAGTACATGGCCATGTCACAGAGCTTGGGGGTGGTATGTATCTTGGACACAAAACTATGAGGCTATTCTGGAGAGTGGCCAGAATTCAGGAAGAAAACAGGAACTTAGGAAGTTAGTAGGTGTTGCCCATCCATAAGGAAAGCCACAGTCCATTCATCAACTAGGCCTGATGAATGCTGGAAAGTTTTCCACTAGACAGGACACATACATTGATACATTCTCTTTTCGAATGTCTACAACCATGGACAGAGTGGGATACACAGACATAGAAGCACTCGCCTAGTCAAACGACTTTCTAGAAACAGTCCACTCCAATCAAAACAACAGCCTTTCCTACCTATTCTCAGAACATGAGACAAAACCACAAACTCACACCCACACCCACAAAGGCACCTCCTTAACTCAAGTAGGTCTGTGACTATCCGGAGTGTCCTCTGAATAGTGGGCCATACTATGTTCCCCTAAAATGGCCTGTACTGTCTCAGATCTGGTCTCCTTGGCCAACTCTGTGAAGTTGTCAACAGCCAGCGGTGAACCACTACCTGCTTTCTCAGTAAAGGCCCCTCTTCAGAGCTCTTCAGGCATTTGGCAATCCTCATATCAGTAGGTACCAAGGAAGACTGACTCTGTCCTTGGTAAATCCAAACAAGTGAGACCACTGGGATTGGGACTTGGACTGGCTCTCGGTGCCTGGCTTCCTGGATCCCAAATTCAGAGATTTCCATCACCAGGAAAGTGAGGTGAGGTCACTTCCTTCAGGAACTGAATGAGGTCACTGCCTTGGCAACCACTTTGTCCTACCAGATTCATCCAAGGTTCCCATGAGATGGAGGCTGCCACTACTTCCTGTGACACTTTCACAAGTTAGAATGGTATATCAACCATAGGCACCTGGGAACAGCTCTCCACACAGGCATGGTTTGATCAATCTTCTCTACATTAAGAAAGGAGAGGCTGATTCAGACACATCCCTTAATACTGACCAGGTTGTTTGTCATGGAAGATGACTTTTGCTCTATTAGGTCCTTCATAGCTGCCTGCAACTTCTCCAGGGTATCATTTCTGCTTGTACCTTTGATGTTCTCAGCAGGTGGAAGAGCCCCTACATTACTGTATTGTAAGACAAACTCTCTCCCGGCTCTTCTGTACAGTTAGTTTGAGGGTACAGTGTATGGTTAGAGTAATAACAGGTTTGATTTAGGTTAGAAATCATACTGAGGAATGAACAATGGTATTGGGAACTCGCGATATTTACGAGAATATATAGGTGAAATATAAGTATGAAAACAGAAATCTAGATAAGGTTTGAATCCAAGAAGAGCATTGGGCTGTTGATTGGGATACTTAGCTTTGAATTATATTCTGCACAGATGTCTCAGATAAATTGATATACAATGTCATAGGACCTTGTACCTTGGATGATTGATTGTCAAAGAGAATTTCCAGTCAAAAAGGGATAGTCGGTAGGATTAGGAAGATAGTTGGTAGGTATAGAAAAAAGAGTGAGTATAGGATTTCGAACAAAAGTTCTGTAGCAATAGGGTTTCGGATAGAGAGTGAATGTAAATTTCAGCACATGTAAAGAGTCAGTCACAATGATGAACTCAGGAAAATATGTATGAAAGCAGATATCAATGGAGACATTAGGAAATCAGGAAAAGCATAAAGTGAGGGTTAGTATTAGTCATTTTCAACAGGGTTGAGGTTGAATATATAATCTTAGAAAGCAACAAATATGTAGTCACCAATAGGATTGATTTGCGAGCATTAAGCAACCTGGAAATGGATGTTTTTAGAAATCCATGCTCACTTTCCATTTAGGATTTGGTGAAAGGTTAATAAGATAGGTACTTGTCACTTCCTGTTTTTCTGTATGCTTAACAAAACACTGTTGAAACCTTGAGGACTGTTTGCTAATTTTTTCCCCAGAATGTGCTGTCCCTGACTGCCAAACAGAGAATGTACACCCTCACCTGTTTGCACGCAAACCGCCCACTCGCCCTGACCCATCAATAAGCTTCCCTCCCTGCCCTCTTCAAGGAAAGTATATAAGCTCTGCTTAAGCTGTTCTCATTGCTCTCTGCTCTATTCAAGTGAGCACTGAGCCCCAGATTGCTAGACTCCCAATAAACCCAGGGTAACTTTTGATGTGGAGGGGACCCCAGTAAACTTTGAAGTGGATACAGGGGCAGTATACTTAGTCCTTAAGGCCCCACTGGGCCCTCTATCAAATAAAAGCTCTCTAGTTCAAAGTGCTAACACCAGTAAATATGGGAATTAGACAACTAAGAAAACCATGGACATGAGGAAAGGAAAAATCCATCACTCCTTCCTAATAATCCCAGAATGCCTGGCCCCATTGATGGGCAGAGATCTGCTCACCAAGCTCCGGGCCAAAATGACTTTTAACCATGAAGGCCCCAAAATGATATTTCTAAATCCTTTAGTATAAACTCCTATATTCACGGCTTTAAATATGTCAGTAGAAGATGAACAGCAACTCTTCACACCCCCCAAGACTGATCAAACAGGCAAGGTACCCCAGAAACGGATAACAGATTACCCAGATGCCTGGAAAAAAACTGCTGGGTTAGGACTAGCCATGAAACAACCTCCAAAAACAGTGGAGTTCAAAACCTCAGCCTCCCCAATCAATGTCAAAAAATATCCTCTGAGCAAAAAAGCTAAAGATGGGATAAGGCCCCATATTCAGAAATATCTGGCCTTAGGGTCCTAAGGCCTTGTCAATCATCCTAAAACACTCCCCCGCTACCAGTATAAAAAGCCAGGAGCCGGGGACTATCCCCCATTAAAGACATAAGAGAGACCTACAACAGAGTGTAGGACATTCACCCCAGTGTACCTAATCCGTACAATCTGCTTATCACTCTGAACCCTGAGAGGAAATGGTATACTGTTCTGGACTTAAAAGATGCTTTCTTTTGCTTGCCTCTGCATAAATATAGTCAGTTGCTGTTTGCTTGCTAGTGGGTAGACCCAGAAACTGGAACGTGTTTTCAACTAACTTGGACTAGACTCCCCAAAATGGTTGAAAAACTCCCCCACTCTCTTTGATGAAGCCCTCCAAAGAGATCTCAACAGCTTCAGAACTACGCACCCCGAAGTCACCCAGCTTCAATACGTGGATGACCTGCTACTGGCACCCAACACCAAGGATATCTGTGAATCTGGGACCCAAGCAGTATTATGTGAGCTTCCTCAACTCGGGTATAGAGCTTCTTCCTAAAAGGCCCAAATTTGCCAGCAAGAAGTAATCTTCCTGGGCTATTCCTTTAGGGGCAGTAAACGATGGCTCACTGAGCCCAGAAATCAAACGGTTGTGCAGAAACCACCCCCATCTAACAGCAGACAACACAGAGAGTTTCTTGGGACTGCTGGGTTTTGCAGGTTAAGGATTCCTGTGTTTGGGTCCTTAACTTCTCATTTACACCCGCTGTTAAAGGAGATGCCCAATTCTAATGGACCCCTGAGATCCAGCAAGCTTTTGATAATATCTAAGGACACTGACACTGTACTCCTCAACTTCACTGAGCAAAGCCTGAAATTTCAGAAAGCCCTACACTACGTTAAAAATGTACATCAGTTCACTCACCTTGGTTCAAAGAAATTGCAGGCATTCCTGAAGGATCAAGAACAGAGTTTTCCACTAACCGACTCACAGTGAAAGGAAATAACTGAACAGGTAAAAAAAAGCCTGTCGGGTCTGTCAATAGGTTAATGCTTACCCTTCCAACTTTCCTGCAGGAAAGCACCTACGAGGAACCAGACCAGGACAATTCTGGGAAGTGGACTTTACTGAAATTAAGCAAGCATGGTATGGACTTAAATATCTCCTACTCTTTGTAGATATATTTCAGGATGGATTGAAGCCTCCCCCCCCCCCCAAAAAAAAAAGGCGCAAATGGTGGTCAAGAAGATCCTGAAAGATATTTTTCCAAGGTACGGCCTGCCTAAGGTAATAGGGTCTGATAATTGACCAGCGTTCATGGCCCAGGTAACTCAGGGGTTAGCCAGGACCCTGGGGATTAATTGGAAGTTACATTGTGCTTATAGACCCCAGAGTTCAGGACAGGTAAAAAAATTAAATAGAACCATTAAAGAGACCTAAACGGAATTAAGCTTAAAGAGTAGCATAAAAGATTGGACTATGCTCCTGCCTTATGCACTATTTCATGCAAGAAATACTCCCTCTGTTTCTTTGTGTAACCTCACCCCCTATGAAATTCTCTATGGGGCCCCATCTCCAGTAAGGGACCTAACCCTAACTCAAAGATCTAACGATCCCTTCCACACCACCTTGCTTGACAGACTTAAAGTTCTGGAAGGAACTGAGCAATACCTGTGGAAACAGCTGGCCACTGCCTACCAACCTGCTGAAGAGGGTACTCCACATCTATATCAAGTAAGAGACTTTGTCTACATAAGACAACATCAGGTGTCATCCCTGGAACCCGGCTGGACAGGACCATACCAGGTGCTACTTATAACACCTACAGTGCTAAAGTTAGACGGAATCACTTCCTGGTTCCTAATTCTCATCTCAAGCCTGTGCCCTGTCCAGAATCTGGCTGAAAAATGAAAAAGACTGGTAACATTTTCAAATTGTAGATTCGCCATGTGAATAAGACTATAGACTCTCCAATTGGTCACCAGTAGTCCTAACCCTCATCAACCCGTTCAGCAGCGATGGCTGATCACAAATCCTACTAGACAAGAAGTATGGTCTATCGCACATACAGCCCACTTAGGGACCTGGTGGCCATCTCTCCACCAAGAAATTTGTCAGCTGGCTATACGTCTTTCCTATTGGGAAATCCCTGATGAAGAGGATCCCCAAAAATTCCATTAAATACTTTCCATACAATTGATAATGGAAACAAACATTATGGATGTAGGGACACGCGAGCCAGATGCAGGTTGGCTAGCCTAGATTACTATGTTTGCCTGGCGGACTACCAAAGCCAAAAACAGCCACGACTGTGTGGGGGAAAAGCCAACTTCTTCTGTAAATAATGGGGATGTGAGGATACAGGGGCTACCTGGTGGAAGCAAAACTCCTCATCAAATTCAGTACACAGCATTGGCCATATTACCAGTTAGATAACAAAAACCGATGGCCACCAGAAGGGTCTCTAGATCCTCAAATTTTGCGTGACCTTTTCAACTTCGACAAGTGCTCAAAAGTGTGGAAGGAAATTCCCCTACGTGTAGGCCTTTTCCCTCCTATGCTCAAATCCTGAACTATGCTTCTCCAATAGATACTCACCCGCAGCCTTCTGCCCCAGACTCTCTGCTGTCACTCCCACATCAGCAACCTGATTTCTCAGCTCCAGTTACTAGATCAAAAACCCAAATTTCCGTCGGTTCTCAGACCATTGCCCCTTGCTGAGCTTGCAGGTACTGAGGTACCCTTCCACCCACTCACTCCTCTCTCCTCCTGTCAGTGCCCACACCGGGTCCCACCAGGTCCTCTTACCAGCTAACCCAAAGCTCAAACCAGCTAAGGAGTGCCCTCAGACGCCTATCAAAGATGTAATTAAAATGGCCTTTAAAGTTGCTTTGTCATCACTGAAAACAGGTTACTAAGAATTTAAAGTCCCTCACAGGCTTTTTGGGATACTCACTCCCGTCTTCCCCTCTGCTCTACCTGTTCTACTGCTCAAGTTTTGTTGCCAGGAAAATCCCAAACCCCTTTCCCATAATTCTTTTATATCTCTTTTTCCTCATCCTCAGATCCACGGAGCTGCTCTCATCCCCTGCCTTCCCTGTCTTCCCCTCTGTATCAGGCCCACAGAAAAGTCTTAAATGACCTTCTCCAGAAGTCTTCACCATGGCTGACTTTAAGCCTTTCAGCAACACAGTTCCTATAAAAGAGTTCAATGTAGATAAACTTCCTCTATTCGTGTTGCTCTGTTCTACTTGGCCACTGGCTGGAAAAATCAGCACTCCTAAGCTAGACACCCCCTTAGTAGTTTTTAACAAAATATATGAAGAAGGCCTCTGCCCTAGAGCTGGGGCTTCATAGAGATGGCTACATTTCTAAGATATAGAAGTTACCAACTGGGCTCCATGGTAACAGCTGGCAGGGAGAAAAAGAAAAAAAAGAAGAAAAAAGCTCTCCCCCTCCCAGGTGTCCTTAAGAAGTTAACTTTCCAAGAACAGAGGAAAAAAAAAACAGAAACAAAAACTGCTTTTTGTGAACTTCTGCAGACTGTGAACTTCTGAGCCCCTTCCCTTACATGCTGGGTACAAAATTCTGAAACAACCTAAACTTTGGGTTCAGGGATTAATTGATTACAACAGAAGCAATGCCCTCTAAATCCGGATGCAACCAAATAAGACTGTTTCCCTGTCTTCTGTGCTATCTCTGGTACCTTGCCTTGTCCATCTCTACAGCAGTACAATTCTATACACTTAAACATTGTTTATGTTTTCATAAAATGGTCAACAGATGTGATTAATTATGTAATGGTGCAGATGTTTTCCAGAGTGCTCTATCATGACGCAGGTACATTTAAATATCAAATAGGGGGCAAACAACCCGGTTCTGCCAGGAACCTGTATCCCTCACTTTAGTCATCCTATTATGAATAGGAGTTGCTGCAGGGGTGGGCACAGGAACCACTGCCCTGGTCCATGGGACACAACAAATGACCCAATTAGAAGCAGTAATAGACCAAAACTTAAAGATATTAAAAACCTCCTTCACAGCTTTACACGAATCTTTAACCTCTCTCTCTGAAGTTATTTTACAGAACAGTCGAGGGTTGGACCTCCTCTTCATGAGAGAAGGGGCCTTCGTCCTGCATTGAGGGAAGAATGTTGTTTTTATGCCGACCATACTGGAGTTGTAAAAGAATCTATGATTAAATTAAGAAGATGCCTTGAAGAGCATCAACAAGAGAGAGAGGCCCAAAAAAGGTGGTTTGAGTCTTGGTTCACAAAGCCCCCTCATTAACTACATTTTCATCAGCCCTGGCCGGTCCATTAATAATCCTCATATTATTGGTAATTGTAGGACCCTGTTTGATCAACCGTGTAGTTTCCTTTCTCCATGCTCAAATTGGACAAGTTAAACTTATGGTAATCAGAAAACAATATACCACACTAGTAAACATAAAATGTGACACCCCCAATGATCATTTTTATGATTAAAAGTAACCAAAAGAAGAAGTGGGGAATGAAAGGTTAATAAAATAGGTACTTGTCACTTCCAGTTTTTCGGTATGCTTAACAAAACACTGTTGATGTCTTGAGAACTGTTTGCTAATCTAGTTCCCTGAAAGTGCTGTACCCAACTGCAAAACTGCAGAATGTACTTCCTCACCCATTTGGACGCAAACCGCCCACTCGCCCTGACCCATCAATAAACTTTCCTATCTGCCCTCTCCAAGGAAAGTATATAAGCTCTGCTTAAGCTGTTCTCAGGACTCTGTGCTCTATTCAAGGGAGCTCTGACCCCAGCATGCTGGACCCCCATAAATCCTTGGCTGTTGCATGAGACAGTCTCTGGTAGTCTCTTCCTCCGACACTCGCCTGACCTTTACATTGGTAAAATAATAAGTGTCATCTTTGCTTTTTGTGTCCAGAATATTACTGTGATAAAATGTATATGTAGATAAGGTGACGTGAGTATTTCTTCCACCATTTCTGGGGGCAATATTTTGAAGAAGTATAAATTAGTATTGGGGGTACAAATAGGTATATCCTGTGACTCTGAATATAGAGATAATGCATGAATAGACCATAATGTGAATAAATAATACAATGGGTTCCAAATTTAAATAATGGATTCCATTGATATCTGAAAATATACAGGAAATCTTATATTGATATACATACATTCATTTCAACCACTAATACATCTAATGGTAATATTAGGATTATGGTTTATCATGAAGAGTGTGTGAGTTTTGCTTCAAAAGTGATAATGGAAATTAAAAATAATGTGTTTGGAAAGAAGTCTCATGAAAAGCCCAGTCAAGAAACCTAGAGGAATTTATGTGTTCTGAAGCAGGAAGTGATGAAAGTGAAACAACTGCCTGTAAGTTTGCTAACTTGTGGATGGAATATATATCCTATCATGTGCATAAATTGAAGAAATAGTATTGTACCAGTGCTGAATAAAAATGACCTTCAAAATACACATCATGTCCCACTGGAATCTACTTGCATTGATGTTAAACTGGGTCAGTTACTGTAAAAATAATAGTATTTGTATGCAAAATAAACTGAAGTTAGTTTTAAGTACTGGAAACAAATATGTATTTCAGGTGGATGAATATTTCTGTGAAAAATCTTGTGAAAAGTTGATTATAAATCCATATACATGAACATGAATGAATTTAGAGAGTGTATATAAGACACATATATTTCTGGAGAGTATATATACATATATATATATATATATATATATATATATATATATATATATATATATATATATACACACACACACACACACACACATACACACACACACAAAATACACACACACACACAGACATTAAATTAGCAATATATATGCCAATCGAAATTTATCATGATATATATATCATCCACAGATGCAAAAATATTTCTTTAATTGAACATGGATTTATGTATAATGTTGTTCAACTAGGAAGCTCACCTATAGGTTGAATTTTCAGTTCCAACAGCGTTTAAGAGGAGTGACCACTTCTCACAAATTGTATTTGCCAAATCAGCCACCTCACAAAAATGTACATGTGATACCAGGTATGATTCTATATGTGCATTTAAAAGTACATGTGCTAAATAGGATACAGAGAAAGGGAGACAGGAATTCACATATTTGTTAACCTTAAAAACACATGGAGAACTATTTAAATTAAATATTGACTAGATTTATAACACCTACCATTAATCATGCAAAATACAAGTACAACTATACACTATGATTTCTCCTAACTGCTTGTATTCCTATTCTGTTTGTGTTATTTTTCTCCATCATATTAGGAGTAGTAGTCAGAGTCTAGTAGGGTATGGGTTCATGTCAGAGATTCAGTATTTTGAATGGAAAATTGTAAAATGAATGCAATGTGTATGTAAATATGTGCTACAAAAAAATGTTCACACTCTCATCCAGAACATTGCCTTGACATTGCCTTTGTTCCGAGTAAGACACAATTAGAGGAGAAAAGTTAGAAAATCTGTGAATATATATCAGGAATGAAAAATGCTCAGGAGTTCACAACCTCCGAGGTGGTAAAGGAGTTTTCAAAAGTAAGGGACAGGGTAAACATTTCTCAAACATGGAGCTCTGCTGGTGTAAAGACTTCTTGAGAAACTTCCTCTGAGGTTGGGCACTTAAAAATATATGTTGTTGTTAGGAGCTTTAGCTTCCTTTGTTGGGAGACCATCAAATCTGGGTGTGCAACAATGTGACCTGGAGGATATTGTTTCTAATTTTCCAATGAACATGAGGCAGCCATGCTGAATACTCTCTTTGTAGTTTAACTATGGTCACTGGGTTGTAAGTGTCTCCACGTGTGGACTGTGAAGCCATTTGGTCATTCTCCAATTTTCGTGGTGTTTCTCACAGGTGCACTGGGAGTTTGGTATTTGCTTCATGAAATACAAGGAGCTAAACTGGGACACAGTGCTGGAGAGAGTTCTGTCCCGTGTGGAGGGTCACGGTCTGCATGAGAATGCACCAACCAGGATTCAATTCCACATAAGTTGCCCCCATTTCCATAGCAACCTGATTCTGAACATTGCCCTGAAACCTCTCTATATAAAAAACACCTTTGCATAGAAGGGTCTGCTGGCTGTACCATGTCAGTCACAAGCCTTTGGGAAGCCAATGGCAGATCCACATGTCACCACCACACATGTTTTATCACACACCTTCACACCACTGCTCTAGGCCCACTAATGAGCAGGATCCAACTTACTGGCATCACTGTTCTACACAAATTTCATGAAACCCAGTAAATCAAGGCACTGTCTGGTACACTCATCATCAGCAACAGGACCTCCAAAAGTTCTCCAGTGCCACCTGGTCATGGGAATTTCAAAAATTTCATGGTATTTATCAAGCCATTTGTCAAGGATGAAGTTGGAGGCTCTGGGGGTTTCAATTCATTCAGGAACCATTAAATGTTGAGGAAGCTCATTTCAATGAAAGCTCTAGAGAACACTCACAGGCAAGGCTTCCCAAAGAGTAGCCAAAAGGTCACATGAAGCCAGGCCCATTGAGGTCTACAATGTGAGGTCCACGCGTGTTTTGACTCAACTGTGGCTGCAAAGTCTTTCAGAATAAAATCATGTGATATCCTGGCTGAGATTCCCAGTGCTCTGTGGAAAGCCACTCTGGGCTAGATCTCAGGTTCCAAGGGCAACTCTCATGCATGGCCTAGTAAAATTCAAACACAATTGATGACAATGCTTCTCTGAGGTCAGTTCCAGAACTCAGACTCTAAGGGGAATCACACCAGAGTTAAAGCCCAGGTAAACCCAGGCATCTCTTCCAACTGCCACACAACTTACCACAATTCAAAACAAAATTCTCCCACATGGCCCTTATCTTCTTCCATGTAGACCCTCATCATAACCTCTGGATGGAGTTTTCCATGAGGGACACAGACCAAGACAATGTCCAAAATAACCTACCTTTCCCCCGATTTGCCTAAAATCAGTGTGGCCTGGAAACCCTGACTGTGAACGAGGAGTGATCAAATAGGTCTGCCATTAATACTGCTTGGCTTCTCCAATTTGAGGCCTACTGACTGTGGGGTTTAGATTCTTTATGTGAATTGGAGTAATGAGAACACCCAAGCACGTATGGGCTAGCCTCTGCAGGGCTTTGAATAACTCACTTGACCCAAAGGATCCCTATTCTCACTTGATAGATGTCAGGAACCTTTGAAAGGAAGGCGAGAGTCTTCATCCACAATGACAGCTCTTTTGGCTATTTTGGTTCTGTATGCATCCATGGGATCTTTCTTTAGATCCATCAGGTGCTGAGAATCTAAGCCACAGCCTCACACAGGGCCAAGAGGCTGATTCAGACACACCCCTTTCCAAAGCAATTAAGCAAAGAGCCCTAGGTGATGCCCATTCATTTCCATTTGAAAACTGTTTTCTTCAGGCTTCACAAATTGGTGGCCCGAGGCAAAGAACTTGGTGACATTCATAGCAACAGAATAATAGGTAAGCAAAAGGAGTGCATATCCCACTTGAATCAAAGTGTGAAATATGATATATCAAGAACTATGTAATGTTTTGAACAACCTACAATAAAAATTAATTAAAAAAAAAAAGGCCCAAAGCAGGGTTTCTCCACTGAGATTTAGTGGTCACACATATTTCTGATTTTTCTGAGATGCTCACAATTCACTTGAGCTATCCAGTACATGGCCATGTCACAGAGTTTGGAGGTGGTACATACCTTAGAGACAAAACCATGAGACTATTCTGGAGAGGGGCCAGAATTCTGGAAGAAAACTGTAACTTAGGAAGATTGCAGGTGTTACCCATTGATAAGGCAATCTGAACTCCATTCATAAATTGGGCAGGATGAATTCTGGGAAGCTTTCTACTAGACAGGACACATCCATTGATGCATTCTTTTTTCTAATGAGTACAACCACGGACACAGTGAGGTAAACAGACATAGAAACACTCGCCTTGTCAAATGACTTACAATAAACAGTTCATTCCACAGCACATAAAGCGCCTTGCCTACCTATTCTCAGAAAATGAGACAAAACCACAAACCAACACCCACAAAGGCAGCTCCTTCCCCCAAGAAGGTCTGTTACTATCCGGAGTGTCCTCTGACTGGTGGGCCATATTATTTTCCCCCTAAATGGCCTGAAATGTCTCAGATCTGGTCTCCTTGGCCAACTCTGTGAAGGTGTCAGGACCCAGAGGTGAGCCACTACCTGCTTTCTCAGGAAAGGCCCCTCTTCAGAGCTTTACTGGCATTTTGCAATCCTCACATCAATAGGTACCAAGAAAGACTTACTCTGTCCTTGGTAAATCCAAACAAGTGAGACCACTGGGACTGGGACTGGGACTGACTCTGGGTGCCTGGCTTCATGAATCTCAAGTTCTGAGATTTCCTTCACTAAGGAAGTGATGTGAGGTCACTTCCTTCAGGAACTGAATGAGGTCACTGCCTTGGCAATCACTTTGTCCAACCAGTGGCTTCCAAGTCTCACATGAAAAGGAGGCTGTCCCTAATTCCTGTGACACTTTCACAAGTTAGAATCTTATATCAACCATAGGCACCCGGGAACAGCTACCCACACAGGCCTGGTTTGGTCCATCTTCTCTACATTAAGAATAGAGAGGCTGATTCAGACAGAAACCTTCATCCTGACCAGGTTGTTTGCCATTGAACATGACTTTTGCTCTCTCAGGTCCTTCATAGCTGCGTATATATTCTCCAGTGATCATTTCAGCATGGAACTTTGAGTGTCTCAGTAGGTGGAAGACCCCCTACATTTCTTTACTGTAAGACCAACTCTGTCCCTTCCCTCTGTAAATTTAGATTGAGGGAACAGTGTATGGTTAGGGTTAACAACATGTTTTATTTGTGTTAGGAATCATTCTCCTGGATGAATAATGGTATTGGGAACCTGAAATATTTATAAGAATATGTATTTGAAATATAAGTATGAAAAGAGAAATCTAGGTAAGATTTGAAGCCAGGAAGGGCATTGGGCCCTTGATTATGATATTTAGCTTTGAATTACATTCTGCAATGTGGTCGCAGGTAAATCTACATACAATGGAATAAAACCTAGTACCTCAGATGCCTGAATGTCGAAGAGAACATCCAGTCAAAAAGGGATAGTCAGTAGGATTAGGAAAATAGTAGGTTTAGGTTGAAGAGTGAGTCTTTGAGTTGGAAATATAGTTCTTTAGCAATAGGGTTTCGTTTAGAGACTGAATGAAAATATCAGCACATATGAAGAGTCAGTCACAATGATGAACTGGGGAAAATATGTAGGAAAGCAGATATAAAATAGAGACATTAGGAAATCAGGCAAAGTATAAAGTGAGTAACAGGATTAGACATTTTCAACAGGGTTGAGGTTTAATATATGATATTAGAAGAAACAAATATGTAGTCACCAATAGGATTGAAATTTGAGAGCATTAGGCGACCTGGACATGGATGGTTTTAGTAATATATATTCACGTTCAATTTAGGTTTTGGTACAATCATAAGTGTTACATTTACATTTGTGTCCAGAATATTACTGTGATAAAAATGTATATGTAGATCAGGTGATATGAGTATTTCTTCCACCATTATGGGGAGCAATATTTTTACAACCTATAAATTAGTATTGGGGAAAAAAATAGGTGTACCCTGTTTTGATGAATATAGAGATGATGAATGAATAGACCAAACTGTGAATAAATAATATAACTGGACCCAACATTAGAAATTGGAATTGGAATAAATTGATATCTGAAAATATACAGGAAATCTTATATTGATATTGGCATACATACATTAATTACAACCAGTTTGTACATCTAATGGTAATATTAGTGTTACGGTTGATCATGAAGAGTGTGTGAGTTTTGCTTCAAAATTGAATATGCAAATCGGAAATAATGTGTTTGCAAAGAAGTCTCATGAAAGACCAGTCAAGAAACATGGAGGAATACATGTGTTCTGAAGCAGGAAGTGATTGAAAGTGAATCAAAAGTTTTAAATTTTGAAATTTTGGATGAAACATTTATCCTTTGATGTGCATAAACTGAAAAAATAGTACTGTACCAGTGTTGAATAAAAATGAATGTCAAAATACACATCATGTCCCATAGGAATCTACTTGCATTGATATTAACCTGGGTAAGTTACTGCAGAAATATTAGGATTTGTATGCACCTTTCATTGAAGTTAGTTTTCAGTACTAGTAAACAAATATGTGTTTCAGGGGGATGAATATTTCTGAGAATAATCTTGTAAAAATTTGATTATAAATCCACATACATGAATATGAATGTATTTAGGGAGTGTATAATAAGACAAATATATTTTATATTTTAAAAAATCTGGAGATTGTATATATATATATATATATATATATATATATATACACACACACAAACACAAAACACACACAGACATTAAAGAGTAGCAGTATATATGCCAATCGAAATTCATGGTGAAATATATATCGTCCACTGATCCAAAAATATTAATTTTACTGAACATGGATTTATGAATAATGTTGTTCAACTAGGAAGATCACCCATAGGTTGAATTTTAAGATCCAACAGCATTTACGAGGAGTTATCTCTTCTCATAATTTTTATCTGCCACGTCAGCCTCCAAACAAGTATGTACATGTGATACCAGCTAGGATTCTATATGTGCATATAAAAATACATTTGCTGAATAGGCTACAGAGAAAGGGAGATAGAAATTCACATATTTGTTAACTTTAGAAACACATGGATAACTATTTCAATTAAAAATTATCTAGATTTATAACACCTACCCTACATAATGCAAAAGGCAAGTCCAACTATACACCATGCCTTCTCTGTACTGCTTGTATTTCTATTCTGTTTGGGTTATTTTTCTCCATCATATTAGGATTAGTAGTCAGAGTCTAGTAGGGTATGGGTTAGTGTCAGGGATTCAGTATTTTTAATGGGAAATTGGAAAATGAATCCAATGTGTATGCAAATATGTGCTACACAAAAATCTTCCCACTCTCATCCACAACAATGCCTTGACATTACCTTCACCCCAGGTAAGACACAATTAGAGGAGAAGAGTTAGAAAATCTGTGAATGCAAATCTGGAATGGAATATGCTCAGGAGTTCACAACCTTGGAGGTGGTAGAGCAGTTTCCAAAAGTAAGGGACATGGTAAACACTCCACAAACATTGAGCTCTGCTGGCCTAAAGACTTCTTGAGAAACTGCCTCTGAAGCTGGGCACTTGAAATATATGTTGTATTAAGGAGTTTTAGCTTCTTTTGTAGTGAGACCATCAAAGCTGGGTCTGCATCTATATGACCTGGAGAACATGGATTCTTATTTTCAAATGAACCTGAGGCAGCAGTGCTGAATTCTCTCTTTGTAGGTAAAGTGTGGCCACTGGAGGCTAAGTTTCATCCCGTGTGGACTGTGAAGCCATTTGGTCCTCCTCAAATTTTTGTGGTGGTTCTTGCTGCTGCACTGGGGCTTTTGGTTCTTGCTGCTGCACTGGGCTTTTTGAACAACAAGTTCAACTGGGACACAGTGCTAGAGGGAGTTCTGTCACGTGTGGTGGGTTAGGGTCTGCAGGAGAATGAAACAACCAGGCTTCTTTCTCACATAGCTTGCACCCTTGACCATATCAACCTGATTCTGATCATTACCTTGAAAGCTCTCCAAATAAAAAGATGCCTTTACAAATAAGGGTCTGCTGGCTGCACCATGTCAGTCACAAGCCATTTGGAAAGCAAATGGGCTAATCACATGGACCCACCACAGATGTTTTATCACACACGTGGCTACCACTGCTCTAGGCCCACTACTCAGCAGGCTCCAACTTACTACCATCTCTGTTCTACATTATTTTTATAAATTCCAGTCAATCAAGGCACTCTCTGGTACACTCATGATCAGCAGCAGGACATCCAAAGATACTCCAGTGCCACCTGGTCATGGGAATTTCAAAAATTTCAAAGTATTTATCTAGCCATTTTTCAAGGATGTAGTTGGGAGGCACTGTGGCTTTCAAGAACCATTAAATGTTGAGGAAGCTCATTTCAGTGAAACTCTGGAGAACTTTCATAGGCAACGCTTCCCATAAAGTGGCCAAAAGGTTACATGAAGCCAGGCCTATTGAGGTCTACAATGTGAGTTCCATGTGTGTTTTGACTCTCAAGTATGGCTGCCAAGTCTTTAAGAATAAAATCATGGGATAATTTGGCTGAGATTCCCAGTGCTCTGTGGAAAGCCACCCTGGACCTTGATCTAAGTTTATAAGGGCGACTCTCATGCATGGCTTCCTAAAATCCCAACTCGATTCATGGCAATACTTCTCTGAGGTCACTTCCAGAACTCAGTCTCTAAGGGGATTCACACCAGAGTTCAAACCCAGGTGGACCCAGTCATCTCTTCCAACTGCCACACAAATGACCACAATTAAAACCAAAATAGTCCCACATGGCTCTCATCTTCTTCCATATAGACACTCATCATAACCTCTAGCTGGAGGTTTCTATGAGGAGCGCAGGACAAGACAGTGTCCAAAATACGCACTCTTGCTCGTCATTTCCATAAAGTCAGAGTGGCCTGGACACCCCTTCTGTGAACCAGAAGTGATCAAAAAGGCCTACCATTAATACTGCTCAGCTTCTCCAATTTGAGGCCTACTGACTGTGGGGTTTAGATTCTTTATGTGCATTGGGGTCATGAGAAAACCCAAGCACCTATTGGCTAGCCTCCGCAGGGCTTTGAAGAAGTCATTTGACCCAAAGGATTCCTATTCTCACTTGATAGAGGTCAGGAACCTTACAGAGGAAGGCAAGAGATTTTATCCACAATGACTGCTCTTTTGGCCATTTTTGTTTTGGATGCACACATGGCATCTTTCTTTAGATCCATCAGGTGCTGAGAATGCAAGCCACAGCCTCACACACAGCCAACAGACTGGCTCAGACACATCCCTTTCAAAAGCAATTACTCAAAGAGAGACAGGTGATGCTCATTCATTTCCATTAGAAAACTGTTTTATTCAGGTTTCACAAAGTGGTGCCTTAGGCAAAGACCTTCCTGACATTCAGTGCTACAGAACAATAGGTAAGCAAAGGCCCAAAGCAGGGATTCTCCACTGAGACACTCATGATCACACAGATATCTGAGTTTCCTGAGATTCTCGCCATTCCCTTCAGCTATCCAGTACACGGCCATGTCACAGAGCTTTGAGGTGCTACATATCTTGGTCACAAAACCATGAGTCTATTCTGGAGAGTGGCCAGAATTCAAGAAGAAAACAGAAACTTAGGAAGACAGCAGGTCTTGCCCATCAATAAGGCAAGCCTCCGTCCTTTCATAAATTGGGCAGGATGAATGTGGGGAAGCTTTCTCCTAGACAGGACACATCCATTGATGCATTTTCTTTTGTAATGTCTACAACCATGGACACAGTTGGATACACAGACATAGAAACACTTGCTTTGTCAAATGACTTACTAGAAACAGTCCATTCTAAACCAAAGAAACCGCCTTTCCTACCTATTCTCAGAGCATGAGACAAAACCACATACACACACTCATTCCCACAAAGGCACCTTTTTCCCCCAAGAGGGTCTGTGACTATCAAGAGTGTCCTCTGCCTTGTGGGCCATACTATGTTCCCCCGAAATGGCTTCTCTATTCTCAAATCTGGACTCCTTGGCCCACTCTGTGAAGTTGTCAGGAGCCAGCGGTGAGCCAATACCTGCTTTCTCAGGAAAGACCCCAATTCAGATCTTTCCTGGCATTTGGCCATCCTCACAACTGTAGATACCAAGAAAGATTGACTCTCTCCTTGGTAAATCCAAAAAGTGAGACTTCTGTGACTGTTATTGGGCCTGACTCTGGCTGCCTGTTTTCAGGGATCCCAAGTTCAGAGAGTTCCATCACCAAGAAAGTGAGGTAGGTCACTTCCTTCATGAAGTGAATGAGCTCACAGCCTTGGCAACCACTTTGTCCTAACAGTTGCTTCCAAGGGTCCCATGAGATGGAGGCTGCCCCTACTTCCTGTGACACTTTCACAAGTTAGAATGGTATATCAACCATTGGTACCGGGGAAAAGATCTCCACACAGGCCTGGTTTGGTCCATTTGCTCTATATTAAAAAGAGAGAGGCTTATTCAGACACATCCCTTCATAGTGACCAGGTTGTTTGCCATGGAAGCTAACTTTTGCTCTCTCAGGTCCTTCATAGCAGTCTACATCTTCTTCGGGGATCATTTCTGCATGGATCTTTGATATTCTCAGCAGGTGGAAGATCCCCAACATTCCTCTTTTGTAAGACCAACTCTGTCCCTGCACTGCTCTAAAGTTAGATTGAGGGAACAGTGTATGGTTAGGGTTAATAATATGTTCAATTTTGGTTAGCAATCATTCTGCTGGATGAATAATGGTATTGGAAACCTGTGATATTTACAAGAATATATAGGTAAAATATAACAGAAATCTAGGGAAGATTTGAAGCCAAGTAGGGCATTGGGCCCTTGAGTGGGATACTTAGCTTTGAATTATATTCTGCACAGATGTCTCAGATAAGTCAATATACAATGAAATTGGATCTTGTACCTCGGATGATTGAATAACAAACAGAACATCTAGTCATAAAGGAATAGTCCGTAGGATTACCAAGGTAGTCAGCAGGTTTATAAAGAAGAGTGAGTATAGGATTTGGACCAAAAGTTCTTTACAAATAGGGTTTCGGGTAGAGAGTGAATGTAAATGTCAGCACATGTGAAGAGTCAGTCACAATGATGAACAGGGGAAAATATGTAGGAAAGCAGACATAAATAGAGACATTAGGAAATCAGCAAAAGTATAAAGTGTGTAATTGGTTTAGACATTTTCAACAGGGTTGAGTTTGAATATATAATCTTAGGAAGAAACAAATATGTTGTCACAAATAGGATTGAATTCGAGAGCATTAGGTAACCAGGACTTGGATGTTTTTTTGTAATCCATGTTCACTTTCCATTTAGGCTTTTTTAAAATCATAAGTGTGACCATTGCATTTTGTGTCCAGAATATTATTGTGATAAAATGTATGTGTAGATCAGGTGACATGAATATTTCTTCCACCGTTTCTGGAGCAATGTTTTGTAGACGTATAATTTAGTATTTGGGGTACAAATAGGTGTACCCTGTGTCTATGAATATGCAGATTATATATGAATAGACCATACTGTGTATAAATAATATAACTGGTTCCACTTTAAATAATGGATTGAATTGATATCTGAAAATATAAAAGAAATCTCATATTGATATGCAATCATTCATTCCAACCACTTATACATCTAATGGTAATATTAGGGTTATATTTTATCCTGAAAAGTGTGTGAGTTTTGCTTCAAACGTGATTATGGAAATCAAAAATAATGTGTTTGGAAAGAAGTATCATGAAAAGAATAGTCAAGAAACCTGGAGGAATTCATGTGTTCTGAAGCAGGAAGTGATTGAATGTGAAACACATGCATATAAATTTGCGAACTTTTGAATGAAATATATACAGTATGATGTGCATAAGCTGCAGAAATAGTAATGTAGCAGTGTTGAATAAAAATGAACATCAAAATACACATCATGTCCCCTAGGAATCTACTTGCATTGATATTAATCTGGGTCAGTTACTGTAGACATATTAGGATTTTTATGCACCATTTACTGAAGTTAGTTTTCAGTACTAGGAAACAAATATGTATTTCAGGTGGATGAATATTCTGAGAATAATCTTGTGGAAACTTGATTTTAAATCCATATAAATCGCAAAACATTATAAACAAAAAACACACACAGACATTAAAATGTAGCATAGTATATGCCAATTGAAATTCATCTTGAAATATATATCATCCACTGATCCAAAACTATTTGTTTAATGAACTTGGATTCATGAATAATGTTTTTCAACTAAGAAGCTCCCCCATAGTTTGAATTTTCTGTTCCAACAGTGTTTAGGAGGAGTGATCTCCTAAATGTGTATGCAAATATGTGCTACACAAAAATATTTCCACTCTCATCCAGAACAATGACTTGATATTACCTTCGCCCCAAGAAAGACACAATTGGAATAGAAGAGTTAAAAATTCTGTGAATACATATCTGGAATTAAAATGCTCGGGAGTTCACAACATTGGAGTTTGCAGAAGAGTTTCCAAAAGTAAGGGAGAGGCTTGATAGACCCAACCTGATTTTTTATTAAAATTGGGAACCATCTTGCCACAAAGCCGTGAAAAGATAATTTTGGCTTTACTCTAAATTACTGCAAATTCTGAACCTGCTTGGAACGCCTGCCCGTGCCTTGAACTCATCCACACCTGGCTCTCTGACCAGATAACAGTACTTTCTGAAACTTTAGTGACACCTCATAAATATTGGCCTTCCCTGGCCAGACAACAACCCTCTCTGAGGCCCTAATGGTCCTCATTATTTCTGATATTGGGGCCAGCAAAAAAAAAAAAATGTAAACTACCATTAGTGTGATGCTTTTAAAGTTTTGTTATCTGTAACCACCCGTTTGTGTAACTTTCTGGGCTATATAGCTGGGCTGTAGGAAAGGTGGGGTTGCTGTCTTGTTCCCGCCATTTTGGGAAGGAGAGGCAGCCCAGCCTGTTGAAATAATAAGCTTGCCTTAATTTGATTTTAATTGGAGTCAGTGGTCTTTTCTTGCATCCTAGTCCAAAATTTTGGAGTTCCCCAGTGAGATGACCCTGCCCGAGCAGATCATAAAACCAGACTGCTGAAAATTCTGAAGCTGGCCTTCCCTCCAGGGCACTGGGCTGGAGAACCACTCTAGGAGGTGCACAACTTGAGATGTTCCAAGGCCTTGGAGTGAGCCGTCAGTCTGGGGAGCACTGCAGTGTACCACCACACTAAAACTATTATCAAGACCCTGGTGGAGGAGGCCTCCATAGGTAAGTGGCGCCTTTATAACATCTGATATCTGGTTAAGGGAGATCTCTTCTGATGACAGAGAGGTGGACTGGGGAGCCTCACATACACTCCTGTCCAGGACAGTAATGAGAATCATGCTGTCCTCTGTTCTGTTCTGTAGGGAATTCCTCTGGAAGGGTAGAGAGGTGCCGATGGGCACACACACGCTCCTACCCTGGAGCTTTAGCAAGATGTTGCATTGCTCCTCTGTTTTTCTGTTTCGGCACCAGGATTCTGTTTTTCTGTGTTTTGTTCTGTGGTCTATATGTTTTTTGTTGTTTTTTTTTGTGCGTTTTTTTGTTTGATTTCTGTGGTAAAATTTTAAGGATATTGGACGTGAAAAAGGGTAACAAAGCAAGTAAGCCTGACACCCTTTCGACTGTGTTTTAAGGAACTGTGATGAACTTTACCCACCTTTGTTAAGCAGGAAGAAAGAAGCCCCTAGCTGGCTGCCTGGAGCACACCCACTGCACAGGGCAATGCCTGCTGGGGAACGAAGAACTGAGTATACCCCAGGTTAACAAGTGAAACTCTTTAAAATCCCTTGTCCCTCCAGATCATGAGAGTCACAACCTTTTGGCAGAGTCCCCTTGTTTTTCCTTTGTTAGCAAAGCAATAAACCTCCATTTTCTTTTTCTCAAAACCCTGTCCTCATTATTAAATTAGCATTAATTTGCTTCAGGGTCAGAAACCGAACTTTAAGTTACAAATTTTGATACCCGGCCCCGTCCCAGAACTTTTTGAGAGCTGACGACTGAAATGTTAGGAGATGGTGCATGCTTGGAGTGGACCCAAAACAGAAGAGCTAATCCTGTAAGTAAAAGGAGGGACTGAGGGACCCCAGCAACTGCCAAAGCCCTGTTGCTTCAGGGAATTCCCTCCTTCCTTCCCTGCACTGTAAGAATTATGACACCTCTGTCTTCTTTTAAAAGAGAAAAATAAAAAGGGGACACTAAATGCAGTAAAGTCACCATGGAGACCCTTGATTTTACATTTCAGGTAGCTTCTCTGTGAAAACATCTGGTCCCCTTGTGGGGACATCTGTGGTGCCACTGGTGCAGGAGATTTTTCTCTTATCTGCTCTGTTTTAAAGGCTTCTGTCTGTCAGCCATATTCTGGAGTTCCTTTCTGTCTGTCTTGTGCCTTTGTTTTTGGCACTTTAAGACATGTGCAATAATGTGTTTATATTATAAATTGTTTCTTGAGAATGATCTTAGCTGAATGTGTGTCTAAATGATGATGTTTTATTGTAAAAATCTGGTATCTGAATGCGTTTTTTGAAGCATTGCACAATATTGCAGTTAAAAGTCGGGTTTAGGTAATTGTTTAGTTTTTGATTTCAGATAATTCATGCCAGAGAACTTAAATACTTAGGATGGAAAACTAAAGAACTCTACTTCCAAGTTGGCAAGAAACTTCCCAATCATGCAGTCTTTTTTTCTCCAATTCTGAATTGGGTAGCCTGGGAAAATGTCACTGTGTTTACCAGTGCATTAATTTGGACAAGGATAGTAAATCATAGTATGATATCTGTTGACAAAACAAGATGTAAAGATATAAAATTTTGTGAATTGTATCTTAAACTTGTAGCATAATTTTCAACATCCTAACCAGAAAATTATGGTTAAAATGCCTTAGGCCTGAGGTGTCTGCTCAGAATAGCAGTTTTTTCCTGCTCCTTCCAGACCTCAGCCAGGACTTCTGTTGAAATGCAAATGAAAGTCTCCTGTAAGCTCAGTAGGAGACTGATCTGAGGCCTAAGGGAAAAAAAATGGTAAATTGTATGGTATTTACTAATTACCGGCCAGTCATTTTTTCTAGGACTCATAATTTTTTCTTAGATTCTTTTTTTTTTTGAGTTTATGATTTTGATCCTACAGACCTAGGTTAATGTTTTTCTGATCAGTTTTATCTTTGACCAACTGTGGAGTTTTAAAAACATTGCAATGGTGATTTCACCTGTGAAAAGCTACAAGGCCTTCACTATTATTAGGTGTGCACACTTTTGTTATGTGTTTTATGTCTCTCTCTCTCTCTCTCTCTCTCTCTCTCTATATATATATATATATATATATATATATATATATATATATATATATACACATATGTCCGTATATCATTCAAATGATACACAAATTAACATATATAAGGAGCACTCATATAAAAAAGCGCTCATAAAAACAAATTTTAAAAAGTGAACCACAGATCTTTAATTCACGTAGTTTAAATGTTTCAATTTAGATTGGATAAACAGATAAATATAAATGTCTTCAAATTTATGCCTATAAGTTTTTCTAGGTGTTCAAAAATCTAATAAAATATTATTGTCTACCAAAGGTCTATATGACTTTGTTCTAGGACTTTTCCTTCAACCAAAAAATGGTTTACACTGTTCAATACATTTGTCTAATATTTTGATTAAAAAGTAAAGTAAATTTCATTTGGATTTACTCATTCATGAGTGTTTTTGTTTGATATCTGATTGATATACTAAGGTCTATCAATTTTTAGTACAAAATCTGTATAAAATGTTTACAATCTTATACAGACTTTCTACTAAAGTCTGTGTAAGATTGTAAAAATTAGTCATGTGTTAAAGAGACAAAAATTTCTTAAAACATAAGATTACTCATAACATTGTGTTTATTAAGTCTTATTTTTTCCAGAGCAAGCAACCATAAAAATTAAACAACTGTTTAAAACAGAACTGTTATTTTAGAGCACTGTACTGCCATTTCTTTAAAAGATAAACTTGGTTAATGTAGAAACATCAATGTAACTGTGATGCTATTAATGTGCTCATATCTTCCAGTTATACAACTCGATAAGGTAGAAACATTAAAAGAGCATTATATCAAGCTGGTGTTCTGAAGTTGTATGGTAAATAAAATATATATTGGGGATTTATTTACCTGTTATCAATAAGATATGTAAAGTTTTATGTTACACTTTACATTGTGCAACAATTTAAATGTATTTTTAAATTAATGAGAGCCTAATCTATTTGAATGTTAAAAACATTCAGCCATTCTTTAATTCATGTTTCAAAAGTGATATTATATGGTGTTAGCTAATGTTCATGTGACCTCAAACAATTTATGTAAAATTTGTAAAAGGATATTAAAAAACGAAGATCAGCTTTAGAACTAAAACACTTATGATTTATAAAGAGCCCTGTCTTACCTGAGATAAGGCTCTGTGTCCCATCTTACTACATGTGAGAATGACTACGAAAGCAGTAGGTCAGATTTTATTTCATTTAAAGTTATGTTCAAAAGTTTTGTTTTTTTCTTTTTTTTTTTTCTCTCAAGTTTACTAGGATCTCAAACAGGGAATATAAAGTAAAACTCACCCAAAAAATTCAGGGTAGCATTACATTAACTAAGTATTTTTACTCTTGTTAAAAAATTTTGTTTTTTAATTTGCTTATAAGTGATCTAAAGATTCCCTGTTGGTGTTTTAACTATGGCTGGAATCTTTCAGAATAAAATCTTGTGATATCCTGGCTTAGATTCCCAGTGCTCTGTGTAAAGTCACCCTGGGCCAAGATCTCAGATTCCAATGGTGAATCTCATGTGTGGCCTCCTGAAATCCCAACACAATTCATGGCAATACTTCTCTGAGGTCAGTTACACAACTCAGTCTCTAAGGGGAATCACAACAGAGTTCAAGCCCAGGTGGACCCAGGCATCTCTTCAAATTGCCACACAAATGATGACAATTAAAACCAAAACACTCTCACGTGGCCCTCTTCATCTTTTTATATAGACACTAATCATAACCTCTAGCTGGAGGTTTCCATGAGGGGCACAGCCCAAGACAGTGTCAAAAATAATCTCCCTTGTCCCTCATTTGCCTAAAGTCAGGGTGGCCTGGACAACCTTAGTGTGAACCAGAAGTGATCAAATAGGCCTGCCGTTAATACTACTCCACTTCTCAAATTTGAGGCCTACTGACTGTGGGGTATAGATTTTTAGTGTGAATTGGAGTTATAAGAAAACCCAAGCACCTATTGTCTCCCCTCTGCAGCCCTTTGAAGAACTTATTTGGCACAAATGATCCCTATTCTCACTTGATGGAGGTCAGGAATCTTACAGAGGAAGTCGAGAGGCTTCATCCACAATGACTGATCTTTTTTCCATTTAGGTTTTGGATGCCCACATGGGATCTTTCTTTAGATTCATCAGGTGCTGAAAATCTAAACCACAGGCTCACACAGGGCCAAGAGGCTGATTCAGATACATCCATTTCCAAAGCAATGAAGCAAAGAGCCACAGGTGATGCCCATTCATTTCCATTTGAAAACTGTTTTCTTCAGGCTTCACAAAGGGGTGGCCTGAGGCAAAGACCTTTCTGACATTCAGAGCAACAGAACAATAGGTAATCAAAAGGCCCCAAGCAGGGTTTCTCCATGTAGACTTTCCTTGTTACTCTAATATGTGAGTTTTCTGAGTTGCTCGCCATTCCCTTCAGCTATCCAGTACATGGCCATGTCACAGAGCTTGGAGGTGGTACATATCTTGTACAAAAATACATGATACTAATCTTGAGAGTGGCCAGAATTCATGAAAAAATGGAAAATTAGGTAGATAGCAGGTGTTGCCCATGGATAAGGCAAGCCTCAGTCCATTCATTAATTGGAAAGGATGCATGCTGGGAAGCTTTCTACTAGACAGGACACACCCAATGAGCTATTTTTTTCTAATATCCACAAAGAAAAACACAGTGGGATACATGGGCATAGAAACAGTCTCCTTGTCAAATGACTTACTGGAAACAGTCCACTCCAATCCAAACAAACCTCCTTTTTTACCTATTCTCAGAACATGGAAAAAAACCACAAACACAAACCAACACCCACAAATGCAACTCCTTCCCCCAAGTAGGTCTGTCACTATCTGGAGTGTCCTCTGACTGGTAGGCCATACGATGTTCCCCACAAATGGCCTTTCTGTCTCAGATCTGGTCTCCTTGGTCAACTCTGTGAAGTTGTCAGGAGGCAGTGGTGAGCCAATTCCTGTCCTCTCAGGAAAGACCCCTCTTCAGAGCTTTCTTAGTATTTGGCAACCCTTACATCAGTAGGTACCAAGAAAGACTGACTCTGTCCTTAGTAAATCCAAACAAGTGAGCCCACTGCGACTGGGACTTGGACTGGCTCTGGTGCCTGGCTTCCTGGATCACAAAATTCAGAGAGTTCCATCGCCAAGGAAATGAGGTGAGGTCACTACCTTCAGGAAATAAATGAGGTCCCTGTCTTGGCCACTACTTTGTCCTAACAGTTGCATCCTAGTGTCTCCTGACATGGAGGCTGCCCTACTTCCTGTGATACTTTCACATGTTAGAATGGTATAGAAACCATAGTCACCTGGGAACAGCTCTCTACACAGGCCTGCTTTGGTCCATCTTCCCTGCATTAAGAATAGAGAGGCTGACTCAGACACATCCTTTCATCCTGACCATGTTGTTTGCCATGGAATATGACTTTTGTTCTCTCAGGTCTTTCATAGCTGCCTACATCTTCTCCAGGGATTATTTCTGCATGGATTTTGAGGTACTCAGCAGGTGGAAGATCTCCTAACTTCCTGTATTGTAATATCAACTTTATCCCTGCTCTTCTGTAAAGTGAGATTGAGGGAATATTGTATGGTTAGGGTTAATAGCATGTTCCATTTGGCTTAGGAATCATTCTGCTGGATGAATAATGGTATTGGGAACCAGCAATATTTATAAGAATATAGAGGTAAAATATAAGTATGAAAACAGAAATCTAGGTAATATTTGAAGCCCAGAAGGATTTGGGCTCTTGATTGGGATCCTTAGCTTGAGTAATTTTTTGCACCGAGGTCGATGCAAATCGATATACAATGGCATAAGACCCTGTACCTCAGATGATTGAATGTAGAAGAGAACATCCAGTGAAAAAGGGATAGTGTGTAGGATTAGAAAGATAGTCAGTAGGTTTAGGAGGAAGAGTGAGTCTAGGATTTGGACCAAAAGTTCTTTAGCAATAGGTTTCGGTTAGAGAGTGAATATAAATGGCACCATATGTGAAAAGTTGGGCACAATGATGAACTGGGAAAAATATGTAGGAAGGCAGACATCAATAGAGACATTAGGAAATCAGGCAAAGTATAACGTGAGTGATAAGATTTGACATTTTCAACAGGGTTGAGGTTGAATACATAATCTTAAAAAGAAACAAAAATGTAGTCACCAATTGGATTGACATTTGAGAGCATTAGGCAAACTGGACATGGATGTTTTTAGTAATCCATGTTCACATTCCATTGAGGCTTTATTGCAATCATAATGGTGACCTTTGCATTTTGTGTCCAGAATATTACTGTGATAATATGTATATGTAGATCAGGTGACATGAGTATTTCTTCCACCTTTTCTGGAAGCAATATTTTGAAAACATATAAATTAGTACTGGGGATACTAAGAGGTTTACCCTGTGTTGATGAATATAGAAATGATGCATTAATAGACCATACTGTGAAAAAATTATGTGACTGGTTCCAAATTTACATAATGGATTGTTTTAATATCTGAAAATATAGACGAAATCATATATTGATATATGTACATTCATTCCAACAAGTTATATATCTAATGGTATTATTAGGGTTACCGTTTATCATGAATAGTGTGTGAGTTTTGCTTCAAAAATGATAATGGAATCGAAAATAATGTGTTTAGAAAGAAGTCTAGTGAAAAGACCAGTCAAGAAACATAGAGGAATATATGTGTTCCAAAGGAGGAAGTGATTGAAAGTAAACCAAATATTTATAAATTTGTGAACTTGTGAATGAAAGGATATATTTTATGATGTCCATAAACTGAATAAATAATAACGCACCAAGTTTGAATAAAAATGAACTTTAAAAAACACATCATATCCAATAGGAATGTATTTGCATTGATGTTAAACTTGGTCAGTTAGTCTAGAAATATTAGGATTTGTAAAAACCCTTCCCTGAATTTAGTTTTCAGTACTAGGAAACAAATATGTATTTCAGTGGATGTATATTTCTGAGAATAAACTTGTTAAAAGTTGATTATAAATCCACATATATGAATATGAATGAATTCAGGTGGTGTATAAGAAGACATATATTTCATATTTTGGAAAATCTGGAGACTATATATATATATATATATATATATATATATATAGAGAGAGAGAGAGAGAGAGAGAGAGAGAGAGAGAGAGACAAACACACACACATTATAATGTCGCAATATATATGTCAATCGAAATTCATCATGAAAAATAACTCATCCGCATATCCCAAAATATTCATTTTACTGAACATGGATGTATGTATAATGTTGTTCATCTAGGAAGCTCACCCATGGGTTGAATTTTCTGTACCAACAGCGTTTAGGAGGAGTGATCTCTTCTCACAAATAGTATCTGCCAAGTCAGCCACCTTACAAGAATGTACGTGTGAAACCAGGTAGGATTCTATTTGTGCATATAAAAATACATGTGCTTAATAGGCTACAGAGAAAGTGAGACAGGAATTCATATATTTCTTAACTTTAAAAACACATGGAATAGTGTGTAGTGTCCCTCTTTATCCCTTTTGATTAACTTTGGCTTAAAAAAAAGAATTTTATTGAGAATTTTTGTATATATCTTTGTCAGGAATATTGCTCTGAAGATTTCTTTCCTTGATGTGTCTTTGTCTGATTTTGGTATGTGAGTGATAATAGCCTCATGGAATGAGTTTGGAGGAGTTCCATCCTTTTCTATTTTATGGAATAATTTGAGGAGTATTGTGATGAATGCTTCTTTGAAGGTCTTGTAGAACATGGCTGAGAATCTGTCTGTTCCTGGGCTTTGCTTGATTGGTAGGCTGTTGACAGCAACTTCTATTTCATTGCTTGAAATTGATTTGTTTAAATTGTTCACGTCCTACTAATTAAGTTTGGGTATATCTCTAAAATTTTATTGATGTCATCATGGTATTTTAATTTATTAGACTATAAATTTTCAAATTAGTTTTCAATTATTCTCTGTATTTTAGTTGTGTACTCTGTAAAAGTTCCTTCATGATCCTTAATTTTAGTAATTTGAGGTTTTTTTTCTTCATTAGCTTGGTTAAGGAAGTGTCAATTTTATTTATTTCTCAAAGATTAAATTTTGTGTTGTGTCAAAAAAAATAACACATGGAAAATTATTTCAATAAATTGAATAGATTTATAACTCCTACCTTATATTATGCAAAAGGCAAGTCCAACTATACACCATGTCTCTTCTGAAATGCTTGTATCTATTCTGTTTGGGTTCTTTTTCTCCATTATATTAGTATTAGTGGTAAGAGTCTCGTAGGGTATATGAATGTTTCTGAGAATAATCTTGTGAAAAGATAATTATAAATCCACATTCATGAATATGAAAAATTTAGGAAGTGCAAAATAAGACACATATATTTCATACTTTGAAAAATTTGGAGAGTATATCTATATTTATATCTATATATGTATATCTATATCTATATCTATATCTATATATATATATATATATACACACACACACACACACACACACACAACACTCACAGACATTAAAAAGTACCAATATAAATGCCAATCGAAATTCATCAGTAAATATATATCATCCACAAATGCAAAAAATATTTATTTTACTAAACATGAGTTTATATATAATGTTTTTCTAATAGGACGCTCTCCTATAGGTTGAATTTTCATTTCCAAAAGCATTTAGGAGGAGTGAACACTTCTCACAATTTGTATCTGCCAAGACAGCCACCTCACAAAAATGTACGTGTGATACCTGGTAGGATTCTATATATGCATATAAATATACATGTGTGAATAGGCTACAGAAAAGGGAAACAAGAATTCACATATTTGTTAAGTTTAAAAACACATGGACAATATTACAATTAAAATTTGACTAGATTTATAACTCCAACCTTATATAAGGCAAATGTCAAGTCCAACTATACAACATGTCTCCTCTGAAGTGCTTGTATTTCTATTGTGTTGGGTTAATTTTCACGATTATATTAGGATGAATAGTCTGAGTCTACTAGGTATGGGTTATTGTCAGGGATTCAGTACTTCGAATGAAAAATTGGAAAATGAATCCAATGTGTATGTAAATATACGCTGCACAAATATCCTCCCGCTCTCATCCAGAACAATGCCTTGACATTACCTTCACCACAAGTAAGACACAACTAGAGGAGAAGAGTTACAAAATCAGTGAATACATATCTGGAATGGAAAATGCTAAGGAGTTCACATTCTGGAGGCGGTAGAGGAGTTTCAAAAAGTAAGGGACAGGGTAAACACTCCACAAACATGGAGCTCTGCTGGCCTAAAAACTTTTTGAGAAACTGCCTCTGAGCTTCCGCACTTGAAATATATGTTGTTTTCAGGAGATTTGGCTTCCTTTGTAGTGAGACCATCAAAGCTGGGTCTACATCTATGTGACCTGGAGGACATGGTTTCTTATTTTCCAATGAACAAGATGAAGCAGTGCTGAATCCTCTCTTTGTAAGTAAACTGAGGCCACTGGGGACTAAGTGTCTCCCCGTGTGGACTGTGAAGCCATTTGGTCCTCCTCCATTTTTTGTGGAGTTTTTGCTGCTGCACTGTGAGTTTGGTAGTTGTTTCATGAAATACTAGGAGCTAAACTGGGACACCGTGCTGGAGGGAGTTCTGTCACGTGTGGTGGGTCAGGGTCTGCAAGAGAATGCACCAACTAGGCTTCTATCTCTCACAGCTTTCCCCATTGCCCCCTTTTCCATATCAACCTGATTCTTAATTTTCCTCTGAAAACTCTCCATATAACAAGATGCCTTTACATATAAGGGTCTGCTGGCTGCACCATGTCAGTTACAAGCCATTTGGAATCCAATGGTAGATCCACAAGGCCCTTCCACCAATGTTTTATCAAACACCTCCCCACCACTGCTCTAGACCCACTACTCAGCAGGCTACAAACTACTGGCATCTCTGTTCTACACCATTTTCATGAAACTTAGTAAATCAAGGCACTGTCTGGTATAATCATGATCAGCAAAAGGACATCCAATGTTTCTCCAGTACCACCTGGTCATAGGTATTTCAAAAATTTCATGGTATTTATCTAGCCATTTTTCAAGCAAGAAGTTGGAGGCACTGTGGGTTTCAATTCATTCAGCAAAGATTAAATGGTGAGGAAGCTTATTTCAATAAAATCTCTGGAGAACTCTCACAGGCAAGGCTTCCCAAAGAGTGGACAAAAGGTCACATTAGGCGAGGCCCATTGAGGTCTATAATGTGAGGTCCATGTGTGTTTTGACTCTCAACTATGGCTGCCATTTCTTTAAGGATAAAATCATGTGATATCCTTGCTGAGATTCCCAGGCCTCTGTGGAAATCCACCCGGGGCCTAGGTCTCAGTTTCCAAGAGCGACTTTCATGCATGGCCTCTTAAAATCCCAACAAAATTCATGGCAATGCTTCTCTGAGTTCAGTTCCAAAACCCAGTCTCTAAGGGGAATCACACCAGAGTTCAAGCCCACGTGGACACAGTCATTTATTCCAATGCCACACAAATGAGCAACATTAAAACCAAAACACTCCCACATAGCCCTCATCTTATTCCATATAGTCAATCATCTTAACATCTGGCTGGAGGTTTCCATGAGGGGCGCAGCCCAAGACAGTGTCCAAAATCAGCTCGTTTGCCCCTCATTTGCCTAAAGTCAGGGTAGGCTGGACACCGTTTCTGTGAACCAGGAGTGAACAAATAAACCTGCCGTTAATAATTCTATGTTTCTCCAATTTGAGGTCTACTGATTTTAGGTATCAATTCTTTAGGTGATTTAGAGTCAAGCGAAAACACAAGCACCTCTGCAGGGCTTGAAGAACTCATTTGACCTAAATAATCCCTATTCTCATTTGATGGAGTGCAGCAACCTAACAGAGGAAGGCAAGAGACTTCATCCAAAATGAATGATATTTTTTGCCATTGTGGTTTTGGAAGCTCACATGGGATCATTCTTAAGATCCATCAGGTGCTGAGAATCTAAGCTACAGCCACACACAGGTCCAAGAGGCTGATAAAGACACATCCCTTTCCAAAGCAATTAAGCTAAGAGCCACAGGTGAGGCCCATTCATTTCCATTTGAAAACTGTTTTCTTCAGGCTTCACAAAGCGGTGGCCTGAGGCAAAGACCTTCCTGACATTCAGTGCAACACAGCAATAAGTAAGCAAATAGCCCAAAGCAGTGTTTCTGCACTGAGACTTTCCTGGTCACACTGATATCTGAGTTTTCTGAGATGCTCGCCATTCTCTTCAACTATCCTTTACATGGCCATGTCACAGAGCTTGGAGGTGGTACATATTTTGGACACAAATCCATGAGCCTATTCTGGAGAGTGGCCAGAATTCAGGAAGAAAACAACAACTTAGAAAGATAACAGGTGTTGCACATCGATAAGACAAGCTGCAGTCCATTCATATATTGGGCAGGATGAATTATAGGGAAGATTTATACTAGACAGGACACATCCATTAATGCATTCTCTTTTCTAATGTCTACAACAACGGACACAGTGGGATACACAGAAACAGAAACACTCGCCGTGTCAAATGACTTACTAGAAACTGTCCACTCCAAACCAAACAAAACGCCTTTCCTATCTATTCTCAGAACATGAGACAAAACAACAAACACACACCCACTCCCACAAGGCACCTCCTGCCCCCAAGTAGGTCTTTGACTATCCGAAGTATCCTCTGACTGGTGGGCCATACTATGTTCCCTCGACATGGCCTGTCTTCTCTCAGATCATGTTTCCTTGACCAACTCTGTGAAGATGTCAGGAAAAAGTGGTTAGCCACTACCTGTTTTCTCAGGAAAGGTCCATATTCATAGCTCTCCTTGCATTTGGCCATCCTCACATCATTAGGTACCAAGAAAACTGACTGTGTCCTTGGTAAATCCAAACAAGTGAGCCCACTGGGCCTGGGACTGGGACTGCCTCTGGGTGCCTGGCTTCTTGGATACCAAGTTCAGAGAGTTCCATCACCAAGAAAATGAGGTATATCACATTCTTTGGAACTGAATGAGGTCACTGCCTTGGCAACCACTTTGTCCTAACGGTTGCTTCCAAGGGTTACATAAGATGGAGGTTTCCCCTACTTCCTGTGACACTTTCATAAGGTAGAATGTATATCAACCATTGGCACCCTGGAACAGCTCTCCACTCAGGCCTGGATTGTTCCACCTTGTCTACAGTAAGAAGAGAGAGGCAGATTCAGACACATCCCTTCATCCTGACAAGGTTGTTTGCCATGGAAGATGACTTTTGCTCTCTCAGGTGCTTCATACCTGCCTACAACTTCTCCAGGTATCTTTTGTGCATGGACATTTGAGGTTCTCATCTGGTGGAAGATCCCCAACTTTCCTGTATTGTAAGAACCCCTCTGTCCCTGCTCTTCTGTAAAATGATTGAGGGAACAGTGTATACTTGGGGTTAAAAACAGGTTTGATTTGGTGACGAATGATTCTGTGCGATGAATAATGGCATTGGGAACCTGCAATATTTACAAGAATATAGAGGTGAAATATAAGTATGAAAAAAGAAATCTAGGTATGCTTTGAAGCCCAGAAGGGTTTTGCCCTTGATTGGGATAATTAGCTTTGAATTATGTTCTGCAAAGATGTCTCAGATAATTCGAATTACAATGGCATAGGACGTTGTACATTGGATGATAGAATTTAGAAGAGAACATCCGGTCAAAAAGGGATATTCAGTAGGATTAGGAAGATAGTCGGTAGGTTTAGGAAGAAGAGTGAGTACAGGATTTGGACCAAAAGTTCTTTAGCAATAGACTTTTGGTTATAGAGTGAATGTAAATGTCAGCACATATGAAGAGTCAGTCACTATGTTGAACTGGGGAAAATATGTAGAAAAGCAGATATCAATAGAAACATTATGAAATCAGGCAAAGTATAAAGTGAGGGATAGAATTAGACATTTTCAACAGTGTTGAGTTTGAATATATAAATAGGAAAAAACAAATATGTAGTCACCAATAGGATTGACAATTGACAGCATTAGGCAACCTGGATATGGATGTTTTTAGAAATCCATGTTCACTTTCCATTTAGACTTTGGTACAATCATAAGTGTGACCTTTCCATTTTTTGTCCAGAATATTACTGTGATAATGAGGTGACATGAGTATTTCTTTCACCATTTCTGGGAGCAATATATTGAAGATGTAATATTAGAATCGGGGTACAAAGAGGTGTACCCTGTTTCTATGAACATAGAAAAAAAGCATGAATAGACCATACTGTGAATAAATAATATAATTTTTTCAACTTTAAATAATGAATTGAACTGATATCTGAAAAATTAAAGGAAATCGTATATTGATATACAATCATTCACTCCAACCAGTTATATATCTATTGGAAATATTAGTGTTTTGGTTTATCATGAAGAGTGTGTGAGTTTTGCTTCAAAATGATTATGGAAATTCAAAATTATGTGTTTGGAAAGAAATCTGATGAAAAGACCAGTCAAGAAACCCTGACAATACATGTGTTCTGAAGCAAGAAGTGATTAAAGTTGAAACAAATGCCTATTAATTTGTGAACATGTGGATGCAATGTATATCCTATGATATGCAAAAACTGAAGAAACAATAATGTACCAGTGTCGAATACAAATGAATGACAAATTACATATCATGTCCCATAGGAGTCTTCTTGCATTGATGTTAGACTGGGTCAGTTACTGTAGAGTAATTAGGATTTGTATGCACCATTCACTGAAGTTAGGTTTCAGTACTATAAAACAAATATGTATTTCAGGTGGATGAATATTTCTGATTATAATCTTGTGAAAAGTTGATTATAAATCCACATACATGTACATGAATGAATTTAGAGAGTATATATTAGACACATTTTTTTAATATTTTGAAAAATTTGGAGAGTATATATATATCTATGTCTATACACACACACAGACACACACACACACAGACACACACACACACACAGACACACACACACACACAACATTCACAGACATTAAAAAGTACCAATATAAATGCCAATCGAAATTCATCAGTAAATATATATCATCCACAGATGCAAAAATATTTATTTTACTGAACATGAGTTTATGCATAATTTTGTTCTTCTAGGACGTTCTCCTATAGGTTGAATTTTCATTTCCAACAGCATTTAGGAGGAGTGAACACTTCTCACAATTTGTATCTGCCAAGACAGCCACCTCACAAAAATGTATGTGTGATACCTGGTAGGATTCTATATATGCATATAAATATACATGTGTGAATAGGCTACAGAAAAAGGAAACAAGAATTCACATATTTGTTAAGTTTAAAAAGAGATGGAGAATATTTCAATTAAAATTTGACGAGATTTATAACTCCTACCTTATATAATGCAAATGTCAAGTCCAACTATACAACATGTCTCCTCTGAAGTGCTTGTATTTCTATTGTGTTGGGTTAAAATTCCCCATTATATTAGGATGAATAGTCTGAGTCTACTAGGTAAGTTTTAGTGTCCGGGATTCAGTACTTCAAATGGAAAATTGGAAAATGAATCCAATGTGTATGTAAATATATGCTGCACAAATATCCTCACGCTCTTATCCAGAACAATGACTTGACATTACCTTCACCCCAAGTAAGACACAATTAGAGGAGAAGAGTTACAAAATCAGTGAATACATATCTGGAATGGAAAATGCTCAGGAGTTCACAACCTTGGAGGTGGTAGAGGAGTTTCCAAAACTAAGGGACAGGGTAAACACTCCACAAACATGGAGCTCTGCTGGCCTAAAAACTTTTTGAGAAACTGCCTCTGAGCTTCCGCACTTGAAATATATGTTGTTTTCATGAGATTTGGCTTCCTTTGTAGTGAGACCATCAAAGCTGGGTCTGCATCTATGTGACCTGGAGGACATGGTTTCTTATTTTCCAATGAACAAGATGAAGCAGTGCTGAATCCTCTATTTTTAGGTAAATTAAGGTCACTAGAGACTAAGTGTCTCCCCGTCTCCCCATGTGGACTGTGAAGCCATTTGGTCCTCCTCCACTTTTTGTGGTGTTTAGGCTGCTGCACTGTGAGTTTGGTATTTGTTTCACGAAATACTAGCAGCTAAACTGGGACACAGTGCTGGAGGGAGTTCTGTCACGTGTGGTGGGTCAGGGTCTGCAAGAGAATGCACCAACTAGGCTTCTATCTCTCACAGCTTGCCCCATTGCCCCCTTGTCCATATCAACCTGATTCTTAATTTTCCTCTTAAAACTCTCCATATAACAAGATGCCTTTACATATAAGGGTCTGCTGGCAGCACCATGTCAGTTACAAGCCATTTGGAATCCAATGGTAGATCCACATGGCCCTACCACGGATGTTTTATCAAACACCTCCCCAGCACTGCTCTAGACCCACTACTCAGCAGGCTCCAACTTACTGGCATCTCTGTTCTACACCATTTTCATGAAACTCAGTAAATCAAGGCACTGTCTGGTATACTCATGATCAGCAATAGGACATCCAATGTTTCTCCAGTGCCACCTGGTCATAGGAATTTCAAAAATTTCATGGTATTTATCTAGCCATTTTTCAAGCATGAAGTTGGAGGCACTGTGGGTTTCAATTCATTCAGCAAAGATTAAATGGTGAGGAAGCTCATTTCAATGAAATCTCTGGAGAAATCTCACAGGCAAGGCTTCCCAAAGAATGGACAAAAGGTCACATTAGGCCAGGCCCATTGAGGTCTACAATGTGAGGTGCATGTGTGTTTTGACTCTCAACTATGGCTGCCATTTCTTTAAGAATAAAATCATGTGATATCCTTGCTGAGATTCCCAGGCCTCTGTGGAAATCTACCCGGGGCCTAGGTCTCAGTTTCCAAGAGCGACTTTCATGCGTGACCTCTTAAAATCCCAACAAAATTCATAGCAATGCTTCCTTGACTTTCAGTTCCAAAACCCAGTGTTTAAGGGGAATCACACCAGAGTTCAAGCCCACGTGGAACCAGTCATTTTTTCCAATGCCACACAAATGACCAACATTAAAACCAAAACACTCCCACATGGCCCTCACCTTATTCCATATAGTCAATCATCTTAAACTCTGGCTGGAGGTTTCCATGAGGGGTGCAGCCCAAGACAGTGTCCAAAATCAGCTCGTTTGCCCCTCATTTGCCTAAAGTCAGGGTAGCCTGGACACCGTTGCTGTGAACCAGGAGTGAACAAATAAGCCTGCCGTTAATACTTCTATGTTTCTCCAATTTGAGGGCTACTGATTTTAGGTATCGATTCTTTAGGTGATTTAGAGTCATGGGAAAACACAAGCACCTCTGCAGGGCTTTGAAGAACTCATTTGACTCACAGAATCCCTATTCATATTTGTTGGAGTGCAGGAACCTAACAGAGGAAGGCATGAGTTTTCATCCACAATGAATGATATTTTTTGCCATTTAGTTTTGGAAGCTCACATGGGATCATTCTTAAGATCCATCAGGTGCTGAGAATCTAAGTCACAGCCACACACAGGACCAAGAGGCTGATAAAGACACATCCCTTTCCAAAGCAATTAAGCAAAGAACCACAGGTGAGGCCCATTCATTTCCATTTGAAAACTGTTTTCTTCAGGCTTCACAAAGGGGTGGCCTGAGGCAAAGACCTTCCTGACATTCAGTGCAACACAACAATAAGTAAGCAAAAAGCCCAAAGCAGTGTTTCTGCACTAAGACTTTCCTGGTCACACTGATATCTGAGTTTTCTGAGATGCTCGCCATTCTCTTCAACTATCCTTTACATGGCCATGTCACAGAGCTTGGAGGTGGTACATATTTTGGACACAAATCCCTGAGCCCATTCTGGAGAGTGGCCAGAATTCAGGAAGAAAACAACAACTTAGAAAGATAGCAGGTGTTGCACATCGATAAGACAAGCTACAGTCCATTCATATATTGGGCAGGATGAATTATAGGGAAGATTTATACTAGACAGGACACATCCATTAATGCATTCTCTTTTCTAATGTCTACAACAACGGACACAGTGGGATACACATAAACAGAAAAACTCGCCTTGTCAAATGACTTATTAGAAACTGTCTGCTCCAAACAAAACAAACCGCCTTTTCAATCTATTCTCAGAACATGAGACAAAACAACAAACCCACACCCACTCCCACAAAGGCACCTCCTTCCCCAAAGTAGGTCTGTGACTATCCGGAGTGTCCTCTGACTGGTGGGCCATACTATGTTCCCCCGAAATGGCCTGTCTTCTCTCAGATCTTGTTTCCTTGACCAACTCTGTGAAGATGTCAGGAAAAAGTGGTTAGCCACTACCTGTTTTCTCAGGAAAGGTCCATCTTCAGAGCTCTCCTGGCAATTGGCCATCCTCACATCATTAGGTACCAAGAAAACTGACTCTGTCCTTGGTAAATCCAAACAAGTGAGCCCACTGGGCCTGGGACTGGGACTGCCTCTGGGTGCCTGGCTTCTTGGATACCAAGTTCAGAGAGTTCCATCACCAAGGAAATGAGGTATGTCACATTCTTTGGAACTGAATGAGGTCACTGCCTTGGCAACCACTTTGTCCTAACAGTTGCTTCCAAGGGTTACATAAGATGGAGGTTTCCCCTACTTCTTGTGACACTTTCATAAGGTAGAATGTATATCAACCATTGGCACCCGGGAACAGCTCTCCACTCAGGCCTGGAGTGTTCCACCTTGTCTACAATAAGAAGCGAGAGGCAGATTCAGACACATCCCTTCATCCTGACCAGGTTGTTTGCCATGGAAGATGACTTTTGCTCTCTCAGGTGCTTCATACCTGCCTACAACTTCTCCAGGTATCATTTGTGCATGGACATTTGAGGTTCTCATCTGGTGGAAGATCCCCAACTTTCCTGTATTGTAAGAACCCCTCTGTCCCTGCTCTTCTGTAAAATGATTGAGGGAACAGTGTATACTTGGGGTTAAAAACAGGTTTGATTTGGTGACGAATGATTCTGTGCGATGAATAATGGGATTGGGAACCTGCAATATTTACAAGAATATAGAGGTGAAATATAAGTATGAAAAAAGAAATCTAGGTATGCTTTGAAGCCCAGAAGGGTTTTGCCCTTGATTGGGATACTTAGCTTTGAATTATGTTCTGCAAAGATGTCTCAGATAATTTGATATACAATGGCATAGGACCTTGTACATTGGATGATTGAATTTAGAAGAGAACATCCAGTCAAAAAGGGATATTCAGTAGGTTTAGGAAGATAGTCGGGAGGTTTAGGAAGACGAGTGAGTATAGGATTTGGACCAAAAGTTCTTTAGCAATAGACTTTTGGTTATAGAGTGAATGTAAATGTCAGCACATATGAAGAGTCAGACACTATGTTGAACTGGGGAAAATATGTAGAAAAGCAGATATCAATGGAAACATTACGAAATCAGGCAAAGTATAAAGTGAGGGATAGAATTAGACATTTTCAAGAGGGTTGAGTTTCAATATATAAATTAGGAAAAAACAAATATGTAGTCACCAATAGGATTGACAATTGACAGCATTAGGCAACCTGGACATGGATGTTTTTAGAAATCCATGTTCACTTTCCATTTAGGCTTTGGTACAATCATAAGTGTGACCTTTCCATTTTTTGTCCAGAATATTACTGTGATAATGAGGTGACATGAGTATTTCTTTCACCATTTCTGGGAGCAATATATTGATGATGTAAAATTAGAATCGGGGGTGCAAATAGGTGTACCCTGTTTCTATGAACATAGAGAAAAACCACAAATAGACCATACTGTGAATAAAAAATATAACTTTTTTGAACTTTAAATAATGAATTGAACTGATATCTGAAAAATAAAAGGAAATTGTATATTGATATACAATCATTCATTCCAACCAGTTATATATCTAATGGAAATATTAGTGTTTTGGTTTATCATGAAGAGTGTGTGAGTTTTGCTTCAAAATGATTATGGAAATTCAAAATAATGTGCTTGGAAAGAAGTCTCATGAAAAGACAAGTCAAGAAACCCTGACAATACATGTGTTCTGAAGCAAGAAGTGATTAATGTTGAAACAAATGCCTATTAATTTGTGAACTTGTGGATGAAATGTATATCCTATGATGTGCAAAAACTGAAGAAACAATAATGTACCAGTGTCGAATACAAATGAATGACAAATTACATATCATGTCCCATAGGAGTCTACTTGCATTGATGTTAGACTGGGTCAGATACTGTAGAATAATTAGGATTTGTATGCACCCTTCACTGAAGTTAGTAGTCAGTACTAGGAAACAAATATGTATTTCAGGTGGATGAATATTTCTGATTATAATCTTGTGAAAAGTTGATTATAAATCCACATACATGAACATGAATGAATTTAGAGAGTGTATACTAGACACATATATTTCATATTTGGAAAACTTTGGAGAGTATATCTATATCTATATCTATACACACACACACACACACACACACACACACACACAACACTCACAGACATTAAAAAGTACCAATATAAATGCCAATCGAAATTCATCAGTAAATATATATCATCCACAGATGCAAAAATATTTATGTTTCTGAACATGAGTTTATGTATAATGTTGTTCTTCTAGGACGCTCTCTTATAGGTTGAATTTTCATTTCCAACAGCATTTAGGAGGAGTGAACACTTCTCACAATTTGTATCTGCCAAGACATCCACCTTACAAAAATGTACGTGTGATACCTGGTAGGATTCTATATATGCATATAAATATACATGTGTGAATAGGCTACAGAAATTGGAAACAAGTATTCACATATTTGTTAAGTTTAAAAACACATGGAGAATATTTCAATTAAAATTTGACTAGATGTATAACTCCTACCTTATATAATGCAAATGTCAAGTCCAACTATAGAACATGTCTCCTCTGAAGTGCTTGTATTTCTATTGTGTTGGGTTAATTTTCCCCATTATATTAGGATGAATAGTCTGAGTCTACTAGGTATGGGTTAGTGTCAGGGATTCAGTACTTCGAATGAAAAATTGGAAAATGAATCCAATGTGTATGTAAATATATGCTGCACACATATCCTCCCGCTCTCATCCAAAACAATGCCTTGACATTACCTTCACCCCAAGTAAGACACAATTAGAGGAGAAGAGTTACACAATCAGTGAATACATATCTGGAATGGAAAATGCTCAGGAGTTCAAAACCTTGGAGGTGGTAGAGGAGTTTCCAAAAGTAAGGGACATGGTAAACACTCCACAAACATGTAACTCTGCTGGCCTAAAAACTTTTTGAGAAACTTCCTCTGAGCTTCCGCACTTGAAATATATGTTGTTTTCATGAGATTTGGCTTCCTTTGTAGTGAGACCATCAAAGCTGGGTCTGCATCTATGTGACCTGGAGGACATGGTTTCTTATTTTCCAATGAACAAGATGAAGCAGTGCTGAATCCTCTCATTATAGGTAAACTGAGGCCACTGGGGACTAAGTGTCTTCCCGTCTCCCCGTGTGGACTGTGAAGCCATTTGGTCCTCCTCCACTTTTTGTGGTTTTTAGGCTGCTGCACTCTGAGTTTGGTATTTGTTTCACGAAATACTAGCAGCTAAACTGGGACACAGTGCTGGAGGGAGTTCTGTCACGTGTGGTGGGTCAGGGTCTGCAAGAGAATGCACCAACTAGGCTTCTATCTCGCACAGCTTGCCCCATTGCCCCCTTGTCCATATCAACCTGATTCTTAATTTTCCTCTTAAAACTCTCCATATAACAAGATGCCTTTACATATAAGGGTCTGCTGGCAGCACCATGTCAGTTACAAGCCATTTGGAATCCAATGGTAGATCCACATGGCCCTACCACGGATGTTTTATCAGACACCTCCCCAGCACTGCTCTAGACCCACTACTCAGCAGGCTCAAACTTACTGGCATCTCTGTTCTACACCATTTTCATGAAACTCAGTAAATCAAGGCACTGTCTGGTATACTCATGATCAGCAATAGGACATCCAATGTTTCTCCAGTGCCACCTGGTCATAGGAATTTCAAAAATTCCATGGTATTTATCTAGCCATTTTTCAAGCATGAAGTTGGAGGCACTGTGGGTTTCAATTCATTCAGCAAAGATTAAATGGTGAGGAAGCTCATTTCAATGAAATCTCTGGAGAAATCTCACAGGCAAGGCTTCCCAAAGAATGGACAAAACGTCACATTAGGCCAGGCCCATTGAGGTCTACAATGTGAGGTGCATGTGTGTTTTGACTCTCAACTATGGTTGCCATTTCTTTAAGAAAAAAATCATGTGATATCCTTGCTGAGATTCCCAGGCCTCTGTGGAAATCTACCCGGGGCCTAGGTCTCAGTTTCCAAGAGCGACTTTCATGCGTGGCCTCTTAAAATCCCAACAAAATTCAGAGCAATGCTTCTCTGAGTTCAGTTCCAAAACCCAGTGTTTAAGGGGAATCACACCAGAGTTCAAGCCCACGTGGAACCAGTCATTTTTTCCAATGCCACACAAATGACCAACATTAAAACCAAAACACTCCCACATGGCCCTCTTCTTATTCCATATAGTCAATCATCTTAAACTCTGGCTGGAGGTTTCCATGAGGGGTGCAGCCCAAGACAGTGTCCAAAATCAGCTCGTTTGCCCCTCATTTGCCTAAAGTCAGGGTAGCCTGGACACCGTTGCTGTGAACCAGGAGTGAACAAATAAGCCTGCCGTTAATACTTCTATGTTTCTCCAATTTGAGGGCTGCTGATTTTAGGTATCGATTCTTTAGGTGATTTAGAGTCATGCGAAAACACAAGCACCTCTGCAGGGCTTTGAAGAACTCATTTGACTCACAGAATCCCTATTCATATTTGTTGGAGTGCAGGAACCTAACAGAGGAAGGCAAGAGTCTTCATCCACAATGAATGATATTTTTTGCCATTTTGGTTTTGGAAGCTCACATGGGATCATTCTTGAGATCCATCAGGTGCTGAGAATCTAAGTCACAGCCACACACAGGACCAAGAGGCTGAAAAAGACACATCCCTTTCCAAAGCAATTAAGCAAAGAACCACAGGTGAGGCCCATTCATTTCCATTTGAAAACTGTTTTCTTCAGGCTTCACAAAGAGGTGGCCTGAGGCAAAGACCTTCCTGACATTCAGTGCAACACAACAATAAGTAAGCAAAAAGCCCAAAGCAGTGTTTCTGCACTAAAACTTTCCTGGTCACACTGATATCTGAGTTTTCTGAGATGCTCGCCATTCTCTTCAACTATCCTTTACATGGCCATGTCACAGAGCTTGGAGGTGGTACATATTTTGGACACAAATCCCTGAGCCCATTCTGGAGAGTGGCCAGAATTCAGGAAGAAAACAACAACTTAGAAAGATAGCAGGTGTTGCACATCGATAAGACAAGCTGCAGTCCATTCATATATTGGGCAGGATGAATTATAGGGAAGATTTATACTAGACAGGACACATCCATTAATGCATTCTCTTTTCTAATGTCTACAACAACGGACACAGTGGGATACACATAAACAGAAACACTCGCCTTGTCAAATGACTTACTAGAAACTGTCTGCTCCAAACCAAACAAACCGCCTTTTCGATCTATTCTCAGAACATGAGACAAAACAACAAACCCACACCCACTCCCACAAAGGCACCTCCTTCCCCCAAGTAGGTCTGTGAGAATCCGGAGTGTCCTCTGACTGGTGGGCCATACTATGTTCCCCCGAAATGGCCTGTCTTCTCTCAGATCTTGTTTCCTTGACCAACTCTGTGAAGAAGTCAGGAAAAAGTGGTTAGCCACTACCTGTTTTCTCAGGAAAGGTCCATCTTACGAGCTCTCCTGGCATTTGGCCATCCTCACATCATTAGGTACCAAGAAAACTGACTCTGTCCTTGGTAAATCCAAACAAGTGAGCCCACTGGGCTTGGGACTGGGACTGCCTCTGGGTGCCTGGCTTCTTGGATACCAAGTTCAGAGAGTTCCATCACCAAGGAAATGAGGTATGTCACATTCTTTGGAACTGAATGAGGTCACTGCCTTGGCAAAGACTTTGTCGTAACAGTTGCTTCCAAGGGTTACATAAGATGGAGGTTTCCCATACTTCCTGTGACACTTTCATAAGGTAGAATGTATATCAACCATTGGCACCCGGGAACAGCTCTCCACTCAGGCCTGGATCGTTCCACCTTGTCTACAATAAGAAGAGAGAGGCAGATTCAGACACATCCCTTCATCCTGACCAGGTTGTTTGCCATGGAAGATGACTTTTGCTCTCTCAGGTGCTTCATACCTGCCTACAACTTCTCCAGGTATCATTTGTGCATGGACATTTGAGGTTCTCATCTGGTGGAAGATCCCCAAATTTCCTGTATTGTAAGAACCCCTCTGTCCCTGCTCTTCTGTAAAATGATTGAGGGAACAGTGCATACTTGGGGTTAAAAACAGGTTTGATTTGGTGACGAATGATTCTGTGCGATGAATAATGGGATTGGGAACCTGCAATATTTACAAGAATATAGAGGTGAAATATAAGTATGAAAAAAGAAATCTAGGTATGCTTTGAAGCCCAGAAGGGTTTTGCCCTTGATTGGGATACTTAGCTTTGAATTATGTTCTGCAAAGATGTCTCAGATAATTTGATATACAATGGCATAGGACCTTGTACATTGGATGATTGAATTTAGAAGAGAACATCCAGTCAAAAAGGGATATTCAGTAGGTTTAGGAAGATAGTCGGTAGGTTTAGGAAGACGAGTGAGTATAGGATTTGGACCAAAAGTTCTTTAGCAATAGACTTTTGGTTATAGAGTGAATGTAAATGTCAGCACATATGAAGAGTCAGACACTATGTTGAACTGGGGAAAATATGTAGAAAAGCAGATATCAATGGAAACATTACGAAATCAGGCAAAGTATAAAGTGAGGGATAGAATTGGACACTTTCAACAGGGTTGAGTTTCAATATATATTAGGAAAAAACAAATATGTAGTCACCAATAGGAGTGACAATTGACAGCATTAGGCAACCTGGACATGGATGTTTTTAGAAATCCATGTTCACTTTCCATTTAGGCTTTTTTACAATCATAAGTGTGACCTTTCCATTTTTTGTCCAGAATATTACTGTGATAATGAGGTGACATGAGTATTTCTTTCACCATTTCTGGGAGCAATATATTGAAGATTTAAAATTAGAATTGGGGGTACAAATAGGTGTACCCTGTTTCTAGGAACATAGAGAAAAACCACAAATAGACCATACTGTGAATAAATAATATAACTTTTTTGAACTTTAAATAATGAATTGAACTGATATCTGAAAAATAAAAGGAAATTGTATTGATATACAATCATTCATTCCAACCAGTTATATATCTAATGGAAATATTAGTGTTTTGGTTTATCATGAAGAGTGTGTGAGTTTTGCTTCAAAATGATTATGGAAATTCAAAATAATGTGTTTGGAAAGAAGTCTCATGAAAAGACCAGTCAAGAAACCCTGAGAATACATGTGTTCTGAAGCAAGAAGTGATTAATGTTGAAACAAATGCCTATTAATTTGTGAACTTGTGGATGAAATGTATATCCTATGATGTGCAAAAACTGAAGAAACAATAATGTACCAGTGTCGATTACAAATGAATGACAAATTACATATCATGTCCCATAGGAGTCTACTTGCATTGATGTTAGACTGGGTCAGATACTGTAGAATAATTAGGATTTGTATGCACCCTTCACTGAAGTTAGTAGTCAGTACTAGGAAACAAATATGTATTTCAGGTGGATGAATATTTCTGATTATAATCTTCTGAAAAGTGGATTATAAATCCACATACATGAACATGAATGAATTTAGAGAGTGTATACTAGACACATATATTTCATATTTGGAAAACTTTGGAGAGTATATCTATATCTATATCTATACACACACACACACACACACACACACACACACACACAACACTCACAGACATTAAAAAGTACCAATATAAATGCCAATCGAAATTCATCAGTAAATATATATCATCCACAGATGCAAAAATATTTATGTTTCTGAACATGAGTTTATGTATAATGTTGTTCTTCTAGGACGCTCTCTTATAGGTTGAATTTTCATTTCCAACAGCATTTAGGAGGAGTGAACACTTCTCACAATTTGTATCTGCCAAGACATCCACCTTACAAAAATGTACGTGTGATACCTGGTAGGATTCTATATATGCATATAAATATACATGTGTGAATAGGCTACAGAAATTGGAAACAAGTATTCACATATTTGTTAAGTTTAAAAACACATGGAGAATATTTCAATTAAAATTTGACTAGATGTATAACTCCTACCTTATATAATGCAAATGTCAAGTCCAACTATAGAACATGTCTCCTCTGAAGTGCTTGTATTTCTATTGTGTTGGGTTAATTTTCCCCATTATATTAGGATGAATAGTCTGAGTCTAGTAGGTATGGGTTAGTGTCAGGGATTCAGTACTTCGAATGAAAAATTGGAAAATGAATCCAATGTGTATGTAAATATATGCTGCACACATATCCTCCCGCTCTCATCCAAAACAATGCCTTGACATTACCTTCACCCCAAGTAAGACACAATTAGAGGAGAAGAGTTACACAATCAGTGAATACATATCTGGAATGGAAAATGCTCAGGAGTTCAAAACCTTGGAGGTGGTAGAGGAGTTTCCAAAAGTAAGGGACATGGTAAACACTCCACAAACATGTAACTCTGCTGGCCTAAAAACTTTTTGAGAAACTTCCTCTGAGCTTCCGCACTTGAAATATATGTTGTTTTCATGAGATTTGGCTTCCTTTGTAGTGAGACCATCAAAGCTGGGTCTGCATCTATGTGACCTGGAGGACATGGTTTCTTATTTTCCAATGAACAAGATGAAGCAGTGCTGAATCCTCTCATTATAGGTAAACTGAGGCCACTGGGGACTAAGTGTCTTCCCGTCTCCCCGTGTGGACTGTGAAGCCATTTGGTCCTCCTCCACTTTTTGTGGTTTTTAGGCTGCTGCACTCTGAGTTTGGTATTTGTTTCACGAAATACTAGCAGCTAAACTGGGACACAGTGCTGGAGGGAGTTCTGTCACGTGTGGTGGGTCAGGGTCTGCAAGAGAATGCACCAACTAGGCTTCTATCTCGCACAGCTTGCCCCATTGCCCCCTTGTCCATATCAACCTGATTCTTAATTTTCCTCTTAAAACTCTCCATATAACAAGATGCCTTTACATATAAGGGTCTGCTGGCAGCACCATGTCAGTTACAAGCCATTTGGAATCCAATGGTAGATCCACATGGCCCTACCACGGATGTTTTATCAGACACCTCCCCAGCACTGCTCTAGACCCACTACTCAGCAGGCTCAAACTTACTGGCATCTCTGTTCTACACCATTTTCATGAAACTCAGTAAATCAAGGCACTGTCTGGTATACTCATGATCAGCAATAGGACATCCAATGTTTCTCCAGTGCCACCTGGTCATAGGAATTTCAAAAATTCCATGGTATTTATCTAGCCATTTTTCAAGCATGAAGTTGGAGGCACTGTGGGTTTCAATTCATTCAGCAAAGATTAAATGGTGAGGAAGCTCATTTCAATGAAATCTCTGGAGAAATCTCACAGGCAAGGCTTCCCAAAGAATGGACAAAACGTCACATTAGGCCAGGCCCATTGAGGTCTACAATGTGAGGTGCATGTGTGTTTTGACTCTCAACTATGGTTGCCATTTCTTTAAGAAAAAAATCATGTGATATCCTTGCTGAGATTCCCAGGCCTCTGTGGAAATCTACCCGGGGCCTAGGTCTCAGTTTCCAAGAGCGACTTTCATGCGTGGCCTCTTAAAATCCCAACAAAATTCAGAGCAATGCTTCTCTGAGTTCAGTTCCAAAACCCAGTGTTTAAGGGGAATCACACCAGAGTTCAAGCCCACGTGGAACCAGTCATTTTTTCCAATGCCACACAAATGACCAACATTAAAACCAAAACACTCCCACATGGCCCTCTTCTTATTCCATATAGTCAATCATCTTAAACTCTGGCTGGAGGTTTCCATGAGGGGTGCAGCCCAAGACAGTGTCCAAAATCAGCTCGTTTGCCCCTCATTTGCCTAAAGTCAGGGTAGCCTGGACACCGTTGCTGTGAACCAGGAGTGAACAAATAAGCCTGCCGTTAATACTTCTATGTTTCTCCAATTTGAGGGCTGCTGATTTTAGGTATCGATTCTTTAGGTGATTTAGAGTCATGCGAAAACACAAGCACCTCTGCAGGGCTTTGAAGAACTCATTTGACTCACAGAATCCCTATTCATATTTGTTGGAGTGCAGGAACCTAACAGAGGAAGGCAAGAGTCTTCATCCACAATGAATGATATTTTTTGCCATTTTGGTTTTGGAAGCTCACATGGGATCATTCTTGAGATCCATCAGGTGCTGAGAATCTAAGTCACAGCCACACACAGGACCAAGAGGCTGAAAAAGACACATCCCTTTCCAAAGCAATTAAGCAAAGAACCACAGGTGAGGCCCATTCATTTCCATTTGAAAACTGTTTTCTTCAGGCTTCACAAAGAGGTGGCCTGAGGCAAAGACCTTCCTGACATTCAGTGCAACACAACAATAAGTAAGCAAAAAGCCCAAAGCAGTGTTTCTGCACTAAAACTTTCCTGGTCACACTGATATCTGAGTTTTCTGAGATGCTCGCCATTCTCTTCAACTATCCTTTACATGGCCATGTCACAGAGCTTGGAGGTGGTACATATTTTGGACACAAATCCCTGAGCCCATTCTGGAGAGTGGCCAGAATTCAGGAAGAAAACAACAACTTAGAAAGATAGCAGGTGTTGCACATCGATAAGACAAGCTGCAGTCCATTCATATATTGGGCAGGATGAATTATAGGGAAGATTTATACTAGACAGGACACATCCATTAATGCATTCTCTTTTCTAATGTCTACAACAACGGACACAGTGGGATACACATAAACAGAAACACTCGCCTTGTCAAATGACTTACTAGAAACTGTCTGCTCCAAACCAAACAAACCGCCTTTTCGATCTATTCTCAGAACATGAGACAAAACAACAAACCCACACCCACTCCCACAAAGGCACCTCCTTCCCCCAAGTAGGTCTGTGAGAATCCGGAGTGTCCTCTGACTGGTGGGCCATACTATGTTCCCCCGAAATGGCCTGTCTTCTCTCAGATCTTGTTTCCTTGACCAACTCTGTGAAGAAGTCAGGAAAAAGTGGTTAGCCACTACCTGTTTTCTCAGGAAAGGTCCATCTTACGAGCTCTCCTGGCATTTGGCCATCCTCACATCATTAGGTACCAAGAAAACTGACTCTGTCCTTGGTAAATCCAAACAAGTGAGCCCACTGGGCTTGGGACTGGGACTGCCTCTGGGTGCCTGGCTTCTTGGATACCAAGTTCAGAGAGTTCCATCACCAAGGAAATGAGGTATGTCACATTCTTTGGAACTGAATGAGGTCACTGCCTTGGCAAAGACTTTGTCGTAACAGTTGCTTCCAAGGGTTACATAAGATGGAGGTTTCCCATACTTCCTGTGACACTTTCATAAGGTAGAATGTATATCAACCATTGGCACCCGGGAACAGCTCTCCACTCAGGCCTGGATCGTTCCACCTTGTCTACAATAAGAAGAGAGAGGCAGATTCAGACACATCCCTTCATCCTGACCAGGTTGTTTGCCATGGAAGATGACTTTTGCTCTCTCAGGTGCTTCATACCTGCCTACAACTTCTCCAGGTATCATTTGTGCATGGACATTTGAGGTTCTCATCTGGTGGAAGATCCCCAAATTTCCTGTATTGTAAGAACCCCTCTGTCCCTGCTCTTCTGTAAAATGATTGAGGGAACAGTGCATACTTGGGGTTAAAAACAGGTTTGATTTGGTGACGAATGATTCTGTGCGATGAATAATGGGATTGGGAACCTGCAATATTTACAAGAATATAGAGGTGAAATATAAGTATGAAAAAAGAAATCTAGGTATGCTTTGAAGCCCAGAAGGGTTTTGCCCTTGATTGGGATACTTAGCTTTGAATTATGTTCTGCAAAGATGTCTCAGATAATTTGATATACAATGGCATAGGACCTTGTACATTGGATGATTGAATTTAGAAGAGAACATCCAGTCAAAAAGGGATATTCAGTAGGTTTAGGAAGATAGTCGGTAGGTTTAGGAAGACGAGTGAGTATAGGATTTGGACCAAAAGTTCTTTAGCAATAGACTTTTGGTTATAGAGTGAATGTAAATGTCAGCACATATGAAGAGTCAGACACTATGTTGAACTGGGGAAAATATGTAGAAAAGCAGATATCAATGGAAACATTACGAAATCAGGCAAAGTATAAAGTGAGGGATAGAATTGGACACTTTCAACAGGGTTGAGTTTCAATATATATTAGGAAAAAACAAATATGTAGTCACCAATAGGAGTGACAATTGACAGCATTAGGCAACCTGGACATGGATGTTTTTAGAAATCCATGTTCACTTTCCATTTAGGCTTTTTTACAATCATAAGTGTGACCTTTCCATTTTTTGTCCAGAATATTACTGTGATAATGAGGTGACATGAGTATTTCTTTCACCATTTCTGGGAGCAATATATTGAAGATTTAAAATTAGAATTGGGGGTACAAATAGGTGTACCCTGTTTCTAGGAACATAGAGAAAAACCACAAATAGACCATACTGTGAATAAATAATATAACTTTTTTGAACTTTAAATAATGAATTGAACTGATATCTGAAAAATAAAAGGAAATTGTATTGATATACAATCATTCATTCCAACCAGTTATATATCTAATGGAAATATTAGTGTTTTGGTTTATCATGAAGAGTGTGTGAGTTTTGCTTCAAAATGATTATGGAAATTCAAAATAATGTGTTTGGAAAGAAGTCTCATGAAAAGACCAGTCAAGAAACCCTGAGAATACATGTGTTCTGAAGCAAGAAGTGATTAATGTTGAAACAAATGCCTATTAATTTGTGAACTTGTGGATGAAATGTATATCCTATGATGTGCAAAAACTGAAGAAACAATAATGTACCAGTGTCGATTACAAATGAATGACAAATTACATATCATGTCCCATAGGAGTCTACTTGCATTGATGTTAGACTGGGTCAGATACTGTAGAATAATTAGGATTTGTATGCACCCTTCACTGAAGTTAGTAGTCAGTACTAGGAAACAAATATGTATTTCAGGTGGATGAATATTTCTGATTATAATCTTCTGAAAAGTGGATTATAAATCCACATACATGAACATGAATGAATTTAGAGAGTGTATACTAGACACATATATTTCATATTTGGAAAACTTTGGAGAGTATATCTATATCTATATCTATACACACACACACACACACACACACACACACACACACAACACTCACAGACATTAAAAAGTACCAATATAAATGCCAATCGAAATTCATCAGTAAATATATATCATCCACAGATGCAAAAATATTTATGTTTCTGAACATGAGTTTATGTATAATGTTGTTCTTCTAGGACGCTCTCTTATAGGTTGAATTTTCATTTCCAACAGCATTTAGGAGGAGTGAACACTTCTCACAATTTGTATCTGCCAAGACATCCACCTTACAAAAATGTACGTGTGATACCTGGTAGGATTCTATATATGCATATAAATATACATGTGTGAATAGGCTACAGAAATTGGAAACAAGTATTCACATATTTGTTAAGTTTAAAAACACATGGAGAATATTTCAATTAAAATTTGACTAGATGTATAACTCCTACCTTATATAATGCAAATGTCAAGTCCAACTATAGAACATGTCTCCTCTGAAGTGCTTGTATTTCTATTGTGTTGGGTTAATTTTCCCCATTATATTAGGATGAATAGTCTGAGTCTACTAGGTATGGGTTAGTGTCAGGGATTCAGTACTTCGAATGAAAAATTGGAAAATGAATCCAATGTGTATGTAAATATATGCTGCACACATATCCTCCCGCTCTCATCCAAAACAATGCCTTGACATTACCTTCACCCCAAGTAAGACACAATTAGAGGAGAAGAGTTACACAATCAGTGAATACATATCTGGAATGGAAAATGCTCAGGAGTTCACAACCTTGGAGGTGGTTTAGGAGTTTCCAAAAGTAAGGGACATGGTAAACACTCCACAAACATGTAACTCTGCTGGCCTAAAAACTTTTTGAGAAACTTCCTCTGAGCTTCCGCACTTGAAATATATGTTGTTTTCATGAGATTTGGCTTCCTTTGTAGTGAGACCATCAAAGCTGGGTCTGCATCTATGTGACCTGGAGGACATGGTTTCTTATTTTCCAATGAACAAGATGAAGCAGTGCTGAATCCTCTCTTTATAGGTAAACTGAGGCCACTGGGGACTAAGTGTCTCCCCATCTCCCCGTGTGGACTGTGAAGCCATTTGGTCCTCCTCCACTTTTTGTGGTTTTTAGGCTGCTGCACTGTGAGTTTGGTATTTGTTTCACGAAATACTAGCAGCTAAACTGGGACACAGTGCTGGAGGGAGTTCTGTCACGTGTGGTGGGTCAGGGTCTGCAAGAGAATGCACCAACTAGGCTTCTATCTCTCACAGCTTACCCCATTGCCCCCTTGTCCATATCAACCTGATTCTTAATTTTCCTCTTAAAACTCTCCATATAACAAGATGCCTTTACATATAAGGGTCTGCTGGCAGCACCATGTCAGTTACAAGCCATTTGGAATCCAATGGTAAATCCACATGGCCCTACCACGGATGTTTTATCTAACACCTCCCCAGCACTGCTCTAGACCCACTACTCAGCAGGCTCCAACTTACTGGCATCTCTGTTCTACACCATTTTCATGAAACTCAGTAAATCAATGCACTGTCTGGTATACTCATGATCAGCAATAGGACATCCAATGTTTCTCCAGTGCCACCTGGTCATAGGAATTTCAAAAATTCCATGGTATTTATCTAGCCATTTTTCAAGCATGAAGTTGGAGGCACTGTGGGTTTCAATTCATTCAGCAAAGATTAAATGGTGAGGAAGCTCATTTCAATGAAATCTCTGGAGAAATCTCACAGGCAAGGCTTCCCAAAGAATGGACAAAACGTCACATTAGGCCAGGCCCATTGAGGTCTACAATGTGAGGTGCATGTGTGTTTTTACTCTCAACTATGGTTGCAATTTCTTTAAGAAAAAAATCATGTGATATCCTTGCTGAGATTCCCAGGCCTCTGTGGAAATCTACCCGGGGCCTAGGTCTCAGTTTCCAAGAGCGACTTTCATGCGTGGCCTCTTAAAATCCCAACAAAATTCAGAGCAATGCTTCTCTGAGTTCAGTTCCAAAACCCAGTGTTTAAGGGGAATCACACCAGAGTTCAAGCCCACGTGGAACCAGTCATTTTTTCCAATGCCACACAAATGACCAACATTAAAACCAAAACACTCCCACATGGCCCTCACCTTATTCCATATAGTCAATCATGTTAAACTCTGGCTGGAGGTTTCCATGAGGGGTGCAGCCCAAGACAGTGTCCAAAATCAGCTCGTTTGCCCCTCATTTGCCTAAAGTCAGGGTAGCCTGGACACCGTTGCTGTGAACCAGGAGTGAACAAATAAGCCTGCCGTTAATACTTCTGTGTTTCTCCAATTTGAGGGCTGCTGATTTTAGGTATCGATTCTTTAGGTGATTTAGAGTCATGCGAAAACACAAGCACCTCTGCAGGGCTTTGAAGAACTCATTTGACTCACAGAATCCCTATTCATATTTGTTGGAGTGCAGGAACCTAACAGAGGAAGGCAAGAGTCTTCATCCACAATGAATGATATTTTTTGCCATTTTGGTTTTGGAAGCTCACATGGGATCATTCTTGAGATCCATCAGGTGCTGAGAATCTAAGTCACAGCCACACACAGGACCAAGAGGCTGAAAAAGACACATCCCTTTCCAAAGCAATTAAGCAAAGAGCCACAGGTGAGGCCCATTCATTTCCATTTGAAAACTGTTTTCTTCCGGCTTCACAAAGGGGTGGCCTGAGGCAAAGACCTTCCTGACATTCAGTGCAACACAACAATAAGTAAGCAAAAAGCCCAAAGCAGTGTTTCTGCACTAAAACTTTCCTGGTCACACTGATATCTGAGTTTTCTGAGATGCTCGCCATTCTCTTCAACTATCCTTTACATGGCCATGTCACAGAGCTTGGAGGTGGTACATATTTTGGACACAAATCCCTGAGCCCATTCTGGAGAGTGGCCAGAATTCAGGAAGAAAACAACAACTTAGAAAGATAGCAGGTGTTGCACATCGATAAGACAAGCTGCAGTCCATTCATATATTGGGCAGGATGAATTATAGGGAAGATTTATACTAGACAGGACACATCCATTAATGCATTCTCTTTTCTAATGTCTACAACAACGGACACAGTGGGATACACATAAACAGAAACACTCGCCTTGTCAAATGACTTACTAGAAACTGTCTGCTCCAAACCAAACAAACCGCCTTTTCGATCTATTCTCAGAACATGAGACAAAACAACAAACCCACACCCACTCCCACAAAGGCACCTCCTTCCCCCAAGTAGGTCTGTGAGAATCCGGAGTGTCCTCTGACTGGTGGACCATACTATGTTCCCCCGAAATGGCCTGTCTTCTCTCAGATCTTGTTTCCTTGACCAACTCTGTGAAGAAGTCAGGAAAAAGTGGTTAGCCACTACCTGTTTTCTCAGGAAAGGTCCATCTTCAGAGCTCTCCTGGCATTTGGCCATCCTCACATCATTAGGTACCAAGAAAACTGACTCTGTCCTTGGTAAATCCAAACAAGTGAGCCCACTGGGCTTGGGACTGGGACTGCCTCTGGGTGCCTGGCTTCTTGGATACCAAGTTCAGAGAGTTCCATCACCAAGGAAATGAGGTATGTCACATTCTTTGGAACTGAATGAGGTCACTGCCTTGGCAACCACTTTTCCTAACAGTTGCTTCCAAGGGTTACATAAGATGGAGGTTTCCCATACTTCCTGTGACACTTTCATAAGGTAGAATGTATATCAACCATTGGCACCCGGGAACAGCTCTAAACTCAGGCCTGGATCGTTCCACTTTGTCTACAATAAGAAGAGAGAGGCAGATTCAGACACATCCCTTCATCCTGACCAGGTTGTTTGCCATGGAAGATGACTTTTGCTCTCTCAGGTGCTTCATACCTGCCTACAACTTCTCCAGGTATCATTTGTGCATGGACATTTGAGGTTCTCATCTGGTGGAAGATCCCCAACTTTCCTGTATTGTAAGAACCCCTCTGTCCCTGCTCTTCTGTAAAATGATTGAGGGAACAGTGCATACTTGGGGTTAAAAACAGGTTTGATTTGGTGACGAATGATTCTGTGCGATGAATAATGGGATTGGGAACCTACAATATTTACAAGAATATAGAGGTGAAATATAAGTATGAAAAAAGAAATCTAGGTATGCTTTGAAGCCCAGAAGGGTTATGCCCTTGATTGGGATACTTAGCTTTGAATTATGTTCTGCAAAGATGTCTCAGATAATTTGATATACAATGGCATAGGACCTTGTACATTGGATGATTGAATTTAGAAGAGAACATCCAGTCAAAAAGGGATATTCAGTAGGTTTAGGAAGATAGTCGGTAGGTTTAGGAAGACGAGTGAGTATAGGATTTGGACCAAAAGTTCTTTAGCAATAGACTTTTGGTTATAGAGTGAATGTAAATGTCAGCACATATGAAGAGTCAGACACTATGTTGAACTGGGGAAAATATGTAGAAAAGCAGATATCAATGGAAACATTACGAAATCAGGCAAAGTATAAAGTGAGGGATAGAATTGGACATTTTCAACAGGGTTGAGTTTCAATATATATTAGGAAAAAACAAATATGTAGTCACCAATAGGAGTGACAATTGACAGCATTAGGCAACCTGGACATGGATGTTTTTAGAAATCCATGTTCACTTTCCATTTAGGCTTTTTTACAATCATAAGTGTGACCTTTCCATTTTTTGTCCAGAATATTACTGTGATAATGAGGTGACATGAGTATTTCTTTCACCATTTCTGGGAGCAATATATTGAAGATTTAAAATTAGAATTGGGGGTACAAATAGGTGTACCCTGTTTCTAGGAACATAGAGAAAAACCACAAATAGACCATACTGTGAATAAATAATATAACTTTTTTGAACTTTAAATAATGAATTGAACTGATATCTGAAAAATAAAAGGAAATTGCATATTGATATACAATCATTCATTCCAACCAGTTATATATCTAATGGAAATATTAGTGTTTTGGTTTATCATGAAGAGTGTGTGAGTTTGCTTCAAAATGATTATGGAAATTCAAAATAATGTGTTTGGAAAGAAGTCTCATGAAAAGACCAGTCAAGAAACCCTGACAATACATGTGTTCTGAAGCAAGAAGTGATTAATGTTGAAACAAATGCCTATTAATTTGTGAACTTGTGGATGAAATGTATATCCTATGATGTGCAAAAACTGAAGAAACAATAATGTACCAGTGTCGATTACAAATGAATGACAAATTACATATCATGTCCCATAGGAGTCTACTTGCATTGATGTTAGACTGGGTCAGATACTGTAGAATAATTAGGATTTGTATGCACCCTTCACTGAAGTTAGTAGTCAGTACTAGGAAACAAATATGTATTTCAGGTGGATGAATATTTCTGATTATAATCTTCTGAAAAGTGGATTATAAATCCACATACATGAACATGAATGAATTTAGAGAGTGTATACTAGACACATATATTTCATATTTGGAAAACTTTGGAGAGTATATCTATATCTATATCTATACACACACACACACACACACACACACACACACACACACACAACACTCACAGACATTAAAAAGTACCAATATAAATGCCAATCGAAATTCATCAGTAAATATATATCATCCACAGATGCAAAAATATTTATGTTTCTGAACATGAGTTTATGTATAATGTTGTTCTTCTAGGACGCTCTCTTATTGGTTGAATTTTCATTTCCAACAGCATTTAGGAGGAGTGAACACTTCTCACAATTTGTATCTGCCAAGACATCCACCTTACAAAAATGTACGTGTGATACCTGGTAGGATTCTATATATGCATATAAATATACATGTGTGAATAGGCTACAGAAATTGGAAACAAGTATTCACATATTTGTTAAGTTTAAAAACACATGGAGAATATTTCAATTAAAATTTGACTAGATGTATAACTCCTACCTTATATAATGCAAATGTCAAGTCCAACTATAGAACATGTCTCCTCTGAAGTGCTTGTATTTCTATTGTGTTGGGTTAATTTTCCCCATTATATTAGGATGAATAGTCTGAGTCTACTAGGTATGGGTTAGTGTCAGGGATTCAGTACTTCGAATGAAAAATTGGAAAATGAATCCAATGTGTATGTAAATATATGCTGCACACATATCCTCCCGCTCTCATCTAAAACAATGCCTTGACATTACCTTCACCCCAAGTAAGACACAATTAGAGGAGAAGAGTTACACAATCAGTGAATACATATCTGGAATGGAAAATGCTCAGGAGTTCACAACCTTGGAGGTGGTTTAGGAGTTTCCAAAAGTAAGGGACATGGTAAACACTCCACAAACATGTAACTCTGCTGGCCTAAAAACTTTTTGAGAAACTTCCTCTGAGCTTCCGCACTTGAAATATATGTTGTTTTCATGAGATTTGGCTTCCTTTGTAGTGAGACCATCAAAGCTGGGTCTGCATCTATGTGACCTGGAGGACATGGTTTCTTATTTTCCAATGAACAAGATGAAGCAGTGCTGAATCCTCTCTTTATAGGTAAACTGAGGCCACTGGGGACTAAGTGTCTCCCCATCTCCCCGTGTGGACTGTGAAGCCATTTGATCCTCCTCCACTTTTTGTGGTTTTTAGGCTGCTGCACTCTGAGTTTGGTATTTGTTTCACGAAATACTAGCAGCTAAACTGGGACACAGTGCTGGAGGGAGTTCTGTCACGTGTGGTGGGTCAGGGTCTGCAAGAGAATGCACCAACTAGGCTTCTATCTCTCACAGCTTACCCCATTGCCCCCTTGTCCATATCAACCTGATTCTTAATTTTCCTCTTAAAACTCTCCATATAACAAGATGCCTTTACATATAAGGGTCTGCTGGCAGCACCATGTCAGTTACAAGCCATTTGGAATCCAATGGTAAATCCACATGGCCCTACCACGGATGTTTTATCTAACACCTCCCCAGCACTGCTCTAGACCCACTACTCAGCAGGCTCCAACTTCCTGGCATCTCTGTTCTACACCATTTTCATGAAACTCAGTAACAAGGCACTGTCTGGTATACTCATGATCAGCAATAGGACATCCAATGTTTCTCCAGTGCCACCTGGTCATAGGAATTTCAAAAATTCCATGGTATTTATCTAGCCATTTTTCAAGCATGAAGTTGGAGGCACTGTGGGTTTCAATTCATTCAGCAAAGATTAAATGGTGAGGAAGCTCATTTCAATGAAATCTCTGGAGAAATCTCACAGGCAAGGCTTCCCAAAGAATGGACAAAAGGTCACATTAGGCCAGGCCCATTGAGGTCTACAATGTGAGGTGCATGTGTGTTTTGACTCTCAACTATGGCTGCCATTTCTTTAAGAATAAAATCATGTGATATCCTTGCTGAGATTCCCAGGCCTCTGTGGAAATCTACCCGGGGCCTAGGTCTCAGTTTCCAAGAGCGACTTTCATGCGTGGCCTCTTAAAATCCCAACAAAATTCATAGCAATGCTTCTCTGAGTTCAGTTCCAAAACCCAGTGTTTAAGGGGAATCACACCAGAGTTCAAGCCCACGTGGAACCAGTCATTTTTTCCAATGCCACACAAATGACCAACATTAAAACCAAAACACTCCCACATGGCCCTCACCTTATTCCATATAGTCAATCATCTTAAACTCTGGCTGGAGGTTTCCATGAGGAACGCAGCCCAAGACAGTGTCCAAAATCAGCTCGTTTGCCCCTCATTTGCCTAAAGTCAGGGTAGCCTGGACACCGTTGCTGTGAACCAGGAGTGAACAAATAAGCCTGCCGTTAATACTTCTGTGTTTCTCCAATTTGAGGCCTACTGATTTTAGGTATGGATTCTTTAGGTGATTTAGAGTCATGCGAAAACACAAGCACCTCTGCAGGGCTTTAAGAACTCATTTGATCCAAAGAATCCCTATTCTCATTTGTTGGAGTGCAGGAACCTAACAGAGGAAGGCAAGAGACTTCATCCACAATGAATGATATTTTTTTGCCATTTTGGTTTTGGAAGCTAACATGGGATCATTCTTAAGATCCATCAGGTGCTGAGAATCTAAGTCACAGCCACACACAGGTCCAAGAGGCTGTTAAAGACACATCCCTTTCCAAAGCAATTAAACAAAGAGCCACAGGTGAGGCCCATTCATTTCCATTTGAAAACTGTTTTCTTCAAGCTTCACAAAGGGGTGGCCTGAGGCAAAGACCTTCCTGACATTCAGTGCAACACAACAATAAGTAAGCAAAAGGCCCAAAGCAGGGTTTCTGCACTGAGACTTTCCTTGTCACACTGATATCTGAGTTTTCTGAGATGCTCGCCATTCTCTTCAGCTATCCAGTACATGGCCATGTCACAGAGCTTGGAGGTGGTACATATTTTGGACACAAATCCCTGAGCCTATTCTGGAGAGTGGCCAGAATTCAGGAAGAAAACAACAACTTAGAAAGATAGCAGGTGTTGCACATCGATAAGACAAGGTGCAGTCCATTCATATGTTGGGCAGGATGAATTATGGGAAGATTTATACTAGACAGGACACATCCATTAATGCATTCTCTTTTCTAATGTCTACAACAACGGATACAGTGGGATACACATAAACAGAAACACTCGCCTTGTCAAATGACTTACTAGAAACGGTCTGCTCCAAACCAAACAAACCGCCTTTTCGATCTATTCTCAGAACATGAGACAAAACAACAAACACACACCCACTCCCACAAAGGCACCTCCTTCCCCCAAGTAGGTCTGTGACTATCCGGAGTGTCCTCTGACTGGTGGGCCATACTATGTTCCCCCGAAATGGCCTGTCTTCTCTCAGATCTTGTTTCCTTGACCAACTCTGTGAAGATGTCAGGAAAAAGTGGTTAGCCACTACCTGTTTTCTCAGGAAAGGTCCCTCTTCAGAGCTCTTCTTGCATTTGGCCATCCTCACATCATTAGGTACCAAGAAAACTGACTCTGTCCTTGGTAAATCCAAACAAGTGAGCCCACTGGGCCTGGGACTGGGACTGCCTCTGGGTGCCTTGCTTCTTGGATACCAAGTTCAGAGAGTTCCATCACCAAGGAAATGAGGTATGTCACATTCTTTGGAACTGAATGAGGTCACTGCCTTGGCAACCACTTTGTCCTAACAGTTGCTTCCAAGGGTTACATAAGATGGAGGTTTCCCCTACTTCCTGTGACACTTTCATAAGGTAGAATGTATATCAACCATTGGCACCCGGGAACAGCTCTCCACTCAGGCCTGGATTGTTCCACCTTGTCTACAATAAGAAGAGAGAGGCAGATTCAGACACATCCCTTCATCCTGACCAGGTTGTTTGCCATGGAAGATGACTTTTGCTCTCTCAGGCGCTTCATACCTGCCTACAACTTCTCCATGTATCATTTGTGCATGGACATTTGAGGTTCTCATCTGGTGGAAGATCCCCAACTTTCCTGTATTGTAAGAACCCCTCTGTTTCTGCTCTTCTGTAAAATGTTTGAGGGAACAGTGTATATTGGGGTTAAAAACAGGTTTGATTTGGTGATGAATGATTCTGTGTGATGAATAATGGGATTGGGAACCTACAATACTTACAAGAATATAGAGGTGAAATATAAGTTTGAAAAAAGAAATCTAGGTATGCTTTGAAGCCCAGAGGGTTTTGCCCTTGATTGGGATACTTAGCTTTGAATGATGTTCTGCAAAGATGTCTCAGATAATTTGATATACAATGGCATAGGACCTTGTACATTGGATGATTGAATTTAGAAGAGAACATCCAGTCAAAGGGGATATTCAGTAGGATTAGGATGATAGTCCGTAGGTTTAGGAAGACGAGTGAGTATAGGATTTGGACCAAAAGTTCTTTAGCAATAGACTTTTGGTTATAGAGTGAATGTAAATGTCAGCACATATGAAGAGTCAGACACTATGTTGAACTGGGGAAAATATGTAGAAAAGCAGATATCAATGGAAACATTACGAAATCAGGCAAAGTATAAAGTGAGGGATAGAATTAGACATTTTCAACAGGGTTGAGTTTCAATATATAAATTAGGAAAAAAAAATATGTAGTCACCAATAGGAGTGACAATTGACAGCATTAGGCAACCTGGACATGGATGTTTTTAGAAATCCATGTTCACTTTCCATTTAGGCTTTTTTACAATCATAAGTGTGACCTTTCCATTTTTTGTCCAGAATATTACTGTGATAATGAGGTGACATGAGTATTTCTTTCACCATTTCTGGGAGCAATATATTGAAGATGTAAAATTAGAATCGGGGTTGCAAAGAGGTGTACCCTGTTTCTATGAACATAGAGAAAAACCACAAATAGACCATACTGTGAATAAATAATATAACTTTTTTGAACTTTAAATAATGAATTGAACTGATATCTGAAAAATAAAAGGAAATTGTATATTGATATACAATCATTCATTCCAACCAGTTATATATCTAATGGAAATATTAGTGTTTTGGTTTATCATGAAGAGTGTGTGAGTTTTGCTTCAAAATGATTATGGAAATTCAAAATAATGTGTTTGGAAAGAAGTGTCATGAAAAGACAAGTCAAGAAACCCTGACAATACATGTGTTCTGAAGCAAGAAGTGATTAATGTTGAAACAAATGCCTATTAATTTGTGAACTTGTGGATGAAATGTATATCCTATGATGTGCAAAAACTGAAGAAACAATAATGTACCAGTGTCGAATACAATTGAATGACAAATTACATATCATGTCCCATAGGAGTCTACTTGCATTGATGTTAGACTGGGTCAGATACTGTAGAATAATTAGGATTTGTATGCACCCTTCACTGAAGTTAGTAGTCAGTACTAGGAAACAAATATGTATTTCAGGTGGATGAATATTTCTGATTATAATCTTGTGAAAAGTTGATTATAAATCAACATACATGAACATGAATGAATTTATAGAGTGTGTACTAGACACATATATTTCATATTTGGAAAACTTTGGAGAGTATATCTATATCTATATCTATACACACACACACACACACACACACACAACACTCACAGACATTAAAAAGTACCAATATAAATGCCAATCAAAATTCATCAGTAAATATATATCATCCACAGATGCAAAAATATTTATGTTACTGAACATGAGTTTATGTATAATGTTGTTCTTCTAGGACGCTCTCTTATTGGTTGAATTTTCATTTCCAACAGCATTTAGGAGGAGTGAACACTTCTCACAATTTGTATCTGCCAAGACATCCACCTTACAAAAATGTACGTGTGATACCTGGTAGGATTCTATATATGCATATAAATATACATGTGTGAATAGGCTACAGAAATTGGAAACAAGTATCACATATTTGTTAAGTTTAAAAACACATGGAGAATATTTCAATTAAAATTTGACTAGATGTATAACTCCTACCTTATATAATGCAAATGTCAAGTCCAACTATAGAACATGTCTCCTCTGAAGTGCTTGTATTTCTATTGTGTTTGGTTAATTTTCCCCATTATATTAGGATGAATAGTCTGAGTCTACTAGGTATGGGTTAGTGTCAGGGATTCAGTACTTCGAATGAAAAATTGGAAAATGAATCCAATGTGTATGTAAATATATGCTGCACAAATATCCTCCCGCTCTCATCCAAAACAATGCCTTGACATTACCTTCACCCAAGTAAGACACAATTAGAGGAGAAGATTTACAAAATCAGTGAATACATATCTGGAATGGAAAATGCTCAGGAGTTCACAACCTTGGAGGTGGTTTAGGAGTTTCCAAAAGTAAGGGACATGGTAAACACTCCACAAACATGGAGCTCTGCTGGCCTAAAAACTTTTTGAGAAACTGCCTCTGAGCTTCCGCACATGAAATATATGTTGTTTTCATGATGTTTGGCTTCCTTTGTAGTGAGACCATCAAAGCTGGGTCTGCATCTATGTGACCTGGAGGACATGGTTTCTTATTTTCCAATGAACAAGATGAAGCAGTGCTGAATCCTCTCTTTATACGTAAACTGAGGCCACTGGGGACGAAGTGTCTCCCTGTCTCCCCATGTGGACTGTGAAGCCATTTGGTCCTCCTCCACTTTTTGTGGTGTTTAGTCTGCTGCACTGTGAGTTTGGTATTTGTTTCACGAAATACTAGCAGCTAAACTGGGACACAGTGCTGGAGGGAGTTCTGTCACGTGTGGTGGGTCAGGGTCTGCAAGAGAATGCACCAACTAGGCTCCTATCTCTCACAGCTTGCCCCATTGCCCCCTTGTCCATATCAACCTGATTCTTAATTTTCCTCTTAAAACTCTCCATATAACAAGATTCCTTTACATATAAGGGTCTGCTGGCAGCACCATGTCAGTTACAAGCCATTTGGAATCCAATGGTAGATGCACATGGTCCTACCACGGATGTTTTATCAAACGCCTCCCCACCACTGCTCTAGACCCACTACTCAGCAGGCTCCAAATTACTGGCATCTCTGTTCTACACCATTTTCATGAAGCTCAGTAAATCAAGGCACTGTCTGGTATACTCATGATCAGCAACAGGACATCCAATGTTTCTCCAGTGCCACCTGGTCATAGGAATTTCAAAAATTTTATGGTATTTATCTAGCCATTTTTCAAGCATGAAGTTGGAGGCACTGTGGGTATCAATTCATTAGGCAAACATTAAATGGTGAGGAAGCTCATTTCAATGAAATATCTGGAGAACTGTCACAGGCAAGGCTTCCCAAAGAATGGACAAAACGTCACATTAGGCCAGGCCAATTGAGGTCAACAATGTGAGGTCCATGTGTGTTTTGACTCTCAATTATGGCTGCCATTTCTTTAAGAATAAAATCATGTGATATCCTTGCTGAGATTCCCAGGCCTCAGTGGAAATCTACCCGGGGCCTAGGTCTCAGTTTTCAAGAGCGACTTTCATGCGTGGCCTCTTAAAATCCCAACAAAATTCATGGCAATGCTTCTCTGAGTTCAGTTCCAAAACCCAGTGTCTAAGGGGAATCACACCAGAGTTCAAGCCCACGTGGACCCAGTCATTTTTTCCAATGCCACACAAATGACCAACATTAAAACCAAAACACTCCCACATGGCCCTCACCTTTTTCCATACAGTCAATCATCTTAACCTCTGGCTGGAGGTTTCCATGAGGGGTGCAGCCCAAGACAGTGTCCAAAATCAGCTCGTTTGCCCCTCATTTGCCTAAAGTCAGGGTAGCCTGGACACCGTTGCTGTGAACCAGGAGTGAACAAATAAGCCTGCCATTAATAATTCTATGTTTCTCCAATTTGATCGCTACTGATTTTAGGTATCGATTCTTTAGGTGATTTAGAGTCATGCGAAAACACAAGCACCTCTGCAGGGCTTTGAAGAACTCTTTTGACTCACAGAATCCCTATTAATATTTGTTGGAGTGCAGGAACCTAACAGAGGAAGGCAAGAGTCTTCATCCACAATGAATGATATTTTTGCCATTTAGATTTATAAGCTCACATGGGATCATTCTTAAGATCCATCAGGTGCTGAGAATCTAAGTCACAGCCACACACAGGTCCAAGAGGCTGATAAAGACACATCCCTTTCCAAAGCAATTAAGCAAAGAGCCACAGGTGAGGCCCATTCATTTCCATTTGAAAACTGTTTTCTTCAGGCTTCACAAAGGGGTGGCCTGATGCAAAGACCTTCCTGACATTCAGTGCAACACAACAATAAGTAAGCAAAAAGCCCAAGGCAGTGTTTCTGCACTGAGACTTTACTGGTCACACTGATATCTGAGTTTTCTGAGATGCTCGCCATTCTCTTCAACTATCCTTTACATGGCCATGTCACAGAGCTTGGAGGTGGTACATATTTTGGACACAAATCCCTGAGCCCATTCTGGAGAGTGGCCAGAATTCAGGAAGAAAACAACAACTTAGAAAGATAGCAGTTGTTGCACATCGATAAGACAAGCTGCAGTCCATTCATATATTGGGCAGGATGAATGATAGGGAAGATTTATACTAGACAGGACACATCCATTAATGCATTCTCTTTTCTAATGTCTACAACAACGGACACAGTGGGATACACATAAACAGAAACACTCGCCTTGTCAAATGACTTACTAGAAACTGTCTGCTCCAAACCAAACAAACCGCCTTTTCGATCTATTCTCAGAACATGAGACAAAACAACAAACCCACACCCACTCCCACAAAGGCACCTCCTTCCCCCAAGTAGGTCTGTGACTATCCGGAGTGTCCTCTGACTGGTGGGCCATACTATGTTCCCCCGAAATGGCCTGTCTTCTCTCAGATCTTGTTTCCTTGACCAACTCTGTGAAGAAGTCAGGAAAAAGTGGTTAGCCACTACCTGTTTTCTCAGGAAAGGTCCATCTTCAGAGCTCTCCTGGCATTTGGCCATCCTCACATCATTAGGTACCAAGAAAACTGACTCTGTCCTTGGTAAATCCAAACAAGTGAGCCCACTGGGCCTGGGACTGGGACTGCCTCTGCGTGCCTGGCTTCTTGGATACCAAGTTCAGAGAGTTCCATCACCAAGGAAATGAGGTATGTCACATTCTTTGGAACTGAATGAGGTCACTGCCTTGGCAACCACTTTGTCCTAACAGTTGCTTCCAAGGGTTACATAAGATGGAGGTTTCCCCTACTTCCTGTGACACTTTCATAAGGTAGAATGTATATCAACCATTGGCACCCGGGAACAGCTCTCCACTCAGGCCTGGATTGTTCCACCTTGTCTACAATAAGAAGAGAGAGGCACATTCAGACACATCCCTTCATCCTGACCAGGTTGTTTGCCATGGAAGATGACTTTTGCTCTCTCAGGAGCTTCATACCTGCCTACAACTTCTCCATGTATCATTTGTGCATGGACATTTGAGGTTCTCATCTGGTGGAAGATCCCCAACTTTCCTGTATTGTAAGAACCCCTCTGTCCCTGCTCTTCTGTAAAATGTTTGAGGGAACAGTGTATACCTGGGGTTAAAAACAGGTTTGATTTGGTGATGAATGATTCTGTGCGATGAATAATGGGATTGGGAACCTGCAATATTTACAAGAATATAGAGGTGAAATATAAGTAGGAAAACAGAAATCTAGGTATGATTTGAAGCCCAGAGGGTTTTGCCCTTGATTGGGATACTTAGCTTTGAATTATGTTCTGCAAAGATGTCTCAGATAATTTGATATACAATGGCATAGGACCTTGTACATTGGATGATTGAATTTAGAAGAGAACATCCAGTCAAAAAGGGATATTCAGTAGGATTAGGAAGATATTCGGTAGGTTTAGGAAGACGAGTGAGTATAGGATTTGGACCAAAAGTTCTTTAGCAATAGACTTTTGGTTATAGAGTGAATGTAAATGTCAGCACATATGAAGAGTCAGACACTATGTTGAACTGGGGAAAATATGTAGAAAAGCAGATATCAATGGAAACATTACGAAATCAGGCAAAGTATAAAGTGAGGGATAGAATTAGACATTTTCAACAGGGTTGAGTTTCAATATATAAATTAGGAAAAAACAAATATGTAGTCACCAATAGGATTGACAATTGACAGCATTAGGCAACATGGACATGGATGTTTTTGAAATCCATGTTCACTTTCCATTTAGGCTTTGGTACAATCATAAGTGTGACCTTTCCATTTTTTGTCCAGAATATTGCTGTGATAACGAGGTGACATGAGTATTTCTTTCACCATTTCTGGGAGCAATGTATTGAAGATGTAAAATTAGAATCGGGGGTACAAATAGGTGTACCCTGTTTCTATGAACATAGAGAAAAACCACGAATAGACCATACTGTGAATAAATAATATAACTTTTTTGAACTTTAAATAATGAATTGAACTGATATCTGAAAAATAAAAGGAAATTGTATATTGATATACAATCATTCATTCCAACCAGTTATATATCTAATGGAAATATTAGTGTTTTGGTTTATCATGAAGAGTGTGTGAGTTTTGCTTTAAAATGATTATGGAAATTCAAAATAATGTGTTTGGAAAGAAGTCTCATGAAAAGACCAGTCAAGAAACCCTGACAATACATGTGTTCTGAAGCAAGAAGTGATTAATGTTGAAACAAATGCCTATTAATTTGTGAACTTGTGGATGAAATGTATATCCTATGATGTGCAAAAACTGAAGAAACAATAATGTACCAGTGTCGAATACAAATGAATGACAAATTACATATCATGTCCCATAGGAGTCTACTTGCATTGATGTTAGACTGGGTCAGATACTGTAGAATAATTAGGATTTGTATGCACCCTTCACTGAAGTTAGTAGTCAGTACTAGGAAACAAATATGTATTTCAGGTGGATGAATATTTCTGATTATAATCTTGTGAAAAGTTGATTATAAATCCACATACATGAACATGAATGAATTTAGAGAGTGTATACTAGACACATATATTTCATATTTGGAAAACTATGGAGAGTATATCTATATCTATATCTATACACACACACACACACACACACACACACACAACACTCACAGACATTAAAAAGTACCAATATAAATGCCAATCGAAATTCATCAGTAAATATATATCATCCACAGATGCTTCTTCCGGACCCAGTCTCCTCTCCAAACACTCCTCCCTTAACACCTGTTAGTCTAGTCTATTATAATACCCCAGAGGAAAAAGGGACTCTTGCCGCAAAATGGGAAGGCCCCTATCCTGTCATTCTCTTTACCCTTACCGCCGCCAAACTCTCCTTACCAGACAACTGTCTCACTCCCTGGATTCACATGTCTAGGTTGAAGCCACATCACCAGGAGGCCCCACCTGCTGAAGACAGGGCCACCCCAGAGGAACTCCAAGAATCACCTACTGAACCTCCCCTTTACTCCTGCTCTCCACACCCATCTCACCCATTTTAGTTCTGGCTCACACGGTTTTCTTTGCAGCCCAATTCCTCTTAAAGAAGGCACAATGAGCTCTCCAAACACCCTAGTCTTCTCTAACTGCTTGTTTTTTGTGCTCTGCTTATTTTCTGTGCTCTGTCAGGACTGGTCTTTACCCTCCTCACCTACCATGCATTTATTCACTTTTCGGGAACGATACTCAGAACATGGCATGCAGAAGGTCTGCGCAGTGGATGCAACTACTTGCTTCATCCACAACTGCACCTCTATTTCCCTAAAATTGTCACCTTCAAAAACCTTCGTCCCTGGTAGCTGGAACTGGCCTTTCATTTGCTTCCTTTTTGATCAAACAAAAGACTATTGTCATTGGTGGCCTGAGATATATAATGGGTGCCCCTATTGGTCATGCATGTTCCATGATGAACGTGGTAGCTATTCTTACCACTCATTTGGTTACCCTGAAGGGTGGACTTCTAGTTACATAAAGTGGCATAAAGGCTCTTCATCCAGTAACAATGGATGGTATACTTTAGATAAACCTGACCCCAAGGCCAAACGATGGGGCTATGTTGAGTTTGCTGTCTATGCTCGGACAACCTCAGTCAGACCCACAGGGTGGATGACTATTGGCCGCACCCTGATTACGCAACCTAAGGCAACCATCCAGGTAGTCGAACACATTAAGGACTCAGAATCAAAACTTTGAGATCATATCCATAGCTCATCCAAAGAGGATTCAGAGCCTTCAACCCTCTCAGGTCCCCCTCCCACATGGCTCAATTTGCTACACCAAACTTTTTGATTATTAAACTCCACCCCTCTTTCTGTGCCTACTTCTCAGTGCTTTCTCTGTGCTTCACTTAGTCGTCCACTTCTAGCAGCAGTCCCATTAGCGGCAGGAAATATTCCAGCAAAACCCTACAATTTCTCTAAAAAGGACAACCCCTACATGTGACACGTATCCCACTGTGGGAAAGTTATTCCACCAATACTTTATTTCCTTTCATCTGTTTCCACCTGCCAATAATGAATCCTTTACCCATTTGTTCCTTGAGCTACAGCACCCCATAGAGCCCTGTGTTTATGCAACCTGGACATTTCCTCTGGTGTAATGGTTCTTTAAGTACCTCAACCATCAATGTCTCTGGCGCCTGTTTCTTGGTTACTGTAGTTCCTCAGCTATCTTTGTATACTCCCACCGAATTCTGACAGTTGGCCCTACCTTCCCGCACCCGTAGGGTAGTCTTTCTGCCGGTTCTGGTAGGCCTCATTTTAACAACCTCAGTAACAGTTCTCGGACTCTCTGGTGGAGCTATAGGTCATGCTCTATGGGATCCAATGACCTTCAACAAAAACTGCAGGAAACACTCAATACCATGGCTGAGTTTCTGGGTTCCTTGCAGCGGCAGGTTACTTCATTGGCACAAGTGGCTTTACAGAACCAAAGGGCAATTGATCTTCTCACTGCAGAAAAAGGGGTTACATGTCTATTCCTCAGATAGGAATTTTGCTATTATGTTAATGAATCTGGGCTAATAAAAAAAATGTTGTTAAATTGCAGGAATTATCGACCCAATTGCTCAAACCTACCTCCTCCAATCCCATAACGGGGTTCTTCCAATCCTATCTTGCCATGTACTTACTACATATCATGGATCCCCTTATTTGGATGCTCCTTTTTTGTGCTCTTTTGCCCTGCATAATGAAGTGCCTTCAAACCCAACTGCATAAAATTCCTAATCAAACTTTCAACCAGCTTTTGCTTAGTCACTACCAGCCTCTGATGACCGATGAATCCCCAACATCTCCAAGAGAACAGTTCACTCAGTGATGAAGCTCACTACCAGGCACGATGGAATGCAACGGGTATTAGACAGCGGGAGACAACGAGCTCGGAGAACCTCTTAATCTGCCATCCTGGATTCATAGTCTTTACCACCTTCTAAGCTTTCTCATGGTTCTTGGCCTCTTCTATGTCAGTCCCCCCACATGGAACTTCTGCCAAAAATTGACATTTGCTTTAATTTTTATCTTCATTCTGTTTTTATTCGCTCTGATCTTCTTCAGGTGCTGGCGACACCATGTCCAGCCAACGCTTCCAGTATTTCCTTGAGTCTCTGTTACAGGACCAGTGGCTGATACCAACAATCTCTTCCATCCAGGACTGGTTCCATGCCATCGACATCTTTGGCTTCAGGGAACATTCATTGACTTCACCCCTATGAAAATAGCTGTCTATAGCCACTGGGTTTTATTTCTGGCTGCCATGATATCCCCATACCTGCCCCCTGAGCATTCCTCCACTTCTCTTTCTAGGCCCCACACCACCCCCACACAGCAGGAAGCAGCCAGATCTGACAAACGACACCCCACTTCCTAAGAAAACAAAAAGGGTGGAATGTTGGGAAAAGAATAAATGGCAGCCATACCCCAGAGAAAAACCCCAACATGGCGCCTAAGGACTTCTTCTTCCTACCTTCTTCATTTCTGCAGTGGCGCAAAAAGTTCCCGCCCTTGTGAACTCTCCCGCCAGCGCCAATTTCAAATCTCGCTTGTGGGGAATCTTAGCCCCAATGAGAACTAATTCCTGGGCTCTGGAGCTGATATTTGAAAGAACTTGTCAATAAACGGGTTGCTGCCATTTATGTAAGCCATACCATCTCCCCCTTAGTTCTATATAAGCACACAGCTTTTAGCAATAAATTTGGAATTCTCCCGGTGAAGTGTCATTGCGTGGGGAATTATTTCACTCATGTTCAGCAACAGGATATCCAAAGGTTCTCCAGTGCCACCTGGTAATGGGAATTTCAGAAATTTGATAGTATTTATTTAACCATTTTTGAAGGATGAAGTTGGAGTCACTGTGCGTTTCAATTAATGCAGGAACCATTATGTGGTGAGGAAGCTCATTTAAATGAAATCTCTGGAGAAATCTCACAGGCAAGGCTTCCCAAAAAGTGGCCAAAAGGTCACATGAAGCCAGGATCATTCAGGTCTACAATATGAGTTCCATTTGTGTTTAGACTCTCAATTATGGCTGCCAAGTCTTTCAAAATAAAATCATGTGATATCCTGGCTGAGATTCTCACTGCACTGTGGAAAGACACCCTGGCCCTCGATCTCAGTTTTCAAGGGCGCATCTCATGCGTGGCCTCCTAAAATCCCAACACATTTCATGGCAATACTTCTTTGAGGTAAATTCCAGAACTCAGTCTCTAAGAGGAATCATGCCAGAATTCAAGCCCAGGTGGATCCAGTTATCTCTTCCAACCGCCAAACAAATGACCACAATTAAAACCAAACACTCCCACATGGCCCTCATCTTCTTCCATATAGACACTTATCATAACCTCTGGCTGGAGTTTTTCATGAGGGGTGCAGCCCAAGACAGTGTCAAAAATAAGCTCCCTTGCCCCTCATTTGCCTAAAGTCAAGGTGGCCTGGACACCCATCCGGTGAACCAGGAGTGATCAGATAGGCCAGCTGTTAATACTGCTCTGCATCTCCAATTTGAGGCCTACTGACTGTCAGGTATAGATTCTTTATATGATTTGGAGCCATGAGAAAACCCAAAAACCTATGGGTTAGCCTCTGCAGGGCTGTGCATAACTCATTTGAACCAAAGGATCCGTATTCTCACTTGATGGCGGTCAGGAACCTTACAAATGAATGCGAGAGACTTCATTCACAATAATTGCTCTTTTGGCCATTTTGGTTTTGGATGCACACATGGGATCTCTCTTTACATCCATCAGGTGCTGAGAATCTAAGCCACAACCTCACACAGGGCCAAGAGGCTGATTCAGACACATCCCTTTCCAAAGCAATTAAGCAAAGAGCCACAGGCGATGCCTATTCATTTCCATTTGAAAACTGTTTTCTTCAGGCTTCACAAAGGGGTGGCCTGAGGCAAAGACCTTCCTGACATTCAGGGAAACAGAACAATTGATAAGCAAAAGGCCGAAAGCATGGTTTCTCCACTGAGACTTTCTTGGTCACACTGATATCTGAGTTTTCTGAGATGCTCGCCATTCCCTTCAGCTATCCAGGACATGGCAATGTCACAGAGCTTGGAGGTGGTACATATTTTGGACACAAAACCATGAGACTATTCTGGAGAGTGGTGAGAATTCTGGAAGAAACAGGAACTTAGGAAGGTAGCAGGTGTTGCCCATGGATAAGGCAAGCTGCAGTCCATTCATAAATTGGGCAGGATGAATGCCGGGAATCTTTCTACTATACAGGACATATGAATTGTTGCATTCTATTTTCTAATGTCTACAACCACGGACACAGTGGGATACACAGAAATAGAAACACTTGCCTTGTCCAACGACTTACTAGAAGAAGACCACTCCAAATCAAACAAACCGTCTTTCCTACCTATTCTCAGATCATGAGACAAAACCACAAAATCACACCCACCCCACAAAGACACCTCCTTCCCCCATGTAACTCTGTGACTATCCGGAGTTTCCTCTGAGTGGTGGGCCATACTATGTTCCCCCAAAATGGCCTGTCCTATCTCAGATCTGGTCTCCTTGGCCAACTCTGTGAAGTTGTCAGGAGCCTGCGGTGAACCACTACCTACTTTATCAGGAAAGGCCCCTATTCAGAGCTCTCCTGGTATTTGGCCATCCTCACATATGTTGGTACCAAGAAAGACTGACACTCTCCTTGGTAAATTCAAACAAGTGAGCCTACTGGGTCTTGGACTGGACTGGCTCCGGGTGCCTGGCTTCCTGGATCCCAAGTTAAGAGAGTTCCATCACCAAGGAAGTGAGGTAGATCACTTCTTCAGGAACTGAATGAGGTCATTGCCTTGACAACCACTTTGTCCTAACAGTTGCTTTCAAGAGTCCCATGAGATGGAGGCTGCACCTACTTCCTGTGACACTTTCACAAGTTAGAATGGTATATAAACCATGGGCACCCGGGAACAGCTCTCCACCTAGGACTGGTTTGGTCCATCTTCTCTACATTAAGAAGAGAGAGGCTGATTCATACACATCCCTTCATGCTGACAAGGTTGTTTGCCATAGAAGATGACTTTTCTCTCTCAGGTCTTTCGTAGCTGCCTACATCTTCTCAAGGGATCATTTCTGCATGGACCTTTGATGTTCTCAACAGGTGGAACATGCCCTACATTCCTGTATTTTAAGAGCAACCCTGTCCCTGCTGTTCTGTAAAGTTCGATTGAGAGAACAGTGTATGGTTTGGGTTAGTAACATGTTCAATTTGGGGTTAGGAATCCTTCTGCATGACGAATAATGGTATTGGGAAACTATGATATTTACAAGAATATATAGGTGAAATATAAGTATAAAAACAGAAATCTAGGGAAGATATGAAGTCCAGAAGGGCATTGGGCCCTTAATTGGTACACTTAGCTTTGAATTATTTTCTGCAAAAATGTCTCAGATAAATCTATATACAATGGCATAGGAGCTTGTACCTTGGATGATTGAATGTCGAATAGAACACCCACTCAAAAAGGGATTGTCGGTAGGATTAGAAAGATAGTCAGTAGGTTTACAAAGAAGAGTGAGAATAGGATTTAGACCAAAAGTTCTTAAGCAATAGGGTTTCAGGTAGACAGTGAATGTAAATGTCAGCACAAGTGAAGAGTCAGTCACAATGATGAACAGGGGAAAATATGTAGGAAAATAGATATAAATAGAGACATTACTAAATCAGGCAAAGTATAAAGTGAGTGATAGGATTAGACATTTTCAACAGGCTTGAGGTTGAATATATAATCTTAGAAAGAAACAAAAATGTAGTCACCAATAAGATTGACATTTGAGAGCATTAGGCCACCTGGACATGGAAGGTTTTAGTAATCCATGCTCACTTTCCATTTAGGCTCTGGTACAACCTTAAGGGTGACCTTTGATTTTTTTTGTCCAGAATATTACTGTGATAAAATGTATATATAGATCAGGTGACATGAGTAATTCTTCCACCATTTTTTGAGGAATATTTTGAAAACGTATAAATTAGTATTGAGGGTAAAAATAGGTGTACCCTGTGTCTATGAATATAGAGATAATGCATGAATAGACCATACAGTTAATAAATAATATAACTGGTTCCACTTTAAATAATGTATTGAATTGATATCTGAAAATACATAAGAAATCATATATTGATATATAATCATTCATAACAACTAGTTATACGTCTAATTGTAATCCTAGGGTTATGGTTTATCATGAAGAGTGAGTGAGTTTTGCTTCAAAAGTGATTATGGAAATCAAAAATAATGTGTTTGGAAAGAAGTCTCATGAAAAGACCAGTTTGAAACATGGCAGAACACGTGTTTTCTGAAGCAGAAAGTGATTGAAAGTGAAATAAATGCCTATAAATTTGTGAACTTGTGGATGAAATATATATCCAATAATGTGCATAAACTGAAGAAATAGTAATGTACTAGTTTTGAATAAAAATGAACTTCAAAATACTTATCATGTCCCATAGGAATCTACTTGCATTGATGTGAAAATGGATCAGTTACTGTAGAAATATTAGGATTTATATGCACCATTCACTGAAGTTAGTTTTCAATACTAGGAAAAAAATACGTATATCAGGTGAATGAATATTTCTGAGAATAATCTTGTGAAAAGTTGATTATAAATCCACATACATAATCATGAATGAATTTAGGGAGTGTATAATAAGACACATATATTAAATATTTTGAAATATCTGGAGAGAATATATATATATATATATATATATATATATATATATATCCACACACAGATTTTAAAAATTAGCAATATATATGCCAATCGAATTACACCGTGAAATATGAATCATCCACAGATCCAAAAATATTCATTTTACTGGATATGGATTTATGTATAACTTTTTTCAACTAGGAAGCTCACCCATAGGTTGAATTTTCAGGTCAAACAGCGTTTAAGAGGAGTGATCTCTTCTCACACTTTGTATCTGCCAAGTCATGTAACTCACAAGAATGTACGTGTGATACCAGGTAGGATTCTATATGTGCATATAAAAATACATGTGCTGAATAGAATACAGAGAAAGGGAGACAGGAATTCACATATTTGTTAACTTTAAAAGCACATGGAAAACTATTTCAACAAAAAATTGACTAGATTTATAACTCCTACCCTATATAATGCAAAAGGCAAGTCCAAGTATACAACATGCCTCCTCTGAACTGCTTGTATTTCTATTCTGTTTCCGTAATTTTTCTCCATTATATTAGGATTAGTATTCAGAATCTAGCAGGGCATGTGTTAGTGTCAGGATTCAGTATTTCAAATGTAAAATAGAAAAATGAATCCAATGTGTATGCAAATATGTGCTAAACAAAATCTTCCCACTCTCATCCAGAACAATTCCTTGACATTTTTTTCGCCCAAAGTAAGACACAATTAGAGGAGAAGAGTAATAAAATCTGTGAATAATATGCTCAGGAGTTTACAACCTTGGAAGTGGTAGAGGAGTTTCCCTAGTATGGGACAGGGTAAACACTCCATAAACATGGAGCTCTGCTGGCCTAAATACTTCTTGAGAAACTGCCTCTGAGTTTGGGCACTTGAAATATATGTTGTTGTCAGGAGCTTTAGCTTCTTTTTAGTGAGACTATCAAAGCTGTGTCTGCATCTATGTGACCTGGAGGACATGGTTTCTTATTTTCCAATGAACATGAGGCAGCAGTGCTGAATTCTCTCTTTGTAAGTAAACTGTGGCCACTGGGGGCTAAGGGTATTCCCATGTGGACTGGGAAGCGATTTGGTCATCCTCCACTTTTCGTGGTGTTTCTTGCTGCTGCACTGGGACTTTGGCATTTGCTTCATGAAATAAAAGAAGTTCAACTGGGACACAGTTCTGGAGGCAATTCTTTCATGTGTGGTTGGTCAGGGTCTGCAGGAGAATGCACCAACCAGGCTTCTATCCCACATAGCTTGGCCCCATGTCCATAGTAACCTGATTCTAAACATTGCCCGGAAACATCTCCATATAAACAGAAGCCTTTACATGGAAGGGTTTGCTGGCTGCACCATGTAAGTCACAAGCCATTTGGGATCCAATGGCAGATCCACATGGCCCCACCACAAATTTTTTATCACACACCTGCCTACCACTGCTCTAGGCCCACTACTCAGCAGGTTCCAACATATTGGCATCTCTGTTCTACACCATTTTCATGAAACCCACTCAATCAAGGCACTGTCTTGCATATTTACGATCAGCAACAGGACATCCAAAGTTTCTCCAGTGCCACCTGGTCATGGGAATTTCAAAAATTTCATGGTATTTATCTAGGCATTTTTCAAGGATGACGTTGCAGGCACTGTGGGTTTCAATTCATTCAGGAACCTTTAAATGGTGAGGAAGCTCATTTCAATGAATGCTCTGTAGAACTCTCACAGGCAAGGCTTCCCAAAGAGTGGCCAAAATGTCACATGAAGCCAGGCCTATTGAGGTCTACAATGTGACGTCCATGGGTGTTGTGACTCTCAACAATGGCTGGCAAGTCTTTCAGAATTAAATCATGTGATCTTCTGGCTGAGATACCCAGGGCTCTGTGGAAAGCCACCCTGGGCCTAGATCTCAGTTTTCAAGGGTGATTCTCATGGGTGGACTCCTAAAATCCCAACAAAATTCATGGCAATACTTCTCTGAATTCAGTCTCTAAGGGGAATCACACCAGAGTTCAAGCCCAGGTGGTCCCAGTCATGTCTTCCAACCGGACACAAATGACCAAAATTAAAACCAAAACCCTCCCATATGGCCCTCATCTTCTTCCATATAGACACTAATCACAACCTCTGGCTGAAGGTTTCCATGAGTGGCGGAGTCCAAGAGAGTGTCCAAAATAACTCACTTGCCCCTCATTGGCGTAAATTCAGGGTGGTCTGGACACCCTTCATGTGAAACAGGAGTGATCAAATATGCTAGACGTTAATACTTCTATGCTTCTCCAATTTGTGGAAAACTGAGTGTCAGGTATATATTTTTATGTGATTTGCAGTCATGAGAAAACACAAGCTCCTCTGCAGGTCTTTGAAGAACCAATTTGACCCAAAGGATCCCTATTCTCACTTGATGGAGTTCAAGAACTTTAAAGAGGAAGGCGACTAACTTCATCCACAAGGACTGCTTTTTGGCCATTTTGGTTTTGGATGCACACATGGGATCTTTCTTTACATCCACCACGTGCTGAGTATCTAAGCCACAACCTCACACAGGGCCAAGAGGCTGATTCAGACACATCCCTTTTCAAAGCAATTAAGCAAAGAGCCACAGGTGATCCATATTCATTTCCATTTGAAAACTGTTTTCTTCAGGCTTCACAAAGGGGTGGCATGAGGCAAAGACCTTCCTGACATTCAGGGCAACAGAACATTAGGTTAGCAAACGGCCCAAAGCAGTGTTTCTCCACTGAGACTTTCCTGGTCACACTGATATCTGAATTTTCTGAGACGCTCGCCATTCCCTTCAGCTATCCAGTACATGGCCATGTCACAGAGCTTGGAGGTGGTACATAACTTGGTCACAAAATCATGAGCCTATTCTGGAGAGTGGCCAGAATTCAGGAAGAAAACAGGAACTTAGGAAGATAGCAGGTGTTACCCATCCATAAGGCAAGCCGCATTCCTTTCATACATTGGGCAGAAAGAATTCTGGTAAGCTTTCTACTAGCCTGGACACATCCTTTGATGCATTCTCTTTTCTAATGTCTACAACCATGGACACAGTGGGATACACAGACATAAAAACACTCGCCTTGTCAAATCACTTGTTAGAAATCGTCCACTCCAAACCAAACAAACTGCCTTTCCTACCTATTCTCAGAACATGAGACAAAATCACAAACACACACTCACACCCACAAATTCACCTCCTTTCCCAAAGTAGGTCTCTGACTATCGGGTGTGACCTCTGACTGGTGGGCCGTACTATGTTCCCATCAAATGGCCTGTTCTGTCTCAGATCTGGTTTCCTTGGCCAACTCTGTGAAGTTGTCAGGAGACAACGGTGAGCCACTTCCTGCTTACTCAGGAAAGGCCACTCTTCAGAGCTTTCCTGGCATTTGGCCATCCTCACATCAGTAGATACCAAGAAAGACTGACTCTGTCTTTGGTAAATCAAAAGAAGTGAGACCACTGGGACTGGGCCTGGGACTAGATTTGTGTGCCTGGATGCCTGGATCCCACGTTCAGAGAGTTCCATCACCAAGAATGTGAGGTGAGGTCACTTCCTTCAGGAACTGAATGAGGTCAATGCCTTGGCAAGCACGTTGTCCTAACATTTGCTTCCAAAGGTCCCATGAAATGGAGGCTGTCCCTAATTCCTTTGACACTTTCACAAGTTAGAATGGTATATCAAACATTGGTAACCGGGAACAGCTCTCCACAGAGGCCTCGTTTGGTCCTTCTTCTCTACATAAAGAAGAGAGAGGCTGATTCAGACACATCCCTTCATGCTGACCAGGTTGTTTGCAATGAAAGATGACTTTTGCTCTCTCAGTTCCTTCATAGGTGCCTACAACTTCTCTAGGGATCATTTGCGCATAGACCTTTGAGTTTCTCAGCAGTTGGAAGATCCCCTAAATTCCTGTATTTTAAGACCAACTCTGTCCTTGCTCTTCTCTAAAGTTAGATTGAGGGAACAGTGTATGGTTACGGTTAATAACAGGTTTGATTTGGAATAGAAATCATTCTGCTGGATGAATAATGGTATTGGGAACCTGCGATATTTTCAAGAATATATAGGTAAAATATATGAATCTGAAAACAAAAATCTAGGTAAGATTTGAAGCCCAGAAGGGCATTGGGCCCTTGATTGGGTATTAAGCATAGGACCTTGTAACTTGGATGATTGATTTTCAAAGAGAACTTCCAGTCAAAATGGATAGTCAGTAGTATTAGGAAGATAGTCGGTATGTTTATAAAGGAGAGTGAGTATAGGATTTGGACCAAAAGTTCTTTAGCTATAGGGTTTCGGGTATTGAGTGAATGTAAATGTCAGCACATGTGAAGAATTAATCACAATGATGAACTGGGGAAAATATGTAGGAATGCAGATATCAATAGAGACTTTAGGAAATCTGGCAAAGTATAGTTGGTAGTGAAATGTTAATAAAATAGATTCTTGTCACTTTCTGTTTTTCTGTATGCTTAATAAAACACTGTTGAAATCTTGAGAAGTGATTTCTAATCTTTTTCCCAGAATGTGCTGTCCCCAACTGCCAAACTTCAGAATGTACTCCCTCACCCAGTTGCACGCAAACTGCTCACCCGCCCAGGCCCATCAATAAACTTTCCTCCCTGCCCTCTTCAAGGAAAGTATATAAGCTCTGCTTAAGCTGTTCTCAGGGTTCTCTGCTCTATTCAAATGAGCTCTGAGCCCCAGCATGCTGGACCCCCAATAAACCCTTTGTTTTTGCATGAGAGAGTCTCTTGGTGGTCTCTTCCCCCAATGCTCTTCCGATATTTATATATGGAGGTTCCACCGAAATCCAGCAGTGGTGAACGAGAGACCCCAATGGGCTACTCTCAGGGTAAGTAAGGCACCACTTTCTGGTTTCAGGTTTCAGGTTAGGGCTTGGCAAAATGGCTGTCGATGAAGTGTGTGAGCTCTCTTTGATGGTGGCTGGCAGACATGTCACAGAGCCACAAGCCAAGTCCCTGGGGGACGCCACAGAGGACTCGGGAATCGAGGAATAATAGTCTCCTCGACTCAGTGATACTTTGTTTCAGATTCGGTATTGCCAGCCCATCGGGTTTTGCCACCTGCTCAGTCTTGGTCTCAGTGTTGGACGTCCATTGCCTGTCTTTATTGTTTTCTCTTGTCTGTGTCCTGTGTCGTTGCTTTTACTGTTTGTGTATCTTTCATTATGGGACAGATCACTTCAATGCCTCTGTCCCTGACCCTTGATCTATGGACCAAAGTCCGCTTAAGGGCTCAGAATGTTTCTTTTTCAGTAAAACGCTGGACCTGGCAGACTCTGTGTGCCACAGAATGGCCCACCTTTGGATTCGGATGGCCCCTAGAAGGATCTTTCTACTTCCCACTAATTTAAAAAGACAGAGATATTGTCTTACAGCCAGGGCCACATAGCCATACTGATAAACAGGAATATACCTTAACTTGGCAGGACCTCTGCAAATCTCCTCCTCCGTGGGTGAAGCCTTTCCTTGCTGTGTCCCCGTTCCTACTCCTTCCCCCACGATCTCTCAACCCCTCTGCTCCTCCTCCTCCTCCACCCTCTGTTCTCCCTGAGTCACAAGATTTGACTCTACTGGACTCTCGTTCCCCTCCTTATCTTCTACCCTTGTCCCACAACCCCCAACACCCTCTAAGTGATTCTCCAGCTGCTGACTCAGCCTCTCCGCAATTGGAGGAAGCTAAGCCAGCCCAGGGCCCTCCAGATAACACCCCTGCGTCACACACAGCCCCTCCTCCCCTGGAGGAAGCTGGAGTGCTAAAGGAACTCGCTGGTGGCAAATGATTGAAAACCCTGAAACTCCCGTGTTTCTTCCCTCCATCCCTAAGGACCAATGATTGACGATGGCCATAGGGAAAAAATGCAAGCCTACCAGTATTGGCCTTCTCCTCTTCAGACCTATATAAATGGAAAAATAACAATCCTCCTTTTACCGAGGACCCAACCTGGCTCTCAGGTCTGGTGAAGTCATTGATGTTTTCACACCAACCTACTTGAGATGACTGCCAACAACTCCTAGGGACTCTCTTCATGACAGAGGAACAAAAGAGAATCCTCCTGGATGCTAGAAAAAAGTATCCTCGGACCAAATGCGTGACCGACAAAACTTCCCAATATATTCAAAGCCGGCTTTCTCTTGAAACGACCCAACTGGGACCCCAACACCTTTGAAGGTAGGGAGCATCTGTCCACTTATCGCCGGGCTCTAATAGTGGGTATCTTAGTGGCCGCTAGGTGACCAACTAATTTGGCCAAGGTAAGAGAGATTATTTAAGGGCCTGATGAATCTCCCTCTATGTTCCTAGAGATAATTATGTAGGTATATAAGAGACATACTCCTTTCGATCCTCAGGCAGAGGATCAAAAGGCATCTGTCACAATGGCCTTTATTGGGAAAGCTGCCCTGGATATTAAAAGAAAGTTACAATGCTTAGATGGATTACAAGATATGACTTTGAGGGATTTAGTCAGAGAACCCGAGAAGGTATACTTTAAGAAAGAAACTGAGGAAGAGAAGGGAGCTGAGTGAGGATAAAAGAAACAAAAGACAGACTAAGGCATTGACTAAGGTCCTGGTCACAACAACAAATAGGCCAGAAACTAAGAAACAGAGAGACAGGAAGGGATACCTGGGCACACACTAGAGGCCACCCCTGGCCTCAGATCAATGTGCCTACTCTAAAGAAAAAGGACACTGGGCCAAAGAGTGCCCTAGAAAGAGACAGCCATGCCAGCCAGATATTCTGACTCTGGAGTAATACTAAGAAAGTCCGGGCTCAGATCCTCTCCCTGACCTCAAGGTAACTTTTGAAGTGGAGGGGAACACAATAAACTTTGAAGTAGATGCAGGGGGAATATACTCAGCCCGTAAGGCCCATTGGGCCCTCTACCGAATAAAAGGTCTCTAATTCAAGAGTCTAACAGAAGTAAATATCGGGCTTTGACAACTACGAGGACCATGGACCAGGGAAAAGGAAAAATCCATCACTCCTTCCTAGTAATCCCAGAATGCCTGGCCCCATTGATGGGCAGAGTTCTGCTCACCAAGCTCTGGGCCAAAATAACTTTTAACCCTGAAGGCCCTCAAGTGGAATTTTTTAATTCTTCAGTAACTACTCCTATAATCATGGCTCTAACTATGTCAGTAGAAAATGTTCATCAACTCATTCACCTTTGTTCAAAGAAACTGCATTCATTCGTGAAAGATCAAGAACACAGTTTTCCACTAACCTACTCACAGCAAAAGGAAATAACTGAATGGGTAACAAAAGCCTGTCAGGTCCATTAATTGGTTAAAGCTTACACTTCCAAGCTTCCTGCAGGAAAGCACCTATGAGGAACCAGACGAGGACAATTCTGGGAAGTGGACTTTACTGAAATTAAGCCAGTAAGGTATGGACTTAAATAACTCCTAGTCTTTGAACATACATTTTCAGGATGTATTGAAGCCTTCCCCACACACACACAAAAAAAGAAATAAAAAAGAAGAAAAAAGAAACATTGCAAATGGTTGTAAAGAAGATCCTGGAAGATATTTATTCTCCCCTTGACGACCAGTAGTCTTAACCCTAATCAGCCCCTTAAGCTGCGATGGCTGATCACAAATCCTACTGGACACGAAGTATGGCCTATCTCGAATACAGCCCCCTTACGAACCTGGTGGCCATCTCTCCACCCAGTCATTTGTCAGCTGGCTATAGGTCTTTCCTATTGGGATATCCCTGATTAACAGGATCCCACTAAAATTCCATTAAATCCCTTCCGTACCATAGATAATGGAAACAAACATTATAGATGTAGGGACACGTGAACCAGATGCAGGTTGGCTAGCCTAGATTACTATGTTTGCCCGGCAGACTATCAAAGTCACAAACAGTCACGGCTGTGGGGGGGGGAGAGCAGACTTCTATTGTAAGTCATGGGGATGTGAGCATACAGGGACTGTCAGATGGAACCCAAACTCCTCATCAAATTCTGTACACAGCATTGGCCATATTACGAATTAGATAACCAAAACCGATGGCCCCCAGAGGGGTCTCTAGATCCTCAAATTCTGTGTGACCTTTTTAACTTCTGCAAGTGCTCAAAAGGGTGAATGGAGATTCCGCTATGTGGAGGCCTTCTCTCTCCTTTGCTCACATCCTGAACTATGCTTCTCCAATAGATGCTCACCCTCAGCCTTGTGCTCCAGACTCTCTGCTGTCACTCCCACCTCAGCAACTTGATTTCTCCCCTCCAATATCTAGATCAAAAACCCAAATCTCGACTGGTTCTCAGACCATTGCTCCCTTGCTGAGGTTGCAGGTACTGAGGTACCACTCCATTCACTCACTCCTCTCCTCTCCTGTCAGTGCCCGCACCGGGTCCCACCCAGTCCTCTTACCACCTAATGCAAAGCTCAAACCCGCTGAGAAGAATCCTCAGACCCTAATACAAGATGTAATGAAAATGGCCTTTAATGTTGCTTTGTCATCACTAAAAACAGGTTACTAAGAATTTAAAGTCCCTCACAGGCTTTTTGGAATCTCACTCCCGTCTCCCCCTCTGTTCTATCTGTTCTACTGCTCAAGTTTTTGTTGCTATTAAGATCCCAAAGCCCTCTCCCAATATTCTTTTACATCTCTCCTTCCTCATTCTCAGATCCACAGAGCTGCTCTTATCCCTGCCTTCCAAATTGTCCCCCTCTGTACCAGGCCCACAGAAAAGTCTTAACTGACCTTCTCCAGAAGTCTTCACCATGGCTGATTTAGGACTTTCAGCAAAAGAATCCCGATAAAAGAGTTCACTGTAGATAAACTTCCTATTTTTGTGTTGCCCTGGTCTCCTTGGCAACTGGCTAAAAAATTAAGCACTTCTGATCTAGACACAACCTTACTAGTTTTTCACAAAATATTTGAAAAAAAGGCCTCTGGCCTTGAGCTGGGGCTTCACAGAGATGGCTACATTTCTAAGATAAAGAAGTTACAAACTGGGCTGTATGGAAACAGCTGGAAGGGGGAAAAAAAGAAAGGGAAGACACCCCCACCCAGGTGTCCTTGAAAAGTTAACTTGCCCAAACTGAGGAAAAAACAGAAACAAAAACTGCTTTTTGTGAACTTCTGCAGACTGTGAACTTCTGAGCCCCTTCCCTTACGTGTTGGGTACAAAATTCTGAAACTACGTAACTTGGGTTTCAGGGGATTAATTGATTACAACAGAAGCAATGCCCTCTGAATCTGGTTGAAACCAAAAAAGACGTTTCCATGTCTTTGGTGCTATCTTAGGTGCCTTGCCTTGTCCGTCCCTACAACAGTATAATTCTATATACTTAAACATTGTTTATGTTTTCATGAAATGGTCAACAGATGTGATTAATTGTGAAATGGTGCAGATGTTTCCCAGAGTGCTCTATCATGACGCAGGTTCATCTGAAGATCAAAGAGGGGGACATACAACCCGGTTCCGCTGGGAACATATGTCCCTCACCTTAGCCATTCTATTACGAATAGGAGTTGCTGCAGGGTTGGGCACAAGAACCACTGCTCTGGTCCATGGGACACAACAAGTGACCCAATTAGAAGAAGCAATAGATCAAAACTTAAAGATTTTAGAAACCTCCATCACAGCTTTGCAGGAATCTTTAACCTCTCTCTCTGAAGTTGTTTTACAGAACAGTCGAGGGTTGGACCTCCTTTTCATGACAGAGGGGGGCCTTTGTGCTTCATTGAGGGAAGAATGTTGTTTTTATGTCGACAATACTGGAGTTGTAAAAAAATCTATGAGTAAATTAAAAAGATGCCTTGAAGAGCAACAACGAAAGAGAGAGAGGCACAGAAAGGGTAGTTTGAGTCTTTTTTTACACAGTCCCCCTGGTTAATTACGTTTTTATCAACCCTGGCCGGTCCAATAATAATCCTCATATTATTACTAACTATAAAACCCTGTTTCCTCAACCATGTAATTTCTTTTCTCCAAGCTCAAATTGGACAAATTAAAATTATGGTAATACCCCACTAGCAGACATAGAATGTGACACCCCACAAAGATCACTTTTATGATTAAAAGTAGCCAGAAAAAGAAGTGGGGAATGAAAGGTTAATAAAATATGTACTTGTCACTTCCTGTTTTTCTGTACACTTAACGAAACACTGTTGAAATCTTGAGAACTCTTTGCTAAACTTGTTGCCAGAATGTGCTGTCCCCAATTGCCAAACTGCAGAATCTACTCCCTCACCCGGTTGAATAGAAACCTGAACTGTACTTGGATCATTGAATGTAAAGAGAACATCCATTCAAAAAGTTATAGTCAGTTGGATTAGAAAGATAGTCAGTAAGTTTAGGAAGAAAAGTGAGTATAGGATTTGGAACAAAAGTTCTTTAGCAATAGGGTTTTGGTTAGAGAGTCAATGTAAACGTCAACACAAGTGAAGAGTCAGTCACAATGATGCACAGGGCAAAATATGTAGGAAAGCAGATATCAATAGAGACATTAGGAAATCAGAAAAAGAATAAAGTGAGTGATGGGATTAGATATTTTCAACAGGGTTGAGGATGAATATATGAGCTTAGGATAAAACAAATATGAAGTCAACAATAGGATTGACATTTGATAGCATTAGCGTAGCCCAAGACAGTGTCCAAAATAAGCTCTGTTGCCCCTCATTTGCCTAAATTCCCAGTGGCCTGTACACCCTTCCTGTGTACCAGGAGTGATCAAATAGGCCTGCCGTTAATACTGCTCTGCTTCTCCAATTTGAGTCCTACTGAGTGTCGGGTACAGATTCTTTATGTGAATTGGAAAGATGAGAAAACTCAAGCACCTATTGGATAGCCTCTGAATAGATTTGAAGAACTCATTTGACCCAAAAGATCCCTATTCTCACTTGATGGAATTCAGGAACCTTACAGAGGAAGGCAAAATACTTCATCAACAATGACTGCTCTTTATGCCATTTTGGATTTTATGCACCCATGGGATCTTTCTTTAGATCCATCAGGTACTGAGAATCTAAGTCAAAGAATCACACTGGGCCAAGAGGCTGATTCACACACATCTCTTTCCAAATCAATTAAGGAAAGAGCCAAAGGTAAAGCATATTCATTTCCATTTGAAAAATCTTTCCTTCAGGATTCACAAAGGGTTGGCCTGAGACAAAGACCTTCCTGACTCTCAGGGCAACAGAACAATAGGTAAGCAAATGGCCCAAAGCAGGGATTCTCCACTGAGACTTTACTGGTCACACTGATATCTGAGTTTTCTGAGATGCTCGCCATTCCATTCAGCTATCCAGTACATGGCCATGTCACAGAGCTTGGAGGTAGTACATATCTTGAACACAAAACCATGAGCCTATTCTGGAGATTGGCCATAATTCAGGAAGAAAACAGCAACTTAGGAAGGTAGCAGGTATCGCCCATCAATAAGGCAAGCCGCATTCAATTCATAAATTGTGCTGGATGAATGCTGGGAAGCTTTCTATGAGACAGGACACATCCATTGATGCATTCTCTTTTCTAATGTCTACAAGTACGGACACAGTGGGATACACAGACATAGAAACACTTGCATTGTCAAACGACTTACTAGAAACAGTTCACTCCAAACCAAACACACCGCCTTTTCTAACTATTCTCAGAACATGAGACAAAACCACAAACCCACACCCGCAATGGCACCTCCTTCCCCCAAATAGGTCTGTGACTCTCCGGAGTGTGCTCTGACTGATGGGCCATACTATGATGCTCCGAAATGGCCTGACCTGTCTCAGATCTGGTCTTCTTGGCCAACAATGTGAAGTTGTTAGAAGCCAGGAGTGAGCCACTATCTGCTTTCTCAGGAAGAGCCCCTCTTCGGAGCTTTCCTGGCATTTGGCCATCCTCACATCAGTGGGTATCAAGAAAGACTGACTCTGTCCTTTGTAAATCCAAAAAAGTGAGACCACTGGGACTAGAACTGAGACTGGCTCTGGGTGCCTGGCTTTCTGTATCCCAAGTTCAGAGAGTTCCATCACCATGGAAGTGAGATGAGATCACGTCCTTCAGGAACTGAATGAGATCACTGCCTTGGCAACCACTTTGTCATAACAATTGCTTCCAACGGTCCCATGAGATGAGGGCTGCCCCTACTTCCTGTGACACTTTCACAAGTTAGAATGGTATATCACCCGTAGGCAAAAGGGAACAGCTCTCCACACAGGCTGGGTTTGGTCCATCTTCTCTACATTAAGAAGAGATAGGCTCATTCTGACTCAACCCTTAATCCTGACCAGGTTGTTTGCCATGGAAGATGATTTTTGCTCTCTCAGGTCTTACATAGCTGCCTACATCTTCTCCAGAGATCATTTCTGCATGGAACTTTGAGGTTCTCAACAGATGGAAGATCCACTGCATTTCTGTATTGTAAGACCAACACTGTCCCTGCTCTTCTGTAAACATAGATGTGAATTGGAGTCATGAGAAAACCCACGAACCTATGGGATAGCCTCTGCAGAACTTTAAAGAATTCACTTGACCCAAATGATCCCTATTCTCACTTAATGGAGGTCAGGAACCTTACAGAGGAAGGCGAGAGACTCTATCCACCATGACAGTTCTTTTGTCCATTTTGGTTTTGGATGCACACATGGGATTTTTCTTTAGACCCATCATGTGCTGTGAATCTAAGCCACAGCCTCACATAGGGCCAAGAGGCTGATTCAGACACATCCATTTCCAAAGCAATTAACCGAAGAGGCACAGGTAATGACCATTCAATTCCATTTGAAAACTATTTTCTTCAGGCTTCACAAAGTGTGGCCTGAGGCAAAGACCTTCCTGACATTCAGGGCAACAGAATAGGTAAGCAAAAGGCCCAAAGCAGGGTTTCTCCACTGAGACTTTCTTGGGCATACTAATATCTGAGTTTTCTGAGATACTCACCATTCCCATCAGCTATCCAGTACATGGCCATGTCACAGAGATTGAGGTGGTACATATCTTGGACACAAAATCATGAGCGTATTCTGGAGAGTGTCCAGAATTCAGGAAGAAAACAGGAATTTAGAAAGATAGCAGGAGTTGCCCATCCATACGGCAACCTGCAGTCCATTCATAAATTGCACAGGATGAATGCTTTGAAGCTTTCTCGTAGACAGGACACATCCATTGATGCATTCTAATTTCTACTGTCTACAATCACGGACAGAGTATGATATATAGACACAGAAACACTCACGTTGTCAAAGGACTTACTAGAAACAGTCCACTCCAAAACAAACAAACCAGCTTTCCTAACTATTCTCAGAACATGAGACAAAACCACAAACTCACACTCACACCCAAAAAGGCACCTCTTTCCCCCAAGTAGGTCTGTGTCTATCCGGAGTGTCCTCTGACTTGTGGGCCATACTATGTTCCCCAAAAATTGCGTGTCCTGTCTCCGATCTGGTCTCTTTAGCAAACTCTGTGAAGTTGTCAGGAGCCCGTGGTGAGAAACTATCTGCTTTCTCTGGAAAGGCCAGTCTTCATAGTTTCCAGGCATTTGGCTGTCCTCACATCAGTAGGTACCAAGAGAGAGTGACTCTGTCTTGTTAAATCCAAACAAGTGAGCCCACTGGGACATGGAGTGGGTTTGACTCTGTGTGCCTGGTTTCCTGGATCCCAAGATCACAGACTTTCATCACCAATAATGTAAGGTGAGGTCACTTCCTTCAAGAACTGAATGAAGTCACTGCCTTGGAAACCACTTTGTTTTAACAGTTGCTTCCAAGGTTCCCAAAAGATGGAGTCTGCCTCTACTTGCTGTGACTCATTCATAAGTTAGAATGGTATATCAACCATAGGCACCGGGGAACAGCTCTCCACACAGGCATGGTTTGGTCCATCTTCTCTACATTAGGAAGAGAGAGGCTAATTCAGACACATCCCTTCAACCTGACCAGGTTGTTTGCCATGGAAGATGACTTTTGCTCTCTCAGATCCTTCATACCTGCCTACACCTACTCAAGGGATTATTTCTGCAGGGACTTTTGAGGTTCTCAGCTGGTGGATGATACCCTACCTTCCTGGATTTTAAGACCAACTCTGTCCCTGCTCTTCTGTAAAGTGAGATTGAGGGAACAGTGTATGGTTAGTGTTAATAGCATGTTCGATTTGGGTTAGGAGTCATTCTGCTGGATGAATTACGGTATTGGGAACCTGTGATATTTATAAGAATATAAATGTGAAATATATGTATGAGATCAGAGATCTGGGAAAGATTTGAAGCCCAGAAAGGCATTGGGCCCTTGATTGGTATACTTAGATTGAATTATGTTCTGCACCGAGGTCTCAGATAAATCGATATACAATGGCATAGGACCCTATACCTCGGATGATTGAAAGTAGAAGAGAACATCCAGTCAAAAAGGGATAGTCTGTAGGATTAGGAAGATAGTCAGTAGGTTTAGGAAGAAGAGTGAGTCTCGGAGTTGGACCAAAAGTTCTTTAGCAATTGGTTTTCAGTTAGAGGGTGAATGTAAATGTCGGCACATGTGAAGAGACAGTCACAATGATGAACTGGGAAAAATATGTAGGAAAGCAGATATCAATAGGGGCATTAGGAAATCAGGAAAAGTATAAAGTGAGTGATAGGATTAGATATTTTCAACAGGCTTGAGGTTAAATATATAATCTTAGGAAGAAACAAATATGTAGTAACCAATAGGATTGACATTTGAGAGCAGTAGGCACCCTGGACATAGATGCTTTTAGTAATCCATGGTCACTTTCCATTTAGGCTTTGGTACAATCATATGTGTGACCTTTGCATTTTGTGTCCAGAATACTACTGTGGTAAAATGTATATGTAGATCAGGTGACATAAGTATTTCTTCCACCATAAAGGGGAGCAATATTCTGGAAACTTATAAATTAGTACTGGGGATACAAATAGGTGTACCTTGTGTTGATGATTATTGAGATGAAGCATGAATAGACCATATTGTGAATAAAGTATGTAACTGGATCCAACATTAAATAATGGATTGAGTTTGCATCTGAAAATATATTGGAAATCTTATATTGATATATATACCATCATTCCAACGAGTTATATATGCAATGGTATTATTAGGGTTACGGTTTGTCGTGAAGAGTGAGTTTTGCTTCAAAAATGATTATGGAATCGAAAATAATGTGTTTAGAAAGAAGTCTAGTGAAAAGACCAGTAAAGAAACATGGAGGAATACATGTGTTCTGAAGTAGTAAGTAATTGAAAGTGAACCAAATGCCAAAAAAATTTGTGAAGTTCTGGATGAAAAAATACATCCTATGATGTCCATAAACTGAAGAAATAGTAATGTACCAGTGTTGAGTAAAAATGAACTTCAAATTACACATCATGTCCCATAGCAATCTACTTGCATTGATGTTAAACTGGTTCAGTTACTGTAGAAATATTAGGATTTTTAAGCACCATCCACTGAACTAAGTTTTCAGTAGTAGGAAACCAAAATATATTTCAGGTTTATGAATATTACTGAGAATAATCTTTTGAAAATTTGAATTTAAATGAACATAAATGAATATGAATGAATTTAGGGAGTGTATAATAAGACACATATTTTTCATATTTTTTTAAAATCCGTAGAATATACACACACACACACGCACACACACACACACACACACATGCACACACACACACATTAATATTTAGCAATATATATGCCAATCGATATTCATCATGAAATATAATTCATTCACAAATCCAAAAATATTCATTTTACTGAACATGGATTTATGTATAGTGTTTTTCACTAGGAAGCTCACCCATAGGTGGAATTTTCAGTTCCATCATTATTTAGGGAGAGTCATCTCTTCTCACAATTTTTATATTCCAAAGTCAGTGATCTTAAAGGAATGTACGTGTGATACCAGGTAGGATATTGTATATGCATAAAAAAATTACATGTGCTGAATAGGATACAGAGAAAGGGAGACAGGAATTTACATATGTGATAACTTTAAAAAATCATGGAGAAATATTAAAATGAAAAGTTTACTAAATTTAAAACACATACTCTTGATAAAGAGGAAGACAAATACAAATATACACCATGCTTCCTATAAAAGGACTGTACTTCTATTCAGTTAGGTTTTTTTTTTCTCCATGATATTAGGATTAGTAGTCAGAGTCTAGTAGGGTATGGGTTAGTGTCAGGGATTCAGTATTTCAAATGGAAAATAGGAAAATGAATCTAATGTGTATGCAAACATGTGATACACAAAAATCTTCCCTCTCTTATCCAGAACAATACCTTGACATAACCATCGCTAAAAGTAAGACACAATTAGAGGAGAGGAGTTAGAAAACCTGTGAATACATATGTGGAATGAAAAATGCTCAGGAGTTCACAACACTGGAGGTGGTAAAACAGTTTACAAAAGTATGGGAGATGGTAAACACTTCAGAAACATGGAGCTGTGCTGACCTAAAGACTTATTGAGAAACTTCCTCTGAGGTTAGGCACAAGAAATATATGTATGGCAATATTTAAATCAATGGTTCTGCAACTGATGTGATTCTGCAATCTGGGTCTGCATCTATGTGACCTGGAGGACATGGTTCTTTATTTTGTAATGAACATGAGGCAGCAGGTCTGAAAACTCCCTTTGTAGGTAAACTGTTGCTACTGGGAGCTAAGTGTCTTCCCGTGTGGTCTGTGAAGCCATTTGGTCATCCTCCACTTTTCAGGGTGTTTCTTACTGCTGCACTGGGAATTTGGTATTTGCTTCATGAAATACAATATGTTCAACTGGGACACAATGCTGGAGGGAGTTCTGTCATGTGTGGTTGGTCAGGGTCGGCAAGAGAATGTACGAACCAGGCTTCTATCCCACATAGCTTTCCCCTTGACTATAGCAACCTGATTCTGAACATTGCCCTGAAACCTCTACATATAACAAGATGCCTTTACATATAAAGGTCTGCTGCCTGCACCATGTCAGTCGCAAGATTTGGAAGCCAATGGAAGATCCAGGTGGTCCTACCAAAAATATTTATTTACACACCTATAGTCCACTGCTCTACGCCCACTACCCAGCAGGCTCCAACTTACTGGCATCTCTGTTCTACACCATTTTCACGAAACTCAGTCAATCAAGGCACTGTTTGTTATACTCATGATCAGCAACAGGATATCTAAAGGTTATCCAGTGCCACCTGGTCATGGGGATTTCAAAAATTTCATGGTATTAATCTAGTCATTTTTCAAGGATGAAGTTGGAGGAACTGTGGGTTTCATTTAATTCAGGAACCATTAAATGGTGAGGAAGCTCATTTCAATGAAAGCTCTGGAGAACACTCACAGGCAAGCCTTCCCAAAGAGTGGCCAAAAGGACACATGAATCCAGGCCCATTGAGGTATACAATGTGAGGTCCATGTGTGTTTGGACTCTCAATTATGGCTACCAAGTCTTTAAGAATTAAAACATGTGATATCCTGGCTCAGAATCCCTGAGCTCTGTGGAAAGCCATCCTGGGCCTAGATCTCAGTTTCCAAAAGCGATTCTCATGCGTGGTCTCCTAAAATCCCAACACTATTCATGGCAATACTTCTCTGAGGTCAGTTCCAGAACTCAGTCTCTAAGGGGAATCACACCAGAGTTCAAGCCCTGGTGGACCCAGTCATCTCTTCCAACTACCACACAAATTACCACAATTAAAACAAGAACCCTCCCATATGGCCCTCATCTTCTTTCATATAGACACTCATCATAATCTGGCTGGAGGTTTCCATGAGGGGTGCAGACCAAGACAGTGTCCCAAATAAGCTCCTTTGCCCCTCATTTGCCTAAAGTCAAGGTGGCCTGGACACCCATCCGGTGAACCAAAAGTGTTCAAATAGGCCTGCCGTTAATACCGCTCCAATTTGAGGACTACTGTCTGTGGGGTTTAGATTCTTTATGTGAATTTTAGTCATGAGAAAACCCAAGCACAATGGGCTAGCCTCTGCAGGTTTTGTAGAACTCTTTTGACCCAAAGGATCCCATTCTCACTTGATGGAAGTCAGGAACCTTACAGAGGAAGTCGAGAGACTTCCTCCCAATAATTGCTCTTTTGGCGAATTTTCTTTTGGATGCACACATGGTAACTTTCTTTAGATCCATCAGGTGCTGAGAATCTAAGCCACAGCCACACACAGGGCCAAGGGCATGATTCAGACACATCCCTTTCCAAAGCAATTAAGGAAAGTGCCACAGGTATGCCCATTCATTTCCATTTGAAAACTGTTTTCTTCAGGCTTCACAAAGGGGTGGCCTGAGGCAAAGACCTTCCTGACATTCAGGGCAACAGAACAATAGGTAAGCAAAAGGCCGAAAGCAGGGTTTCTCCTCTGAGACTTTCCTGGTCACACTGATATCTGAGTTTTCTGAGATGCTCGCCATCCCCTACAGCTAACCAGTACATGGCCATGTCACAGAGCTTGTAGGTGGTACATATCTTGGACACAAAACCATGGGCCTATTCTTGAGATTGGCCGGAATTCAGGACGAAAATAGAAACTTAGGAAGGTAGCAGGTGTTGCTCATCGATAAGGCAAGATACAGTCCATTCATAAATGGGGCAATATGAATGCTGAGAAGATTTCTACTAGACACGACACATCCATTGATGGATTCTCTTTTCTAATGTCTACAACCACGGAAACAGTGGAATACACAGACATAGAAACACTCGCCCTGTGAAAAGACTTACTAGAAACAGTCCACTTCAAATGAAACAAACCGACTGTCCTACCTATTCTCAGAAAATGAGACAAAACCACAAACCCACAACCACACCCACAAAGGCACCTCCTTCCCTTAAGTAGGTTTGTGACTATCCAGAGTGTCCTCTGACTTGTGGGCCATAATATGTTCCCCCAAAATGGCCTTTTCTGTCTCAGATCTTGTCTCCTTGGCCAACTCTGTGAACTTCTTAGGAGCCAACGGTGAGCTACTACCTGCTTTCTCATGAAAAGCCCTGCATCCGAGCTTTCCTGGCATTTGGCCTTCCTCACATCTGTAGGTACCAAAAAATACTGACCCTGTCCTTGGTAAATCCAAACAAGTGAGACCACTGGGACTGGGACTGGGACTGGCTCTGTGTGCCTGGCTTCCTGGATCCCACGTTCAGAGAGTTCCATCACCAAGAAAGTGAGGTGAGGTCACTTCCTTCCTGAACTGAATGAGGGCACTGTCTTGGCAGCCACTTTGTCCTAACTGTTGCTTCCAAGGGTCCCAAGAGATTGAGGCTGCCCCTACTTCCTGTGACATTTTCACAAGTTAGAATGGTATATCAACCAAAGGCACCCAGGAATAGATCTCCACACAGGCCTGGTTTGGTCCATGATCTCTACATTAAAAAAAAAATCTGATTCAGACACAACCTTTTATCCTGACCGGGTTGTTTGCCATGGAAGATGACTTTTGGTCTCTCAGGTCCTTTATTGCTTCCTACATCTTCTCCAGGGATCATTTCTGCATGGACCTTTGAGGTTCTCAGCAGGTGGAAGTTTTTCTACATTTCTGTATTGTAATATCAACTCCTGCCCTGCTCTTCTGTAAAGTTAGATTGAGGGAACAGTGTCCGGTTATGGTTAAAAACATGCTCGATTTGGGTTAGAAATCATTTTGCTGGATGAATGATCGTATTGGGAACTTGCTATGTGTAGAAGAATATATAGGTGAAATATATGTGGTGGCTGAGAGACATGTCACAGAGACAAAGGGCACCTCTCTGGAGGACCCCGCAGAGAACTCGGGAAATCAAGGAACAATAGTCTTCTCGACTCAGTGATATTTTCTTTTAGATTCGTTATTGCCATACCATTGGGTTTTGCCGGCTACTCATTCCTGGTCTCAGTGTTGGACGTTCATTGCCTGTCTTTATGGTCTTGTCTTATCTGTGTCGTGTGTCCTTGCTTTTACTGTTTGTGGAACTTTCATTATGGAACAGAGCACGTCAATGCCTCTGTCCCTGACCCTTGATCACTGGACCAAAGTCCGCTTAAGGGCTCAGAATCTTTCTATTTTTAGTAAAACGCTGGACCTGGCAGTATCTCTGTGCCTCAGAATGGCCCATCTTTGGAGTCGTATGGCCCCTAGAAGGATCTTTCTACTTCCCACTAATTTAAAAAGTCAGAGGTATTGTCTTTCAGCCAGCGCCACATAGCCATCCGGATCAACAGCCATATATCTTAACTTGGCAGGACCTCTGCAAATCTCCTCCTCCATGGGTGAAGCCTTTCCTTGCCCCTACCTCTGCTCCTACTCCTTCCCCCATGATCTCTCAAACCCTCTCAACCTCCTCCTCCTCCACCCTCTGTTCTCCCTGAGTCACAGATTTGACTCTACTGGACTCTTCTCCCCCTCCTTATCCCCTGCCCTCGTCCCCTAACACACAACACACTCTAAGTGATTCCGCTGCTGCTGACTAAGCCTCTCTACCATTGGAGGAAGCTAAGCCGGTAATAGGATCTGACAATGGACCGATGTTCATGACCCAGGTAAGTCAGGGGTTAGCCAGGAACCTGGGGATTAATTGGAAGTTAAATTGTGCTTATAGACCACAGAGTTCAAGACAAGTAGAAAGAATGAATAGAACCATTAAAGAGACCTTAACGAAATTAAGCTTAGAGACCAGCATAAGATTGGACTATGCTCCTGCCTTATGCAATGTTTCATGCAAGAAAAAATCCCTTTGTTTCTTTGAGTAACCTTACCACATGTGAAATTCTTTATGGTGGCCCTCCTCCAGTAGGGGACCTAAGCCCAACTGTAAGACCTAAAGATCCTTTCCACACCCCCTTGCTTGACAGACTTAAAGATCTTGAAAGAACTCAGTAATACCTGTGGAAACAGCTGGCCACTGCCTACCCAACTGGGAACCAGGGGATTCCACATCCATATCAAGAAAGAGATTTCATCTATGTAAGATGATATCAGGTGTCATCCCTGGTACCCCGCTGAAAAGGACCATACCAGGTGCTATTATAACACCTACAGTGGTAAACGTAAACAGAATCACTTCCTGGATCCATACCTCTCATCTCAAGCCTGCTGCCTGTACAGAATCTTTCTGGAAACTGAAAAAGACTGGTAACAGTTTCAAATTGTGTATTCGCAATGTGAATAAGGTTATATACTCTCCCCTTGGCTACAAGTAGTCCTAACCCTCATCAGCCCATTAAGCAGTGATGGCTGATCACAAATCCTACTGGAAAAGAAGTATGGTCTATCTCGCATACAGCCCCCTTAGGGACCTGGTGGCCATCTCTCCACCCAGACATTTGTTAGCTGGCTATAGGTATTTCCTATTGTGATATCCCTGATGAAGAGGATCCCACTAAAATACCATTAAATCCCTTCTGTACCATAGATAATGGAAACAAACATTATGGATGTAGGGACACGCGAGCCAGATGCAGGTTGGCTAGTCTAGATTACTAAGTTTGCCTGGCAGACTATCAAAGCCACAAAGAGTAATGGCTGTGTGGGGGAAAAGCCGACTTTTTCTGTATGTCATGGGAATGTGTGCATACAGGGGCTGCCTGATGGAACCCCAATTCTTCATCAAATTCAGTACACAGCATTGGCCACATTACCAATTAGACAACCAAAAACTATGGCACCCAGAGGGGTCTCTAGATCCTCAAATTTTGCATGACCTTTTTAACTTCTGCAAGTGCTCAAAAGAGTGAATGGAAATTCCCCTATGTGGAAGCCTTTTCCCTCCCTCACTCACATCCTGAACTATGCTTCTCCAATAGATCATTATCCTCAGCCTTCTGCTCCAGACCCTCTGATGTCACTCCCATCTCAGCAACTTGATTTCTCCCCTCCAATAACTAGATCAGAAACCCAAAGCTCCACCAGTTCTCAGACCATCGCCCCCTTTCTGAGGTAGCAGGTACATAGGTACCGCTACACCGACTCATTCCTCTCATCTCCTGTCAGTGCCCTCACCGGGTCCCACCAGGTCCTCTTACCAGCTAACCCAATGCTCAAACGAGCTGAGGAGAGCCCTGAGACCCTTATCCAAGATGTAATATAATTGGCCTTTAAAGTTGCTTTGTCATCACTGAAAACAGGTTACTAAAATTTAAAGTCCCTCACAGGATTTTGGGATCCTCACTCCCGTCTTTCACTCTGCTCTACCTGATCTACTGCTCAAGTTTGCTGCTAGGAAATTCCCAATACCCTTTCGCATTATTCTTTTACATCTCTCTTTTCCCTCATTCTCAGATCCTCGGAGGTGCTCTCAGCCCCACCTTCCCCGTCTTTCCCCCTCTGTACCAGGCCCACAGAAAAGTCTTAAATGACCTTCTTCAGAAGTCTTCACCATGGCTGAGTTTTGAACTTTCAGCAAAACAGTCCCAATAAAGACTTTAATGTAGATAAACTTTCTCTTTCGTATTGCCCTGTTCTACTTGGCCACTGGCTAAAAATCTCAGTACTTCTAAGCTAGACAACCCCTAACTAGTTTTTCACAAAATATGTGAACAAGTCCTCTGGCCTTCATCTGGGGCTTCACAGAGATGGCTACATTTCTAAGATAAAGAAATTACCAACCGGGCTCCATGGTAACAGCTGGCAGGGGGAAAATAAGAAATGGAAGAAAAAGCTCTCTTCCTCCCAGGTGTCCTTGAAAAGTTAACTTGCCCAGAACAGAAGGAAAAACAGAAACAAATACTGCTTTTTTAAACTTCTGAAGACTGTGAACTTCTGAGCCCCATCCCTTATATGTTGGGTACAAAATTCTGAAACTACCTAAACTTGAGCTTCATGGGATTAATTGATTACAATATAAGCAATGCCCTCTGAATCCGGTTGCAACCAAATAGGACTGTTTCCCTCTCTTGAGTGCTATCTTAGGTGCCTTGCTTTGTCAGTGCCTACAACAGCATAATTCTATATACTTAAACATCGTTTATGTTTTCATGAAATGATAAGGATATGTGATAAATTGTGTAATGGTGCAGATGTTTCCCAGAGTGCTCTATCATGATGCAGGTTCATTTGAAGATCAAATAGGGGGGGCATACAACCGGTTCCACTGGGAACATATATCCCTCACTTTAGCCATCCTATTAGGAATAGGAGTTGCTGCACGGGTGGGCAGAGGAACCAGTGGCATTGTCCATGGGACACAAAAGATGACCCAATTTGAAGCAGCAATAGAGCAAAAGTAAGATATTAGAAACCTCCTTCAGGGCTTTGCATGAAATTTTAACCTCTCTCTCTGAAGTTGTTTTACAGAACAGTTGAGGGTTGGACCTCCTCTTCATTAGAGAAGGGGGGCTTTGTGCTGCATTGAGGGAAGAATGTTGTTTTTATGCTGACTATACTGGAGTCGTAATAAAATCTATGAGTAAATTTAAAAGACACCTTGAAGAGCATCAACAAATGAGAGAGGGCCCAAAAGGGTGGCTTGAGTCTTGGTTCACACAGTCCCCCTGGTTAACTACGTTTTTATCAACCCTGGCCGGTCCAATAATAATCCTCATATTATTGCTAACTATAAAACCCTGTTTGCTCAACCGTGTAATATCTTTTCTCCAGGCTCAAATTGGAGGAGTTAAACTTATGGTAATACCCCACTAGCAGACATTGAATGTGACACCCTCCAATGATCATTTTTATGATTAAAATTAGCCAGAAGAAGAAGTGGGGAATGAAATATTAATAAAATAGGTACTTGTCACATCTTGTTTTTCTGTATGCTTAACAGAACACTGTTGATATCTTGAGAAATGTTTGCAAAATTTGTTCCCAGAATGTTCTATCCCCAGCTGCCAAATTGCAGAATGTACTCCCTCTCCCAGTTGCATGCAAACCGCCCACTCGCCCTGACCCATCAATACAATTCCTTCCCTTCTCTCTCCAGGGAAAGTATATAAGCTCTACTTCAGCTATTCTCAGGGCTATCTGCTCTATTCAGGTGAGCTCTGAACCCCAGCATTCTGGACACCCAATAAACCCTTTGATGTTGCATGAGATAGCCTGTTGGTAGTCTCCTCCTCTGAAGCTCGCACCACGTTTACTTGGATGATTGAATGTAGAAGAGAACATCCAGTCAAAAAGGGATAGTCTGTAGCATTAGGAAGATAGTCAGTAAGTTTAGGAAGAAGGGTGAGTATAAGATTTGGAACAAAAGTTTCTTAGCAATAGGATTTCGATTAGAGAGTGAATGTAAATGTCAGCACAAGTGAAGAGTCAGTCACAATGATAAAGTGGGGAAAATATGTAGGAAAGCATATATCAATAGAGACATTACAAAATCAGGCAAAGTATAAAGTGTGTGATAGGATTAGACATTTTGAACAGGGTTGAGTTTAAAAATATAATCTTAGGAAGAAACAAATATGTAGTCACAAATAGGATTGACATTTGAGAGCATTGGGCAAATTTCAGGTGAATGAATATTTTGAGAATAATCTTGTGAATAGTTGATTATAAATCCACATACATGAACATGAATGAATTTAGGGAGTGAATATAAGACACATATATTTCATATTTTGAAAAATCTGGAGAGTGTATATATATATATATATATATATATATATATATATATATATATACACATGTATATATATATACATATATATACATATACATAAAACAAACACACAGACAAAAAAGTAGCAATATATATGTCAATCAAAATTCATTATAAAATATATACCATCCACAGATCTAAAAATATTCATTTTACTGAACATGGATTTATGTATAATGCTGTTCAACTAGCAAGCTCACCCATAGGTTGAATATTCAGTTCCAACAGGGTTTAGTAGGAGTGATCTCTTCTAACAATTTGTATCTGCCAAGTCAGCCACCTCACAAGAATGTACGTGTGGTACCAGATAGGAATCTATATGTGCATATAAGAATACAGAGAAAGGGAGACATCAATTCACATATTTGTTAACCTTAAAGATACAAGGACAACTATTTCAACAAACAATTGACTAGATTTATAACTCCAACTCTGTATCATGCAAAAGGCAAGTCCATCTATACACCATGCCTACTCTGAACTGCTTGTATTTCTATTCTTTATGGGTTATTTTTCTCCATCATATTAGGATTAGTAGTCAGAGTCTGGTAGGGTATGGGTTAGAGTCAGGTATTCAGTATTTTGAATTGAAAATAGGACACTGAATCCAATGTGTATGCAAATATATGCTACGGAAAAATCTTCCCACTCTCCTCCAGAACAATGCCTTGACATTACCTTCGCCCCAAGTAAGACCCAATTAGAGGAGAAGAGTTAGAAAATCTGTGAATATTATCTAGAATGGAAAATGCTCCAGATTTCACATCTTTGGAGGTGGTAGAGGAGTTTCCAAAAGTAAGAGACAGGGTAAACAGTCCACAAACATGGAGCTCTGCTGGCCAAAAGACTTTTTGAGAATCTGCCTTTGAGGTTGGGCACGTGAAATATATGTTGTTGTCAGGAGCTTTAGCTTTATTTGTAGTGAAACCATCAAAGCTGGATCTGCATCTATGTGACCTGGAGGAAATGATTACTTATTTTCAAATAAAAATGAGGCAGCAGTGATGAATTCTCTTTTTGTAGGTAAACATTGGCCACTGAGGGCTAAGGGTCTTCCCGTGTGGACTGTGAAACCAATGGTCATCCTCCAATTTTCGTGGTGTTTCTTGCTGCTGCACTGGGAGTTTGGTATTTGCTTCATGAAATACAACGAGTTCAAATGGGACACAGTGCTGAAGGGAGTTCTGTCAGGTGTGGTTGGCAGGGTCTCCAGGAGAATGCACCAACCAGGGTTCTATCTCAAGTAGCTTGCCCCCTTGACAATAGCAACATGATACTGAACATTGCTCTGAAACCTCTCCATATAAAAATATGCCTTTACATATATGGGTGTGATGGTTGCACCATGTCAGTCACAGCCATTTGGAAGCCAATGGAAGATCCACATGGCCCCACCACAGATGTTTTATCACACATTTGCATAACACAGCTCTAGGCCCACTACTTACCAGGCCCCAACTTACTGGCATCTCTGTTCTACACCATTTTCATGAAACCCAGTCAATCAAGGCCCTGTCTGGTATACTCATGATCATCAACAGGACATCAAAGGTCCTCCAGTGCCAGCTGGTCATCGGAATTTCTAAAATTTCATGGTAATTATCTAGCATTTTTTCACAGATGCATTTGGAGGCAATGTTGGTTTCAATTCATTCAGGAACCATTAAATGGTGAGGAAGCTAATTTCAGGGAAATCTCTGGAGCACTCTCACAGGCAAGTCTACCCAAAGAGTGGCCAAAAAGTCACATGAAGCCAGGCCCATGGAGGTCTACAAAGCAAGGTCCAAGTGTGTTTTGAATCTCAATTATGCCTGCCAAGTCTTTCAGAATAAAATCATGTAATATCCTGGCTGTGATTCCCAGTGTTCTGTGGAAAGCCACTCTGGGCCTTGATCCCAGGTTCCAATGGCAACTCTCATTCATGGCCTCCTAAAATCCCAACACAATTCATGTCAATACTTCTCTGAGGTCAGTTCCAGAACTCAGTCTCTAAGGGGAATCACAGCAGAATTCAAGCCCAGGTTTACCCAGTCATCTCTTCCAACTGCCACACAAATGACCACAATTATAACCAAAACACTCCTACATGGCCCTCATCTTCTACCATAAAGATACTCATCATAACATCTGGATGGAGGTTTTCATGAGAGGCACATCCCAAGACAGTGTCCAAAATAAGCTCCCTTGCCCCTCATTTGCCGAATGTCAGGGTGGCTTGGACACCCTTCCTGTGAACCAGGAGTGATCAAATAGGCCTGCCCTTAATACTGCTTCGCTTCTCCAATTTGAGGCTCTCTGACTGTTGGGTCTAGATTCTTTTTGTGAATTGGAGTCATGAGAAAAGCCAAGCCCCTCTGCAGAGATTTGAAGAACTCATTTCACCCAAAGAATCCCTATTCTGACATGATGGATTTCAGAAACCTAACAAAGGAAGGCAATATAATTCATGCACATTGATTGAACGTTTTTCCATTTTGGTTTAGATGCACATATGGGATCTTTCTTTACTTCCATCAGGTGCTGAGAATCTAAGTCACAGCCTAAAACAGGGCAAAGGGCCTGAATCAGACACATCCTTTTCCAATGAAATTAAGCAAAGAGCCAGAGGTGATGCACATTCATTTCCATTTGAAAACTGTTTTCTTCAGGCTTAACAAAGGGGTTGCATGAGACAAAGACCTTCCTGATATTCAGGGCAACAGAACAATAGGTAAGCAAAAGGCCCAAAGCAGGGTATCTCCACTGAGACTTTCCTGGTCACACTGATATCTGAGTTTTCTGAGATGCTGGCCATTCCATTCAGGTATCCAGTACATGGCCATGTCAAAGACCTTGGATTTGGTACATATCTTGGACACATAACCATGAGCCTATTCTAGAGAGTGGCCAGAATTCAGGAAGAAAACAGGGACTTAGGAAGGTATTAGGTGTTGCCCGTGCATAAGGCAAGCCACACTCCATTCATAAATTGGGCAGAATGAAGGCTGGGAAGCTTTATACTAGACATGACACATCCATTGCTGCATTCTCTTTTCTCATGTCTACTACCACAGGCACAGTGGGATACACAGACATGGAAACACTCACCTCTTCAAATGACTTACCGGAAACAGTTCACTCCAAAACAAACAAACCGCCATTCCTACCTATTTTCAGAACATGAGACAAACCACCAACCCACACCCACTCCCAAAAAGGCACCTCCTTCCCCATAGGTGTATGACTAACCAGAGTGTCCTCTGACTGGTGGCCATACTCTGTTCTTCCGAAATGGCCTGTCCTCTCTCAGATCTGTTTTCCTTGGCCAACTCTGTAAAGTTGTAAGGAAAAAGTGGAGAGCCACTACCTGCTTTCTCAGGAAAGCTCCCTATTCAGAGCTCTCCAGGCATTTGGTAATCCCACTTCAGTAGGTACCAAGAATGACTGACTCTATCTTTGGTAAATCCAAACAAGTGAGCCCACTGGGACTGGGCCTGGGACTGCCTCTGGGTGCCTGGCTCCTTGGATACAAAGTTCAGAGAGTTCCATCACCAAGGAAATGAGGTATGTCACATTCTTTGGAACTGAATGAGGTCACTGCCTTGGCAAATGTATATCTTATGATGTTCAAAAACTGAAGAAATAATAATGTACCAGTGTCGAATACAAATGAATGACAAATTACATATCATGTCCCATAGGAGTCTACTTGCATTGATGTTAGACTGGGTCAGTTACTGTAGAATAATTAGGATTTGTATGCACCATTCACTGAAGTTAGTTTTCAGTACTAGGAAACAAATATGTATTTCAGGTGGATGAATATTTCTGATTATAATCTTGTGAAAAGTGGATTATAAATCCACATACATGAACATGAATGAATTTAGAGAGTGTATATTAGACACATATATTTCATATTTTGAAAAATTTGGAGAGTATATCTATATCTATATCTATATCTATATCCATATCTATATATATATACACACACACACACAAACACACACACACAACACTCACAGACATTAAAAGGTACCAATATAAATGCCAATCGAATTCATCAGTAAATATATATCATCCACAAATGCAAAAATATTTATTTTACTGAACATGAGTTAATGTATAATGTTGTTCTACTAGGACGCTCTCCTATAGGTTGAATTTTCATTTCCAACAGCATTTAGGAGGAGTGAACTCTTCTCACAATTTGTATCTGCCAAGGCAGCCACCTCACAAAAATGTACGTGTGATACCTGGTAGGATTCTATATATGCATATAAATATACATGTGTGAATAGGCTACAGAAAAGGGAAACAAGAATTCACATATTTGGTAAGTTTAAAAACACATGGAGAATATTTCAATTAAAATTTGACTAGATTTATAACTCCTACCTTATATAATGCAAATGTCAAGTCCAACAATACAACATGTCTCCTCTGAAGTGCTTGTATTTCTATTGTGTTGGGTTAATTTTCTCCATTATATTAGGATGAATAGTCTGAGTCTACTAGGTATGGGTTAGTGTCAGGGATTCAGTATTTCGAATGGAAAATTGGAAAATGAATCCAATGTGTATGTAAATATATGCTGCACAAATATACTAGTGCTCTCATCCAGAACAATGCCTTGACATTACCTTCACCCCAAGTAAGACACAATTAGAGAAGAAGAGTTACAAAATCAGTGAATACATATCTGGAATGGAAAATGCTCAGGAGTTCACAACCTTGGAGGTGGTAGAGCAGTTTCCAAAACTAAGGGACAGGGTAAACACTCCAAAAACATGGAGCTCTGCTGGCCTAAAAACTTTTTGAGAAACTGCCACTGAGTTTTGCACTTGAAATATATGTTGTTTTCAGGAGATTTGGCTTCCTTTGTAGTGAGACCATCAAAGCTGGGTCTGCATCTATGTGACCTGGAGGACATGGTTTCTTATTTCCAAAAAACTAGATGAAGCAGTGCTGAATCCTCTCTTTGAAGGTAAACTGAGGACACTGGGGACTATGTGTCTCCCCGTGTGGACTGTGAAGCCATTTGGTCCTCTTCCACTTTTTGTGGAGTTTTTGCTGCTGCACTGTGAGTTTGGTATTTGTTTCACAAAATACTAGGAGCTAAACTGGGACACAGTGCTGGAGGGAGTTCTGTCACGTGTGGTGGGTCAGGGTCTGCAAGAGAAGGAACCAACTAGGCTCCTATCTCTCACAGCTTGCCCCATTGCCCCCTTGTCCATATCAACCTGATTCTTAATTTTCCTCTGAAAACTCTCCATATAACAATATGCCTTTACATATAAGGGTCTGCTGGCTGCACCATGTCAGTTACAAGCCATTTGGAATCCAATGGTATATCCACATGGCCCTACCACGGATGTTTTATCAAACACCTCCCCACCACTGCTCTAGACCCACTACTCAGCAGGCTCCAACTTACTGGCATCTCTGTTCTACACCATTTTCATGAAACTCAGTAAGTCAAGGCACTGTCTGGTATAATCATGATCAGCAACAGGACATCCAATGTTTCTCCAGTGCCACCTGGTCATAGGAATTTCAAAAATTTCATGGTATTTATCTAGCCATTTTTCAAGCATGAAGTTGGAGGCACTGTGGATTTCAGTTCATTCAGCAAACATTAAATGGTGAGGAAGCTCATTTCAATGAAATCTCTGGAGAACTCTCACAGGCACGGCTTCCCAAAGAGTGGACAAACGGTCAAATTAGGCCAGGCTCATTGATTTCTACAATGTGAGGTGCATGTGTGTTTTGACTCTCAACTATGGCTGCCATTTCTTTAAGAATAAAATCATGTGATATCCTTGCTGAGATTTCCAGTCCTCTGTTGAAATCCACCCGGGGCCTAGGTCTCAGTTTCCAAGAGCGACTTTCATGCGTGGCCTCTTAAAATCCCAACAAAATTCATGGCAATGCTTCTCTGAGTTCATTTCCAAAACCCAGTCTCTAAGGGGAATCACCCCAGAGTTCAACCCCACGTGTACCCAGTCATTTATTCCAATGCCACACAAATGACCAAAATCAAAACCAAAACACTCCCACATGGCCCTCATCTTATTCCATATAGTCAATCATCTTAACCTCTGGCTGGAGGTTTCCATGAGGGGCGCAGCCCAAGACAGTGTCCAAAATCAGCTCCTTTGCCCCTCATTTGCCTAAAGTCAGGGTAGCCTGGACACCGTTTCTGTGAACCAGGAGTGAACAAATAAGCCTGCCTTTAATACTTCTTTGTTTCTCCAATTTCAGGCCTACTGATTTTAGGTATCAATTCTTTAGGTGATTTAGAGTCATGCAAAAACACAAGCACCTCTGCAGGGCTTTGAAGAACTCATTTGACTCACAGAATCCCTATTCTCATTTGATGGAGTGCAGGAACCTAACAGAGGAAGGCAAGAGACTTCATCCACAATGAATGATATTTTTTGCCATTTTGGTTTTGGAAGCTCACATGGGATCATTCTTAAGATCCATCAGGTGCTGAGAATCTAAGTCACAGCCACACACAGGTCCAAAGGCTGATAAAGACACATCTCTTTCCAAAGCAATTAAGCAAAGAGCCACAGGTGAGGCCCATTCATTTCCATTTGAAAACTGTTTTCTTCAGGCTTCACAAAGGGGTGGCCTGAGGCAAAGACCTTCCTGACATTCAGTGCAACACAACAATAAGTAAGCAAAAGGCCCAAAGCAGGGTTTCTGCACTGAGATTTTTTTGGTCACACTGATATCTGAGTTTTCTGAGATGCTCGCCATTCTCTTCAGGTATCCAGTACATGGCCATGTCACAGAGCTTGGCGGTGGTACATTTTTTGGACACAAATCCATGAGCCTATTCTGGAGAGTGGCCAGAATTCAGGAAGAAAACAACAACTTAGAAAGATAGCAGGTGTTGCACATCGATAAGACAAGCTGCAGTCCATTCATATATTGGGCAGGATGAATTATGGGAAGATTTATACTAGACAGGACACATCCATTAATGCATTCTCTTTTCTAATGTCTACAACAGCAGACACAGTGGGATACACAGAAACAGAAACCCTCGCCGTGTCAAATGACTTACTAGAAACTGTCCACTCCAAACCAAACAAACCGCCTTTCCTATCTATTCTCAGAACATGAGACAAAACAACAAACCCACACCCACTCCCACAAAGGCACCTCCTTCCCCCAAGTACGTCTGTGACTATCCGGAGTGTCCTCTGACTGGTGGGCCATACTATGTTCCCCCGAAATGGCCTGTCTTCTCTCAGGCCTTCTTTCCTTGACCAACTCTGTGAAGATGTCAGGAAAAAGTGGTTAGCCACTACCTGTTTTCTCAGGAAAGGTCCATCTTCAGAGCTCTCCTGGCATTTGGCCATCCTCACATCATTAGGTACCAAGAAAACTGACTCTGTCCTTGGTGAATCCAAACAAGTGAGCCCACTGGGACTGGGACTGGGACTGCCTCTGGGTGCCTGGCTTCTTGGATACCAAGTTCAGAGAGTTCCATCACCAAGGAAATGAGGTATGTCACATTCTTTGGAACTGAATGAGGTCACTGCCTTGGCAACCACTTTGTCCTAACAGTTGCTTCCAAGGGTAACATAAGATGGAGGTTGCCCCTACTTCCTGTGACACTTTCATAAGGTAGAATGTATATCAACCATTTGCACCCGGGAACAGCTCTCCACTCAGGCCTGGTTTGGTCCATCTTCTCTACAATAAGAAGAGAGAGATTCAGATTCAGACACATCCCTTCATCCTGACCAGGTTGTTTGCCATGGAAGATGACTTTTGCTCTCTCAGGTGCTTCATACCTGCCTACAACTTCTCCAGGTTTCATTTGTGCATGGACATTTGAGGTTCTCATCAAGTGGAAGGTCCCCAACTTTCCTGTATTGTAAGAACTATCTGACAGCTCTTTTGTTCATTTTGGTTTGGGATGCACACATGGGATTTTTCTTTAGACCCATCATGTGCTGTGAATCTAAGCCACAGCCTCACATAGGGCTGAGAGGCTGATTCAGAAACATCCATTTCCAAAGCAATTAAGCAAAGAGGCACAGGTAATGACCATTCTTTTCCATTTGAAAACTATTTTCTGCAGGCTTCACAAAGTGTGGCCTGAGGCAAAGACCTTCCTGACATTCAGGGCAACAGAATAGGTAAGCAAAAGGCCCAAAGCAGGGTTTCTCCACTGAGACTTTCTTGGGAATACTGATATCTGAGTTTTCTGAGATACTCGCCATTCCCATCAGCTATCCAGTACATGGCCATGTCACAGAGATGGAGGTGGTACATATCTTGGACACAAAATCATGAGCGTATTCTGGAGAGTGTCCAGAATTCAGGAAGAAAACAGGAATTTAGAAAGATGGCAGGAGTTGCCCATCCATACGGCAACCTGCAGTCCATTCATAAATTGCACAGTATGAATGCTTTGAAGCTTTCTCGTAGACAGGACACATCCATTGATGCATTCTCTTTTCTAATGTCTACAATCACTGACACAGTATGATATATAGACACAGAAACACTCACCTTGTCAAAGGACTTACTAGACACAGTCCACTCCAAAACAAACAAACCAGCTTTCCTAACTATTCTCAGAACATGAGACAAAACCACAAACTCACACTCACACCCAAAAAGTCACCTCCTTTCCCCAAGTAGGTCTGTGACTATCCGGAGTGTCCTCTGACTTGTGGGCCATACTATGTTCCCCCAAAATGGCGTGTCCTGTCTCCAATCTGTTCTATTTGGCCAACTCTGTGAAGTTGTCAGGAGCCCATGGTGAGAAACTACCTGCTTTCTCTGGAAAGGCCAGTCTTCATAGTTTCCAGGCATTTGGCTGTCCTCACATCAGTAGTTACAAAGAAAGAGTGACTCTGTCTTGTTAAATCCAAACAAGTTAGCCCACTGGGACATGGAGTGGGTTTGACTCTGTGTGCCTGGTTTCCTGGATCCCAAGATCACAGACTTTCATTACCAAAACTGTAAGGTGATGTCACTTTCTTCAAGATCTGAATGAAGTCACTGCCTTGGAAACCACTTTGTTTTAACAGTTGCTTACATGGTTCCCAAAAGATGGAGGCTGCCTCTACTTGCTGTGACTCATTCATATGTTAGAATGGTATATCAACCATAGGCACCGGGGAACAGCTCTCCACACAGGCATGGTTTGGTCCATCTTCTCTACATTAGGAAGAGAGAGGCTAATTCAGACACATCCCATCAACCTGACCAGGTTGTTTGCCATGGAAGATGACTTTTGCTCTCTCATGTCCTTCATAGCTGCCTACATCTTCTCCAAGGATCATTTCAGCATGGACTTTTTAGGTTTTCAGCAGCTGGAAGATCGCCTATATTCCTGTATTGTAAGACCAACTCTGTCCCTGCTCTTCTGTAAAATTAGATTGAGGGAAAAGTGTATGGTTAGGGTTAATAACATGTTCAATTTGGGTTAGGAATCATTCTCTGGAATGAATATTTGTATTAGGAACCTGTGATATTTATAAGAATATATAGGTGAAATATAAGTATGAAAACAGAAATCTAGGTAAGTTTTGAAGCCCAGAAGGGCATTGGGCCCTTGATTGGGATACTTAGCATTGATTAATGTCCTGCACAGTTGTCTCAGTTAAATCAATATACTATGGCATAGGACCTTCTAATTTGGATGATTGAATGTGGAAGAGAACATCCAGTCAGAAAGGGATATTCAGTAGGATTAGGAAAATAGTCGGTAGGTTTAGATAAAAGAGTGAGTATAGGATTTGGACCAAAAGTTCTTTAGCAATAGGGTTTCAGGTAGAGAGTGAATGTAAATGTCAGCACATGTGAAGAGTCAGTCACAATGATGAACTGGGTAAAATATGTAGGAAAGCAATATTTTGAAGACGTATAAATTAATTGGGGGTACAAATAGGTGTACCTTGTGCCTATGAATATAGAGATAATGCATGAATAGACCATACTGTGAATAAATAATATAACTGGTTCGAACTTTAAATAATGGATTGAATTGATTTCTGAAAATATACAGGAAACCTAATATTGATATACAATCATCCATTCCAAACAGTTATGCTTCTAATGGTGATATTAGATTTATGGTTTATCATAAAAAGTGTGTGAGTTTTGCTTCAAAACTGATTATGAATTTAAAAAAATGTGTTTGCAGAGAAGTCTCATGAAAAGACCAGTCAAGAAACCGGGAGGAATACATGTGTTCTGAAGCAGGAAATGATTAAAAGTGAAAAAATACCTATAAAGTTGTGAACTTGTGGATGAAATATATATCCTATGATGTGCAAAAACTGCAGAAATATTAATGTAGCAGTGTTGAATATAAATGAACGTCAAAATACACATCATGTCCCATAGGAATCTACTTGCATTGATGTTAAACTGGGTCAGATACTGTAGAATTATTAGGATTTGTATGCACCATTCAAAGAAGTGAGTTGTCAGTACAAGGAAACAAATATGTATTTCAGGTGGATGAATATTTCCAATAATAATCTTGAGAAAAGTTGATTATATTTCCTCATGCATACATGAAAGAATGTATGAATGTAGAGAGTGTATATAAGACACATATATTTCATGTTTTGATAAATCAGGAGAGTATATATATATATATATATATATATATATATATATATATATATACCAAAAAAACACACAGAGAAACATAAAAAATAGCAATATATGCCAAATGAAATTTATAATGAAATATATAACATCTACTGATGCAAAAATATATACTTTACTGAACATGGAATTATGTATAATGTTGTTGTACTAGGAAGCTCACCCATAGGTTGAATTTTTAGTTCCAACAGCGTTTAAGAGGGGTAGTCTCTTCACACAATTTATATCTGCCGAGTCAGCAACCTCACAAAAATGTACGTGTGATACCAGGTAGGATTCAATATGTACATATAAAAATACATGTGCTGTATAGGCTACAGAGAAAGGGAGGCAGGGATTCACATATTTGTTAATTTTAAAAACACATGAAAAACTATTCCAAATAAAAATTCACTAGATTTATAACACCTACCATTTATTATGCAAAAGAAAAGTTCAAAAATACACCATGCCTCCTCTGACCTGCTTGTATTTCTGTTCTATTTGGGTTATTTTTCTCCATCATATTAGGATTAGTAGTCAGAGTCTAGTAGGGTATGTGATAGTGTCAGGGATTCAGTATTTTGAATGGAAAATAGGAAAAAGAATCCAATGTCTATCAAATATGTGCTACACAAAATATTTTACCTCTCTCATCCAGAACAATGCCTTGACATTACCTTCGCCCCAAGTAAGACACAATTAGTGGAGAAGAGTTATAAAATCTGTGAATATATAACTGGAATGGAAAATGCTCATGAGTTCACAACCTTGGATGTGGTAGAGAAGTTTCCATAAGTAAGGGACAGGTTAAAAACTCCACAAACATGGAGCTCTGCTGGCCTAAAGGACTTCTTGATAAACTGCCTCTGAGGTTGGGCACTTGAAATATATGTTGTTTTCAGGAGCTTTAGCTTCCTTTGTCGTTAGACCATCAAAGCTGGGTCTGATTCTATGTGACCTGGAGGACATGGTTTCTTATTTTCTAATGAACATGAGGCAGCAGTGGTGAATTCTCTCTTTTAAGTAAAATGTGACCAGTGCGTGCTAAGTCTCTCCCCATCTGGGCTGTGAAGCCATTTGGTCATCCTCCACTTTTTCATGGTTTTTCTTTCTCCTGCATTGGGAGTTTGGTATTTGCTTCAAGAAATACAAGGAGTTCAAAAGGGACACAGTGCTGGATGGAGTTCTGCCACATGTGGTGGGTCAGGGTCTGCAGGAGAATGCACCAACCAGGCTTCTATCCCACATATCTTTTTCCCTTGTCTATTGCAACCTGATTCTTAACATTGCCATGAAACCTCTCCATATAACAAGACGCCCTTACATATTAGTGTCTGCTGACCTCACCATGTCTGTCACAAGACATTTGGAAGCCAATGGCAAATTTATATGGCCACATCAGAGATGTATTATGACACACATACACACCACTGCTCTAGGCACACTACTCAGCAGGCACCAACTTACTGGCATGTCTGTTCTAGATCATTTTCATGAAACACAGTCAATCAAGGCACTGTCTAGTATACTCATGATAAACAACAGGACATCCAAAGGTTCTCCAGAGACATGTTGTATAGTTGGACTTGACATTTGCATTATATAAGGTAGGAGTTATAAATCTAGTCAAATTTTAATTGAAATATTCTCCATGTGTTTTTAAACTTAACAAATATGTGAATTCTTGTTTCCCTTTTCTGTAGCCTATTCACACATGTATATTTATATGCATATATAGAATCCTACCAGGTATCACACGTACATTTTTGTGAGGTGGCTGTCTTGGCAGATACAAATTGTGAGAAGAGTTCACTCCTCCTAAATGCTGTTGGAAATGAAAATTCAACCTATAGGAGAGCGTCCTAGTAGAACAACATTATACATTAACTCATGTTCAGTAAAATAAATATTTTTGCATTTGTGGATGATACATATTTACTGATGAATTTCGATTGGCATTTATATTGGTATTTTTAATGTCTGTGAGTTGTGTGTGTGTGTGTGTGTGTGTGTGTGTGTGTGTGTATAGATATAGATATAGATATAGATATACTCTCCAAATTTTTCAAAATATGAAATATATGCGTCTAATATACACTCTCTAAATTCATTCATGTTCATGTATGTGGATTTATAATCCACTTTTCACAAGATTATAATCAGAAATATTCATCCACCTGAAATACATATTTGTTTCCTGAAAACTAACTTCAGTGAATGGTGCATACAAATCCTAATTATTCTACAGTAACTGACCCAGTCTAACATCAATGCAAGTAGACTCCTATGGGACATGATATGTAATTTGTCATTCATTTTTATTCGACCCTGGTACATTATTGTTTCTTCAGTTTTTGCACATCACAGGATATACATTTCATCCACAAGTTCACAAATTAATAAGCATTTGTTTCAACTTTCACCACTTCTTGCTTCAGAACACATGTATTGTCAGGGTTTCTTGACTGGTCTTTTCATGAGAGACTTCTTTCCAAACACATTATTTTGAATTTCCATAATCATTTTGAAGCAAAACTCACACACTCTTCATGATAAACCAAAACACAAATATTTCCATTACATATATACCTGGTTGGAATGAATGATTGTATATCAATATACGATTTCCTTTAATTTTTCAGATATCAGTTCTATTCATTATTTAAAGTTCAAAAAAGTTATATTATTTATTCACAGTATGGTCTATTCATGCTTTTTCTCTATGTTCCTAGAAACAGGGTACACCTCTTTGTACCCCTGATTCTCATTTTACATCTTCAATATATTGCTCCCAGAAATGGTGAAAGAAATACTCATGTCATCTCATTATCACAGTAATATTCTGGACAAAAAATGGAAAGGTCACACTTATGATTGTACCAAAGCCTAAATGGAAAGTGAACATGGATTTCTAAAAACATCCATGTCCAGGTTGCCTAATGCTGTCAATTGTCAATCCTATTGGTGACTACATATTTGTTTTTTTCCTAATTTATATATTCAAACTCAACCCTGTTGAAAATGTCTAATTCTATCACTCACACTATACTTTGCCTGATTTCGTAATGTTTCTATTGATATCTGCTTTTCTACATATTTTCCCCAGTTCAACATAGTGACTGACTCTTCATATGTGCTGACATTTACATTCACTCAACAACAGAAAGTCTATTGCTAAAGAACGTTTGGTCCAAATCCTATACTCACTCTTCTTCCTAAACCTACCTGCTATCTTGCTAATCCTACTGAATATCCCTATTTGACTGGATGTTCTCTTCTAAATTGAATCATCCAATGTACAAGGTCCTATGCCATTGTATATCGAATTATCTGAGGCATCTTTGCAGAACATCATTCAAAGCTAAGTATCCCAATCCAGGGCAAAACCCTTCTGGGCTTCAAATCATACCTAGATTTCTGTTTTCCTACTTATATTTCACCTCTATATTCTTGTAAATATTGCAGGTTCCCAATACCATTATTCATCACACAGAATCATTCGTAACCCAAATCAAACCTGTTTTTAACCAGAAGTATACACTGTTCCCTCAATCATTTTACAGAAGAGCAGGGACAGAGTGGTTCTTACAATACAGGAAAGTTGGGGACCTTCCACCTGATGAGAACCTCAAATGTCCATGCACAAATGATACCTGGAGAAGTTGAAGGCAGGTATGAAGCACCTGAGAGAGCAAAAGTCATCTTCCATGGCAAACAACCTGGTCAGGATGAAGGGATGTGTCTGAATCTGAATCTCTTTCTTCTTTTTGTAGAGAAGATGGACCAAACCAGGCCTGAGTGGAGAGTTGTTCCCGGGTGCCAATGGTGATATACATTCTACCTTATGAAAGTGTCACAGGAAGCGTGGGCAAACTCCATTTTATGTTACTCTTTGAAGCAACTGTTAGGACAAAGTGGTTGCCAAGGCAGTGACCTCATTCAGTTCCAAAGAATGTGACATACCTCATTTCCTTGGTGATGGAACTCTCTGAACTTGGTATCCAAGAAGCCAGGCACCCAGAGGCAGTCCCAGTCCCAGTCCCAGTGGGCTCACTTGTTTGGATTTACCAAGGACAGAGTCAGTTTTCTTGGTACCTAATGATGTGAGGATGGCCAAATGCCAGGAGAGCTCTGAAGATGGACCTTTCCTGAGAAAACAGGTAGTGGCTAACCACTTTTTCCTGACATCTTCACAGAGTTGGTCAAGGAAAGAAGGTCTGAGAGAAGACAGGCCATTTCGGGGGAACATAGTATGGCCCACCAGTCAGAGGACACTCCGGATAGTCACAGACCTACTTGGGGGAAGGAGGTGCCTTTGTGGGAGTGGGTGTGGGTTGTTGTTTTGTCTCATGTTCTGAGAATAGATAGGAAAGGCGGTTTGTTTGGTTTGGAGTGGACAGTTTCTAGTAAGTCATTTGACATGGCGAGTGTTTCTGTTTCTGTGTATCCCACTGTGTCCGTTGTTGTAGACATTAGAAAAGAGAATGCATTAATGGATGTGTCCTGTCTAGTATAAATCATCCCATAATTCATCCTGCCCAATATATGAATGGACTGCAGCTTGTCTTATCGATGTGCAACACCTGCTATCTTTCTAAGTTGTTGTTTTCTTCCTGAATTCTGGCCACTCTCCGAAATAGGCTCATGGATTTGTGTCCAAAATATGTACCACCTCCAAGCTCTGTGACATGGCCATGTCCTGGATAGCTGAAGAGAATGGCGAGCATCTCAGAAAACCCAAATATCAGTGTGGCCAGGAAAGTCTCAGTGCAGAAACCCTGCTTTGGGCCTTTGCTCACTTATTGTTGTGTTGCACTGAATGTCATGAAGGTCTTTGCCTCAGGCCACCCCTTTGTGAAGCCTGAAGAAAACAGTTTTCAAATGGAAATGAATGGGCCTCACCTGTAGCTCTTTGCTTAATTGCTTTGGAAAGGGATGTGTCTTTATCATCCTCTTGGGCCTGTGTGTGGCTGTGACTTAGATTCTCAGCACCTGATGGATCTTAAGAATGATCCCATGTGAGCTTCCAAAACAAAAATGGCAAAAAATTTCATTCATTGTGGATGAAGTCTTTTGCCTTCCTCTGTTAGGTTCCTGCACTCCATTAAATGACAATAGGGTTTCTTTGGGTAAAATGAGTTCTTCAAAGCCCTGCAGAGGTGCTTGTGTTTTCTCATGACTCTAAATCACCTAAAGAATCGATACCTAAAATCAGTAGGCCTCAAATTGGAGAAACACAGAAGTATTAACGCCAGGCTTATTTGTTCACTCCTGGTTCACAGAAACGGTGTCCAGGCTACCCTGACTTTAGACAAATGAGGGGCAAACGAGCTGATTTTGGACACTGTCTTGGGCTGCGCCCCTCATGGAAACCTCCAGCCAGAGGTTAAGATGATTGACTATATGGAATAAGATGAGGGCCATGTGGGAGTGTTTTGGTTTTAATTTTTTCATTTGTGTGGCATTGGAAAAAATGACTGGGTCCACGTGGGCTTGAACTCTGGTGTGATTCCCCTTAGAGACTGGGTTTTGGAACTGAACTCAGAGAAGCATTGCCATGAATTTTGTTGGGATTTTAAGAGGCCACGCATGAAAGTCGCTCTTGGAAACTGAGACCTAGGCCCCGGGTGGATTTCCACAGAGGCCTGGGAATCTCAGCAAGGATATCACATGATTTTATTCTTAAAGAAATGGCAGCCATAGTTGAGAGTCAAAACACACATGGACCTCACATTGTAGACCTCAATGGGCCTGGCCTAATGTGACCTTTTGTCCACTCTTTGGGAAGCCATGCCTGTGAGAGTTCTCCAGAGATTTCATTGAAATGAGCTTCCTCACCATTTAATGTTTGCTGAATGAACTGAAACCCACAGTGCCTCCAACTTCATGCTTGAAAAATGGCTAGATAAATACCATGAAATTTTTGAAATTCCTATGACCAGGTGGCACTGGAGAAACATTGGATGTCCTGTTGCTGATCATGAGTATACAAGACAGTGCCTTGATTTACTGAGTTTCATGAAAATGGTGTAGAACAGAGATGCCAGTAAGTTGGAGCCTGCTGAGTAGTGGGTCTAGAGCAATGGTGGGGAGGTGTTTGATAAAACATCCGTGGTAGGGCCATGTTTATCTACCATTGGATTCCAAATGGCTTGTAACTGACATGGTGCAGCCAGCAGACCCTTACATGTAAAGGCATCTTGTTATATGGAGAGTTTTCAGAGGAAAATTAAGAATCAGGTTGATATGGACAAGGGGGCAATGGGGCAAGCTGTGAGAGATAGGAGCCTAGTTGGTGCATTCTCTTGCAGACCCTGACCCACCACACGTGACAGAACTCCCTCCAGCACTGTGTCCCAGTTTAGCTCCTAGTATTTCGTGAAACAAGTACCAAACTCACAGTGCAGCAGCAAAAACACCACAAAAAGTGGAGGAGGACCAAATGGCTTCACAGTCCACACGGGGAGACACTTAGTCCCCAGTGGCCTCAGTTTACCTACAAAGAGAGGATTCAGCACTGCTTCATCTTGTTCATTGCAAAATAAGAAACCATGTCCTCCAGGTCACATAGATGCAGACCCAGCTTTGATGGTCTCACTACAGAGGAAGCCAAATCTCCTGAAAACAACATATATTTCAAGTGTGGAAGCTCAGAGGCAGTTTCTCAAAAAGTTTTTAGGCCAGCAGAGCTCCATGTTTGTGGAGGGTTTACTCTGTCCCTTAGTTTTGGAAACTCCTCTACCACCTCCAAGGTTGTGAACTCCTGAGCATATTCCATTCCAGATATGTATTCACTGATTTTGTAACTCTTCTCCTCTAATTGTGTCTTACTTGGGGTGAAGGTAATGTCAAGGCTTTGTTCTGGATGAGAGCGGGAGGATATTTGTGCAGCATATATTTACATACACATTGGATTCATTTTCCAATTTTCCATTCGAAATACTGAATCCCTGACACTAACCCATACCTAGTAGACTCAGACTATTCATCCTAATATAATGGAGAAAATGAACCCAACACATTAGAAATACAAGTACTTCAGAGGAGACATGTTGTATAGTTGGACTTGACATTTGCATTATATAAGGTAGGAGTTATAAATCTAGTCAAATTTTAATTGAAATATTCTCCATGTGTTTTTAAACTTAACAAATATGTGAATTCTTGTTTCCCTTTTCTGTAGCCTATTCACACATGTATATTTATATGCATATATAGAATCCTACCAGGTATCACACGTACATTTTTGTGAGGTGGCTGTCTTGGCAGATACAAATTGTGAGAAGAGTTCACTCCTCCTAAATGCTGTTGGAAATGAAAATTCAACCTATAGGAGAGCGTCCTAGTAGAACAACATTATACATTAACTCATGTTCAGTAAAATAAATATTTTTGCATTTGTGGATGATACATATTTACTGATGAATTTCGATTGGCATTTATATTGGTATTTTTAATGTCTGTGAGTGTTTGTGTTTGTGTGTGTGTGTGTGTGTGTGTGTGTGTGTGTGTAGATATAGATATAGATATAGATATACTCTCCAAATTTTTCAAAATATGAAATATATGCGTCTAATATACACTCTCTAAATTCATTCATGTTCATGTATGTGGATTTATAATACACTTTTCACAAGATTATAATCAGAAATATTCATCCACCTGAAATACATATTTGTTTCCTAGTACTGAAAACTAACTTCAGTGAATGGTGCATACAAATCCTAATTATTCTACAGTAACTGACCCAGTCTAACATCAATGCAAGTAGACTCCTATGGGACATGATCTGTAATTTGTCATTCATTTGTATTCGACACTGGTACATTATTGTTTCTTCAGTTTTTGCACATCACAGGATATACATTTCATCCACAAGTTCACAAATTAATAAGCATTTGTTTCAACTTTCACCACTTCTTGCTTCAGAACACATGTATTGTCAGGGTTTCTTGACTGGTCTTTTCATGAGACTTCTTTCCAAACACATTATTTTGAATTTCCATAATCATTTTGAAGCAAAACTCACACACTCTTCATGATAAACCTAAACACAAATATTTCCATTACATATATACCTGGTTGGAATGAATGATTGTATATCAATATACGATTTTATTTAATTTTTCAGATATCATTTCAATTCATTATTTAAAGTTCAAAAAAGTTATATTATTTATTCACAGTATGGTCTATTCATGCTTTTTCTCTATGTTCCTAGAAACAGGGTACACCTCTTTGTACCCCTGATTCTCATTTTACATCTTCAATATATTGCTCCCAGAAATGGTGAAAGAAATACTCATGTCACCTCATTATCACAGTAATATTCTGGACAAAAAATGGAAAGGTCACACTTATGATTGTACCAAAGCCTAAATGGAAAGTGAACATGGATTTCTAAAAAAATCCATGTCCAGGTTGCCTAATGCTGTCAATTGTCAATCCTATTAGTGACTACATATTTGTTTTTTTCCTAATTTATATATTCAAACTCAACCCTGTTGAAAATTTCTAATTCTATCACTCACTTTATACTTTGCCTGATTTCGTAATGTTTCTATTGATATCTGCTTTTCTACATATTTTCCCCAGTTCAACATAGTGACTGACTCTTCATATGTGCTGACATTTACATTCACTCAACAACTGAAAGTCTATTGCTAAAGAACTTTTGGTCCAAATCCTATACTCACTCTTCTTCCTAAACCTACAGACTATCTTCCTAATCCTACTGAATATCCCTTTTTGACTGGATGTTCTCTTCTAAATTCAATCATCCAATGTACAAGGTCCTATGCCATTGTATATCGAATTATCTGAGGCATCTTTGCAGAACATCATTCAAAGCTAAGTATCCCAATCAAGGGCAAAACCCTTCTGGGCTTCAAATCATACCTAGATTTCTGTTTTCCTACTTATATTTCACCTCTATATTCTTGTAAATATTGCAGGTTCCCAATATCATTATTCATCACACAGAATCACTCGTAACCCAAATCAAACCTGTTTTTAACCCCAAGTATACACTGTTCCCTCAATCATTTTACAGAAGAGCAGGGACAGAGTGGTTCTTACAATACAGGAAAGTTGGGGACTTTCCACCTGATGAGAACCTCAAATGTCCATGCACAAATGATACCTGGAGAAGTTGTAGGCAGGTATGAAGCACCTGAGAGAGCAAAAGTCATCTTCCATGGCAAACAACCTGGTCAGGATGAAGGGATGTGTCTGAATCTGAATCTCTCTCTTCTTATTGTAGAGAAGATGGACCAAACCAGGCCTGAGTGGAGAGCTGTTCCCGGGTGCCAATGGTGATATACATTCTACCTTATGAAAGTGTCACAGGAAGCGGGGGCAACCTCCATTTTATGTTACCCTTTCAAGAAACTGTTAGGACAAAGTGGTTGCCAAGGCAGTGACCTCATTCAGTTCCAAAGAATGTGACATACCTCATTTCCTTGGTGATGGAACTCTCTGAACTTGGTATCCAAGAAGCCAGGCACCCAGAGGCAGTCGCAGTCCCAGTCCCAGTGGGCTCACTTGTTTGGATTTACCAAGGACAGAGTCAGTTTTCTTGGTACCTAATGATGTGAGGATGGCCAAATGCCAGGAGAGCTCTGAAGATGGACCTTTATTGAGAAAAAAAGGAAGTGGCTAACCACTTTTTCCTGACATCTTCACAGAGTTGGTCAAGGAAACAAGATCTGAGAGAAGACAGGCCATTTCGGGGGAACATAGTATGGCCCACCAGTCAGAGGACACTCCGGATAGTCACAGACCTACTTGGGGGAAGGAGGTGCCTTTGTGGGAGTGGGTGTGGGTTTGTTGTTTTGTCTCATGTTCTCAGAATAGATAGGAAAGGCGGTTTGTTTGGTTTGGAGTGGACAGTTTCTAGTAAGTCATTTGACACGGCGAGTGTTTCTGTTTCTGTGTATCCCACTGTGTCCGTTGTTGTAGACATTAGAAAAGAGAATGCATTAATGGATGTGTCCTGTCTAGTATAAATCATACCAAAATTCATCCTGCCCAATATATGAATGGACTGCAGCTTGTCTTATCGATGTGCAACACCTGCTATCTTTCTAAGTTGTTGTTTTCTTCCTGAATTCTGGCCACTCTCCAGAATAGGCTCATGGATTTGTGTCCAAAATATGTACCGCCTCCAAGCTCTGTGACATGTCCATGTACTGGATAGCTGAAGAGAATGGCGAGCATCTCAGAAAACTCAGATATCAGTGTGACCAGGAAAGTCTCAGTGCAGAAACCCTGCTTTGGGCCTTTTGCTTACTTATTGTTGTGTTGCACTGAATGTCAGGAAGGTCTTTGCCTCAGGCCACCCCTTTGTGAGGCCTGAAGAAAACAGTTTTCAAATGGAAATGAATGGGCCTCACCTGTGGCTCTTTGCTTAATTGCTTTGGAAAGGGATGTGTCTTTATCAGCCTCTTGGGCCTGTGTGTGGCTGTGACTTAGATTCTCAGCACCTGATGGATCTTAAGAATGATCCCATGTGAGCTTCCAAAACCAAAATGGCAAAAAATTTCATTCATTGTGGATGAAGTCTCTTGCCTTCCTCTGTTAGGTTCCTGCACTCCATCAAATGACAATAGGGATTCTTTGGGTCAAATGAGTTCTTCAAAGCCCTGCAGAGGTGCTTGTGTTTTCGCATGACTCTAAATCACCTAAAGAATCGATACCTAAAATCAGTAGGCCTCAAATTGGAGAAACACAGAAGTATTAACGGCAGGCTTATTTGTTCACTCCTGGTTCACAGAAACGGTGTCCAGGCTACCCTGACTTTAGACAAATGAGGGGCAAACGAGCTGATTTTGGACACTGTCTTGGGCTACGCCCCTCATGGAAACCTCCAGCCAGAGGTTAAGATGATTGACTATATGAAATAAGATGAGGGCCATGTGGGAGTGTTTTGGTTTTAATTTTGGTCATTTGTGTGGCATTGGAAAAAATGACTGGGTCCACGTGGGCTTGAACTCTGGTGTGATTCCCCTTAGAGACTGGGTTTTGGAACTGAACTCAGAGAAGCATTGCCATGAATTTTGTTGGGATTTTAAGAGGCCACGCATGAAAGTCGCTCTTGGAAACTGAGACCTAGGCCCCGGGTGGATTTCCACAGAGGCCTGGGAATCTCAGCAAGGATATCACATGATTTTATTCTTAAAGAAATGGCAGCCATAGTTGAGAGTCAAAACACACATGGACCTCACATTGTAGACCTCAATAGGCCTGGCCTAATGTGACCTTTTGTCCACTCTTTGGGAAGCCATGCCTGTGAGAGTTCTCCAGAGATTTCATTGAAATGAGCTTCCTCACCATTTAATGTTTGCTGAATGAACTGAAACCCACAGTGCCTCCAACTTCATGCTTGAAAAATGGCTAGATAAATACCATGAAATTTTTGAAATTCCTATCACCAGGTGGCACTGGAGAAACATTGGATGTCCTGTTGCTGATCATGAGTATACCAGACAGTGCCTTGATTTACTGAGTTTCATGAAAATGGTGTAGAACAGAGATGCCAGAAATTTGGAGCCTGCTGAGTAGTGGGTCTAGAGCAGTGGTGGGGTAGTGTTTGATAAAACATCCGTGGTAGGGCCATGTGGATCTACCATTGGATTCCAAATGGCTTGTAACTGACATGGTGCAGCCAACAGACCCTTATATGTAAAGGCATCTTGTTATATGGAGAGTTTTCAGAGGAAAATTAAGAATCAGGTTGATATGGACAAGGGGGCAATGGGGCAAGCTGTGAGAGATAGGAGCCTCGTTGGTGCATTCTCTTGCAGACCCTGACCCACCACACGTGACAGAACTCCCTCCAGCACTGTGTCCCAGTTTAGCTCCTATTATTTCGTGAAACAAGTACCAAACTCACAGTGCAGCAGCAAAAACACCACAAAAAGTGGAAGAGGACCAAATGGCTTCACAGTCCACACGGGGAGACACTTAGTCCCCAGTGGCCTCAGTTTACCTACAAAGAGAGGATTCAGCACTGCTTCATCTTGTTCATTGGAAAATAAGAAACCATGTCCTCCAGGTCACATAGATGCAGACCCAGCTTTGATGTTCTCACTACAGAGGAAGCCAAATCTCCTGAAAACAACATATATTTCAAGTGTGGAAGCTCAGAGGCAGTTTCTCAAAAAGTTTTTAGGCCAGCAGAGCTCCATGTTTGTGGAGTGTTTACCCTGTCCCTTAGTTTTGGAAACTCCTCTACCACCTCCAAGGTTGTAAACTCCTGAGCATTTTCCATTCCAGATATGTATTCACTGATTTTGTAACTCTTCTCCTCTAATTGTGTCTTACTTGGGGTGAAGGTAATGTCAAGGCTTTGTTCTGGATGAGAGCGGGAGGATATTTGTGCAGCATATATTTACATACACATTGGATTCATTTTCCAATTTTCCATTCGAAATACTGAATCCCTGACACTAACCCATACCTAGTAGACTCAGACTATTCATCCTAATATAATGGAGAAAATTAACCCAACACATAAGAAATACAAGTACTTCAGAGGAGACATGTTGTATAGTTGGACTTGACATTTGCATTATATAAGGTAGGAGTTATAAATCTAGTCAAATTTATTTGAAATATTCTCCATGTGTTTTAAACTTAACAAATATGTGAATTCTTGTTTCCTTTTTCTGTAGTCTCTTCACACACGTATATTTATATGCATATATAGAATCCTACCAGGTATCACACGTACATTTTTGTGAGGTGGCTGTCTTGGCAGATACAAATTGTGAGAAGAGTTCACTCCTCCTAAATGCTGTTGGAAATGAAAATTCAACTTATAGGAGAGCGTCCTAGTAGAACAACATTATACATTAACTCATGTTCAGTAAAATAAATATTTTTGCATTTGTGGATGATACATATTTACTGATGAATTTCGATTGGCAATTATATTGGTACTTTTTAATGTCTGTGAGTTGTGTGTGTGTGTGTGTGTGTGTGTATAGATATAGATATAGATATAGATATACTCTCCAAATTTTTCAAAATATGAAATATATGTGTCTAATATACACTCTCTAAATTCATTCATGTTCATGTATGTGGATTTATAATCCACTTTTCACAAGATTATAATCAGAAATATTCATCCACCTGAAATACATATTTGTTTCCTAGTACTGAAAACTAACTTCAGTGAATGGTGCATACAAATCCTACTTATTCTACACTAACTGACCCAGTCTAACATCAATGCAAGTAGACTCCTATGGGACATGATATGTAATTTGTCATTCATTTGTATTCGACACTGGTACATTATTGTTTCTTCAGTTTTTGCACATCACAGGATATAGATTTCATCCACAAGTTCACAAATTAATAAGCATTTGTTTCAACTTTCACCACTTCTTGCTTCAGAACACATGTATTGCCAGGGTTTCTTGACTGGTCTTTTCGTGAGACTACTTTCCAAACACATTATTTTGAATTTCCATAATCATTTTGAAGCAAAACTCACACACTCTTCATGATAAACCAAAACACAAATATTTCCATTACATATATACCTGGTTGGAATGAATGATTGTATATCAATATACGATTTCCTTTAATTTTTCAGATATCAGTTCAATTCATTATTTAAAGTTCAAAAAAGTTATATTTTTTATTCACTGTATGGTCTATTCATGCTTTTTCTCTATGTTCCTAGAAACAGGGTACACCTCTTTGTACCCCCGATTCTCATTTACATCTTCAATATATTGCTCCCAGAAATGGTGAAAGAAATACTCATGTCACCTCATTATCACAGTAATATTCTGGACAAAAAATGGAAAGGTCACACTTATGATTCTACCAAAGCCTAAATGGAAAGTGAACATGGATTTCTAAAAACATCCATGTCCAGGTTGCCTAATGCTGTCAATTGTCAATCCTATTGGTGACTACATATTTGTTTTTTTCCTAATTTATATATTCAAACTCAACCCTGTTGAAAATGTCTAATTCTATCACTCACTTTATACTTTGCCTGATTTCGTAATGTTTCTATTGATATCTGCTTTTCTACATATTTTCCCCAGTTCAACATAGTGACTGACTCTTCATATGTGCTGACATTTTCATTCACTCAACAACCGAAAGTCTATTGCTAAAGAACTTTTGGTCCAAATCCTATACTCACTCTTCTTCCTAAACCTACCGACTATCTTCCTAATCCTACTGAATATCCCTTTTTGACTGGATGTTCTCTTCTAAATTCAATCATCCAATGTACAAGGTCTTATGCCATTGTATATCGAATTATCTGAGGCATCTTTGCAGAACATCATTCAAAGCTAAGTATCCCAATCAAGGGCAAAACCCTTCTGGGCTTCGAATCATACCTAGATTTCTGTTTTCCTACTTATATTTCACCTCTATATTCTTGTAAATATTTCAGGTTCCCAATACCATTATTCATCGCACAGAATCACTCGTAATCCAAATCAAACCTGTTTTTAACCCCAAGTATACACTGTTCCCTCAATCATTTTACAGAAGAGCAGGGACAGAGTGGTTCTTACAATACAGGAAAGTTGGGGACCTTCCATCTGATGAGAACCTCAAATGTCCATGCACAAATGATACCTGGAGAAGTTGTAGGCAGGTATGAAGCACCTGAGAGAGCAAAAGTCATCTTCCATGGCAAACAACCTGGTCAGGATGAAGGGATGTGTCTGAATCTGCTTCTCTCTCTTCTTATTGTACAGAAGATGGACCAAACCAGGGCTGAGTGGAGAGCTGTTCCCGGGTGCCAATGGTGATATACATTCTACCTTATGAAAGTGTCACAGGAAGTAGGGGCAACCTCCATCTTATGTTACCCTTGGAAGCAACTGTTAGGACAAAGTGGTTGCCAAGGCAGTGACCTCATTCAGTTCCAAAGAATGTGACATACCTCATTTCCTTGGTGATGGAACTCTCTGAACTTGGTATCCAAGAAGCCAGGCACCCAGATGCAGTCCCAGTCCCAGTCCCAGTGGGCTCACTTGTTTGGATTTACCAAGGACAGAGTCAGTTTTCTTGGTACCTAATGATGTGAGGATGGCCAAATGCCAGGAGAGCTCTGAAGATGGACCTTTCCTGAGAAAACAGGTAGTGGCTAACCACTTTTTCCTGACATCCTCACAGAGTTGGTCAAGGAAACAAGATCTGAGAGAAGACTGGCCATTTCGGGGGAACATAGTATGGCCCACCAGTCAGAGGACACTCCGGATAGTAACAGACGTACTTGGGGGAAGGAGGTGCCTTTGTGGGAGTGGGTGTGGGTTTGTTGTTTTGTCTCATGTTCTGAGAATAGATAGGAAAGGCGGTTTGTTTGGTTTGGAGTGGACAGTTTCTAGTAAGTCATTTGACATGGCGAGTGTTTCTCTTTCTGTGTATCCCACTGTGTCCTTTGTTGTAGACATTAGAAAAGAGAATGCATTAATGGATGTGTCCTGTCTAGTATAAATCTTCCCATAATTCATCCTGCCCAATATATGAATGGACTGCAGCTTGTCTTATCGATGTGCAACACCTGCTATCTTTCTAAGTTGTTGTTTTCTTCCTGAATTCTGGCCACTCTCCAGAATAGGCTCATGAATTTGTGTCCAAAATATGTACCACCTCCAAGCTCTGTGACATGGCCATGTACTGGATAGCTGAAGAGAATGGCGAGCATCTCAGAAAACTCAGATATCAGTGTGACCAGGAAAGTCTCAGTGCAGAAACCCTGCTTTGGGCCTTTTGCTTACTTATTGTTGTGTTGCACTGAATGTCAGGAAGGTCTTTGCCTCAGGCCACCCCTTTGTGAGGCCTGAAGAAAACAGTTTTCAAATGGAAATGAATGGGCCTCACCTGTGGCTCTTTATCAGCCTCTTTGACCTGTGTGTGGCTGTGACTTAGATTCTCAGCACCTGATGGATCTTAAGAATGATCCCATGTGAGCTTCCAAAACCAAAATGGCAAAAAATATCATTCATTGTGGATGAAGTCTCTTGCCTTCCTCTGTTAGGTTCCTGCACTCCATCAAATGACAATAGGGATTCTTTGGGTCAAATGAGTTCTTCAAAGCCCTGCAGAGGTGCTTGTGTTTTCGCATGACTCTAAATCACCTAAAGAATCGATACCTAAAATCAGTAGGCCTCAAATTGGAGAAACAAAGAAGTATTAACGGCAGGATTATTTGTTCACTCCTGGTTCACAGAAACGGTGTCCAGGCTACCCTGACTTTAGGCAAATGAGGGGCAAACGAGCTGATTTTGGACACTGTCTTGGGCTGCGCCCCTCATGGAAACCTCCAGCCAGAGGTTAAGATGATTGACTATATGGAATAAGATGAAGGCCATGTTGGAGTGTTTTGGTTTTAATTTTGGTCATTTGTGTTGCATTGGAAAAAATAACTGGGTCCACGTGGGCTTGAACTCTGGTGTGATTCCCCTTAGAGACTGGGTTTTGGAACTGAACTCAGAGAAGCATTGCCATGAATTTTGTTAGGATTTTAAGAGGCCACGCATTAAAGTCGCTCTTGGAAACTGAGACCTAGGCCCCGGGTGGATTTCCACAGAGGCCTGGGAATCTCAGCAAGGATATCACATGATTTTATTCTTAAAGAAATGGCAGCCATAGTTGAGAGTCAAAACACACATGGACCTCACATTGTAGACCTCAATGGGCCTGGCCTAATGTGACCTTTTGTCCACTCTTTGGGAAGCCGTGCCTGTGAGAGTTCTCCAGAGATTTCATTGAAATGAGCTTCCTCACCATTTAATGTTTGCTGAATGAACTGAAACCCACAGTGCCTCCAACTTCATGCTTGAAAAATGGCTAGATAAATACCATGAAATTTTTGAAATTCCTATGACCAGGTGGCACTGGAGAAACATTGGATGTCCTGTTGCTCATTATGAGTATACCAGACACTGCCTTGATTTACTGAGTTTCATGAAAATGGTGTAGAACATATTTGTGTATGCAAATATGTGCTAAACAAAATCTTCCTACTCTCATTCACAACAATACCTTGACACTATCTTTGCCCCAAGTAAGACAAAATAAAAAAGAAGAGTTAGAAAATCTGTGAATACATATCAGGAATGGAACATGATTGCGAGTTCACAATCTTGGAGGTGGTAGAGGAGTTTCCAAAAGTAAGGGACAGGGTAGATATTGCACAAATATGGAGATGTGCCAGCCTAAAGACTTCTGGAGAACCTGCCTCTGAGGTTGGCCACTTGAAGTATATGTTGTTGTCAGGACCTATGGCTTCCTTTCTAGTGAGACCACCAAAGCTGGGTCTCCATCTATGTGACCTGCAGAACATGGTTTCTTATTTTCCAAAGAAAGTGAGGCAGCAAGGCTGAATTCTCTCTTTGTAAGTAAACTCTTGCCACTGAAGGCTAAGTGTGGCCCCGTGTGGACTCTGAAGCCATTTGGTAATCCTCCACTTTTCCTGGTGTTCTTGCTGCTGCACTGGGAGTTTGGTATTGGCTTCAGGAAATACAAGAAATTCAACTGGGTCACAGTGCTGGAGGGAGATCTGTCACGTGCTGTGCGTCAGGGTCTGCAGGAGAATGCACCAACCAGGCTTCTATCCCACATAGCTTGCCCCCTTGACCATAGCAACCTGATTCTGAACATTGACCTGAAACCTCTCCATTCAACAAGATGCCTTTACATACAAGGGTCTGCTGGCTGCACCATGTCAGTTACAAGCCTTTTGGCAGATCCACATAACCCCAACACAGAAGTTTTATCACAGACCTGCAAAACACTCCTCTAGGCCCACTACTCAACAGACTTTAACTTATTTGCATCACTGTTCTACACCATTTTCATGAAACCCAGTCAATCAAGGCACTGTCTGGTACACTCATGATCAGCAACAGGAAATCCAAAGTGTATCCAGTGACACCTGGTGATGGGAATTTCAAATTTTTATGATGTTTATCTAGCCATTTTTCAAGGATGAGGTTGGAGGCACTGTGGGATTTAATTCATTCTGGAAACATCAAATGGTGAGAAAGCCCATTTCAATGAAACATCTGGAGAACTCTCACAGGCAAGACTTCCCAAAGAGTGGCCAAATGATCAAATGAAGCCAGGCCCATTGAGGTCTACAATGTGAGGTCCATGTGTGTTTTTACTCTCAACTATGGCTGTCAAGTCTTAAAGAATAAAATCATGTGATATTCTGGCTCAGATTCCCAGTGCTCTGTGGAAAGCCCCCTGGACCTAGATCTCAGTTTCCAAAGGCCACTACCATGTGTGGCCTCCAAAAATCCCAACACAATTCATGGCAATACATCTCTGCAGTAATTTCCAAACTCAGTCTCTAAGAAGACTCACACCAGTGTTCAAGCCAAGGTGGACCCAGTCATCTCTTCCATCAGCCAAACAAATGACCACAATTAAAACCAAAATACTCCCACATGGCTCTCAACTACTTCCACATAGACACTCATCATTACCTCTGGCTGGAAGTTTCCATGAGGGGCGCAGCTGAAGACAGTATCCAAAATATGCTCCCTACCCTCATTTGTCTAAAGTCAGGGTGGCTTGACAACCTATCTGTGAACAAGGAGTGATCAAATAGGCCTGCCATTAATACTGCTCTGCTTCTCCAATTTGAGCCTAATGTCTGTGGGGTTTAGATTCTTTATGTGAATTGGAGTCATGAGAAAATCCAAGCACCTATGGGCTTGCCTCTGCAGGGCTTTGAAAAACTTTTTGAACCAAAGGATACCTATTCTCACTTGATGGAAATCAGGAACCTTACAGAGGAAGGCGAGAGACTTCATCCACAAGACTGCTCTTTTTCCATTTTGGTTTTGGATGCACACATGAGATCTTTCCTTAGATTCATCAGGTGGTGAGAATCTAAGTCACAGCCTCACACAGGGCCAAGAGGCTGATTCAGACAAATCCCTTTCCATGGCAATTAAGCAAAGAGCCACAGGTGATGCTCATTATTTTCCATTAGAAAACTGTTTTCTTCAGGCTTCACAAAGGGGTGGACTGAGGCAAAGACCTTCCAGACATTCAGGGCAACGGAACAATAGGTAAACAAAAGGCCCAAATCAGTGTTTCTCCACTGACACTTTACTGGTCACACTGATATCTGAGTTTTCTGAGTTCCTCTCCATTCCCTTCATCTATCCAGTACAAGGCCATGTTACAGAGTTTGGAGGTGGTACATATCTTTTACACAAAACCATGAGCCTATTCTTGAGAGTGGCCAGAATTCAGGAAGAAAACAGGAACTTAGGAAGATAGCTGGTATTGCCCATTCATAAGGAAAGTCGTAGTCCATTCATAAATTTGGCAGGATGAATGCTGAGAAGCTTTCTACTAGACAGAACACATCCATTGATGCATTCTCTTTTCTAATGTCTATAACCACAGACACAGTGGGATACACAAACCCACAACCACACCCACAAAGGCAACACTTTCCTCCAAGTTGGTCTGTGACTATCCAGAGTGTCCTCTGACTGGTGGGCCATACTATGTTCCCCAAAATTGCTTGTTCTGTCTCAAATCTGCTTTCCTTTGCCAACTCTTGAAGTAGTCAGGAGTCAGCGGTGAGCCAATACCTGCTTTATCAGGAAAGAACCATCTTCAGAGCTTCCCTGGCATTTGGCCATCCTCACATCAGTAGGTAAGTGCCGTAGCCCGGCTGGCTGGGCAAAATAACCGGGGGGGTGACGAACAACTTGTGTAGACTGATGCAGCAGGCCTGGAAGCCGTTTATTGTTGAATAAGAGCGGTATTTATACATTTTACACAGCCTATCTAATTAGCATGAAATAGATACAGCAGTCAAATAATAAGGAATCTCCACACTTAATGGCTCGCTTTTGTTACTTCACAAACCACTCCCTCTGGCATTTTGCCAGGCGCCATCCAGACTTCTTTACAGGCTCTAACATTTCTCTGGCAAAATAACAGGTGCCAATCTGACTTGTTTACAGACGTTAACATTTCCCCCTTTTGTTTAATTTAAATAAGGACCAAAGTGTTTTTTACAGAAACACCATAAATAACCTGCTAGAAACAGAAAGGGAGGATACAAAATGTTACAATACCAATCCAATTGATGGCTCCATGCAAGAAGCCCTTGGAAAACTTATACCAGCAATGACACCGTTAGCAAAGATACCGAGTTACAAGTTGTTGTAGATTACAGTCTGTTGTCTCAGTCCAGATAAAGCAGTGTCTCAATAGATTAACTCAGAGTTCAGGTAAATCACAGTCCAGGTAAGTTCTCCAGGCAGCTAGCTTAAGTTGTAGTAGCAGAAACAGCGATAGCTCCGAAGTCTCCTCGGGTTCTCAGCCGAAGTTTCCTCCAGTTCTCAGCAACATTATAAATTCTTCCACCTTTGTTTTCACCGGCACTTGGACGAAGGCAGGAACTCCGGATGGCTAAAGAAAATCCTGTAGCATTTCACTAAGAAAACAACCTTCTGAACAATTTTAGTACATTATCTCAAGGTTTTTTACATTTGAAATAAGCCTTAATAGTACTCATTACTCATCAGCCTGCAGGTGTGGGAGACCCATTGTAGTTACTGGCCTTGGAAATGATCAAACTTCAGGGATGCCAGTGGCATCTTCTGCCAGCTGTAGCATCCTGGGCAGCCCCAGATGGCCCCAGGGAGAGTCCTGGGCTCAAACTTCTTCCGGGCACAGGGAGCAAAAGCCTGCGAGACTGTGCCTCCAGGTCAGGTCTAGATTTGGGCTCACAGTGGTGATCCGCTCCCCCGGGCAGGGGGGCGGGGAAGAGCCCTCAACTGCCTCTTGGAAAATTCTTACTGCGCCATGATCGGCTTGGGCAGGTGGCAGCCGCCTTGTCATTTCACGCACCCTCCAGTATCGAAAAGTATTCAGTAATAGCCTTTTGCTGCAACTTTTTTCCTGATAATCCTTCTTCTTCTGAACTTTCTTTTTCTTTCTGACTAGAGTTTCTGGGCTTTTATCAACACATGCCCTAACTATTCTTGGTTCCACTGGGGTGCCTTTTTCTCTTATCAATTTACTTCTCACCCCTTCCATATTTTCATCACAAAGACAATACAACATTTCAAGACAAAACAAGACACAAACATACTGCATCAATCTTCTCCATTTTCTCGAAATGGTCATTTTTCCTATCGCCCTATCTGCCTAGGGACGAGCAGATTGCTCCCGTCCTATCTATGGACAGAAAGCTTTTTTCGACCCTTACCCGTGAGTGTCCCAGGGCTCCCCGTAACGGGCCACCATCTGCCGCAGTCCCGCTGCAGCAGAATAACCTGGGGGGTGACGAATAACTTGTGTATGTTGATATAGCAGGAATGAGAGCCATTTATTGTAAGATCTGAGCGATATTTATACATTTTACGCAGCCTATCTCATTAGCATAAAATAGATACAGCAGTCAACCAATAAGGAATCTTCACACTTAATGGCTCGCTTTTGTTACTTCACAAACCACTCCCTCTGGCATTTTGCCAGGCACCATCCAGACTTGTTTACAGACTCTAACATTTCTCCAGCAAAATAACAGGTGCCAATCTGACTTGTTTACAGACCTTAACAGGTAAGAAGAAAGACTGACTCTGTCTTTGGTAAATTCAAACAAGTTGGACCACTGGGACTGGGATTGGTAATGGCTCTGGGTGCCTGGCTTCCTGGATCCCAAGTTCAGAGACTTTCATCACCAAGGAAGTGAGGTGTGGTCACTTCTTTCAGGAACTGAATGAGGTCACTGCCTTGGCTACCACTTTGTCCTAACAGTTGCTTCCAAGGGTTCCATGAGATGGAGGCTGCCCCTACTTCCTGTGACAATTTCATATGTTAGAATGGTATATCAACCATACGCACCTGGGAAGAGCTTTCCACACAGGCCTGGTTTGGTCTACTCTACATTAAGAAGAGTGAGGCTGATTCAGACACATTCCTTCATCCTTCCAGGTGTTTGCCATGGAGATGTCTTTTGCTCTCTCAGGTCCTTCATAGCTGCCTACATCTTCTCCAGAGATCATTTCTGCACGTACCTTTGATGTTCTCAGCAGGTGGAAGATCCCATACATTCTTGTATTGTAAGACCAACACTGTCGCTGCTCTTCAGCAAAGTTAGATTGAGGGAACAGTGTATGATTAGTGTTATTAACATGTTCGATATGGGTTAGGAACCATTCTGCTGCATGAATAATGGTATTGGGAACCTGTGATATTTACAAGAATATAGAGGTGAAATATATGTACGAAAACAGAAATCTAAGTAAGATTTGAAGCCCAGAAGGTCATTTGTCCCTTGATTGGGATACTTAGCATTGAATTACATTCTGCACAGATGTTTCAGATAAATCGATATACAATGGCATAGGACCTTTCACCTTGGATGATTGAATGTAGAAGAGAACATCCAGTCAAAAAGTGATAGTGGGTAGAATTAGGAAGATAGTTGGTAGGTTTAGGAAGAAGAATGAGTGTAGGATTTGGAACAAAAGTTCTTTAGAAGTAGGGTATCGCTAAGAGAGTGAATGTAAATATCAGCACATGTGACGAGGAAGTCACAATGATTAACTGGGAAAAATATGTAGGAAAGCAGATATCAATAGAGACATTACAAAATCAGGCAAAGTATAAAGTGAGTGACAGGATTAGACATTTTCAACATGGTTGAGTTTGAATATATAATCTTTGGAAGAAACAAATATGTAGTAACCAATAGGATTTTCATTTGAGAGCATTAGGCAACCTGGACATGGATGTTTTTAGTAATCCATGTTCACTTTCCATTTAGGTTTTGTACAATCATAAGTGTGACCTTTGCTTTTTGTGTCCAGAATATTACTGTGATAAAATGTATATGTAGATCAGGTGACATGAGTATTTCTTCCACCATTTCTGGGAGCTATATTTTGAGGACGTATAAATTAGTATTGGGGGTACAAAGAGGTGTACCTGTGTCTATGAATATAGAGATAATTCGTGAATAGACTGTACTGTGAATAAATAATATAACTGGTTCCACTTTAAATAATGGATTGAATTGATATCTGAAACTAAGTAAGAAATCTTATATTGATATAGAACCATTCATTCCAACCAGTTACACATCTAATGGTAATATTAGTGTTATGGTTTATTGTGACGGGTTTGTGAGTTTTGCTTCAAATGTGATAATGGAAATCGAAAATAATGTGTTTGGAAAGAAGTCTCATGAAAAGAGCAGTCAAGAAACATGGAGGAATACATGTGTTCTCAAGCAGGAAGTGATTGAAAGTGAAACAAATGCCTATAAATTTGCGAAATTTTGATGAGACATATATGCTATGATGTGCATAAACTGAAGAAATAGTAATGTACCAGTGTTGAATAAAAATGAACGTCAAAATGCACATCATGTTTACTTGCATTGATGTTCAACTGGGTCAGTTACTGTAGAAATATTAGGATTTTGGGGGGGGATTAATAATACAATTTATTTTAGCACTAGCATGCCACAGAATGTAGAGGAAAGATCAATGGATTTTTAGTTATAGCACTAATAATCTAACATTTAGTGACTATTTTGGATAGTCTAAAATTACATAAGGCTATGTAACATAATTTTTTTTTATTTAACATTCATCAAAGCTTGGAATTTTCATAATATTTCTTCTTTTTTATTTTTTATTTTTTCAGTTGTTGATTGACCTTCATTTTGTTTATTTGTATGTGGTGCTGAGAATAGAACCATGTGCCTTTCACATGCTAGAAAAGCATGTTACCACTGAGCCACAAACCCAGCCCCTCCACTTTTATCTTAACATCATACAGTCATGTCCCTCTTCTTTACTCACTTTCTTCCCCATTTTCCCCCTTCTCTCCCTTCCTTTTTCGTTTCCCCTCCATATCTATTTTTCTCTCATGTCATCACAAACAGTAGTATGCTATGAAATTTAAGTTTAAGACTGTTTTTTATAGTCATTCTTTTTCTTGAGAAAATCTAAAAATTATAATCACCTGATAGATATATTACAATACATTTATTACACATATGTATCTATATTCATGCATATGCATTACATATATTATATATATATACATATATATTTAAAAGTACTTTGATTTTCCTGTTAGAAATAATATAGACCAAGTCTTTCTTAATTCTCAATTCTTCCATAATTAACATCTTACAGTGAAAATCAAATAAACATATTTAAGTAAAAAGGTATCATTCTTATTTATCAATACTGATAATTTAAGGTTTTATATCACATTAAGCTGTAATATGGCATATTAACTCTTATGAATTAGAGAAATTTTATTTGAACAACCTATTATTTAAGGACCATATGCACTGACATTTTAAATGGCGTTCTTGTGATTTCTATTTCTATCAATTGTGTATTAATTGCCAAATACTTATTTTAGTACTTTTCATGTTCATAATTGATATAAAGTCAATTGTTTAATTCTTCTTGTAAGTAGTTACTTATTACAGTAGGGACATTATTAATAATACAACATCTTTATAAGAAAAATGGTACAAATTTATTTTCATGCAAAATTAAGAATAATTGCATGCTCTAAATGTTTGATTGTTGATACATATAATAAAGAGCTTTTGATGAGTCTCTTCCCCAGTAAAACATAAAATGCAAAGATAATGTCCAAATAAAGATAAGAAAAATACACATTATCAGCTAGAAACTATTAAATAAAAGATGAAAAGAACAATCCAACACATTGTACGAACTTGTCAGATGAGGTAGTATTCTGGAAGAATAGCCTAAGACTAGACCTTGTCCATGTCAAAATATTCACGAAAAAAATGAAGTATGAAAAGTGTAGAAAATGCTATGAATTTTTCATGAAGATAGGTGAATTATCCTTTCATCTCAATTTATGTGCATTTTCTGGTAAAATAAATTTGTGATATTTACAACTACACAAAACAAAGTTTCTGCATAGCAAAATGAATACATCTGAACCCATTTTTAGCTGATTTCTTCCCACTAAATTTTAAACCTTTATTTATTTATTTATTTATTTTTATTGGTTGTTCAAAACATTACAAAGCTCAAGATATATCATCTTTCATACATTTGACTCAATTGGGTTATGAACTCCCATTTTTTCCCCAAATACGAATTGTAGAATCACATCGGTTACACATTCACACTTTTACATAATGGCATATTAGTGACTGTTGTATTCTGCTACCTTTCCTATCCCCTACTATCCACTCTCTCCTCCCCTCCCATCTTCCCTCTCTACCTCATCTGCTATTGTTCAATTCTCTCCATTGTTTCCCCCCACTTCCCCTCACAACATTTTATATGCGATTTTGTGTAACATTGAGGGTCTCCTACAATTTTCAAAAGCTTTCCCTTCTCTCTCCCTTTCTCTCCCCCCATTCGTCTTTGTTTAATGTTAATATTTTCCTCATGCTCTTCCTCCCTGTTCTGCTCTTATTTGCTCTCTTTATATCAGAGAAGACATTTGGCATTTATTTTTTAAGGACTGGTTAGCTTCGCTTAACATAATATGCTCTAATGCCATCCATTTCCCTGCAAATTCTATGATATTGTCATTTTTGTGCTGTGTAATACTCCATTGTGTATAGATGCCACATTTTTTTATCCATTAATCTATTGAAGGGCATCTAAGTTGGTTCCACAGTCTAGCTATTGTGAATTGTGCCGCTATGATCATTGATGTGGCAGTATCCCTATAGTACGCTCTTTTAAGATCCTCAGGAACAGTCCAAGAAGGGTGATAGCTGGGTCAAATGGTGGATCCATTTCCAGCTTTCCCAGGAATATCCATACTTCTTTCAAAATTGGCCTCACCAATTTGCAGTCCCACCAGCAGTGTACAAGTGTACACTTTTCCCCACATCCTCGCCAACACTTATTGTTGTTTGACTTCATAATGGCTGCTCATCTTACTGGAGTAAGATGGTATCTTAAGGTGGTTTTGATTTGCATTTCTCAGACTGCTAGAGATGGTGAGCATTTTTTCATGTACTTGTTGATTGATTGTATGTCCTCCTCTGTGAAGTGTCTGATTAGGTCCTCGGCCCATTTGTTGATTGGGTTATTTGTTATCTTATTGTTTAATATTTTGAGTTCTTTGTATATTCTGCATATTAGGGCTCTATCTGAAGTGTGAGGGGTAAAAATTTGTTCCCAGGATGTAGGCTCTCTATTTACCTCTCTTATTGTTTCTCTTCTTGAGAAAAAAACTTTTTAGTTTAAGTAAGTCCCATTTGTTTTTTTCTTGTTATTAACTCTTGGGCTATTGATGTCTTATTAAAGAATTTGGAGCCTGACCCCACAGTATATAGATCGTAGCCAACTTTTTCTTCTATGAGACGCAGTGTCTCTGATTTGATATCTAGCTCCTTGATCTATTTTGATTTAACTTTTGTGCATGGTGAGAAAACGGGATTCAGTTTCATTTTGTTGCATATGGATTTCTAATTTTCCCTGCACCATTTGTTGAAGATGCTATCCTTCATCCATTGCATGTTTATAGCCACTTTATCAAATATAAGAAAGTTGTAATTTTGTGGATTGGTTTCTCTGTCCTCCATTCTATACCATTTGTCCACCTGCCTGTTTTCGTACCAGTACCACACTGTTTTTGTTACTATTGCTTTGTAGTGAAGTTTGAACTCTGGTATCGCTATACCTCCCGATTCACACTTCCTGCTTAGAATTTCTTTTGCTATTCTGTGTCTTTTGTTTTTCTTTATGAATTTCATGATTGCTTTATCATTTCTACAAGAAATGCCATTGGGATTTTGATTGGCATTGCGTTAAACCTGTATAGAACTTTGGGTAATTTCGCCATTTTGATGAATTTAGTTCTGCCTATCCATGAACAGGGTACATTTTTCCATCTTCTAAGATCTTTTTCTATCTCTCTCTTTAGGGTTCTGTGGTTTTCACCTCTTTTGTTAGGTTGATTTCCAAGTATCTTATTTTCTTTGAGGATATTGTGAATGGAGTGGTTTTCCTCATTTCAATTTCAGAAGTTTTGTTGCTGATATACAGGAATGCCTTTGATTAATGCGTGTTGGTTTTATATCCTTCATTTATTAACTCTAGCAGTTTCTTTGTAGACCCTTTTGGGTCTGTTAAATATATTACCATGTCATCCACAAATAGCGATAATTCAAGTTCTTCTTTTCCTATTTTTATGCCTTTAATTTCTTTTGTCTGTCTAATTTCTCTGGCTAGTATTTCAAGAACTAAATTGAATAGAAGTGGTGATAGAGGGCATCCCTGTCTTGTTCCAGATTTCAGAGGGAATGCCTTCAGTTTTCTCCATTTAGGATGATCCTAGCCTGAGGTTTAGCATATATAGCTTTTACAATGTTGAGGTAAGTTCCTGTTATTTCTAGTTTTTCTAGTGTTTTGAACATAAAGGGATGCTGAACTGTGTCGAATGTTTTTACTACATCTATCGAGATGATCATATGGTTCTTGTCCTTAAGTCTATTGATGTGGTGAATAGCATTTATTGATTTCCGTATATTGAACCAGCCTTGCATTCCAGGGAAGAATCCTACTTGATCATGGTGCACAACTATTTTGATATGCTTTTGGATTCAATTCACATGGATTTCATTGGAAATTTTTGCATCCAAGTTCATTAGAGATATTGGTTGTAGTTTTCTTTTTTGAAGTGTCTTTGTCTGGTTTTGGGATCAGGGTGATTTTGGACTCCGAGAATGAATTTGGAAGAGCTCCTTATTTTTCTATTTCTTGATATAGCTTGAAAAGTATTGGTACTAATTCTTCTTTGAAGGTTTTTTTGAACTCTGCTCTATACCCATCAGGTCCAGGGCTTTTTTTGGTTGGTAGTATTTTGATGGCTTCTTCTATTTCTTCCTTTGTTTTTGGTCTGTTTAAATTGTGTGTGTCTTCCTGACTGAATCTGGGCAGATCGTATGACTTAAGAAATTTGTCGATATTTTAACTATCTTCTATTTTATTGGAATATAGGGTTTCAAAATACTTTCTAATTATCTTCTGTATTTGTGTACTGTCTGTTGTGATATTGTCTTTTTCATTCCATATGTTAGTAATTTCAGTTGTCTCTCTTCTTCTCATCCTTAGCATGGCTAAGGGCCTGTAAATCTTATTTATTTTTTCAAAGAACCAACTTTTAGTTTTATCAATTTTTTCAATGTTTTTTTTTGTTTCAATTTCGTTGATTTCTGCTCTAATTTTAATTATTTCTTGTCTTCTACTACATTTGCTGTTGTTTTGCTCTTCCTTTTCTAGGTTTTTGATGTGTACTGTGAGTTTATTTATTTGTTGTTTTATTCTTTTTTTGAGGAAAGAACTCCAAGAAATGAATTTCGCTCTTAAAACTGCCTTCTTTGTGTCCCATAGATTCCAGTACGATGTGTCTGTATTGTCATTTGATTCTAAAAATATTTTTATCTCCTCCTTTATGTCTTCTGTAACCCATTGATCATTCAGTAGAATATTGTTCATTTTCCATGTGATGTAGGATTTTTCCTTCCTTCTTTTATCATTGATTTCCAGTTTCATTCCATTATGATCAGATATGGTGCATGGTATTTTCTCCACGCCTTTATATTTACTAAGAGTTGCCCAATGGCATAATATATGGTCTAACTTGGAGTAGGATCCATGTGCTGCTGAGAATAAAGTGTATCCACTTGATGATGGTTGATGTATTCTATATATGTCGGTTACGTCAAGGTTATTGATTGTGCTATTGAATTCTATAGTTTCTTTATTCAGTTTTTTATAGAGGATCTGTCTAATGGCGAGAGCGGTGTGTTGAAGTCACCCATAATTATTGTGTTGTAGTCTATTTGACTCTTGAACTTGAGGCGAGTTTGTTTTATGAGCATTGCAGCTCAATTGTTTGGTGCATACCAATTGATAATTGTTATGTCTTGTTGGTGGATGGTTCCTTTTAACAATATATAGTGTCCTACTTTATCCCTTTTGATTAATGTAGGTTTGAAGTTGATTTTATATGATATGAGTATGGCCACTCCTGCTTGCTTCCGAGGGCCATATGAGTGGTATGATTTTTCCCAACCTTTCACTTTCAGCCTGTGTATGTCTTTACCTTTCATATGAGTCTCTCGAAGGCAGCATATTGTTGGATTTATTTTTTTGATCCAGGTTACTAGCCTATGTCTCTTGATTGGTGAGTTTAGATTTTTAACATTTAAGGTTACAATTGAAATATGATTTGTACTTCCAGTCATGTTTATTTATTTATTTATTTTAATTTGGGTAGTTTTTACTTTTTGGTTTTTTTCTTACCCCTTTACTGAGATACCTCCCGCTGTTAGTTTTGGGCACTATTTTTCAATTCCTCTTCTTGTAGTATTTTGCTCAAAATGCTTTGCAGTGCTGGTGTTCTGTCTGCGAATTCTTTTAGCTTTTATTTATCAGGAAGGACTTAATTTCATTGTCAAATCTGAAGCTTAATTTTGTTGGATACAGTATTCTTGGTTGGAATCCATTATTTTTCAGTGTTTGAAATACATTGTTCAAAGATCTTCTCGCTTTCAATGTCTGTGATGAAAAATCAATTGTTAACCTTATTGGTTTACCCCTGAATGTTATCTGCCTACTTTCTTTCGTAGCTTTTAATATTCTCTCCTTGTTCTGTATGTTGGCTATCTTCATAATTATATGTCTTGGAGTTTGTCTATTATGGTTTTGAATGTTTGAGGTCCTGTAGGCTTCCAGGATATGGCAATCCATTCCATCTTTCATCTCTGGGAAGTTTTCTAGAATTATTTCATTTAATATGTTGTTCATTCATTCGGTTTGAATTTCTATGCCTTCTTCTATCCCGATGACTCCCAATTTTGTTTTTTTTATGACATCCCATATCTCTTGAATAGTTGCTCATGGGATTTAAGCATGTTTTCTGTGTTGACTATATTCTTTTCAAGTTGACAAACTTTGTCTTCATTATCTGATGTTCTGACTTCTACTTGATCTAGTCTATTTGTAATATTCTTGTTTGAGTTTTTAATTTGGTTTATAGTTTCCTGCATTTCTAGAATTACTGTATGATTTTTTAAAAGATCTCTATCTCCTGGTAAAGCTTGTTCTTTGCCATTTGAATTTGTTTGTTTAATTCATTTTCAAAATATACTTTTATCCTTAGACTTGCTGCCTCATGTCTTCTCTCTTATTCCTTTCCATCTGAGTTAGGTATGACTTAAGTTTTTTCCCTATCCCTGTTTCTGATGCTTCTAGGTTCTCCTGTAGTATTAAGTTGTCCTTCATTGTTTGTACACCTTGTTTTCCCTTGTTTTTTCATGATGTTCACGTCATTTTCCAGCTCTATTTGATTGCTGTGTTTCTGCTCTCTTCTATAGATTTGTTATGGGTTTATATATCTCTGTTTTCTCTCCTTTGTGTTGGTAGACTATGCCTGCTTAAGTGGATTCCGCTGTTAAGGAATTCTGACGGCCGAGCTCCAGTGATGTCACCTCTCTGCTGTGGTGGGCCCCAGGCTCCTTGCCGGAGTGTCCGAATTGGGTGGGTGGACTGGATTGTCTCTGGTTGGTTTCAGCTCCCGGTCGCTGGCAGGCCGGCAGTCTCCAGCCACCCAGTAGCGCGGGCAGCTTGTGGTCTGTCTTCAGCTGGTGGGTGATCTCTAGCCACACAGTTGCGTGTTTGGTCGCCGGCAGGCGCGCGTTCTCCAGCCGTCAAGACATAGTGTCAGCAGGTGGGCTGGCGCCAGCAGGAAGGTGGTCTCCAGTTGCCCAGTCACACTGGCAGTGGGCCGGCGTTCTCCAGCCAGCCAGTCAGGAGGGCCTGGCCTCTAGTCCCCTGGTTTATCCTGCTAGTCCTGATTTCTCCTGCTAGACCAGATTTCTCCTGAGTGATGCTTCTCGGCAGCTCAAACTGTTCTCTGGGTCTGCCGTTTGTTGGGTGGGGAGGGTGTCTATTGGGAACCCTGGAACTCTATTGTTTTAATTTTTTTCGCTTGCCCATCGCCCCGCACTGGCTAGACAAGTTTCATTTTTGCCGCTGATGGGAAGGGGAGATGAAGGTCAGGTGCCTCTAGTTTTCCCCCAGTCTTTATGCAGACTTGCTCTGATTATTCCTCCCCCAAAAGCCTAGGAGATATTTTATGCGAATTCCCCTCTGTATGTGAGATGAGCTGAGAAACACACACCTGTTTTATTCTTGCAATCTGTCAGGGAGTGGTGGTGGTTACTTCAGCTCTCCAAGATGGTGGCTGTTGGTTTCCTTTGTGGAGTTTCTGCTTTGGGGCATAGAAATGTACTGCTAACTTCCCCGTCTGAAATCCCGAATTCAGCTGGGGGCTCAGTGGATGCTCAGCCAGCAGGATTCCACAGAATCCGCAGCAACGTTTCTCCCTGCTTGCTGGTCACTTCTCGGTGGTGCCTCACCATTTGTAGACACAGGGCAGGTCACGCGGATCAATCAGAATGGATCTCCAGTTGCACAAGTGGCTTGTGTTTGAGACTCAATTACCGGACCTCGGTGGTGGAAATCATTCTTCTAGGTTTCGGTAAACACCCATTTTCCTGTAAGATCCTAACAAGATAGTTTTTCATTGCTCTAACTCGTTATTCACTTGCGCAGTGGCAGGGTACACTGGGTGTGATACACTGTCTTCACAGCCATCTTGCAATGCCGAAATATTAGGATTTGGATGCACCATTTACTGAAAACTGTTTCAGTACTAGGAAAAAATATGTATTTCAGGTGGATGAATATTTCTGAGAATAATTTTTTAAAAATTGGATTATAAATCCACATACATGAATATGAATGAATTTATGGAGTGCAAAATAAGACACAAATATTTCATATTTTGAAAAATCTGGAGAATATATATATATATATATATATATATATATATACACACACACACACAGACATTAAAAACTAGCAATATATATGCCAATCAAAATTCATCATGAAATACATATCATCCACAGACCCAAAAATATTCATATACTGAACATGGATTTATGTATAATGTTGTTCAACTAGGAGGCTTACCCATAGGTTGAATTTTCTGTTCCAACAGCATTTAGGAGGAGTGATCTCTTCTCACAATTTGTATTTGCCAAGTCAGTCACCTCACAAAAATGTACGTGTGATACCAGGTACAATTCTATATGTGCATATAAAATTACATGTGCTGAATAGGCTACAGAGAAAAGGAGACAGGAATTCACATATTTGTTAACTTTCAAAACACACGGAGAACTATTTCAACAAAAAAAAATGACTAGATTTATAACTCCTACCCTATATAATGCAAAAGGCAATTCCAACTATACACCATGCCTCCTCTGAACTGCTTGTATTTCTATTCTGTTTTGGTTATTATTCTCTATCATATTACGATTAGTAGTCAGAGTCTAGTATGGTAGGGGTTAGAGTCAGGGATTCAGTATTTCGAATGGAAATTTGGAAAATGTATCCAATGTGTATGCAAATATGTGCCACACAAAATCTTCCCACTCCTCCAGAACAATGGCTTGACATTATCTTCGCCCCAAGTAAGACATAATTAGAGGAGAAGAATTAGAAAATCAGTGAATACTTCTCTGGAATGTAATATGCTAAGAAGTTCACTACCTTGAAGGTGGTACAGGAGTTTCCAAAAGTAAGGGACAGGGTGAACACTCCATAAACATGGAGCTCTGCTGGCCTAAAGACTTCTTGAGAAATTTCCTCTGAGGTTGGGCACTTGAAACATATGTTGTTATGAGGAGCTTTAGCTTCCTTTGTACTGAGATCATCAAAGCTGGGTCTGCACCTATGTGACCTGTAAAACATAGTTTCTTATTTTCCAATTAACATGAGACACCAGTCCTGAATTTGATCTTTGTAGGTAAACTGTGGCCACTGGGTTCTAAGTGTCTCCCTGTGTGGACTGTGAAGCCATTTGTTCATCCTCCAATTTTCATGGTGTTTCTTGCTGCTGTATTTGCTTATGAAGTAAAAAAAAGATCACCTGGGACACAGTGCTTGAGGGAGTTCTGTCACGTGTGGTGGGTCAGGGTCTGCAAGAGAATATACCAACAATGCTTCTATTCCACATAGCTTTTCCCCTTGACCACAGCAACATAATTCTCAACATTGCCCTGAAACCTCTCTATATAACAAGATACCATTACATATAAGGGTCTGCTGGCTGCACCATGTCAGTCACAAGGCATTTGGAAGCCAATGGAAGATCAACATGGCCCCACCAGAGATGTTTTATCACACACCTCCCCTCCTCTGATCTAGGCCCACTACTCAGCAGGCTCCAATTTACTGGCATCTCTGTTATACACCATTTTGATGAAACCTAGTCAATCAAGGCACTGTCTGGTATACTCATGATCAGCAACCGGTTTTCCAAATTTTCTCCAGTGCCACCTGGTCATGGAAATTTCAATAATTTTATTGTATTTATCTAGCCATTTTTCACGGATGAAGATGGAGGCACTGTGGATTTCAATTTGTACAGGAACCATTAAATGATGAGAAACCTCATTTCGATGAATGCTCTGTAGAACTGTTAAAGACAAGGCTTCCCAGGGAGTGGCCAAAAAGTCACATGAAATCAGACCCATTGAGGTCTACAATGTGAGGTCCATGTGTGTTTTGACTGTCACCTATGCCTACCAAGTCTTTCAGAAAAAAAAAATCATGTGGTATCCTGGCTGAGATTCCCAGTGCTCTGTGGAAAGCCACCCTGGGCCTAGATCTCAGTTTCCAAGGGAGACTCTCATGCGTGCCCTCCTAGAATCCCAACACAATTCATGGCACAAGTTCTCTGACATCAGATCCAGAATGCACTCTCTAAGTGTAATCACACCAGAGTTCAAGCCCATGTGGACCCAGGCATCTCCTTTAACAGCCACATAATGACCACAATTAAACCAAAACACTCCCACATGGCCCTCATCTTTTTCCATATAGATACTCATCATAACCTCTGGCTGGAGGTTTCCATGAGGGGCACATTCCAAGACAGTGTCCAAAATAAGCTCCCTTGCCCCTCATTTGCCTAAAGTCAGGGTGGCCTGGACATACTTCCTGTGAACCCGGAGTGATCAAATAGGCATGCCGTTAATACTGCACCGCTTCTTCAATTTGAGGCCTACTGAGTTAGAGGTATAGATTCTTTATGTAAATTAGAGTCATGAGAAAACCCAAGCACCTTTGCAGGGCTTTGAAGAACTCAATTGACACAAAGGATCCCTATTCTCACTTGATAGAGGTCAGGAACCTCACAGAGGAAAGCGAGACTTTATCCACAATGACTGGTGTATTTGCCATTTTGGTTTTGGATGCACACATGGGATCTTTCTTTAGATCCATCTGGTGCTGAGAATCTAAGCCACAACCTCACACAGGGCCAAGATGCTAATTCAGACACATCCCTTTCCAAAGCAATTAAGCAAAGAGCCACAGGTGATGCCTAATCATTTCCATTTGAAAACTGTTTACTTCAGGCTTCACAAAGGGGTGGCCAGAGCAAGAACTTCCTGACATTCAGTTCATCAGAACAATATATAAGCAAAATGCCCAAAGCAGGGTTTTTCCACTGAGATTTTCCTGGTCACACTGATATCTGAGTTTTTTGAGATGCTCGCCATTCCCTTCAGCTATCCAGTACATGGCCATGTCACAGAGCTTGGAGGTGGTATATATGTTGGACACAAAACCATGATCCTATTCTGGAGAGTGAACAGAGTTCATGAATAAACCTGGAAATTAGGAATGTATTAGGTTATGCCCATCTTTAAGTAAAGCCGCAAACCATTCATAAATTGGGCAGGATGAAATGGGAAGCTTTCTACTAGACAGGACACATCCATTGATGCACTCTCTTTTCTAATGTCTACAACCACGGACACCATGGGATACACAGACATAGAAACACTCTCCTTTTCAAACGACTTACGAGAAACAGTTCACTCCAAACCAAACAAACCACCTTTTTTTCCTATTCTCACAACATGAGACAAAATCACAAACTCACAACCACACCCACAAAGGCACCTTTTTACCCTAAGTAGGTCTGTGACTCTATGGAGTGTCCTCTGACTGGTGGGCCACACAATGTTCCCCCGAAATGTCCTGTCCTGTCTCAGATATGGTCTCCTTGGCCATCTCTATGAAGTTGTCAGGAGCCAGCGGTGGGCCACTATCTGCTTTTTCAGGAAAGGCCCCTCTTCAGAGCTCTCTTGGCTTTTGGCCATTCTAACATCAGTAGGTACAAAGAAAGACTGACTCTGTCCTTGGTAATTCCAAACAAGTGAACGCACTGGGACTGGTACTGGGACTGGCTCTGTGTGCCTGGCTTCCAGGATCCTAATTCAGAGAGTTCCATCACCAAGGGAGTAAGGTGAGGTCACTTCCTTCAGGAACTGAATGAGGTCACTGCCTTGGCAAACACTTTATCCTAACAGTTGCTTCCAAGTGTCTCATTAGATGGAGGCTTCCCCTACTTCCTGTGAAACATTCACAAGTTAGAATGGTATATCAACCATAGGAACCCGGTAATAGCTCTCCACACAGGCCTGGTTTGGTCCATCTCCTCTACATTGAGAAGAGAGGTTCTGATTCAGACACATCCCGTCATCCTGACCAGGTATTTTGCCATGGAAGATTACTTTTGCTTTCTCAGGTCCTCCATAGCTGACTACATATTCTCCAGGGATCATTTCTGCATTGAACTTGTGGTTCTCAACAGGTGAAAGATCCCCTACATTCCTGTATTGTAAGACCAACTCTGTCCCTGCTCTTCTTTAAATTTACATTGAGGGAATAGTGTATTGTTAGGGTTAATAAAATGTTTGATTTGGGTTAGAAATCATTCTGCTGGATGAATAATGGTATTGGGAACCTGCGATATTTTTAAAAATATAGAGGTGAAATATATAAATGAAAAAAGAAAGTCTAGGTAATTTTGAAGCCCAGAGGGGCAATGGGCCCTTCATTGGGATACTTAGCTTTGATTTACGTTGTGCACAGATATCTCAGATAAATCGATATACAATGGCATAGGACCTTGTTCCTTTTATGATCAAAATTCGAAGAGAACATCCAGTCAAAAAGGGATAGTAAGTAGGATTAGATAGATATTCGGTAGGTTAACAAAGAAGAGTGAGTATAGGATTTGGAACAAAAGTGCTTTAGCAATAGGGTTTGGGTTAAAGTGTGAAAGTAAATATCAGCACACTTGAAGGGTCAGTCACAATGATGAACAGTGGAAAATATGTAGGAAAGCAGATATCAATAGAGATATTACAAAATCAACAAATGGGCCAAGGACCTGAACAGACACTTCTCAGAAGAAGACATACAATCAATTAATAAGTACATGAAAAAATTCTCACCTTCTCTAGCAGTCAGAGAAATGCAAATCAAAACCACCCTAAGATACCATCTCACTCCAGTAAGATTGGCAGCCATTAGGATGTCAAACAATAATATGTGCTAGCGCGGATGTGGGGAAAAGGGTACACTTGTACATTGCTGGTGGGACTGCAAAATGGTGCGGCCATTATGGAAAGCAGTATGGAGATTCCTGGGAAAGCTGGGAATGGAACCACCATTTGACCCAGCTATCGCCCTCCTCGGACTATTCCCTGAGGACCATAAAAGAGCATGCTATAGGGATACCGCCACATCAATGATCATAGCAGCACAATTCACAATAGGCAGACTGTGGAACCAACCTAGATGCCCTTCAATAGATGAATGGATAAAAAATAATGTGGCATCTATACACAATGAAGTATTATGCAGCACTAAAAAATGACAAATTCATGGAATTTGCAGGGAAATGGATGGCATTAGAGCAGATTATGCTAAGTGAAGCTAGCCAATCCTTAAAATACAAATGCCAAATGTCTTCTTTGATTTAAGGAGAGCAATTAAGAACTGAACAGAGGGAAAGAGCATGAGGAAAATATTAACATTAAACTGAGACAAGTGATGGGAGGGAAAGGGAGAGAGAAGGGAAATTGCATGGAAACGGAAAGAACCCTCATCGTTATACGAAATCACATATACGAGGTTGTGAGGGGAAAGGGGGGGAATGGAGAGAACGGAACAACAACAGATGAGGTAGAGAGGGAAGATGAAAGGGGAGGGGAGGGGGGATAGTAGGGGATAGAAAAGTCAGCAGAATACAACAGTCACTAATATGGCATTATGTAAACATTGTGAATGTGTAACTGATGTGATTCTGCAATCTGTATTTGGGGTAAAAATGGAAATGCATAACTCACTTGAATCAAATGTATGAAAGATGAAAAAAAAATTAAAAAAGTACTAAATTGGCTCATCGTAACAATAAAAAAAGAGATATTACAAAATCAGGCAAAGTATAAAGTGAGTGATATGATTAGATATTTGCAACAGGGTTGATTTTGAATATATAATCTTAGGAAGAAACAAATATGTAGTCACCAATAGGATTGATATTTGAGAGCATTAGGCAACCTGAACATGGAAGTAATCCATGTTCACTTTCCATTTAGGCTTTAGTACAATAATAAGTGTGAACTTTGCATTTTGTGTCCAGAATATTACTGTGATAAAATGTATATATAGATTAGGTGACATGAGTATTTCTTTCACCATTTCTGCGAGTAATATTTTGAAGACATATACATAAGTATTGGTTGTACAAAAAGCTGTACCCTGTGTCTATGAATATACAGATAATGCATGAATAGACCATACTGTGAATAAATAGTATAGCTGGTTCCACTTTAAATAATGGATTGAATTGATATTCACAAAGGAGTGGTCTGAGGCAAAAACCTTCCTGAAATTCAGGGCAACAGAACAATAGGTAAACAAAACGCACAAAGCAGGGTTTCTCCACTGAGACTTTCTTGTTCACACTGATATCTGAGTTTTCTGAGATGCTCGCCTTTCCCTTCAGCTATCCAGTACATAGCCATATCACATAGCTTGGAGGTAGTACATATCTTGGACACAAAACAATGAGGCAATTCTGGAGAGTGTCCAGAATTCAGGATGTAAACAGAAACTTTGAAAGATAGCAGGTGTTTCCCTTCAATAAGGAAAGCTGCAGTCCATTAATAAATCAGGCAGGATGAATATTGCGAAGCTTTCTCCTAGACAGGACACATCCATTGATGCATTTTCTTTTCTAATGTCTACAACCACGGACAGAGTGGGATACACAGACATAGAAGCACTCGCCTTGTCAAAGGACTTACTAGAAACAGTCCACGCCAATTCAAACAAACAGCCTTTCTTACATCTTCTCAGAACTTGAGAAAAAACCATACACACACCTACACCCACAAAGGCACCTCCTTTGTGGAGTGTCCTCTGAATGGTGGGCCATACTATATTCGCCAAAAATGGCCTGTTGTATCTCAAATCTGGTCTCCTTGGCCAACTCTGTGCAGTTGTCAGGAGCCAGCGGTGAACCAATACCTGCTTTCTCAGAAAGGTCTTTCTTCAGAGCTTTCCTGGCATTTGGCCATTCTCACATCTGTTGGTACTAAGAAAGACTGACTCTGTGCTTGGTAAATTGAAACAAGTGAGACCACAGGGACTGGGACTGCGACTTGCTCTGGGTGCCTCTCTTCCTGGATCCCAAGTTCAGAGAGTTCCATCACCAAGGAAGTGAAGTGAGGTCACTTCCTTCAGGAACAGAATGAGGTCACTGCCTTGGCAACCTCTTTGTCCTAACAGTAACTTCTAAGGGTCCCATGAGATGGAGTCTGTCCCTTCTTTCTGTCACACTTTCACAAGTTAGAATGGTATATCAACCATAGGCACCTGGGAAGAGCTCTCCACACAGGCCTGATTTGGTCCATCTTCTCTACATTTAGAAGATAGAGGTTGATTCAGACACATCCATTCATCTTGACCAGGTTGTTTACCATAAAAGATGACTTTTCCTCTCTCAGGTCCTTCATAGCTGCCTATATCTTCTCCAGGGATCATTTCTGCATGGACCTTTGATGTTCTCAGAAGGTGGAAGATCCCCTACATTCCTGTATTGTAAGACCAACTCTGTCCCTCCTCTTTTGTAAAGTTAGATTGAGGGAACAGTGTATGTTTAGGGTTAATAACATGTTTGATTTGGGTTAGGAATCTCTCTGCCCCATGAATAATGGTATTGGGAACCTGTGATATTTACAAGAATATATAGGTGAAATGTAAGTATGAAAACAGAAATCTAGGTAAGATTCGAAGTCAGAAGGGCATTGGGTCCTTGAGTGGGATTCTTAGGTTTGAATTATGTTCTGCATATATGTCTCCGACAAATTGAAATACAATGGTTTAGGACCTTATACCTTGGATGATTAATTGTCGAAGAGAACATCGAGTCAAAAAGCAATAGTCAGTAGGATTAGGAAGATAGTCAGTAGGTTTAGAAATAAGAGTGAGTATAGGATTTAGACCAAAATTTCTTTAGCAATAGGGTCTCGGGTAGACATTGAATGTAAATATCAGCATATGTGAAGTGTCAGACACAATGATGAACTGGGGAATATATGTAGGAAAGCAGATATCAATAGAGATATAAGGAAATCAGGCAAAGTATAAACTGAGTGATAGGATTAGACATTTTCAACAGGCTTGAAGTTGAATATATAATCTTAGAAAGAAACAAATATGTAGTCACCAATAGGATTTACATTTGAGAGCATTAGGCAACCTGGATATGGTTGTTTTTAGTAATCCATGCTCACTTTCCATTTAGGCTTTGATACAATCATGAGTATGACCTTGGTTTTTTGTGTCCAGAATATTACTGTGATAAAAAAAGAAATATATATATATATATATATATATATATATATATATATATATATATATATATATATATATATATAGATAAGGTGACATGTTTATTTCTTCTACCATTTTTGGGAGCAATGTTTTGAAGAGGTATAAATTAGTATTGGGGGAACAAAGAGGTGTACACTGTGTCTATGAATATAGAGATAATGCATTAATAGACCATACTGTGAATAAATAGCATACCTGGTTCCAACTTTAATAATGGATTGAATTGAAATGTGAAAATGTACAGGAAATCTTATATTGATATTCACACATTCATTCCAACCACTTATACATCTAATGGTAATATTAATGTTATGGTTTATCTTGAAGAGTGTGTGGGTTTAGCTTCAAAATTGATTATGGAAATCGAAAATAATGTGTTTGGAAAGAAGTCTCATGAAAAGACCAGTCAAGTAACATGGAGGAATACATGTGTTCTGAAGCAGGAAGTGATTAAAAGTGAAACAAATTCCTATAAATTTCTGAACTTGTGAATGAAATATATAACCTATGATGTGCAAAAACTGAAGAAATAGTAATGTACCAGTGTTGAATTAAAATGAATGTCAAAATAGACATCATGTCCCATAGGAATATACTTGCATTGATGTTAAACTGGGTCAGTTACTGTAGAAATATTAGGATTTGTAAGCACCATTGATTGAAGTTAGTTTTCAGCACTGGGAAACAATTATGTATTTCAGGTAGATGATTATTTCTGAGAATAATCTTGTGAAAAGTTGATTATAAATCCACATACATGAACATGAATGAATTTACGGAGTGTATATAAGACAAATATATTTCATATTTTATAAAATCTGTAGAGTGTATGTATATATATATATATATATATATATATATATATAGACAAAAAAACACAAAAATTCATTAAAAAGTATCAATATATATATGCCAATCGTAATTCATCATGTAATATATATCACCCTCAGATGCAAAAATATTTATTTTACTAAACATGGGTTTATGTATAATATTGTTCTAATAGGAAGCTCACCCATAGTTTGGATTTTCAGTTCCAACAGCGTTTAGGAGGACTGATCTCTTCTTACAATTTGTTTCTGCCAAGTCAGCCAACTCATAAAAATATACGTGTGATACCAAGTAGGAATCTATATGTGCATATAAAAAGTACATGTGCTGAGTAGGCTACAGAGAAAGGGAGACAGGAATTCACATATTTGTTAACTTTAAAAACGCATGGAGAGAGCTGGGGATGTGGCTCAAGTCGTAGCGCACTCGCCTTGCATGCGTGCGGCATGGGTTCGATTCTCAGCACCACGTGCAAACAAAGATGTTGTGTCCTCCGATAACTAAAAAAATAAATATTATAGAATTCTCTCTCTCCTCTCTAACTCTCTCTTTAAAAAAAAAACACATGGAGGACTATTTTAATTAAAAATTGAGTAGATTTATAAAACCGACCCTTTATTATGCAAGAGGGAAGTCCAACTATACACCATGCCTCCTCTGAACTGCTTGTATTTTCATTTTTTTTTGTTTATTTTTCTCCATCATATTAGGATTAGTAGTCAGAGTCTAGTAGGGTATGAGTTAGTGTCAGGGATTCAGTATTTCGAATGGAAAATTGGAAAATGGATCAATGTGTATGCAAATGTGTACTACAAAAAAATTTTCCCACTCTCATTCAGAACAATGCCTTGACATTACCTTCACCCCAAGTAAGACACAATTAGAGGAGAAGAGTTAGAAAATCTTTGAATACATATCTGAAATTGAAAATGCTTAGGGTTCACAACCTTGGAGATTGTAGAGGAGTTTCCAAAAGTAAGGGACAGTGTAAAAACTCTACAAACATGGAGATTTGCCTGCCTAAAGACGTCTGGAGAAACTGTCTCTAGGTTGGGCACTTGAAATATATGTTTTTGTGAGGATCTTTAGCTTCCTTTCCAGTGAGACCATCAAAGCTGCGTCTTCATCTCTGTGATCTGGAGGACATGGTTTATAATTTTCCAATAAACATGAAGCAGCAGTGCTGAATTCTCTCTTGTATGTAAACTGTGGCCACTGGGGGCTAAGTGTCTCCCCATATGGACTGCGAAGCCATTTTATCATACTCCACTTTTCCTAATGTTTCTTCCTGCTGCACTCGGAGTTTGGTATTTGCTTCACGAAATACAAGGAGTTCAACTGGGACACAGTGTTGCCGCGAGTTCTGTCACGTGTGGTGGATCAGGGTCTGCAGGAGAATGCACCAACAGGGCTTGTATACCACATAGGATGCCCCCTTGACCATAGCAACCTGATTCTGAACATTGCACTGAAACCTCTCCATATAACAAGTTGCCTTTACATATAAGGGTCTGCTGGCTGCACCATGTCAGTCACAAGCCATTTGGAAGCCAATGGCAGATCCACATGGCCCCACCTCAGATGTTTTATCACACATTTGCTCACCACTGCTCTAGGCCCACTACTCAGCAGGATCCAAATTATTGAGATCTCTGTTCTACACCATTTTCATCAAAACCAGTCAATCAAGGCACTGTCTGGTACACTCGTGATCAGCAACAGGACATCCAAATGTTCTTCATTGCCACCTGGTCATTGGAATTTCAAAAATTTCATGGTATTTATCTAGCCAATTTTCAATTATGAAGTTGGAAGCACTATGGCTTTCAAATCATTCAGGAATCATTCAATGGTGAGGAAGCTCATTTCAATGAAAAATTTGAAGAACTCTCACAGGCAAGGCTTCCCAAAGAGTGGCCTAAAAGTCACATGAATCCAGGCCCATCGAGGTCTACAATTGAGGTCCATGTGTGTTTTGACTAGCAAATATGGCTTCCAAGTCTTTCAGAAAAAAATAATTTGATATCCTGGCTGAGATTCCCAGTGCTCTGTGGAAAGCCACCCTAGGACTAGATCTCAGTTTCCAACGGAGACTCTCATGCATGGCCTCCTAAATTCTTAACACAATTCATGGCAATACTTCTTTGATGATTGATCCAGAACTGAGTGTTTAAGGGGAATGACACCAGAGTTCAAGCCCAGGTGGATCCAGTCATCTCTTCCAACTGCCACACGAATGACTACAATTAAAACCAAAACACTTCCACATGGTCCTCACCTTCTTCCAGAGAGACACTCATCATTACCTCTGGCTGGAGTTTTTCATGTGGGACGCATCCCAAGAGAGTGTCCGAAATAATCTTCCTTGCCCCTCATTTGCCTAAAGTCAGGGTGGCATGGTCACCCTTCCTGTGAACCTGGAGTGATCCAATAGGCCTGCTTCTCCAATTTGAGGCCTACTGACTCTCAGGGATAGATTCTTTAAGTAATTTGGAGTCACAAGAAAACACAAGCACCTCTGCAGTTCTTCAAAGAACTCATTTGACCTAAAGGATCCCTATTCTCACTTGATAGAGGTCAGAATCCTAACAGAGGAAGGCAAGAGACTCATCAACAATGACAGATTTTGGCCATTTTTGTTTTGATTGCACACATGCAATCTATCTTTAGATCCATCATGTGCTGAGAATCTAAGCCACAACCTCATACAGGGCCAAGAGGCTGATTTAGACACATCCTTTTACAAGCAATTAAGCAAAGATCCACAGGTGATGCCCATTCATTTCCATTTGAAAACTGTTTTCTTCAGGTTTCACAAAGGGGTGGCCTGAGGCAAAGACCTTCCTGACATTCAGGACAACAGAACCATAGGTAAGCAAATGAACCAAAGCAGGGTTTCTCCACTGAGAATTTCCGGGTCACACTGATATCTGAGTTTTCTAAGATGTTCCCATTCTCTACAGCTATCAAGTATATGGACATGTCTCAGAGCTTGGAGGTGGTACATATCTTGGAAACAAAACCATGAGACTATTCTGGAGAGTGGCCAGAATTCAGGAAGAAAACAGGAACTTAGGAATTTAGTAGGTGTTGCCCATCCATAAGGCAAACCAAAGTCCATTCTTCAATTAGGCAGGATGAATGCTGGGAAGTTTTCTACTAGACAGGACACATCCTTTGATGCCTTCTCTTTTCTAATGTCTACAACCACGGACACAGTGGGATACTCAAGACTTAGAAACACTAGCCTTGTCAAACGACTTACTAGAAACAGTCCACTCCAACCCAAAAAAACTGCCTTTTCTATCTATTCTCAGAACATGAGAGAAAAGCACAAACTCACTGAACACCCACAAAGGCACCTCCTTAACCCAAGTAGGTCTGTGACTATCTGGAGTGTCCTCTAAATGGTGGGCCATACTATGTTCCCCTGAAATGGCCTGTCCTTTCTCAGATCTGGTCTCCTTGGCCAACACTGTGAAGTTGTCAGGAGCCAGTGGTGAACCAATACCTGCTTTCTCATGAAAGGCCCCTCTTCAGAGCTCTTCTGCCATTTGACAATCCTCATATCAGTCGGTACCAAGGAAGACTGACTCTGTCCTTGGTAAATCCAAACAAGTGAGACCACTGGGACTGGGACTGGGACTGGCTCTGGGTGCCTGGCTTCCTGCATCACAATTTCAGATTTTTTGATCACCAAGAAAGAGAGGTGAGGTCACTTTCTTTAGGAACTGAATGAGGTCACTACCTTGGCCACCACTTTGTCCTAACAGTTGCTTCGAAAGGTCCCATGAAATTGAGGCTGCCCCTACATCCTTTGACACTTTCACAAGTTAGAATGGTATATCAACCATAGGCACCTGTAAACAGCTCTCCACACAGGCATGGTTTCATCAGTTCTCTACATTACGAAAGGAGAGGCTGATTCAGACACATCCCTTCATACTGACCCTGTTGTTTGCCATGGAATATGACTTTTCCCCTCTTAGGTCCTTCATAGCTGCCTGCAACTTCTTCAGGGTATAATTTCTGCATGGTCCTTTGATGTTCTCAGCAGGTGGAAGATCCCCTACATTACTGTATTGTAAGATAAACTCTGTCTCGGCTCCTCTGTAAAGTTAGTTTGAGGGAACAATGTATGGTTAGGCTTAATAACATGTTTCATTTGAGTTAGGAATCATTCTGCTTAATGAATAATGCTATTGGGAACTTGCGATATTTACAAGAATATATTGGTGAAATATAAGTTTGAAAACAGAAATCTAGATAAGATTTGAATCCAGGAAGGGCATTGGGCTGTTGATTGGGATACTTAGCTTTGAATTATGTTCTGCACAGATGTCTCAGATAAATCAATATACAATGGCATAGGACCTTGTACCTTGGATGATTGCTTGTCGAAGAGATCATCCAGTCAAAAAGGGATAGTCTTTAGGATTAGGAAGATAGTCGGTATGTTAGAAAAAAGAGTGAGTATAGGATTTGGACCAAAAGTTCTTTAGCAATAGGGTTTCGGATAAAGAGTGAATGTAAATGTCAGCACATGTGAAGAGTCAGTCACAATGATGAACTGGGGAAAATATGTAGGAAAGCAGATATCAATAGAGACATTAGGAAATCAGGAAAATATAAAGTGAGTGATAGGATTAGTCATTTTCAACAGGGTTGAGGTTGAATATATTATCTTAAGAAGAAACAAATATGTAGTCACCAATAGGATTGATTTGAGAGCGTTAGGCAACCTGGATATGGATGTGTTTAGTAATCCATGCTCACTTTCCATTTAGGCTTTGGTGAAAGGTTAATAAAATAGGTACTTGTTACTTACTGTTTTTCTGTATGCTTAACAAAACACTGTTGAAGTCTTGAGGACTGTTTGCTAATCTTGTTTCCAGAATGTGCTGTCCCCAACTGCCAAACTGCAAATGTATACCCTCACCCGTTTGCACGCAAACCACCCACTTGCCCTGACCCATCAATAAACTTCCCTCCCTGCCCTCTCCAAGGAAAGCATATAAGCTCTGCTTAAGCTGTTCTCATTGCTCTCTGCTCTATTCAAGTGAGCTCTGAGCCCCAGAATGCTGGACCCATAATAAACCATTTACTGTTGCTTGAGACATTCCTCTGGTGGTCTCTTCCTCTGATGCTTGCCCGACCTTTACATCTGGAGGCACGAGCAAGATCCGGCAGCGGCGGATGAAAGATCCCCAAGGGGCTCTTTTCAGGGTAAGTAAGGGAACTCTTTTTGGTTTTAGGTTTCAGGTTAGGGCTTGGCAAAATGGCTATTGGTGATGAGCGTGAGCTCTCTCTGACAGAGGCTGACATACGTGTCACAGAGCCACAGGCCACGTCCCTGGGGGATGCCCCAGAGGACTCAGGAAATCGAGGAACAATAGTCTCCTTGACTCAGTGATATTTTGCTTCGGATTCAGTATTGCCAGCCCATCAGGTTTTGCCGGCTACTCAGTCCTGGCCTCAGTATTGGACGTCCATTGCCTGTCTTTATTGTCTTGTCTTGTCAGTGTAGTGTGTGATTTCTTTCACTGTTTGTGTATCTCTCATTTTGGGACAGAGCACTTCAACACCTCTCTTCCTGACCCTTGATCACTGGACCAAAGTCTGTGCAAGGCCCAGAATATTTCTTTTTCAGTAAATTGCTGGACCTGGCAGACCCTCTGTGCCTCAGAATGACCCACCTTTGGAGTTGGATAGCCCCTAGAAACATCTACTTCCCACTAATTTGAAACGTCAGAGATTTTGTCTTTCAACCGAGGCCACATAGACATCCAGATCAACAGCCATATATCTTAACTTTGCAGGACCTCTGCAAATCTCCTCCTGCATGGGTGAAGCCTTTCTTTGTCTCTGCGCCCACTCCTACTCCTTCCACCATGATTCTATCTCACAAACCCTCTGCTCTTTCTCCTCCAACCTCTGTTCTCCCTGAGTCTCAAGACTCTACTGGACTCTCCTACCCTTCTTATCCGCTGCCGTCGTCCACCAACCCCCAACAACCTCTAAGTGATTCCTTTGCTGCTGACTCAGCCTCTCCGCCATTGGAGAAAGCTAGGCCGGCCCAGCGCCCACCAGATGACTCCCCCTTGTCACACACACAGCCCCTCCTTCCCTGGAGAAAGCTGGCCCGGCTAAAAGAACTCAAAGAACTCCCTGGCGTTTTCACACCTGCCTACTTGGGATGACTGCCAACAAATCCTAGGGATTCTTTTCATGACAGAGGAACGAGAGAGAAACTTTCTGGAGGCTGGAAAAAAATATCCTCGGACCAGATGGGTGACCAACACAACTTCCCAACATAATCAAAGCCGGCTTACCCTTAAACTGACCCAACTGGGACCCCGACACCTTTGAAGGTAGGGAGCATCTGTCCACTTATTGCCGGGCCCTAATAGTGGGTTTCCAACCGGCCGCTAGCCAACCAAATAATTTGGCCAAGGTAAGAGAGATTATTCAAGGGCCTGATGAATATCCCTCTATGTTTCTAGAGAGAATTATGGAGGCGTATAGGAGATATACTCCTTTCGATCTTCAGGCAGAGGATCAAAAGACATATGTCATGATGGCCTTCATTGGGCAAGCTGATCTGGATATTAAAAGAAAGTTACAATACTTAGATGGATTACAAGATATGACTTTGAGAGATTTACTCAGGGTAGCCGAGAAAGTATCCTATAAGAGAGAAACAGAGAGAACGAAAGGGAGCAAAGGGAGGATGACAGATGAAAAAGACAGATGAAGGTATTAACTAAGGTCCTGGTCACAACAATAAATAGGCCAGAAATAAAGAAACAGGGAGACAAGAAACGATACCTGGGTCCCCACCAGAGGCCACCCTTGGCCTCAGATCAATGTGCCTACTGTAAAGAAAAAGGACACTGAGCCAAAAAGTGCCCTAGAAAGAGACAGCCACGCCAGACAGCCTTTCTGACTCTGGAGGTTGACTGAGAATGTCGGGGCTCAGATCCCTTCCCCGAGCTCAGGGTAACTTTTGAAGTGAAGGGGACCCCATAAACTTTGAAGTGGATACAGCAGCAGTATACTCAGCCCTTAAGGCCCCACTGGGCCCTCTATCAAATAAAAGGTCTCTAGTTCAAAGGGCTAACAGCAGTAAATATCAGACTTAGACAACTAAGAGGACCATGGAAATGGGGAAAGGAAAAATCCAACATTCCTTCCTAGTAATCCCAGAATGCCTGGCCCCATTGATGGGCAGAGATCTGCTCAGTAAGCTCCGGGCCAAAACAACTTTTAACCCCGAAGGCCCCAAAATGAAATTTCTAAATCCTTCATTAAAAACTCCTATAGTCATGGCTTTATAAATGTCAGTCAAAGATGAACATCCACTTTTCACACACCCCAAGAATGATCAAACAGGCAAGCTACCCCAGAAATGGATAACAGATTACCCAGATGCCTGGGCAAAAATTGTTGGGTTAGGACTAGCCATGAAACAACCTCCAAGAACAGTGGAGTTAAAAACCTCAGCCTCCCCAATCAATGTCAAACAACATCCTCTGAGCAAAAATGCTAAAGATGGGTTAAGGCCCCATATTCAGAAATATCTGGCTTTAGGGTCCTAAGGCCCTGTCAATCGGCCTGGAACACTCCCCTGCTACCAGTAAAAAATCCAGGAACTGGGGACTATCCCCGTTCAAGACCTAAGAGAGATCAACAACAGAGTGCAGGACATTCACCCCACGGTAAATAATTTGTACAATCTGCTTATCACTCTGAACCCTGAGTAGAAATGGTATGGACATAAAGATGCTATCTTTTGCATGCCTCTGCATAAAGACAGTCAGTTTCTGTTTGCTTTTGAGTGGGTAGACCCAGAAACCGGAACGTATGGTAAACTAACATGGACTAGACTCCCACAGGGGTTCAAAAACTCCCCCACTCTCTTTGATGAAGCCCTCCACAGAGATGTCAACAACTTCAGAACTATGCACCCCGAAGTCACCCAGCTTCAATACGTGGATGACCTGCTACTGCAGCCAACACTAAGGAAAACTGTGAGTCTGGGAACCAAGCACTATTATGTAAGCTTGCTCAACTCGGGTATAGAGCTTCTTCCAAAAAACCCCAAATTTGCCAGCAAGAAGTAGTCTTCCTGGGCTATTCCCTTAGAGGTGGTAAACGTTGGCTCACTGAGCCCAGAAAACAAACGGTTGTGCAGATACCCCCCCCCCCAGCAGCAGACAACACAAAGAGTTTCTTGGGACTACTGGGTTTTGCAGGTTATGGATTCCTGTGTTTGTGTCCTTAACTTCTCCTTTATACCCGCTGTTAAAGGGAGATGCCCAATTCCAATGGACCCCTGAGCACCAGCAAGCTTTTGATAACATCTTACGACACTGGCACTGAACTCCTCAACTTCACTGAGCCAAGCCTGCAATTTCAGAAAGCCCTACACTACGTTAAAAATGTACATCAATTCACACACCTTGGTCCAAAGAAACTGCAGGCATTCCTGAAGGATCAAGAACAGAGTTTTCCCACTAACCGACTCACAGCGAAAGGACATAACTGAACGGGTAACAAAACCCTGTCCGTTCTGTCAATAGAACAATTACCCTTCCAAACTTCCTGTAGGAAAGCGCCTATGAGCAACCAGACCAGGAAATTCTGGGAAGTGGACTTTACTGAAATTTAGCCAGCAAGGTATGGACTTAATATCTCCTAGTGTTTGTAGATATATTTTCAGGATGGATTGAAGCCTTCCCCACAAAAAAAAGGCACAAATGGTGGTAGAAAATCCTGAAAGATATTTTTCTATGATACGGCCTACCTAAGGTAATAGGGTCTGATAATGGACCGGCGTTCATGGCCCAGGTAAGTAAGGGGTTAGCCAGGATCCTGGGGATAAATTGGAAGTTACATTGTGCTTATAGACCGCAGAGCTCAGGACAGGTTAAAAAAATTAATAGAACCATTAAAGAGACCTTAACGAAATTAAGCTTAGAGAGGGCATCAAAGATTGGACTATGCTCCTGCCTTATGCACTGTTTCATGCAAGAAATACTCCCTCTGTTTCTTTGTGTAACCTCACCTCCTATAAAATTCTCTATGGGGCCCCTCCTCCAGTAAGGACCTAACCACAACTCTAAGACCTACCGATCCCTTCCACACCCCCTTGCTTGACAAACTTAAAGCTATTGAAAGAACTCAGGGATACCTGTCAAAACAGCTGGCCACTGCCTACCAACCTGGTGAAGAGGAGACTCCACATCGATATCAAAAAAGAGACTTCATCTACATAAGATGACATCAGGTGTCATCCCTGGAACCCCGCTGGACAGGACCATACCAGGTGCTAATTATAAAACCTACAGTGGTAAAGGTAGACGGAATCACTTCCTGGATCCTAATTCTCATCTCAAGCCTGTGCCCTGTCCAGACACTGGCTTGAAAGTGGAAAAGACTGGTAACCCTTTCAAATTGCATATTTGCCATGTGGATAAGGCTATAGACTCTCCCCTTGGCCACCACTAGTCCTAACCATCATCAGCCCATTCAGCAGTGATGGCTGATCACAAATCCAATTAGACAAGAAGTATGGTCTGTCTCACATACAGCCCCCTTAGGGACCTGGTGGCCAACTCTCCACCCAGATATTTGTCAGCTGTGTATACGTCTTTCCAATTGGGATATCTCTGATGAAGAGGATCCCACTAAAATTCCATTAAATTTCTCCCGTACCATAGATAATGGAAACAAACATTATGGATGTAGGAACACGCAAGCCTGATGCAGGTTGGCTAGCCTAGATTACTATGTTTGCCCGGTGGACTATCAAAGCCACAAACAACCACGGCTGTGTGGGGGAAAAGCCGTCTTCTTCCGTAAGTCATGGGGATGTGAGCATACAGGGGCTGCCTGGTGGAACCCAAACTCCTCATCAAATTCAGTTCACAGCATTGGCCATATTACCAATTAGACAACCAAAACCGATGGCCCCCAGAGGGGTCTCTAGATCCTCAAATTCTGTGTGACTATTTCAACTTCGGCAAGTGATCAAAAGGATTGAAGAAAATTCCCCTATGTGTAGGCCTTTTCCCTCCTTTGCTCACATCACGAAATATGTTTCTCCAATAGATCCTTCTGCTCCAGATTCTCTGCTGTCACTCTCACATCAACAACCTGATTTCTCCCCTCCAATTACTAGATCAAAACCCCAAACCTCCTCTGGTTCTCAGACCATTGCCCCCATGCTGAGGCAGCAGGTACTGAGGTACCCTTCCACCCACTCACTCCTCTCTTCTCCTGTCAGTGCCCACACCGGGTCCCACCAGGTCCTCTTACCAGCTAACCCAAAGCTCAAACCAGCTGAGGAGTGCCCTCAGACGCCTATCCAAGATGTAATGAAAATGGCCTTTAAAGTTGCTTTGTCATCACTAAAAACAGGTTACTAAGAATTTAAAGTCCCTCACAGGCTTTTTAGATACTCATTCCCGTCTTCCCATCTGCTCTACCTGTTCTACTGCTCAAGTTTTGTTGCCAGGAAAATCCCAAACCCTTTTCCCATTATTCTTTTATATCTCTTTTTCCTCATTCTCAGAACCACAGAACTGCTCTCACCCCCCGCCTTCCCCGTCTTCCCCTCTGTACCAGGCCCACAGAAAAATCTTAAATGGCCTTCTCCAGAAGTCTTCATCGTGGCTGACTTTAGGACTTTCAGCAACAAAGTCTTTATAAAAGAGTTCAGTGTAGATAAACTTCCTCTTTTCGTGTTGCTCTGTTATACTTGGCCACTGGCTGGAAAAATCAGCCCTTCTAAGCTAGACACCCCCTTACTAGTTTTTCACAAAATATGTGAACAAGGCCTCTGGCCTTGAGCTGAGGCTTCCAGAGATGGCTACATTTCCAAGATAAAGAAGTTACCAACTGGGCTCCATGGTAACAGCTGGCAGGGAGAAAATAAAAGAGAAGAAAAAAGCTCTCCCCCTCCCAGGTGTCCTTAATAAGTTATCTTTCCCAGAGAAGAGGAAAATAAAAACAGAACCAAAAACTGCTTTTTGTGAACTTCTGCAGACTGTGAATTTCTGAGTCTTTTCCCTTACATGTTGGGTACAAAATTCTGAAACTACCTAAACTTGGGATTCAGGGGATTAATTGATTACAACAGAAGCAATGCCCTCTATATCCGGTTGCAACCAAATAGGACTATTTCCCTATCTTTGGTGCTATCTTAGGTGTCTTGCCTTGTCCATACCTACAACAGTATAATTCTATATACTTAAACATTGTTTATTCATAAAATTATCAACAGATGTGATTAATTATGTAATGGTGCAGATGTTTCCCCGAGTGCTCTATCATGAGGCAGGATCATTTAAATTTCAAATAGGGGGGCATACAACCCGGTTCCGCTGGCAACCTGTATCCTTCACTTTAGCCATCCTATGAAGAATAGTAGTTGCTGCAGAGAAGGGCACAGGAACCACTGCCCTAATCCATGGGACACAACAAATGACCCAATTAGAAGCAGCAATAGACCAAAACTTAAAGATATTAAAAAACCACCATCACAGCTTTACAAGAATCTTTAACCTCTCTCTCTGAAGTTGTTTTACAGAACAGGCGAGGGTTCGACCTCCTCTTCATGAGAGAAGGGGCCTTTGTCCTGCATTGAGGGAAGAATGTTGTTATTATGCCTACCATACTGGAGTTGTAAAAGAATCTATGATTAAATTAAGAAGACGCATTGAAGAGCATCAACAAGAGAGAGAGGCCCAAAAAGGGTGGTTTGAGTCTTGGTTCACAGAGTCCCCCTGGGTAACTATGCTTTTATCAGCCCTGGCCGGTCCATTAATAATCCTCACATTATTGCTAACTGTAGGACCCTGTTTGCTCAACCGTGTAGTTTCCTTTCTCCAAGCTCAAATTGGACAAGTTAAACTTATGGTAATCAGAAATCAATATACCACACTAGCAAACATAAAATGTGACATCCTCAATGATCACTATTATGATTTAATGTAACCAAAAGAAAGTGGGGAATGAAAGGTAAATAAAATAGGTAATTGTCACTTCCAGTTTTACGGTATGCTTAACAAAACACTGTTGATATCTTGAGAACTGTTCGCTAATCTTGTTCCCTGAATGTTCTGTACCAACTGCAAAACTGCAGAATGTACTCCCTCACCCATTTGCACGCAAACTGCCCACTCGCGCTGACCCATCAATAATCTTCCCTCCCTGCCCTCTCCAAGGAAAGTATATAAGCTCTGCTTAAGCTGTTCTCAGGGCTCTCTGCTCTATTCAAGGGAGCTCTGAGCCCCAGCATGTTGGACCCCCATAAACTTTTGGCTGTTGCATTAGACAGTCCCTGGTAGTCTCTTCCTCCGATGCTCGCCTGACATTTACATTGGTAAAATAATAAGTGTGACCATTGCTTCTGTGTCGAAATGTACAAATTATTATTGGGGGTACAAATAGGTGTACCCTGTGATATGAATATAGAGATAATGCATGAATAGACAATACTGTGAATAAATAATATAATGGATTCCAAATTTAATAATGGATTCAATTGATATCTGAAAATATAAAGGAAATCTTATATTGATATACATACATTCATTCCAACCAGTAAAACATCTAAACGTTATATTAGGATTATGATTTATCATGAAGAGTGTGTAAGTTTTCCTTCAAAATTGATTATGGAAGTTGAAAATAATGTGTTTGGAAAGAAGTCTCATGAAAAGACCAGACAAGAAACCTGGAGGAATCCATGTGTTCTGAAGCAGGAAGTTATTGAAAGTGAAACAAATGCCTATAAGTTTGCTAACTTGTGGATGAAATATATATCTTATGATGTGCATAAATTGAAGAAATAGTAATGTAGCAGTGTTGAATAAAAATGAATGTCAAAATACACATCATGTCCCATAGTAATCTACTTGCATTGATGTTAAACTGGGTCAGTTACTGTACAAATTTAGTATTTGTATGCAACGTTAACTAAAGTTAGTTTTCAGTACTGGTAACAAATATGTATTTCAGGTGGATGAATATTTCTGAGAATAATCTTGTGAATACGTGATTATAAATCCATACACATGAACATGAATGAATTTAGGGAGTGTATATAAGACACATATATTTCATATTTTGAAAAATCTGGAGAGTATATATATACAAAAAACACACATGCAGAGACATTAAATTACCAATATATATGCCAATCGAAATTTATCATGAAATATATATCATCCACAGATGCAAAAATATTTCTTTTACTGAACATGGATTTATGTTTAATGTTGTTCAACTAGGAAGCTCACCCATAGGTTGAATTTTAAGATCCAACAGGGTTTAGGAGGAGTGATCTCTTCTCATAATTTGTATCTGCCAAGTCAGCCACCTCACAAGAATGTACATGTGATACCAGGTAGGATTCTATATGTGCATTTAAAAATACATGTTCTGAATAGGCTACAGGGAAAGGGAGACAGGAATTTATATATTTATTAACTTTAAAAACACAAGGAGAACTATTTCAATTAAAAATTAACTAGATTTATAACACCTACCCTTCATAATGCAAATGGCAAGTCCAAATATACACCATGCCTCCTTTGAACTGCTTGTATTTCTATTCTGTTTGGGTTAGTTTTCTCCATCATATTAGGATTAGCAGTCAGAGTCTAGTAGTTTATGAGTTAGTGTCAGGGATTAAGTATTTCGAATGGAAAATTGGAAAATGAATCCAATGTGTATGCATATATGTGCTACACAAAAATCTTCCCACTCTCATCCACAACAATGCCTTGACATTAACTTCGCCCCAAGTAAGACATAATTAGAGGAGAAGAGTTAGAAAATCTGTGAATGCATATGTGGAATGGAATATACTCAGGATTTCACAAACTTGGAAGTGGTAGAGCAGTTTCCAAAAGTAAGGCACATGGTAAACACTCCACAAACATGGAGTTCTGTTGGCCTAAAGACTTCTTGATAAACTGCCTCTGAGGTTGGGCACTTGAAATATATGTTGTTGTCAGTAGCTTTAGCTTACTTTCTAGTGAGACCATCAAAGCTGGGTCTGCATCTATGTGACCTGGAGGACATTGTTTCTAATTTTCCAATGAACATGAGGCAGCAGTGCGAATACTCTCTTTGTAGTTAAACTATGGCCACTGGGAGCTAAGTGACTCACCGTGTGAACTGTGAAGCCATTTGGTCCTCCTCCACTTTTCGTGGTGGTTCTTGCTGCTGCACTGGGACTTTGGTATTTTCTTCATGAAATACAAGGAGATCAACTGGGACACAGTGCTGAAGGGAGTTCTGTCACGTGTGGAGGTCATGGTCTGCATGTGAATGCACCAACCAGGATTCTATCCCACATGGGTTGCCCCTTTGTCCATAGCAACCTGATTCTGAACATTGCCTTGAAATCTCCCTATACAAAAAGATGCCTTTACATGGAAGGTTCTGCTGGCTGTACCATGTCATTCACAAGCCATTTGGAAGCCAGTGGCAGATCCACATGGCCCCACCACACATTTTATCACACACCTTCACACCACTGCTCTAGGCCCACTAATTTGCAGGCTCCAACTTACTGGCATCTCTGTTCTACACAATTTTCAAGAAACCTAGTCAGTCAAGGCACTGTCTGATACACTCATGATTAGCAATAGGACATCCAAAGATTCTCCAGTGCCACCTGGTCATGGGAATTCCAAAAATTTCATGGTGTTTATCTAGCCATTTTTTTGAGGATGAAGTTGGAGGAACTGTGGTTTTCAAAAACCATTAAATGTTGAGGAAGCTCATTTCAATGAAACTCTGGAGAACTCTCATAGGCAAGGCTTCCCAAAGAGTTGTCAAAAGGTCACATGAAGCCAGTCCAATTGAAGTCTACAATGTGAGGTACATGTGTGTTTTGACTCTCAGCTATGGCTGCCAAGACTTTAAGAAGAAAATCATGGATTATCTTGGCTGAGATTCCCAGTGCTCTGTGGCCTTGATCTAAGTTTATAAGGGCTACTCTCATGCGTGGGCTCCTAAAATCCCAACAAAGCTCATGGCAATACTTCTCTGAGGTCAGTTTCAGAATTCAGTCTCTATAGGGATTCACACTAGAGTTCAAGCCCAGGTGGACCCAGTGATTTCTTCCAATCGCCACACAAATGACCAAAATTTAAACGAAAACACTCCCATATGGCCCTCATCTTATCCACATAGACACTCATCATAACCTCTAGCTGGAGGTTTCTATGAGGGGCGCTGGACAAGACAGTGTCCAAAATAAGCTCCCTTGCCCGTCATTTGCCTAAAGTCAGGGTGGCCTGGAAACCCTTCCTCTGAACCAGGAGTGATCAAATAGGCCTACCATTATTACTGTTCCACTTCTCCAATTTGAGGCCTACTGACTGTGGGGTTTAGATTCTTCATGTGGATTGGGGTCATGAGAAAACCCAAGCACCAATGGGATAGACTCTGAAGGGCTTTGAAAAACTCATTTGACCCAAAGGATTCCTATTCTCACCTTATGGAGGTCAGGAAACTTACAGAGGAAGGCGAGAGACTTCATCCATAATGAGTACTCTTTTGGCCATTTTGGTTTTGGATGCACACATGGCATCTTTCTTTAGATCCATCAGGTGCTGAGAATCTAAGCCACAGCCTCACACAGGGCCAACAGGCTGATTCAGACACATCCCTTTCGAAATCAATTACTCAAAAAGGGACAGGTGATGCCCATTCATTTACATTAGAGAACTGTTTTATTCAGGCTTCACAACGGGGTGGCCTTAGGCAAAGACCTTCCTGACATTCAGTGCTATAGAACAATAGGTAAGCAAAAGTCCCAAAGCAGGGTTTCTCCACTGAGACTTTCCTGGTAACATTGATATCTGAGTTTTCTGAGATTCTCGCCATTCCCTTCAGCTATCCAGTACATGGCCAAGTCACAGAGCTTGGAGGTGGTACCTATCTTGGTCACAAAATCATGAGCCTATTCTGGAGAGTGGCCAGAATTCAGGAAGAAAACAGGAACTTAGGAAGATTTCAGGTCTTGCCCACAAATAAGGCAACCCTCTGTCCTTTTATAAATTGGGCAGCGTGAATGTTGGGAAGCTTTCTCCTAGACAGGACACATCGATTGATGCATTTTCTTTTGTAATGTCTACACCCACGGACACAGTGGGATACACAGACATAGAAACACTTGCCTTGTCAAATGACTTAATAGAAACAGTCCACTCCAAACCAAACAAACCAACTTTCCTACCTATTCTCAGAACATGAGACAAAACCACAAACCCACACTCATTCCCACAAATGCACCTCCTTCCCCCAAGAAGGTCTGTTACTAACCGGAGTGTCCTCTGCCTGGTGAGCCATTCTTTGTTCACCCGAAATGGCCTGCCTGTTCTCAAATCTGGACTCCTTGGCCCACTCTGTGAAGTTGTCAGGAGCCAGCTTTGAGCCGCCACTACCTGCATTCTCACTGAAGACACCTCTTCAGATTTTTTCTGGCATTTGACCATCTTCACATCTGTAAGTACCAAGAAAGACTGACTCTTTCCATGATAAATCCAAAAAAGTGAGATCTCTGTGACTGGTACTGGGCCTGACCCTGGGTGCCTGGTTTCCGGGATCCCAAGTTCAGAGAGTTCCATCACAAAGAAGTGAGGTAGGTCACTTCCTTCATGAACTGAATGAGCTCACAGCCTTGGAAAACACTTTGTCCTAACAGTTTCTTCCTAAGGTCCCATGAGATGGAGGCTGCCCCTACTTCCTGTGACACTTTCACAAGTTAGAATGGTATATCAACAATAGGTACTGGGAGAGAGATCTCCACACAGGGTTGGTTTGGTCCATTTTGTCTACATTAAAATGTGAGAGGCTTATTCAGACACATCTCTTCATCCTGACCAGGTTGTTTGCCATGGAAAATGACTTTTGCTCTCTCAGGTCCTTCATAGCATTCTATATCTTCTTCAGGGATAATTTCTGCATGGATCTTTGAGATTCTCAGCAGGTGGAAGATCCCCTATATTCCTGGATTGTAAGACCAACTCTATCCCTGCACTGCTGTAAAGTTAGATTGAGGGAACAGTGTATGGTTAATGTTAATATCATGTTCTATTTGCGTTAGGAGTCATTCTGCTGGATGAATAACGGTATTGGGAACCTGAGATATTTACAAGAATATATAGGTGAAATATAAGTATGGAAACAGAAATCTAGGGAAGACTTGAAGCCAAGTAGGACTCTGGGGCCTTGAGTAGCATACTTTGCTTTGAATTATATTCTGCACAGATGTCTGAGATAAATTGATATACAAAGAAATAGGATCGTATACACTAGATGATTGAATAACATACAGAATATCCAATAAAAAAGGGATAGTCTGTAGGATTAGCAAGATAGTCAGTAGGTTTAGAAAGAAGAATGAGTATAGGATTTGTACCAAAAGTTCTTTACAAATAAGGTTTCGGGTAGAGAGTGAATGTAAATGTCAGCACATGTAAAGAGTCAGTCACAATGACGAATTGGGGAAAATATGTAGGAAAGCAGATATAAATAGAGACGTTAGGAAGTCAGTAAAAGTATGAAGTGTGTAATTTGTTTAGACATTTTCAACGGTTTGAGTCTGAATATATAACCTTAGGCAGAAACTAATATGTTGTCACAAATTGGATTGACTTTTGAGAGCATTAGGTAACCAGGCCATGGATGTTTTTATTAATCCATGCTCACTTTTTATTTAGGCTTTGGTAAAATCATAAGTGTGACCTTTGCATTTTGTGTCCAGAATATTATTGTGATAAAATGTATATGTAGATCAGGTGACTTGAGTATTTCTTCCACCATTTCTGTAGCAATATTTTGTAGATGTATAAATTACTATTGAGGGTACAAATAGGTGTACCCTGTGTCTATGAATATGCAGATAATGCATGAATAAACCATACTGTGTGTAAATAATATAACTTGCTCTACTTTAAATAATGGATTGAATTGATATCTGAAAATATAAAAGAAATCTCATATTGATATACAATCATTCACTGCAACCAGTTATACATCTAATGGTAATATTATGGTTGTGGTTTATCCTGAAAGGTGTGTGAGTTTTGTTTCAAAAGTGATTATGGAAATCAACAATAATGTGTTTGGAAAGAAGTCTCATGAAAAGAATAGTCAAGAAACCTGTAAGAATACATGTGTTCTCAAGAAGGAAGTGATTGAACATTATATATCATACTATAAATAATGTGCATAAACTGCAGAAATAGTAATGTACCAATGTTGAATAAAAATGAACATCAAAATACACATCATGTCCCATAGGAATCTAATTGCATTGATGTTAATCTGGGTCAGTTACTGTAGAAATATTAGGATTTTTATCCACCATTCACTGAAGTTACTTTTCAGTACTAGGAAAAAAGTATGTATTTAAGTTGGATGAATATTTCTGAGAATAATCTTGTGAAAATTTGATTATAAATCCACATAAATCACAAAACATTATAAACACAAAAGTCACATGGACATTAAAATCTAGCAATATATATGCCAATTTAAATCCATCTTGAAATATATATCATCCACTGATCCAAAACTATTTATTTAATGAACTTGTATTTATGTATAATGTTGTTCAGCTAGGAAGCTCCCCCATAGATTGAATTTTCTGTTCCAAATCAGTGTTTAGGAGGAGTGATCTCCTAAATGTGTATGCAAATATGTGCTACACAAAAATCTTCCCACTCTCATCCAGAACAATGCCTTGATATTACCTTCACCCCAAGTAAGACACAGTTGGAGGACATGAGTTAGAAAATCTGTGAATACATATCTGGAATGTAAAATGGTCAGGAGTTCACAACCTTGCAGGTTGTAGAGGAGTTTCCAAAAGTAAAGGACAGGCTTGATAGACCCAACCTGATCTTTTATTAGAATTGGGAGCCATCTTGCCAGAAAGCCATGAAAAGATAATTTGGGCTTTACTATAAATTACTGCAAATTCTGAACCTGCTTGGAATGCCTGTCCGTGCCTTGAACTCATCCATGCCTGGCTCTCTGACCAGATAACAGTGCTCTCTGAAACATTAGTGACACCTAATAAATATTGGCCTTCCCAGGCCAGACAACGACCCTCTCTGAGTCTCTAATGGTCCTCATAATTTCTGATGTTGGGGCCAGCAAAAAAAATGTAAACTACCATCAGTGTGATGCTTTCAAAGTTCTGTTATCTGTAACCCCCTTTTTGTGTAACTTTCTGGGCTATATAGCTGGGCTGTAGGAAAGGTGGTGTTGCTGTCTTGTTCCCGCCATTTTTGGAGGGAGAGGCAGCCTGGCCAGTTTTAATAATAAGCCTGCCTTAATTTGATTTTAATTGGAGTCACTGGTCTTTTCTTGCATCCTATTCCAACATTTTGGAGTTCCCCAGTGAGATGACCCTGCCCGACCAGATCACAAGACCAGACTGCTGAAAATTCTGAAGCTGGCCTTCCCTCCAGGGCTACGGGCTGGGGAGCCACTCTAGGGGGTGCACAACTTGAGATGTTCCAAGGCCTTGGAGTGAGCCGTCGGTCTGGGGAGCACTGCAGTGAACCACCGCACTGAAACTATTAGCAAGTACCTGGTGGAGGAGGCCTCCATAGGTAAGTGGCACCTTGATAACATCTTATATCTGGTTAAGGGAGATCTCTTCTAATGACAGAGAGGTGGCCTGGGGAGGCTCACATTCACTCCTGTCCAGGATAGTAATGAGAATCGTTCTGTCCTCTGTTCCGTTTTGTAGGGAATTCCTCTGGAAGGTTAGAGAGGTGCCAAGGGACACGCATGCGCTCCTACCCCAGAGCTTTAGCAAGACGTTGAATTGCTCATCTGTTTTTCTGTTTTGGCACCGGGATTCTGTTTTTTTTTTTTTTTTTTTTTTTTTTTGTGTGTGTGTGTGTGTGTGTGTGTGTTTTGTTCTGTGTTCTATATGTTTTTTGTTTGTTTGTTTTTGTGCGTTTTGTTTTGTGATTTCTGTGATAAAATCTTAAGGATATTGAACGTGAAAATGGGTAACAAAGCAAGTAAGCCTGACACCTTTTTGGACTGTGTTTTAAGGAACTGTGATGAACTTTACCACCATTTGTTAAGCAGAATGAGAGAAGGCCCTAGCTGGCTGCCTGGAGCACACCCAGTGCAGATGGTAATGCCTGCTGGGGAATGAAGAACTGAGTATCTCCCAGTATCTGCCGAAGCCCTGTTGCTTCAGGGAATTCCCTCCTTCGTTCCCTGCACTGCAAGGATAATGCCACCTCTGTCTTCTTAAAAAAAGAGAAAAACAAAAAGGGGACACTAAATGCAGTAAAGTCGCCATGGAGACACTTTATTTTATATTTCAGGTAGCTCCTCTGTGAAAACATTTGGTCCCCTTGTGGGGACATCTGTGGTGCCACTGGAGAAGGAGATTTTTCTCTTATTTGCTCTGTTTTAAAGGGTTCTGTCTGTCAGCCATTGTCTGGAGTTCATTTCTGTCTGTCTTGTGCCTTTTTTCTAGCCCTTTAAGACATGTGCAATAATGTGTTAATATTATAAATTGTTTCTTGGAAATGATCTTAGCTGAATGTGTGTCTAAATGATGATGTTTCATTGTACCAATCTGGTATCTGAATGGGTTTTTGAAGCATTCCACAATCTTGCAGTTAAAAGTCGGGTTTAGGTATTTGTTTAGTTCATGGTTTCAGATAATTCATGCCAGAGAACTTAAATACTTAGGATGGAAAATAAAGAACTCTACTTCCAAGTTGGCAAGTAACTTCCCAATCATTCAGTCTTTTTTTCACCAATTTTAAATTAGGTAGCCTGGGAAAATGTCACTGTGTGTACCAGTGCATTAATTTGGACAAGGATACTAAATCATAGTATGATATCTGTTGACAAAACAACTTGTAAAGATATAAAATTTTGTGAATTGTATCTTAAACTTGTATCATAATTTTCAACATCCTAACATGAAAATTATGGTTAAAATACCTTAGGCCTAAGGTTTCTGCTCAGAATAGCCTTTTTTCCTTCTTCTTCCAGACCTCAGCCAGGACTTATATTGAAATGCAAATGAAAGAAGCCTGTAAGCTTAGTAGGAGACTTATTTGAGGCCTAAGGGAAAAAAAAGGTAAATTGTATGGTATTTACCAATTACTGGCCAGTCATTTTTCTAGGACTCATAATTTTTTCCTTAGGTTCTTTATTTATTTTTTGAGCTCATGATTTTGCTCCTACAGACCTAGGTTAATGTTTTTCTGATCAGTAATATCTTTGACCAACTGTGGAATTTTTAAATCATTGCAATGGAGATTTCACCTGTGAAAAGCTACAAGGCCTTCACTTTTATTATGTGTGCACAATTTGTTATGTGTTGTATGTTTATATATATATATATATATATATATATATATATATATATATATATATATATCCATATATCATATATATGATACACAAATTAACTTATATAAGGAGCACTCATATTAAAAAGAACTCATAAAAACAATTTTAAAAAGTGGATCCAAAGATCTTTAATTCACGTGATTTAAATGTTTCAATTTAAATTGGGTAAACAGATAAATATAAATGTCTTTAAATTTAAGCTTACAAGTTTTTCTAGGTGTTCAAAAATCTAATAAACTATTAATGTCTACAAAAGGTCTAATATGCCTTTGTTCCAGGACTTTTCTTTCAATCAAAAAAATGGTTTACAGTGTTCAAAAAATTTGTCTAATATTTTGATAAATAAGTAAAGTAAATTTGATATGGGATTACTCATTCATGAGTACTTTTGTTTGATATCTGATTGATATACTAAGGTCTGTATAAGTTTGTACTAAAGTCTGTATAAGATTGTAAAAATCAGTCATGTGTAAAAGAGACAAAAATTTCTTAAACATAAGTTTACCCATAACATTAAGTTTATTAAGATTTAAATTTTCTAGAGCAAGCAACCATAAAAATTAAACAAATGTTTAAATAAGAACTGTTATTTTAGAGCACTGTACTGCCATTTCTTTAAAAGCTAAACTTGGTTAATGTAGAAACTTCAATGCAATTGTGATGCTATTAATGTGCTCATATTTTCCAGTTATACAACTCTATAAGGTAGAAACTTTAAAAGAGCATTATATCAAGCAGGTGTTCTGAAGTTGTATGGTAAATAAAATATATATTGGGGATTTATTTACCTGTTATCAATAATATATGTAAAGTTTTATGTTACTTTTTACATTGTGGAACAATTTAAATGTATTTTTAAGTTAATGAGACCCTAATCTATGTAAAGGTTAAAATCTTTCAGCCGTACTTTAATTCATGTTTTAAATGTGATATCATATGGTGTGAGCTAATGTTCATGTGACCTCAAACAATTTATGTAAACTTTGTAAAATGATATTTAAAAAAAAGATCAGCTTGAGAACTAAAGCATTTAAGATTTATAAGGAGCCCTGCTTACCTGAGATAAGACTCTTTGTCCCATCTTACTACATGTGAGAATGACTACGAAAGCAGTAGGTCAGATTTTATTTCATTTAAAGTTATGTTCAAATTTTTTTTTTCTGTCAAGATTACTAGGATCTCAAAAAGGTGATATAAAATATAACTCACCAAAAAATTCAGGGTAGCTATTACATGAACTAAGTATTTTTACTCTTGTTATAAAATTTTATTTTTTAATTTCTTTTTAAGTGATCTAAAGATTCCCTGTTGGTGTTTTACAGAAGTGTTGCTTTAAGAACACAACATGGGTTAATTTAAGAAAATAAGTCATCAACTACAAGACAGACAGAATAATAAGATCCCAATTAATAAAATATAAATAATTATAAACTTATAGACATTAAAGTGCAGTACTCTTAATATATGGCTGTTAAAATTTATTTGCTGGTTGTTTCAGATTAGGATTGAAAATTAAAGTTAAATGAAAAGGGCCAAAAAAAAAACAATATTTGACTCTTGCCCTTTGAGTCAGTCTGAATCCAGGGAACAGGGGACTTCTCTATGAGCTTTGCAACTCTGGGCCACATAACCTCCCGATCAGGGAGATTAATGAGACCACTAGAGAACAGAAAGCCAATCAGTGCATTTGCTACAAAGAGGAGAGTCCTCAGGAAAGGGAGACATCCCTGATGCTTCTGAGGGAAGCCACATGGTCAAGCAAGACCTGAACCCACCTAGCTCAAATTGCACTAGCAGAACTGAGAAGCTGCTCTCAAGTTTCCCAAGGAATGACTCCCATAAAAGCTCAGCTGACTGCTAACAATAGATAGAAACAAAAGTCATTTGACTGCTTCATCTTAAACACTTAGCAAAGACAGTTAAAACCAAAATACAGCCATTCCTGTTCATTTTAAATAATAATAATAATAATAATAATAATAATAATAATAATATTTTAAGGTATACACTTTATGTTAGCCTCCCAAAATAAGTAAAACTGTTGGCTACAAAGACTATCAAGAGGAGCTGCCAGAGGCAGAAGTTTTTAGTTTAAGGCCTACAGATATTCCTAACCTACAGGTAGGCTTGGTGTTTGCTAGTACGATTATCCAGCCCTGAGTAACAGAATTAAATGTTTCTCTATTAGACACAGAGGTCATACTACTGAAAGGATTTTGCAAAATCAGATGACATTAAATTATTAAACTGTATATTATGGGGAGGGGCAACTGTAACACTTAAAGTTAAATATTAAGTTGACAGTCCTGATAATTGGGGATATTAAAGACTGGTGAGGGTACTTCATATAGTGACATGATCCAGCTACTGCAACGTTTATTCAATACTCATGTTTTTTGTTTCTCTCATAGAAGAACCCATCCCCAGATGACTTTACAACCTGTTCTTCCTCAACAAGACTTCAAAAAGAAATGACTTCTAAAAGGCAACTCATATTCCTCAACTGACTTCAAAAAGGCAACTCATGTCTCTCACGCCATGCACACTCATGTCACCCTCTCTCAGCTGAGAAGAAGGCAAAATGAGAGACGACTCTCCACTTACACCAATGGAGCCCAAAATAAATAGACTATCAATATAAGTAATTAATTAAGTCAGGTAATATCAGGGAGACTGGTTTTCGGTGAGTTCTAAAAATTTGGAGACTGTTAACTGAGGGATTAAAATTTCCTCAGTGCTTTTCCACTAACCTATCAAGGATTACAAAGGGACACATAAGAAAAGGGGGGAATGATAGACCCAACCTTATCTTTTATTAAAATTGGGAGCCATCTTGCAACCAAACCATGAAAAAATCATTTTGGCTTTACTGTAAATTACTGCAAATTCTGAACCTGCTTGGAATGACTGCCCGTGCCTAAAACTCACCCGTGCATGGCTCTCTGACCAGATAGCAGCCCTCTCTGAAACTTTGTCACACCTCATAAATATTGGCCTTCTGTGGCCAGACAATGACCCTCTCTGAGGCTCTAATGGTCCTCATAAATTTTGATGTTGGGGCTAGCAAAAAAAAAAAAAAATGTAAACTCCCATTAGTGTGATGCTTGTCAGAGTTCTGTTATCTGTTACCCCATTTTTGTGTAACTTTCTGGGCTGCAAACCTGGGCTGTAGTAAAGGTGGGGTTGCTCTCTTGCTCCCGCAATCTTTGGAGGGAGAGGCAGCCCAGCCAGTGGAAATAATAAGCTTACTTTAATTTGATTTTAACTGGAGTCAGTGTTCTTTTCTTACATCCTGGTCTAAGAGGTAAACACTCCACAAACATAGAGCTCTGCCGGCCTAAAGACTTCTTGAGAAACTGCCTCTGAGGTTGGGTACTTTAAATATATTTTGTTGTCAGAAGGTTTAGCTTCTTTTCTAGTGAGACCATCAAAGCTGGGTCTGCATCTATGTGAATGGAGAGCATGGTTTCTTATTTTCCAATGAACATGAGGCAGCAGTGCTGAATTCTCTCTTGGTAGGTAAACTGTGGCCACTGGGGGCTAAGTGTCTCCCCGTGTGGACTGTGAAGCCATTTGATCATCCTCCATTTTTGTGGTGTTTCTTGGTGCTGCACTGGGAGTTTGGTATTTGCTTCACGAAATACAAGGAGTTCAACTGGGACACAGTGCTGGAGGGAGTTCTTTCACGTGTGGTGGGTCAGGAACTGCAGGAGAATGCACCAACCAGGCTTCTATTTCACACAGCTTTTTCCTTGACCATACCAACCTGATTCTGAACATTGCCTTGAAACCTCTCCATATAATAAGATGCCTTTACATGTAAGGTTCTGCTGGATGCACCATGGCAGCCAAAATGCATTTGGAAGTCAATTGGAAATCCACATGGCCCCACCTCAGATATTTTATCACACACCTGCACACCACTGCTCTGGGCCCACTACTCAGCATTCTCAACTTACTGGCATCTCTGTGCTTCACCATTATCATGAAATCCAGTCAATCAAGGCACTGTCTGGTACACTCATGATCAGCAACAGGAGATCCAAAGGTTCTCCAGTGCCACCTGGTCATGGGAGTTTCAAAAATTTCAGGGTATTTATCTAGCCACTTTTCAAGGATGAAGTTGGAGAAACTGTGGGTTTCAATTCATTCAGGAACCATTTAATGTTGAGGAACCTCATTTCAATGAATGCTCTGGAGAACTCTCAAAGGCAAGGCTTCCCAAAGAGTAGCCAAATAGTCACATGAAGCCCAGCCCATTGAGGTCTACAATGTGAGGTCCATGTGTGTTTTGACTCTCAACTATGCCTGTCAAGTCTTTCATAATAAAATCATGTGATATCCTGGCTGAGATTCCAAGTGATCAGTCGAAAGCCACCCTTGGCCTAGATTTCAGTTTCCAATGGCGACTCTCATGCGTGGCCTTCTAAAATCGCAACACAATTCATGACAATACTTCTCTGAGGTCAGTTCCAGAACTCAGTCTCTAAGGTGAATCATACCAAAGTTCTAGCCCTGGTGGATCCAGTCATTTCTTCCAACCACTACACAAATGAACACAATTAAAACCAAAACACTCCCACATGGTCCTCACCTTCTTCCATATAGACACTCATTATAACCTCTGGCTGGAGGTTTCCATGAGGGGCGCAGCACAAGACAGTATCCAAAACAAGCTTCCTTATCCCTTATTTGCTTAAAGTCAGCTGGGCCTGGACACCATTCCTGTGAACCAGGAGTGATAAAATAAGCCTGGCCTTAATACTGCTCTGCTTCTCCAATTTGAGGCCTACTGACTGTCAGGTATAGATTCTTAATGTGATTTAAAGTAATGAAAAAACCCAAGTTCATATGGGCTAGCCTCTGCAGGGCTTTGAAGAACTCATTTGACCCAAAGGATCCCTAGTCTCATTTGATGGAGATCAGAAACCTATCAGAGTAAGGCAAGATACTTCATACACAATTACTGATATTTTTGCCATTTTGGTTTTGGAAGCACACATGGGATCTTTCTTTAGTTCCATCAGGTGCTGAGAATCTAAGCCACTGCCTCACACAGGGCCAAGTGGCTGATTCAGACACATCCCTTTCCAAAGCAATTAAGCAAAGATACACAGGTGATGCCCATTCATTTCCATTTGAAAACAGTTTTCTTCAGGCTTCACAAATTGGTGGCCTGAGGCAGAGACCTTCCTGACTCTCAGAGCAACAGAAAAATAGGTAAGCAAAAGGCCCAAAGCAGGGTTTCTCTACTGAGACTTTCTTTGTCACACTGATATCTGAGTTTTCTGAGATGCTTGCTATTCCCTTCAGCTATCCAGTATATGGCAATGTCACAGAGCTTGGAGGTGGTACATATCTTGGACACAAAACCATGAGCCTACTCTGGAGAGTGGCCAGAATTCAGGAAGAAAACAGGAACTTCGGAAGATAGTAGGTGTTGCCCGTCCCTAAAGCAACCTGCAGTCCACTCATAAATTGGGCAGGATGAATGTTGGCAAGCTTTCTACTAGACAGGACACATCCATTGATGCATTATCTTTTATAATGTCTACAACCACGGACACAGTGGGATACACAGGCATACAAACAATCACCTTGTCAAATGACTTACTATAAACAGTCCACTCTAAAGCAAACAAACCGCCTTTCTTACCTATTCTCAGAACATGAGACATAACCACAAAATCACAATCACACCCACAACGACACCTCCTTTATTCAAGTAGGTCTGTGACTAATTGGAATGTACTCTGAATGATGGGCCATACTATGTTTCCTTGAAATGGCCTGTCCTTCTCAGATCTGGTCACCTTGGCCAACACTGTGAAGTTTTCAGGAGCCAGTGGTGAGCCACTACCTGCTTTCTCATGAAATTCCCCTTTTTAGAGCTCTCTTGGCATTTGGCAATCCTCAAATCAGTAGGTACCAAGGAAGACTTACTCTGTCCTTGGTTATTCCAAACAACTGAGCCCACTGGGCAAAAAACTGGGACTGACTCTGGGTGCCTGGCTTCCTGGATCCCAAGTTCAGAGAGATCCGTCATCAAGGAAGAGAGGTAGGTCACCTCATTCAGGAACTGAATGAGGTTACTGCTGTGGCAACCACTTTGTCCTAACAATTGCTTTCAAGGGTCCCATGAGATGGTGGCTGCCCCTACCTCCTGTGACACTTTCACAAGTTAGAATGGTATATCAACCATTGGCACCTGGGAACAGCTCTCCACACAGGCCTGGTTTGGTCCATCTTCTCGACATTAAGAAGAGAGAAGCTGTTTCAGACACAACCCTTCATCCTGACCAGGTTGTTTGCCATGGAGGATGAATTTTGCTCTCTTAGGTCCTCCATAGCTGCTTACAACTTCTCCAGGAATCATTTCTGCATGGACCTTTGAGTTTCTCAGCATGTGGAAGATCCCCTATATTCCTGTATTGTAAGAACAACTCTATCCCTGCTCTTCTGTAAAGTTAAATTGACTGAACAGTGTATGGTTAGGTTAACTAACAGGTTCGATTTGGATTAGGAATCTTTTTGCGGGATGAATAATGGTATTGGGAAACTGCGATATTTACAAGAATATATAGGTGAATTATAAGTATGAAAACAGAAATCTAGCTAAGATTTGAAGCCCAAAAGGGCATTGGGCCCTTGACTGGGATACGTAGCTTTGAATTATGTTCTGCACTGATGTGTCAGGTAAATCGATATAAAATGGCTTAGGTCCTTGTACCATGGATGATTAAATGTAGAAGAGAACTTCCAGTCAAAAGGGATAGTTGGTAGGATTCGGAAGATTCTCGGTAGGTTTAGAAAGAAGAGTGAGTATAGGATTTGGACCAAATGTTGTTTAGCAATAGGGTTTCTGGTAGACAGTGAATGTTAATGTCATCACAAGTGAAGAGACAGTCACAATGATGAACTGGGGAAAATAGTTGGGAAAACTGATATCAATAGAGACATTACAAAATCAGGCAAAGTATAAAGTGAGTGATAGGATTAGATATTTTCAACAGGGTTGAGTTTGAATATATAATCTTAGAAAGAAACAAATGTGTAGTGACCAATAGGATTGACATTTGACAGCATTAGGCAACCTGGACATGGATGTTTAGTAATCCATGCTCACTTTTCATTTAGTCTTTGCTACAATCTTAAGTGTGACCTTTGCTTTTTTTGTCCAGAATATTACTGTGATAAAACGTATATGTAGATCAGGTGACATGACTATTTTTCCACCATTTCTGGCAGCAACATATTCAAGACGTATAAATTAGTAATGGGGGTTAAAAGAGGTGTACCCTTTGTGCATATAGAGATAATGCATGAATAGACCATACTTTGAATAAATAATATATCTGGTTCCGACTTTAAATAATGGATTGAAATTATATGTGAAAAAATACAAGAAATCTTATATTGACATACAAACATTCATTCCAACCAGTTATATATCTAATGGCCACATTAAGGTTATGGTTTATCATGAAGGGTGTGTGAGTTTTGCTTCAAAAGTGATTATGGAAATCTAAAATAATGTGTTTGGAAAGAAGTCTCATGAAAAGACCAGTCAAGAAACCTGGAGGAATACATGTTTTATGAAGCAGGAAGTGATTGTGAAACAAATGCGCATAAATTTGTGAACTTGTGGATGAAATATATATATCCTATGATTTGTAAAAATTGAAGAAATAGTAATGTACCAGTGTTGAATGAAAATAAACGTCAGAATACACATCATGTCCCATACGAATCTACTTGATTGATGTTAATCTGGGTTAGTTACTGTACAAATATTAGGATTTGTAAGCACCATTTACTGAAGTTAGTTTTCAGAACTATGAAACAAATGTGTATTTCAGGAGGATGAATATTTCTGAGAATAATTTTGTGAAAAGTTTATTATAAATCCACATTTTTGAACATGAATGAATTTAGGGAGTGTATTTAAGATACATACATTTCATATTTTAAAAATCAGGACAGTATATATATATATTCATAATTATATATATGTGTATATACATATATATGTGTGTATATATATATATATATATATATATATATATATATATACACACACACACACAAAACACACACACAGACATTAAAATGTAGGAATATATACGCCAATCGAAGTTCATCATAAAATATATAGCATCCACAGATGCAAAAATATTTATTTTACTGAACAAGGATTTATGTATAATGTTGTTCTACTAGGAAGCTCACCCATAGTTTGAATTTTCAGTTCCAACAGCGTTTAGAGTAGTGATCTCTTCTCACAACTTGTATCTGCCAAGTCAGTCACCTCACAAAAATGAACGTGTGATACCAGGTAGGATTCTATAAAGCATATAAAAATACATGTGCTGAATAGGCTACAGAGAAAGGCAGACAGGCATTTACATATTTGTTAACTTTAACAACACATGGAGAACTATTTCAATTAAAAATTGACTAGATTTATAACACCTACCATTTATCATGAAAAAGGCAAGTCCAACTATACCCCACGCCTCCTCTGAACTGCTTGTATTTGTATTCTGTTTGGGTTGTTTTTCTCCATCATTTGGATTAGTAGACAGAGTATAGTAGGGTATGGGTTATTGTCAGGATTCAGTATTTTCAATGGTATATAGGAAAATGAATCCAATGTGTATAAAAATATATGCTACACAATTATCTTCCCACTCTCATCCAGAACAATGCCTTTACATTACCTTCACCTCAAGTAAGACACAATTAGTGTAGAAGAGTTTGAAAATCCGTGAATGCATATCTGGGGTGGAAACAGTACTAAGAAACAAATACGTATTTCAGGTGGATGAATATTTCTGAGAATAATCTTGTGAAAAGTTGATTATGAATCCACAACATAAATATGAATGAATTTAGGAAGTGTGTAATAAGACACATATTTCATATTTTGAATACTCCTGAGAGTGTATCTATATATATATATTTATATACACACACAGAGACAGACATTAAAAATTGCAATATATATGCCAAATGAAATTCACCATGAAATGTATATCATCCACAGATCCAAATATATTCATTTTACTGAACATGGATTTATGTATAATGTTGTTCAACTAGGAAGCTCACTCACATTTGAATTACCAGTTCAAGCAGCGTTTAGGAGGAGTGATCTCTTCTTCCAATTTGTATCTGCCAAGTCAGCCACCTCACAAGAATGTACGTGTGGTACCAGGTAGGATTCTATATGTGCATATAAAAATACGTGTGCTGAATAGGCTACAGAGAAAGGGGGACAGGAATTCACTTATTTGTTAACTTTAAAAACGCATCGAGAACTATTTCAACAAATAATTGACTAGATTTATAACTGCTACACTATACCATGCAAAAGGCAACTCCAACTATAAAACATACCTCATCTAAACTGCTTGTATTTCTATTATGTTTGTGTTATTTTTCTCCATCATATTATGATTAGTAGTCAGAGTCTAATAGGGTATATGTTAGTTTCAGGGATTCAGCATTTCTAATGGAAAATAGGAAATTGAATCCAATGTGTATGCAAATATGTGCTACACAAAAATCTTCCCACTTTCATCCAGAACAATGCCTTGACATTACATTCTCCTCAAGTAAGACACAATTAGAGGATAAGAGTTAGAAAATCTGTGAATATATATCTGGAATGGAAAATACTCTGGAGTTTACAACTTTGGAGGTGGTAGAGAAGATTCTAAAAGTAAGGGACAGGGTAAACATTCCACAAACATGTAGCTCTGCTAGCCTAAATACTTTTTGAGAAACTGCCTCTAAGAGTGGGCACTTGAAGTATTTGATGTTCTGAGGAGATTTAGTTCCTTTGTAGAGAAACCATGAAAGCTGGGTCTGCATCTATGTTACTTGGAGGACATGGTTTCTTATTATCCAATGAACATGAGGCAGCAGTGCTGAATTCTCTCTTTGTAGGTAAACTATGGACACTGGGGTCTAAGTGTCTTTCAGTGTGGACTGTGAAGCCAATTGGTCATCCTCCACTTTTCGTGGTGTTTCTCGCTGCTGCACTGGGAGTTTGGTATTTGCTTCAAAAAATACAAGGAGTTAAAATGGGACAGAGTGGTGGAGGGAGTTCTTTAAGGTGTGGTGAGTCAGGGTCTTCAGGAGAATGCACCAACCAAGGTTCTATCCCATGTAGATTACCCCCTTGAGAATAGCAACATGATTCTGAACATTGCAGTGAATCCTCTCCATATAACAAGATGCCGTTACATATATGGGTCTGCTGGCTGCACCATGTCAGTCACAAGCCATTTGGAAGCCAATGGCTGATCCACATGGCCGCAACACAGATGTTTTATCACACAATTGCATACCACTGCTCTAGGCCCACTACTCACCAGGCTCCAACTTACTGGCATATCTGTTCTACACCATTTTCATGAAACAAAGTCAATCAAGGCAGTGTCTGGTATACTCAGGATCAGAAACAGGACATCCAAAGTATTTCCAGTGCCAGCTGATCATGAAAATATCAAAAATTTCATGGTAATTTTCTAGCCATTTTTCACGGATGAAGTTTGAGGCTCTGAGGGATTCAATTAATTCAGGAACCATTAAATGGTGAAGAAGCTAATTTCAATGAAAGCTCTGGAGCACTCTCACAGGCAAGGTTTCCCTAAGGGTGGCCAAAATGTCACATGAAGCCAGGCCCATTGAGATCTACAATATGAGGTCCATGTGTGTTTTAAACTCAAATATGGCTGCCAAGTCTTTAAGAAAAATTGTATGTTATATCCGGGCTGAAATTCCCAATGTTCTGTGGAAATCCAACCTGGGCCTAGATCTCAGGTTCCAAGGGCGACTCTCATGTGTGGCCTCCTAAAATCCCAACACAATTCATGGCAATACTTCTCTGAGGTCAGTTAAAGAACTCAGTCTCTAAGGGGAATCACACCAGAGTTCAAGCCCAGTGGAACAGTCATCTCTTCCAACCGCCACACAAATGACCACAATTAAAACCAAAACACTCCCACATGGTCCTCATCTTTTTCCATATAGACACTCCTTATAACGTCTGGCTGGAGTTTTCAATGAGGTCCACAGCCCAAGTCAGTGTCCAAATTAAGGTCCTGTTCCCCTCATTTGTCTAACATCAAGGTGGCCTGGACACACTTCCTGTAAACCAGGAATGATCAAATAGGCCTGCCATTAATACTGCTTGGCTTTTTCAATTTGAGGCCTTCTGACTCTGTGGTTTAGATTCTTTATGTGAATTTGAGTCATGAGAAAATCCAAGCCCCTCTGCAGAGATTTGAAGAACTCATTTGGCCGAAAGGATTCCTATTCTCACTTGATGGAAGTCAGGATCCTAACAGAGGAAGGTAAAAGAATTCATTCACAATGAGTGAATATTTGCCATTTTGGTTTTGGATGCACACATTTGATCTTTCTTTTGATCCATCAGGTGCTGAGAATCTAAGCCACAGCCTCACACAGGGCCAAGAGGATGATTCAGACACATCTTTTTCCAAAGCAATTAAGCAAAGAGACACAGGTGATGCCCTTCATTTCCATTTGAAAAATGTTTTCCTCAGGCTTCCCAAAGGGGTGCCCAGAGGCAAAGACATCCTGAGATTCAAGGCAACAGAACAATAGGTTAGCAAAAGGCCCAAAGTAGGGTTTCTCCACTGAGACTTTCCTGGTCACACTGATATCTGAGTTTTCTGAGATGCTGGCCATTCCCTTCAGATATCCAGTACATGGCCATGTGACAGAGATTGGAGGTGGTACATATCTTGGACACACACCCAAGAGCCTATTCTGAAGAGTTGTCAGAATTCAGAAAGAAAACAGGGACTTAATAAGGTAGTAGGTGTTGCCTATCCATATGGAAACCACACTCCATTCATTAATTGGGCAGGATGAATGCTGGGAAGCTTTCTACTATAGGGGACACATGCATTGATGCATTCTCTTTTCTAATGTATACAACCACGGACACAGTGGGATACACAGACATAGAAACACTCACCTTGTAAAACGACTTACTAGAAACAGTTCACTGCAAACCAAAGAAACCTCCTTTCCTACCTATTCTCAGAACAGAGACAAAACCACACACCCACACTCAAAAAGACACCTCCTTCCCCCAAGTAGGGCTGTGATTATCCGGAGTGTCCTCTGACAGGTTTGCCATACTATGTTCCCCGGTAATGGTCTGTCCTGTCTCAGATCTGGTCTCCTTGTACAACTCTGTAAAGCAGTCAGGAGCCAGCGGTGAGCCACTACCTGCTTAGTCAGGAAAGGCCCGTGTTCATATCTTTCCTGGCATTTGGCCATTCTCACATCAGTCAGTACCAAGAAGACTGACTCTGTCCTTGGTGATTCCAAACAAATGAGACCACTTGGACTGGGACTGGGACTGGCTCTGTTGCTTGGTTTCCTTGGTCCCAAGTTCAGAAAGTTCCATCAACAAGGAAGTGAGGTAGGTCACTTCCTTTAAGAACTGAATGAGGTCACTGCCTTGGCAACCACTTTGTCCTAACAGTTGCTTCCAAGGGTCCCATGAGATGGAGGCTGCCCCTACTTCCTTTGGCACTTTCACAACTTAGAATGGTATATCAACCTTAGGCACCCGAGAACAGCTCTCCACACAAGCCTGGTTTGGTCCATCTTCTCTACAGTAAGAAGATAGAGGCTGATTCAGACAAAACCCTTCATCCTGACCAGGTTGTTTGCCATGGAAAATGACTTTTTGTCTTTCAGGTCCTTCATTGCTGCCTACATCTTCTCCAGGGATCATTTCTGCATGGACCTTTGAGGTTCTTAACAGGTAGAGCATCCCCTACATTCCTGTATTGTAAGAACAATCTGTCTCTGCTCTTCTGTAAAGTTAGATTGAGTGAACAGTGTATGGTTAGGGTTAATTTCATGTTCGATTTGGGTTAGGAATCATTCTGCTGGATTAATAATGGTATTGGGAACCTGTGATATTTATAAGAATATCGAGGTTAAACATATGTATGAAAACAGAAATTAAAGTAAGATTTGAATCCCAGAAGGGCATTGGGCAATTGATTGGGATATTTAGCTTTGAATTACTATCTGCACACATGTTTCAAATAAATCAATATACAATGGCAGAGGAACTTGAACCTTGGATGATTGAATGCTGAAGAGAACATCCAGTCAAAAGGGATTGTCGGTAGGATTAAGAAGATAGTCGCAGTTATTAATATGGTATTATGTAAAAATGTGGATGTGTAACCGATGTGATTCTGCAACTTGTATTTGGGGTAAAAATGGGAGCTGATAACCCATTTGAATCAAATGTATGGAAGATGATATGCCATGAGCTTTGTAATGTTTTGAACAACCAATAAAAAAAAATTAAAAAAAAAAAGAAGATAGTCGTTATGTTTAGCAAGTAGAGTTAGTATAGGATATGTAACAAAAGTTCTTTAGCAATTTTTTTCGGGCAGTGAGTGAATATAAATGTCAGCACATATGAAGAAATGAGACACAATGATGAACTGGGGAAAATTTGTAGAAAAGCAGATATCAATAGAGACATTAGGAAATCAGGCAAAGTATAAAGTGAGTGATAGAATAAGACATTTTCAACAAGGTTGAGATTGAATATCTAATCTTAGGAAGAAACAAATATGTAGGTCACCAATAGGATTGACATTTGAGAGCATTAGGCAACATGGACATGGATATTGTTAGTAATCCATGTTCACTTTACATTTAGGCTTTGGTACAATCCTAAGTGGGACCTTTGCATTTTGTTTCCAGAATATTACTGTGATAAAATGTATATGTAGATCAGATGACATGATTTTTTCTTCCACCATTTCTAGGAGCAGTATTTTGAAAACGTATAAATTAGCATTGGGGGTAAAAAGAGGTGTACCCTGTTTTTATGAATATACAGATAATGCATGAATAGACCTTAATTTCAATAAATAATACAACTTGTTCCACTTTAAAAAATGGATTGAATTGATATCTGAAAATATATAAGAAATCTTATATTGATATGCAATCATTCATGACAACCAGTTATACACCTAATGTTAATATTAGGGTACGATTTATCATGAAGTTTGTGTGAGTTTTGCTTCAAATGTGATTATGGAAATCGAAAATAATGTGTTTGGAAAGAAGTCTCATGAAAATGCCAGTCAAGGAACACCGAGGAATTCATGAGTTCTGAAGCAGGAAGTGATTGAAATTGAAAAAAATGACGATAAATTTCCTTACTTGTGGATGAAATATTATAATATGATGTGAATAAACTGAAGAAATAGTAATGTACCAGTGCTGAATAAAAATGAACATCAAAATACACATCATGTCCCACAGGAATCTTCTCGCATTGATGTTAAACTGTGTCAGTTACTGTAGAAATATTAGGATTTCTTTGCACCATTCACCAAAGTTAGTTTTCTTTTTTTTAATTTTTATTTATGCTTGTTCAAAACATTACATAGTTCTTGATATATCATATTCCACACTGTGATTCAAGTGGGTTATGAACTCCCATTTTTACCCCATAAACAGATTGCAGAATCACATCAGTTACACATCCATTGATTTACATATTGCCATACTAGTGTCTGTCGTATTCTGCTGCCTTTCCTAACCTCTACTATCCCCCTCCCCTTACCTCCCCTCTCCTCTTCTCTCTCTACCTCTTTACTGTAATTCATTTCTCCCCCTTGTATAATTTTTTCCTTTCCCTCACCTCCTCTTGTATGTAATTTTGTATAACCCTGAGGGTCTCCTTTTATTTCCATGCAATTTCCCTTCTCTCTCCCTTTCCCTTCCTCCTCTCATCCCTGTTTAATGTTAATTTTCTTCTCATTCTATTCATCCCTACTCTGTTCTTAGTTAATCTCTTTATATCAAAAAGACATTTGGCATTTGGTTTTAGGGATTGGCTAGCTTCACTTAGCATAATCTGCTCTAATGCCATCCATTTCTCTGTAAAAATTTTGTCATTTTTTAATGCAGAGTAATACTCCATTGTGTATAAATGCCTCATTTTTTATCCATTCATCTATGGAAGTGCATCTAGGTTGGTTCCACAGTCTTGCTATTGTAAATTGTGCTGCTATGAACATCAATGTAGCAGTGTCCCTGTAGCATTTTTTTTAGGTCTTTAGGGAATAGACTGAGAAGGGGAATACCTGGGTCAAATGGTGGTTCCATTCCCACCTCTACAAGAAATCTCCATACTGCTTTCCAATTTGGCTGCACCAATTTGCAGTCCCACCAGCAATGTACAAGTGTACCCTTTTCTCCACATCCTCGCCAGCACTTGTTGTTGTTTGAGTTCATAATAAATATCTGGAATGGAAATTGCTCAGGAGTTCACAACCTTGAAGGTGGTAGAGGAGTTTCCAAAAGTAAGGGACAGGGTAAATACCACAAACATGGAGCTGTGTCGGCCTTAAGACTTCTTGAGAAAATGCCTCTGAGGTTGGGCACTTGAAATATATGTTGTTGTCAGGAGCTTTAGCTTCCTTTGTAGTGAGACCATCAAAGCTGAGTCTGCATCTATGTGACCTGGACGACATGTTTTTTTTTATTTTCCTATGAACACGAGGCAGCAGTACTGAATTCTCTCTTTGTAGGCAAACTGGGGCTACTGGGGGCTAAGTGTCTCCCCATGTGGACTGTGAAGCCATTTGATCATCCTTCACATTTAATCATGTTATTTGATGCTGCACTGAAAGTTTGGTATTTACTTTATGAAATAAAGGAGTTTAACTGTGATACAGTGCTGCAGGGAGTTCTGTCATGTGTGGTGGTCAGGATCGGCAGGAGAATGTACCAAGAAGGCTTCTATCACACATAGTTGCCCCCTTGACCATAGCAACATGATTCTGAACATTGCCCTGAAACCTCTCCATACAACAAGATGCCTTTACATCCAAAGGTCTGCTAGCTGCACCATGTCAGTCACAAACCATTTATAAGCCAATGGCAGATCCACGTGGCCCCACCACAGATGTTTTTTCACACACCTACACTCTACTGCTCTTGGCCCACTACTCAGCAGGCTCCAACTTACTGGCATATCTTTTCTACACCATTATCATGAAACTCAGTCAAACCAGGCACTGTCTTGTATACTCATGATAAGCAACAGGACATCAAATGGTTTTCAAGTGCCAGCTGGTCATGGAAATTTCAAACATTTCATGGTATTTTCTAGCCATTTTTCAAGGATGAAGTTGGAGTTACTGTGGGTTTCAATTCATTCAGGAACCATTAAATATTGAGGAATCTCATTTCAATGGAAGCTCTAGAGAACTCTCACAGGCAAGTCTTCTGAAAGAGTGGCCCAAGGTCACATAAAGCCAGCCACATTGAGGTCTACAATGTGAGGTCCATGTGTGTTTTGACTCTCAACTATTGCTGCCAAGTCTTTCAGAATATAATCAAGTGATATCCTCGCTGAGATTCCCAGTGCTCTGTGGAAAGCCACCCTGGGCCTAGATCTCAGTTTCCAAGGGTGACTCTCATGCGTGGCCTCCGAAAATTCCAACACAATTCATGGCAATACTTCTCTAAGGTCAGTTTCAGAACTCAGTCTCCAAGGGGAATCCCACAAGAGTTGAAACCCAGGTGGACGCAGTCATCTTTTCCCACCGCCACACAAATGACAACAATGAAAACCAAAACACTCTCACATGGCCCTCATGTTCTTCCATATAGACACTAATCATAACCTCTGGCTAGAAGTTTCCATGAGGGGCGCAGACCAAGACACTGTCCAAAATAAGCTCCCTTTCCCCTCATTTGCCGAAAGTCAGGGTGGCCTACACACCCTTCCTGTGAACCAGAACTGATCAAATAGGCATGGCGTTAATACTGTCATGCTTTTCCAATTTGAGGCCTACTGACTGTCAGGTATAGATTCTTTATGTGATTTGGAGTCATCAGAAAACCCAAGCACTTCTGCAGGGGTTCAAAGAACTCTTTTGAACTAAAGGATCCTGATTCTTACTTGATGAAGGTCAGGAATCTAATAGAGGAAGGCAAGAGACTCATTTGCCATTTCTGTTTTGAATGCACACATGGAATCTATCTTTTGATGCATCAGGTGCTGAGAATCTAAGCCACAACCTCACACAGAACCAAGAGGCTGATTCAGACACATCCTTTTACAAAGCAATTAAGCAAAGAGCCACAGGTGATGCCCATTCATTTTCATTTGAAAACTGTTTTCTTCAGGCTTCACAAAGGGGTGGCCAGAGGCAAAGACCTTCCTGACATTTAGGGCAACAGAAGAACAGGTAAGCAAAAGACACAAAGCAGGGTTTCTCCACTGAGACTTTCCTGGTCACACTGATATCTGAGTTTTCTGAGATGCTTGACATTCACTTCAGCTATCAAGTACATGGCCATGTCACAGAGCTTGGAGGTGGTATATATCTTGGACACAAAACCATGAGCCTATTCTGGAGAGTGGCCAGAATTCAGGAAGAAAACAGGATCTTAGGAAGATAGAAGGTTTTGCCCATCCAGAAGGCAAGCCACAGTCCATTAATCAATTGGGCAGGATAAATGCTGGGAAGCTTTCTACTAGACAGGACACATCCATTAATTCATTCTCTTTTCTAATGTCTACAACCACAGACACAGTGGGATACACAGACAGAGAAACACTTACATGTCAAACGACTTACTAGAAACAGTCCAATCCAAACCAAACAAACCACATTTCCTACCTATTCTCAGAACATGTGACAAAACCACAAAACCACAACCACTCCCACAAAGGCACCTCCTTCCCCCAAGTAGGTCTGTGACTATCCAGAGTGTCCTCTGACTGGTGGGCCATAAAATGTTCTCCCGAAATGTCCTGTCCTGACTCAGATCTGGTCTCTTTGGCCAACTTTGTGAAGTTGTCAGGAGCCAGCGGTGAGCCACTACCTGCTTTCTCAGAAAAGGTCCCTCTTCAGAGCTCTTCTGGCCTTTGGCCATCCTCACATAGGTAGGTACCAAGAAAGACTGACCCTGTCCTTGGTAAAACTGAACAAGTGAGCCCACTGGGACTGGGACTGAGACTGGCTCTGGGTACCTGTCTTCATGGATCCCAAATTCAGAGAATTCCTTCACCAAGGAAGTGACGTAGGTCACTTCCTTCAGGAACTGAATTAGGTTACTGCCTTGTCAACCAATTTGTCCTAACAGTTGCTTCCAAAGTCCAATGAGTTGGAGGCTGCCCCTTCTTCCAGTGAAACTTTCACAAGTTTGCATGGTATATCAACCATAGGCACCCAAAAAAAGCTCTCCAGATAGGCCTGGTTTGGTCCATCTTCTATACATTAAGAAAAGAAATGTTGATTCAGACACATCCCCTCATGCTAACCAGGTTGTTTGTCATGGAAGATGACTTTTGCTCTCTGACGTCATTCATAGCTGCCTACATTTAATCCAGGGATCATTTCTTTAATGACCTTGGAGGTTCTCAGCAAGTGGAAGATCCCCTAATTTCTGTATTGAAAGACCAACTCTGTCCCTGCTCTTCAGTAAAGATAGATCCAGAGAACAGTGTATGGTCAGGGTTAATAACATGTTCCATTTGGGTTAGGAATCATTCTGCGGGATGAATTATGGTATTGGGAACGTGCGATATTTATAAGAATATAAGTGAAATATAAGTATGAAAACAGACATCTAGGTAATATTTGAAGCCCAGAATTGCATTGGACCCTTGGCTGGGATTCTTAGCTTTGAATTATATTCTGCACAGATGTCTCAGATAAATCAATATACAATGGCATAATTCCTTGTACCTTGGTTGATTGAATGTTGAAGAGAACATCCAGTCAAAAAGAAATAATTTGTAGGATTAGTAAGATTGTTGGTAGGTTTTGAAAGAAGAGTGAGTATAAGATTTGGATGAAAAGATCTTTAGCAATAGGGTTTCGGATAGAGAGTGAATGTAATTGTCAGCACATGTGGAGAGTCTGTCAAAAGGATGAACTGGGGAAAAAAGTAGGAATGCAGATATCAATTGACATTAGGATATCAGGCAAAGTATAAAGTGAGTGATAGAATTATACATTTTCAACAGGGTTGAGTTTGAATATATAATCTTAGGAAGAAACAAACATGTAGTCACCAATAGGATGAACTTTTGAGAGCATTAGGCAATATGGACATGGATGTTTTCCGTAATCCATGCTCACTTTTCATTTAGGCTTTGGTACAAACATAAGTTTGACCTCTTCTTTCTGTGTGCAGAATATTACTGTGGTAAAATGTATATGTAGATCAGGTGACATGAGTATTTCTTCCACCATTTCTGAGAGCAATATTTTGAAGACGTATCAATTATTTTTGGAGGTAAAAATGGTGTACACTGTGTCTATAATTATAGAGATAATGCATGAATAGACCATACTGTAAAGAAATATTATAACTGGTTCTAACTTTAAATAATGGATTGAATTGATATCTGAAAATATACAGAAAATCTTACATTGATATACAATCCTTCATTCCAAAAAGTAATATATATAATGGTTATATCAGCATTATGGTTTTTCATGAAGAATGTGTGAGTTTTGCTTCAAAAGTGATTATGGAAATCGGAAATAATGTGTTTGGAAAGAAGTCTCATGAAAAGACCAGTCAAGAAACCTGGAGGAATACATGTGTTTTGAAGCAGAAAGTGATTGAAAGTGAAACAAATGCCTATAAATTTGTGAACTTGTGGATCAAATATATATACTATGATGTGCGTAAACTGAAGAAATAGTAATGTACCACTGTTACATAAAAATGAACGTCAAAATACACATCATGTCCTCTCCCACAGGAATCTACTTGCATTGATGTTAACCTGGGTCAGTTATTGTAGAAATATTAGGATAATGCCGCAGTCTTGCTGGGCACAATCAGCAGCCACTTGTCAAAAGAAACTAACTTTATTTTTAGAACCACACATGCCAAACAAAACAGCCTCTCAGGAAAAAACCTTCAGAGCCCCAACTGCCACCACTGGCTTCCCAAAACCTCTCCCTCCCACAGGAGCCTCTCTCCGCCTCCCACAATACTCCTGCTCTTGAGGGCGATTGGCTGGGTCATGTGGGCGGAGTCAAAAAAAGTCCCCCAATGAGCAGTTTTGTGGTCTGAAAGGGCAGGAAAACAGCCCATTGAGCATCACCGCAGAGGAGCCAATCAGCTAGGTGTTGCTGGGGCCGCTGTGAGCCAATCATCAGCCGGCAGCTGGAAGTTTGCTGGCAGCAGGAATTTTGCTGGGGCCCCTTCGGCTGTGGCTCTCAACATCTTCGCCTCTCTGTTTAAACAACACGCATGTGGCTTAGGGACCGTGCCTGCCTTAGGTTGTCCAATAGTACATATGGTCTTTACCCGTTAAGTTGGTACCATTGCAATTGGATCTTTCCCGTCACTGACTACCCGTCCAGTATAGAGCCACACATGTGGAGAGGTCTTTGTACCAGCGGGGGTGGGTGAGGTTCTTTGCCTCACCTCTGTTGGCCCCCCAAATTTTAGCTGGACGATCATGACACGCAGAAGGGAGGAAGATACACCAAGCCAATTGATGGCTCCTTTTGGAAAAATTGTACCACCGATGACATCATCAGCAAATATACCCCAACACTACCACAAGTCGCTGCACCAACAGATAGTTCACAATGCATTTAGGTGAGTTCACAATGTGTCCAGGCAAGTTCTGCAAGCAGTACAGGGATGGCTATTGCAGAAGCTGTAGATTGGTATTATCTTTGATTTCACCTGCACTGGGATGAAGATAGGAACTCTGGCAATAATGTCTAAAGAAAAAAATTATGTAATATTCCAGAAGGCACTAAAACCAAAAAAAAAAAAAATATGTAACATTCCAGAAGGCACATCAAAAACCAAAGTGGCCCAAAAAGCAGTCATTGAGGATGAAGTCTCTCACTTTCCTCTGTAAGGATCCTGACCTCCATAAAATGAGAATAGGGATTTATTGGGTCAAATGAGTTCTTCAAAACCCTGCAGAGTGTAGCCAATGGGTTATTGGGTTTTTTCATTACTCCAATTCACATCAAGAATCTATACTCCACAGACAGTAGGCCTCAAATTGGAGAAGCAGAGCAGTATTAAAGTCAGGGTTATTTGATCACTCATGGTTCACAGAATGGGTGTCCAGGCCACCCTGACTTTAGGCAAATGAGAGGAAAGGGAGATTATTTTGGACACTGTCTTGGGCTGTGCCCCTCAAGGAAACGTCAAGCCAGAGGTTATGATGAGTGTCTATATGGAAGAAGATGAGGGCCATTTGGGAGTGTTTTGGTTTTCATTGTGGTCATTTATGTGGCAGTAGGAAAAGATGACTGGGTCCACCAGGGCTTGAACTCTGGTGTGATTCCTCTTAGAGACTGAGTTCTGGAACTGACCTCAGAGAAGTATTGCCATGATTTGTGTTGGGATTTTAGGCGGCCACCCATGAAAGTCGCCCTTTGAAACTGAGATCTAGGCCCGAGGTGGCTTTCCACAGAGCACTGGGAATCTCAGACAGAATATCATATGATGTTATTTTGAAATACTTGCCAGACATAGTTGAGAGTCAAAACACACATGGACCTCACATTGTAGACCTCAATTGGCCTGGCTTCATGTGACTATTTGGCCACTCTTTGGAAAGCCTTGCCTGTGAGAGTTCTCCAGAACTTTCATTGAAATGAGCTTCCTCAACATTGAATGATTCCTGAAAGAATTGAAACACACAATGCCTCCAACTTCATCCTTGTAAAATGGCTAGATAAATACCATGAAATGTTTGAAATTCGCATGATGAGGTGGCACTGGAGAACCTTTGATGTCCTGTTGCTGATCATTAGTGTACCAGACAGTGCCTTGATTGATTGGGTATAATGAAAGTGGTGTAGAACAGAGATGCCGGTTAGATGGAGACTGCGGAGTAGTTGGCCCAGAGTTGTGGTGTGCAGGTGTGTGATAAAATATTTATGGTGGTGCCATGTGGATCTGCCATTGACTTCCAAATGGCTTTTAGCTAACATGGTGCACCCAGCAGACCCTTATATGCAAAGGCATCTTGTTATATGGAGAGGTTTCAGGGAAATGTTCAGAATCAGGTTGCTATGGTCAAGGGGGCAAGCTATGTGGGATAGAAGCCGGGTTAGTGAGTTCTCCTGGAGACTCTGACCCAGCACATGTCACAGAACTCCCTCCAACACTGTGTCCCAGTTGAACTCCTTGTATTTCTTGAAGCAAATACCAAACTCCCAGTTCAGCACCAAGAAACACCATGAAAATTGGAGGATGACTAAATGGCTTCACAGTCCACATGGTTAGACACTTTGGCCCACTGGACTCTGTTTACCTACAAAGAGAGAATTCAGCACTGCTGCCTCAGGTTCATTGGAAAATAAGAAACCATGTTCTCCAAGTCACATAGATTCAGACCCAGCTTTGATGGTTTCACTACAAATGAAGACAAAGCTCCTGACAACAATATATATTTCAAGTGCCACACCTCAGAGGCAGATTCTCCAGAAGTCTTTTTTTCCAGCAGAGCTCCATGGTTGTGGAGTGTTTACCCAATCCCTTACTTCTGGAAACCCCTCTACCTGCTCCCAGGTTGAGAACTCCTGAGAATTTTCCATTCCAGATATGTATTCACAGATTTTCTAACTCTTCTTCTCTAATTGCGTCTCACTTGGGGCAAAGGTAATGTCAAGGCATTGTTCTAGGTGAGAGTGGGAAGATTATTGTGTAGCACATATTTGCATACACATTGGATACATTATCCTATTTTCCATTTGCAATACTGAATTTCTGACACTAACCCATACCCTACTAGACTATGACTACTATCCTAAAATGATGGAGAAAAAGAAACCTAACAGAATAGAAATACAGGCCTTTTGTAGGAGGCATGGTGTATACTTGGATTTTCCTTTTCCTTTATCAAGGATATGTGTTATAAATCTAGTCAACTTTTCATTGTAATATTTCTCCATGAGTTTTCAAAGTTAACACATATGTAAATTCCTGTCTCCTTTTCTCTGTAGCCTCTTTAGAACATGTATATTTTTATGCATATATAGACTCCTACCTGGTAACACACGTAAATTCTTGTGATCTCACTAACTTTGGAATATACAAATTATGAGAATAGATCACTTCCCCTAAATACTGATGGAACTGAAAATTCAAACTATGGGTGAGCTTCCTAGTGAACAACATCATACATAAATCCATGTTCAGTAAAATGAATATTTTTAGATATGTGGATGATATATATTTCATGATAAATTTCGATTGGCATATATATTGCTACATTTTATTGTTGTGTGTGTGTGTGTGTGTATATATATACCAGATTTTCCAGATTTTCCAAAATATGAAATATATGTGTCTTATTATACACTCCCTAAATTCATTCAAGTTCATGTATGCGATTTAAAATCAACATTTTACATGATTATCATCAGTCTGGCTGGGCACAATTCAGGAGCCAATTGTCAAAAGAAACAAACTTTATTTTTAGAACCACACAAGCCAAACAAAACAGGTTCTCAGGAAAAACCCTCAGAGCCCAACTGCCACCACAGTCTTCCCACAAGCCTCTACCTCAACCACAAGCCTCCTCCTTTTGAGGCCAATTGGCTGGGTCACATGGGCGGAGCCAAAAAAGTCCACCAATGAGCAGCTCCGTTGTCTGAAAGGGCAGGGAAACATCCCATTGAGCATCACCACAGAGGAGCCAATCAGCTAGATGTTGCTGGGGCCGCTGTGGAGCCAATCATCAGCCGGCAGCTGGAAGTTTGCTGGCAGCTGGAGGTTTCCTGGGGCTCCTTTGGCTGTGGCTCTCAACATCTCCCCCTCTCTGTTTAAACAACGAGCATGTGGCTTAGGGACCATGCCTGCCTTAGGTTGTGCAGTAGTACATATGGTATTTACTGGAGACCCTTGGCTGTGGCTATCAACAGGATTTGTATGTACCATTCACTGAAGTTAGTTTTCAGTACTAGGAAACAAATATGTATTTCAGGTGGATAAATATTTCTGAGAAAAATCTTGTGAAAAGTTGATTATAAATCCACATACTTGAACATAAATGAATTTAGGGAGTGTAAATAAGATACATATATTTCATATTTTGAAAAATCTGGAGAGAGAGTGTGTGTGTGTGTGTGTGTGTGTGTATACACACACAGACACATACAGATATTAAAATGTAGCAACATATATGCAAATCTAAATTCACTATGAAATATACATCAATCACAGATCCAAAAATATTCAATTTTCTTAACAGGGATTTATGTATAATGTTTTTCTACTAGGAAGCTCACCCATTATTTGAATTATCAATTCCAACAGCGTTTAGGAGGAGTGATGTCTTCTCACAAATTGTATCTCCCAAGTCAGTCACCTCACAAGAATGTAGGTGTGACACCAGGTAGGATTTGATATGTGCATATAAAAATACATGTGCTGAATAGGCTACAGACAAAGGGAGACAGGAATTCACATATTTGTTAACTTTAAAAACACATGGAGATCTATTTCAATTAAAAATAGACTGGATTTATAACACCTGACATTTATCATGCAAAAGGCAAGATCAATTATACACCATGCCTCCTCTGAACTGCTTGTATTTCAATTCTGTTTGTGTTACTTTTCTGCATGATATTAGAATTAGTAGTCAGAGTCTAGTAGGGTATGGGTTCGTGTCAGGGATTCAGTATTTCGAATGGAAAATTGGAAAATGAATCCAATGTGTATGCAAATACGTGCTACACACAAAAAATTCCCACTTTCATTCAGAACAATGGCTTGAAATAACCACGCTCCATGTAAGAAACAATTAGAGGAGAAGAGTTAGAAAATCTGTGAATACATACGTAGAATGGAAAATGCTCAGTAGTTCACAACCTTTGAGGTGAAAGAGACGTTTCCAAACCTTAGGGACAGGGTAAAACTCCACAAACATGGATCTCTGCTGGCCTAAACACTTCTGGAGATACTGACAATGAGGTTGGGTACTTGAAATATATGTTGTTTTCAGAAGCTTTAGCTTCCTTTGTAGTGAGACCATCAAACTTGGGTCTGCATTTTTGTGACCTGGAGGACATGAATTCTTATTGTCCAATGAACATGAGGCAGCAGTGCTGAATTCACTCTTTGTAGCTAAACTGTGGCCACTGGGGGATAAGTGTCTCCCCGTCTGGAATTTGAAATCATTTGGTCATGCTCCACTTTTCGTGGTGTTTCTTGCTGCTGCAGTGGGTGTTTTGTATTTGGTTCATGACATACAAGGAGTTAAACTGGGACACAATGCTGGAGGGAGTCCGGTAACGTATGGTGTGTCAGGGTCTGCAGGAGAATGCACCAACCAGGCTTCTATCCCCCATTGCTTGCCCCCTTTACCATAGGAACTTGATTCTGAACATTGCCCTGAAAACTCTCCATGTAACATGATGCCTTTACATACAAAGTTCTGCTAGCTGCACCATGTCAGTCACAAGCCATTTGGAAGCCAATGTAAGATCCACATGACCCCACCACAGATGTATTGTCACACACCTGCACACAACTGCTCTCGGCCTGCCATAAATACTGCTCTGCTTCTCCAATTTGAGGCCTACTTACTGTCAGGTATAGATTCTTTATGTGATTTGGCATCATGAGACAACCCAAGCAGTTCTGCAGGACTTTGAAGAACTCATTTGATCCAAAGGATCCCTATTCTCACTTGATGGAGGTCAGGAACCAAACAGAAGAAGGCAAGAGACTTCATCCACAATGACAGATTTTTTGCCATTTTGGTTTTGGATGCACACATGGGATCTTCTTTAGATCTATCAGGAGCTGAGAATCTTAGCCACAGCCTCAAACAGGGCCTAGTGTCTGACTAAGACACATCCCTTTCCAGAACAATTAAGCAAAGAGCCACAGGTGATGCCCATTCATTTCCATTTGAAAACTGTTTCTTCAGGCTTCACAAAGGGGTGGCCTGAGGCAAAGACCTTCCTGACATTCAAGGCAACAGAAACATAGATAAGCAAATGGAGCCAAGCAGGGTTTCTCCACTGAGACTTTACTGGTCACACTGATATCTGAGTTTTCTGAGATGTTCCCATTCCCTTCAGCTATCAAGGACATGGCCATGTCACAGAGTTTGGAGGTGGTACATATCTTGGACAATAAACCATGATACTATTCTGGAGAGTAGCCAGAATTCAGGAAGAAAACAGCAACTTAGGAAGTTAGTAGGTGTTTCCCATCCATAAGGCAAGCAACAGTCCATTAATCAATTGTGCAGGATGAATGCTGTGAAGCTTTCTACTAGACAGGACACCTCCATTGATGCATTCTCGTTTCTAATGTCTAAAACCACGGACACAGTGGCTACACAGACATAGAAACACTCGCCTTGTCTATAGACTTACTAGAAACAGTCGACTCCAAACCAAACCAACCACCTTTCCTACCTATTCTCAGAACATGAAACAAAACCGCAAACTCACACCCACAACCAAAAAGGCACCTCCTTCCCAAAAATAGGTCTTTAACTATCTGGAGTGTCCTCTGACTGGTGGGCCATACTATGTTCCACTCGAAATGGCCTGTCTGGTCTCAGATCTTGTCTCCTTGGCCAACTCTGTTATTCTGCGAGGAGCCTGCTGTTAGCCACAACCTGCTGTCTCAAGAAAGGCCCCTCTTCAGAGCTCTACTGGCATTTGGCCATCCTCACATCAGTAGGTACCAAGAAGGCCTGACTCTGTACTTGGTAAATCCAAACAAGTGAGCCCACTGGGACTGGGACTGGGACTGGCTCTTGGTGCCTGGCTTCTTGCATCCCAATTTCAGAGAGTTCCATCACCAAGGAAATGAGGTATGTCACTTTCTTTGCAACTGAATGAGGTCACTGCCTTGGCAACAACTTTGTCCTAAGACTTGCTTCCAATGGTTCCATGAGTTGGAGGGTGCCCCTACTTCCTGTGACAATTTGACTAGTTAGAATGGTATATCAAAATAGACACCATGGAACAGCTCTACACGCAGGCCTGGTTAGGTTCATCTTCTCTACATTAAGAAGAGAGAGTCTGATGCATACACATCCCTTCATCCTGTCCAGGTTGTTTGCCATGGAAGATGGCTTTTGCTCATGCAGGTCCTTCATAGCTGCCTACATCTTCTCCAGGGATCATTTCTGCATCGAACTTTGAGGTTCTCAGCAGTTGGAAGATAACCTACATCCCTAATTGAAAGAATAGCCCTGTCCCTGCTCTTTTGTAATGTTAGATTGAGGCAACAGTGTATGGTTAGGGTTAATAACACGTTCGATTTGGGTTAGGAATCATTCTGCGGGATGAATAAGGTTATTGGGAACCTGCAATATATAGAAATATAGTGGTTAAATATAAGTATGAAAACAGAAATCTAGGTAAGATTTGAAGCTCAGAAGTGCATTTGGCAATAGATTGGGACACGTAGCTTTGAATTATGTTCTGCATACATGTTTCAGAAAAATCGATATACAATGGCATAGGACCTTGTACCTCAGATGATTGAATGTAGTAGAGTACATCCACTCAAAAAGGGATAGTCGATAGGATCAGGAAGATAGTCAGTATGTTTCGGAAGAAGATAGAGTATAGGATTTGGACCAAAGTTCATTAGCAATAGGGTTTCGGTTAGAGAGTGAATGTCAATGTCAGCACATGTGAAGGGTCAGTCACAATGTTGAACTGGAAAAAATATGTAGGAAAGTAGATATCTATAGAGACATTAGGAAATCAGGCAAAGTATAAAGTGAGTGAAAAAACTAGACATTTCCAATAGTTTTGAGGTTGAATATATAATCTTAGGAAGAAACAAAAATGTGGTCACCAATAGGATTGACATTTGAGAGCATTAGGCAACCTGGATATGGATGTTTTTAGTAATCCATGTTCAGTTTCCATTTAGGCTTTGGTACAATCATACGTGTGACTTTTGCATTTTGTGTCCAGAATATTACTATGATAACATGCATATGTAGATCAGGTGACATGAGTATTTCTTCCACCATTTCTGGGAGCAATATTTAGAAGACTAATAAATTAGTATTGGGGGTACTAAGAGGTGTACCCTGTGTCTATGAATATAGAGATAATGCATGAATAGACAATATAGTGAATAAATAATATAACTGGTTCCACTTTAAATAATGGAATAAACTGATATAAGAGAATATATAAAAAATACTATATTGTTATAAAATCATTCATTCCAACCAGTTATACATCTAGTGGTGATATTATAGTTATGGTTTATCATGAAGTGAGTGTCAGTTTTGCTTCAAAAGTGATAAAAAAATCAAAAATAATATATTTCGAAAGAAGTCTCATTATAAGACCAGTCAAGAAACCTGGAAGAATCCATGTGTTCTGAAGCAGGAAGTGATTGAAAGTGAAACAAATGCCTATAAGTTTGCTAACTTGTGGATGAAATATATATCCTATGATGTGCATAAATTGAAGAAATAGTAATGTACCAGTGTTGAATTAAAATGAATTTCAAAATACACATCATGTCACATAGGAATGTACTTGCATTGATGTTAAACTGGGTCAGTTACTGTAGAATTATTAGTATTTGTATGCAACATTAACTGAAGTTAGTTTTCAGTACTGGAAACAATATGTATTTCAGGTGGATGAATATTTCTGAGAATGATCTTGTGAAAAGTTGATTATAAATCCATATACATGAACATGAATGAATTTAGGGAGTGTATATAAGACACATATATTTCATATTTTGAAAAATCTGGAGAGTGTATGTATATTTTTATATATATATATATATATATATATATATATATATATATATATATATATATATATACAAAAAAACACACACAGACAATAAATTAGCAATCAAATTTATCATGAAATATATATCCTCCACAGATGCAAAATTATTTCTTTTAGAACATGTATTTATGTATAAAGTTGTTCTTCTAGGAAACACACCCCTAGGTTAAATTTTCAGTTCCAACAGAGTTTAACAGGAGTGATCACTTCTCACAAATTGTATTAGCCAAATTAGCCACCTCACAAAATGTAGGTGTGATACCAGGTAGTGTTCTATATGTGCATTTAAAAATACATGTGCTGAATAGGCTACAGAGAAAGGGAGATAGGTATTCACATATTTGTTAACATTAAAAACACATGGAGAACTATTTCAATTAAAAATTGACTAGATTTATAACACCTACAATTAATCATGCAAAAAACAAGTCCAACTATACACTATGATTCCTCTGAACTGCTTGTATTCCTATTCTGTTTGTGTTATTTTTCTCCACCATATTAGGAGTAGTAGTCAGAGTCTATTAGGGTATGCGTTAGTGTCAAGGATTCAGTATTTCGAATGGAAATATGGAAAATGACTCTAATTGGTATGCAAATATGTGCTACACAAAAATGTTCACACTCTCATCCAGAAGATTGCCTTGACATTACCTTAGTTCCAAGTAAGATACAATTAGAGGAGAAAAGTTAGAAAATCTGTAAATACATATCAGGAATAAAAAATGCTCAGGAGTTCACAAACTTGTAGGTGGTAGAGGAGTTTCCAAAAGTAAGGGACAGGGTAAACACTCCACAAACATTGAGCTCTGCTTGTGTAAAGACTTCTTGAGAAACTCTCTGAGGTTGGGCTCTTAAAATACATGTTGTTGTCAGGAGCTTTAGCTTCCTTTGTTGTGTGACCATCAAATCTGGGTGTGCAAATATGTGACCTGAAGGACATTGTTTCTAATTTTCCAATGAAAATGCGGCAGCAGTGCTGAATACTCTTTTTGTAGTTAAACTATGGCCACTGGGGTGTAAGTGTCTCCCCGGGTTGACTGTGAAGCCATTTGGTCATGCTCCAATTTTCGTGGTGTTACTCCTTGGTGCACTGGGAGTTTGGTATTTGCTTCATGAAATACAAGGAGTTCAACTGGGACACAGTGCTGGAGGGAGTTCTGTCACGTGTGGAGGGACACAGTCTGCATGAGAATGCACCAACCAGGATTCTGTCCCACATGGGTTGCCCCTTTGTCCATAGCAACCTGATTCTGAACATTGCCCAGAAACCTATCCATATAACAAGATGCCTTTACATATAAGGGTCTGCTGGCTGTACCCTGTCAGTCACAAGGCAATTGGAAGCCAATGGCAGATCCACATGCCCCAACACACATGTTTTATCACACACCTTCACACCTATGCTCTAGTCCCACTAATGAACAGGCTCCAACATACTGGCATCACTGTTCTACACAATTTTCATGAAACCCAGTCAGTCAAGGCACTGTGAGATACACTCATGATCAGCAACAGGACATCCAAAAGTTTTCCAGTGCCACCTGGTTATGGGAATTTCAAAAGTTTCATGGAATTTATCAAGCCATATTTTGAGGATAAAGTTGGAGGCTCTGTGGGTTTCAATTCATTCAGGAACCATTAAATGTTGAAGAAGCTCATTTCAATGAAAGATCTTGAGAACACTCACAGGCAAGTCTTCCCAAAGAGTGGCCAAAAGGTCACATGAAGTCAGGCCCATTGAGGTCTACAATGTGAGGTCCATGTGTGTTTTGACTCTCAACTGTGGCTTTAAAGAATTTCAGAATAAAATCATGTGATATCCAGGCTGAGATTCCCAGTGCTCTGGGCAAAGCCACCCTGCACCTAGATCTCCCTGCACCACAATTAATACCTGAGATCTAGGTTGCATGGCCTAGTAAAATCCAAACACAATTCATGACAATACTTCTCTGATGTCTCTTCCAGAATTCAGTCTCTAAGGAGAATCATACCAGAGTTCAAGCCCAGGTGGACCCAGTCATCTGTTCCAAGCGCCAAACAAATTACCACAATTCAAAACAAAATGCTCCCACATGCCCCTTATCTTCTTCAATTTGAGGCCAAATGACTGTGGGGTTTAGATTCTTTATGTAAATTGGATTCATGTGAAAACCCAAGCACCTATGGGCTAAACTCTGCAGGGCTTTAAAGAACTCATTTGACCCAAAGGATCCCTATTTTCACTTGATGGATGTCAGGGCCATTAGAGAGGAAGGTGAGAGTCTTCATCCACAATAACTGCTCTTTTGGCCATTTTGGTTTTGGATGCACCCATGGGATCTTTCTTTAGATCCATCAGGAGCTGAGAATCTAAGCCACAGCCTCACACAGGGCCAAGAGGCTGATTCAGACACATCTCTTTCCAAAGCAATTAAGCAAAGAGCAAAACACACACAGACATTATAAAGTGGCAATATATATGCCAATTGAAATTCATGATGAAATATATATCGTCCACAGATCCAAAAATATTAATTTTACTGAACATGGATTTATGAATAATGTTGTTCAACTAGAAAGGTTACCCTTAGGCTGAATTTTATGATCCAATAGCGTTTAGGAGGAGTGATCTCTTGTCATAATTTGTATCTGCCATGTCAGCCACCTCACAAGAATGTATATGTGATACCAGGTAGGATTCAATATGTTTATATAAAAATACATGTGATGAATAGGCTACAGAGAAAAGGATACAGGAATTCACATATTTATTAACTTTAAAAACACAAGGAGAACTATTTCAATTAAAAATTAACTAGATTTATAACACCTACCCTACATAATGCAAAAGGCAAGTCCAACTATACACCATGCCTCTTCTGAACTGCTTGTATTTCTATTGTGTTTGTATGCACTGTGGGTTTCAAGAACCATTAAATGTTGAGGAAGCTCATTTCAATGAAACTCTGGAGAACTCTCATAGGCAAGGCTTCCCAAAGAGTGACCAAAAGGTTAGATATAGCCAGGCCCATTGAGGTCTACAATGTGAGGTCCATGTGTGTTTTGACTCTCAACTATGGCTACCAAGTCTTTAAGAATAAAATCATGGGATATCTTTGCTGAAATTCCCAGTGCTCTGTGGAAAGCCACCCTCGGCCTTGGTCTTAGTTTCCAAGGGCGACTCTCATGCTTGACCTCTTAAAATATCACCACAATTCTTGGCAATACTTCTTTGAGTTCAGTTCCAGAAGTCAGTCTCTAAGGGGAATCACACAAGAATTCAAGCCCAGGTGGACCCAGTCATCCCTTCCAACCGTCACACAAATGACCACAATTAATACCAAAACACTCTCACATGGCCCTCCTCTTCTTCTATAAAGGCACTCATCATAACATCTGGCTGGAGGTTTCCATGAGGGGCACAGCCCAAGACAGTGTCCCAAATAAGCTCCCTTGCCACTCATTTGCCTAAATTCAGGGTGGCTTGGACACCCTTCTTGTGCACCAGGAGTGATCTGAAAGGGTAAAATAAATTGAAATTAAAGTGTAAAAGTTGAAGTGTAAAAGACCGGGTTTTGTAAAGTTTCTAAGCTGCAAGGCCTGAGTTAAAATGTAAAGGACCAGGTATTGTTAAGTTCCTATGCTACATGCAAAACCTGAAATTCCTGTAGCTTGTAGTACAATTCCGGACTGCCCAGTAAATATTGCCCATGACCGCCTGGTTGTTTAATAACCTAGGACCCTGTGTGGCCTGGCACATAGGCATCGCAAGGCCTAAACCAATCTGTTTGAATGTGTACCTCGCTTTAGAACTCACCTATCACTCCCGCCTGACCTGTTCCTGCCAATGAATGAACTAATCATGTTTAGGAATTGTTGTTTGATTTTTCTGCGGTGTATGTTGATTTCTTAAAGGAGACTGTGATATATGTAAAGTCCCGCCCTCCCCAAAAAGTGTACTTAAGCACTGCTCAACCCCTGCTCGGGGCTCTGGGCTGCTCTCCCTTCTTGAGTGAGCACGTAGCCCCAGCATGCTGGATTGGATCCTCAATGAACGCCTTTTTCTGTTGCATGAGCCGCGTTCTCTTGGTGGTCTCTTCCTCCGACGTTCACCGGACCCTTACATTTGGTGCGTTGGCCAGGAATCACGCAGCATAGGACAAGGACACACCAACAGACCCCTCTGGAGGTAAGTAAGGCGCTTCTTTTCATTTTTCCTTGTGATAACTCAGAGCTTTTTGTTCAGGTTCCATTTTTCCGTTTTTGGTTTGGGTTGGCAGAGTGGCTTCCAGCGGAGAATGTAAGTTCCCCCTGTCAGTGGTGGACAAACGTGTCCTAAAGCCACAGGCCATGTCCTTGCAAGGGATGCCTTGGAGGACTCGGGGAGTGACGGATGTGCTCTCATTAGGTGAGGAGGGACGAATGAGCCCACATTAGGTGACTCTGCTGGCAACCCATCATATCTTGCTGACTACTTTTTTCTCTCAGGTTGAATTCACTGTCTGTCTTTGTGGTCTAACCCATCAGGTTTTGACAGTTACTAGGTTCTAATCTTTACTTCTGAACTCGTGTTAAATGTTAACTGTGTGTACATGTTTGTGTCACGTTTGTATTGTCCTTGTCTCTGTTTGAGAAACTCTCATTATGGGACAAAGCCATTCCATGCCTCTTTCCTTGAAGCCATTCCTGGTCCCTGCCTCCAATCCGACCCCTTCACCCAGGATCCTATCACTCAAACCTTCTACTCCTCCCCCTCTTGCCTCCATTCTCTCTGAGTCACAAGATTGTAGATCTTGGGGTTGTGAACAAACGGGAGCTGCATGATGGTCTTTGTGTGTCATTTTATCTGTGTTTCTGTTAAATGTGATGGCATTGTTTGGTCCGATGCAGAGTCCCGAGTTCCAACCTGCATTACATATGTGGAAGTTACTTTAGCTAAATTTTAAACTAATGCTTCTCCTGTGAGGGACCAAAAGTCAATAGAACCGCCAGTTTTTCTGTTCTCACCTTTTCACCTCTCTTAGCTGTGCTTTAAAAAACTTTGATAAACTTTACTCCCCTTTGTTAAGCAACATTACGGAAGCAGTGATTTCTTTTCTTCCCGTAGTTGGATTGAGCATGCCCACTGCAGAGGGAAATGTCTGGGGTCTAAGAACTTTGATATCTCGCTTAAACTTTTCTCAAAACCCTGTTCTCATTATTAAATTGGCATTAATTGGCTTTGGGATGGGAACCAAGCCTTCAGTCATAAATTTTGACACCCCAGAGGGGACTTTAAATAAACCCCACTCTGCCCTCTTGGGGAAGCCTAGCACTCAAAACAATTGAAGCAGAGAATGAAATTTTTGGGAGCTGACTATTGCAAAGTTGGGAGACATAGAATATGCCTGGTGCCTGGGGTCAAAGCAAACCAGAGGAACTAATCCTGTAAGTAAATGGTGAGGCTAAGGGACTCCCAGCAGCTTCCAGATCCATTTTGCTGTGGGGAACTCCCTTATTCCTTACGTGCACTTTAAGGATTTCTCCACCTCTGTTTACTTAACAAAAGGGACAATGAATGCATTAATATGTTGATATTATAGATTGTTTCTTGGGGATGATCTAGGGTGAATGTGTATCTAGAAATGATTTTTTTTTATTTTAACCATCTGGTATCTAAATGGGTTTCTAAAGCATTGCACTATCTTACAGTTAAAAGTTGGGTTTAAACAATTGTTTAGTTTGATTTCAGGTAGTTCATGCTAGGAAACTTAAATACTTAGGGTAAAAAAAAAATAAAGAGTTTTAATTTTGAACTAGACAGCCTGAAAAAATTTCACTAGATATATCAGTGCATTAACTTGGGAAGAGATAATAAATTATGATATGGTATCTATTCCCATCAGTGTGTAAGATTTTAAAAAATGGTACTAAATTAAAATGTTGGTCTGGCTTATTGAAATGACATTAATTAGCAACAGTCTTGGAAATTTTTAAAGCTTAATTTCGGATACACATGGTAGCATGTGGTTCTTTTTAAAAATTTTTCAGCCCATTTAATTTAACTTAATACTATTAGAAACTTCATAACAAAGAAAGGGGCTTAATGATCCTATAGAAACTTCTTCTGATGGTGGCATTAATATTATCAAAAAATGATCCTATTTTCAGTTTTGTGTGAGCAAGTTTTTCTAGTGTAGAAAAATCTAAAGAAATAAAATTTTGAGAATTACATCTTCAACTTGCATCAAAATTTTCAACATCCAAACCTGGAAATTATGACTTATAGATAAATGCCTTAGGCGTGAGGTTTCTTCTCAGAATTCCAGTCTTTCCAGTTTTCCAGACCTCAGCCAGGACTTACTTTGATATGCAAATAAAAGAAGCCTGCAGCACTCAGCAGGAGACAGATAAAAAGAGTAAATGTGTCTTTTTACCTGAACTCAAACTAGACCTAACCAAAAAAGTATATAATATGGTATTTACTAATTACTGGCCAGTCATCATTTTTAGGACTCTTGCTTTTCTTAGATTCTGTAATTTTTTTTTGAGCTCATGATCTTGATTCTGCTGATGGGTTAATGTTTTCTGATCAGTTCTATTTTTGATCGACTCTGGAGTTTTCAGCATTGCAATGGAGATTTCACCTGAAAAAAGCTACAAGGCCTTTACTATTGTGTTATGTGTTACATTTGTGTTACGTGTTGTATGTTGGTATGTCTGTATGTGTGTATGTCCATATATCATGCAGGGATATGACAATTGACAGATGAGGAGCGCTCATGAAAAATTTAAAAATGTATCCAAATGTCTTTGATTCACGTGATTCATATGTTTTAATTCAAATTGGGTAAACAGATAAAAATAAAGATGTCTTTAAAATTAGGCCAATAAGTTTTCTAGGTTTTCAAAAAGGCCCTAATAAAATGTAGATGTCTATAAAATAATCTGCTTAAATTCAGAAATTGAAAAGCATTGTATTGAAATGTGAACAGAAAGAGGTTAGTAGATGGAAAAGAGAAACTAAAAGGTTCTAGATATAGATATAATAGAGGAAAAACGTGTTTCTGGATAAGAGAGTCTATATGATTAAGTAATTAAAAGGGTTTAAGTAAATAATAAAAAAAAGGTGTGTGTAACTTGGTTATATGTGTAAGTTTTGAGCAAGTAATCTTAAAAAATTAAACAGCTGGTAAAACATGTACTGTTTTTATAAAATTGTGCCATGTTATTTCTTTAAAATCTAAACTTGTTTAATACAAAAACATCAATGTAATTGTGGTGTTAATGTGTTCATATCTTCCAGGTATACAAGTCTGTAAGGTAGAAGCTTGCAAAGACCATTGTATCAAGCTGGTGTTCTAAGGTTGTATGGTAATTCTAGGCTTAAAAGAAAAACATGTTGGAGTGTTGGAGATTTATGTATATCATTTGTGTTCTATAATTGGACTTGTTATCAATAAGATATGTACAGTTCCATGTTACTTTTTACACTGAGATACAATCTAAAAGTATTTTTAACTTAATGAGAGCCAAATCTGTGAAGGTTTTATTGTAAACTCAAAGGTAATGCCCATTCATTTCCATGTGAAAACTGTTTTCTTCAGGCTTCACAAAGGGGTGGCCTGAGACAAAGACTTTCCTGATATTCAGGGCAACATAACAATAGGTAATCAAAAGGCCCAAAGCAGGGTTTCTCCACTGAGACTTTACTGGCTACACTGATATCTGAGTTTTCTGAGATGCTTGCCATTCCCTTCAGCTACCAGTACATGGCCATGTCACAGAGCTTGGAAGTGGTACATATATTTGACACAAAATCATGAGCCTATTATGGAGAGTGGCCAGAATTCAGGAAGAAAACAGGAACGTAGAAAGATAGTTGGTGTTGCCCATTGATAAGGCAAGCCACACTCCATTCATAAATTGTGCCGGATGAATGCTGGGAAGTTTTCTCCTTGAGAGGATACACCCATTGAGGCATTATCTTTTCTAATGTCTACAACCACGAAAACAGTGGGATACACAGACCTAAAAACACTCGCCTTGTCAAAGGACTAACTAGAAACAGTCCACTCCAAACCAAACACACCCCCTTTCCTAACTATTCTCAGAACAAAAGAAAAAACCACAAACCCACACCCACAACCACAAAGGCACCTCCTTCCCCCAAGTGGGTCTGGAACTATCCAGAGTGTCCTCTGACTGGAGGGCCATACTATGTTCCCCAGAAATGGTCTGTCCTGTCTCAGATCTGGACTCCTTGGTCAACTCTGTGAAGTTGTCAGGAGCCAGCAGTGAGCCTCTATCTGTTTTCTCCGGAAGGGCCCCTCTTCAGAATTTTTCTGGAATTTGGCCATTCTCACATAAGTAGGTACCACAAAAGACTGACTCTGTCCTTGGAAAATCCAAACAAGTAAGAACACTGGAACTGGTGCTGGGACTGGGCCTGGGTGCCTAGATTCCTGGAACCCAAATTTGGAGAGTTCCATCAACAAGGATGTGAGGTGAGGTCACTTCCTTTAGTAACTGAGTGAGGTCACTGCCTTGGCAACCAACTTGTCCTAACATTTGCTTCCTAAGGTCTCATAACATGGAGGATGTCCCTACTTCCTGTGACACTTTCACAAGTTAGAATGGTAAAGAAACAATAGTCACCTCTGAACAGCTCTCCACACAGGCCTCTCCTCTACATTAAGAAGAGAGAATCTGATTCAGACACAACCCTTCATCCTGACCAGGCTGTTTGCCATGGAAGATGCCTTTTGCTCTCTCAGATCCTTCATAGCTGCCTACATCTTCTCCAGGGTTCATTTCTGCATGGAACTTTGAAGTTTTCAGCAGGTGGAAGATCCCCTGCATTCCTGTATTGTAAGACCAAATCTTTCCCTGCTTTTCTGAACACTTAGATTGAGGGAACAGTGTATGGTTAGGGTTAACAATATGTTCAATTAAAACCAAAATACTCCCACATGGCCCTCATATTCTTCCATGTAGACATTCATCATAACCTCTGGCTGGAGGTTTCCATAAGGGGCGCAGCCCAAGACAGTGTCCAAAATAAGTTCCCTTGCCCCTCATTTTCCTAAAGTCAGGGTTTCCTGGACACCCTTCCTGTAAACCAGGATTGATCAAATAGGCCTGCCAGTAATACTGCTCTGTTTCTTCATTTTGAAGCCTACTGACTGTGAGGTATAGATTCTTTATGTGATTTGGAGTCATGTGAGAACCCAAGCACTGCTGCAGGGCTTTGAAGAACTCATTTGTCTCAAAGGATCCCTATACTTACTTAATGGAGGTCAGGAACCTAACAGAGGAAGCAAGAGACTTCATCCACAATGACTGATCTTTTTGCCATTTTGGTTTTGGATGCACACATGGGATCTTTCTTTAGATCCATCAGGTGCTGATAATCAAAGCCACAGCCTCTCTCAGAGCCGAAAGGATGATTCAGACACATCCCTTTCCAAAGCAATTAAGCAAAGAGCCACAGGTGATGCTCATTCATTTCCAATTGAAAGCACTTTTCTTCAGGCTTCACAAACTGGTGGCCTGAGGAAAAGACCTTCCTGACATTCAGGTCAACAGAACAGTAGGTAAGCAAAAGGCACAAAGCAGGGTTTCTCTACTGAGACTTTACTGGTCACACTGATATCCGAGTTTTCAGAGATGCTCCCAATTCCCTTCATCTATCCAGTACATGGCCATGTCACAGAACTCGACGGAGGTCCATATCTTGGACAAAAAAACATGAGCCTATTCTGGAGAGTGGTCAGAATTCAGGAAGAAAACAGGAACTAAGGAAAGAAGTAGGTGTTGTCTACAACCACGAAAACAGTGGGATACACAGACCTAAAAACACTCGCCTTGTCAAATGACTTACTAAAAACAGTCCACTCCAAACCAAACATACTGCCTTTCCTACCTATTCTCAGAACATGATAAAAAAACACAAATTCACACCCACACCCACAAAGGCACCTCCTTCCCCCAAGTAGGTCTGTGACTATCCAGAGTGTCCTCAGACTGATGGGCCTTACTCTGCTCCCTCGAAATGGACTGTCCTGTCTCAGATCAGGTCTCCTTTACCAACTCTGTAAAGTTTTCAGCATCAATCAGTGAGTCACTACCTGCTTTCTCAGGAAAGGCCCCTCTTCAGAGCTTTCCTGGCATTTAGCCATCCACACATCAGTATGTACCAAAAAGACTGACTCTGTCCTTGGTAAATCCAAACAAGTGAACCCACTGGGACTGGGACTGGGACTGGCTCTTAGTGCCTGGCTTCCTGGATCCCAAGTTCAGAGAGTTCCATCACCAAGGAAGTGAGGTAGGTCACTTCCTTCAGGAACTGAATGAGGTCACTACCTTGGTAACCACTTTATCCTAACATTTGCTTCCAAGGGTCCCACGAGAGAGAGGCTTCCCCTACTTCCTGTGTCACATTCACAAGATAGAATGGTATATCAACCATAGGCACATGTTAACAGCTCTCCACACAGACCTGGTTTGGTCCACCTTCTCTACTTTAAGAAAAGAGAGGCTTATTCAGACACATCGCTTCATCCTGACCAGGTATTTTACCAAGGAAGATTACTGTTGCTCTCTCAGGTCCTTCATAGCTGCCTACATCTTCTTCAGGGTTTATTTCTGCATGGAACTTGAGGTTCTCAACAGGTGGAAGATCCCCTACCTACCTGTATTATAACACCAACTCTGTCCCTGGTCTTTGTAAAGTTAAATTGAGGGAACAGTGCATGGTTAGGGTTAATAACATGTTCAATTTGGGTTAGGAATCATTCTGCGAGATGAATAATGGTATTGGGGACCTCCGATATTTACAAGCATATATAGGTGTAATATAAGTATGAATACAGAAATCTAGGAAAGATTTGAAACCCAGATGAACACTGGGCCCTTGATTGGGATACTTAGCTTTGAATTATTTCCGCAAAGTTGTCTCAAATAAATCGTTATACAATGGCATAGGACCTTGTACCTTGGATGACTGAATGAGGAAGAGATCCTCCAGACAAAAAGGGATAGTTCCAAAAGTTATTTAGATATAGGGTTTTGGTTAGAGAGTGAATGCAAATGTCAGCATATGTGAAGAGTCAGTCACAGTGATGAACTGGGGAAAATGTGTAGGAAAGCAGATATCAATAGAGACATTAGGAAATCAGGGAAAGTATAAAGTGAGTAATAGGATAAGACGTTTTTAACAGGGTTGAGTTTGAATATATAATCTTAGGAAGAAACAAATATGTAGTCACCAATAGGAATGATATTTGAGATCATTAGTTAATCAGGACATGGATGTTGTTAGTAATACATGCTCACATTAAATTTAGGCTTTGGTACAATCATAAGGGTGTCCGTTGCATTTTTTGTCAGGAATATTACTGTGATGAAATGTAAATGTATATCAGGTGACTACAGTATTTCTTCAAACATTTCTGAAAGCAACATTTTAAGACTTATAAATTAGTATTGGGGACACAAGTACGTGTACCCTGTGCCTATGATTATAAAGATGATGCCTTAATAGACCATACTGTAAATAAATAATATAACTTGATCAAACTTTAAATAATGGATTGAATTGATATCTGAAAATATATAGGAAATCTTATATTGATATACATAAGTTCATTCTAACCAGTTATACATCTAATGGTAATTTTAGCATTATGGTTTATCATGAAGAGTGTGGGAGTTTTGCTTCAAAAATGATTATGGAAATCGAAAATAATGTGTTTGGAAATAATCTCATGAAAAGTACAGTCAAGAAACATGGAGGAATACATATATTCTGAAGCAGGAAGTAATTGCAAGTGAACCAAATGCGTACAGATTTGTTAACTTGTGGATGAAAAGTATTATCTTATAATGTCCATAAACTGAAGAAATAGTAATGTACCAGTGTTGAATAAAAATGAACTTCAAAATACACATCATGTCCCATAGGATTTTACTTGCATTGATGTTAAACTGGGTCAGTTACTGTACAAATATTAGGATTTGTAAGCACCTTTCACCGAAGTTAGTTTTCAGTACTGGGAAATAAATATGTATTTCATGTGGATGAATATTTCTGAGAATAATTTTGTGAAAATTTGATTATAAATCCACATATAGGAACATGAGTTAAATTAGTGAGTGTAAAATAAGACACATATATTTCATATTTTGAATAATCTGGAGGAAAAAAAAAAAAATATATATATATATATATATATATATATATATATATATATATATATATATAAAGATACAAACACAGACATTAAAATGTAGTAATATGTATGCCAATCAAAATTCATCATGAAATATATATCATCCTCATATCCAAAACTATTCTTTTTACTGAGCATGGATTTATGTATAATGCTGTTCATCTAGGAAATTCACCCATATGTTGAATTTTCAGTTCCATCAGTATTTAGGGGGAGTGATCTCTTCTCACAATTTGTATCTTCCTAAAACAGCAAGCTCACAAGAATGTACGTGTGATACCAGGTAGGATACTAAATATGCATAATAAATTTCATGAGATGAATAGGGTACAGAGAAAGGGAGACAGAAATGTACATATGTGTTAACTTTAAAAACTCATGGAGAAGTATTACAATGAAAAGTTGACTAGATTTATAACACATTCACTTGATAAAGCAGAAGGCAAGTCCTAGTATACACCATGCCTCCTATGAACGGCCTGTATTTCTATTCTGTTAGGTTTCTTTTTCTACATCATATTAAGATTAGTAGTCAGAGTCTAGTAGGGTATGGGTTAGTGACAGGGATTCAGTATTTCTAATGGAAAATAGGAAAATGAATCTAATGTGTATGCAAATATTTGCTAGACAAAAATCTTCCCACTGTCCTCCAAAACAATGCCTTGATATTTCCTTCGCCACAAGTAATACACAATTAGTGGAGAATAGTTTGAAAGTCTGTGAATATATATCTGGAAAAGAAAATGCTCAGGAGTTCACAACCTTGGAGGTGGTAGTGGAATTTCCAAAAGTAAGGTACAGGGTAAACACTCCACAAACATGGAACTCTGGTGGCCTAATGAGTTGTTGAGAAACTGCCTCTGAGTTTGGGCCCTTGAAAAATTTGTTGTTGTCAGGAGCTTTAGCTTCCTTTGTATTGAGACCATCAAACCTGGGTCGGCATCTATGTGACCTGGATGACATGGTTCCTTATATGCTATTGAACATGAGGCAGAAGTTCTGAATTTTCCCTTTGTTAGTAAACTGAGGACACTGGGGTCTAAGTGTCTAACCATGTGATCTGTGAAGCCATTTGGTCATACTCCACTTTTCGTGGTGTTTCTTACTGCTGCACTGGGAGTTTGGTATTGGCTTCACGTAATACAAGGAGAAAAACTGGGACACAGTGCTAGAGGGAGTACTCTCACGTGTAGTGGATGAGGGTCTGCAGGAGAATGCACCAACCAGGCTTCTATCCCAAAAAGCTTGCACCCATGTCCATAGCAACCTGATTCTGAACATTGCCCTGAAACCTCTCCATATAACAAGGTCCCTTTACTTGTAAGGTTCTGCTGGCTGCACCATGTCAGTCACAAATCATTCGGAAACCAATGGCAGAACCACGTGTCCCCACGACAGATGTTTTATCATACACCTGCCCACCACTGCTCTGGGCCCACTAGTCAGCAGGCTCCAACTTTCTGGCATCTCTGTTCTCACCATTTTCATGAAACCCAGTCAATCAATGCAATGTCTGGTACACTCGTGATCAGCAACAGATATCCAAAGGTTCTCCAGTGCCACCTGTTCATGGGAATTTAAAAAATTCATGGTATTTATATAGCCAATCTTCAAGGATGAATTTGGAGGCACTGTGGCTTTCAATTTATTCAGGAACCATGAAATGGTGAGGAAGATTATTTCAATTAAAGCTCAGGAGAACTCTCAGAGGCAAGGCTTCCCAAAGAGTGGCCAAAAGGTCACATTAAGCCAGGCCCATTGAGGTCTACAATTGAGGTCCATGTGTGTTTTGACTCTCAACAATGGCTGCCACGTCTTTCTGAATAAAGTCATGTGATATCCTGGCTGAGATTCCCAGTGCTCTTTGGAAAGCTATCCTGGGCCTAGATCTCAGTCTCCAAGGGCAACTCTCATGTGTGACCTCCTAAAATCCCAACACAATTCATGTCAATACTTCTCTGAGTTCATTTCCAGAACTCAGTCTCTAAGGGGAATCACTCCAGAGTTCAAGCCCATGTGGACCCAGTCATCTCTTCCAACTACCACACAAATGACCACAATTAAACCAAAACACTCCCACATGGCCCTCATCTTCTTCAATATAAACTCTCATCATAACTTCTTGCTGGAGGTTTCCATGAGGGGCGCAGCCTAAGACAGTGTCCAAAATAAGCTCATTTGCCCCTTATTTGCCTAAATTCAGGGTGGCCTGGAAACCCTTCCTGTGAATCAGGTGTGATCAAATAGGCCTGCCATTAATACTGCTCTACTTCTCCAATTTGAGGCCTACTCTCTGTGGGGCATAGATTCTTTATGTGAATTGGGGTCATGAGAAAACCCAAGCACCTATGGGCTACCCTCTGCAGGGCTTTGAAGAACCCATTTCAGTGAGTCTAGGAGTTGGACCAAAAGTTCTTTAGATATAGGGGTTTTGTTAGAGAGTGAATGTAAATGTCAGCATATTTCAAGAGTCAGTCACAGTGATGAACTGGGGAAAATGTGTAGGAAATCAGATATCAATAGAGACATTAGGAAATCAGGCAAAGTACAAAGTGAGTGATAGGATGAGACATTTTTAACAGGGTTCAGTTTCAATATTTAATCTTAGGAAGAAACAAATATGTACTCACCAATAGGAATGATATTTGAGATCATTAGTTAATCAGGACATGGATGTTGTTAGTAATACATGCTCACTTTCAATATAGGCTTTGGTACAATCATAAGTGTGTCCGTTGCATTTTGTGTGAGGAATATTACTGTGATGAAATGTATATATATATCAGGTGGCTAGAGTATTTCTTCCAATATTCTTAAAGCAATATTTTAAAGACTTATAAATTAGTATTTGGGACACAAATAGGTATACCATCGGTCTATGAATATAGAGATGATGCCTTAATAGACCATACTGTGAATAAATAATATAACTGGTTCAAACTTTAAATAATGGATTGAATTGATATCTGAAAATATATAGGAAATCTTATATTGATATACATAAATTCATTCTAACCAGTTATACATCTAATGGTAATATTAGCATTATGGTTTATCATGAAGAGTGTCTGAGTTTTGCTTCAAAAATGATTATGGAAATCAAAAATAATGTGTTTGGAAAGAATCTCATTAAAAGAACAGTCAAGAAACATGGAGGAATACATGTGTTCTGAAGTAGGAAGTGATTGAAAGTGAACTAAATGCCTATAAATTTGTGAAATTGTGGATGAAAGAATATATCCTATTATGTCCATAAACTGCAGAAATAGTAATGTATCAGTGTTGAATAAAAATGAACTTCAAAATACACATCATGGTCCCATAGGTGTCTACTTGCATTGATGTGAAACTGGGTCAGTCACTGTGGAAATATTACGATTTGTATGCACCATTCACTGAATTTAGTTTTCAGTACTAGGAAATAAATATGTATTTAAGGTGGATGAATATTTCTAAGAATTATTTTGTGAAAATTTGATTATAAATCCACATACACACACATGAGTAAATTTAGAAAGTGTATAATAAGACACATATATTTCATATTTTGGAAAATCTAAAGAGTAGATATCTATATCTATATAGATAGATAGATAGATAGATAGATAGATACTCACATACACAGACATTAAAATGTAGCAATATATATGCCATTTGAAAATCATAATAAAATAGATATCATCCACGTATCCAAAAATATTCATTTTACTGAACATTTATTTATGCATAATATTGTTCATCTAGGAAATTCACCCATAGGTTGAATTTCCAGTTCCATCAGTATTTAGAGGGAGTGATCTCTTCTCACAATTTGTATCTTCCAAAATAATCAAGCTCACAAGAATGTACATGTGATACCAGGTAGAATTCTAAAGATGCATTAAAAAATACATGTGATGAATAGGCTACAGAGAAAGGGAGACAGAAATTTACATATGTGTTAATTTTAAAAACTCATGGAGAAGTATTACAATGAAAAGTTGACTATATTTATAACACATACCGTTGATAAAGCCGAAGGCAAGTCCAAGTATACACCATGCCTCCTATGAAAGGCCTGTATTTCTATTCTGTTAAGTTTCTTTTTCTCCATCATATTTGGATTAGTAGTCAGAGTCTAGTAGGGTATGGGTTAGTGTCAGGGATTCAGTATTTCAAATGGAAAATATGAAAATGAATCTAATGTGTATGCAAATATGTGCTACACAAAAATCATCCCACTCTCATCCAGAACAATGCTTTGACATTACCTTCGCCCCAAATAAGACACAATTAGTGGAGAAAAGTTAGAAAATCTGTGAATACATATGTGGAAAGAAAAATGCTCAGGAGTTCACAAACTTGTAGGAGGTAGAACGGGTTACAAAAAGGGAGAGGGTAAACACTCCACAAACATGGAGCTCTGCTGGCCCAATGACTTTTTGAGAAACTGCCTCTGAGGTCGGGCAGTTAAAATATATATTGTTGTCAGGAGTTTTAGCTTCCTTTGTAGTGAGACCATCAATTCTGGGTCTCCATCAATGTGACCTGGATGACATGGTTTTTTGTTTTCTAGTGAACATGAGGCAGCAGTGCTGAATTCTCTCTTTGTAGGTAAACTTTGGCCACTGGGGTCTAAGTATCTAACTGTGTTGTCTATAGAGCCATTTGGTCATTATCCACTTTCGTGGTGTTTTTTACTGCTGCACTGTGAGTTTGGTATTGGCTTCACGAAATACAAGGAGTTCTACTGGGACACAGTGCTGGAGGATGTACTCTCACGTGTGGTGGGTTAGTAAAATGCACCAGTGAGGCTTCAATCCCACATAGATTTTCAACTTGACAATAGCAACCTGATTCTGACCTTTGGCAGGAATCCTCTCCATATAACAAGATGCCCTTACATAGAAGGGTCTGCTGGCTGTACCATGTCAGTCACAAGTCTTTCTAAGCCAATGGCAGATCCACGTGGCCCCACCACAAATGTTTTTTTCACACACCTACACTCCTCTGCTCTAGGCCCACTAGTCTGCAGGCTCCAACTTTCTGGCATCTATGTTCTACACTTTTTTCATGAAACCCAGTCAATCAAGGCACTGTCTGGTACAATCATGATCAGGAACAGGACATTCAGAAGTTCACCAGTGCAACCTGGTCACAGTAATTTCAAAAAATTCATGGTATTTATCTAGATATTTTTCAATAATGAAGTTGGAGGCACTGTGGGATTTAATTTATACAGGAACCATTAAAAGGTGAGGAATCTCATTTCAATGAAAGCTCTGGAGAACTTTCACAGGCAAGGCTTCCCAAAGAGTGGGCAAAAGGTCACATGAAGCCAGGCCCATTGAGGTCTACAATGTGAATTCCATGTGTGTTTTGACTCTCAACTATGGCTGACAATCTTTCAAAATAAAATCTTGTGATATCCTGGCTGAGATTCCCAGTGCTCTGTGGAAAGTCACCCTGGGCCTAGATCTCAGTTTCCAATGGCGAATCTCATGCGTGGCCTCCAAAAATCCCAACACAATTCATGGCAATACTTCTCTGAGTTCAGTTCCACAACTCAGTCTCTAAGGGGAATCACAACAGAGTTCAAGCCCAGGTGGACCCAGGCATCTCTTCCAATTGCCACACAAATGATGACAATTAAAACCAAAACACTCCCACAGGGCCCTCTTCTTCTTTTATATAGACACTAATCATAAACTCTAGCTGGAGGTTTCCATCAGGGGCACAGCCCAAGACAGTGTCAAAAATAATCTCCCTTGCCCCTCATTTGCCTAAAGTCAGGGTGGCCTGGACAACATTCCTGTGAAACAGAAGTGATCATATAAGACTGCTGTTAATACTGCTCCACTTCTCAAATTTGAGGCCTACTGACTGTGGGGTATAGATTCTTTGTGTGAATTGGAGTCATGAGAAAACGCAAGCACCTATTGTCCAGCCTCTGCAGGGCTTTGAAGAACTCATTTGACACAAATGATCCCTATTCTCACTTGATGGAGGTCAGAAATATTACAGAGGAAGGCGAGAGGCTTCATCCAAAATGACTGATCTTTTTTCCATTTTGGTTTTGAATGCCCACATGGGATCTTTCTCTAGACCCATCAGGTGCTGAAAATCTAAACCACAGGCTCACACAGGGCCAAGAGGCTGATTCAGACAAATCTTTTTCCAAAGCAATAAAGTAAAAAGCCACAGGTGATTCCCATTCATTTCCATTTGAAAACTCTTTTCTTCAGGCTTCACTAAGGTTTGGCCTGAGGCAAAGACCTTTCTGACATTCAGAGCAACAGAACAATAGGTAATCAAAAGCCCCCAAGCAGGGTTTCTCCTAGGAGACTTTCCTGGTTACTCTGATATGTGAGTTTTCTGAGATGCTCGCCATTCTCTTCAACTATCCAGTACATGGCCATGTCACAGAGCTTGGAGGTGGTACGTATCTTGTACAAAAATACATGATACTAATCTTGAGAGTGGCCAGAATTCAGGAAAAAAATGAGAACTTAGGTAGATAGCAGGTGTTGCCCATGGATGAGGCAAGCCTCAGTCCATTCATTAATTGGGAAGGATGCATACTGGGAAGTTTTCTACTAGACAGGACACACCCAATGAGCTATTTTCTTTTCTAATATCTACAAAGAAAAACACAATGGGATACACAGACACAGAAACAGTCTCCTTGTCAAATGACTTACTAGAAACAGTCCACTCCAAACCAAACAAACCTCCTTTTTTACCTATTCTCAGATCATGTGAAAAAACCACAAACACAAACCAACACCCTCTAATGCACCTCCTTCTTCCAAGTAGGTCTGTGACTATCTGGAATGTCCTCTGACTGGTAGGACATACAATGCTCCCCAGAAATGGCCTTTCTGTCTCAGATCTGGTCTCCTTGGTCAAATCTGTGAAGTTGTAAGGACGCAGTGGTGAGCCAATTCCTATCCTCTCAGGAAAGACCCCTCTTCAGAGCTTTCTTGGTATTTGGCAACCCTTACATCAGTAGGTACCAAGAAAGACTGACTCTGTTCCTGGAAAATCCAAAGAAATGAGCCCACTGCAACTGGGACTGGGACTGGCTCAGGGTGCCTTGCTTCCTGGATCACAAAATTCAGAGAGCTCCATCACCAAGGAAGTGAGGTGAGGTCACTACCTTCAGAAAATGAATGAGGTCACTGTCTTGGCCACCACTTTGTCCTAACAGTTTCTTCCTATTGTCTCCTGACATGGAGGCTGCCCTACTTCCTGTGATACTTTCTCATGTTAGAATGGTATAGAAACCATAGTTACCTGGGAACAGCTCTCCACACAGGCCTGGTTTGGTCCATCTTCCCTACATAAAGAATAGAGAGGCTGACTCAGACACATCTTTTCATCCTGACCATGTTTTTTGCCATGGAATATGACTTTTGTTCTCTCAGGTCCTTCATAGCTGCCTGCATCTTCTCCAGGGATCATTTCTGCATGGATTTTGAGGTACTCAGCAGTTGGAAGATCTCCTAACTTCCTGTATTGTAATACCAACTTTGTCCCTGCTCTTCTGTAAAGTGAGATTGAAAGAACATTGTATGGTTAGGATTAATAGCATGTTCGATTTGGGTTGGAAATCATTCTGCTGGATGAATAATGGTATTGGGAACCAGCGATATTTATAAGAATATAGAGGTAGAACATAAGTATGAAAACAGAAATCTAGGTAATATTTGAAGCCCAGAAGGATTTGGACCCTTGATTGGGATCCTTAGCTTGAGTTATGTTTTGCACCGAGGTCTCAGTTAAATTGATATACAATGGCATAAGACCCTGTACCTCAGATGATTAAATGTAGAAGAGATCATCCAGTCAAAAAGGGATTGTGTGTAGGATTAGGAAGATAGTCAGTAGGTTTAGAAGGAAGAGTGAGTCTAGGATTTGGACCAAATGTACTTTAGCAATAGGGTTTTGGTTAGAGAGTGAATATAAATGACACCATATGTGAAGAGTCAGGCACAATGATGAACTGGGGAAAATATGTAGGAAAGCAGACATCAATAGAGACATTAGGAAATCAGGCAAAGTATAACGTGATAGGATTAGACATTTTCAACAGGGTTGAGGTTGAATACATAATCTTAAGAAGAAACCAATTTGTAGTCACCAATAAGATTGACATTTGAGAGCATTAGGCAACCTGGACATGGATATATTTAGTAATCCATGTTCACATTCCATTGAGGCTTTGGTACAATCATAAGGGTGACCTTCGCATTTTGTGTCCAGAATATTACTGTGTTAATATGTATATGAAGATCAGGTGACATGAGTATTTCTTCCACCATTTCTGGGGGAAATATTTTGAAAAGATATAAATTAGTACTGGGGATACTAATCGGCTTACCCTGTGTTGATGAATATAGAGATGATGCATTAATAGACCATACTGTGAATAAATTATATGACTGGTTCCAAATTTAAATAATGGATTGTATTGATATCTGAAAAAATAGAGGAAACCATTTATTGATATACATACATTCATTCCAACCACTTATATATCTAATGGTTATATTAGGGTTACCGTTTATCATAAATAGTGTGTGAGTTTTGCTTCAAAAATGATTATGGAATCGAAAATAATGTCTTTAGAAAGAAGTCTAGTGAAAAGACCAGTCAAGAAACATGGAGAAATATAAGTGTTCTGAAGGAGGAAGTGATTGAAAGTGAACCAAATGTTTATAAATTTGTGAACTTGTGAATGAAAGGATATAATTTATGATGTCTATAAACTGAAGAAATAATAACGTACCAGGTTTGATTAAAATGAACTTTAATAAACACACCATATCCAATAGGAATCTACTTGCATTGATGTTAAACTTGGTCAGTTACTGTAGAAATATTAGGATTTGTAAGCACCCTTCCCTGAAGTTAGTTTTCAGTACTAGGAAACAAATATTTATTTCAGTGGATGTATATTTCTGAGAATAAACTTTTTAAAAGTTGATTATAAATCCACATATATGAATATGAATGAATTCAGGCGGTGTATAAGAAGACACATATATTTCATATTTTGGTAAATCTGGAGAATATATATATATATATATATATATATATATATATATATATATATATAATGTATATATAGACACACAAACACACACATTATAATGTAGCAATATATATGCCAATTGAAATTCATCATGAAAAATAACTCATCCGCATATCCCAAAATATTCATTTTACTGAACATGAATATGTGTATAGTGTTGTTCATCTAGGAAGCTCACCCATGGGTTCAATTTTCAGTTAAAACAGCGTTTAGGAGGAGTGATCTCTTCTCACAATTTGTATCTGCCAAGTCAGCCACCTCACAAGAATGTATATGTGAAACCAGGTAGGATTCTATTTGTGCATATAAAAATACATTTGCTTAATAGGCTACAGAGAAAGGGAGACAGGAATTCACATTTTTCTTAACTTTAAAAACACATGGAAAATTATTTCAACAAATAATTGACTAGATTTATAACTCCTACCTTATATCATGCAAAAGGTAATTCCAACTATACACCATGCTTCTTCTGAAATGCTTGTATTTCTATTCTGTTTGGGTTATTTTTCTCCATTATATTAAGATTAGTAGTCAGAGTTTAGTAGGGTATGGGTTAGTGTCAGGGATTCAGTATTTCAAACAGAAAATTGGAAAATGAATCCAATGTGTATGCAAATATGTGCTACAAAACAATCTTCCCTCTCTCATCCAGAACAATGACTTGACATTCCCTTTGCCCCAAGTAAGTCAGAATTAGAGGAGAAGAGTTAGAAAATCTGTGAATATATATTTAGAATGGAAAATGCTCAGGAGTTCACAACCTTGGAGTTGATAGAGCAGTTTCCAAAAGTAAGTGACATGGTAAACACTCCACAAACATGGAGATCTGCTGGCCCAAACACTTCTTGAGAAATTGCCTCTGAGCTTGGGCACTTGAAATATATGTTGTTTTCAGGAGCTTTAACTTCCGATGTAGTGAGACCATCAAAGCTAGGTCTGCATCTATGTGACCAGGAGGACATGGTTTCTTATTTTCCAATGACCATGAGGCAGCAGTGCTAAATTCTCTCTTTGTAGCTAAATTGTGGCCACTGGGGCTAAGTGTCTCCCCATGTGGACTGTGCAGCCATTTGGTCATCCTCGACTTTTCGTTTTGTTTCTTGCTGCTGCACTGGGAGTTTGGTATTTGCTTCACGAAATACAAGGAGTTCAAGTGGGACACAGTGCTGGAGGGAGTTCTGTCACTTGTGGTGGGTCAGTGTCTGCATGAGAATGCACCAACTAGGCTTCTATCCCACATAGCTTGCCCCTTGACCATAGCAACCTGATTCTAAACATTGCCGTGAAAAATCTCCATATAACAAGATGCCTTTATATAGAAGGGTCTGCTGGCTGCACCGTGTCTGTCTCAAGGCATTTGAAAGTCAATGGCAGATCCACATGGCCCCACCAGAGATGTTTTATCACACACCTGCACACCACTGCTCTAGGCCCACTACTCAGCAGGCTCCAACTTACTGGCATCTCTGTTCTACACGATTTTCATGATACCTAGTCAATCAAGGCACTGTCTGGTATACTCATTATCAGCAACAGGACATCCAATGGTTCTCCAGTGCCACCTGGTCATGAGAATTTCTAAAATTTTATGGTATTTATCTAACTATTTTTCACAGATGAAATTGTTGGTACTGTGGGTTTCAATTCATTCAGGATCCATTAAATGTTGAGGAAGCTCATTTTAATGAAGGATCTGGAGATCTCTCACAGGCAAGGCTTCCCAAAGAGTGGCCAAATTGTCACATGAAGCCAGGCCCATTGAGGTCTACAATGTGAGGTCATGTGTGTTTTGACTCTCAACGATGGCTGCCAAGTCTTTCAGAATAAAACCTGTGATATCCCAGCTGAGATTCCCAGTGCTCTCTGGAAAGCCTCCCTGGGCCTAGACCTCAGTTTCCAAGGGCGACTCTCATGTGTGGCCTCCTGAAATCCCAACAACATTCATGGCAATACTTCTCTGAAATTAGTTCCAAATCTCATTCTCTAAGGGGAATCACATCAGAGTTCAAGCCCAGGTGGACCCAGTCATCTCTTCCAACTACCACACAAATGACCACAATTAAAACCAAAACACTCCCACATGGTTCTCATCTTCTTCCATATAGACACACATCATAACCTGTGGATGGAGTTTTCCATGAGGGGCACAGCCAAACCAGTGCCCAAAATAAGCTCCCTTGCCCCTCATTTGCCTAACGTCAGGGTGGATTGGACATGCTTCCTGTGAACCAGGAGTGATCAAATAGGCCTGCCGTAAATGCTCCACTTCTCCACTTTGAGGCCTTCTTACTGTGGGGATTATATTCTTCTTTTTCTAAATTTTTTTGGAAATTTAATTGGAAAGTTAAAAAAATTGTTTTGCAGAATGTTAAATTTCTAATGCAAAGCCTTCACCTTGTTTGTGAAGGAAACCTTGATGCCTTGCCAATCTGGTAACATGGAGATACTCAAAATTTTCTTTTACATACTACATGGATGAATGGCTACAGCTCATAGTTTTTTAAAACTGAAAGGCAGATACCAGCAAGTAAGATAACAAATAAAAGACAATTTTATTAAAAAATAAAGTTGTTAAATGACTCAAATATTGGAAATTCAATTCTTTTTATTTTTGGTTGTTCAAAACATTATAAAACTCATGATATATCATCTTTCATACATTTGACTCAATTGGGTTATGAACTCCCATTTTTACCCCAAATACAAATCGCAGAATCACATCAGTTACACACTCACGTTTTTACATAATAGCATACTAGTTATTGTTGTATTCTGCTACCTTTCCTATCCCCTACTATTCCCCCTCCCCTCCCATCTTCCCTCTCTACCTCATCTGCTGTTGTTTAATTCTCTCCCTTGTTTTCCCCTCTTTAGCCTCACAACCTCTTATATGTAATTTTGTGTAACATTGAGTAGTCTCCTACCATTTCCATATGCTTTTCCTTCTCTCTCCATTTCTCTCCCCCCACTCATCTCTGTTTAGTTTTAATATTTTTCTCATGTTCTTCCTCCCTGTTCTCTTCTTATTTGCTCTCTCTATATAAAAGGAAACATTTGGCATTTGTTTTTTAAGGATTGGATAGATTCGCTTAGCATAATCTATTCTAATGCCATTCATTTCCCTGCAAATTCTATGATTTTGTCATTTTTCAGTGCTGTGTAATACTCAATTGTGTATAGATGCCACATTTTTATTATCCATTCGTCTATTGAAGGGCATCTAGGTTGGTTCCAAAGTCTAGCTATTGTGAATTGTGCCGCTATGATCATCGATGTGGCAGTATCCTTATACTGCTCTCTATTAACATCCTCAGGGAAGAGTCTGAGAAGGGCGATATCTCGGTCAAATGGTGGTTCCATTCCCAGCTTTCCCATGAATCTCCATACTGCTTTCCATATTGTACTCACCAATTTGCAGTCCCACAAGCAGTGTACAAGTGTACCCTTTACCCCACATCCTCACCAACACTTATTGTTGTTCGACGTCATAATGGCTGCCAATCTTACTGGAGTGAGATGGTATCTTAGGGTGGTTTTGATTGCATTTCTCTGACTGCTAGAGATGGTGAGCATTTTTTCATGTACTTGTTGATTGATTGTATGTCCTCCTCTGTGAAGTGTCTGTTAAGATCCTTGGACCATTTGTTGATTGGGTTATTTGTTATCTCATTGTTTAATTTTTTTGAGTTCTTTGTATATTCTAGATATTAGGGCTCTATCTGAAGTGTAAGGGGTAAAAATTTGTTCCCAGGATGTAGGCTCTCTATTTACCTCTCTTATTTTTTCTCTTGCTGAGAAAGATCTCTTTAGATTAAGTAAGTCCCATTTGTTTATTCTTTTTATTAACTCTTGGGCTATGGGTTTCCTATTAAGGAATTTGGAGCCCAACCCCACAGTATGTACATCGTAGCCAACTTTTTCTTCTATCAGACGCAGTGTCTCTGATTTTATATCTGGCTCCTTGATCCATTTTGAGTTAACTTTTGTGCATTGTGAGAGAAAGGGATTCAGTTTCATTTTGTTGCATATGAATTTCCAGTTGTCCCTGCACCATTTGTTGAATATGCTATCCTTCTTCCATTGCATGCTTTTAGGCCCTTTTTCAAATATAAGAAAGTTGTAATTTTGTGGATTTGTCTCTGTGTCCTCTATTCTGTACCATTGGTCCATCTGCCTGTTTTGATACCAGTACCACACTGTTTTTGTTACTATTGCTTTGTAGTACAGTTTGAACTCTGGATTCACACTTCCTGCTTAGAATTGCTTTCGCTATTCTGGGTCTTTTGTTTTTCCATATGAAATTCATGATTACTTTATTTATTTCTACAAGAAATGCCATTGGGTTTTTGATTGGCATCGCATTAAACCTGTAGAGAACTTTGGGTAATATCGCCATTTTGATGATGTTATTTCTGCCTATCCATGTACAGGGCATACTTTTCCATCCTCTAACATCTTCTTCTATCTCTCTCTTTAGGGTTCTGTAGATTTCATTGCATAAATCTTTCACCTCTTTGGTTAGGTTGATTCCCAAGTTTTTTATTTTCTTTGAGTATACTGTAAAAGGAGTGGTTTTCCTCATTTAAATTTCAGAAGTTTTGTTGCTGATATACAGGAATGCCTTAGATTTATGCGTGTTGATTTTATATCCTGCCACTTTGCTGAATTCATTTACTAACTCTAGCAGACCCTTTTGGGTCTGTTAAATATATTATCATGTCATCCAAAAATAGCGATAATTTAAGTTCTTCTTTTCCTATTTTTAAGTCTTTAATTTCTTTTGTCTGTCTAATTGCTCTGGCTAGTATTTCAAGAACTAAATCGAATAGAAGTGGTGATAGATGGCATCCCTGTCTTGTTCCAGATTTTAAAGGGAATGCCTTCAGTTTTTCTCCATTTACAATGATGCTAGCCTGAGGTTTAGCATATATAGCTTTTACAATGTTGAGGTAAGTTCCTGTTATTCCTAGTTTTTATAGAGTTTTAAACATAAAGGGATGCTGTACTTTGTAGAATGCTTTTTCTGCATCTTTCGAGATGATCATATGGTTCTTCTCTTTAAGTCTATTGATGTGGTGAATAGTATTTATTGATTTCCGTATATTGAACCAGCCTTGCATCCCTGGGATGAATCCCTCTTGATCATGATGCACAATTTTTTTATGTGCTTTTGTATTTGTTTTGCCAGGATTTTATTGAGAATTTTTGCATCCAAGTTTATTAGAGATATTGGTCTGTAGTTTTCTTTCTTTGAAGTGTCTTTGTCTGGTTTTGGGATCAGGGTGATGTTGGCCTCATAGAATGAATTTGGAAGAACTCCTTCTTTTTCTATTTTTTGAAATAGCTTGAAAAGTATTGGTATTAATTCATCTTTGAACGTTTTGTAGAACTCTGCTGTATAACCATCTGGTCCAGGGTTTTTTTTGGTAGGTAGTCTTTTGAAGGTTTCTTCTATTTCTTCCTTTGTTATTGGTCTATTTAAATTTTGTGTGTCTTCCGGACTCAATCTGGGCAGATCATATGACATAAGAAATTTATCGATATCTTCATTATCTTCTGTTTTATTGGAATATAGGGTTTCAAAATACTTTCGAATTATCTTCTGTATTTCTGTAGTGTCTGTTGTGATATTGCCTTTTTTATCCCATATGTTAGTAATTTGAGTTCTCTCTCTGCTTCTCTTCATTAGCATGGCTAAGGGCCTGTCGATTTAATTTATTTTCAAAGAACCAACTTTTATTTGTTCAATTTTTTTGTTTCAATTTTGTTGATTTCTCCTCTAATTTTAATTATTTCTTGTCTTCTACTACATTTGTTGTTTTGCTCTTTTTTTTCTAGGTTTTTGAGATGTAGTGTGAGATCATTTATTTGTTGTTTTTTTCTTTTTTTGAGGAAAGAATTCCAAGAAATGAATTTCCCTCTTAAAACTGCTTTCATTGTTTCCCACAGAATCCGGTATGTTGTGTCTGTATTTTCATTTGTATCTAAGAGATTTTTTTATCTCCTCCTTTATGTCTTCTGTAACCCATTGATTATTCAGTAACATATTGTTCATTTTCCATGTGATGTAGAATTTTTCCTTCCTTCTTCAATCATTAATTTCAAGTTTCATTCCATTATGATCAGATATGGTGCATGGTATTATCTCCATACTTTTATATTTACTAAGAGTTTCCATATGGCATAATATATGGTCTATATTTGAGTAGGACCAATGTGCTGCTGAGAAGAACATGTATCCACTTTATGATGTTTGATATATTCTATATATGTTGGTTAAGTCTAGGTTATTGATTGTGCTATTGAGTTCTATAGTTTCTTAATTCAGATTTTCTCTAGAGGATCTGTCCAATGGCGAGGGTTGTGTGCTGAAGTCACCCGTAATTATTGTGCTATAGCCTATATGACTCTTGAACTTGAGGAGAGTTTGTTTTATGACTTGGCACCACCATTGTTTGGTGCATACAAATTGATAATTGTTATGTCTTGTTGGTGAATGTTGCCTCTTAACAGTATATAGTGTCCTTCTTTATCACTTTTGATTAACTTAGGTTTTAAGTTGATTTTATTCGATATGAGTATGGCCACTCCTTCTTGCTTCCGAGGGCCAACAATGGCTGCGAAGTCTTTCAGAATAAAATCATGTGATTTCCTGGCTGAGATTCCCATTGCTCTGTGGAAAGCCACCTTGGGCCTAGATCTCAGTTTGAAAGGGTGACAATCATGCGTGGCCTCCTAAAAACCAACACAATTCATATCAATACTTCTATGAGGTACGTTCCAGAACTCAGGCTCTAAGGGGAATCACACCAGAGTTCAAGCCCAGGTGGACCAAGTCATGTCTTCCAACCCCCACACAAATGACCACAATTAAAACAAAAAAACTACCACATGGCCCTCATCTTCGTCCATAAAGACCCTCATCAAAAGTTCTGGATGGAAGTTTCCATGAGGGTTGCAACTAAAGACAGTTTTCAGAATAAGCTCACTTGCCTCTAATTTCCCTTAAGTCAGGGTGGCCTGGACACCCTTCCTGTGAACCAGGAGTGATCAAAAAGGCCTGCCATTAATTCCGCTTTGTTTCTATAATTTGAGGCTTACTGAATGTCAGGTATAGATTTTTTATGTGATTTGGAGTCATGAGAAAATCCAAGCACATCTGGAGAGCATTCAAGAATTCATTTGACAAAGAGGATCCCTAATCTCACTTGAAGGGGGTCAGGAACCTAACAGAGAAAGGCAAGAATCCTCATCCACAATGACTGCTCTTTTTGCCATTTTGGTTTTGAATGCACACATGGGATCTTTCTTTAGATCCATCAGGTGCAGAGAATCGAAGCCACAGCCTCACACAGGGCCAAGAGGCAGATTCAGACAAATCCCTTTCCAAAGCAATTAAGCAAAGAGCCACAGGTGATGCCCATTTATTTCCATTTGAAATTTTTTTCTTCAGGCTTCACAAAGGGGTGGCCTGAGGCAAAGACCTTCCTGACATTCAGGGCAACAGAACCTTGATTGGTATACTGAGCTTGAATTATGTTCTGCACCGAGGTCTCAGATAAATCGATATACAATGGCATAGGACCGTGTACCTCGGATGATTGAATGTAGAAGAGAACATCCAGTCAAAAAGGGATAGTCTGTAGGATTAGGAAGATAGTCAGTAGGTTTAGGAAGAAGAGTGAGACTAGGAGTTGGACCAAAAGTTCTTTAGCAATAGGGTTTCAGTTAGAGAGTGAATGTAAATGTCAGCACATCTGAAGAGAAAGTCACAATGATGAACAGGGAAAAATATGTAGGAAAGCAGATATCAATAGAAAGATTAGGAAATCAGGCAAAGTATAAAGTGAGTGATAGGATTAGACATTTTCAACAGGCTTGAGGTTGAATATATAATCTTAGGAAAAAACAAATATGTAGTAATCAATAGGATTGACATTTGAGAGCATTAGGCACCCTGGACATGGATGTTTTTAGTAATCCATGGTCACTTTCCATTTAGGCTTTGGTACAATCATATGTGTGACCTTTGCATTTTGTGTCCAGAATACTACCGTGATAAAATTTATATGTTGATAAGGTGACATGAGTATTTCTTCCACCATTATGGGGAGTAATATTCTGGAAACTTATAAATTAGTACTGGTGATACAAATAGGTGTACCTTGTGTTGATCATTATTGAGATGTTGCATGAATAGACCAGATTGTGAATAAAGTATATAACTGGTTCCAACTTTAAATAATGGATTGAGTTTGCATCTGAAAATGTATTGGAAATCTTATATTGATATATATACAATCATTCCAACCAGTTATATATGTAATGGTAATATTAGGGTTACGGTTTATCGTGAAGAGTGAGTATTGCTTCAAAAATGATTATGGAATCAAAAATAATGTGTTTGAAAGAAGTCTAGTGAAAAGACCAGTAAAGAAACATGGAGGAATACATGTGTTCTGAAGTAGTAAGTAAATGAGAGTGAACCAAATGCCTATAATTTTGTGAAGTTGTGGGTGAAAAAATATATCCTATGATGTCCATATACTGAAAAAATAGTAATGTACCAGTGTTGAGTAAAAATGAACTTCAAAATACACATCATGTCCCATAGCAATCTACTTGCATTGATGTTAAACTGGGTCAGGTACTGTAGAAATATTAGGATTTGTATGCACCACCTACTGAACTTAGTATTCAGTAGTAGGAAACCAATATGTATTACAGGTGTATAAATATTGCTGAAAATAATCTTGTAAAAAGTGGACTTTGAACCCACATACATGAATATAAATGAATTTAGGGAGTGTATAATAAGACACATATTTTTCATATTTTTTTAAAATCTGGAGAATATATATACATATATATATATAATATATATATATATATATATAATATATATACATATATTATATATATATATATATGTATATATATACACATATATATTTTTTTTCCAGATTTAAAAAAAATACATACACACACACACACACACACACACATTAATATTTAGCAATATATATGCCAATCGAAATTCATCATGAAATATAATTCATCCACATATCCAAAAATACTCATTTTACTGAACATGGATTTATGTATAGTGTTTTTCACTAGGAAGCTCACCCATAGGTTGAATTTTCAGTCCCATCATTATTTAGGGAGAGTCATCTGTTCTCACAATTTTATATTCCAAAATCAGGGAGCTCACAAGATTGTCCGTGTGATACCAGGTAGGATATTATATATATATGTATAAAAAAATACATGTGCTGAATAGGATACAGAGAAAGGGAGACAGGAATTTATATATGTGATAATTTTAAAAAATCATGGAGAAATATTACAATGAAAAGTTGACTAGATTTAAAAAACATACTCTTGATAATGCAGAAGGCAAATAGAAGTATACACCATGCTTCCTTTGAAAGGCCTGTATTTCTATTCGGTTAGGTTTCTTTCTCTCCATGATATTAGGATTAGTAGTCAGAGTCTAGTAGGGTATGGGTTAGTGTCAGGGATTCAGTATTTCAAATGGAAAAAAGGAAAATGAATCTAATGTGTATGCAAAAATGTGATACACAAAAATCTTCCCTCTCTCATCCTGAACAATGCCTTGACATAACCATCGCTAAAAGTAAGACACAATTAGAGGAGAAGAGTTAGAAAATCTGAATATATATGTGGAATGGAAAATGCTCAGGAGTTCACAACACTGGAGGTGGTAGAACAGTTTCCAAAAGTAAGGGAGAGGGTAAACAATCCAGAAACATGGAGCTGTGCTGGCCTTGAGACTTCTTGAAAAACTTCCTCTGAGGTTGGGAACAAGAAATATATGTAATTGTTAGGAGATTTAGCTTCGTTTGTAGTGACACCATGAAATCTGGGTCTGCATCTCTATGACCTGGAGCACATGGTCCTTATTTTCTAATGAACATGAGGGAGCAGTTCTGAATTCTCTCTTTGTAGGTAAACTGTGGCCACTGGGAGCTAAGTGTCTTTCCGTGTGGACTGTGAAGCCATTTGGTGATCCTCCACTTTCCAGGGTGTTTCTTACTGCTGCACTGGGAGTTTGGTATTTGCTTCACGAAATACAAGGAGTTCAACTGGGACAAAATGCTGGAGGGAGTTCTGTCATGTGTGGTTGGTCAGGGACGCAAAGAGAATGTACGAACCAGGCTTCTATCCTACATAGCTTTCACCTTGACTATAGCAACCTGATTCTGAACATTGCCCTGAAACCTCTCCATATGACAAGATGCCTTTACATATAAAGGTCTCCTGCGTGCACCATGTCAGTCGCAAGTCTTTCGAAGCCAATGGAAGATCCAGGTGGTCCTACCAAAAATATTTATTTACACACCTACAGTCCACTTCTCTAGGCCCACTACTCATTAGGCTCCAAATTACTGGCATCTCTGTTCTACACCATTTTCACGAAAACCAGTCAATCAAGGCACTCTTTGGTACACTCATGATCAGCAACAGGAAATCCAAAGTTTATCCAGTGCCCCCTGGTCATGGGAATTTCAAAAATTTTATGGTATGAATCTAGTCATTTTTCAAAAATGAAGTTAGAGGCACTGTGGGTTTCAATTAATTCAGGAACCATTAAATGGTGAGGAAGCTCATTTCAATGAAAGCTCTGGAGAACACTCACAGAAAAGCCTTCCAAAAGACTGGCCAAAAGGTCACATGAATCCAGACACATTGAGGTGTACAATGTGAGGTCCATATGTGTTTGGACTCTCAACTAGGGCTGCCAAGTCTTTAAGAATTAAATCATGTGATATCCTGGCTCAGAATCCCCGAGCTCTGTGGAAAGCCATCCTGGGCCTAGATCTCAATTTCCAAAGGCGATTCTCACGTGTGGCCTAGTAAAATCCCAAGAGAACTCACGACAATACTTCTCTGAGGTCAGATCCAGAACTCATTCTTTAAGGGGAATCACACCAGAGTTCAAGCCCAGGTGATCCGAGTCATCTTTACCAACTACCACACAAATTACCACAATTAAAACAAGAACACTCCCATATGGCCCTCATCTTCTTTCATATTGACACTCATCATAATTTTGCTGGAGGTTTCCATGAGGGGAGCAGACCAAGACAGTGTTCAAAATAAGCTCCTTTGACCCTCATTTGCCTATAGTAAAGGTGGCCTGGACACCCATCCTGTGAACCAGGAGTGATCAAATAGGCCTGCCATTAATACCGCTCCAATTCTCCAATTTGAGGCCTACTGACTGTTTGGTTTAGATTCTTTATGTGAATTTTAGTCATGAAATAACCAAGCACCTATGGGCTAGCCTCTGCAGGTTTTGAAGAACTCATTTGACCCAAAGGATCCCTATTTTCACTTGATGGAGTTCAGGAACCTTACAGAGGAAGTCGAGAGACTTCATCCCAATGGCTGCTCTTTCTGCCATTTTTCCTTTGGATGCAAACATGGGAACTTTCTTTAGATCCACAGGTGCTGAGAATCTAAGCCTCAGCCACACACAGGGCCAGGGGGCTGATTCAGTCACATCCCTTTTCAAAGCACTTAAGAAAAGAGCCACAGGTATGCCCAATCATTTCCATTTGAAAACTGTTTTCTTCAGGCTTCACAAAGGGGTGGCCAGATGCAAAGAACTTCCTGACATTCAGGGCAACAGAACAATAGGTAAGCAAAAGGCCCAAAGCAGGGTTTCTCCTCTGAGACTGTCCTCGTCACACTGATATCTGAGTTTTCTGAGATGCTCGCCATCACCTACAGCTATCCAGTACATGGCTATGTCACAGAGCTTGGAGGTGGTACATATCTTGGACACAAAACCATGGGCCTATTCTTGAAATTGGCCGGAATTCAGGACAAAAATAGAAACTTAGGAAGGTAGCAGGTGTTGCTCATCGATAAGGCAAGCTACAGTCCATTAATAAACGGGGCAATATGAATGCTGAGAAGCTTTCTACTAGACACGACACATCCATTGATGAATTCTCTTTTCTAATGTCTACAACCACGGAAACAGTGGAATACACAGACATAGAAACACTCGCCCTGTGAAAAGACTTACTAGAAACAGTCCACTTCAAATGAAACAAACCGACTGTCCTACCTATTCTCAGAAAATGAGACAAAACCACAAACCCACAACCACACCCACAAAGGCACCTCCTTCCCCTAAGTAGGTCTTTGACTATCCGGAGTGTCCTCTGACTTGTAGGCCATAATACGTTCCCCCGAAATGGCCTGTCCTGTCTCAGATCTGGTCTCCTTGGCAAACTCTGTGAACTTCTCAGGAGCCAACGGTGAGCCACTAACGACTTTCTCAAGAAAAGCCCCGCTTCCGAGCTTTCCTGGCATTTGGCCTTCTCACGTCTGAAGGTACCAAGAAAGACTGACTGCATTTAGTAAATCCAAACAAGTGAGACCATAGGGACAGGGACTTGGACTGGCTATGGGTGCCTGGCGTCCTGGATCCAAAGTTCAGAGAGTTCCATCACCATGGAAGTGAGGTGAGGTCACTTCCTTCCTGAACTGAATGAGGTCCCTGTCTTGGCAACCACTTTGTCTTAACTGTTACTTCCAAGGGTCCCATGAGATTGAGGCTGCCCCTACTTCCTGTGACACTTTCACAAGTTAGAATGGTATATCAACCATAGGCACCCAGGAATAGATCTCCACACAGGCCTGTTTTGGTCCATGTTCTCTACATTAAGAAGAGAATCTGATTCAGAACCAACCTTTTATCCTGACTGGGTTGTTTGCCATGGAAGATGACTTTTGGTCTCTCAGGTCCTTCATAGCTGCCTACATCTTCTCCAGGGATCATTTCTGCATGGGCCTTTGAGGTTATCAGCAGGTGGAAGTTTCCCTACATTTCTGTATTGTAAAATCAACTCTTTCCCTGCTGTTCTATAAAGTTAGATTGAGGGAATAGTGTATGATTATGGTTAAAAACATGTTTGATTTGGGTTAGAAATCATTGTGCTGGATGAATAATGGTATTGGGAACCTGCTATGTGTATAAGAATATATAGGTGTAATATATGTATGAAAAAAGAAATCTAAGTATGATTTGAAGGCCAGAAGGGCATTGGGCCCTTGATTGGGATACGCAGCATTGAATTACGTTCTGCAGAGATGTCTCAGATAAATCGATATACAATGGCATAGGACCTTGTACTTTGCATGAATTAATGTAGAAGGAACATCCAGTCAAAAAAGGATAGTCGGTAGTGAAAGGTTAATAAAATAGGTACTTGCTATTTTCTGTTTTTCTGTATGCTTAAAAAAACACTGTTGAAATCTTGAGAAATGTTTGCTAATCTTGTTCTAGAATGTACTGTTCCCAACTGCCAAACTGCAGAATGTACTGCCTCACTCGGTGTCACACGAACCGCCCACTCACCCTTACACATCAGTAAACTTCCCTCCCTTCCATCTCCAAGGAATGTATGTAAGCTCTGCATAAGCTGTTCTCAGAGCTCTCTGATCTATTTAAGTTAGCTGTGAGCCCCAGCAAGCTGGACGCAAAATAACCCTTTGCTGTTGCATGAGACAGTCTCTTGGTAGTCTCTTCCTCCAACACTCACCTGACCTTTACATATTGAGGTTCCACCGAGTTCCGGCAGTGGCGGATGAGAGACCCCAACGGGCTCCTCTCGGAGCAAGTAAGGCGCCTCTTTCTGGTTTCAGGTGTCATGTTAGGGCTTGGCAAAATTGCTGGCGATGAAGAGCCTGGGGTCTCTCCGACGGTGGCTGAGAGACGTGTCACAGAGACATAGGGCACCTCCCTGGGGGACCCCAAAGAGGACTCGGAGAATCAAGGAACAATTGCTTCATCGACTCAGTGATATTTTCTTTTAGATTCGGTATTGCCATCCTATCGGGTTTTGCCGGCTACGCATTCCTGGTCTCAGTGTTGGATGTCCATTGCCTGTCTTTATGGTCTTGTCTTATCTGTGTCATGTGTCTTTGCTTTTACTGTTTGTGTACCTTTCATTATGGGACAGAGCACTTCAATGCCTCTGTACCTGACCCTTGATCACTGAACCAAAGTCCGCTTAAGGGCTCAGAATCTTTCTTTTTTTAGTAAAACGCTGGACCTGGCAGACTCTCTGTGCCTCAGAATGGCCCATCTTTGGAGTCGTATGGCCCCAAGAAAGATCTTTCTACTTCCCACTAATTTATAAAGTCAGAGATATTGTCTTTCAGCCAGGGCCACATAGCCATCCTGATCAACAGCCATATATCTTAACTTTTCAGGACCTCTGCAAATCTCCTCCTCCATGGGTGAAGCCTTTCCTTGCCCATGCCTCTGCTCATACTCCTTCCCACATGATCTCTCAAACCCTCACCTCTGCCTCCTCCTCCACCCTCTGTTTTCCCTGAGTCACAAGATTTGACTCTACTGGACTCTTCCTCCTCTCCTTATCCCTACCCTCGTCCCCTAACACACAACACACTCTAAGTGATTCCCCTGCTGCTGACTAAGCCTCTCTACCATTGGAGGAAGCTAAGCTGATAATAGGATCTGATAATGGACCGATGTTCATGGCCCAGGTAAGTCAGGGGTTAGCCAGGAACCTGGGGATTAATTGGAAGTTATATTGTGCTTATAGACCCCAGAGTTCAGGACAAGTAGAAAGAATGAATAGAACCATTGAAGAGACCTTAACGAAATTAAGCTTAGAGACCAGCATAAAAGATTGGACTGTGCTACTGACTTATGCAATGTTTCATGCAAGAAAAAATCCTTCTGTTTCTTTGAGTAACCTTACCCCCTGAGAAGTTCTCTATGGTGGCCCTCGTCCAGTAAGGGTCCTAAGCCCAACTGTAAGACCTAAGGATCCTTTCCACACCCTCTTGCTTGACAGACTTAAAGCTCTTGAAAGAACTCAGTGATACCTGTGAAAATAGCTGTCCACTGCGTAACAAACTGTGTACCAGGGGATTCCACATCCATATCAAATAAGAGACTTCATGTATGTAAGATGACATCAGGTGTCATCCCTGGAACCCAGCTGTAAAGGACCATACCAGGTGCTACTTATAACACCTACAGTGGTAAAGGTATACAGAATCACTTCTTGGATCCATGCCTCTCATCTCAAGCCTGCTCCTTGTCCAGAATCTTTCTGGAAACTGGAAAAGACTGGTAACAGTTTCAAATTGTGTATTCGCCATGTGGATAAGGTTATATACTCTCCCCTTGGCCACAAGTAGTCCTAACCCTCATCAGCCTTTTAAGCAGCGATGGCTGATCACAAATCCTACTGGAAAAGTGTATAATCGATCTCACATACATCCCCCTTAGGGACCTGGTGGCCATCTCTCCACCCAGACATTTGTCAGCTGGCCATAGGTTTTTTCTATTGGGATATCCCTGATGAAGAAAATCCCACTAAAATACCATTAAATCCCTTGTGTACCATAGATAATGGAAACAAACATTATGGATGTAGGGACACGCGAGCCAGATGCAGGTTGGCTATCCTAGATTACTTGTTTGCCCGGGAAACTATCAAAGCCACAAACAGTAACGGCTGTGTGGGGGAAAAACCGACTTCTTCAGTATGTCATGGAGATGTGAGCATACAGAGGCTGCCTGATGGAACCCAATACTTCATCAAATTCAGTACACAGCATTGGCCATATTACCAAGTAGACAACAGAAAAAGGATGGCCCCCAGAGGGGTCTCTAGATCCTCAAATTTTGCGTGACCTTTTTAACTTCTGCAAGTGCTCAAAAGGGTGAAAGGAGATTCCCCTATGTGGAAGCCCTTTCCCTCCTTCACTCACATCCTGAACTATGCTTCTCCAATAGATTTTTATCCTCAGCCTTCTGCTCCAGACTCTCTGCTGTCACTCCCACCTCAGCAACGTGATTTCTCACCTCCAATTACTAGATCAGAATCCCAAACCTCCACCAGTTCTCAGACAATTGCCCGCTTGTGAGGTAGCAGGTACTGAGGTACCCCTCCACCCACTCACTCCTCTCTCTTCCTGTCAGTGCCCACACCGGGTCCCACCAGGTCCTCTTTCCAGCTAACCCAAAGCTCAAACGAGCTGAGGAGAGCTCTCAGACCCTTATCCAAGATGTAATATAAATGGCCATTAAAGTTGCTTTGTCATCACTGAAAACAGGTTACTAAAATTTAAAGTCCCTCACAGGATTTTGGGATACTCACTCCCGTTTTCTGCTCTTCTCTACCTGTTCTACTGCTCAAGTTTTTTGCTAGGAAATTCCCAAACACCTTTCCAATTATTCTTTTACATCTCTCTTTTTCCTCATTCTCAGATCCTCGGAGCTTCTCTCAGCCCCACCTTCCCCGTATTCCCCCTCTGTACCAGGCCCACAGAAAAGTCTTAAATGTCCTTCTCCAGAAGTCTTCACCATGGCTGACTTTAGAACTTTCAGCATAGAGTTTCTATAAAGAGTTCAATGTAGATAAACTTTCTCTTTTTGTATTGCCCTGTTATACTTGGCCACTGGCTAAAAAACTCAGTACTTCTAAGCTAGACAACCCCTAACTAGTTTTTCACAAAATATGTGAACAAGTCCTCTGGCCTTCAGCTGGGGCTTCACAGAAATGGCCACATTTCTAAGATAAAGAAATTACCAACTGGGCTTCGTTGTAACAGCTGGCAGGGGGAAAATAAGAAAGGGAATAAAAAGCTCTCCTCCTCCCAGGTGTCCTTGAAAATTTAACTTGCCCAGAACAGAGGAAAAATCAGAAACATATACTGCTTTTTTGAACTTCTGCAGACTGTAAACTTCTGAGCCCCATCCCTTATATGTTGGGTACACAATTCTGAAACTACCTAAACTTGAGTTTCAGGGGACTAATTGATTACAACAGAAGCAATGCCCTCTGAATCCAGTTGCAACAATATAGGACTGTTTCCCTGTCTTCAGTGCTATCTTAGGTGCCTTGCCTTGTCTGTCCCTACAACAGCATAATTCTATATACTTAAACATTGTTTATGTTTTCATGAAATGGTCAACAGATGTGATTATTTTGAAATGTTGCAGATGTTTCCCAGAAAGCTCTATCATGACGCAGGTTCGTTTGAAGATCAAATAGGGGGGGCATACAACCGGATCCACTGGGAACTTGTATCCCTCACTTTAGCCCTCCTATTAGGAATAGGAGTTGCTGCACGGGTGGGCACAGGAACCACTGCCATTCTCCATGGGACACAACAAATGACCCAATTAGAAGAAGCAATAGAGCAAAACTAAGATATTAGAAACCTCCATCAGAGCTTTGCATGAATCTTTAACCTCTCTCTCTGAAGTTGTTTTAAAGAACAGTTGAGGGTTGGACCTCCTCTTCATTAGAGAAGGGGGCCTTTGTGCTGCATTGAGGGAAGGATGTTGTTTTTATGCTGACCATACTGGAGTTGTAATAAAATCTATGAGTAAATTTAAAAGACACCTTGAAGAGCATCAACAAGAGAGAGAGGCCCAAAAAGGGTTTCTTGAGTCTTGGTTCACACACTCCTCCTGGTTAACTACGTTTTTATCAACCCTGGCCGGTCCAATAATAATCCTCATATTATTGCTAACTATAAAATCCTGTTTGCTCAACCATGTAATTTCTTTTCTCCAGGCTCAAATTGGACGAGTTAAACTTATGGTAATACCCCACTAGCAGACATAGAATGTGACACCCTCCAATGATCATTTTTATGATTAAAAGTAGCCAGAAGAAGAAGTGGGGAATTAAAGTTTAATAAAATAGGTACTTGTCACTTCTTGTTTTTCTGTATGCTTAACAAAACACTATTGAAATCTTGAGAAATGCTTGCAAATCTTGTTCCCAGAATGTTCTGTCCCCAACTGCCCAACTGCAGAATGTACTCCCTCACCCAGGTGAATGCAAACCACCCTCTCACCCTGACCCATCAATAAAATTCCCTCCCTGCCCTCTCCAGGGAAAGTATATAAGCTCTATTTAAGCTATTCTCAGGGCTATCTGCTCTATTCAAGTGATCTCTGAGCCCCAGCATGCTGGACACCCAAAAAACCCTTTGATGTTGCAAGAGATAGTCTGTTGGTGGTCTCCTCCTCTGAAGCTCGCCCCAAATTTACTTGGATGATTGAATGTAGAAGAGAACATTCAGTCAAAAACGATAGTCTGTAGCATTAGGAAGATAGTCAGTACTTTTATGAAGAAGGGTGAGTATAGGAATTGGAAAAAAATTTCTTTAGCAATAGGGTTTCGATTAGAGAGTGAATGTAAATGTCAGCACAGGTGAAGAGTCAGTCACAATGATGAACTGGGGAAAATATGTAGGAAAGCAGATATCAATAGAGACATTACAAAATCAGGCAAAGTATAAAGTGAGTGATAGGATTAGATATTTTGAACAGGGTTGAGTTTAAATATATAATCTTAGGAAGAAACAAATATGTAGTCACAATTAGGATTGACATTTGAGAGCATTAGGCAAATTTCAGGTGGATGAATATTTCTCAGAATAATCTTGTGAATAGTTGATTATAAATCCACATAATAAACATGAATGAATTTAGGGAGTGTATATAAGACACATATATTTCATATTTTGAAAAATCTGGAGAGTGTATATATATATATATATATATATATATATATATATATATATATATATATATACAAAACACACACACAGACAAAAAAGTAGCAAAATATATGTCAATCAAAATTCATTATAAAATATATATCATCCACAGATCTAAAAATATTAATTTTACTGAACATGGATTTATGTATAATGCTGTTCAACTAGCAAGCTCAACCATAGGTTGAATATCCAATTCCAACAAGTTTAGTAGGAGTGATCTCTTCTAACAATTTGTATCTGCCAAGTCAGCCACCTCACAAGAATGTACGTGTGGTACCAGGGAGGAATCTATATGTGCATATAAGAATACAGAGAAAGGGAGACAGGAATTCACATATTTGTTAACCTTAAAAATACATGGACAACTATTTCAACAATAAATTGACTAGATTCATAACTCCAACTCTGTATCATGCAAAAGAAAAGTACAACAATACACCAGGCCTACTCTGAACTGCTTGTATTTCGATTCTGTTTGGGTTATTTTTCTCCATCATATTAGAATTAGTAGTCAGAGTCTGGTCGGGTATGGGTTAGAGTCAGGGATTCAGTATTTTGAATGGAAAATAGAAAACTGAATCCAATGTTTATGCAAATATATGCTACAGAAAATTCTTCCCACTCTCCTCCAGAACAATGCCTTGACATTACCTTCGCCCCAAGTAAGACACAATTAGAAGAGAAGAGTTAGAAAATCTGTGAATACCTATCAGGAATGGAAAATGCTCCAGATTTCACATCTTTGGAGGCGGTAGAGGAGTTTCCAAAAGTAAGGGACAGGGTAAACACTCCACAAATATGGAGCTCTGCTGGCCTAAAGACTTTTTGAGAATCTGCCTTTAAGGTTGGGCACTTAAAATATATGTTGTTTTCAGGAGCTTTAGCTTTATTTGTAGTGAGACAATCAAAGCTCGATTTGCATCTATGTGACCTGGAGGACATGGTTATTTATTTTTCAATAAAAATGAGGCAGCAGTGCTGAATTCTCTCTTTGTAGGTAAACTGTGGCCACTGAGGGCTAAGTGTCTCCCCGTGTGGACTGTGAAACAACTTGGTCATCCTCCAATTATCGTGGTGTTTCTTGCTGCTGCACTGGGAGTTTGGAATTTGCTTCATTAAATACAACGAGTTCAAATGGGAAACAGTGCTGAAGGGAGTTCTGTCAGCTGTGGTGTGCAGGGTCTCCAGGAGAATGCACCAACCAGGGTTCTATCCCACGTAGCTTGCCCCCTTGACAATAGCAACATGATTCTGAACATTGCCCTAAAACCTCTCCATATAAAAATATGCCTTTACGTATATGGGTCTGATGGCTGCACCATGTCAGTCTCAAGCCATTTGGAAGCCAGTGGAAGATCCACATGGCCCCACCACAGATGTTTTATCACTCACTTGCGTAACACTTCTCTAGGCCCACTACTCACTAGGCTTCTACTTACCAGCATCTCTGTTCTACACCATTTTCCTGAAACCCAGTCAATCAAGGCCCTGTCTGGTATATTCATGATCATCAACAGGACATCAAAGGTCCTCCAGTGACATCTGGTCATGGGAATTTTAAAAATTTCATGGTAATTATCTAGCAATTTTTCACGGATGAAGTTGGAGGCACTGTGGTTTGCAATTCATTCAGGAACCATTAAAGGGTTAGGAAGCTAATTTCAGGGAAAGCTCTGGAGCACTCTCACAGGCAAGGCTACCCAAAGAGTGGCCAAAAAGTCACATGAAGCGAGGCCAATTGAGGTCTATAAAGCGAGGTCCATGTGTGTTTTGAATCTCAATAATGCATGCCAAGTCTTTCAGAATAAAATCATGTAATATCCTGGCTGAGATATGCAGTGTTCTGTGGAAAGCCAACCTGTGCCTAGATCTCAGGTTCCAATGGCAACTTCATGCCTGGCCACCTAAAATCCCAACACAATTCATGGCAATACTTCTCTCAGGTCAGTTCCAGAACTCAGTCTATAAGGAGAATCACACCAGAGTTCAAGTCCAGGTGGACCCAGACAACTCTTCCAACCGCGACTCAAATGAAAACAATTAAAACCAAAATACTCCCTCATGGCCCTATTCTTCTTCCATATAGACACTAATCATAACCTCTTCCTGGAGTTTTCCATGAGTTGTGCAGCCCAAGAGAATGTCCAAAATAAGCTTCTTGCACCTCTTTTGCCTAACTTCAGGGTGGCCTGGGCACCCTTCCTGTGAATCAGGAGTGATCAAATAGGCCTGCCCTTAATACTGCTCCGCTTATCCAATTTGAGGCTCTCTGACTGTGGGGTCTAGATTCTTTATGTGAATTGGAGTCATGAGAAAAGCCAAGACAGTGTCCAAAATCAGCTCGCTTGCCCCTCATTTGCCTAAAGTCAGGGTGGCCTGGACACCGTTTCTGTGAACGAGGAGTGATCAAATAAGCCTGCCGTTAATACTTCTGTGTTTCTCCAATTTGACGCCTACTGATTTCAGGTATCAATTCTTTATGTGATTTGGAGTTATGCGAAAACCCAAGCACCTCTGCAAGGAATTGAAGAACTCATTTGACCCAAAGAATCCCTATTCTCACTTGATGGAGTTCAGGAAATTAACAGAGGAAGGCAAGAGACTTCATCCATAATGAATGATTTTTTTTTTTTTGCCATTATGGCTTTGGACGCACACATGGGACCATTCTTTAGATCCATCAGGTGCTGAGAATCTAAGTCATAGACACAAACATGGCCAAGAGACTAATTCAGACACATACCTTCCCAAAGCAATTAAGCAAAGAGCCACAGGTGATGACATTCATTTCCATTTGAAAACTGTTTACTTCAGGCTTCACAAAGTGGTTGATTGAGGCAAAGAACTTCCTGACATTCAGTGCAAAACAACAATAAGTAAGCAAAAGGCCCAAAGCAGGGTTTCTCCACTGAGACTTTCCTGGTCACACTGATATCTGCATTTTCTGAGATGCTCGCCATTCTCTTCAGCTATCCAGTACATGGCCATGTCACAGAGTTTGGAGGTGGTACATATTTTGGACACAAATCCATGAGCCTATTCTGGATAGTGGCCAGAATTCAGGAAGAAAACAGCAACTTAGAAAGATAGCAGGTGTTGCACATCAAAAAGACAAGCTGCACTCCATTCATATATTGGGCAGGTTGAATTATGGGAAGATTTACACTAGACAGTACACATCCATTAATGCATTCTCTTTTCCAATATCTACAACAACAGACACAGTGGGATACACAGACATAGAAACACTTGCCTTGTCAAATGACTTACTAGAAACTGTCCACTCCAAACCAAACTAACCGCCTTTCCCATCTATTCTCAGAACATGAGACAAAACAATAAACCCATACCCACTCCCACAAAGGCACCTCCTTCCCCCAATTAGGTCTGTGACTATCCAGATTGTCCTCTGACAGGTGGGCCATACTATGTTCCCCTGAAATGGTCCGTCTTCTCTAAGATCTGGTGAAATATAAGTATGAAAACAGAAATCTAGGTATGATTTGAAGCCCAGAAGGGTTTTTCCCTTGATTGGGATACTTAGCTTTGAATTATGCTCTGCAAAGTTGTCTCAGATAATTCGATATACAATGGCATAGGACCTTTTACATTGGATGATTGAATGTAGAAGAGAACATCCAATCAAAAAGGGATAGTCGGTAGGATTAGGAAGATAGTCGGTAGGTTTAGAAAGAAGAGTGATTAAAGGATTTGGACCAAAAGTTCTTTAGCAATAGGGTTTCGATTATAGAGTGAATGTAAATGTCAGCACATATGAAGTGTCAGTCACTAGGATCAACTTGGGAAAATATGTAAAAAAGCAGATATCAATAGAAACATTATGAAATCAGGCAAAGTATAAAGTGAGTGATAGGATTAGACATTTTCAACAGGGTTGAGTTTGAATATATAAATTAGGAAGAAACAAATATGTAGTCACCAATAGGATTGACAATTGACAGCATTAGGCAACCTGGACATGGATGTTTTCAGTAATCCATGTACACTTTACATTTAGGCTTTGGTACAATCATAAATGTGACCTTTACATTTTTTTGTCCAGAATATTACTTTGATTAAATGTATATGTACATCAGGTGACATGAGTATGTCTTCCACCATTTCTGCGAGCAATATATTGAAGATGTAAAATTAGAATCGGGGGTACAAAGAGGTGTACCCTGTGTCTATGAATATAGAGATAAAGCATGAATAGACCCTAATGTGAATAAATAATATAACTTTTTTCAACTTTAAAAAATGAATTGATCTAATATCTGAAAAATTAAAGGAAATCGTATATTGATATACAATCATTCATTCCAACCAGGTATATATGTAATGGAAATATTTGTGTTTTGGTTTATCATGAAGAGTGTGTGAGTTTTGCTTCAAAATGATTATGGAAATTCAAAATAATGTGTTTGGAAAGAAGTCTCATGAAAAGACCAGTCAAGAAACCCTGACAATACATGTGTTCTGAAGCAAGAAGTGGTGAAAGTTGAAACAAATGCATATTAATTTGTGAACTTGTGGATGAAATGTATATCCTATGATGTGCAAAAACTGAAGAAATAATAATGTACCAGTGTCGAATACAAATGAATAAAGAATTACATATCATGTCCCATAGGAATCTACTTGCATTGATGTTAGACTGGGTCAGTTACTGTAGAATAATTAGGATTTGTATGCATCATTCCCTGAAGTTAGTTTTCAGTACTAGGAAACAAATATGTATTTCAGGTGGATGAATATTTCTGAGAATAATCTTGTGAAATGTTGATTAAAAATCTACATACATGAACATGAATGAATTTAGAGAGTGTATATTAGACACATATATTTCATATTTTGAAAAATCTGGAGAGTGTATACACACACACACACACACACACAAATAAAAAACACTCACAGACATTAAAAAGTAGCAATATAAATGCTAATCGAAATTCATCAGTAAATATATATCATCCACAGATGCAAAAATGTTTATTTTACTGAACATGAGTTTATGTATAATGTTGTTCTACTAGGACGCTCCCTATAGGTTGAATTTTCAGTTCCAACAGCGTTTAGGAGGAGTGATCTCTTCTCACAATTTGTATCTGCCAAGTCAGCCACCTCACAAAGATGTACGTGTGATACCTGGTAGGATTCTATATATGCATATAAATATATAAGTGTGAATAGGCTAAAGAGAAAGGGAAACATGAATTCTCATATTTGTTAACTTTAAAAACACATGGAGATCTTTTTCTATTAAACATTGACCAGATTTATAACTCCTACCTTGTATAATGCAAAATGCAAGTCCAACTATACAACATGCCTCCAATGAACTGCTTGTATTTCTATAGGTTTGTGTTATTTTTCTCTATCATATTAGGATGAGTTGTCTGAGTCTAGTAGGTATGGGTTAGTGTCAGGGATTCAGTATTTCAAAAGGAAAATTGGAAATTGAATCCAATTTGTATGCAAATATATGCTGCACAAATATCCTCCCACTCTCATCCAGAACAATGCCTTGAAATTACCTTCACCCCAAGTAAGACACAGTTAGAGGAGAATAGATAGAAAATCAGTGAATACATATCTGGAATGGAAAATGCTCAGGAGTTCACAACCTTGGAGGTTGTAGAGGAGTTTCCAAAAGTAAGGGACAGGGTAAACACTCCACAAACATGGAGCTCTGCTGGCCTAAAAACATTTAGAGCAACTGCCTCTGAGTTTGGGAACGTGAAAATTATGTTGTTGTCAGGAGAATTGGCTTCCTTTGTAGTGAGACCATCAAAGCTGGGTCTGCCTCTATGTGACGTGGAGGACATGGTATCTTATTTTCCAATGAACATGAGGTAGCAGTGTTGATTTTCTTCTTTTTAGGTAAACTGTGGCCTCTGGGGACTAAGTGTCTCCCCGTTGGACTGTGAAGCCATTTGGTCCTCCTCCACTTTTTGTGGGGTTTTTGCTGCTGAACTGGGAGTTTGGTATTTGCTTCATGAAATTCAAGGAGTTCAACTGAGACACAGTGCTGGAGGGAGTTCTGCCATGTGCGGTGGTTAAGAGTCTGCAGAAGAACGCACCAACCACGCTTCTATCCCTCAAAGCTTGCCACATTGCATCCTTGTCCATAGCAACCTGATTCTGAACATTTCCCTGAATCCTCTTCATATAACAAGATGCCTTTAATTACAAGGGTCTGCTGGCTGCTTCATGTAATCCACAAGCCATTTGGAAGCCAATGGAAGATCCACATTGCTCCAACAGAGATGTTTTATCACACTCCTGCCCACCAAAGCTCTAGGCCCACTTTTCAGCAGGCTGCAACTTTCTGGCACCTCTGTTCTACACCATTTTCATGAAACCCAGTCAAGCAAGGCACTGTCTGGTACATCCATGATCAGCAACAGGACATCCAAAGGTTCTCCAGTGCCACCTGGTCATGGGAATTTCAAAAATTTCATGGTATTTATTTAGACATTTTTCAAGGATGAAGTTGGAGGCACTGTGGGTTTCAATTCATTCAGGAACCAGTAAATGGTGAGCAAGATTATTTCAATGAAAGCTCTGGAGAACCCTCACAGGCAAAGCTTCCCAAAGAATGGCCAAAAGGTCACATTAAGCCAGGCCCATTGAGGTCTACAATATGAGGTCCATGTGTGTTTTCACTCTCAACTATGGCTGCCAAGTCTTTCGAATGAAATCATGTGATATCTTGGCTGAAATTCCCAGAGCTCTGTGGAAAGCCACTCTGGGGCTAGATCTCAGTTTCCAAGGGTGACTCTCATACATGGCCTCTTAAATCACAACACAATACATGGCAATACTTCTCTGAGATCAGTTCCTGAACTCAGTCTATAAGGGGAATCACACCAGAGTTCAAGCCCAGGTAGACCTTGTTATGTCTTCCAACTGTCACACAAATATCCACAATTAAATCCAAAACACTTCCACATGGCACTCATCTTCTTCCATTTACACAATCATCATAACCTCTGGCTGGAGGTTTCCATGAGGGGTGCAGCCCAAGACAGTGTCCAATATACCCTCCCTTGTCCCTCTTTTGCCTAAAATCAGGGTGGCCAGGACATCCTTCCAGTGAACCAAGAGTGATCAAATAGGCCTGCCATTAATATGGCACTGCTTCTCCAATTTGAGGCCTACTGACTGTGTGTTTTAGATTCTTTATGTAAATTGGAGTCTCGAGAAAAACCAAGCACTTATGGGCTAGCCTCTGCAGGGTTTTGAGGAACACATTTGAACCAAATGATCACTGTTCTCACATGATGGAGAACAGGACACTTACAGAGGAATGCGAGAGACTTCATCCACACTGACTGCTCTTTTGTCCATTTTCGTTTTGGATGCACACATGGGATCCTTCTTTAGATCCATCAGGTGCTGAGAATCTAAGCCACAGTCTCACACAGGGCCAAAAGACTGATTCAGACACATCCCTTTCCAAAGCAATTAAGCAAAGAGCCACAGGTGATGCCCTTTCATTTCCATTTGAAAACTGTTTCTTTAGGCTCTACAATGGTGTGGCCTGAGGCAAAAGCCTTCCTGACATTCAGGGCAACAGAACAATTGATGAGCAAAAGGCCCAAAGCAGGGTTTCTTCACTTAGAATTTCCTGGTCAAACTGATATCTGAGTTTTCTGAGATGCTCCCATTTCTTTCAGCTATCCAGTACATGGCCATGTCACAGAGCTTGGAGGTGGTACATATTTTGGACACAAAACCATGAGCCTATTCTGGAGAGTGGCCAGAATTCAGGAAGAAAACCGGAACTTAGGAAGATTGTTGGAGTTGTCCACCCATAAGTCAAGCCGCAGTCCATTCATAAATTGGGCAGAATTCAGGAAGAAAACAGGAACTTAGGAAGATTGTTGGAGTTGTCCACCCATAAGTCAAGCTGCAGTCCATTCATAAATTGGGCAAGTTGAGTCTAGACAGGACACATCCAATGATTCATTCTCTTTTCTAATATCTAAAACCAAGGACACAGTGGGATACACAGACAAAGAAACACTGGCCTTGTCAAACGACTTACCAGAAACAGTTCACTCCAAACCAAACAAACCGCCTTTCCTACCTATTCTCAGAACATGAGACAAAATCTCAAACCCACACCCACACACACAAAGGAAGCTCCTTCCCCCAAGTAGGTCTGTGACTATTGGGAGTGTCCTCTGACTGGTGGGCCAAACTATGTTCTGATGAAATCGCCTGTCCTGTGTCACATATGGTCTCCTTGGCCAAATCTGTGAAGTTGTCACTAGCCAGCGGTGAGCCACTACCTGCTTTCTCAGGAAAGGCCCCTCTTTAGAGCTTTCCTGACATTTGTTCATCCTCACCTCAGTAGGTACCAAGAAAGACTGACTCTGTCCTTGGTAAATCCAAAAAATACGACCACTGGGACTGGGACTGAGACTGGCTCTGGGTGCCTGGCTTCCCGGATTCCAAGTTCAGAGAGTTCCATCACCAAGGAAGTGAGGTGAGATTACTTCCTTCAGGAATTCTTTGAGGTCATTGCCTTGGCAACCACTTTGTCCTAACTGTTGCTTACAATACTCCTATGAGATGGAGGCTGCCCTTTCTTCCTGTGACACTTTTACAAGTTAGAATGGTATATCAACCATAGGGACCCCGGAATAGCTCTCCACACATGCCTGGTTTGGTCTATCTTCTCTACATTAACAAGAGAGAGGCTTATTCAGACACAACCCTTCATCCTGGGAAGGTTGTTTGCGATGGAAGATGACATTTGCTCTCTCAGGTCCTTCATAGCTGCCTACATCTTCTCCAGGGATCAAGTCTGCATGGACATTTGAGGTTCTCAGCAGGAGGAAGATACCCTACATTCCTGTATTGTAAGACGAACTCTGTCCCTGCTCTTCTGCAAAGTTAGATTAAGGTAAGAGTGTATGGTTAGGGTTAATAACATGTTCGATTTGGGTTACGAATCATTGCGAAGGATGATTAATAGTATTGGGAACCTGCGATATTTATAAGATTATAGAGGTGAAATATAAGTATGGAAACAGAAATCTAGGTAAGATTTGAAGCCCAGATGGGCATTAGGCCCTTGATTGGGATACTTAGCTTATAATTACGTTCTGCACAGATGTCTCAGATAAATCGATAATCAATGGCATAGGACCTTACACCTTGGATGATTGATTTTAGAAGAGAACATCCACTCAAATTGAGATAGTCGGTGGGATTAGGAAGGTAGTCAGTATCTTTAGGAAATAGAGTGAGTATAGGATTTGGGGCAAAAGTTCTGTAGCAATAGGGTTTTTGTTATAGAGTGAATGTAAATTTCAGCACATGTGAAGAGTCAGTCACATGATGAACTGGGGAAAATATGTAAAAAGGAAAATATCAATACAGACATTATGAAATGAGGCAATTATACAGTGAGTGATAGGATTAGACATTTTCAATAGGGTTGAGATTGAATACATAATCTTAGGAAGAAACAAATATGTCGTCACCAATAGGAATGACATTTGAAAGCATTAGGCAACCTGGACATTTATCGTTTTAGTAATCCATGTTCACTTTCCATTTAGGATTTGGTACAATCATAAGTGTGATCTTTGCATTTTGTGCCCAGAAAAATATTGTGATCAAATGTGTATGTAGATCATATGACATGAGTATTTCTTCCACCATTACTGGGAGCAATATTTGAAGACATATAAATTAGTATTGGGGGTACAAAGTGGTGTACCCTGTGTCTTTGAATATAGAGATAATGCATGAATAGACCATACTGTGAATAAATATTATAACTGGTTCCACTTTAAATAATGGATTGAATTGATATCTGAAAATATATAGGAAATCATATATTGACATACAATCATTCACTCCAACCAGTTATATATCTAATGGTAATCTTAGGGTTATTGTTTATCATGAAGTGTGTGTGAGTTTTGTTTCAAAAGTGATTATGGAAATCGAAAATAATATGTTTGGAAAAAAGTCTCATAAAAAGACCAATCAAGAAATATGGAGGAATTCATGTGTTCTGAAGCAGGAAGTGATTGAAAGTGAAACAAGTGCCTATAAATTTTCTAAATTGTGAATGAAATATATATCCTGTTATGTGCATAAACTGATGAAATAGTAATGTACCAGTGTTGAATAAAAGTGAACGTCAAAATACACATCATGTCCAATAGGAATCTACTTGCATTGATGTTAAACTGGGTCAGTTACTGTAGAAATATTAGAATTGCATGCATTATTCACCAAAGAGAGTTTTTTTTTATTTTTATTTATGGTTGTTCAAAACATTACATAGTTCTTGATATATCATATTTTACACTTTGATTCAAGTGGGTTATGAACTCCCATTTTTACCCTGTATACAGATTGCAGAATCACATCAGTTACACATCCATTGATTCACATATTGCCATACTAGTGTCTGTTGTATTCTGCTGCCTTTCGTATCCTCTACTATTCCCCCTGGCCTCCCCGCCCCTCCCCACTTCTCTCTCTACTCCCTCTACTGTAATAAATTTCTCCCCCTTGTATTATTTTTCCCTTTCCCCTCAATTCCTCTTGTATGTAATTTTGTATAACCCAGAGGGTCTCCTTCCAATTCCATGCAATTTCCCTTCTCCCTCCCTTCCTCCTCTCATCCCTGTTTAATGTTAATCACCTTGTCATGCTCTTCATCCCTATCTGTTCTTAGTTACTCTCCTTATATCAAAGATGACATTTGGCATTTGTTTTATAGGAATTGTGTAGCTTCACTTAGCATAATCTAGTCTAATGCAATCCATTTCCCTGCAAATTCTATGATTTTTTATTTTTCAATGCAAAGTAATAATCCATTGTGTATAAATGCCACATTTCTTTTATCCATTTTTCTATTGAAGGGCATCTAAGTTGGTTCCACAGTCTTGCTGTTGTGAATTGTGCTGCTATGAACATCGATGTAGCAGTGTCCCTGTAGCATGCTCTTTTTAGGTCTTTAGTGAATAGACCAAGAAGGGCAATAGCTGGGTCAAATGGTGGTTCCATTCCAAGCTTTCCAAGAAATCTCCATACTGCTTTCCAAATTGGCTGCACCAATTTGCAGTCCCACCAGCAATGTACAAGTGTACCTCTTTTCCCACATCCTTGCCAGCACTTCTTGTTGTTTGACTTCATAATGGCTGCTAATCTTACTGGAGTGAGATGGTATCTTAGGGTGGTTTTGATTTGCATTTCTCTGACTGCTGGAGATGGTGAGCATTTTTTCATGTACTTGTTGATTGATTGTATGTCCTCATCTGAGAAGTGTCTGTTGAGGTCCTTGGCCCATTTGTTGATTGGGTTATTTGTTATCTTATTGTCTAATTTTTTGAGTTCTTTGTATACTCTGGATATTAGGACTCTATCTGAAGTGTGAGTAGTAAAGATTTCTTTCCAGTATGTAGGCTCCCTATTTACCTCTTATTGTTTCTTTTGCTGAGAAAAAACTTTTTTAGTTGAGTAAGTCCCATTTGTTGATTCTAGTTATTAACTCTTGTACTATAGGTGTCCTATTGAGGAATTTGGAGCCCAACCCCACAGTATGTACATCGTAACCAAATTTTTCTTCTATCAGACAGTGTGTCTCTGATTTGATATCAAGGTCCTTGATTCATTTTGAGTTAACTTTTGTGCATGGTGAGAAAAAGGGATTCAGTTTCATTTTGTTATATATGGATTTTCAGTTTTACCAACACCATTTGTTGAAGATGCTATCCTTCCTCCATTGCATGCTTTTAGCTCCTTTATCAAATATAAGATAGTTGTAGTTTTGTTGATTGGTTTCTGTGTCCTCTATTCTGTACCATTGGTCCACCTGCCTGTTTTGGTACCAGTACCATGCTATTTTTGTTACTATTGCTCTGTAGTATAGTTTGAAGTCTGGTATCGCTATACCGCCTGATTCACACTTCCTGCTTAGCATTGTTTTGCAATTCTGGGTCTTTTATTTTTTCATATGAATTTCATGATTGCTTTCTCTATTTCTACAAGAAATGCCTTTGGGATTTTGATTGGCATTGGATTAAACCTATAGAGAACTTTTGGTAATATCGCCATTTTGATGATGTTAGTTCTGCCTATCCATGAACAGGGTATATTTTTACATCTTCTAAGATCTTCTATTTCTCTCTTTAGGGTTCTGTAGTTTTCATTGTATAAGACTTTCACCTCTTTTGTTAGGTTGATTCCCATTTTTTTTTTTTTAGGATATTGTGAATGGAGTGGTTGTCCTCATTTCCATTTCAGAGGATTTGTCACTGATATACAGGAATGCCTTTGATTTATGCGTGTTGATTTTATATCCTGCCACTTTGCTGAATTCATTTATTAGCTCTATTAGTTTCTTTGTAGAACCTTTTGGGTCTGCTAGGTATAGAATCATGTCATCTGCAATAGTGATAATTTAAGTTATTCTTTTCCTATTTATATGCCTTTAATTTCTTTCATCTGTCTAATTGCTCTGGCCAGTCTTTTGATAACTATATTGAACAAAAGTGGTGAGAGCAGGCATCCCTGTCTTGTTCCAGATTTTAGAGGGAATGTCTTCAATTTTTCTCCATTCAGAATGACGCTAGCCTGCGGTTTAGCATAGATTGTTTTTACAATATTGAGGAATGTTCCTGTTATTCCTAGTTTTTCGAGAGTTTTGAACATAAAGGGATGCTGTACTTTGTCGAATGCTTTTTCTGCATCTATCTAGATGATAATATGGTTTTTATTTTTAAGTCTATTGATGTGGTGAATAACACTTATTGATTTTCGTATATTGAACCCTCCTTGCATCCCAGGGATGAACCCTACTTGATCATGGTGCACATTTTTTTGATATGTTTTTGTATCTGATTTGCCAGAATTTAATTTAAGATTTTTGCATTTAGGTTCATTAGAGATATCGGTCTTTAGTCTTCTTTCTTTGAAGTGTCTATCTGGTGTAGGAATCAGGGTGATATTGGCCTCGTAGAATGAATTTGGAAGATCTCCCTCTTTTTCAATTTTCTGAAATAGCCTGAGTAATTTGTCTGCAACACAAAGGTGAATGGCATCCTGAAATTACCTGTTCTATAGCTGAATGAGCTTCGATCAGTCAAAAACAGGGATGGTGACATCAGCTCTCCAAGATAGTGGCCGCTGGCTTCCTCTGTGGTCTGACCGGTGTGGAGAACCGAATTGGACCGCATCCTTACCCATCTCAAACAAAGAATTCAGCACTTAGCACAGTGATTGCATACCTGGCAGGAGCCCACAGAATCCACACCGCTGTATATTTGCATTGCTATCTCTTCGTTTCCCAGTGCGCGCCGCAGACTCTAGCCACAGACCGATTTCCTGAATAAGCAGCATGACGCTCCATGCGGACAAATCACTCGTGTTTGAGCTCGCGTAGCTGATCCTCGTGAGATGGAAATATGTCCACTAGGTTTTGGAGCACCCCAATTTTGCTGGAAATTTCTAACAAGATATATTTTAGCCGTTATAACTCGTCATTCTCCCGCACAGTGATGCGGTACATGGGGGTGATGCACGCCCTTCACCACCATCATATGATCCCCCGAAGTTAGTTTTCAGTACTAAGAAACAAATATGTATTTCAGGTGGATGAATATTTCTGAGAATATTCTTGTGAAATCATGATTATAAATGCCCATACATGAATATGAATGAATTTAGGGAGTGTATAATAAGAAAAATATACTTCATATTTTGAAAAATATGGAGAGTGAATATATATATATATATATATATATATATATATATATATATATATACACTCACAGACATTAAAAAGTAGCATTATGTATGCCAATCGAAATTCACATGAAATAATATATCATCCACAGATCCAAAAATATTCATTTTAATGAACATGGATTTATGTTGTTCAAATAAGAAGCTCACTCATATGTTGTATTTTCAGTTCCAACAGCGTTTAGTAGGAGTGATCTCTTCTCACAATTTGCAGCTGCCAAGCCAGCCACCTCACAAAATGTACGAGTGATACCATGTAGAATTCTAAATGTGCGTATGAAAATACATGTGATGAATAGGCTACAGAGAAAGGGAGACAGTTATTCACATATTTGTTAACTTTTAAAACACATGGAGAACTATTTCAATTAAAATTCGCTAGATTTATAACACCTACCATTTATCATACGAAAGGCAAGTCCAACTATACACCATGCCTCCTGTGAACCTCTTGTATTTCTATTCTGTTTGGGTTATTTTTCTCCACCATATTAGGATTAGAAGTCAAAGTCTAGTAGGGTATGTGTTAGTGTCAGGGATTCAGTATTTTGAATGGAAAATTGGAAAATGTATCCAATGTGTATGCAAATATGTGCTACACAAAAAATTCCCACTCTCATTCAGCACAATGCCTTGACATTACCTTCGCCCCACATAAGACACAATTAGAGGAGAAGAGTTAGAAAATCTGTGAATACATATGTGGAATGAAAAATGCTCAGGAGTTCACAAATTTGCAGGTGGTAGAGGAGTTTCCAAAAGTAAGGGACAGGGTAAAAACTCCACAAACATGAAGTTCTGCCAGCCTAACATCTGGAGAAACTGCCTCTGAGGTTGGGCAATGAAATATATGCTGTTGTCAGGAGCATTAGTTTCATTTGTTGTGAGACCATCATAGCTGAGTCTTCATCTATGTGATCTGGATGACATGGATTCTTATTTTCCAATGAACATGAGGCAGCAGTGCTGAATTTTCTATTTGTAGGTAACCTGTGGCCACTGGGGTCTAAATGTCTCCCATTGTGGACTGTAATTCCATTTGGTCATCCTCCACTATTCGTGGTATTTCTTGCTGCTGCACTGGGAGTTTGGTATTTGCTTCATGAAATACAAGGAGTTCAACTGGGACACAGTGCTGAAGTGAGTTCTGTCAAGTGTGGTGGGTCAGGTTCGTCAGGAGAATGCACCAACCAGGCTTCTATCCCACATAGCTTGCCCCATTTTCCATAGCAACCTGATTCTGAACATTGCCCTAAAACCTCTCCATATAACAATATGCTTTTACAGATAAGGGTCTACTGGCTGCAAAATGTCAGTCACAATCCATTTGGAAGCCAATGGCAGATTCACATGCCCCCACCACAGATGTTTTATTACACACCTGCCATCCACTACTCTAGTACAACTACTCAGCAGGATCCAACTTACTGGCATCTCTGTTAAACACGATTTTCATAAAACCCAGTCAATCAAGGCACTGTCTTGTATACTCATGATCAGCAACAGGACATTCAAATGTTCTCCAGAGCTACCCGGTGATGGGAATTTCAAAAATTTCATGGTATTGATCTAGCCAATTTTCAAGGATGAAGTTGGAGGCACTGTGGATTTCAATTCACTCAGAAACCATTAAATGGTGAGGAAGCTCATTTCAATGAAAACTCTGGAGAATTCTTACAGGCAAGGCTTCCAAAAGTGCCCAAAAGTCAGATTAAGCCAGGCCCATTGAGGTCTACAATGTATGTTCCAAGTGTGTTTTGACTCTCAAATATGGCTGCCAAGTCTTTAAGAATAATATCATGTGATATCCTGGCTGAGATTCCCTGTGCTCTGTGGAAAGTCACCTTGGGCCTAGATGTCACTTTTCAAGGACAACTCTCATGCATGGCCATCTAAAATTCCAACACAATTCCTGGCAATAATTCTCTGAGATCAGTAAAAGAACTCAGTCTCTAAGGGGAATCACACCAGAGTGCAAGCCTAGGTGGACCCAGTGATCTCTTCCAACCGCCAGACATATGTCCACAATTAAAACCAAACACTCTCACATGGCCCTCATCTTCTTCCACATAGACACTCATCATATCCTCTGGCTGGAGGTTTCCATAAGGGACGCAGCCCACGACAGTGTCTAAAATAAGCTCCCTGCCCCTCATTTGCCTAAAGTCAGGGTGGCCTGGACTCTCTTCCTGTGAACCAGTAGTGATCAAATAGGCCTGCCTTTAATATTGCTTGGCTTCTCCAACTTGAGGCCTTCTAGCTTTGGGGTTTAGATTCTTTAAGTGAATTGGAGTCATAAAAATCAAGCACCTATGGCCTAGCCTCTGCAGGGCTTTGAAGAACTCATTTGACCCAAAGGATCCCTATTCTCACTTGATGAATATCAGGAACCTACCAGAGGAAGGCAAGAGAGTTCATCAACAATATCTGATCTTTTTGCCATTTTGGTTTTGGATGCACGCATGGGATCTATCTTTAGATCCATCAGGTGCTGAGAATCTAAGCCACAGCCTCACACAGGGCCAACAGGCTGATTCAGACATAACCCAATCCTAAGCAATTAAGCAAAGAGCCACAGGTGATGCCCTTTCATTTCCATTTGAAAACTCTTTTCTTCAGGCTTCACAAAGTGGTGGCTTGAGGCAAAAAACTTCCTGACATTCAACAGAACAATAGGTAAGCAGAAGGACCAAAGCAGGGTTTCTCCACTGAGACTTTCCTGGTCAACAGATATCTGAGATTTCTGAGATGCTAGCCATTTCCTTCAGCTTCCAGTACATAACAATGTCACAGATCTTGGAGGCGGTACAAATCTTGGACACAAAACCATGATACTATTCTGGAGAGTCGCCAGAATTGAGAGAGAAAACAGGAAATTAGGAAGCTTGTAGGTGTTGCCCATCCATAAGGCAAGCCAGAGTCCACTCATGAATTGGGCAGGATGAATTCTGGGAAGCTTTCTACTAGACAGAACACATCCATTGATGCATTGTCTTTTCTAATGTCTACAACAATGGACTCAGTGGGATACACACACATATAGGAACACTCGCCTTGTCAAAGGACTTAATACAAATATTCCACTCCATACCAAACAAACCGCCTTTCCTACCTATCCTCAGAACATGAGACAAAACCACAAACTCACACCCACACCCACAAACGCACCTCCTTCCCCCTAGTAGGTCTGTGACTCCCCGGAGTACCCTCTGACTAGTGAGCCATACTATGTTCCTCCAAAATGACCTCTCCTGTCTCAGATCATGTCTGCTTGGCCAACTCTGTGAAGTTCTCAAGAGCCAGCGGTGAGGCACTACCTGCCTTCTCAGGAAAAGCCCCTCTTCAGAGGTTTCCTGGCATTTGGCCTTCCTCACATCTGTAGGTACCAAGAAAGACTGACTCTGTCCTTGGTAAATCCAAACATGTCAGACCACTGGGACTAGGACAGAGACTGTCTCTGGGTGCCTGGATTCCTGGATTTCAAGTTCAGAGAGTTCCATCACCAAGGAAGTGAGGTGAGATTACTTCCTTCAGGATCTGAATTATGTCACTGCCTTGGCAACCACTTTGTCCTAACAGTTGCTTCCAAAATACTATGAGGTGGAGGCTGCCCTGATTTTCATGGGACACTTTCTCTAGTTAGAATGTTATATCAACCGTAAGCACCCGGGAACAGCTTCCACACAGGACTGGTTTGGTCCATGTTCTATACATTAAGAAGAGAGAGATTGATTCAGACACAACCCTTCATCCTGACCAGGATGATTGCCATGGAAGATGACTTTTGCTTTCTGAGGTAATTCATAGCTGCCTTCATCTTCACCAGGGATCACTTCTGCATGAACATTTGAGTTTCTCAGCAGGTGAACATCCCCTAGATTCCTGTAGTTTAATACACACACTGTTCCTGCTCTCCTGCAAAGTTAGTGTATGGTTAGGGTTAATAATATGTTCGATTTGGGTTAGGAATCATTCTGCAGGATGAATAAAGAGATTGGGAACCTGCGATATTTATAAGAATATATAGGTGAAATATATGTATGAAAACAGGAATCTAAGAAGGATTTGAAGCCCAGAAGGGCATTGAGCCCTTGATTTGGATACTTAGTGTTGAATTATGTTCTGTACAATTGTCTCAGTTAAATCGAAATACAGTGGCATAGGACCTTGTACCTTGGATGACTGAATGTAGAAGAGAACATCCAGTCAAAAAGGAATAGTCAGTAGGATTAGGAAGATAGTCAGTAGGTTTAGGAAGAAGAGTGAGTATATGATTTGGAATAAAAAGCTTCTTTAGCAATAGGGTTTCATTGGGAGAGTGAATGTAAATGTCAGCACATGTGAAGAGTTAGTCACAATGATGAACTGGGGAAAATGTGTAGGAAAGCAGGTGTCAATAGAGACATTACGAAATCAGGAAAAGTATAAAGTGAGTCATAGGATTAGACATTTTCAACAGGGTTGAGTTTGAATACATAATCATAGAAAAAAACAAATATGTCGTCACGAATGGGAATGACATTTGAGAGCATTAGGCAACCTGGACATGGATGTTATTAGTTATCCACGTTCACTTTCCTTTTAGGCTTTTGTACAATCATAAGTGTTACATTTTTATGTTTTTTTTTTTTGTTAAGAATATTACTGTGATAAAATGTATATGTAGATCAGGTGACATGAGTATTTCTTTCACCATTTTTGGGGGCAATATTTTGAAGACGTATACATTAGTATTAGGGGTACAAAGAGGTGTACCCTGTGTCTATTAATATAGAGATAATGCATGAATAGACCATACTATGAATAAATAACGAAACTGATTCCACTTTAAATAATGGATTGAATTGATATGTGAAAATATATAAGAAATCTTATATTGATATACAATCATTCATTCCAACCAGTTATATATCTAATGGTAATATTAGGATTATGGTTTATGAAGAATGGTGTTTGAGTTTTGCTTTATACGTGATGATGTTAAACAAACATAATGTGTTTGGAAAGAAGTCTCATGAAAAGACCAGTCAAGAAACATGGAGGGATACATGTGTTCTGAATCAGGAAGTGATTGATTGTGAAACAAATGCCTATAAATTTTCTAATTTGTGACAGAAATATATATCGCACGATTTGCATAAACTGAAGACATAGTAACGTACAAGTGTTGAATAAAAATGAAAGTCAAAATACACATCATGTCCCCTAGAAATCAACTTGCATTGATTTTAAACTGGCTAAGTAACTGTAGAAATATTAGGGTTTGTATGCACCATTCACTGAATTTAGTTTTCAGTACTAGGAAACAATATGTATTTCAGGTGGATGATTATTTCTGAAAATAATCTTGTGGAAAGTTGATTATAAATCCACAGATATGAATATGAATGAATTTAGGGAGTGCATAATAAGACACATATATTTCATATTTTGAAAAATCTAAAGAGTATATATATATATATATATATATATATATATATATATATATATATACATATACATATATATATACACACACACGCAAAAGCACAGATATTAAAAAGTAGCAATACAGGAGATCCATTATGAAGGCAGGCATGGAGAAATCAAGTCTCTGATCTCTTCAGCTGCGTGGGCATAGGGAGTCGTAAACTGTCTAAATGCTGTTTGCTCAGAATCACTAGGCAATATTGACCTGTTGTGAATCTGGGGTGAACAGTCTGGGCCCCTCAGAACACACACAAAGCCCGGATTGGCTGCATTCAAGCTTAGATTCGTCTGGTTTTTGTGACTCAGCACTAACATTCCCGCTGAAATAACTGGTCGGGCTTTCTGAATTGAGAGTTAAAAGCCAACTGAGCCTTCATAGGCAGTGGCCACAGGATTGAAATGGGGCTTGGGAGAGATAGTCAGGACCCACCTGTTGCATTGGTCACCCAGCAAAGGGAACGAACGGTCACCATTTGAATGGGATACCACCATGGCAGAGAACTGACGTCACAGGCGGAGGAGATAACTTCATTGAAACCAGCGCGACAAGTGTGTAATCCCATTGCCATATCTCTCAACAACGCAGGGAAACCTCAAGGGCCCTTCCCACCTCTGCCGTAATGGCCCCTCCCAGCTCTCCAAGGAGCGCGATACCCAGACCTAGGGAATCAAGATTGGCTCGGGACTCGCGGCGTGGAATTCCCTGCTACCTCTCCCACCAGTGCTGACAATTGAGGTCTCTTACACCACCTACCGGGGCCATGGCTCCTGAAGGGCAAGCAAATTCGCTGGAGGTTCTCAGCCCCAAGCTCTACAAACTTATTGTCTGAGGAAGGCAAACAAGGAGAGTGTGCCCAGGCGTTCATGGAAACAGGGCTACCAGGAGCAGAGGCCTGGTTTGTAACCAGTATTGTGGTGAGCATCACAGGTGAGTGGGGCCTGGCTTGAGGAAGCACAAGAGAAAGCCCTAGGCACTCAGAATTGGAGACCCGCCCAGTCTGGGAGGAAGAGCTGCTGCACAGTGATTGGTTCTCACTTTTTGAGAGGAAAAGCTTGGCCCAGTGAGCACAGCTCCACCTACTGGAAGAGAAGTTATTTGAACTCTAGGACTGCATGTATTATTATTATTTTTTTATTTGTTTTTTTTTCTTTCATTTTCATTTTTGTTATTGTTGTTCTTTAACTTTTTAAATGTTTTTATTTTTTAATTTTTTTATTTTATTATTATTATTATTATTTTAAATTTTAATTTTCAATTTTTTAATCATCATCATTACTTAAAACTTTCTTTCTTTATTTTCTATTTTTTTCTTTTGTCTTTTCATTTCTTTTCATTTTTCTTATTCCCCCTTCCTTGAATTCTACCTGCCTACTCTCATTCTCTTTAGTGACTTCTCCCTTCCCTTCTAATATCTTTCCTCCCAAGCATCAAATAAATTTATAAGAGTAAGCAGTAACTCAGTAGTCAAACAGAAGAAGAAGTAGCATGAGCAGCATATAAAAACAAAGAAGAAAAGGATTACGAACAATGAAGGACAGCCTAAATATTCAAGAGCACCTAGAGTCATCAGAAAAATGGTCATATAAAGAACTCAAGTAATACCTTAGACAGATGGAATGGAACCTTAAAGAGGATACGAGACAGCAAAAACAAACAGTGATAAAACGCATTGAAAATGAATTACATAAACAGATAAAATGAGAAATTAAGCATCTTTATCAGGAGATAGAGATTATTAGAAAAATCAAACAATAATTCTAGAAATCAAGGAAATGATAAACCAAATTAAAAACTCAATTGAGAGTATCACTAACAGAGTAGAGCAAGTAGAAGACAGAATGTCAGATAATGAAGACAAAATATATCATCTTGAAAAAAGTCTAGCCAACAAAGAAATGCTGTAAAAAATTATGAGAAAACATTCAAGAGATGTGGGATAACATAAAAAAAACAAACTAATGAGTCATATGGATAGAGGAAGGTACAGAGATTAAAACCAAGGGAATGAGAAACCTGGTGAATGAAATAATTACAGAAAACTTTCCAGAAATAAAAATGGAAACGGATAAACAAATTGTAGATGCTTACAGGACACCGAGCACACAAAATCACAGTAGACCAATGCCAAGACACATTGTTATAAAGATATCCAATATACAGAACAAAGAGAAAATATTAAAAGCTACCAGAGAAAGGAGGCAGATTACAATCATTACAATCAGGGGTAAACCAAAAAGTTTAACAATGGATTTTTCATCATAGACGCTGGAATTGAGAAGATCCTGGAACAACGTACTTCAAACACTGAAAGACAATGGATGCCAACCAAGAATTATGTATCCAGCAAAATTAAGCTTAAGATAAGACAATGAGATAAAAATATTTCATGATAAACAAAAGCTAAAAGAATTTCAGCCAGATAACCAGCATTGCAAAGCATCTTGAGCAAAACACTACACGAGGAAGAAATGAAAATCAACAACAAAAACCATCAGTGAGAAGTGCCTCAGTAATGACAGAGGGAAGAGGAAAAGCAAATCATGGAGAATCAAACTAATTAAAAAATATATATATAAAAACATGGGTGGCAGTACAAACCATATATCAATAGTAACTCTAAATGATAATGGCTTAAACTCTCGAATAAAGTGACATTGGCTTGTAACTTGAAATAAAAAAAAAAAATCCAACAATATGTTGCCTCCAAGGGACACATCTGAATGGAAAAGACATACACAGGCTGAAGGTGAAAGATTGGGAAAATTTATACCATGCACACGGTCCTCGAAAGCAAGCAGGGGTGGCCATCCTCCTATCGAATAAAATCGACCTCAAGACTAATTTAATCAAAGGGATAAGGAAGGACTTTATATACTGTTAAAAGAAACCATTCACCGACAAGACATAACAATTATCAATATTCACGCAGCAAATAATGGTGCTGCAACGTTCATAAAACAATTTATCCTCAAGTTCAAGAATCAAATAGACCACAATACAATAATTATGGGTGACTTCAACTCACTTCTCTCACCATTGGACAGATCCTCCAAACAAAAGTTGAATAAAGAAACTATAGAACTCAATATCACAATCAATACCCTATACTTAACTGACATATATAGAATATATCAACCATCATCAAGTGGATATACTTTTTTCTCACCAGCACATGAATCCTTCTCAAAAATAGACCATATGTTATGCCATAGGGCAACCCTCAGTAAATATAAAGGGGTGGAGATAATACCATGAATTTTTTGTGATCATAATGGAATGAACCTGGAAACCAATGATAAAGAAGGAAGAAAAAATCATACATCACATGCAAAATGAAGAATATGTTACTGAATGATCAATGGGTTACAGAAGACATAAAGGAGGAAATCAAAAAATTCTTAGAGATAAATGAAAATACAGACACAACATATCAGATTCTATAGGACACAATGAAAAGAAGTTTTAAGAGGTAAATTCATCGCCTGGAGGTCATTCCTCAAAATAGAAAAACAAACAAACAAACAAATGAGCTCACACTTCATCTCAAAGCCCTAGAAGAAGAAGAGCAAAACAACAGAAAATGTAGCAGAAGGAAAGAAATAATTAAAATCATAGCGAAATTGAAACAAAAGAAACTATTGAAAAAATTAACAAAACTAAAAGGTGCTTCTTCAAAAAGATAAATAAGATCGACAGACCCTTAGCCATGCTAACGAAGAGAAGAAGAGAGAGAACTCAAATTACTAACATACGGGATGAAAAAGGCAATATCACAACAGATGCTACATAAATACAGAAGAAAATTAGAAATTATTTTGAAATTCTGTATTCCAATAAAATAGAAAATAGTGAAGACATCGATAAATTTCTTAAGTCATATGATTTGACCAGACTGAGTCAGGAGGAAACCCACAATTTAAACTGACCAATATCAATGGATGAAGTAGAAGAAGCAATCAAAAGACTACCAACCAAGAAAAGCCCTGGAACGGATGGGTATACAGCAGAGTTTTACAAAACCTTTAAAGAAGAATTAATACCAATACTTTTCAAGTTATTCAGGAAATAGAAAAACTGGAAGCTCTGCCAAATTCATTCTATGAGGCCAACATCACCCAGATTCTGAAACCAGACAAAGACACCTCAAAGAAAGAAAACTACAGACCAATATCTCTGATGAACCTAGATGCAAAAATCCTCATTAAAATTCTGGCGAATTGGATACAAAGGCACATCAAAAAAATTGTGCACCATGATCAACTTGAATTCATCCCTGGGATGCAAGGAGGCTTCAATATATGGAAATCAATAAATGTTATTCACAACATCAATAGACTTAAAGATAAGAACCATATGATCATCTTGATAGATGCAGAAAAACCATTCAACAAAGTAGAGCATTCCTTTATGTTCAAAACATTTTAAAAACTAGGGATAACAGGAACTTACCTCGACATTGTAAAAGATAACTATGTTAAGCCTCAGGCTAGCATCATTCTGAATGGAGAAAAATTGAAGGCATTCACTTTAAAATCTGGAACAAGGCAGAGATATCCTCTATCACCACTTCTATTCAATATAGTTCTCGAAAAACTGGCCAGAGCAATTAGAGAGATGAAAGACATTAAAAGCATAAAAATAGGAAAAGAAGAACTTAAATTATCACTATTTGTAGATGACATGATTCTATACATAGAAGACCCAAAAGGGTCTACAGAAAAAACTACTAGAACTAATAAATGAATGCAGCAATGTGGCAGGATATAAAATCAACATGCATAAATCAAAGGCATTTCTGTATATCAGCGACAAAACTTCTGAAACAAAAATGAGTCAAAACACTGCATTCCCAATTTCCTCAAAATAATTAAATACTTGGGAATCAACCTAACAAAAGAGGTGAAAGATTTATATAATGCAAACTACAGAACCCTAAAAAGAGAAATAGAATAAGATCTTAGAAGATGGAAAAATATACCCTGTTCATGGATAGGCAGAACTAACATCATCAAAATTGCTATATTACCAAAAGTTCTCTATAGGTTTAATACAATGCCAATCAAAATCCCAAAGGATTTTTTTTTGTAGAAATAGATAAAGCAATCATGAAATTCAAATGGAAAAATAAAAGACCCAGAATAGCAAAAGCAATTCTAAGCAGGAAGTGTGAATCAGGCAGTATAGTGATACCAGATTTCAAACTATATTACAGAGCATTCATAACAAAAACAGCATGGTACTGGTACCAAAACAGGCGGGTGGACCAATGGTACAGAATGGAGGACACAGAGACTAATCCAAAAATCTACAACTGTCTTATATTTGATAAAGGAGCTAATGGCCTGCAATGGAGGAAGGATAGCATCTTCATCAAATAGAGTTGGGTAATCTGGAAATCCATATGCAACAAAATGAAACTGAATCCCCTCCTCTCGCCATGCACAAAATTAACTCAATGTGGATCAAGGAGCTAGATTCAAATCAGAGTCTCTGCGTCTGATAGAATAAAAAGTTGGCTCCTATCTACATATTGTGTGGTCAGGCTCCAAATTCCTTAATAGGACACCCATAGAATAAGTGTTAATAATAAGAATCAACAAATGGGACTTACTTAAACTGATTTTTTTTTCTTAAAGAGAGAAACAATAAGAGAGGTAAATATGGAGCCTACATCATGGGAACAAATTTTTAGTCCTCACCCTTCACATGGAGCCCTAATATCCAGAGTATACAAAGTATACAAAGAACTCAGAAAATTAGACAATAAGATAACCAATAACCCAATGGGCCAAGGACCTGAACAGAAACTTCTCAGAGGAGGACATAGAATCAATTAACAAGTACATGAAAAAATGCTCTCCATTTCTAGCAGTAAGAGAAATGCAAATAAAAACCACCCTAAAATACCATCTCAATCCAGTGAGATTGGCAGCCATAATGAAGTCAAACAACAACAAGTGCTGGCGAGGATGTGGGGAAAAGGGTACTCTTGTACATTGCTGGTGGGACTGAAAACTGGTGCGGCCAATTTGGAAAGCAGTATGGAGATTCCTGGGAAATCTGGGAATGGAAGCACCATTTGATCCAGCTATTGCCCTTCTCGGACTATTCCCTGAAGACCTTAAAAGAGCGTACTACAGGGATACTGCCACATCGATTTTCATAGCAGCACAATTCACAATTGCTACACTGTGGAACCAACCCAGATGCCCTTCAATAGATGAATGGATTAAAAAAATGTGACTTTTATATACTATGGAGAATTACGCAGCACTAAAAAATGACCAAATCTTGGAATTTGCAGGGAAATGCATGGCACCGAGCAGATTATGGTTAGTGAAGCTAGCCAATCCCTAAAAAACAAATGCCAAATGTCTTGTTTGATATAATGAGAGCACCTAAGAACAGAGCAGGGAGGAAGAGCATGAAGAAAAGATTAACATTAAGCAGAAACATGAGGTGGGAGGGAAAGGGAGAGAAGAGGGAAATTGCATGGTAATGGAGAGAGACACTTATTGTTACACAAAATTAGATATAAGAGGTTGTGGGAAAATAAACAAGGAGAGAAATGATTTAGAGTAGGTATGGTAGAGAGAGAAGATGGGAAGATAGGGGAGTGGGGATAGTAGAGTATAGGAAAGGTAGCAGAATACAACAGTAACTAATAGGGCATTATGTAAAAATATGGATGTGTAACTAATGTGATTCTGCAATCTGTATTTGGAGTAAAAATGGGAGTTCATAACCCACTTGAATCTAATGTATGAAATATGATATGTCAAGAGCTTTGTAATGTTTTGAGCAACCAATAAAAGAAAAAAAAAGTAGCAATATATATGCCAATAGAAATTCATCATGAAATGTATATAATCCACAGATCGAAAAATATTCATTTTACTGAACATGGATTCATGTATAATGTTTTTCAACTAGGAAGCTCACCCATAGGTTGAATTTTCAGTTCCAACAGCGTTTAGGAGGAGTGATCTCTTCTCTCAATTTGCATCTACCAATTCAGCCACCTCACAAGTGTATACGAGTGATATCAGGTAGAATTCTATATGTGCATATAAACATACATGTGCTGAATAGGCTACAGAGAAAGGGAGATAGGGATTCACATATTTGCTAATTTTAAAAACACATGTAGAACTATTTCAACAAAAAATTGACTAGACTTATAACTCCTACATTATATAATGCAAAAGGCAATTCCAACTATACACCATGCGTCCTTTGAACTGCTTGTGTTTCTTCTCTTTTTGGCTTATTTTTCACCATCATATTAGGATTATTAGTCAGAGACTAGTAGGGTATGGGTTATAGTGTCAGGGATTCAGTATTTCAAATGGAAATTGAAAAATGAATCCAATGTGTATGTAAATATGTGCTACACAAAAATCTTCCCACTCACATCCAGAACAATGCCTTGACATTACCTACGCCCCAAGTAAAACACAATTAGAGTAGAAAAGTGTGAAAATCTATGAATACAAATATGGAATGGAATATGCTCGGGAGTTCACAACCTTGGAGGTGGTAGAGGAGTTTCCAAAAGTAAAGGACAGGGTAAACACTCCACAAACAAGGAACTCTGCTGGCCTAAGAATTCTTGGGAAACGGCTTCTGAGGTTGGGCACTTGAAATATATGTTGTTGTCATGAGCTTTAGCTTACTTTGTAGTGAGACCATCAAAGCTGGGTCTGCATCTATGTGACCGAAAGACATGGTTTCTTATATTCCAATGAACATGAGGCAGCAGTGCTCAATTCTCTCTTTGTAGCTAAACTGTGTCCATTGGAAGCTAAGTGTCTCCCGGTGGGGACTGTGAAGACATTTGGTCATCCTCCACTTTTCGTGGTATTTCTTGCTTCTGCACTGGGAATTTGGTATTTGCTTCACAAAACATAAAAAGTTCATCTGGGATACAGTGCTGGAGGGAGTTCTGTCACGTGTGGTGGGTCAGGGTCTGCAGGAGAATGCACCAACCAGGCTTCTATCCCACATAGCTTGCACCAATAACCATAGCAACCTGATTCTGAATATTGCCCTGAAAACTCTCCATTTAACAAGATGCCTTTACATATAAGGGTCTGATGTCTGCACTATATCAGTCACAAAAAATTTGGAAGCGAATGGCAGATTCACATGGCCCCAACATGATGTTTTATCACACACCTGCCCACCACTGCTCTAGCCCCCCTACTCAGCAGGCTCCAAATTACTGGCTTCTCTTGTTCTACACCATTTTAATGAAACCCAGTCAAAAACAAGGCACTGTCTGGTATACACATGATCAGCAACAGGACATCAAAAGTTTCTGCAGTGCCACCTGGTCATGGGAATTTCAAAAATTTCATGGTATTTATCTAGCAATTTTTCAAGGGTGAAGTTAGAGGCACTGTGGGTTTCAATTCATTCAGGAACCATTAAGAGTTGAGAAAGTTCATTTCAATGAAAGCTCTGGAGAACTCTCACAGTCAATGCTTCTCAAACAGTTGCCAAAAGGTCTCCTAAAGCCAGGCCAATTGACATCTACAATGTGAGGTCCATGTGTGTTTTGACTCTCAAATATGGCTGCTAAGTCTTTCAGAATAAAATCATGTGATATCCTGGCTGAGATTCTCAGGCCTCTGTGGAAACCACCCTGGGCCTAGATCTCAGTTTCCAAGAGTGAGTCTCATGCGTGGCCTCCTAAAATCCCAACACAATTCATGGCAATACTTCTCTGAGGTCAGTTTCAGAACTCAGTCTCTAAGGGGAATCACACCAGAGTTCAAGCCCAGGTGGCCCCATCATCCCTTCCATCCCCCAAAAAATGACCACAATTAAAATCAAAACACTACCACAGGGCCATCATCTTCTTCCATGTAGACACTCATCATAACCTCTAGCTGGAGGTTTCTATGAGCCCAAGGTAGTGTCCGAATAAGCTCACTTGCCCCTCATTTGCCTAAAATCATGATGGCCTGGACACTCTTCCTGTGAACCAGGAATGATCAAATATTCCTGCTGTTAAAGTGTTCCACTTCTCCAATTTGAGGCCTACTGGCTGTAGGGTATAGATTCTTTATGTGATTTGGAGTCATGAGAAAACCCAAGCAAATATGGGCTAGCCTCTGCAGGGATTTCAAGAACTCATTTGACCCAAAGGATCCCTATTCTCACTTGATGGAGGTCAGGAACCTAAAACAAGAGGGCAAAAATATTCACCCACAATGACTGCTCTTTTGGCCATTTTAGTTTTGGAAACACATGGGATCTTTCTTTAGATCCATCAGGTGCTGAGAATCTAAGCCACAACCTCATACAAGGACAAGAGGCTGATTCAGACACATCCCAATCCAAATCAATTAAGCAAAGAGCCACTGGTGATGTCCATACATTTCCATATGAAAACAGTTTTCTTCAGGCTACACAAAGGGGTGGCCTGAGGCAAAGACCTTCCTGACATTCAGGGTAATAGAAATAGAAGTAAGCAAATGGCCCAAAGAAGGGTTTCTCCACTGAGACTTTACTGGTCACACTGAAATCTGAGTTTTCTTAGATGCTCCCATTCCCTTCAGCTATCCAGTACATGACCATGTCACAGAACCTTGTGGTGTTACATATTTGGGAAACAAAACCATGAGTCTATTCTGGAGAGTGGCCAGAATTCACAAAGAAAACAGGAACTTTAGAAGATAATAGATGTTGCCCATCCATAAGGCAAGCTGCAGTCCATTCATTAATTGGGCAGTATGAATGCGGGGAAGCTTTCAACTAGAGACAACACATCCATTGATGCATTCTCTTTTCTAATGTCTACAACCACGGATACAGTGGGATACACAGACTTAGAAACACTCACCATGTCAAACGACTTACTAGAAACAGTCCACTCCAAACCAAACAAACCACCTTTCCTACCTATTCTCAGAACATGAGAAAAAACCACAAACTCACACCTACAACGGCAAAGGCACTTCCTTCCCCCAAATAGGTCTGTGACTATCCGGAGTGTCTTCTGACTGGTGGGCCATATTATGTTCCCCCAAAATGGCCTGTCCTGTTACAGATCTGGTCTCCTTGGCCAACTCTGTGAAGTTGTCAGGAGCCAACGGTGAGCCACTACCTGCTTACTCAGGAAAGGCCCCTCTTCAGAGCTCTGCTGGCATTTGGCCATCCTCACATCAGTGGGTACCAAGAAAGACTGACTATGTCTTTGGGAAAAGCAAACAAGTTAGCCCACTGGAACTGGGAGTGGGACTGGCTCTGCGTGCCTTCCTTCCTGGATCCCAGGTTCAGAGAATTCCATCACCAAGGAAGTGAAGTGAGGTCACTTCTTTCAGGAACAGAATATGCTCACTGCCTTGGTAACCACTTTGTGCTAACAGTTGCTTCCAGGGTTCCCATGAGATGGAGGCTGCCCCAACATCCTGTGACACATTCAGAAGTTAGAATGGTATATCAACCATAGGCACCAGGGAACAGCTCTCCACAGAGGCCTGGTTCAGTCCATCTTCTCTTTATTAAGAAGAGAGAGGCTGATTCAGACCATCAATTAATCCTGACCAGGTTGTTTGCCATGGAAGATGACTATTGCTCTCTCAGGTCCTACATAGCTGCCTATATCTTCTGCAAGGATCATTTCTCCATGGATCTTTGATATTCTCAGCAGGTGGAAGATCATCTACATTCCTATATTGTAAGACCCACACTGTCCCTGCTCTTAAGTAAGTTATACTGAGGGAACAGTGTATGGTTAGGGTTAATAACTTGTTCAATTTGGGTTACAAATAATTCTGCGGGATGAATAATGGTATTGGCAAAATGCGATGTTTACAAGAGTATATATGTGAAACATAAGTATGAAAGCAGAAATCTAGGTAAGATTTGAAGCCCAGAAGGACATTGGGGACTTGAGTGGGATACTTAGCTTTGAGTAATGTGCAGCACAGATGTCTCAGATAAATCAATATACACTGGCATCGTACATTGTACCTTGGATATTGAATGTTGAAGAGAACATCCAGTCAAAAACCGATAGTCGGCAGGATTAGGAAGGTAGTTGGTAGGTTTAGAAAAAAGAGTGAGTATAGGATTTGGACCAAAAGTTCTTTAGCAATAGAATTTACTGTAGAGAGTGTATGTAAATGTAAGCACATGTGAAGAGTCAGTCACAATGATGAACTGGGGAAAAATATAGGAAATCAGATATCAATAGAGACATTAGGAAATCAAGCAAAGTATAAATTGTGTGTTAGGGTTAGACATTTTCAACAGGTTTGAAGTTGAATATATAATCTTAGGAAGAAACAAATATGTAGTCAAAAATAGAATTGATATTTGAGAGCATTAGGCAACCTGGACATGGATGTTTTTAGTAATCCATGCTCACTTTCCATTTACGCTTTGGTACAATTGTAAGTGTGACCTATGCTTTTTGTGTCCAGAATATTTCTGTAATAAAATGTGTATGTAGATCAGGTGACAATCGTATTTCTTCCACCAATTCTGGGAGCAATATTTTGAAGACTTACAAATTATTATGGGGGTACAAATAGGTGTACCCTGTTTCTATGAATATAGACATAATGCATGAATAGACCATACTGTGAATAAATAATATAACTGGATCCACTTTAAATAATGAATTGAATAAATATCTGAAAATTTATAAGAAATTTTATATTGATATGCAATCATTCATTCCAACCAGTTATATATCTAACGATCATCTTAGGGTTACGGTTTATCATGAAGGGTGTGTGAGTTTTGGTTCAAAATTGATTATGGAAATAGAAAATAATATATTTGGAAAAAAGTCTCATGAATAGACCAGTCAAGAGACATAGAGGAATACATGTGTTCTGGAGCAGGAAGTGATTGAAAGTGAAACAAATGCCTATAAATTTGCTAACTAGTGAATAAAATATATATACTATGATGTGCATAAACTGATGAAATAGTAATGTACCAGTGTGGAATAAAAATTAACGTCAAAATACACATCATGTCCCATAGGAACCTACATGCATTAATGTTAAACTGGGTCAGTTAATGTACACATATTAGGATTTGTATGCACCTTTTACTGAAGTTAGTTTTCAGTACTAGGAAACAAATATGTATTTCGGGTGGATGAATATTTCTAAGAATAATCTTGTGAAAAGTTGATTATTAATCCACATACATGAACATGAATGAATTTAGGGAGTGTATATAAGACACATATATTTCATATTTTTAAAAATATGGAGAGTATATATATATATATATATATATATATATATATATATATATACACACACACACACACACAAACACAGACATTAAAAAGTAGCGATATATATGCCAATCAAAATTCATCATGAAATATATATCATAAAGATGCAAAAACATTCATTTTAGTGAACATGGGTTTATGTATAATGTTGTTCCACTGGGAAGCTCACCCATAGGTTGAATTTTCAGTTCCAACAGCGTTTAGGAGGAGTGATCACTTCTCACAGTTTGTATCTGCTAAGTCATATATCTTACAAGGATGTACGTGTGATACCTTGTAGGATTCTATTTGTGCATATAAAAATACATGTGCTGAATAGGCTCCAGAGAATGGGAGACCGTAATTCACATATTTGTTAACTTTAAAACACATTGAGAACTATTTCAATTAAATATTGAATAGATTTATAACACCTACCCTTTATCATGCAAAAGGCAAGTCCAACTCTGAACTGCAAGTATTTATGTACTGTTTGGGTTACTTTCTTCCATCATATTAGGATTAGTAGTCAAAGTCTAGTAGAATATGGGTTAGTGTCAGGGATTCAGAATTTCAAATGGAAAAAAGGAAAATTAATCTTCCAACTCTCATCCAGAACAATGCCTTGTCATTACCTTCGCCCCAAGGAAGACACAATTAGAGTAGAAGAGTTACAAAATCTGTGATTACATTTCTGGAATCGAAAATGCTCAGGAGTGCACAAACTTGGAGGTGGTATAGGAGTTTCCAAAAGTAAGGACAGGGTACACACTCCACAAACATGAAGCTCTGCTTGCCTAAATCTTTTTGAGAAACTGCCAGTGAAGTTGGGCACTGAAATATAGGTTGTTGTCAGGAGTTAAGCTTCCTTTGTAGTGAGACCCTCAAAGCTGGGTCTTCATCTATGTGACCTGGAGGACATCGTTTCCTATTTTCCAATGAACACGAGGCAGCAGTGCTCAATTCTCTCTTTGTAGGTAAACTGTGTCTCCCTGTGTGGACTGTGAAACAATTTGGTCATCCTCCACTTTTCGTGGTGTTTCTTGCTGCTGCACTTGGAGTTTGGTTTATGCTTCACAAAATACAAGGAGTTCAACTGGGAAACAGTGCTTGAGGTATTTCTGTCACGTGTGGTGGGTCAGGGTCTGCAAGAAAATTCACCAACCAGGCTTCTATCTCTCAAAGATTGCCCCCTTGTCCATAGCAACCTGATTCTGAACATTGCCCTGAAACTACACCATATAACAAGATGCCTTTACATATAAGGGTCTGATGTCTGCACTCTGTCAGTTACAAGCCATTTGGAAGCCAATGGCAGATCCAAATGGCCCCACCATGATGTTTTATCACACACCTGTCCACCACTGCTCTAGGCCCACTACTCAGCAGGCTCCAAAATACTGGCATCTCTGTTCTAAACAATTTTCATGAAACCCTGTCAATCAAGGCACTGTCTGGTACACTCATGGTAAGCAACAGGACATCGAAAGTTTCTGCAGTTCCACCTGGTCATGGAAAATTTAAAAATTTCGTGGTATTTATCTAGCCATTTTTCAAGGATGACTTTGGATGCACAATTATTCAGGAACCATTAAATGTTGAGAAAGTTCATTTCAAAGAAAATTCTAGAGAACTCTCACAGGCAAGGCTTTCCAAAGAGTGGACAAAAGGTCACTTGAAGCCAGGACCATTGAGATCTACAATGTGAGGTCCTATGTCTTTTGACTCTCAACTATGGCTGCCAAGTCTTTCAGAATAAAATCATGTGATATCCAGGCTGAGATTCCCAGTTCTTTGTGGAAAGCCACCCTGGTCCTAGATCTCAGGTTCCAAGGGCGACTCTCATGTGTGGCCTCCTAAAATCCCAACACAATTCATGGCAATTCTTCTCTGAGATCAGTTTCAGATCTCAGTCTCTAAGTGGAAACACACCAGAGTTCAAGCCCAGTTGACCCAGTCATCTCTTCCAACCGCCACACCAATGACCAGAATTAAAACCAAAACACTCCCACATGGCCCTCATTTTCTTCCATATAGACACTCATCATAACCTTGGCTGGAAGTTTTTATGAGGCACACAGCCCAAGACAAAGTCAAAATAAGTTCCCTTGCCCTTCATTTGTCTAAAGTCAGTGTTTCCTGGACAACGTTCCTGTGAACCAGGACTGATCAAAGAGGTCTGCCATTAATACTGTTCTGCTTTTCCAATTTGAGGCATACAGACTGTCGGGTATAGTTTCTTTATGTGATTTGCAGTCATGAGAAAACCCAAGCACCTATGGGCTAGCCTCTGCATGGCTTGAAGAACTCAGTTGACCCAAAGATCCCTGTTATCACTTGATGGAGATCAGGAACCTTACAGAGGAAGGCAAGAGACTTCATCACAATGACTTCTCTTTTGGCCATTTTGGATTTGGATGCACACATGGGATCTTTCTTTAGATCCATCAGGTGCTGAGAATCTAAGCGATAATCTCACACTGCACTAAGAGGCTGATTCAGACATATCCCTTTGCAAAGCAATTAAGCCAGGGGCCACAGGTGATGCCCATTTATTTCCATTTGAAAACTGTTTTTTTCAGGCTTTGGAAATGTGTGGCTTTAGGCAAAGTCCTTCCTTTCATTCAGGGCAACAGAACAATAGGTAAGCAAAATACCAAAGCAGATTTTCTCCACTGAGACTTTCCTGGTCACACTGATATCTGAGTTTTCTGAGATATTCACCATTCTCTTCAGCTATCCAGTACATGGCCATGTCCCAGATTGTGGAGGAGATACATATCTTGAACACAAAACCATGAGCCTATGGGAGAGTGACCAGATTCAGGAAGATATCAGGAATGTAGGAAGGTAATAGGTGTTGCCCATCCATAAGGTAACCTGCAGTCCATTCATAAATTGGACAGGATGAATTCTGCGAAGAATTCTACTAGACAGGACACATCTATTGATGCATTCTCTTTTCTATTGTCTACAACCACAAATACAGTGGGATACCCAGACATAGAAACACTCACCTTCTCAAAGGACTTACTAGAAACAGTCCACTCCAAACCAAACAAACCGACTTTCCTACATTTTCTCAAAACTTGAGACAAAAATCACAAACACACAAACACACACACACACACCCACAAAGGCACCTTCTTTCCCCAAATAGGTCTGTGACTATCCGGAGCGTCCTCTGACTGGTGGGCCATACTATGTTTCCCCGAAATGGGCTGTCCTATGTCAGATCTGGTCTTCTTGGCCAAAACTGTGAAGTTATCAGGAGCCAGCGGTGAGCCACTGCCTGTTTTCTCAGGTAAAGCCCCTATTCAGAGCTTTCCTGGCATTTGTCCATCTTCAATTTAGTAGTTGCCAAGAAAGACTTACTCTATCCTTCTTAAATCCAAAAATTTGAGACCACTGGGACTTAGACTGGGACTGCTTCAGGGTGCCTGGCTTCCTGGATTCCAAGTTCAGAGTGTTCCATCAACAAGAAAGTGACATGGGTCACTTCGTCTAGAACTGAATGAGGTCACTGCCTTGGCAACCACTTTGTCCTAACAGTTGCTTCCAAGGGTCCATGAGATGGATCCTGCCCCTACTTCCTATGACACTTTCACAAGTTAGAATGGAATATCAACCATAGGCACCCGGGAACAGCTCTCCACACAAGCCTGGTTTGGTCCATCTTCTCTACATTAACAAGAGAGAGACTGCTTCAGACACACCCCTTCATCCTGACCTGTTTGTTTTTTTTTTTTTGTCATGAAAGATGACTTTCGCACTCTCAGGTCCATCATAGCTGCCTACATCTTCTTTAGGGATCATTTCTGCATGGACCTTTGAAGTTCTCCGGAAGTTGAAGATCTCCTACATTCCTGTATTGTAAGACCAACTCTGTCCCTGCTCTTCTGTAAAGTTAGATTGAGGGAACAGTGTTTGGTTACAGTTAATAACATGTTTGATTTGGGTTAGGATCATTCTGCTGGATGAATAATGGTATTGGGAACCTGCAATATTTATAAGATTATATAGGTGAAATATATGAATGAAAACAGAAATCTCGGTAACATTTGAAGCCCAGAAGGGCATTGGGTCCTTGATTGGGATACTTAGCTTTTAATTATGTTCTGCACAGATGTCTCAGATAAATCTATACACAATGGCATAAGATCTGATACCTTGGATGATTGAATGTTGAGGAGAACAACCATTCAAAGAGGGAGAGTCGGTAGGATTAGGAAGATAGTTGGTAGGATTATAAAAAAGTGTGAGTATAGCATTTGGACAAATAGTTCTTTAGCAATAGGTTTTCAGGTAGACAGAAAATGTAAATGTCAGCATATGTGAAGAGTCAGTCACAGTGATTAACTGGGGAAAATATGTAGGAAAGCAGATATCAATAGAGACATTAGGAAATCAGGCAAAGTATAAAGTGAGTGATAGCAAAAGACATTTTCAACAGGCTTGAGATTGAATATATAATCTTAGGAAGTAACAAATATGTAGTCACCAATAGGATTGACATTTGAGAGCATTAGGCAACCTGGACATGGGTTATTTTCATAATCCATACTCACATTCCATTTAGGCTTTGGTACAATCGTCAGTGTGACTTTGCATTTTGTGGCCAGAATATTACTGTGATAAAACGTATATGTAGATCAGGTGACATGAGTCTTTCTTGCACCATTTCTTGGAGCAACATTTTGAAGGGGTATAAATTAGTATTGGGGGTACATATAGGTGTACCATGTATGTATGAATATAGAGATAATGCATGAATAGACCATACTGCGAATAAATAATATAACTTGTTCCAACTTTAAATAATGGATTGAATTGATATCTGAAAATACACAGGAATCATATATTGATATACATACATTCATTCCAACCAGTAATACATCTAATGCTAATATTACGGTTGTGGTTTATCACCAAGAGTGTGTGAATTTTGCTTCAAATTTGATTATGGAAATCGAAAATAATGTGTTTGGAAAGAAATCTCATGAAATGACCACTCAAAAACAAGGAGGAATACATATGTTCTGAAGCAGGAAGTGATTGAATATGTTACAAATTTCTTTAAATTTGTGAACTTGTGGATGAAATGTATATTCTATAATGTATAAAAACTGCAGAAATAGTAATGTACCAGTGTTTAATAAAAATGAACGTCAAAATACACATCATGTTCCATAGGAATCTACTTGCATTGATGTTAAAGTGGGTCAGCTACTGTAAAAATATAAGGATTTGTTTGCACCATTCATTGAAGTAACTTTTTAGTACTAGAAAACAAATATGTATTTCAGGTGGATGAATATTTTTAAAATAATCTTATGAAAAGTTTAATATAAAACCACATACATGAACAAGAATGAATTTAGGGAGTGTATAATAGGACACATATATTTTATATTTTGAAAAATCTAGAGAGTATATATATATATATATATATATATATATATATATACACACACACACAAAACACACACAGAGACATTAAATAGTAGCAATATATATGCCAATTAAAATTCATTGTGAAATATATATCATCCACAGATCCAAAATATTAATTTTAATGAACATGGATTTATGTATAATGTTTTTCAACTAAGAAGCTCACTCATAGTCTGAATTTTCAGTTCCAAAAGCATTAATGAGGAGTGATCTCTTCTCACACTTTGTATCTGCCAAGTTAGCCACCTCTCAAGAATATACGTGTGATACCAGGTAGGATTCTATATGTGCATATAAAAATACATGTGCTGAATAGGCTACAGTAAAATGGAGACAGGAATTCACATATGTGTTAACTTTAAAAACACATGCTGAACTATTTCAACAAAAAATTGACAAGATTTATAACTCCTACCCTATATCATGCAAAAGGCAAACCAACTATCCACCATGCCTCCTCTGAAGTGCTAGTATTTCTATTCTGTTTGGGTTACTTTTCTCCATCATATTAGAATTAGTAGTCAGAGTCTAGTAGGGTATGGGTTAGTGTCAAAGATTCAGCATTTCGAATGGAAAATTGGACAATGAATCCAATGTGTATGTAAATATGTGCTACACAAAATTATTCCCACTCTCATCCAGAACAATGCCTTGACAATTCCTTCACCCCAAGTAAGACACAATTAGAGGAGAAGATTTAGAAAATCTGTGAATAAATTTGTGGAATGCAATATGCTCAGGAGCTCACAACCTTTGAAGTGGTAGAGTAGTTTCCAAAAGTATGGGACAGGGTAAAAACTCCACAAACATGGAGGTCTGCTGGCCTAGAGATTTCTAGAGAAACTGCCTGTGAGTTTGGGCACTTGAAAAATATGTTGTTGTCAGGAGCTTTAGCTTCCTTTCTAGGGAGACCATAAAAGCTTGGTCTGGATCTATGAGACCTGGAGGACATGGTTTCTTATTTCCCAATGTACATGAGGCAGCAGTGCTGAATTCTCTTTTTAGGTAAACTGTGGCCACTGGGGAATAAATGTGTGCCAGTGTGCACTGTGAAGCCATATGGTCATCTTCCATTTTCGTGGTGTTTCTTCCTGCTGCACTGGGTGTTTGGTATTTGCTTCACGAAATACAAAGAGTTCAACTGGGTCACAGTGCAAGAGGAAGTTCTGTCATGTATGGTTGGTCAGGTTTTGCAGGAGGATCCAAGAACTAGGATCCTATCCTACATATCTTGCCCCCTTGACCATAGCACCCTGATTCTGAACAATGTCCTGAAACCTCTCCAAATAACAACTTGCCTTTACATGGAAGGTTCTGCTGGCTGCACCATGTCAGTCACAAGGCATTTGAAACCAATGGAAGATACACATGGCCCCACCACAGATGTTTTATCACATACCTGCCCACCACTGCTCTAACCTACTACTCAACAGAGTCCAACTTACTGGCATCTCTGTTCTACACCATTTACATGAAACCCAGTCAATCAAGGCACTGTCTGGTATATTCATGATCAGCAACAGGACATCAAAAGGTTTTCCAGTGCCACCTGGTGATGGGAAATTCAAAAATTTCATGGTATTTATCTAGCCATTTTTCAAGGATGAAGTTGGAGGCACTGTGAGTTTCAATTCTTTCAGGAACCATTAAATGGTTAGGAAGCTCATTTCAATGAAATCTCTGGAGAACACTCACAGGTAAGGCTTCCCAAAGAGTGGCCAAAAGATCATATGATGTTATGCCCATTTAGGTCTACAATGTGAGGTCCATATGAGTTTTGACTCTCAACTATGGGTGCCAAATCTTTCAGAATAAAATTTGTGGTATCCTGGCTGAGAGGCTCAGTGCTCTGTGGAAAGCCACCCTGGGCCTAGAACTCAGTTTCCAAGGGCAACGCTCATGCCTGGCTTCCTAAAATCTCAACACTATTTATGGCAATACTTCTCTGAGGTCAGTTCCAGAACTCATACTCTAAGGGAATCACACCAGAGTTCATGAACATGTGGACCAAGTCATCTCTTCCAACCGCCACCCAAATGACCACAATTTAAACCAAAACACTCCAACGTGGCGCTCATCTTCTTCCATATAGACACTCACAATAACCTATGGCTGGAGTTTTCCATGAGGGGCACACCCCAAGACCGTGTCCAAAATAAGCTTTCTTACACCTAATTTGCCTAAATTCAGGGTGGCCTGGACACCCTTTTGTGAACCAGGAGAGATTAAGTAGGCCTCCCGTTAATACTGCTCCGCTTCTTCAATTTGAGGCCAAATGACTGTGGGGTTTGGATTCTTTATGTGAATTGGAGTCTTGAGAAAACCCAAGCAAATATGGGCTAGCCTCTGCAGGGATTTGAAGAACTCATTTGACCCAAAGGATCCCTAATCTGACTTGATGGAGGTCAGGAAAGTTACAGAGGAAGGCGAGAGACTTCATCCACAAGGACTGCTCTTTTGGCCATTTTGGTTTTGGATGTAAACATGGGATCTTTCTTTAGATCCATCAGGAGCTGAGAACCTAAGTCACAGCCTCACACAGGGTAAATAGGCTGATTCAGACACATCCTTTCCAAAGCAATTAAGCAAAGAGCCACAGGTAATGTCCATTCATTTCCATTTGAAAACTGTTTTCTTCAGGCTTCAAAAAGTGGTGGACTGAGGAAAAGACCTTCCTGACATTCAGGGCAACAGAAGAATAGGTAAACAAAAGGCCCCAAGCAGGGTTTCTCCACTGAGACTTTCCTGGTCACACTGATATCTGAGTTTTCTGAGATGCTCACCATTCCCTTCAGTACATGGTCATGTCACAGAGCTTCGAGGTTGTACATATCTTAAACAGAAAACCATGAACCTATTCTGGAGAGTGGCCAGAATTCAGGAATAAAACAGGAACTAAGGAAGATAGCAGGTGTTGCACATCAATAAGGCAAGCTGCAGTCCATTCATAAATAGGGCAGGATGAATGCTGTGAAGCTTTCTACTAGACAGGACATATTCATTGATGCATTCTCTTTTCTAATGTCTACAACCACGGACACAGTGGGATACACAGACATAGAAATTCTCGCCTTGTCAAACGACTTACAAGAAACAGTTCACTCCAAACAAAACAAACTGCCTTTCATACCTATTCTCAGAACATGAGACAAAACCACAAACCCACACCCACACAACAAAGGCAGCTCCTTTCCCCAAGTAGGTCTGTGACTATCCGGAGTGTCCTCTGACTGGTGGGCCTTACTATGTTCCCTGGAAATAGCCTGTTCTGTCTCAGATCTGGTCTTTTTGGCCAACTCTGTGAAGTTGTCAGGAGCCAGCGGTGAGCCACTGCCTGCTTTCTCAGGAAAGGCCCCTCTTCATAGCTTTCCTTGCATTTGGCCATCCTTACATCAGTAGGTCCCAAGAAAGACTGAGTCTGTCCTTGGTAAATCAAAATAAGTTTGACCACTGGGACTGGGACTGGGACTGGCTCTGGGTGCCTGGCTTCCTGGATTCCAAGTTCAGAGAGTTCCATCACCAAGGAAGTTAGGTGTGGTCACTTCCTTTTGGAACTGAATGATTTCACTGCCTTGGCAACAACTTTGTCTTAACAGTTGCTTCCAAGGTCACCATGAGAAGGATGCTGCTCCTACTTCCTGTGACACTTTCACAGGTCAGAGTGGTATGTCAACCATAGGCATGCAGGAGCAGCTCTCAACACATGCCTGCTTTGGTACACCTTCTCTACATTAAGAAGAGAGTGGCTGATTCAGACACATCCCTTCATCCTGAGCAGGTTGTTTGACATGGAAGACTTTTGCTCTCTCAGGTCCTTCGTACTTGCCTACATCTTCTCCAGGGATCATTTCTGCGTGGACCTTTGAGGTTTTCAGCAGGTGGAAGATCCTCTATAATTCTGTATTTTAATACCAATTCTGTCCCTGCTCTTCTGTAAAATTAGATTGAGAGAACAGTGTATGGTTAGGATTAATAACAGGTTCGATTTGGTTTAGAAAGGAAACTACACGGTTGAGCAAACAGGGTCCTAACGTTAGCAATAATATGAGGAATTTTAATGGACCGGCCATGGCAGATAAAAGCGCAGTTAATCAGGTCACTATGTGAACCAAGACTCAAACCTCCCTTTTGGGGCCTCTGTCTCTCTTTGACGCTCTTCAAGTCGTTTTCTTAATTTACTCATAGATTCTTTTACAACTCCAGTATTGTCGGCATAAAAACAACATTCTTCCCTCAATGCAAGCAAAAAGGCACCTTTCTCTCATAAAGAGGAGGTCCAACACTCGCCTGCTTTGTAAAACAACTTCAGAAAGAGAGAGGTTAAAATTCCTGTAAAGCTGTGATGTCGGTTTTTAATGTCTTTAAACTTTGGCATATTTCTGCTTCTAATTGTGTCTTTGTTGTGTCTCATGGACTAGCCCACCCCTTCAGCAACTATTATTTCTAATAGGATGGCTAAAGTGAGGGATACAGGTTCCCAGTGGAACCGGGTTGTATGCCCCCCTAGTTGATCTTTAAATGAACCTAAGTCATGATAGAGAACTCTGGAAAACATCTGCATCATTACATAATTAATCACATATATTGACCATTTTATGAAAACATAAATAATGTTAAAGTGTATAGAATTATACTGTTGTAGGGACGGACAAGGAAAGGGACCTAAGATAGCACCAAACACAGGAAAAAAGTCTTATTTGGTTGCATCCGGATTTAGAGGGCATTGCTTCTGTTGTAATCAATTAATCCCCTGAAGCCCAAGTTTCGGTAGTTTTAGAATTTGTACCCAACATGTAAGGGAAGTGGCTCAGAAGTTCACAGTCTGTAGAAATTCACAGAAATCAGTTTTTGTTTTTGTTTTTGTTCCTCTGTTCTGGGCAAGTTAACTTTTCAAAGACACCTTGGAAAGGGAGAGCTTTTTTGTCTCTTTTTTTCTCCCTGCCAGCTGTCACCATGAAGCCCAATTGGTAACTTTTTTATCTTAGAAATCTAGCCATCTCTGTGAATCCCCAGCTCAAGGCCAGAGGCCTTGTTCACATATTTTGTGAAAATCTAGTAAGGCGGTGTCAAGCTTAGGGGTGGTGATTTTTTCAGCGAGTGGCCAAGTAGAACAGGGCAACACGAAAAGTGGAAGTTCATCTACATTGAACTCTTTCAGAGGGACTCTTTTGCTGAAAGACCTAATGTAAGCCTCGGTGAAGACTTCTGGAGAAGGTTATTTAAGACATATCTATGGACCTGGAACAGAGGGGGAAGACTGGGAAGGCGAGGCTGAGAGCAGCTCCGTGGATCTGAGAATGAGGAAGATGAGATGTAAAAGAATAATGGAAAAGGGGTTTGGGATTTTCCTAGAACAAAACTTGAGCAGTAGAACGGGTAGAGCAGAGGTGAAGATGGGAGTGAGTATTCCAAAAAGCCTGTGAGGGACTTTAAATTCTTAGTAACCTGTTTTCAGTGATGACAAAGCAACTTTAAAGGCTATTTTTATTACATCTTGGATAGGGGTCTGAGGGCTCTTCTCAGCTGGTTTGAGCTTTGGTTTAGCTTCTTAGAGGACTTGGTGGGACCTAGTGCAGGCACAGACAGAAAAAGAGAGGAGTGAGTGAGTGGAGGGGTACCTCGGTACCTGCTACCTCAGCAAGGGGGCAATGGTCTGAGAACTGGCAGAGGTTTGGGTTTTTGATGTAGTAATTGGAGGGAAGAAATCAGGTTGCTGAGGTGGGAGTGACAGCAGAGAGTCTAGAGCAGAAGGCTGAGGGTGAGGAACTATTGGAGAAGCATAGTACAGGATGTGAGTGAAGGAGGGAAAAGGATTCCACATAAGGGAATTTTCCCCTTTTGAGCACTTGCCGAAGTTAAAAATGTCACGCAGAATTTGAGGATCTAGAGAACCCTCTGGGGACCATAGTTTTTGGTTGTCTAATTGGTTATATGGCCAATGCTGTGTACTGAATTTGATGAGGAGTTTGGGTTCCACCAGGCAGCCCCGGTATGCTCACATCCCCATGAATTACACAAGAAGTTGGCTTTCCCCCCACACAGCCATGGCTGTTTGTGGCTTTGATAGTCCGTCGGGCATATATAGTAATCTAGGCTAACCAACCTGAATCTGGCTCGCGTTTCCGTGCATCCATAATGTTTGTTTCAATTATCTATGGTATGGAAGGGATTTAATGGAACTTTAGTGGGATCCTCTTCATTGGGGTTATCTCAATAGGAAAGACCTATACCAAGCTGAAAAATGTCTGGGTGGAGAGATAGCCACCAGGTCCCTAAGGGGGCTGTATGCGAGATAGACCATACTTCTTGTCTAGTAGGATTTCAGATCAGCCTTCACTGCTGAACAGGCTGATGAGGGTTAGGAGTACTGGTGGCCAAGGGGAGAGTCTATAGTCTTGTCCACATAGCGAATACACAATTTGAAATGGTTACCAGTTTTTTCCAGTTTCCAACCAGAGTCTGGACACAGCGAAGGCTTGAGATGAGAGGCATGGATCCAAAAAGTGATTCTGTCTACTTTTATGCCTGTAGGTGTTATAAGTAGCACCTGGTATGTTCCTTTCCAGCGGGGTTCTAGGGATAACACCTGATGTTGTCTTATGTTGACGAAGTCTCTTACTTGACATTGATGTGGAATCCCCTCGTCCCCAGGTTGGTAGGCAGTGGCCAGCTGTTTCCACAGTTATCACTGAGTTCTTTCAATGGCTTTAAGTCTGTCAAGCAAGGGGTGTGGAAGGGATTGTTAGGCCTTAGAGTTGGGGATTAGGTCCCTTACTGGATGATGGGCATCATAGAGAATTTCATAGGGGGTGAGGTTACACAAAGAAACTGAGGGAGTATTTCTCGCATGAAACAGTGCATAAGGCAGGAGCATAGTCCAATCTTTTATGCCGGTTTCTAAGCTTAATTTTGTTAAGGTCTGTTTAATGGTTCTATTTATTTTTTCTACCTCTCCTGAGCTCTGTGGTATATAAGCATAATGTAACTTACAATTAATCCACACCTGACTTACCTGGGCCATGAACACAAGTCCATTATTAGACCCTATTATCTTAGACAGACCGTATCTTGGAAAAATATCTTCCAGGATCTTCTTGAGAACCATTTGCGCCGTTTTTTTTTTTTTTTTCTGTGTGTGTGTGTGTGTGTGTGTGTGTGTGTGTGTGTAAGGCTTCAATCCATCCTGAGAATGTATCCACAAAGACTAGGAGATATTTAAGTCCATACCTTGCTGGCTTAATTTCAGTAATGTCCACTTCCCAGAATTGTCCTGGTCTGGTTCCTCGTAGGTGCTTTCGTCTAAGAAACTTGGAAGGGTAAGCATTAAACAATTGACTGACCCGACAGGCTTTTGTTACCAGTTCAATTATTTCCTTTCGCTGTGCGTCAGTTAGTGGAAAACTCTGTTCTTAATCCTACAGGAATGCCTGCAGTTTCTTTGAACCAAGGTGAGTGAGTTGATGTACATTTTTAACGTAGTGTAGGGCTTTCTGTAATTGCAGGCTGAGCTCAGTAAAGTTGAGGCGTTCAATGTCAGTGTCCTTAGATGTTATCTAAAACTTCCTGGTACTTAGGGGTCCATTGGAATTGGGCATCTCCCTTTAACAGCGGGTATAAAGGAGCAGCTAAGGACTCAAACCCATTTATCCATAACCTGCAAAACCCAGCAATCCCAAGAAACTCTTAGTTGTCTGCTGTAAGATGGGCTTGGTATCTGCTCAATGGTTTGTTTTCTGGGCTCAGTGAGCCATCGTTTACCGCCCCTAAGGAAATAGTCGAGGAAGATTACTTCTTGCTGGCAAATTGGGCAATTTTGGCCGAAGCTCTATACCCGAGTTGAGCAAGCTCCGATAATAGTGCTTGGGTCCCAGTTCAGTTTTCCTTGGTGTTGGATGCCAGTAGCAGGTGATCCACATATTGAAGCTGGGTGAATTCGGGGTGTGTAGTTCTGAAATTGTTGAGATCTCTGTGAAGGGCTTCATCAAAGAGAGTGGGGGAGTTTTTGAACCCCTCTGCGAGTCTAGTCCAAGTTAGTTGACTAGACTTTCCGGTTTCTGGGTCTACCCACCCAAAAGCAAACAGCAACTGACTATCTTTATGCAGAGGCAAGCAAAAGAAAGCTTGTTTTAAGTCCAGAACAGTATACCATTTCTGCTCAGGGTTCAGAGTGCAAAGCAGATTGAACAGATTAGGTACCGTGGGGTAAATGTCCTGCACTCTGTTGTTGATCTCTTTTAGGTCTTTAACAGGGTGATAGTCCCTGGTTCCTGGCTTTTTCTTCTAATAGCAGGGGAGTGTTCCAGGCCAATTGACAGGGCCTTAGGACCCCTAAGGCCAGATATTTCTGAATATAGGGCCTTATCCCATCTTTAGCTTTTTATGCTTAGAAGATATTATTTGACATTGATTGGGGAGGCTGAGGTTTTTAAATCCACTGTTATTGGAGGTTGTTTCACGGCCAGGCCTAACACAGCAGTTTTTGCCCATGCATCTGGGGTAGCTTGCCTGTTTGATCAGTCTTGGGGGGTGTGAAGAGTGGACGTTCATCTTCTACTAATATAGTGAAAGCCGTGACTATAGGAGTTTTTACTGAAGGATTTAGAAATTTCATTTGGGGGCCTTCAGGGTTAAAAGTTATTTTGGCCCAGAGCTTGGTGAGCAGATCTCTGCCCATCAATGGGTGCAGGCATTCTGGGATTACTAGGAAGGAGTGATGGATTTTTCCTTTCCCCAGGTCCATGGTCCTCTTAGAAATCTAAGCCCGATATTTACTGCCGTTAGCCCTTTGAACTACAGACCTTTTATTTGATAGACGGCCCAATGGGGCCTTAAGGGCTGAGTATACTGCTCCTGTATTCACTTCAAAGTTTACTGGGGTCCCCTACACTTCAAATCTTACCCTGAGCTAGGGGAAAGAATCTGAGCCCCAACTTTCTTAGTCATCCCCCAGAGTCAGAATGGCTGGCTGGCATGTCTGTCTCTTTATAGGGCACTCTTTGGCCCAGTGTCCTTTTTTTTTACAGTAGGCACATTGATCTGAGGCCAGGGTGGCCTGTGGCACGGGCCCAGGTATCGCTTCCTGTCACCTTATGTCTTAATTTCTGGCCTCTTTCTTGTTGTGACCAGGATCTTAGTCAAAGCCTTAGTCTTTCTTTTGCTTCTCTCATCCTCCCTCTGCTCCCTTTCTTTTTCCCTGTTTCTCTCTTATAGTATACTTTTTCGGCTTCTCTGACTAAATCTCTCTTTTAACTTTTTTTTTTTTTAATATCCATGGCAGCTTCAACAATTAAGGCCATCGTGACAGATGCCTTTTGATCTGCTGCCTGAGGATCGAAAGGAGTATATCTCTTATATGCCTCCATAATTCTCTCTAGAAACATAGAGGAAGATTCATCAGGCCTCTAAATAATTTCTCTTACCATGGCCAAATTAGTTGGTCACCTAGCAGCCCCTTGGATACCCGCAATTAGAGCCTGGCAATAATTGGACAGATGCTCCCTATCTTCAAAGGTGTTGGGGTCCCAGTTGGGTTGGTTAAAGGGGAAGGCAGCTTTTATTATGTTGGGAAGTTGTGTTGGTCGCCCATCAGGTCCGAGGATATTTTTTTCTAGCTTCCAGGAGGTTTTTCTCTCATTCCTCTGTCATGAAGAGAGTCCCTAGGAGTTGTTGGCAGTCATTCCAAGTAGGCAGGTGTGAAAACGTTGGCGAGTTCTCTGAGTTTTTTTAGCTGGGCCAGCTTCCTCCAGGGAAGGAGGCGCTGTGTGTGTCATGGGACAGTCATCTGGAGGGCGCTGGGCCATTCTGGCTTCCTCGAATGGTGGAGAGGCTGAGTCAGCAGCAGGGGAATTACTTACAGGGTTTTGGGGGTTGGGGGACAAGGGCAGAGGATAAGGACGAGTAGAGTCTTGAGACTCAGGGAGAACAGAGGGTGGAGGTTGAGGAACAGAGAGTTTGAGAGATAGAATCATAGGGGAAGGAGTAGGAGTGGGTGCAGGGACAAGGAAAGGCTTCACCCATGGAGGAGGAGATTTGCAGAGGTCCTGACAAGTTAAGATATATGGCTATTGATCTGGATGTCTATGTGGCCCCGGCTGAAAGACAATATCTCAGACTTTTCAAATTAGTGCGAAGTAGAAACATCCTTCTAGAGGCCATCCGACTACAAAGGTGGGTTATTCTGAGACACAGAATCTGCCAGGTCTGGTGTTTTAATGAAAAAGAAAGATTGTGAGCCCTTAAGCAGACTTTGGTCCAGTGATTAAGGGTCAGGGACAGAGGCATTGAAGTGCTCTGTCCCATAATGAAATATACACAGACAGTGAAAGCAACAACACATGACACAGACAAGACAAGACAATAAAGACAGGCAATGGACGTCCAATACTGAGAACAGGACTGAGTAGCCGGCAAAACCTGATGGGCTGGCAATTCCGAATCTGAAAGAAAATATCACTGAGTCGAGGAGACTATGGTTCCTTGATTTCCCGAGTCCATCCCCCAGGGACATGGCCTGTGGCTCTGTGACATGTGTGTCAGCCACCGTGGGAGAGAGCTCACGCTCTTTACCAATAGCCATTTTGTCAAACCCTAACCTGAATCCTGAAACCAGAAAGAGGGGCCTTATTTACCCCCAGAGCATCCCGTTGGGGGTCTTTCATCTGCAGCTGCCGGATCTCGCTGGGGCCACCAGAAGTAAAGGTCGGGTGAGCATCGATGAAAGAGACCACCAAGAGACTGTCTAATGCAACAGCAAAGGGTTTATTGGGAGTCCGGCATGCAAGGGCTCAGAGCTCGCTTGAACAGAGCAGAGAGCCCTGAGAAGAGCTTAAGAAGTGCTTATATATTTTCCTTGGAGAGGGCAGGGAGGGAAGTTTATTGATGGGTAAGGGCGAGTGGGCGGTTTGTGTACAAATGGTTGATGGAGTACATTCTGCAGTTTGGCAGTTGGGGGCAGCACATTCTGGGAACAAGAAGAGCAAACAGTTCTCAAGATTTCAACAGTGTTTTATTAAGCATACAGAAAAACAGGAAGTGACAAGTACCTATTTTATTAACCTTTCAATATAAGTATGAAAACAGAAATCTAGGTTAGATTTGAAGCCCAGAAGTTCATTTGGCCCTTGATTGGTATACTTAGCTTTGAATTACGTTCCGTAGAGATGTCCCAGAAATATGGATATACAATGACACAGGACCTTGTACCTTCTCAGAGGTCAGTTCCAAAACACAGTCTCTAAGGGGAATCACACTAAAGTTCAAGACAAGATGGACTCAATTATCTCTACCAACCACCACACAAATGACCACAATTAAAACCAAAACACTCCCAAATGGCACTCATCTTCTTCCAAATAGACACTCATCATAACTTCTGGCAGGAGGATTCCATGAGAGGCGCAGCACAAGACAGTGTCCCAAATAATCTCCCTTTCCCCTCATTTGCCAAAAGTCAGAGTGGCCTGGACACCCTTCCTGTGAACCAGGAGTGATCAAATATGCCTGCCATTAATACAGCTCTGTTCTTCAATTTGAGGCCTACTGACGGTGGGGTTTAGATTCTTTATTTGAATTGGATTCATAAGAAAACCCAAGAACCTATGGGCTAGCATCTGCAAGGCTTTGAAGAACTCAATTGACCCAATGGATCCCTTTTCTCACTTGATTGAGGTCAGGAACCTTACAGAGGAATGCGAGAGACTTCATCAACAATGACTGATTTTTTGGCCATTTTGATTTTGGATCCACACATGGGATCTTTCTTTAGATCCATCAGGTGCTGATAATCTAAGCCACAGGCTCACACAGAGCCAAGAGGCTGATTCAGACACATCCCTTTACAATGCATTTAAGCAAAGAACCACAGGTGATGCCCATTCATTTCCGTTTGAAAACTGTTTTCTTCAGGCTTCACAAAAGCGTGGCCTGAGGCAAAGACCTTCCTGACATTCAGGGCAACAGAACAATAGGTAATCAAAAGGCCCTTCGCAGGGTTTCTCTACTGAGACTTTCTGGGTCACAGTGATATCTGACTTTTCTGAGATGCTTGCCATTCTCTTCAGCTATCCAGTACATGTCCATGTCACAGTGCTTGGAGGTGGTACATATCGTGGATGCAAATGCATGAACCTATTCTGGAGAGTGGCTAGATTTCAGGAAGAAAACAGGAACTTAGGAAAATAGCAGGTGTTGCCCATCGATAAGGCAAGCCCTAGTGCATTCATAAATTGGGCAGGATGAATGCTGGGAAGCTTTCTACTTGACAGGAAACATCCATTGATGCATTCTCTTTTCTAATGTCTACAAGCACGGACACAGTGGGATACACAGACATAGAAACACTCGCCTTGTGAAACAACTTACTAGAAACAGTTCACTCCAAACCAAACAAACCGACTTTCCTGCCTATTCTCAGAACATGAGACAAAACCACAAACACACATCCACACCCACAAAGGCACCTCCTTCCCCAAGTAGGTCTCTCACTCTCCAGAGTATCCTCTTACTGCTGGGCCATACTATGTTCCCCCGATATGGCGTTTCCTGTCTCAGATCTGGTCTCCTTGTCCAACTCTGTGAAGTGGTCAGGAGCCAGCTGTGAGCCACTACCTACTTTTTCAGGAAAGGCCCCTCTTCAGAGAACTCCTGGCATTTGGCCATCCTCACATCAGTAGGTACCAAGAAAGACTGACTCTGTCCTTGCTAAATCGAAGCAAGTGAGACACTGGGACTGGGACTGAGACTGACTCTGTGTGCCTGGCTTCCTGGATCCCAAGTTCAGAGAGTTCCATTACCAAGGGATTGAAGTGAGGTTACATCCTTCAGGAACTGAATGAGGTCACTGCCTTGGCAACCACTTTGTCCAAACAGTTGCTTTCAAGCGTACCATGAGAAGGAGGCTTACCCTATTTTCTGTAGCACTTTCACAAATTAGAATGGTATATCAACCATAGGCACCAAGGAACCGCTCTCCACACAGGCCTGATTTGGTCCATCTTCTTTATATTTGGAAGAGAGCCTTTAGTCCAGGGAGCACTGCAGTGAACCTCTGCACTAAAACTATTAGCAAGCACCCGATGGAGGACGCCTCCATAGGTAAGTGGCTCCTTTATAACATCTGATATCTGGTTAAGGGAGATCTCTTCTGATGACAGAGATGTGGCACGGGGAGGCTCACATATACTTCTGTCCAGGACAGTAACGAGAATCTTTCTGTCCTCTGTTCTGTTCTGTAGGGAATTCCTCTGGAACTGTAGAGAGGTGCCGACGGGCACGCATGCGCTCCTACCCTGGAGCTTTAGCAAGATGTTGCACTCTTGCCCTGTTTCTGTGTTTAGGCGCTGGGTTTCTGTTTTTTTGTGTTCTGTGTTCTACTTTTTGGTTTTTTGTTTGTTTGTTTTTGTTCGTTTTGTTGTGTGATATTGGTGGTAAAAACTTAAGTATATTGGACATGAAAATCAGAAATAAAGAGATTAAGCCTGACACCCCTTTGGACTGTGTTTTAAGGAACTGCAATGAACTTTATCCCCCATTGTAAAGCAGGATGATAGAAGCCCCTAGCTGGCTGCCTGGAGCACACCCATTGCAGAGGGCTATGCCTGCTGGGGACCTAAGAACTGAGTATCTCCCAGGTTAACAAGTGAAACTCCTTTAAAACCCCTTGTCCCTCCAGATAAAGAGAGTCACAACTTTGGCAGAGTCCCCTGTGTTTCTCCTTTGTTAGCCAAGCAATAAAACTCCTTTTTTCTTTTTCTCAAAACCCAGTCCTCATTATTAAATTTGTATTAATTGGCTTCAAGGTCAGGAACCAAACTTTAAGTTACAAATCTTGTACCCCCCCTCCGCCCCGGAACTTTGTGAGAGCTATCTACTGAAATGTTAGGAGATAGATCATGCTTGATGTGGAACTGAATCAGAGGAGCTAATCCTGTATGTAAAAGGGGAAACTGAGGGACTCCCAGGAGCTGCCAAAGCCCTGTTGATTCAGGGAATTACCTCCTTCCTTCCCTGCACTGTAAGGATTATGCCACCTCTGTCTTGTTAAAAAAAGAGAAAAAGAAAAAGGTGACACTAAATGCAGTAAAGTCACCATGGAGACACTTTATTTTACATTTCAGGTTGCCCTTCTGTGAAAACATCTGGTCCCCTTGTGGGGACATCTATGGTGCCACTGCTGTAGGAGATTTTTCTCTTATCTGCTCTGGTTTAAAGGGTTCTGTCTGACAGCCATAGTCTGGACCTCCTTTCTGTCTGTATTGTGTCTTAGTTTCTGGCCCTTTAAGACATCTGCAATAATGTGTTGATATTATAAATTGTTTTTGGGGAATGATCTTAGCTGAATGTGTGTCTAAATGATGATGTTTAATTTTAACAATCTGGTAACTGAATGGGTTTTTGAAGCATTGCACAATCTTGGAGTAAAAAGTCGGGTTTAGGTAATTGTTTAGTTTATGATTTCAGATAATTCATGCCAGAGAACTTAAATACTTAGGATGGATAACTGAAGAACTCTACTTCCAAGTTGGCAAGAAACTTCCCAATCATACGGTCTTTTTTTTTTTTTTTCACCAATTTTGAATTGGGTAGCCTGGGAAAATGTCACTGTGTGTACCAGTGCATTAATTTGGACATAAATAGTAAATCATAGTATGGTGTCTGTTGACAAAACAAGATGTAAATTTATAAAATTTTGTGAATTGTATCTTAAACTTGTATCATAATTTTCAACATCTGAACCTGAAAATTATGGTTAAAATGCCTTAGTCCTGAGATGTCTGTTCAGAATAGCAGTTTTTTTGCTGCTCCTTCCAGACCTCAGCCATGACTTATGTTGAAATGCAAATGAAAGAAGCCTGCAAGCTTTGTAGGAGAGTGATTTGAGGTCTAAGGGAAAAAAAGGTAAATTGTATGTTATTTACTAATTACTGGCAAGTCATTTTTTCTAGGACTCTTATTTTTTTTCTTAGATACTTTATGTTTTTTGACCTCATGATTTTGAGCATACAGACCTAGGTTAATGTTTTTCTGATCAGTTCTATCTTTGACCAACTGTGGACTTTTTGAAACATTGCAATAAAGATTTCAACTACGAAAAGCTACAAGGCCTTTACTATTATTATGTGTGCACAAATTGTTATGTGTTGTATGTCTATATATACATATATCCGTATATCATATATATGATACACAAATTAACATATATAAGGAGCGCTCATAAAAAAATAGCGCTCGTAAAAACAAATTTTAAAAAAGTGGATCCAAAGATCTTTAATTCACGTGATTTCAATGTTTCAATTTAAATTGGATAAAGAGATAAAAACAAATGTCTTTAAATTTAAGCTTACAAAGTTTTCTAGGTGTTCAAACATCTAACAAAATATTAACATCTACAAAATGTCTAATATGCCTTGGCTCTAGTACCTTTCCTTCAACATAAAAATGGTTTACACTGTTCAATACATTTCTCTAACTTTTTGATAAATAAGTAAAGTAAATTTGATATGGGATTACTCATTCATGAGTACTTTTGTTAGATATCTGATTGATTTACTAAGATCTGTATTTTTTTTAGTAAACTCTGTATAAGATTGTAAAAATCAGTCATGTGTTAATGAGACAAAAATTTCTTAAAACGTAAGTTTACCCATAACATTGAGTTTATTAAGATTTATGTTTTCTAGAGCAAGCAACCATAAAAATTAAACAACTGATTAAATAAAAACTGTTATTTTAGAGCACTGTACTGCCATTTCTTTAAAAGCCAAACTTGATTAATGTAGAAACATAAATGTAATTGTTATGCTATTAATGTTTTCATATCTTACAGGTATGGAAGTCTGTAAGGTAGAAACGTTTAAAGAGTATTATATCAAGCTGGTGCTCTGAAGTTGTGTGGTAAAAAATATATTGTGGATTTATTTACCTGTTATCAATAAGATATGTAAATTTTTATGTTACTTTTTACATTGGGGAACAATTTAAATGTATTTTTAAGTTAATTAGAGCCTAATCTTTGTAAAGGTTAAAAACTTTCAGCCTTTCTTTAATTCATGTTTTAAATGTGATATCATATGGTGTTAGCTAATGTTCATGTGACCTCAAACAATTTATTTAAACATTGTCAAATGATATTTAAAAATAAAGGTCAGCTTTAGAACTAAAATAGTTAAGATTTATAAAGAGCCCTGCCTTTCCTGAGATAAGGCTGTGTGTCCCATCTTACTACATGTGAGAATGACTATGAAACGATTAGGTCAGATAATATTTCTTTAAAGTTAGGTTAAAAAGTTTTTTTTTATTGTCAATATTCCTAGGATCTCAAACAGGGGATATAATGTATAACTCAGCCAAAAAATTCAGGGAAGATATTACACGAACTAAGTATTTTTACTTTTGTTAATTTTAGTTTGAAATTTTCTTATAAGTGATCTAAAGATTCCCTGTTAGTGTTTTACAAATGCGTTGCTATAAGAACACAACATGGGTTTATTCAAGATAATAAGTCATCAACTACAATACAGACAGAATAATACAGATCCCAATTAATAAAAAGGTAATTATAAAGTTATAGATATTAAAGCCCAGTACTCTTAATGTAAGGCTGTTAAAATTTATTTGCTGGATTTTTAAGATTAGGATTTAAAATGAATGTTAAATGAAAAGGGCCAAGAAAACCAATATTTGGCTCTTGCCCTCTGAGTCAGTCTGAATCCAGGGAACAGGGGACTTCTCTAAAGAGCTTTGCAACTCTGGGCCACATAACCTCCTGATCAGGGAGATTAATGAGACCACTGGAGAACAGAAAGCCAATCAGTGCATTTGTTACAAAGAGGAGAGTCATCAGAGAAAGGAGACATCCCTGATGCTTCTGAGGGAAGCCAAATGGTCAAGCAAGACCTGGACCCACCTAGCGCAAATGGCACTAGCAGAACTGAGAATCTCCTCTCAAGTTTCCCCAGAATTGATTCCCACAAAAGCTCAGCTGACTGTTAACAATAGATAGAAACAAAAGTCAGTTTGACTGCTTCATCTTAAACACTTAGCAAAGACAGTTAAGACCAAAATACAGCCACTCCTGGGCATTTTAAATAATAATAATAATAATAATAATAATAATAATAATAATAATAATAAAATTTTAAGGTATGCACTTTATCTTATCCTCCCAAAATAAGTAAGACTGGAGGCTACAAAGAAGGATTCTCACACAGGAATGCCTAATACTTATAAAAAGAGACTATCAAGAAGAGCTGCCACAGGCAGAAGTTTTCAGTTTAAGACCTACAGATATTCCTAACCTACACAGGTAGGCTTGGTGTTTGCTAGTACGATTATCCAGCCCTGAGTAACAGAATTAAAGGTTTCTCTATTAGACGCAGAGGTCATACTAGTAAAAGGATTTTTACAAGATCAGATGACATTAAATTATTAAACTGTGTCTTATTGGGAGGGCCAACTGTAACACTTAAAGTTAAATATTAAGGTGACAGTCCTGATAATTGGGGATATTAAAGACTGGTGAGGGAATTTCTATACAGTGACATGTTCCAGCTGCTGCAACATTTATTCAGTACTCATGGTTTTTGTTTCACTCATAGAAGAATCCATTCACAGATGACTTTACAACCTGTTCTTCCCCAACCTGACTTCAAACCGAACTGACTTCTAAAGGGCAACTCATGTCTCTCAACTGACTTCTAATAGTCAACTCATGTCCCTCATGATGAGCCCACTCACGTCACCCTGTCTCAGGAGAGAAGAAGAAAAAATTAGTGATGCCACTCTTTTTACAACAATGGAGAGAAAGATAAATAGACTATCAATATAAATAATTAATTAAGTCAGGTAAAATCAGGGAGATCGGTTTTGGGTGAGTTGTAAAATTTTGGAGACTCTTATCTGAGGGATAAAAATTTCCTCAGTGTTCTTCCCATAATCTATCAAAGATTTGAAAGGGACACAGAGAAAAGGGGGAAATTGTAGACCCAACCTGATCTTTTATTAAAATTGGGAGCCATCATGCCACAAAGCCATGAAAAGATAATTTTGGCTTTACCATAAATTACTTCAAATTCTGAACCTGCGTGGAATGCCTGCCCACGTCTTGAACTCACGCATGCCCAGCTCTCTGACCAGATAGCAGCCCTCTCTGAAACTTTAGTGACACATCATAAATATTTGCCTTCTCTGGCCAGACAACAACCCTCTCTGAGGCTCTAATGGTCCTCATGAATTCTGATGTAGGGACAGCAAAAAAATTGTAAACTACCTTTAATGTGATGTTTATCAGAGTTCTGTTATCTGTAACCCCCCTTTTGTGTAACTTTCTGGGCTATAAAACTGGGCTGTAGGAAAGCTGGGGATGCTGTCTTGTTTTCACCATTTTGGGAGGGAGAGGCAGCACGGCCGGTGGAAATAATAAGCTTAATTTTATTTGATTTTAATTTGAGTCAGTGGTCTTTTCTAGCGTCCTGGTCTAACAGGTAAACACTCCAAAGACGTGGAGCTCTGCCGGCCTAAAGACTTCTTGAGAAACTTCCTCTGAGGTTGGGCACTTGAAATATATGTTGTTGTAAGGAGATTTAGCTTCCTTTCTAGTGACACCATAAAAGCTGGATCTGCATCTACGTGACCTGGAGGACATGGTTTTTTGTATTCTAATGAACATGAGGCAGCAGTGCTGAATTTTGTATTTATAGGTAAACTGTGGCCACTTGGTGCTCAGTGTCTCCCCGTGTGAACTGTGAAGCCATTTGGTCATCCTCCACTTTTCGTGGTGTTTCTTGCTGCTGCACTGGGAGTTTGGTATTTGCTTCATGAAATACAACGAGTTCAACTGGGACCCAGTATTGGAGGGAGTTCTGTCACTTGTGGTGACAGAGAATGCACCAACCAGGCTTCTATCTCACAAAGCTTGCCCATTTGTCCATAGAAATCTGACTCTGAACTTTGCCCAGAAACCTCTCCATGTAACAAGAAGGGTCTGCTGGCTGCACCATATCAGTCACAAGCCATTTTGAAGGCAATGGAAAATCCTCCTGGCCACACCACAGATGTATTATCACACACCTGCCCACCACTGCAATAGGCCCACTACTCAGCAGGGTCCAACTTACTGGCATCTTTGTTCTACACCATTTTCATGAAACCCCGTCAATCATGGCATTCTCTTGTACACTCATGATCAAGAAAAAGACATCCAAAGGTTCTCCAGTGCCACCTGGTTAAGGGAATTTCAAAAATTTTATTGTATTTATTTAGCCATTTTTCATGGATGAAGTTGGAGGCATTGTGGGTTTCAGTTCATTCAGGAACCATTAAATGGTGAGGAAACTCATTTCAATGAAATCTCTGGAGAAATCTCACAGGCAAGTCATCCCATAGAGTGGTCAAAAGGTCACATGAAGCCAGGCCCATTGAGGTCTTCAATGTGACGTCCATGGGTGTTCTGACTGTCAACTATGGCTGCCACATCTTTCAGAATAAAATCATGTGATATCTTAGCTGAGATTCCAAGGCTCTGTGGAAAGTCACCCTTCTTTTTTGATCTCAGTTTCCAAGGGGAAATCCAATGTGTGGCCTCCTAAAATCTGAACACAGTTCATGGCAATATTTCTCTGAGATCAGTTCCAGAACTCAGACTCTAAGGGGAATCACACCAGAGTTCAAGCCCAGGTAGACCCTGTCATCACTTCCAAGCACTACACAAATGACCACAATTAAAACCAAAACACTCCCACAAGGCCCTCATCTTCTTCCATATAGACACTCATCATAACCTGTGGCTGAAGGTTTCCATGAGGGGCTCAGCCCAAGACAGTGTACAAAATAAACTCCCTTGCTCATAATTTGCCTAAAGTCAGGGTTGCCTGGATACCCTTCCTGAGAACCAGGAGTGATCAAATAAGCCTGCCATAAATACTGCTCTGCTTCTCCAATTTGAGGCCTACTGACTCTCGGGTATAGACTCTTTATGTGAATTGGAATCATGAGAAAACCCAAGCACATATGGGCTATCATCTGCAGTGTTTTGAGAACTCATTTGACACAAAGGATCCCTATTTTCACTTGATGGAGGTTAGGAACGTTACAGAGGAAGGCGAGAGACTTCGTCCACAATGACTGCTTTTTTGGCCATTTTGGTTTTGGAAGCACACGTGGGAACTTTCTTTAGATCCATCAGGTGCTGAGAATCTATGCAACAGCCTCACACATGGCCAAGAGTCTGATGCAGACACATTCCTTTCCAAAGCAATTAAGCAAAGAGCAACAGATGATGCCCATTAATTCCCCTTGAAAACCGTTTCCTTCAGGCTTCACAAAGGAGTGGCCTGAGGCAAAGACCTTTCTGACATTCAGGGCAACAGAACAATAGATAAGCAAATGGCCCATTGCAGGGTTTCTGGAATGATATCTGAGTTTTCTGAGATGATCCCATTCCCTTCAGCTATCTAGTACATGGCCATGTCACAGAGCTTGGAGGTGGTACATATCGTGGACACTAAACCCTGAACCTATTCTGGAGAGTGGCCAAAATTCAAGAAGACATACAGGAACTTAGGAAGATAGTAGTTGTTGCCCATCCATTAGGAAAGCCACAGTCCATTCATAAATTGGGCAGGATGAATGCTGTGAAGTTTTCTACTAGACAGGACACATCCATTGATGCATTCTCTTTTCTAATGTCTACAACCACGGACACAGTGGGATAAACAGACATAGAAACACTCGCATTGTCAAAAGACTTACTAGAAACAGTCCACTCCAAATCAAACAAACCGACTTTCCTATATATTCTAAGATCATGAGACAAAACCACAAACTCACACGCACACCCACAAAGTCAACTCCTTCCCCCAAGTAGGTCTGTGACTATCCGGAGTGTCCTCTGACTGATGGGACATACTACGTTTCCCCGAAATGGGCTGTCCTATGTCACATCTGGTCTCCTTGGCCAACACTGTGAAGTTGTCAGGTGCCAGTAGTGAGACACTACCTGCTTTCTCAGGAAAGGCCCCTCTTCAGAGCTCTCCTGGAATTTGGCTATCCTCACATCAGTAGTTACACAGAAAGACCGATTCTGTCCTTGGTAAATCCAAACATGTGTGGCCACTGGGACTGGGACTGGGAATGACTCTGGGTACCTGGCTTCCTGGATCCCAAGTTCAGAGAGTTCCATCACCAAGAAAGTTATATAGGTCACTTCCTTCAGGAACTGAATGAGGTCACTGCCTTGGCAACATCTTTGTCCTAACAGTTGCTTCCAAGTGTCCCAATAGATGGAGGCTGCCCCTACTTCCTGTGACACTTTCACAAGTAAGAATGGTATATCAAACATAGGCACCCGTAAACAGCTCTCCACACAAGCCTGGTTTGGTCCATCTTCTCTACATTAAGAAGAGAGAGACTGCTTCAGACACACCCCTTCATCCTGACCTGTTTTTTTTTTTTTTTTTTTTGTCATGAAAGATGACTTTCGTTCTCTCAGGTCCTTCATAGCTTTCTATATCTTCCCCAATGTTCACTTCTGCATGGACCTTTGAGGTTCTCAGCAGGTGGAAGATCTCTTACATTTCTATATAAGAACAACTTTGTCCTTGCTTTTCTGTAAAGTTAGGTTGAGGAAACAAAGTATGGTTAGGATTAATAACATGATTGATTTGGGTTAGGAATCATTCTGCTGCATGAATAATGGTATTGGGAACCTGCAATATTTATAAGGATATATAGAGGTGAAATATATGTATGAAAACACAAATCTAGGTAAGATTTGAAGCCCAAAAGGGCATTGGATCCTTGATTGGGATACTTTACTCTGAATTATGTTGTGCACATGTGTCTCAGATAAATCTATACATAATGGCATAGGACCTTGTACCTTGGATAATTGAATGTTGAAGAGAACATCCAGTCAAAAAAGGATAGTTGGTAGGATTAGGAAGATACTTGATAGGATTAGAAAAAAGAGTCAGTATAGGATTTGGACAAAAACTTCCTTAGCAATAGGGTTTCAGGTAGACAGAAAATGTAAATGTCAGCACATTTGAAGAGTCAGTCACAATGATGAACTGGGGAAAATATGTAGGAAAGCAGATATCTTTAGAGACATTAGGAAATCAGGCAAATGATGAAGTGATTGATAGGATTAGACATTTTCAACAGGCTTGAGGTTGAATACATAATCTTAGGAAGAAACAAATATGTAGTCACCAATAGGATTGACATTTGAGAGCATTAGGCAACATGGACATGGGTGATTTTCATAATCCATACTCACATTCCATTTAGGCTTTGGTACAATTGTAAGTGTGACTTTGCATTTTGTGGCCAGAATATTACTGTGATAAAATGTATATGTAGATCAGGTGACATGAGTCTTTCTTGCACCATTTCTGGGAGCAATATTTAGAAGAGATATAAATTAGTATTGGGGGCACAAATAGGTGTACCATGTGTGAATATATAATATAACAGATTCCAACTTTAGAAATTGGAATAAATTGATATCTGAAAATACACAGGAAATGTCATATTGACATACATACATTCATTCCAACCAGTTATACATCTAATGGTAATATTAGGGTTGTGGTTTATCATAAAATGTGTGTGAGTTTTGCTTCAAAATTGATTATGGAAATCGAAAATAATGTGTTTGGAAAGAAGTCTCAATAAATAACCAGTCAAAAGCAAGGAGGAATACATGTGTACTGAAGCAGGAAGTGATTGAATGTGTTTCAAATGTCTTTAAATTTGTGAACTTGTGGATGAAATGTATATACTATGATGTACAAAAACTGAAGAAATAGTAATGTACCAGTGTTAAATAAAAATGAATGTCAAAATACACATCATGCCCCTTTGGAATCTACTTGCATTGATGTTAAATTGGGTCAGTTACAGTAGAAATATAAGGATTTGTTTGCACCATTCAGTGAAGTGAGTTTTCAGTACTAGAAAACAAATATGTATTTCAGGTGGATGAATATTTCTGAAAATAATCGTATGAAAATTTGATTATAAAACCACATACATGAGCATGAGTGAATTATTTAGGGAGTGTATAATAGGACACATATATTTTATATTTGGAAAAATCTAGAGAATATATATATATATATATCTCACAGAGAAACATTAGAAAGTAGCAATATATATGCCAATCAAAATTCATCATGAAATATATATCATCCACCGATCCAAAAATATTAATTTTACTGAACATGGATTTATGTATAATGTTGTTCAACTAAAAATCTCACTCATAGTTTGAATTTTCAGTTCCAAAAGCGTTTAGGAGGGGTGATCTCTTCTCATACTTTGTTTCTGCCAAGTTAGCCACCTCACAAAAATGTACGTGTGATACCAGGTATGATTTTATATGTGCATATAAAAATACATGTGCTGAATTGGCTACAGAAAAAAGGAGACAGAAATTCACATATGTGTTAACTTTAAAAACACATGGAGTACTATTTCAACAAACAATTGACAAGATTTATAACTCCTACACTATATCATGCAAAAGGCAAGACCAACTATACACCATGCCTCCTCTGAACTGCTTGTATTAATATTATGTTTGGGTTATTTGTCTCCATCATATTAGGATTAGTAGTCAGAGTCTATTAGGGTATGGGTTACTGACAGGGATTCAGTATTTCGAATGGAAAATTGGAAAATGAATCCAATGTGTATGTAAATATGTGCTACACAAAAATCTTCCCACTCTCATCCAGAACAATACCTTGACAACACCTTCACCCCATGTAAGACACAATTAGAGGAGAAGAGTTAGAAAATCCATGAATACATATCTGGAATGGAATGCGATCAGAAGTTCACAACCTTGGAAGTGTTAGAGGAGTTTCCAAAAGTAAGGGACAGGGTAAACACTTCAAAAACATGGAGGTCTGTTGTCCTAGAGACTTCTTGAGATACTGCCTGTGAGGTTGGGCACTTGAAATATATGTTGTTGTCACGTGCTTTAGCTTCCTTTCTAGTGAAATCATCAACCTGGGTCTGCATCTATGTGACCTGGAGGACATGGTTTCTTATTTTCCATCCGTGGGTGGGCCCCTTGCTTAAGAGCTCTGGCTACTGGACAAATTTTACACAAAGAAGCCTCTAATCTGACTTTTGGGGCCCCTTGAACTATCTACTCCCCACATCACTTGAAAGATCTTTTACCTTAAAAGGGTCTTCAAACCCTCCCTACATCCAGAGTTCTGTCGCTCCTCACTTCCTTTCTGGAAAACCCTAATATTATTTTCCTCCCCTGCTCTGCACTGAACCCTGCCTCACTGCTCCCAATAACTCCCATGTCTCACACACCAACTCAAAATTGCTTGGAAAACTTAGATGATTTCCTCCCCTGTCATTCTTCCATTTTTGAGAGACCACTCACCAAGCCTGACCTTATCTGGTTTACTGACAGCAGTTCCTTTAGGCAGAATGGAACTCATTACTCTGGATACGCTGTATTTTCAGCCACTGAGATTATAGAGGCCAAAGTTTTGCCTTCAGGAACTACAGACCAGCAGGCTGATTTTATAGCATCCACTCGTGCCTGCCTTCTAGCACAAGGCAAATCCCTCACCCTCTAAAATGATTCAAAATATGTCTTCCATATCTTATTATCCCATGCTGCAATTTGAAAGAAGCGAGGCCTACTTACCACCAAAGGTAATGCGATCACTAATTCAGCTCTTATAACCAATCTGATAGAGGCCTCCCACTTACCCACCCAGTTGGGAGATGTCCATTGTAGGTCCCATCAAAAGGACGGCTCTCTTATCACTGAGGGCAATGCCAAAGCTGACCAGGTGGCACGAATGGCTGCTACCACTTCCAATCATGGCCCCCATGGTGGACATATAATGGCCACTTTAGACAGCTCATCTGAAGCCCCTACTTCTTTCAGTAAGAACAAGCATCTTTTCAAGTTCCTTCATACTCTATTCCTTTCCAATTCTCAGTCTTTGACCCTCTTTTTACAGAGTTTCTTCTTCCTCACTCCCTCTGACAAGCCATGCTACAGAATATAGCCTCTAATTGTCAGATCTGTCAGCGGACCAACCCTCATACTCCTTTAAGGCCCAAACGTTTCCCTTCCCAACAAGCCCGGGGACACATTCCCTCTGCTGACTGGCAGGTAGACTTCACCAACATGCCCACAGTATGGCACACTAAATACCTCCTTGTCTTTGTGGACACTTTCTCTGGTTTGGTTGAGGCATTTCCCACTTCCAATAAAAAGGCTTCCACTTTAGCTTCAATCTTACTGACAGACATCATCCCCAGGTTTGGTATGCCCACTTCCCTACAATATGACAATGGTCCTGAGTTTACTTCTAGGATCACACAAAAGGTCTCTCAAGCCCTCTCCTTCAAGTGGCATTTCAACTGTCCATATTTCCCCCAGGCTTCAGGGAATGTGGAAAGGGTAAATCGTACTCTAAAGGAAGTCCTTACCAAATTGACAATGGAATTAAACATAGACTGTTTCAAACTCCTTCCCTTGGCTTTGTTTCGAATCAGAGCTCTCCCTAAGAAACCATCTTTACTGTCTCCTTTTGAGATAATGTATGAAAGACATCTTATAACCCCTGCGTTGGTCATTTCACAAGGACCTCTCACCCGAGATTTGTCTTTGCCTCTCTTGCTTCATCTCCGCTCGGAACTCTGGAAATATCATAACTGGCTTCTTCCGGACCCAGTCTCCTCTCCAAACACTCCTCCCTTAACACCTGTTAGTCTAGTCAATTATAATACCCCAGAGGAGAAAGGGACTCTTGCCCCAAAATGGGAAGGCCCCTATCCTGTCATTCTCTGTACCCCCACCGCCGCCAAACTCTCCTTACCAGACAACCGTCTCACTCCCTGGAATCACATGTCTAGGTTGAAGCCACATCACCAGGAGGCCCCACATGCTGACGACAGGGCCACCCCAGAGGAACTCCAAGAATCACCTCCTGAACCTCCCCTTTACTCCTGCTCTCCACACCCATCTCACCCATTTAAGTTGCGGCTCACACGGTTTTCCTTGCAGCCCAATTCCTCTTAAAGAAGGCACAATGAGCTCTCCCAACACCCTAGTCTTCTCTAACTGCTTGTTTTTTGTGCTCTGCTTATTTTCTGTGCTCTGTCAGGACTGGTCTTTACCCTCCTCACCTACCATGCATTTATTCACTCTTCGGGAATGATACTCAGAACATGGCATGCAGACGGTCCGCGGAGTGGATGCAACTACTTGCTTCATCCACAACTGCACCTCTATTTCCCTAAAATTGTCACCTTCAAAGACCTTCGTCCCTGGTAGCTGGAACTGGCCTTTCATTTGCTTCCTTTTTGATCAAACAAAAGATTATTGTCATTGGTGGCCTGAGATATATAATGGGTGCCCCTATTGGTCATGCAGGTTCCATGATGAACGTGGTAGCTATTCTTACCACTCACTCGGTTACCCTGAAGGGTGGACTTCTAGTTACATAAAGTGGCATAAAGGCTCTTCATCCAATAACAATGGATGGTATACTTTAGATAAACCTGACCCCAAGGCCAAACGTTGGGGCTATGTTGAGTTTGCTGTCTATGCTCAGACAACCTCAGTCAGACCCACAGGGTGGATGACTATTGGCCGCACCCTGATTACGCCACCTAAGGCAACCATCCAGGTAGTCGAACACATTAAGGACTCAGAATCAAAACTTCGAGATCGTATCCATAGCTCATCCAAAGAGGATTCAGAGCCTTCAACCCCCTCAGGTCCCTCTCCCACATGGCTCAATTTGCTACACCAAACGTTTTGATTATTAAACTCCACCCGTCTTTCTTTGCCTACTTCTCAGTGCTTTCTCTGTGCTTCACTTAGTCGTCCACTTCTAGCAGCAGTCCATTAGCGGCAGAAAATATTCCAGCAAAACCCTACAATTTCTCTAAAAAGGACAAACCCTACATGTGACACGTAACCCACTGTGGGAAAGTTATTCCACCAATACTTTATTTCCTTTCATCTGTTTCCACCTGCCAATAATGAATCCTTTACCCGTTTGTTCCTTGAGCTACAACACCCCATAGAGCCCTGTGTTTAGGCAACCTGAACATTTCCTCTGGTGTAATGGGTCTTTAAGTACCTCAACGATCAATGTCTCTGGCACCTGTTTCTTGGTTACTGTAGTTCCTCAGCTATCTTTGTATACTCCCACCGAATTCCGACAGTTGGCCCTACCTTCCCGCACCCGTAAGGTAGTCTTTCTGCCGGTTCTGGTAGGCCTCATTTTAACAACCTCAGTGATGAGTCTCGGACTCTCTGGTGGAGCTATAGGTCATGCTCTATGGGCATCCAATGACCTTCAACAAAAACTGCAGGAAACACTCAATACCATGGCTGAGTCTCTGGGTTCCTTGCAGCGGCAGGTTACATCATTGGCACAAGTGGCTTTACAGAACCAAAGGGCAATTGATCTTCTCACTGCAGAAAAAGGGGTTACATGCCTATTCCTCAGAGAGGAATTTTGCTATTATGTTAATGAATCTGGGCTAATAAAAAAAAATGTTGTTAAATTGCAGGAATTATCGACCGAATTTCTCAAACATACCTCCTCCAATCCCATCATAGGGTTCTTCCAATCCTATCTTGCCATGTACTTACTACATATCTTGGGGCCCCTTATTGGGATGCTCCTTTTTGTGCTCTCTTGCCCTGCAAAATGAAGTGCCTTCAAACCCAACTGCAAAAAATTCCTAATCAAACTTTCAACCAGCTTTTGCTTAGGCACTACCAGCCTCTGATGACCGATGAACCCCCAACATCTCCAAGAGAACAGTAACTCAGTGATGAAGCTCACTACCAGGCATGATGGAATGCAATGGGTATCAGACAGCGGGAGACAACGAGCTCTGAGAACCTCTTAATCTGCCATCCTGGATTCATGAGTCTTTACCACCTTCTAAGATTTCTCATGGCCCTTGGCCTCTTCTATGTCAGTCCCCCAACATGGAACTTCTGCCAAAAAATGACATTTCCTTTAATTTTTATCTTCATTCTGTTTTTATTTGCTCTGATCTTCTTCAGGTGCTGGTGACGCCATGTCCAGGCAACGCTTCCAGTATTTCCTAGAGTCTCTGTTACAGGACCAGTGGCTGATACCAACAATCTCTTCCATCCAGGACTAGTTCCATGCCATCGACAACTTTGGCTTCAGGGAACATTCATTGACTTCACCCCTACGAAAGTAGCTGTCTATAGCCACTGGGTTTTATTTCTGGCTGCCATGATAATCACAAACCTGCTCCATGAGCATTCCTCCACTTCTCTTTCTAGGCCCCACACCACCCCCACACAGCAGGAAGCAGCCGGATCTGACAAATGACGCCCCACTTCCTAAGAAAACAAAAAGGGTGGAATGTTGGGAAAAGAATAAATGGCAGCCATACCCCAGAGAAAAACCTCAACATGGCGCCTAAGGACTTCTTCTTCCTACCTTCTTCATTTCTGCAGTGGCGCAAAAAGTTCCCACCCTTGTGAACTCTCACGTCAGCGCCAATTTCAAATCTCACTTGTGGGGAACCTTAGCCCCAATGAGAACTAATTCCTGGGCTCTGGAGCTGATATCTGAAAGAACTTGCCAATAAACGGGTTGCTGCCATTTATCTAAGCCCTACCATCTCCCCCTTAGTTCTATATAAGCACACAGCTTTGAGCAATAAAATTGGAATTCTCCCGGTGAAGTGTCATTGTGTGGGGAATTATTTCACTCATGATCAGCAACAGGATATCCAAAGGTTCTCCAGTGCCACCTGGTCATGGGAATTTCAGAAATTTGATGGTATTTATTTAGCCATTTTTGAAGGATGAAGTTGGAGTCACTGTACGTTTCAATTAATGCAGGAACCATTATGTGGTGAGGAAGCTCATTTAAATTAAAACTCTGGAGAAATCTCACAGGCAAGGCTTCCCAAAGAGTGGCCAAAAGGTCACATGAAGCCAGGATCATTGAGGTCTACAATATGAGTTCCATATGTGTTTAGATTCTCAACTATGGCTGCCAAGTCTTTCAGAATAAAATCATGTGATATCCTGGCTGAGATTCTCACTGCACTGTGGAAAGACACCCTGGCACTCGATCTCAGTTTTCAAGGGAGGCTTCTCATGCGTGGCCTCCTAAAATCCCAACACATTTCATGGCAATACTTCTTTGAGGTAAATTCCAGAACTCAGTCTCTAAGAGGAATCATGCCAGAGTTCAAGCCCAGGTGGATCCAGTTATCTCTTCCAACCGCCAAACAAATGACCACAATTAAAACCAAACACTCCCACATGGCCCTCATCTTCTTCCATATAGACACTTATCATAACCTCTGGCTGGAGTTTTTCATGAGGGGTGCAGCCCAAGACAGTGTCAAAAATAAGCTCCCTTGCCCCTCATTTGCCTAAAGTCAAGGTGGCCTGGACACCCATCCGGTGAACCAGGAGTGATCAGATAGGCTAGCTGTTAATACTGCTCTGCATCTCCAATTTGAGGCCTACTGACTGTCAGGTATAGATTCTTTATATGATTTGGAGCCATGAGAAAACCCAAAAACCTATGGGCTAGCCTCTGCAGGGCTGTGCATAACTCATTTGACCCAAAGGATCCGTATTCTCACTTGATGGTGGTCAGGAACCTTACAAATGAATGCGAGAGACTTCATACACAATAATTGCTCTTTTGGCCATTTTGGTTTTGGATGCACACATGGGATCTCTCTTTATATCCATCAGGTGCTGAGAATCTAAGCCACAACCTCACACAGGGCCAAGAGGCTGATTTAGACACATCCCTTTCCAAAGCAATTAAGCAAAGAGCCACAGGTGGTGCCCATTCATTTTCATTTGAAAACTGTTTTCTTCAGGCTTCACAAAGGGGTGGCCAGAGGCAAAGACCTTCCTGACATTCAGGGAAACAGAACAATTGATAAGCAAAAGGCCGAAAGCATGGTTTCTCAACTGAGACTTTCTTGGTCACACTGATATCTGTGTTTTCTGAGATGCTCGCCATTCCCTTCAGCTATCCAGGACATGGCAATGTCACAGAGCTTGGAGGTGGTACATATTTTGGACACAAAACCATGAGAATATTCTGGAGAGTGGTGAGAATTCTGGAAGAAACAGGAACTTAGGAAGGTAGCAGGTGTTGCCCATGGATAAGGCAAGCTGCAGTCCATTCATAAATTGGGCAGGATGAATGCCGGGAATCTTTCTACTATACAGGACATATCAATTGTTGCATTCTATTTTCTAATGTCTACAACCACGGACACAGTGGGATACACAGACATAGAAACACTTGCCTTGTCCAACGACTTACTAGAAGAAGACCACTCCAAATCAAACAAACCGTCTTTCCTACCTATTATCAGATCATGAGACAAAACCACAAAATCACACCCACACCCACAAAGACACCTCCTTCCCCCATGTAACTCTGTGACTCTCCGGAGTTTTCTCTGAGTGGTGGGCCATACTATGTTCCCCCAAAATGGCCTGTCCTATCTCAGATCTGGTCTCCTTGGCCAACTCTGTGAAGTTGTCAGGAGCCTGCGGTGAACCACTACCTACTTTCTCAGGAAAGGCCCCTATGCAGAGCTCTCCTGGTATTTGGCCATCCTCACATCTGTAGGTACCAAGAAAGACTGACACTCTCCTTGGTAAATTCAAACAAGTGAGCCTACTGGGTCTGGGACTGGACTGGCTCCAGGTGCCTGGCTTCCTGGATCCCAAGTTAAGAGAGTTCCATCACCAAGGAAGTGAGGTAGATCACTTCTTCAGGAACTGAATGAGGTCATTGCCTTGACAACCACTTTGTCCTAACAGTTGCTTTCAAGAGTCCCATGAGATGGAGGCTGCCCCTACTTCCTGTGACACTTTCACAAGTTAGAATGGTATATAAACCATGGGCACCCGGGAACAGCTCTCCACCTAGCACTGTTTTGGTCCATCTTCTCTACATTAAGAAGAGAGAGGCTGATTCATACACATCCCTTCATGCTGACAAGGTTGTTTGCCATAGAGGATGACTTTTCTCTCTCAGGTCTTTCGTAGCTGCCTACATCTTCTCAAGGGATCATTTCTGCATGGACCTTTGATGTTCTGAACAGCTGGAACATGCCCTACATTCCTGTATTTTAAGAGCAACCCTGTCCCTGCTGTTCTGTAAAGTTCGATTGAGAGAACAATGTATGGTTTTGGGTTAGTAACATGTTCAATTTGGGGTTAGGAATCCTTCTGCATGACGAATAATGGTATTGGGAAACTATGATATTTACAAGAATATATAGGTGAAATATAAGTATAAAAACAGAAATCTATGGAAGATATGAAGTCCAGAAGGGCATTGGGCCCTTAATTGGTACACTTAGCTTTGAATTATTTAAGGGAAATTGCTTGGAAATGAAAGGAGACCCTCAGATAAATCTATATACAATGGCATAGGAGCTTGTACCTTGGATGATTGAATGTCGAAGAGAACATCCACTCAAAAAGGGATAGTCGGTAGGATTAGGAAGATAGTCAGTAGGTTTACAAAGAACAGTGAGAATAGGATTTAGACCAAAAGTTCTTAAGCAATATGGTTTCAGGTAGACAGTGAATGTAAATGTCAGCACAAGTGAAGAGTCAGTCACAATGATGAACAGGGGAAAATATGTAGGAAAATAGATATAAATAGAGACATTACTAAATCAGGCAAAGTATAAAGTGAGTGATAGGATTAGACATTTTCAACAGGCTTGAGGTTGAATATATAATCTTAGGAAGAAACAAAAATGTAGTCACCAATAAGATTGACATTTGAGAGCATTAGGCCACCTGGACATGGAAGGTTTTAGTAATCCATGCTCACTTTCCATTTAGGCTTTGGTACAAACTTAAGGGTGACCTTTGATTTTTTTGTCCAGAATATTACTGTGATAAAATGTATATATAGATCAGGTGACATGAGTATTTCTTCCACCATTTTTTGAGGAATATTTTGAAAACGTATAAATTAGTATTGAGGGTAAAAATAGGTGTACCCTGTGTCTATGAATATAGAGATAGTGCATGAATAGATCATACAGTTAATAAATAATATAACTGGTTCCCCTTTAAATAATGTATTGAATTGATATCTGAAAATATATAAGAAATCTTATATTTTTTTTAATTAATTTTTATTGTAGGTTGTTCAAAACATTACATAGTTCTTGATATATCATATTTCACACTTTGATTCAAGTGGGATATGAGCTCCCATTTTTACCCCATATACAGATTGCAGAATCACATCAGTTGCAGAACCATTGATTTACATATTGCCATTCTGGTGTCTGTTGTATTCTGCTGCCTTTTCTATCCTCTACTATCCCCCCTCCCCCCTCCCCTTCCCTCTTCTCTCTCTACCCCCTCTACTGTAGTTCATTTCTCCCCCTTATATTTTCCTCCTTTCCCCTCACATCCTCTTGTATGTAATTTTGTATACCCCTAAGGGTCTCCTTCCATTTACATGCAATTTCCCTTCTCTCTCCCTTTCCCTCCCACCTCTCATCCCTCTTTAATGTTAATCTTCTTCTCATGCTCTTCGTCCCTACTCTGTTCTTAGTTACTCTCCTTATATCAAAGAAGACATTTGGCATTTGTTTTTAAGGGATTGGCTAGCTTCACTTAGCATAAACTGCTCTAATGCCATCCATTTCCCTCCAAATTCTATGATTTTGTCATTTCTTAATGCAGAGTAATACTCCATTGTGTATAAATGCCACATTTTTTTTTATCCATTCGTCTATTGAAGGGCATCTAGGTTGGTTCCACAGTCTTGCTATTGTGAATTGTGCTGCTATGAACATGGATGTAGCAGTGTCCCTATAGTGTGCTCTTTTTAGGTCTTTAGGGAATAGACCGAGTAGGGGAATAGCTGGATCAAATGGTGGTTCCATTCCGAGCTTTCCAAGAAATCTCCATACTGCTTTCCAAATTGGCCGCACCAATTTGCAGTCCCACCAGCAATGTACAAGAGTACCCTTTTCCCCACATCCTCGCCAGCACTTGATGCTGTTTGACTTCCTAATGGCTGCCAATCTTACTGGAGTGAGATGGTATCTTAGGGTGGTTTTGATTTGCATTTCTCTGACTGCTAGAGATGGTGAGCATTTTTTCATATACTTGTTGATTGATTGTATGTCCTCCTCTGAGAAATTTCTGTTCAGGTCCTAGGCCCATTTGTTGATTGGGTTATTCGTTATCTCATTGTCTAATTTTTTTAGTTCTTTGTATATTCTGGATATTATGGCTCTGTCTGAAGTGTGAGGAGTAAAGATTTGTTCCCAGGACGTAGGCACCCTATTTACCTCTCTTATTGTTTCTTTTGCTGAGAAAAAACTTTTTAGTTTGAGTAAGTCCCATTTGTTGATTCTAGTTATTAACTGTTGTGCTATGGGTGTCCTATTGAGGAATTTGGAGCCCGACCCCACAGTATGTAGATCATAGCCAACTTTTTCTTCTATCAAATGCCATGTCTCTGATTTGATATCAAGTTCCTTGATCCACTTTGAGTTAATTTTGTGCATGGCGAGAGAAAGGGATTCAGTTTCATTTTGTTGCAAATGGATTTCCAGTTTTCCCAACACCATTTGTTGAAGATGCTATCCTTCTTCCATTGCATGCTTTTAGCCCCTTTATCGAATATAAGATAGTTGTAGTTTTGTGGATTGGCTTCTGTGTCCTCTATTCTGTACCATTGGTCCACCTGCCGGTTTTGTTACCAGTACCATGGTGTTTTTGTTACTATTGCTCTGTAGTATAGTTTGAAGTCTGGTATAGCTATCCCGCCTGATTCACACTTCCTGCTTAGCATTGTTTTTGCTATTCTGGGTCTTTTATTTTTCCATATGAATTTCATGATTGCTTTCTCTATTTCTACAAGAAATGCCGTTGGGATTTTGATTGGCATTGGATTAAACCTATAGAGAACTTTTGGTATTATCGCCATTTTGATGTTGTTACTTCTACCTATCCATGAACAGGGTATATTTTTCCATCTTCTAAGATCTTCTTCTATTTCTTTCTTTAGGGTTCTGTAGTTTTCATTGTATAAGTCTTTCACCTCTTTTGTTAGGTTGATTCCCAAGTATTTTACTTTTATTGAGGATATTGTGAATGGGGTGGTTGTCCTCATTTCCATTTCAGAGGATTTGTCGCTGATATACAGGAATGCCTTTGATTTATGCGTGTTGATTTTATAGCCTGCCACTTTGCTGAATTCATTTATTAGCTCTAATAGTTTCTTTGTAGACCCTTTTGGGTCTGCTAGGTATCGAATCATGTCATCTGCAAATAGTGATAATTTGAGTTCTTCTTTTCTATTTTTATGCCTTTATTTTTTTTCGTCTGTCTAATTGCTCTGGCCAGTGATTCGAGAACTATGTTGAACAGAAGTGGTGAGAGAGGGCATCCCTGTCTTGTTCCAGATTTTAGAGGGAATGCCTTCAGTTTTTCTCCATTCAGAATGATGCTAGCCTGAGGCTTAGCATAGATTGCTTTTACAATATTGAGGTATGTTCCTGTTATCCCTAGTTTTTCTAGAGTTTTGAATATAAAGGGATGCTCTACTTTGTCGAATGCTTTTTCCACATCTATCGAGATGATCATATGGTTCTTATTTTTAAGCCTATTGATGTGGTGAATAACATTTATTGATTTCCGTATATTGAACCAACCTTGCATCCCAGGGATAAATCCTACCAGATCATGTTGCACAATTTTTTTGATATGTTTTTGTATCCGGTTCGCCAGAAGTTTATTGAGGATTTTTGCATCTAGGTTCATTAGAGATATTGGTCTGTAGTTTTCTTTCTTTGAAGTGTCTTTGTCTGATTTAGGAATCAGGGTGATGTTGGCCTCATAGAATGAATTTGGAAGTTCTCCCTCTTTTTCTATTTTCTGAAATAGCTTGAAAAGTATTGGTATTAGTTCCTCTTTAAAGGTTTTGTAAAACTCTGCTGTATACCCATCCGGTCCTGGGCTTTTCTTAGTTGGTAGTCTTTTGATGGTATCTTCTATTTCCTCAATTGATATTGGTCTGTTAAGGTTGTCAATATCCTCCTGACTCAATCTGGGCAAATCATATAACTTAAGAAATTTATCGATGCCTTCACTATCTTCTATTTTGTTGGAGTATAAGGATTCAAAATAATTTCTGATAATCTTCTGTATTTCTGAAGTGTCTGTTGTGATATTGCCTTTTTCATCCCGTATGCTGGTAATATGAGTTCTCTCTCTTCTTCTCTTCGTTAGCGTGGCTAAGGGTCTGTGGATTTTTTTTATTTTTTCAAAGAACCAACTTTTAGTTTTGTCAATTTTTTCTATTGTTTCTTTCGTTTCGATTTCATTAATTTCAGCTCTGATTTTAATTATTTCTTGTCTTCTACTTCTTTAGCTGTTGTTTTTCTCTTCTTTTTCTAGGATTTTGAGTTGAAGTATTAGATCATTTATTTGTTGGTTTTTTCTTTTTTTAAGGAATGAACTCCAAGCAATAAATTTTCCTCTTAGAACTGCTTTCAATGTGTCCCATAGATTCCAATATGTTGTGTCTGTGTTTTCATTTATCTTTAAGAATTTTTTAATTTCCTCCTTGATGTCTTCTATAACCCATTGATCATTCAGTAACCTATTGTTCATTCTCCAAGTGATGCATGATTTTTCCTTACTTCTTTTATCGTTAATTTTCAATTTCATTCCATTATGATCAGATAAGATGCATAGTATTATCTCTACTCCTTTATATTGTCTAAGAGTTGCCCTGTGACATAATATATGATCTATTTTTGAGAAGGATCCATGTGCTGCTGAGAAAAAAGTGTAACTGCTTGATGTTGGGTGGTATATTCTATATATGTCAATTAAGTCTAGGTTATTAATTGTGTTATTGAGCTCTATAGTTTCCTTATTCAACTTTTGTTTGGAAGATCTGTCCAGTGGTGAGAGAGGTGTGTTGAAGTCTCCCATGATTATTGTATGGTGGTCTATTAGACTCTTGAACTTGAGAAGTGTTTGTTTGATGAACATAGCTGCACCATTGTTTGGGGCATATATATTTATGATTGTTATGTCTTGTTGGTGTATGGTTCCCTTGAGAAGTATGTAGTGTCCATCTTCATCCCTTTTGATTAACTTTGGCTTGAAATCTATTTTATTTGATATGAATATGGACACTCCTGCTTGTTTCCGAAGTCCATATGAGTGATATGATTTTTCCCAACCTTTCACCTTCAGTCTAAGTATGTCTTTTCCTATCAAATGCGTCTCCTGAAGGCAGCATATTGTTGGGTCTTGTTTTGTGATCCATTCTACTAGCCTGTGTCTCTTAATTGGTGAGTTTAAGCCATTAACATTTAGGGTTATTATTGAGATATGGGTGTTCTTCCAGCCATATTGGTTTATTTATGTTACTAAACATGGTTTGTTTTCCTCTTTGATTATTCCCCCCTCTTCACTGTACTACCTCCCGCTGTTGGTTTTCATTGACATTTTCCATTTCCTCTTCCTGTAATATTTTGCCGAGGATGTTTTGAAGAGATGGTTTTCTAGCTGCAAATTCTTTTAACTTTTGTTTATCATGAAAGGTTTTAATTTCATCTTCCATCCTGAAGCTTAATTTCACGGGATACACAATTCTTGGTTGTAACCCATTTTCTTTTAGTGTATGAAATATGTTATTCCAGGATCTTCTAGCTTTCAGAGTCTGTGTTAAAAGATCAGCTGTTATCCTGATTGGTTTACCCCTAAATGTAATCTGCTTCCTTTCTCTTGTAGCTTTTAAAATTCTCTCCTTATTCTGTATGTTGGGCATCTTCATTATAATGTGTCTAGGTGTGGATCTCTTATGATTTTGCACATTCGGCGTCCTGTAGGCTTCTAGGATTTGGGATTCTGTCTCATTCTTCAAGTCTGGGAAGTTTTCTCGTATTATTTCGTTGAATAGATTGCTCATTCCTTTGGTTTGGACCTCAATACCTTCCTGTATCCCAATGACTCTTAAGTTTGGTCTCTTTATGTTATCCCATATTTCTTGAATGTTCTGCTCATGGTTTCTTAACAGCTTTGCTGAGCTGTCTATGTTCTTCTCCAGTTGAAATACTTTGTCTTCATTGTCTGATGTTCTATCTTCTAAGTGTTCTACTCTGCTGGTAGTATTCTCAATTGAGTTTTTATGTTGGTTTATTGTTTCCTGAATTTCCAGGATTTCTGTTTGTTTGTTTTTTATAACCTCTATCTCCCTGAATAATTGATCTTTTGCTTCTTGGATTTGTTTATGTAATTCATTGTCGAAGTGGTCGAAGTGGTCTTTCATTGTCTGAATTTGCTGTCTAATGTCTTCCTTGAGACTCCAGATCATCTGAAGCATGTATATCCTGAATTCTTTATCTGACATTCCATCTGCTGCAGATATTACCTCTTCTAAAGTTGAATTGACCTGCATTGCTTGTGGTCCTTTTTTTCCTTGTCTTTTCATACTGATCGCGTTTCTTTCTGCTTGGTGAAACTGTTGTGTTATTGATTTTTCCCCCTATATATTTATATTGCTTTTGTATAGCTGCATCGTTTCCCTTGCAGGCTTTGGCGGTGGTTCTGCCCCTCCTTCAATTGAGGCAATGTGCCTACCACGCCGGGAGGCCGCTGTGCCTCTACTTTCGATGGGCCTGTTCTTTCGGTGGTCACAGGTCCGCCTACCTTGCAGGAGTGAGCAGCGGTTTTGCCCCTCCGCTGGCCACTAGGCCTGTTCTGTCTGTCGGTTGCAGGTATGTCTACCTAAAAGGCGCTGGTGGCGGCTCTGCCCCTCCCCCAACCGGGGTGATGTATCTGGCGGGCCACTGGGCCTGTTTTGTCGGTGGTCACGGTTCCGCCTACATTGCACGTGCGTGGAGCAGCTGTGTCCCTCTGAGAGTTGCTGAGCCTGACCTGCCGGTGGATGGCAAGTCTGCCTACCTTGCAGGCGCAGGGGTGGCTCTGCCGCTCCGCGGGTCACTGGGCCTGATCTGCTGGTGAGTTGCTGGTCTGCCTAACTTGCAGGCGCCCGGCGGCTCTGCCCCTCCCCCAACCGGGGCGGGGCGATGTGTCTGGCCGGCCGCTGGGCCTGTTCCGTTGGTGGTCATGGTTCAGCCTACCTAGCAGGCACGTGGGGCAGCTGTGTCCCTCCGCAGTTTTTTGGGCCTGACCTGTCGGTGGGTTGCAGGTCTGCCTACCTTGTAGGCTCGGGGGGTGGCTCTGCCGCTCTGTGGATTGCTGTGCCTGTTCTGCTGGTGGGTCGCGGGTCCGCCTACCTTGCAGGCACCCGGCGCCTGTGCCCCTCCCCCAACCGGAGCTATGTGTCTGGCGGTCCACTGGGCCTCTTTTGTCGGTGGTCACGGTTCCGCCTACCCTGCACGCGCGTGGAGCAGCTGGGTCTCTCTGAGAGTTGCTGGGCCTGACCTGTCGATGGGTGGCAAGTGCGCCTACCTTGCAGGCCCGGGGGTGGCTCTGCCGCTCCGCGGGTTGCTGGGCCTGATATGCTGGTGAGATGCAGGTCTGCCTAACTTGCAGGCGCCCGGCGGCTCTGCCCCTCCCCCAACCGGGGTGGGGCAATGTGTCTGGCCGGCCTCTGAGCCTGTTCTGTTGGTGGTCAGCGTTCTGCCTACCTAGCAGGCTCGTGGGGCAGCTGTGCCCCTCCGCAGTTTCTTGGGCCTGACCTGCCGGTGGGTGGCAAGTGCGCCTATCTTGCAGGCCCGGGGGTGGCTCTGCCGCTCCACAGTTGCTGGGCCTGATCTGCTGGTGAGTCACAGGTCTGCCTACCTTGCAGGCGCCCGGCTGCTCTGCCCCTCCCCCAACCGGGGCGGGGCGATGTATCTGGCCGGCCTCTGGGCCTGTTCTGTCGGTGGTCAGGGTTCTGCCTACCTAGCAGGCTCGTGGGGCAGCTGTGCCCCTCCGCAGTTTGTTGGGCCTGACCTGCCGGTGGGTGGCAAGTGTGCCTACCTTGCAGGCCCGGGGGTGGCTCTGCCGCTCCACGGTTGCTGGGCCTGATCTGCTGGTGATTCGCAGGTATGCCTAACTTGCAGGCGCCCGGCGGCTCTGCCCCTCCCCCAACCTGGGCGGGGCGATGTGTCTGGCCGGCCGCTGGGCCTGTTCTGTTGGTGGTCACGGTTCAGCCTACCTAGCAGGCACGTGGGGCAGCTGTGCCCCTCCGCAGGTTTTTGGGCATGACCTGCCGGTAGGTCACAGGTCTGCCTACCTTGTAGGCTCGGGGGGTGGCTATGCCGCTTTGTGGATTGCTGTGCATTTTCTGCTGGTGGGTCGCGGGTCCGCCTACCTTGCAGGCGCCCGGTGGCTCTGCCCCTCCCCCAACCGGAGGGATGTGTCTGGCGGTTCACTGGGCCTGTTTTGTCGGTGTTCACAGTTCCGCCTACCTTGCACACGCGTGGAGCAGCTGTTTCATTAGTGCCTGGGCACACTCTTCTTGTTGGCCTCCCTCAGGCCCTAAGTTTGTAGAGCTTGGGGCTGAGAAACCCCAGCCAATTTGCTTACCTTCTGGTAGCCACGCCCCCGTATCTGGTGCAAGAGACCTCAGTTGTCAGCACTGGTGGGAGCGGTAGCCGTGAGTCCCACGCCGAGGCGAGTCGGTGCAAGAGACCTCAGTTGTCAGCACTGGTGGGAGCGGTAGCTGGGAGACCCGCGCCGCGCAGCTACCGCCGGCTCCTGTGCCAGTGCTGCCTCCGGGTTTTCTTGACTACCACGCCGGCAGGTCGCTGGACCTGTTACGGGCCCGGGCGGCGGCTCTGTTCGGCCCCTCTGGCCTCCACAGTATTCAGCAGGACCCGGACCGAGAAACAGTTTCCGCGGGTTCTTTATCACCGGGCCAAAACAGTTCCGGGAGCCAGAATTCGGCCTCTCCGGACTTGGTGCATGCTCCGACAGGAGCAGGCTCCAAGAAGCAGTTTCAGCGGGTTCTATAGCCCTGGGCCAGAGCAGCTCCGGGAGCCGGAACTCCGACACTCCGGGCTCGGTGCGTGTTCTGATAGGAGCAGGCTCCAAGAAGCAGTTTCCGCGGGTTATTTAGCACTAAGTCTGAGCAATTTGTCTGCGAGATGCAGACAATTGTCAGCCTGAAATTACCTGTTCTATAGCTGAAAGAGCTGCAATCAGTCGAAAACAAGGATGGTGACGTCAGCTCTCCAAGATGGTGGCCGCTGGCTTCCTCCGTGGTCTGACCGGTGTGGAGAACCAACCTGGACCGTTTCCTTTCCCTATCTCCAACCCAGAATTCAGCTCCGAGCTCAGCAAATGCCTAGCTGGCAGGAGCCCACAGAATCAGCATTGCTGTATCTCTGCGCCACCAGCCTGTCATTTCCCAGCGCGCGCCGCAGACTCCAGCCATGGGGTGATCTGCCGAACAAGCAGCGCTCCATACAGACGGACAGATTGCTCGCATTTGAGCCCCTGAAGCTGATCCTCGTGCGATGAAAATCCTTCCACTAGGTTTTGGAGCACCCCAATTTTGCTGGAAATTCCTAACAAGATAGCTTTTAGCCGTTCTAACTCGTCATTTTCCCTCACAGTGACGCAGTACACGGAGTTACTGCACTCCGTTTGCGGCCATCTTGCCTCTCAAGAAATCATATATTGATATAGAATCATTCATAACAACTAGTTATACATCTAATTGTAATCCTAGGCTTATGGTTTATCATGAAGAGTGTGTGAGTTTTGCTTCAAAAGTGATTATGGAAATCAAAAATAATGTGTTTTGAAAGAAGTCTCATGAAAAGACCAGTTTGAAACATGGCGGAACACGTGTTTTCTGAAGCAGAAAGTGATTGAAAGTGAAATATATGCCTATAAATTTGTGAACTTGTGGATGAAATATATATCCTATAATGTGCATAAACTGAAGAAATAGTAATGTACCAGTGTTGAAATAAAAATGACCTTCAAAATACTTATCATGTCCCATAGGAATCTACTTGCATTGATGTGAAACTGGATCAGTTACTGTAGAAATATTAGGATTCATATGCACCATTCACTGAAGTTAGTTTTCAATACTAGGAAAAAAATACGTATATCAGGTGAATGAATATTTCTGAGAAAAATCTTGTGAAAAGTTTTTTATAAATCCACATACATATTCATGAATGAATTTAGGGAGTGTATAATAAGACACATATATTAAATATTTTGAAATATCTGGAGAGAATATATATATATATATATATATATATATATATATATATATAACCACACACAGATTTTAAAAATTAGCAATATATATGCCAATCAAATTACACCGTGAAATACATATCATCCACAGATCCAAAAATATTCATTTTACTGGATATGGATTTATGTATAACTTTTTTCAACTAGGAAGCTCACCCATAGTTTGAATTTTCAGTTCAAACAGCGTTTAGGAGGAGTGATCTCTTCTCACACATTGTATCTGCCAAGTTATGTAACTCACAAGAATGTACGTGTGATACCAGGTAGGATTCTAAATGTGCATATAAAAATACATGTGCTGAATAGAATACAGAGAAAGGGAGACAGGAATTCACATATTTGTTAACTGTAAAAGCACATGGAAAACTATTTCAACAAAAAATTTACTAGATTTATAACTCCTACCCTATATAATGCAAAAGGCAAGTCCAAGTATACAACGTGCCTCCTCTGAACTGCTTGTATTTCTATTCTGTTTCGGTTATTTTTCTCCATCATATTAGGATTAGTATTCAGAATCTAGTAGGGTATGTGTTAGTGTCAGGGATTCAGTATATCAAATGTAAAATAGAAAAATGAAACCAATGTGTATGCAAATATGTGCTAAACAAAATCTTCCCACTCTCATCCAGAACAATTCCTTGACATTTCCTTCCCCCAAAGTAAGACACAATTAGAGGAGTAGAGTAATAAAATCTGTGAATAATATGCTCAGGAGTTTACAACCTTGGAAGTGGTAGAGGAGTTTTCCTAGTATGGGACAGGATAAAAACTCCATATATATGGAGCTCTGCTGGCCTAAATACTTCTTGAGAAACTGCCTCTGAGTTTGGGCACTTGAAATATATGTTTTTGTCAGGAGCTTTAGCTTCTTTCTAGTGAGACCATCAAAGCTGTGTCTGCATCTATGTGACCTGGAGGACATGATTTCTTATTTTCCAATGAACATGAGGCAGCAGTGCTGAATTCTCTCTTTGTAAGTAAACTGTGGCCACTGGGGGCTAAGGGTATTCCCATGTGGACTGGGAAGCCATTTGGTCATCCTCCACTTTTCGTGGTGTTTCTTGCTGCTGCACTGGGACTTTGGCATTTGCTTCATGAAATAAAAGAAGTTCAACTGGGACACAGTTCTGGAGGCAATTCTTTCATGTGTGGTTGGTCAGGGTCTGCAGGAGAATGCACCAACCAGGCTTCTATCCCACATAGCTTGGCCACATGTCTATAGCAACCTGATTCTGAACATTGCCCGGAAACATCTCCATATAACAAGAAGCCTTTACATGGAAGGGTCTGCTGGCTGCACCATGTCAGTCACAAGCCATTTGGAAGCCAATGGCAGATCCACATGGCCCCACCACAAATTTTTTATCACACATCTGCCTACCACTGCTCTAGGCCCACTACTCAGCAAGTTCCAACATACTGGCATCTCTGTTCTACACCATTTTCATGAAACCCACTCAATCAAGGCACTGTCTTGCATATTTACGATCAGCAACAGGACATCCAAAGTTTCTCCAGTGCCACCTGGTCATGGGAATTTCAAAAATTTCATGGTATTTATCTAGGCATTTTTCAAGGATGACGTTGCAGGCACTGTGGGTTTCAATTCATTCAGGAACCATTAAATGGTGAGGAAGCTCATTTCAATGAATGCTCTGTAGAACTCTCACAGGCAAGGCTTCCCAAAGAGTGGCCAAAATGTCACATGAAGCCAGGCCCATTGAGGTCTACAATGTGACGTCCATGGGTGTTGTGACTCTCAACTATGGCTGCCAAGTCTTTCAGAATTAAATCATGTGATATCCTGGCTGAGATACCCAGGGCTCTGTGGAAAGCCAACCTGGGCCTAGATCTCAGTTTCCAAGGGTGATTCTCATGGGTGGACTCCTAAAATCCCAACAAAATTCATGGCAATACTTCTCTGAATTCAGTCTCTAAGGGGAATCACACCAGAGTTCAAGCCCAGGTGGTCCAGGTCATGTCTTCATTCTGGACACAAATGACCAAATTTAAAACCAAAACCCTCCCATATGGCCCTCATCTTCTTCCATATAGACACTAATCACAACCGCTGGCGGAAGGTTTCCATGAGTGGCGGAGTCCAAGAGAGTGTCCAAAATAACTCCCTTGCCCCTCATTGGCGTAAATTCAGGGTGGTCTGGACACCCTTCATGTGAAACAGGAGTGATCAAATATGCTAGACGTTAATACTTCTATGCTTCTCCAATTTGTGGAAAACTGAGTGTCAGGTATATATTTTTATGTGATTTGCAGTCATGAGAAATCACAAGCACTTCTGCAGGTCTTTGAAGAACCCATTTGACCCAAAGGATCCCTATTCTCACTTGATGGAGTTCAAGAACTTTAAAGAGGAAGGCGACAGACTTCATCCACAAGGACTGCTTTTTGGCCGTTTTGGTTTTGGATGCACACATGGGATCTCTCTTTACATCCACCAGGTGCTGAGAATCTAAGCCACAACCTCACACAGGGCCAAGAGGCTGATTCAGACACATCCCTTTCCAAAGCAATTAAGCAAAGAGCCACAGGTGATGCCCATTCATTTCCATTTGAAAACTGTTTTCTTTAGGCTTCACAAAGGGGTGGCCTGAGGCAAAGACCTTCCTGACATTCAGGGCAACAGAACAATAGGTTAGCAAATGGCCCAAAGCAGTGTTTCTCCACTGAGACTTTCCTGGTCACACTGATATCTGAATTTTCTGAGATGCTCACCATTCCCTTCAGCTATCCAGTACATGGCCATGTCACAGAGCTTAGAGGCGGTACTTATCTTGGTCACAAAATCATGAGCCTATTCTGGAGAGTGGCCAGAATTCAGGAAGAAAACAGGAACTTAGGAAGATAGCAGGTGTTACCCATCCATAAGGCAAGCCGCATTCCTTTCATACATTGGGCAGAAAGAATTCTGGTAAGCTTTCTACTAGCCTGGACACATCCTTTGATGCATTCTCTTTTCTAATGTCTACAACCATGGACACAGTGGGATACACAGACTTAAAAACACTCGCCTTGTCAAATCACTTGTTAGAAATCGTCCACTCCAAACCAAACAAACTGCCTTTCCTACCTATTCTCAAAACATGAGACAAAATCACAAACAAACACTCACACCCACAAAGTCACCTCCTTTCCCAAAGTAGGTCTCTGACTATCGGGTGTGACCTCTGACTGGTGGGCCGTACTATGTTCCCATCAAATGGCCTGTTCTGTCTCAGATCTGGTTTCCTTGGCCAACTCTGTGAAGTTGTCAGGAGACAGCGGTGAGCCACTTCCTGCTTACTCAGGAAAGGCCACTCTTCAGAGCTTTCCTGGCATTTGGCCATCCTCACATCAGTAGATACCAAGAAAGACTGACTCTGTCCTTGGTAAATCAAAAGAAGGGAGACCACTGGGACTGGGCCTGGGACTAGATTTGTGTGCCTGGATGGCTGGATCCCAAGTTCAGAGAGTTCCATCACCAAGAATGTGAGGTGAGGTCACTTCCTTCAGGAACTGAATGAGGTCAATGCCTTGGCAAGCACATTGTCCTAACATTTGGTTCCAAAGGTCCCATGAAATGGAGGCTGTCCCTAATTTTTTTGACACTTTCACAAGTTAGAATGGTATATCAAATATTGGTAACCAGGAACAGCTCTCCACAGAGGCCTCGTTTTGTCCTTCTTCTCTACATAAAGAAGAGAGAGGCTGATTCAGACACATCCCTTCATGCTGACCAGGTTGTTTGCAATGAAAGATGACTTTTGCTCTCTCAGTTCCTTCATAGGTGCCTACAACTTCTCTAGGGATCATTTGCGCATAGACCTTTGAGTTTCTCAGCAGTTGGAAGATCCCCTACATTCCTGTATTTTAAGACCAACTCTGTCCTTGCTCTTCTCTAAAGTTAGATTGAAGGAACAGTGTATGGTTAGGGTTAATAACAGGTTTGATTTGGAATAGAAATAATTCTGCTGGATGAATAATGGTATTGGGAATCTGCGATATTTTCAAGAATATATAGGTAAAATATAGGAATCTGAAAACAGAAATCTAGGTAAGATTTGAAGCCCAGAAGGGCATTGGGCCCTTGATTGCGGTATTAAGCATAGGACCTTGTAACTTGGATGATTGATTTTCAAAGAGAACTTCCAGTCAAAATGGATAGTCAGGAGTATTATGAAGATAGTCGGTATGTTTATAAAGGAGAGTGAGTATAGGATTTGGACCAAAAGTTCTTTAGCTATAGGGTTTTGGGTATTGAGTGAATGTAAATGTCAGCACATGTGAAGAATTAATCACAATGATGAACTGGGGAAAATATGTAGGAATGCAGATATCAATAGAGACTTTAGGAAATCTGGCAAAGTATAGTCGGTAGTGAAATGTTAATAAAATAGATTCTTGTCACTTCCTGTTTTTCTGTATGCTTAATAAAACACTGTTGAAATCTTGAGAAGTGTTTTCTAAACTTTTTCCCAGAATGTGCTGTCCCCAACAGCCAAACTTAAGAATGTACTCCCTCACCCAGTTGCACGCAAACTGCTCACCCGCCCAGGCCCATCAATAAACTTTCCTCCCTGCCCTCTTCAAGGAAAGTATATAAGCTCTGCTTAAGCTGTTCTCAGGGTTCTCTGCTCTATTCAAATGAGCTCTGAGCCCCAGCATGCTGGACCCCCAATAAACCCTTTGTTTTTGCATGAGAGACTCTCTTAGTGGTCTCTTCCCCCAATGCTCTTCCGATCTTTATATATGGAGGTTCCACCGAAATCCAGCAGCGGTGAACGAGAGACCCCAATGGGCTACTCTCAGGGTAAGTAAGGCGCTTCTTTCTGGTTTCAGGTTTCAGGTTAGGGCTTGGCAAAATGGCTGTCGATGAAGTGTGTGAGCTCTCTTTGATGGTGGCTGGCAGACGTGTCACAGAGCCACAAGCCAAGTCCCTGGGGGAGGCCACAGAGGACTCGGGAATCGAGGAATAATAGTCCCCTTGACTCAGTGATACTTTGTTTCAGATTCGGTATTGCCAGCCCATCGGGTTTTGCCGCCTGCTCAGTCTTGGTCTCAGTGTTGGACGTCCATTGCCTGTCTTTATTGTTTTCTCTTGTCTGTGTCCTGTGTCGTTGCTTTTACTGTTTGTGTATCTTTCATTATGGGACAGATCACTTCAATGCCTCTGTCCCTGACCCTTGATCTATGGACCAAAGTCCGCTTAAGGGCTCAGAATGTTTCTTTTTCAGTAAAACGCTGGACCTGGCAGACTCTGTGTGCCTCAGAATGGCCCACCTTTGGATTCGGAGGGCCCCTAGAAGGATCTTTCTACTTACCACTAATTTAAAAAGACAGAGATATTGTCTTACAGCCAGGGCCACATAGCCATACTGATAAACAGGAATATACCTTAACTTGGCAGGACCTCTGCAAATCTCCTCTTCCGTGGGTGAAGCCTTTCCTTGCTGTGTCCCCGTTCCTACTCCTTCCCCCACGATCTCTCAACCCCTCTGCTCCTCCTCCTCCTCCACCCTCTGTTCTCCCTGAGTCACAAGATTTGACTCTACTGGACTCTCCTCCCCTTCCTTATCTTCTACCCTTGTCCCACAACCCCCAACACCCTCTAAGTGATTCTCCAGCTGCTGACTCAGCCTCTCCGCAATTGGAGGACGCTAAGCCAGCCCAGGGCCCTCCAGATAACTCCCCTGCGTCACACACAGCCCCTCCTCCCCTGGAGGAAGCTGGACTTGCTAAAGGAACTCGCTGGTGGCAAATGATTGAAAACCCTGGAACTCCCGTGTTGCTTCCCTCCATCCCTAAGGGCCAATGATTGACGATGGCCATGGGGAAAAAAATGGAAGCCTACCAGTATTGGCCTTCTCCTCTTCAGACCTATATAAATGGAAAAATAACAATCCCCCTTTTACCGAGGACCCAACCTGGCTCTCAGGTCTGGTGAAGTCATTGATGTTTTCACACCAACCTACTTGGGATGACTGCCAACAACTCCTAGGCACTCTCTTCATGACAGAGGAACAAAAGAGAATCCTCCTGGAGGCTAGAAAAAAGTATCCTCGGACCAAATGCGTGACCGACACAACTTCCCAACATATTCAAAGCCGGCTTTCTCTTGAAACGACCCAACTGGGACCCCAACACCTTTGAAGGTAGGGAGCATCTGTCCACTTATCGCCGGGCTCTAATAGTGGGTATCTTAGTGGCCGCTAGGTGACCAACTAATTTGGCCAAGGTAAGAGAGATTATTTAAGGGCCTGATGAATCTCCCTGTATGTTCCTAGAGATAATTATGTACGCATATAAGAGACATACTCCTTTCGATCCTCAGGCAGAGGACCAAAAGGCATCTGTCACAATGGCCTTTATTGGGAAAGCTGCCCTGGATATTAAAAGAAAGTTACAATGCTTAGATGGATTACAAGATATGACTTTGAGGGATTTAGTCAGAGAACCCGAGAAGGTATACTTTAAGAGACAAACTGAGGAAGAGAAGGGAGCTAAGTGAGGATAAAAGAAACAAAAGACAGACTAAGGCATTGACTAAGGTCCTGGTCACAACAACAAATAGGCCAGAAACTAAGAAACAGAGAGACAGGAAGGGATACCTGGGCACACACTAGAGGCCACCCCTGGCCTCAGATCAATGTGCCTACTCTAAAGAAAAAGGACACTGGGCCAAAGAGTGCCCTAGAAAGAGACAGCCATGCCAGCCAGATATTCTGACTCTGGAGGAATACTAAGAAAGTCCGGGCTCAGATCCTCTCCCTGACCTCAAGGTAACTTTTGAAATGGAGGGGAACACAATAAACTTTGAAGTAGATACAGGGGCAATATACTCAGCCCATAAGGCCCATTGGGCCCTCTACCGAATAAAAGGTCTCTAATTCAAGAGTCTAACAGAAGTAAATATCGGGCTTTGACAACTAAGAGGACCATGGACCAGGGAAAAGGAAAAATCCATCACTCCTTCCTAGTAATCCCAGAATGCCTGGCCCCATTGATGGGCAGAGTTCTGCTCACCAAGCTCTGGGCCAAAATAACTTTTAACCCTGAAGGCCCCCAAGTGGAATTTTTTAATCCTTCAGTAACTACTCCTATAATCATGGCTCTAACTATGTCAGTAGCAAATGTTCATCAACTCACTCACCTTTGTTCAAAGAAACTGCATTCATTCGTGAAGGATCAAGAACACAGTTTTCCACTAACCTACTCACAGCAAAAGGAAATAACTGAATGGGTAACAAAAGCCTGTCAGGTCCATTAATTGGTTAAAGCTTACACTTCCAAGCTTCCTGCAGGAAAGCACCTATGAGGAACCAGACGAGGACAATTCTGGGAAGTGGACTTTACTGAAATTAAGCCAGTAAGGTATGGACTTAAATAACTCCTAGTCTTTGAACATACATTTTCAGGATGTATTGAAGCCTTCCCCACACACACAAAAAAAAGAAATAAAAAAGAAGAAAAAAGAAACATTGCAAATGGTTGTAAAGAAGATCCTGGAAGATATTTATTCTCCCCTTGACGACCAGTAGTCTTAACCCTCATCAGCCCCTTAAGCTGCGATGGCTGATCACAAATCCTACTGGACACGAAGTATGGCCTATCTCGAATACAGCCCCCTTACGAACCTGGTGGCCATCTCTCCACCCAGTCATTTGTCAGCTGGCTATAGGTCTTTCCTATTGGGATATCCCTGATTAACAGGATCCCACTAAAATTCCATTAAATCCCTTCCGTACCATAGATAATGGAAACAAACATTATAGATGTAGGGACACGTGAGCCAGATGCAGGTTGGCTAGCCTAGATTACTATGTTTGCCCACCAGACTATCAAAGCCACAAACAGTCACTGCTGTGGGGGGGGAGAGCAGACTTCTATTGTAAGTCATGGGGATGTGAGCATACAGGGACTGTCAGATGGAACCCAAACTCCTCATCAAATTCTGTACACAGCATTGGCCATATTACGAATTAGATAACCAAAACCGATGGCCCCCAGAGGGGTCTCTAGATCCTCAAATTCTGTGTGACCTTTTTAACTTCTGCAAGTGCTCAAAAGGGTGAAAGGAGATTCCGCTATGTGGAGGCCTTCTCTCTCCTTTGCTCACATCCTGAACTATGCTTCTCCAATAGATGCTCACCCTCAGCCTTGTGCTCTAGACTCTCTGCTGTCACTCCCACCTCAGCAACTTGATTTCTCCCCTCCAATATCTAGATCAAAAACCCAAATCTCGACTGGTTCTCAGACCATTGCTCCCTTGCTGAGGTTGCAGGTACTGAGGTACCACTCCATTCACTCACTCCTCTCCTCTTCTGTCAGTGCCCGCACCGGGTCCCACCCAGTCCTCTTACCACCTAATGCAAAGCTCAAACCCGCTGAGAAGAATCCTCAGACCCTAATACAAGATGTAATGAAAATGGCCTTTAATGTTGCTTTGTCATCACTAAAAACAGGTTACTAAGAATTTAAAGTCCCTCACAGGCTTTTTGGAATCTCACTCCCGTCTCCCCCTCTGTTCTATCTGTTCTACTGCTCAAGTTTTTGTTGCTATTAAGACCCCAAAGCCCTCTCCCAATATTCTTTTACATCTCTCCTTCCTCATTCTCAGATCCACAGAGCTGCTCTTATTTCTGCCTTCCAAATTGTCCCCCTCTGTACCAGGCCCACAGAAAAGTCTTAACTGACCTTCTCCAGAAGTCTTCACCATGGCTGATTTAGGACTTTCAGCAAAAGAGTCCCTATAAAAGAGTTCACTGTAGATAAACTTCCTATTTTTGTGTTGCCCTGGTCTCCTTGGCAACTGGCTAAAAAATTCAGCACTCCTGATCTAGACACACCCTTACTAGTTTTTCACAAAATATTTGAAAAAAAGTCCTCTGGCCTTGAGCTGGGGCTTCACAGAGATGGCTACATTTCTAAGATAAAGAAGTTACAAACTGGGCTGTATGGAAACAGCTGGAAGGGGGAAAAAAAGAAAGGGAAGACACCCACACCCAGGTGTCCTTGAAAAGTTAACTTGCCCAAACTGAGGAAAAAAGAGAAACAAAAACTGCTTTTTGTGAACTTCTGCAGACTGTGAACTTCTGAGCCCCTTCCCTTACGTGTTGGGTACAAAATTCTGAAACTACGTAACTTGGGTTTCAGGGGATTAATTGATTACAACAGAAGCAATGCCCTCTGAATCTGGTTGAAACCAAAAAAGACTGTTTCCGTGTCTTTGGTGCTATCTTAGGTGCCTTGCCTTGTCCGTCCCTACAACAGTATAATTCTATATACTTAAACATTGTTTATGTTTTCATGAAATGGTCAACAAATGTGATTAATTGTGAAATGGAGCAGATGTTTCCCAGAGTGCTCTATCATGACGCAGGTTCATCTGAAGATCAAAGAGGAGGACATACAACCCGGTTCCGCTGGGAACATATGTCCCTCACCTTAGCCATTCTATTACGAATAGGAGTTGCTGCAGGGTTGGGCACAAGAACCACTGCTCTGGTCCATGGGACACAACAAGTGACCCAATTAGAAGAAGCAATAGATCAAAACTTAAAGATTTTAGAAACCTCCATCACAGCTTTGCAGGAATCTTTAACCTCTCTCTCTGAAGTTGTTTTACAGAAAAGGCGAGGGTTGGACCTCCTTTTCATGACAGAAGGGGGCCTTTGTGCTTCATTGAGGGAAGAATGTTGTTTTTATGTCGACAATACTGGAGTTGTAAAAAAATCTATGAGTAAATTAAAAAGATGCCTTGAAGAGCAACAACGAGAGAGAGAGGCACAAAAACGGTAGTTTGAGTCTTTTTTTACACAGTCCCCCTGGTTAATTACGTTTTTATCAACCCTGGCTGGTCCAATAATAATCCTCATAGTATTACTAACTATAAAACCCTGTTTCCTCAATCATGTAATTTCTTTTCTCCAAGCTCAAATTGGACAAATTAAAATTATGGTAATACCCCACTAGCAGACATAGAATGTGACACCCCACAATGATCACTTTTATGATTAAAAGTAGCCAGAAAAAGAAGTGGGGAATGAAAGGTTAATAAAATATGTACTTGTCACTTCCTGTTTTTCTGTACGCTTAACAAAACACTGTTGAAATCTTGAGAACTCTTTGCTAATCTTGTTGCCAGAATGTGCTGTCCCCAATTGCCAAACTGCAGAATCTACTCCCTCACCCGGTTGAATAGAAACCTGAACTGTACTTGGATCATTGAATGTAGAAGAGAACATCCATTCAAAAAGTTATAGTCAGTTGGATTAGAAAGATAGTCGGTAAGTTTAGGAAGAAAAGTGAGTATAGGATTTGGAACAAAAGTTCTTTAGCAATAGGGTTTTGGTTAGAGAGTCAATGTAAATGTCAACACAAGTGAAGAGTCAGTCACAATGATGCACAGGGCAAAATATGTAGGAAAGCAGATATCAATAGAGACATTAGGAAATCAGGAAAAGAATAAAGTGAGTGATGGGATTAGATATTTTCAACAGGGTTGAGAATGAATATGTGAGCTTAGGATAAAACAAATATGAAGTCAACAATAGGATTGACATTTGATAGCATTAGCGTAGCCCAAGACAGTGTCCAAAATAAGCTCTGTTGCCCCTCATTTGCCTAAATTCCCAGTGGCCTGTACACCCTTCCTGTGTACCAGGAGTGATCAAATAGGCCTGCCCTTAATACTGCTCTGCTTCTCCAATTTGAGTCCTACTGAGTGTCGGGTACAGATTCTTTATGTGAATTGGAAAGATGAGAAAACTCAAGCACCTATTGGATAGCCTCTGAATAGATTTGAAGAACTCATTTGACCCAAAAGATCCCTATTCTCACTTGATGGAATTCAGGAACCTTACAGAGGAAGGCAAAATACTTCATCAACAATGACTGCTCTTTTTGCCATTTTGGATTTTATGCACCCATGGGATCTTTCTTTAGATCCATCAGGTGCTGAGAATCTAAGTCAAAGAATCACACTGGGCCAAGAGGCTGATTCACACACATCTCTTTCCAAATCAATTAAGGAAAGAGCCAAAGGTAAAGCATATTCATTTCCATTTGAAAAATCTTTCCTTCAGGATTCACAAAGGGTTGGCCTGAGACAAAGACCTTCCTGACTCTCAGGGCAACAGAACAATAGGTAAGCAAATGGCCCAAAGCAGGGATTCTCCACTGAGACTTTACTGGTCACACTGATATCTGAGTTTTCTGAGATGCTCGACATTCCATTCATCTATCCAGTACATGGCCATGTCACAGAGCTTGGAGGTAGTACATATCTTGGACACAAAACCATGAGCCTATTCTGGAGATTGGCCATAATTCAGGAAGAAAACAGCAACTTAGGAAGGTAGCAGGTATCGCCCATCAATAAGGCAAGCCACAGTCAATTCATAAATTGTGCTGGATGAATGCTGGGAAGCTTTCTATGAGACAGGACACATCCATTGATGCATTCTCTTTTCTAATGTCTACAAGCACGGACACAGTGGGATACACAGACATAGAAACACTTGCATTGTCAAACGACTTACTAGAAACAGTTCACTCCAAACCAAACAAACTGCCTTTTCTACCTATTCTCAGAACATGAGACAAAAACACAAACCCACACCCGCAATGGCACCTCCTTCCCCCAAATAGGTCTGTGACTCTCCGGAGTGTGCTCTGACTGATGGGCCATACTATGATGCTCCGAAATGGCCTGACCTGTCTCAGATCTGATCTTCTTGGCCAACAATGTGAAGTTGTTAGAAGCCAGGAGTGAGCCACTATCTGCTTTCTCAGGAAGAGCCCCTCTTCCGAGCTTTCCTGGCATTTGGCCATCCTCACATCAGTAGGTATCAAGAAATACTGACTCTGTCCTTTGTAAATCCAAAAAAGTGAGACCACTGGGACTAGGACTGGGACTGGCTCTGGGTGCCTGGCTTTCTGTATACCAAGTTCAGAGAGTTCCATCACCAAGGAAGTGAGATGAGATCACTTCCTTCAGGAACTGAATGAGATCACTGCCTTGTCAACCACTTTGTCATAACAATTGCTCCCAACGGTCCCATGAGATGAGGGCTGCCCCTACTTCCTGTGACACTTTCACAAGTTAAAATGGTATATCACCCGTAGGCAAAAGGGAACAGCTCTCCACACAGGCCGGGTTTGGTACATCTTCTCTACATTAAGAAGAGATAGGCTCATTCTGACGCAACCCTTAATCCTGACCAGGTTGTTTGCCATGGAAGATGATTTTTGCTCTCTCAGGTCTTACATAGCTGCCTACATCTTCTCCAGAGATCATTTCTGCATGGAGCTTTGAGGTTCTCAACAGATGGAAGATCCACTGCATTCCTGTATTGTAAGACCAACACTGTCCCTGCTCTTCAGTAAACATAGATGTGAATTGGAGTCATGAGAAAACCCACGAACCTATGGGATAGCCTCTGCAGGGCTTTAAAGAATTCACTTGACCCAAATGATCCCTATTCTCACTTAATGGAGGTCAGGAACCTTACAGAGGAAGGCGAGAGACTCTATCCACCATGACAGTTCTTTTGTCCATTTTGGTTTTGGATGCACACATGGGATTTTTCTTTAGACCCATCATGTACTGTGAATCTAAGCCACAGCCTCACATAGGGCCAAGAGGCTGATTCAGACACATCCATTTCCAAAGCAATTAACCAAAGAGGCACAGGTAATGACCATTCAATTCCATTTGAAAACTATTTTCTTCAGGCTTCACAAAGTGTGGCCTAAGGCAAAGACCTTCCTGACATTCATGGCAACAGAATAGGTAAGCAAAAGGCCCAAAGCAGGGTTTCTCCACTGAGACTTTCTTGGGCATACTGATATCTGAGTTTTCTGAGATACTCACCATTCCCATCAGCTATCCAGTACATGGCCATGTCACAGAGATGGAGGTGGTACATATCTTGGACACAAAATCATGAGCGTATTCTGGAGAGTGTCCAGAATTCAGGAAGAAAACAGAAATTTAGAAAGATGGCAGGAATTGCCCATCCATACGGCAAGCTGCAGTCCATTCATAAATTGCACAGGATGAATGCTTTGAAGCTTTCTCGTAGACAGGGCACATCCATTGATGCATTCTCTTTTCTACTGTCTACAATCACGGACACAGTATGATATATAGACACAGAAACACTCACGTTGTCAAAGGACTTACTAGAAACAGTTCACTCCAAAACAAACAAACCAGCTTTCCTAACTATTCTCAGAACATGAGACAAAACCACAAACTCACACTCACACCCAAAATGGTACCTCTTTCCCCAAAGTAGGTCTGTGTCTATCCGGAGTGTCCTCTGACTTGTGGGCCATACTATGTTCCCCAAAAATGGCGTGTCCTGTCTTCAATCTGGTCTCTTTAGCCAACTCTGTGAAGTTGTCAGGAGCCCGTGGTGAGAAACTACCTGCTTTCTCTGGAAAGGCCAGTCTTCATAGTTTCCAGGCATTTGACTGTCCTCACATCAGTAGGTACCAAGAAAGAGTGACTCTGTCTTGTTAAATCCAAACAAGTGAGCCCACTGGGACATGGAGTGGGTTTGACTCTGTGTGCCTGGTTTCCTGGATCCCAAGATCACAGACTTTCATCACCAATAATGTAAGGTGAGGTCACTTCCTTCAAGAACTGAATGAAGTCACTGCCTTGGAAACCACTTTGTTTTAACAGTTGCTTCCGAGGTTCTCAAAAGATGGAGTCTGCCTCTACTTGCTGTGACTCATTCATAAGTTAGAATGGTATATCAACCATAGGCACCGGGGAACAGCTCTCCACACAGCCATGGTTTGGTCCATCTTCTCTACATTAGGAAGAGAGAGGCTAATTCAGACACATCCCTTCAACCTGACCAGGTTGTTTGCCATGGAAGATGACTTTTGCTCTCTCAAATCCTTCATACCTGCCTACACCTTCTCCAGGGATTATTTCTGCAGGGACTTTTGAGGTTCTCAGCTGGTGGATGATACCCTACCTTCCTGGATTTTAAGACCAACTCTGTCCCTGCTCTTCTGTAAAGTGAGATTGAGGGAACAGTGTATGGTTAGTGTTAATAGCATGTTCGATTTGGGTTAGGAGTCATTCTGCTGGATGAATTATGGTATTGGGAACCTGTGATATTTATAACAATATAAATGTGAAATATATGTATGAGAACAGAGATCTAGGAAAGATTTGAAGCCCAGAAAGGCATTGGGCCCTTGATTGGTATACTTAGATTGAATCATGTTCTGCACCGAGGTCTCAGATAAATCGATATACAATGGCATAGGACCCTATACCTCGGATGATTGAAAGTAGAAGAGAACATCCAGTCAAAAGGGATAGTCTGTAGGATTAGGAAGATAGTAAGTAGGTTTAGGAAGAAGAGTGAGTCTCGGAGTTGGACCAAAAGTTCTTTAGCAATTGGTTTTCAGTTAGAGGGTGAATGTAAATGTCAGCACATGTGAAGAGACAGTCACAATGATGAACTGGGAAAAATATGTAGGAAAGCAGATATCAATAGGGGCATTAGGAAATCAGGAAACGTATAAAGTGAGTGATAGGATTAGATATTTTCAAAAGGCTTGAGGTTAAATATATAATCTTAGGAAGAAACAAATATGTAGTAACCAATAGGATTGACATTTGAGAGCAGTAGGCACCCTGGACATAGATGCTTTTAGTAATCCATGGTCACTTCCCATTTAGGCTTTGGTACAATCATATGTGTGACCTTTGCATTTTGTGTACAGAATACTACTGTGGTAAAATGTATATGTAGATCAGGTGACATGAGTATTTCTTGCACTATAAAGGGGAGTAATATTCTGGAAACTTATAAATTAGTACTGGGGATAAAAATAGGTGTACCTTGTGTTGATGATTATTGAGATGATGCATGAATAGACCATATTGTGAATAAAGTATGTAACTGGATCCAACATTAAATAATGGTTTGAGTTTGCATCTGAAAATATATTGGAAATCTTATATTGATATATATACCATCATTCCAACGAGTTATATATGCAATGGTATTATTAGGGTTACGGTTTATCGTGAAGAGTGAGTTTTGCTTCAAAAATGATTATGGAATCAAAATAATGTGTTTAGAAAGAAGTCTAGTGAAAAGACCAGTAAAGAAACATGGAGGAATACATGTGTTCTGAAGTAGTAAGTAATTGAAAGTGAACCAAATGCCAAAAAAGTTTGTGAAGTTGTGGATGAAAAAATACATCCTATGATGTCCATAAACTGAAGAAATAGTAATGTACCAGTGTTGAGTAAAAATGAACTTCAAATTACACATCATGTCCCATAGCAATCTACTTGCATTAATGTTAAACTGGGTCAGTTACTGTAGAAATATTAGGATTTTTAAGCACCATCCACTGAACTTAGTTTTCAGTAGTAGGAAACCAAAATATATTTCAGGTGTATGAATATTACTGAGAATAATCTTGTGAAAATTTGAATTTAAATGAACATAAATGAATATGAATGAATTTAGGGAGTGTATAATAAGACACATATTTTTCATATTTTTTTAAAATCTGGAGAATATACACACACACACACACACGCACACACACACACACACACACACACGCACACACACACACATTAATATTTAGCAATATATATGCCAATCGATATTCATCATGAAATATAATTCATTCACAAATCCAAAAATATTCATTTTACTGAACATGGATTTATGTATAGTGTTTTTCACTAGGAAGCTCACCCATAGGTGGAATTTTCAGTTCCATCATTATTTAGGGAAAGTCATCTCTTCTCACAATTTTTATATTCCAAACCAGTGATCTTTCAAGAATGTACGTGTGATACCAGGTAGGATATTGTATATGCATAAAAAAATTACATGTGCTGAATAGGATACAGAGAAAGGGAGACAGGAATTTACATATGTGATAACTTTAAAAAATCATGGAGAAATATTAAAATGAAAAGTTTACTAAATTTAAAACACATACTCTTGATAAAGAGGAAGACAAATACAAATATACACCATGCTTCCTATGAAAGGACTGTACTTCTATTCAGTTAGGTTTTTTTTTTTCTCCATGATATTAGGATTAGTAGTCAGAGTCTAGTAGGGTATGGGTTAGTGTCAGGGATTCAGTATTTCAAATGGAAAATAGGAAAATGAATCTAATGTGTATGCAAACATGTGATACACAAAAATCATCCCTCTCTTATCCAGAACAATGCCTTGACATAACCATCGCTAAAAGTAAGACACAATTAGAGGAGAGGAGTTAGAAAACCTGTGAATACATATGTGGAATAAAAAATGCTCAGGAGTTCACAACACTGGAGGTGGTAAAAGAGTTTACAAAAGTATGGGAGAGGGTAAACACTCCAGAAACATGGAGCTGTGCTGACCTAAAGACTTATTGAGAAACTTCCTCTGAGGTTAGGCACAAGAAATGTATGTATGGCAATATGTAAATCAATGGTTCTGCAACTGATGTGATTCTGCAATCTGTATATGGAATAAAAATGGGAGCTCATATCCCACTTGAATCAAAGTGTGAAATATGATATATCAAGAAGTATGTACTGTTTTGAACAACCTACAATGAAAATTAATTAAAAAAAGAAAAAGAAATATATGTAATTGTCAGGAGATTTAGCTTCGTTTATAGTGACACGAAAAATCTGGGTCTGCATCTATGTAACCTGGAGGACATGGTTGTTTATTTTTTAATGAACATGAGGCAGCAGGTCTGAATTCTCCCTTTGTAGGTAAACTGTTGCCACTGGGAGCTAAGTGTCTTCCCATGTGGTCTGTGAAGCCATTTGGTCATCCTCCACTTTTCAGGGTGTTTCTTACTGCTGCACTGGGAATTTGGTATTTGCTTCACGAAATACAATATGTTCAACTGGGACACAATGCTGGAGGGAGTTCTGTCATGTGTGGTTGGTCAGGGTCGGAAAGAGAATGTACGAACCAGGCTTCTATCCCACATAGCTTTCCCCTTGACTATAGCAACCTGATTCTGAACATTGCCCTGAAACCTCTACATATAACAAGATGCCTTTACATATAAAGGTCTGCTGCCTGCACCATGTCAGTCGCAAGTTTTGGAAGCCAATGGAAGATCCAGGTGGTCCTACCAAAAATATTTATTTACACACCTACAGTCCACTGCTCTACACCCACTACCCAGCAGGCTCCAACTTACTGGCATTTCTGTTCTACACCATTTTCACGAAACTCAGTCAATCAAGGCACTGTTTGTTATACTCATGATCAGCAGCAGGATATCTAAAGGTTATCCAGTGCCACCTGGTCATGGGGATTTCAAAAATTTCATGGTATTAATCTAGTCATTTTTCAAGGATGAAGTTGGAGGCACTGTGTGTTTTATTTAATTCAGGAACCATTAAATGGTGAGGAAGCTCATTTCAATGAAAGCTCTGGAGAACACTCACAGGCAAGCCTTCCCAAAGAGTGGCCAAAAGGACACATGAATCCAGGCCCATTGAGGTATACAATGTGAGGTCCATGTGTGTTTGGACTCTCAACTATGGCTACCAAGTCTTTAAGAATTAAATCATGTGATATCCTTGCTCAGAATCCCTGAGCTCTGTGGAAAGCCATCCTGGGCCTAGATCTCAGTTTCCAAAACCGATTCTCATGCGTGGTCTCCTAAAATCCCAACACTATTCATGGCAATACTTCTCTGAGGTCAGTTCCAGAACTCAGTCTCTAAGGGGAATCACACCAGAGTTCAAGCCCTGGTGGACCCAGTCATCTCTTCCAACTACCACACAAATTACCACAATTAAAACAAGAACCCTCCCATATGGCCCTCATCTTCTTTCATATAGACACTCATCATAATCTGGCTGGAGGTTTCCATGAGGGGCGCAGACCAAGACAGTGTCCCAAATAAGCTCCTTTGCCCCTCATTTGCCTAAAGTCAAGGTGGCCTGGACACCCATCCTGTGAACCAAAAGTGATCAAATAGGCCGGCCATTAATACTGCTCCAATTTGAGGACTACTGTCTGTGGGGTTTAGATTCTTTATGTGAATTTTAGTCATGAGAAAACCCAAGCACAATGGGCTAGCCTCTGCAGGTTTTGTAGAACTCTTTTGACCCAAAGGATCCCATTCTCACTTGATGGAGGTCAGGAACCTTACAGAGGAAGTCGAGAGACTTCATCCCAATAATTGTTCTTTTGGCGAATTTTCTTTTGGATGCACACATGGTAACTTTCTTTAGATCCATCAGGTGCTGAGAATCTAAGCCACAGCCACACACAGGGCCAAGGGCCTGATTCAGACACATCCCTTTCCAAAGCAATTAAGGAAAGTGCCACAGGTATGCCCATTCATTTCCATTTGAAAACTGTTTTCTTCAGGCTTCACAAAGGGGTGGCCTGAGGCAAAGACCTTCCTGACATTCAGGGCAACAGAACAATAGGTAAGCAAAAGGCCCAAAGCAGGATTTCTCCTCTGAGACTTTCCTGGTCACACTGATATCTGAGTTTTCTGAGATGCTCGCCATCACCTACAGCTATCCAGTACATGGCCATGTCACAGAGCTTGGAGGTGGTTCATATCTTGGACACAAAACCATGGGCCTATTCTTGAGATTGGCCGGAATTCAGGACGAAAATAGAAACTTAGGAAGGTAGCACGTGTTGCTCATCGATAAGGCAAGCTACAGTCCATTCAAAAACGGGGCAATATGAATGCTGAGAAGCTTTCTACTAGACACGACATATCCATTGATGAATTCTCTTTTCTAATGTCTACAACCACGGAAACAGTGGAATACACAGACATAGAAACACTCGCCCTGTGAAAAGACTTACTAGAAACAGTCCACTTCAAATGAAACAAACCGACTGTCCTACCTATTCTCAGAAAATGAGACAAAACCACAAACCCACAACCACACCCACAAAGGCACCTCCTTCCCCTAAGTAGGTCTGTGAATATCCAGAGTGTCCTCTGACTTGTGGGCCATAATATGTTCCCCCAAAATGGCCTTTCCTGTCTCAGATCTTGTCTCCTTGGCCAACTCTGTGAACTTCTTAGGAGCCAACGGTGAGCAACTACCTGCTTTCTCATGAAAAGCCCTGCATCCGAGCTTTCCTGGCATTTGGCCTTCCTCACATCTGTAGGTACCAAAAAATACTGACCCTGTCCTTGGTAAATCCAAACAAGTGAGACCACTGGGACTGGGACTTGGATTGGCTCTGTGTGCCTGGCTTCCTGGATCCCACGTTCAGAGAGTTCCATCACCAAGAAAGTGAGGTGAGGTCACTTCCTTCCTGAACTGAATGAGGGCACTGTCTTGGCAGCCACTTTGTCCTAACTGTTGCTTCCAAGGGTCCCAAGAGATTGAGGCTGCCCCTACTTCCTGTGACATTTTCACAAGTTAGAATGGTATATCAACCAAAGGCACCCAGGAATAGATCTCCACACAGGCCTGGTTTGGTCCATGATCTCTACATTAAAAAAAATCTGATTCAGACACAACCTTTTATCCTGACCGGGTTGTTTGCCATGGAAGATGACTTTTGGTCTCTCAGGTCCTTTATTGCTTCCTACATCTTCTCCAGGGATCATTTCTGCATGGACCTTTGAGGTTCTCAGCAGGTGGAAGTTTTTCTACATTTCTGTATTGTAATATCAACTCCTTCCCTGCTCTTCTGTAAAGTTAGATTGAGGGAACAGTGTCCGGTTATGGTTAAAAACATGATCGATTTGGGTTAGAAATCATTTTGCTGGATGAATGATCGTATTGAGAACTTGCTATGTGTAGAAGAATATATAGGTGAAATATATGTATGAAAAAAGAAATCTAAGTCTGATTTGAAGCCCAGAAGGGCTTTGGGCCCTTGATAGGGATACGTGGTGTTGAATTACGTTCTGCAGAGTTGTCTCAGATAAATCGATATACAATGGCATAGCACCTTGTACGTTGCATGAATTAATGTAGAAGGAACATCAAGTCAAAAAGGCATAGTCGGTAGTGAAAGGTTAATAAAATTAATAAAATAGGTACTTGTCACTTCCTGTTTTTCTGTATGCTTAACAAAACACTTTTGAAATCTTGAGAAATGTTTGCTAATCTTGTTCTAGAATGTACTGTTCCCAACAGCCGAACTGCAGAATGTACTCCCTCACTCGGTGTCATGCAAACTGCCCACTCGCCCTTACCCATCACTAAACTTCCCTCTCTTCCCTCTCCAAGGAAAGTATATAAGCTCTGCTTAAGGTGTTCTCAGAGGTCTCTGCTCTATTTAATTTAGCTCTGAGCTCCAGCATGCTGGACCACAAATAAACCCTTAGCTGTTGCATGAGACAGTCTCTTGATAGTATCTTCCTCTGACACTCGCCTGACCTTTACATATTGAGGTTCCACCGAGTTCCAGCAGTGGCGGAGGAGAGACCCCAACGGGCTCCTCTTGGAGCAAGTAAGGCGCCTCTTTCCGGTTTCAGGTTTCTTGTTAGGGCTTCGCAAAATTGCTGGCGATGAAGAGCCTGGGCTCTCTCCGACGGTGGCTGAGAGACGTGTCACAGAGACAAAGGGCACCTCTCTGGAGGACCCCGCAGAGAACTCGGGAAATCAAGGAACAATAGTCTTCTCGACTCAGTGATATTTTCTTTTAGATTCGTTGTTGCCATACCATTGGGTTTTGCCGGCTACTCATTCCTGGTCTCAGTGTTGGACGTTCATTGCCTGTCTTTATGGTCTTGTCTTATCTGTGTCCTGTGTCCTTGCTTTTACTGTTTGTGGAATTTTCATTATGGAACAGAGCACGTCAATGCCTCTGTCCCTGACCCTTGATCACTGGACCAAAGTCCGCTTAAGGGCTCAGAATCTTTCTTTTTTTAGTAAAACGCTGGACCTGGCAGAATCTCTGTGCCTCAGAATGGCCCATCTTTGGAGTCGTATGGCCCCTAGAAGGATCTTTCTACTTCCCACTAATTTAAAAAGTCAGAGGTATTGTCTTTCAGCCAGCGCCACATAGCCATCTGGATCAACAGCCATATATCTTAACTTGGCAGGACCTCTGCAAATCTCCTCCTCCATGGGTGAAGCCTTTCCTTGCCCCTACCTCTGCTCCTACTCCTTCCCCCATGATCTCTCAAACCCTCTCAACCTCCTCCTCCTCCACCCTCTGTTCTCCCTGAGTCACAGATTTGACTCTACTGGACTCTTCTCCCCCTCCTTATCCCCTGCCCTCGTCCCCTAACACACAACACACTCTAAGTGATTCCGCTGCTGCTGACTAAGCCTCTCTACCATTGGAGGAAGCTAAGCCGGTAATAGGATCTGACAATGGACCGATGTTCATGGCCCAGGTAAGTCAGGGGTTAGCCAGGAACCTGGGGATTAATTGGAAGTTAAATTGTGCTTATAGACCACAGAGTTCAAGACAAGTAGAAAGAATGAATAGAACCATTAAAGAGACCTTAACGAAATTAAGCTTAGAGACCAGCATAGGATTGGACTATGCTCCTGCCTTATGCAATGTTTCATGCAAGAAAAAATCCCTTTGTTTCTTTGAGTAACCTTACCACGTGTGAAATTCTTTATGGTGGCCCATCTCCAGTAGGGGACCTAAGCCCAACTGTAAGACCTAAAGATCCTTTCCACACCCCCTTGCTTGACAGACTTAAATATCTTGAAAGAACTCAGTAATACCTGTGAAAACAGCTGGCCACTGCCTACCCAACTGGGAACCAGGGGATTCCACATCCATATCAAGTAAGAGATTTCATCTATGTAAGATGATATCAGGTGTCATCCCTGGTACCCCGCTGAAAAGGACCATACCAGGTGCTATTATAACACCTACAGTGGTAAACGTAAACAGAATCACTTCCAGGATCCATGCCTCTCATCTCAAGCCTGCTCCCTGTACAGAATCTTTCTTGAAACTGAAAAAGACTGGTAACAGTTTCAAATTGTGTATTCGCAATGTGAATAAGGTTATATACTCTCCCCTTGGCTACAAGTAGTCCTAACCCTCATCAGCCCATTAAGCAGTGATGGCTGATCACAAATCCTACTGGAAAAGAAGTATGGTCTATCTCGCATACAGCCCCCTTAGGGACCTGGTGGCCATCTCTCCACCCAGACATTTGTTAGCTGGCTATAGGTATTTCCTATTGTGATATCACTGATGAAGAGGATCCCACTAAAATACCATTAAATCCCTTCTGTACCATAGATAATGGAAACAAACATTATGGATGTAGGGACACGCAAGACAGATGCAGGTTGGCTAGTCTAGATTACTAAGTTTGCCTGGCAGACTATCAAAGCCACAAAGAGTAACGGCTGTGTGGGGGAAAAGCCGACTTTTTCTGTATGTCATGGGAATGTGTGCATACAGGGGCTGCCTGATGGAACCCCAATTCTTCATCAAATTCAGTACACAGCATTGGCCACATTACCAATTAGACAACCAAAAACTATGGCACCCAGAGGGGTCTCTAGATCCTCAAATTTTGCATGACCTTTTTGACTTCTGCAAGTGCTCAAAAGAGTGAAAGGAAATTCCCCTATGTGGAAGCCTATTCCCTCCTTCACTCACATCCTGAACTATGCTTCTCCAATAGATCATTATCCTCAGCCTTCTGCTCCAGACCCTCTGCTGTCACTCCCATCTCAGCAACTTGATTTCTCCCCTCCAATAACTAGATCAGAAACCCAAAGCTCCACCAGTTCTCTGACCATAGCCCCCTTGCTGAGGTAGCAGGTACATAGGTACCGCTCCACCGACTCATTCCTCTCATCTCCTGTCAGTGCCCTCACCGGGTCCCACCAGGTCCTCTTACCAGCTAACCCAATGCTCAAACGAGCTGAGGAGAGCCCTGAGACCCTTATCCAAGATGTAATATAATTGGCCTTTAAAGTTGCTTTGTCATCACTGAAAACAGGTTACTAAAATTTAAAGTCCCTCACAGGATTTTGGGATCCTCACTCCCGTCTTTCACTCTGCTCTACCTGATCTACTGCTCAAGTTTGCTGCTAGGAAATTCCAAATACCCTTTCGCATTATTCTTTTACATCTCTCTTTTCCCTCATTCTCAGATCCTCGGAGGTGCTCTCAGCCCCAACTTCCCCATCTTTCCCCCTCTGTACCAGGTCCACAGAAAAGTCTTAAATGACCTTCTTCAGAAGTCTTCACCATGGCTGAGTTTTGAACTTTCAGCCAAAGAGTCCCAATAAAGACTTTAATGTAGATAAACATTCTCTTTTGTATTTCCCTGTTCTACTTGGCCACTGGCTAAAAATCTCAGTACTTCTAAGCTAGACAACCTCTAACTAGTTTTTCACAAAATATGTGAACAAGTCCTCTGGCCTTCAGCTGGGGCTTCACAGAGATGGCTACATTTCTAAGATAAAGAAATTACCAACCGGGCTCCATGGTAACAGCTGGCAGGGGGAAAATAAGAAAGGGAAGAAAAAGCTCTCCTCCTCCCAGGTGTCCTTGAAAAGTTAACTTGCCCAGAACAGAAGGAAAAACAGAAACAAATACTGCTTTTTTAAACTTCTGAAGACTGTGAACTTCTGAGCCCCATGCCTTATATGTTGGGTACAAATTTCTGAAACTACCTAAACTTGAGTTTCAGGGGATTAATTGATTACAATAGAAGCAATGCCCTCTGAAACCGGTTGCAACCAAATAGGACAGTTTCCCTCTCTTGAGTGCTATCTTAGGTGCCTTGCTTTGTCAGTGCCTACAACAGCATAATTCTATATACTTAAATATCGTTTATGTTTTCATGAAATGATCAAGATATGTGATAATTTGTGTAATGGTGCAGATGTTTCCCAGAGTGCTCTATCATGACGCAGGTTCATTTGAGGATCAAATAGGGGAGGCATACCACCGGTTCCACTGGGAACATATATCCCTCACTTTAGCCATCCTATTAGGAATAGGAGTTGCTGCACGGGTGGGCAGAGGAACCAGTGGCATTGTCCATGGGACACAAAAGATGACCCAATTAGAAGCAGCAATAGAGCAAAAGTAAGATATTAGAAACCTCCTTCAGGGCTTTGCATGAAACTTTAACCTCTCTCTCTGAAGTTGTTTTACAGAACAGTTGAGGGTTGGACCTCCTCTTCATTAGAGAAGGGGGCCTTTGTGCTGCATTGAGGGAAGAATGTTGTTTTTATGCTGACTATACTGGAGTTGTAATAAAATCTATGAGTAAATTTAAAAGACACTTTGAAGAGCATCAACAAGTGAGAGAGGCCCAAAAAGGGTGGCTTGAGTCTTGGTTCACACAGTCCCCCTGGTTAACTACGTTTTTATCAACCCTGGCCGGTCCAATAATAATCCTCATATTATTGCTAACTATAAAACCCTGTTTGCTCAACCGTGTAATGTCTTTTCTCCAGGCTCAAATTGGAGGAGTTAAACTTATGGTAATACCCCACTAGCAGACATTGAATGTGACACCCTCCAATGATCATTTTTATGATTAAAATTAGCCAGAAGAAGAAGTGGGGAATGAAATATTAATAAAATAGGTACTTGTCACATCTTGTTTTTCTGTATGCTTAACAGAACACTGTTGAAATCTTGAGAAATGTTTGCAAATCTTGTTCCCAGAATGTTCTATCCCCAGCTGCCAAATTGCAGAATGTACTCCCTCTCCCAGTTGCATGCAAACCGCCCACTCGCCCTGACACATCAATACAATTCCCTCCCTTCCCTCTCCAGGGAAAGTATATAAACTCTACTTCAGCTATTCTCAGGGCTATCTGCTCTATTCAGGTGAGCTCTGAACCCCAGCCTGCTGGACACCCAATAAACCGTTTGATGTTGCATGAGATAGTCTGTTGGTAGTCTCCTCCTCTGAAGCTCGCACCACATTTACTTGGATTATTAAATGTAGAAGAGAACATCCAGTCAAAAAGGGATAGTCTGTAGCATTACGAAGATAGTCAATAAGTTTAGGAAGAAGGGTGAGTATAAGATTTGGAACAAAAGTTTCTTAGCAATAGGATTTCGATTAGAGAGTGAATGTAAATGTCAGCACAGGTGAAGAGTCAGTCACAATGATGAACTGGGGAAAATATGTAGCAAAGCATATATCAATATAGACATTACAAAATCAGGCAGAGTATAAAGTGAGTGATAGGATTAGACATTTTGAACAGGGTTGAGTTTAAATATATAATCTTAGGAAGAAACAAATATGTAGTCACAAATAGGATTGACATTTGAGAGCACTGGGCAAATTTCAGGTGGATGAATATTTCTGAGAATAATCTTGTGAATAGTTGATTATAAATCCACATACATGAACATGAATGAATTTAGGGAGTGAATATAAGACACATATATTTCATATTTTGAAAAATCTGGAGAGTGTATATATATATATATATATATATATATATATATATATATATATATACATGTACATATATATACATATACATAAAACACACACACAGACAAAAAAGTAGCAATATATATGTCAATCAAAATTCATTATAAAATATATACCATCCACAGATCTAAAAATATTCATTTTACTGAACATCGATTTATGTATAATGCTGTTCAACTAGCAAGCTCACCCATAGGTTGAATATTCAGTTCCAACAGGGTTTAGTAGGAGTGATCTCTTCTAACAATTTGTATCTGCCAAGTCAGCCACCTCACAAGAATGTACGTGTGGTACCAGATAGGAATCTATATGTGCATATAAGAATACAGAGAAAGGGAGACAGGAATTCACATATTTGTTAACCTTAAAAATACTAGGACAACTATTTCAACAAACAATTGACTAGATTTATAACTCCAACTCTGTATCATGCAAAAGGCAAGTCCATCTATACACCATGCCTACTCTGAACTGCTTGTATTTCTATTCTTTATGGGTTATTTTTCTCCATCATATTAGGATTAGTAGTCAGAGTCTGGTAGGGTATGGGTTAGAGTCAGGTATTCAGTATTTTGAATTGAAAATAGGACACTGAATCCAATGTGTATGCAAATATATGCTACGGAAAAATCTTCCCACTCTCCTCCAGAACAATGCCTTGACATTACCTTCACCCCAAGTAAGACACAATTAGAGGAGAAGAGTTAGAAAATCTGTGAATACATATCTAGAATGGAAAATGCTCCAGATTTCACATCTTTGGAGGTGGTAGAGGAGTTTCCAAAAGTAAGAGACAGGGTAAACACTCCACAAACATGGAGCTCTGCTGGCCAAAAGACTTTTTGAGAATCTGCCTCTGAGGTTGGGCACTTGAAATATATGTTGTTGTCAGGAGCTTTAGCTTTATTTGTAGTGAAACCATCAAAGCTGGATCTGCATCTATGTGACCTGGAGGAAATGGTTACTTATTTTCAAATAAAAATGAGGCAGCAGTGATGAATTCTCTTTTTGTAGGTAAACTTTGGCCACTGAGGGCTAAGGGTCTTCCCGTGTGGACTGTGAAACCAATGGTCATCCTCCAATTTTCGTGGTGTTTCTTGCTGCTGTACTGGGAGTTTGGTATTTGCTTCATGAAATACAACGAGTTCAAATGGGACACAGTGCTGAAGGGAGTTCTGTCAGGTGTGGTTGGCAGGGTCTCCAGGAGAATGCACCAACCAGGGTTCTATCTCAAGTAGCTTGCCCCCTTGACAATTACAACATGATACTGAACATTGCTCTGAAACCTCTCCATATAAAAATATGCCTTTACATATATGGGTGTGATGGTTGCACCATGTCAGTCACAGCCATTTGGAAGCCAATGGAAGATCCACATGGCCCCACCACAGATGTTTTATCACACATTTGCATAACACAGCTCTAGGCCCACTACTTACCAGGCCCCAACTTACTGGCATCTCTGTTCTACACCATTTTCATGAAACCCAGTCAATCAAGGCCCTGTCTGTTATACTCATGATCATCAACAGGACATCAAAGGTCCTCCAGTGCCAGCTGGTCATCGGAATTTCTAAAATTTCATGGTAATTATCTAGCATTTTTTCACAGATGCATTTGGAGGCAATGTTGGTTTCAATTCATTCAGGAACCATTAAATGGTGAGGAAGCTAATTTCAGGGAAATCTCTGGAGCACTCTCACAGGCAAGTCTACCCAAAGAGTGGCCAAAAAGTCACATGAAGCCAGGCCCATTGAGGTCTACAAAGCGAGGTCCAAGTGTGTTTTGAATCTCAATTATGCCTGCCAAGTCTTTCAGAATAAAATCATGTAATATCCTGGCTGTGATTCCCAGTGTTCTGTGGAAAGCCACTCTGGGCCTTGATCCCAGGTTCCCAATGGCAACTCTCATTCCTGGCCTCCTAAAATCCCCACACAATTCATGTCAATACTTCTCTGAGGTCAGTTCCAGAACTCAGTCTCTAAGGGGAATCACAGCAGAATTCATGCCCAGGTGGACCCAGTCATCTCTTCCAACTGCCACACAAATGACCACAATTATAACCAAAACACTCCTACATGGCCCTCATCTTCTACCATAAAGATACTCATCATAACATCTGGATGGAGGTTTTCATGAGAGGCACATCCCAAGACAGTGTCCAAAATAAGCTCCCTTGCCCCTCATTTGCCGAATGACAGGGTGGCTTGGACACCCTTCCTGTGAACCAGGAGTGATCAAATAGGCCTGCCCTTAATACTGCTTCGCTTCTCCAATTTGAGCCTCTCTGACTGTGGGGTCTAGATTCTTTTTGTGAATTGGAGTCATGAGAAAAGCCAAGCACCTCTGCAAAGATTTGAAGAACTCATTTCACCCAAAGGATCCCTATTCTGACATGATGGATTTCAGAAACCTAACAAAGGAAGGCAATATACTTCATGCACATTGATTGAACGTTTTTCCATTTTGGTTTAGATGCACATATGGGATCTTTCTTTACATCCATCAGGTGCTGAGAATCTAAGTCACAGCCTAAAACAGGGCAAAGGGCCTGAATCAGACACATCGTTTTCCAATGAAATTAAGCAAAGAGCCAGAGGTGATGCACATTCATTTCCATTTGAAAACTGTTTTCTTCAGGCTTAACAAAGGGGTTGCATGAGACATAGACCTTTCTGATATTCAGGGCAACAGAACAATAGGTAAGCAAAAGGCCCAAAGCAGGGTATCTCCACTGAGACTTTCCTGGTCACACTGATATCTGAGTTTTCTGAGATGCGGGCCATTCCATTCAGGTATCCAGTACATGGCCATGTCAAAGACCTTGGATTTGGTACGTATCTTGGACACATAACCATGAGCCTATTCTAGAGAGTGGCCAGAATTCAGGAAGAAAACAGGGACTTAGGAAGGTATTAGGTGTTGCCCGTGCATAAGGCAAGCCACACTCCATTCATAAATTGGGCAGGATGAATGCTGGGAAGCTTTATACTAGACATGACACATCCATTGCTGCATTCTCTTTTCTCATGTCTACTACCACAGGCACAGTGGGATACACAGACATGGAAACACTCACCTCATCAAACGACTTACCAGAAACAGTTCACTCCAAAACAAACAAACCGCCATTCCTACCTATTTTCAGAACATGAGACAAACCACAAACCCACACCCACTCCCAAAAAGGCACCTCCTTCCCCAAGTAGCTGTGTGACTAACCAGAGTGTCCTCTGACTGGTGGCCATACTCTGTTCTTCTGAAATGGCCTGTCCTCTCTCAGATCTGTTTTCCTTGGCGAACTCTGTAAAGTTGTAAGGAAAAAATGGAGAGCTACTACCTGCTTTCTCAGGAAAGTTCCCTCTTCAGAGCTCTCCAGGCATTTGGTAATCCTCACTTCAGTAGGAACCAAGAATGACTGACTTTATCCTTGCTAAATCCAAACAAGTGAGCCCACTGGGACTGAGACTGAAACTGCCTCTGGGTGCCTGGCTCCTTGGATACAAAGTTCAGAGAGTTCCATCACCAAGGAAATGAGGTATGTCACATTCTTTGGAACTGAATGAGGTCACTGCCTTGGCAAAGGTATATCTTATGATGTGCAAAAACTGAAGAAATAATAATGTACCAGTGTCGAATACAAATGAATGACAAATTACATATCATGTCCCATAGGATTCTACTTGCATTGATGTTAGACTGCGTCAGTTACTGTAGAATAATTAGGATTTGTATGCACCATTCACTGAAGTTAGTTTTCAGTACTAAAAAACAAATATGTATTTCAGGTGGATGAATATTTCTGATTATAATCTTGTGAAAAGTGGATTATAAATCCACATACATGAACATGAATGAATTTAGAGAGTGTATATTAGACACATATATTTCATATTTTGAAAAATTGGAGAGTATATCTACATCTATATCTACATCTATACACACACACACACACACACACACACACACACAAAACTCACAGACATTAAAAAGTACCAATATAAATGCCAATCGAAATTCATCAGTAAATATATATCATCCACAAATGCAAAAATATTTATTTTACTGAACATGAGTTAATGTATAATGTTGTTCTTCTAGGACGCTCTCATATAGGTTGAATTTTCATTTCCAACAGCATTAAGGAGGAGTGAACACTTCTCACAATTTGTATCTGCCAAGACAGCCACCTCACAAAAATGTACGTGTGATACCTGGTAGGATTCTATATATGCATATAAATATACATGTGTGAATAGGCTACAGAAAAGGGAAACAAGAATTCACATATTTGTTAAGTTTAAAAACACATGGAGAATATTTCAATTAAAATTTGACTAGATTTATAACTCCTACCTTATATAATGCATATGTCAAGTCCAACTATACAACATGTCTCCTCTGAAGTGCTTGTATTTCCATTGTGTTGGGTTAATTTTCTCCATTATATTAGGATGAATAGTCTGAGACTACTAGGTATGGGTTAGTGTCAGGGATACAGTATTTCGAATGGAAAATTGGAAAATGAACCCAATGTGTATGAAAATATATGCTGCACAAATATCCTCCCGCTCTCATCCAGAACAATGCCTTGACATTACCTTCACCCCAAGTAAGACACAATTAGAGGAGAAGAGTTACAAAATCAGTGAATACATATCTGGAATGGAAAATGCTCAGGAGTTCACAACCTTGGAGGTGGTAGAGGAGTTTCCAAAACTAAGGGACAGGGTAAACACTCCACAAACATGGAGCTCTGCTGGCCTAAAAACTTTTTGAGAAACTGCCTCTGAGCTTCCACACTTGAAATATATGTTGTTTTCAGGAGATTTGGATTCCTCTGTAGTGAGACCATCAAAGCTGGGTCTGCATCTATGTGACCTGGAGGACATGGTTTCTTATTTTCCAATGAACAAGATGAAGCAGTGCTGAATCCTCTCTTTGTAGGTAAACTGAGGCCACTGGGGACTAAGTGTCTCCCCGTGTGGACTGTGATGCCATTTGGTCCTCCTCCAATTTGTGGTGTTTTTGCTGCTGCACTGTGAGTTTGGTATTTGTTTCATGAAATACTAGGAGCTAAACTGGGACACAGTGCTGGAGGAGGTTCTGTCACGTGTGTTGGGTCAGGGTCTGCAAGAGAATGCACCAACTAGGCTCCTATCTCTCACAGCTTGCCCCATTGCCCCCTTGTCCATATCAACCTGATTCTTAATTTTCCTCTGAAAACTCTCCATATAAAAAGATGCCTTTACATATAAGGGTCTGCTAGCTGCACCTTGTAAGTTACAAGCCATTTGGAATCCAATGGTAGATCCACATGGCCCTACCACGGATGTTTTATCAAACACCTCCCCACCACTGCTCTAGACCCACTACTCAGCAGGCTCCAACTTACTGGCATCTCTGTTCTACACCATTTTCATGAAACTAAGTAAATCAAGGCACTGTCTGGTATACTCATGATGAGCAACAGGACATCCAATATTTCTCCAGTGCCACCTGGTCATAGGAATTTCAAAAATTTCATGGTATTTATCTAGCCATTTTTCAAGCATGAAGTTGGAGGCACTGTGGGTTTCAGTTCATTCAGCAAACATTAAATGGTGAGGAAGCTCATTTCAATGAAATCTCTGGAGCACTCTCACAGGCACGGCTTCCCAAAGAGTGGACAAAAGGTCACATTAGGCCAGGCCCATTGAGGTCTACAATGTGAGGTCCATGTGTGTTTTGACTCTCAACTATGGCTGCCATTTCTTTAAGAATAAAATCATGTGATATCCTTGCTGAGATTCCCAGGCCTCGGTGGAAATCCACCCGGGGCCTAGGTCTCAGTTTCGAAGAGTGAATTTCATGCGTGGCCTCTTAAAATCCCAACAAAATTCATGGCAATGCTTCTCTGAGTTCAGTTCCAAAACCCAGTCTCTAAGGGGAATCACACCAGAGTTCAAGCCCACGTGGACCCAGTCATTTTTTCCAATGCAACACAAATGACCAAAATTAAAACCAAAACACTCCCACATGGCCTTCATCTTATTCCATATAGTCAATCATCTTAACCTCTGGCTGGAGGTTTCCATGAGGGGCGCAGCCCAAGACACTGTCCAAAATCAGCTCGTTTGCCCCTCATTTGCCTAAAGTCAGGGTAGCCTGGACACCGTTTCTGTGAACCAGGAGTGAACAAATAAGCCTGCCGTTAATACTTTTTTGTTTCTCCAATTTGAGGCCTACTGATTTTAGGTATCAATTCTTTAGGTGATTTAGAGTCATGCAAAACACAAGCACCTCTGCAGGGCTTTGAAGAACTCATTTGACCCAAAGAATCCCTATTGTCATTTGATGGAGTGCAGGAACCTAACAGAGGAAGGCAAGAGACTTCATCCACAATGAGTGATATTTTTTGCCATTTTGGTTTTGGAAGCTCACATGGGATCATTCTTAAGATCCATCAGGTGCTGAGAATCTAAGTCACAGCCACACACAGGTCCAAGAGGCTGATAAAGAGCCACAGGTGAGGTGCATTCATTTCCATTTGTAAACTGTTTTCTTCAGGCTTCACAAAGTTGTGGCCTGAGGCAAAGACCTTCCTGACATTCAGTGCAACACAACAATAAGTAAGCAAAAGGCCCAAAGCAGGGTTTCTGCACTGAAACTTTCCTGGTCACACTGAAATCTGAGTTTTCTGAGATGCTCACCATTCTCTTCAGCTATCCAGTACATGGCCATGTCACAGAGCTTGGAGGTGTTACATATTTTGGACACAAATCCATGAGCCTATTCTGGAGAGTGGCCAGAATTCAGGAAGAAAACAACAACTTAGAAAGATAGCAGGTGTTGCACATTGATAAGACAAGCTGCAGTCCATTCATATATTGGGCAGGATGAATTATGGGAAGATTTATACTAGACAGGACACATCCATTAATGCATTCTCTTTTCTAATGTCTACAACAACGGACACAGTGGGATACACAGAAAGAGAAACACTCGCCATGTCAAATGACTTACTAGAAACTGTCCACTCCAAACCAAACAAACCGCCTTTCCAATCTATTCTCAGAACATGAGACAAAACAACAAACCCACACCCACTCCCACAAAGGCACCTCCTTCCCCCAAGTACGTCTGTAATTATCCGGAGTGTCCTCTGACTGGTGGGCCATACTATGTTCCCCCGAAATGGCCTGTCTTCTCTCAGATCTTGTTTCCTTGACCAACTCTGTGAAGATGTCAGGAAAAAGTGGTTAGCCACTACCTGTTTTCTCAGGAAACGTCCTTCTTCAGAGCTCTCCTGGCATTTGGCCATTATCACATCATTAGGTACCAAGAAAACTGACTCTGTCCTTGGTAAATCCAAACAAGTGAGCCCACTGGGACTGGGTCTGGGACTGCCTCTGGGTGCCTGGCTTCTTGGATACCAAGTTCAGAGAGTTCCATCACCAAGGAAATGAGGTATGTCACATTCTTTGGAACTGAATGAGGTCACTGCCTTGGCAACCACTTTGTCCTAACAGTTGCTTCCAAGGGTAACATAAGATGGAGGTTGCCCCTACTTCCTGTGACACTTTCATAAGGTAGAATGTATATCACCATTGGCACCCGGGAACAGCTCTCCACTCAGCCCTGGTTTGGTCCATCTTCTGTACAATAAGAAGAGAGAGAGGCAGATTCAGACACATTCCTTCATCCTGACCAGGTTGTTTGCCATGGAAGATGACTTTTGCTCTCTCAGGTGCTTCATACCTGCCTACAACTTCTCCAGGTACCATTTGTGCATGGACATTTGAGGTTCTCATCAGGTTGAAGGTCCCCAACTTTCCTGTATTGTAAGAACCACTCTGTCTCTGCTCTTCTGTAAAATGATTGAGGGAACAGTGTATACTTGGGGTTGAAAACAGGTTTGATTTGGATTACGAGTGATTCTGTGTGATGAATAATGGTATTGGGAACCTGCAATATTTACAAGAATATAGAGGTGAAATATAAGTATGAAAACAGAAATCTAGGTATGATTTGAAGCCCAGAAGGGTTTTGCCCTTGATTGGGATACTTAGCTTTGAATGATGTTCTGCAAAGATGCCTCAGATAATTCGATATACAATGGCATAGGACCTTGTACATTGGATGATTGAATTTAGAAGAGAACATCCAGTCAAAAAGGGATATTCAGTAGGATTAGGAAGATAGTCGGTAGGTTTAGGAAGAAGAGTGAGTATAGGATTTGGACCAAAAGTTCTTTAGCAATAGACTTTCGATTGTTGAGTGAATGTAAATGTCAGCACATATGAAGAGTCAGTCACTATGTTGAACTGGGGAAAATATGTAGAAAAGCAGATATCAATAGAAACATTACGAAATCAGGCAAAGTATAAAGTGAGTGATAGAATTAGACATTTTCAACAGGGTTGAGTTTGAATATATAAATTAGGAAAAAAACAAATATGTAGTCACCAATAGGATTGACAATTGACAGCATTAGGCAACCTGGACATGGATGTTTTTAGAAATCCATGTTCACTTTCCATTTAGGCTTTGGTACAATCATAAGTGTGACCTTTCCATTTTTTGTCCAGAATATTACTGTGATAATGAGGTGACATGAGTATTTCTTTCACCATTTCTGGGAGCAATATATTGAAGATGTAAAATGAGAATCGGGGGTACAAAGAGGTGTACCCTGTTTCTAGGAACATAGAGAAAAAGCATGAATAGACCATACTGTGAATAAATAATATAACTTTTTTGAACTTTAAATAATGAATTGAACTGATATCTGAAAAATTAAAGGAAATCGTATATTGATATACAATCATTCATTCCAACCAGGTATATATGTAATGGAAATATTTGTGTTTAGGTTTATCATAAAGAGTGTGTGAGTTTTGCTTCAAAATGATTATGGAAATTCAAAATAATGTGTTTGGAAAGAAGTCTCATGAAAAGACCAGTCAAGAATACCCTGACAATACATGTGTTCTGAAGCAAGAAGTGGTTAAAGTTGAAACAAATGCTTATTAATTTGTGAACTTGTGGATGAAATGTATATCCTGTGATGTGCAAAAACTGAAGAATCAGTAATGTACCGGTGTCGAATACAAATGAATGACAAATTACATATCATGTCCCATAGGAGTCTACTTGCATTGATGTTAGACTGGGTCAGTTACTGTAGAATAATTAGGATTTGTATGCACCATTCACTGAAGTTAGTTTTCAGTACTAGGAAACAAATATGTATTTCAGGTGGATGAATATTTCTGATTATAATCTTGTGAAAAGTGGATTATAAATCCACATACATGAACATGAATGAATTTAGAGAGTGTATATTAGACACATATATTTCATATTTTGAAAAATTTGCAGAGTATATCTATATCTATATCTGTATATACACACACACACACACACAACACTCACAGACATTAAAAAGTACCAATATAAATGCCAATCGAAATTCATCAGTAAATATGTATCATCCACAAATGCAAAAATATTGATTTTACTGAACATGAGTTAATGTATAATGTTGTTCTACTAGGACGCTCTCCTATAGGTTGAATTTTCATTTCCAACAGCATTTAGGAGGAGTGAACTCTTCTCACAATTTGTATCTGCCAAGACAGCCACCTCACAAAAATGTACGTGTGATACCTGGTAGGATTCTATATATGCATATAAATATACATGTGTGAATAGGCTACAGAAAAGGGAAATAAGAATTCACATATTTGTTAAGCTTAAAAACACATGGAGAATATTTCAAATAAATTTGACTAGATTTATAACTCCTACCTTATATAATGCAAATGTCAAGTCCAACTATACAACATGTCTCCTCTGAAGTACTTGTATTTCTAATGTGTTGGGCTAATTTTCTCCATTATATTAGGATGAATAGTCTGAGTCTACTAGGTATGGGTTAGTGTCAGGGATTCAGTACTTCGAATGGAAATTCGGAAAATGAATCCAATGTGTATGTAAAAATATGCTGCACAAATATCCTCCCGCTCTCATCCAGAACAATGCCTTGACATTACCTTCACCCCAAGTAAGACACAATTAGAGGAGAAGAGTTACAAAATCAGTGAATACATATCTGGAATGGAAAATGCTCAGGAGTTCACAACCTTGGAGGTGGTAGAGGAGTTTCCAAAACTAAGGGACAGGGTAAACACTCCACAAACATGGAGCTCTGCTTGCCTAAAAACTTTTTGAGAAACTGCCTCTGAGCTTCCACACTTGAAATATATGTAGTTTTCAGGAGATTTGGCTTCCTCTGTAGTGAGACCATCAAAGCTGGGTCGGCATCTATGTGACCTGGAGGACATGGTTTCTTATTTTCCAATGAACAAGATGAAGCAGTGCTGAATCCTCTCTTTGTAGGTAAACTGAGGCCACTGGGGACTAAGTGTCTCCCCGTGTGGACTGTGAAGCCATTTGGTCCTCTTCCACTTTTTGTGGTGTTTTTGCTGCTGCACTGTGAGTTTGGTATTTGTTTCACGAAATACTAGGAGCTAAACTGGGACACAGTGCTGGAGGGAGTTCTGTCACGTGTGGTGGGTCAGGGTCTGCAAGAGAATGCACCAACTAGGCTCCTATCTCTCACAGCTTTCCCCATTGCCCCCTTGTCCATATCAACCTGATTCTTAATTTTCCTCTGAAAACTCTCCATATAACAAGATGCCTTTACATATAAGGGTCTGTTGGCTGCACCATGTCAGTTACAAGCCATTTGGAATCCAATGGTAGATCCACATGGCCCTACCACGGATGTTTTATCAAACACCTCCCCACCACTGCTCTAGACCCACTACTCAGCAGGCTCCAACTTACTGGCATCTCTGTTCTACACCATTTTCATGAAACTCAGTAAATCAAGGCACTGTCTGGTATACTCATGATCAGCAACAGGACATCCAATGTTTCTCCAGTGCCACCTGGTCATAGGAATTTCAAAAATTTCAGGGTATTTATCCAGCCATTTTTCAAGCATGAAGTTGGAGGCACTGTGGGTTTCAGTTCATTCAGCAAACATTAAATGGTGAGGAAGCTCATTTCAATGAAATCTCTGGAGCACTCTCACAGGCACGGCTTCCCAAAGAGTGGACAAAAGGTCACATTAGGCCAGGCCCATTGAGGTCTACAATGTGAGGTCCATGTGTGTTTTGACTCTCAACGATGGCTGCCATTTCTTTAAGAATAAAATCATGTGATATCCTTGCTGAGATTCCCAGGCCTCTGTGGAAATCCACCCGGGGCCTAGGTCTCAGTTTCCAAGAGCGACTTTCATGCGTGGCCTTTTAAAATCCCAACAAAATTCATGGCAATGCTTCTCTGAGTTCAGTTCCAAAACCCAGTCTCTAAGGGGAATCACACCAGAGTTCAAGCTTACGTGGACCCAGTCTTTTTTTCCAATGCAACACAAATGACCAAAATTAAAACCAAAACACTCCCACATGGCCCTCATCTTATTTCATATAGTCAATCATCTTAACCTCTGGCTGGAGGTTTCCATGAGGGGCGCAGCCCAAGACAGTGTCCAAAATCAGCTCGTTTGCCCCTCATTTGTCTAAAGTCAGGGTAGCTTGGACACCGTTTCTGTGAACCAGGAGTGAACAAATAAGCCTGCCATTAATACTTCTGTGTTTCTCCAATTTGAGGCCTACTGATTTTAGGTATCGATTCTTTAGGTGATTTAGAGTCATGCGAAAACACAAGCACCTCTGCAGGGCTTTGAAGAACTCATTTGACCCAAAGAATCCCTATTGTCATTTGATGGAGTGCAGGAACCTAACAGAGGAAGGCAAGAGACTTCATCCACAATGAATGATATTTTTTGCCATTTTGGTTTTGGAAGCTCACGTGGGATCATTCTTAAGATCCATCAGGTGCTGAGAATCTAAGTCACAGCCACACACAGGTCCAAGAGGCTGATAAAGAGCCACAGGTGAGGCCCATTCATTTCCATTTGAAAACTGTTTTCTTCAGGCTTCACAAAGGGGTGGCCTGAGGCAAAGACCTTCCTGACATTCAGTGCAACACAAAAATAAGTAAGCAAAAGGCCCAAAGCAGGGTTTCTGCACTGAGACTTTCCTGGTCACACTGATATCTGAGTTTTCTGAGATGCTCGCCATTCTCTTCAGCTATCCAGTACATGGCCATGTCACAGAGCTTGGAGGTGGTACATATTTTGGACACAAATCCATGAGCCTATTCTGGAGAGTGGCCAGAATTCAGGAAGAAAACTACAACTTAGAAAGATAGCAGGTGTTGCACATCGATAAGACAAGCTGCAGTCCATTCATATATTGGGCAGGATGAATTATGGGAAGATTTATACTAGACAGGACACATCCATTAATGCATTCTCTTTTCTAATGTCTACAACAACGGACACAGTGGGATACACAGAAACAGAAACACTCGCCGTGTCAAATGACTTACTAGAAACTGTCCACTCCAAACCAAACAAACCGCCTTTTCTATCTATTCTCAGAACATGAGACAAAACAACAAACCCACACCCACTCCCACAAAGGCACCTCCTTCCCCCAAGTACGTCTGTGACTATCCGGAGTGTCCTCTGACTGGTGGGCCATACTATGTTCCCCCGAAATGGCCTGTCTTCTCTCAGATCTTGTTTCCTTGACCAACTCTGTGAAGATGTCAGGAAAAAGTGGTTAGCCACTACCTGTTTTCTCAGGAAAGGTCCATCTTCAGAGCTCTCCTGGCATTTGGCCATCCTCACATCATTAGGTACCAAGAAAACTGACTCTGTCCTTGGTAAAGCCAAACAAGTGAGCCCACTGGGACTGGGACTGGGACTGCCTCTGGGTGCCTGGCTTCTTGGATACCAAGTTCAGAGAGTTCCATCACCAAGGAAATGAGGTATGTCACATTCTTTGGAACTGAATGAGGTCACTGCCTTGGCAACCACTTTGTCCTAACAGTTGCTTCCAAGGGTTACATAAGATGGAGGTTGCCCCTACTTCCTGTGACACTTTCATAAGGTAGAATGTATATCACCATTGGCACCCGGGAACAGCTCTCCACTCAGCCCTGGTTCGGTCCATCTTCTGTACAATAAGAAGAGAGAGAGGCAGATTCAGACACATCCCTTCATCCTGACCAGGTTGTTTGCCATGGAAGATGACTTTTGCTCTCTCAGGTGCTTCATACCTGCCTACAACTTCTCCAGGTATCATTTGTGCATGGACATTTGAGGTTCTCATCAGGTGGAAGGTCCCCAACTTTCCTGTATTGTAAGAACCACTCTGTCCCTGCTCTTCTGTAAAATGATTGAGGGAACAGTGTATACTTGGGGTTAAAAACAGGTTTGATTTGGGTTACGAGTGATTCTGTGTGATGAATAATGGTATTGGGAACCTGCAATATTTACAAGAATATAGAGGTGAAATATAAGTAGGAAAACAGAAATCTAGGTATGATTTGAAGCCCAGAAGGGTTTTGCCCTTGATTGGGATACTTAGCTTTGAATGATGTTCTGCAAAGATGCCTCAGGTAATTCGATATACAATGGCATAGGACCTTGTACATTGGATGATTGAATTTAGAAGAGAACATCCAGTCAAAAAGGGATATTTAGTAGGATTAGGAAGATAGTCTGTAGGTTTAGGAAGAAGAGTGAGTATAGGATTTGGACCAAAAGTTCTTTAGCAATAGACTTTCTGTTGTTGAGTGAATGTAAATGTCAGCACATATGAAGAGTCAGTCACTATGTTGAACTGGGGAAAATATGTAGAAAAGCAGATATCAATAGAAACATTACGAAATCAGGCAAAGTATAAAGTGAGTGATAGAATTAGACATTTTCAACAGGGTTGAGTTTGAATATATAAATTAGGAAAAAAACAAATATTTAGTCACCAATAGGATTGACAATTGACAGCATTAGGCAACCTGGACATGGATGTTTTTAGAAATCCATGTTCACTTTCCATTTAGGCTTTGGTACAATCATAAGTGTGACCTTTCCATGTTTTGTCCAGAATATTACTGTGATAATCAGGTGACATGAGTATTTCTTTCACCATTTCTGGGAGCAATATATTGAAGATGTAAAATGAGAATCGGGGGTACAAAGAGGTGTACCCTGTTTCTAGGAACATAGAGAAAAAGCATGAATAGACCATACAGTGAATAAAAAATATAACTTTTTTGAACTTTAAATAATGAATTGAACTGATATCTGAAAAATTAAAGGAAATCGTATATTGATATACAATCATTCATTCCAACCAGGTATATATGTAATGGAAATATTTGTGTTTTGGTTTATCATGAAGAGTGTGTGAGTTTTGCTTCAAAATGATTATGGAAATTCAAAATAATGTGTTTGGAAAGAAGTCTCACGAAAAGACCAGTCAAGAAACCCTGACAATACATGTGTTCTGAAGCAAGAAGTGGTGAAAGTTGAAACAAATGCTTATTAATTTGTGAACTTGTGGATGAAATGTATATCCTGTGATGTGCAAAAACTGAAGAAACAATAATGTACCAGTGTCGAATACAAATGAATGACAAATTACATATCATGTCCCATAGGAGTCTACTTGCATTGATGTTAGACTGGGTCAGTTACTGTAGAATAATTAGGATTTGTATGCAGCATTCACTGAAGTTAGTTTTCAATACTAGGAAACAAATATGTATTTCAGGTGGATGAATATTTCTGATTATCATCTTGTGAAAAGTGGATTATAAATCCACATACATGAACATGAATGAATTTAGAGAGTGTATATTAGACACATATATTTCATATTTTGAAAAATTTGGAGAGTATATCTATATCTATATCTATATCTATACACACACACACACACACACACACACACACACACCCACACAACTCACAGACATTAAAAAGTACCAATATAAATGCCAATCGAAATTCATCAGTAAATATGTATCATCCACAAATGCAAAAATATTGATTTTACTGAACATGAGTTAATGTATAATGTTGTTCTACTAGGACGCTCTCCTATAAGTTGAATTTTCATTTCCAACAGCATTTAGGAGGAGTGAACTCTTCTCACAATTTGTATCTGCCAAGACAGCCACCTCACAAAAATGTACGTGTGATACCTGGTAGGATTCTATATATGCATATAAATATACGTGTGTGAAGAGTCTACAGAAAAAGGAAACAAGAATTCACATATTTGTGAAGTTTAAAACACATGGAGAATATTTCAAATAAATTTGACTAGATTTATAACTCCTACCTTATATAATGCAAATGTCAAGTCCAACTATACAACATGTCTCCTCTGAAGTACTTGTATTTCTACTGTGTTGGGTTAATTTTCTCCATTATATTAGGATGAATAGTCTGAGTCTACTAGGTATGGGTTAGTGTCAGGGATTCAGTATTTCGAATGGAAAATTGGAAAATGTATCCAATGTGTATGTAAATATATGCTGCACAAATATCCTCCCGCTCTCATCCAGAACAATGCCTTGACATTACCTTCACCCCAAGTAAGACACAATTAGAGGAGAAGAGTTACAAAATCAGTGAATACATATCTGGAATGGAAAATGCTCAGGAGTTCACAACCTTGGAAGTGGTAGAGGAGTTTCCAAAACTAAGGGACAGGGTAAACACTCCACAAACATGGAGCTCTGCTGGCCTAAAAACTTTTTGAGAAACTGCCTCTGAGCTTCCACACTTGAAATATATGTTGTTTTCAGGAGATTTGGCTTCCTCTGTAGTGAGAACATCAAAGCTGGGTCTGCATCTATGTGACCTGGAGGACATGGTTTCTTATTTTCCAATGAACAAGATGAAGCAGTGCTGAATCCTCTCTTTGTAGGTAAACTGAGGCCACTGGGGACTAAGTGTCTCCCCGTGTGGACTGTGAAGCCATTTGGTCCTCTTCCACTTTTTGTGGTGTTTTTGCTGCTGCACTGTGAGTTTGGTATTTGTTTCACGAAATACTAGGAGCTAAACTGGGACACAGTGCTGGAGGGAGTTCTGTCACGTGTGGTGGGTCAGGGTCTGCAAGAGAATGCACCAACTAGGCTCCTATCTCTCACAGCTTGCCCCATTGCCCCCTTGTCCATATCAACCTGATTCTTAATTTTCCTCTGAAAACTCTCCATATAACAAGATGCCTTTACATATAAGGGTCTGTTGGCTGCACCATGTCAGTTACAAGCCATTTGGAATCCAATGGTAGATCCACATGGCCCTACCACGGATGTTTTAGCAAACACCTCCCCACCACTGCTCTAGACCCACTACTCAGCAGGCTCCAAATTTCTGGCATCTCTGTTCTACACCATTTTCATGAAACTCAGTAAATCAAGGCACTGTCTGGTATACTCATGATCAGCAACAGGACATCCAATGTTTCTCCAGTGCCACCTGGTCATAGGAATTTCAAAAATTTCATGGTATTTATCTAGCCATTTTTCAAGCATGAAGTTGGAGGCACTGTGGGTTTCAGTTCATTCAGCAAACATTAAATGGTGAGGAAGCTCATTTCAATGAAATCTCTGGAGAACTCTCACAGGCATGGCTTCCCAAAGAGTGGACAAAAGGTCACATTAGGCCAGGCCCATTGAGGTCTACAATGTGAGGTCCATGTGTGTTTTGACTCTCAACGATGGCTGCCATTTCTTTAAGAATAAAATCATGTGATATCCTTGCTGAGATTCCCAGGCCTCTGTGGAAATCCACCCGGGGCCTAGGTCTCAGTTTCCAAGAGTGACTTTCATGCGTGGCCTCTTAAAATCCCAACAAAATTCATGGCAATGCTTCTCTGAGTTCAGTTCCAAAACCCAGTCTCTAAGGGGAATCACACCAGAGTTCAAGCCCACGTGGACCCAGTCATTTTTTCCAATGCCACACAAATGACCAAAATTAAAACCAAAACACTCCCACATGGCCCTCATCTTATTTCATATAGTCAATCATCTTAACCTCTGGCTGGAGTTTTCCATGAGGGGCGCAGCCCAAGACAGTGTCCAAAATCAGCTCGTTTGCCCCTCATTTGTCTAAAGTCAGGGTAGCCTGGACACCGTTTCTGTGAACCAGGAGTGAACAAATAAGCCTGCCATTAATACTTCTGTGTTTCTCCAATTTGAGGTCTACTGATTTTAGGTATCGATTCTTTAGGTGATTTAGAGTCATGCGAAAACACAAGTACCTCTGCACGGCTTTGAAGAACTCATTTGACCCAAAGAATCCCTATTGTCATTTGATGGAGTGCAGGAACCTAACAGAGCAAGGCAAGAGACTTCATCCACAATGAATGAAATTTTTTGCCATTTTGGTTTTGGAAGCTGACATGGGATCATTCTTAAGATCCATCAGGTGCTGAGAATCTAAGTCACAGCCACACACAGGCCCAAGAGACTGATAAAGACAAATCCCTTTCCAAAGCAATTAAGTAAAGAGCCACAGGTGAGGCCCATTCATTTCCATTTGAAAACTGTTTTCTTCAGGCTTCACAAAGGGGTGGCCTGAGGCAAAGACCTTCCTGACATTCAGTGCAACACAACAATAAGTAAGCAAAAGGCCCAAAGCAGGGTTTCTGCACTGAGACTTTCCTGGTCACACTGATATCTGAGTTTTCTGAGATGCTCGCCATTCTCTTCAGCTATCCAGTACATGGCCATGTCACAGAGCTTGGAGGTGGTACATATTTTGGACACAAATCCATGAGCCTATTCTGGAGAGTGGCCAGAATTCAGGAAGAAAACTACAACTTAGAAAGATAGCAGGTGTTGCACATCGATAAGACAAGCTGCAGTCCATTCATATATTGGGCAGGATGAATTATGGGAAGATTTATACTAGACAGGACACATCCATTAATGCATTCTCTTTTCTAATGTCTACAACAACGGACACAGTGGGATACACAGAAACAGAAACACTCGCCGTGTCAAATGACTTACTAGAAACTGTCCACTCCAAACCAAACAAACCGCCTTTTCTATCTATTCTCAGAACATGAGACAAAACAACAAACCCACACCCACTCCCACAAAGGCACCTCCTTCCCCCAAGTACGTCTGTGACTATCCGGAGTGTCCTCTGACTGGTGGGCCATACTATGTTCCCCCGAAATGGCCTGTCTTCTCTCAGATCTTGTTTCCTTGACCAACTCTGTGAAGATGTCAGGAAAAAGTGGTTAGCCACTACCTGTTTTCTCAGGAAAGGTCCATCTTCAGAGCTCTCCTGGCATTTGGCCATCCTCACATTATTAGGTACCAAGAAAACTGACTCTGTCCTTGGTAAATCCAAACAAGTGAGCCCACTGGGACTGGGACTGGGACTGCCTCTGGGTGCCTGGCTTCTTGGATACCAAGTTCAGAGAGTTCCATCACCAAGGAAATGAGGTATGTCACATTCTTTGGAACTGAATGAGGTCACTGCCTTGGCAACCACTTTGTCCTAACAGTTGCTTCCAAGGGTTACATAAGATGGAGGTTGCCCCTACTTCCTGTGACACTTTCATAAGGTAGAATGTATATCACCATTGGCACCCGGGAACAGCTCTCCACTCAGCCCTGGTTCGGTCCATCTTCTGTACAATAAGAAGAGAGAGAGGCAGATTCAGACACATCCCTTCATCCTGACCAGGTTGTTTGCCATGGAAGATGACTTTTGCTCTCTCAGGTGCTTCATACCTGCCTACAACTTCTCCAGGTATCATTTGTGCATGGACATTTGAGGTTCTCATCAGGTGGAAGGTCCCCAACTTTCCTGTATTGTAAGAACCACTCTGTCCCTGCTCTTCTGTAAAATGATTGAGGGAACAGTGTATACTTGGGGTTAAAAACAGGTTTGATTTGGGTTACGAGTGATTCTGTGTGATGAATAATGGTATTGGGAACCTGCAATATTTACAAGAATATAGAGGTGAAATATAAGTAGGAAAACAGAAATCTAGGTATGATTTGAAGCCCAGAAGGGTTTTGCCCTTGATTGGGATACTTAGCTTTGAATGATGTTCTGCAAAGATGCCTCAGGTAATTCGATATACAATGGCATAGGACCTTGTACATTGGATGATTGAATTTAGAAGAGAACATCCAGTCAAAAAGGGATATTTAGTAGGATTAGGAAGATAGTCTGTAGGTTTAGGAAGAAGAGTGAGTATAGGATTTGGACCAAAAGTTCTTTAGCAATAGACTTTCTGTTGTTGAGTGAATGTAAATGTCAGCACATATGAAGAGTCAGTCACTATGTTGAACTGGGGAAAATATGTAGAAAAGCAGATATCAATAGAAACATTACGAAATCAGGCAAAGTATAAAGTGAGTGATAGAATTAGACATTTTCAACAGGGTTGAGTTTGAATATATAAATTAGGAAAAAAACAAATATTTAGTCACCAATAGGATTGACAATTGACAGCATTAGGCAACCTGGACATGGATGTTTTTAGAAATCCATGTTCACTTTCCATTTAGGCTTTGGTACAATCATAAGTGTGACCTTTCCATGTTTTGTCCAGAATATTACTGTGATAATCAGGTGACATGAGTATTTCTTTCACCATTTCTGGGAGCAATATATTGAAGATGTAAAATGAGAATCGGGGGTACAAAGAGGTGTACCCTGTTTCTAGGAACATAGAGAAAAAGCATGAATAGACCATACAGTGAATAAAAAATATAACTTTTTTGAACTTTAAATAATGAATTGAACTGATATCTGAAAAATTAAAGGAAATCGTATATTGATATACAATCATTCATTCCAACCAGGTATATATGTAATGGAAATATTTGTGTTTTGGTTTATCATGAAGAGTGTGTGAGTTTTGCTTCAAAATGATTATGGAAATTCAAAATAATGTGTTTGGAAAGAAGTCTCACGAAAAGACCAGTCAAGAAACCCTGACAATACATGTGTTCTGAAGCAAGAAGTGGTGAAAGTTGAAACAAATGCTTATTAATTTGTGAACTTGTGGATGAAATGTATATCCTGTGATGTGCAAAAACTGAAGAAACAATAATGTACCAGTGTCGAATACAAATGAATGACAAATTACATATCATGTCCCATAGGAGTCTATTTGCATTGATGTTAGACTGGGTCAGTTACTGTAGAATAATTAGGATTTGTATGCACCATTCACTGAAGTTAGTTTTCAGTACTAGGAAACAAATATGTATTTCAGGTGGATGAATATTTCTGATTATAATCTTGTGAAAAGTGGATTATAAATCCACATACATGAACATGAATGAATTTAGAGAGTGTATATTAGACACATATATTTCATATTTTGAAAAATTTGGAGAGTATATCTATATCTATATCTATATCTATATGTATACACACACACACACACACACACACACACACACAACTCACAGACATTAAAATGTACCAATATAAATGCCAATCGAAATTCATCAGTAAATATGTATCATCCACAAATGCAAAAATATTTATTTTACTGAACATGAGTTAATGTATAATGTTGTTCTACTAGGACGCTCTCCTATAAGTTGAATTTTCATTTCCAACAGCATTTAGGAGGAGTGAACTCTTCTCACAATTTGTATCTGCCAAGACAGCCACCTCACAAAAATGTACGTGTGATACCTGGTAGGATTCTATATATGCATATAAATATACGTGTGTGAAGAGTCTACAGAAAAAGGAAACAAGAATTCACATATTTGTGAAGTTTAAAACACATGGAGAATATTTCAAATAAATTTGACTAGATTTATAACTCCTACCTTATATAATGCAAATGTCAAGTCCAACTATACAACATGTCTCCTCTGAAGTACTTGTATTTCTAATGTGTTGGGTTAATTTTCTCCATTATATTAGGATGAATAGTCTGAGTCTACTAGGTATGGGTTAGTGTCAGGGATTCAGTATTTCGAATGGAAAATTGGAAAATGAATCCAATGTGTATGTAAATATATGCTGCACAAATATCCTCCCGCTCTCATCCAGAACAATGCCTTGACATTACCTTCACCCCAAGTAAGACACAATTAGAGGAGAAGAGTTACAAAATCAGTGAATACATATCTGGAATGGAAAATGCTCAGGAGTTCACAACCTTGGAAGTGGTAGAGGAGTTTCCAAAACTAAGGGACAGGGTAAACACTCCACAAACATGGAGCTCTGCTGGCCTAAAAACTTTTTGAGAAACTGCCTCTGAGCTTCCACACTTGAAATATATGTTGTTTTCAGGAGATTTGGCTTCCTCTGTAGTGAGAACATCAAAGCTGGGTCTGCATCTATGTGACCTGGAGGACATGGTTTCTTATTTTCCAATGAACAAGATGAAGCAGTGCTGAATCCTCTCTTTGTAGGTAAACTGAAGCCACTGGGGACTAAGTGTCTCCCTGTGTGGACTGTGAAGCCATTTGGTCCTCTTCCACTTTTTGTGGTGTTTTTGCTGCTGCACTGTGAGTTTGGTATTTGTTTCACGAAATACTAGGAGCTAAACTGGGACACAGTGCTGGAGGGAGTTCTGTCACGTGTGGTGGGTCAGGGTCTGCAAGAGAATGCACCAACTAGGCTCCTATCTCTCACAGCTTGCCCCATTGCCCCCTTGTCCATATCAACCTGATTCTTAATTTTCCTCTGAAAACTCTCCATATAACAAGATGCCTTTACATATAAGGGTCTGTTGGCTGCACCATGTCAGTTACAAGCCATTTGGAATCCAATGGTAGATCCACATGGCCCTACCACGGATGTTTTAGCAAACACCTCCCCACCACTGCTCTAGACCCACTACTCAGCAGGCTCCAAATTTCTGGCATCTCTGTTCTACACCATTTTCATGAAACTCAGTAAATCAAGGCACTGTCTGGTATACTCATGATCAGCAACAGGACATCCAATGTTTCTCCAGTGCCACCTGGTCATAGGAATTTCAAAAATTTCATGGTATTTATCTAGCCATTTTTCAAGCATGAAGTTGGAGGCACTGTGGGTTTCAGTTCATTCAGCAAACATTAAATGGTGAGGAAGCTCATTTCAATGAAATCTCTGGAGAACTCTCACAGGCATGGCTTCCCAAAGAGTGGACAAAAGGTCACATTAGGCCAGGCCCATTGAGGTCTACAATGTGAGGTCCATGTGTGTTTTGACTCTCAACGATGGCTGCCATTTCTTTAAGAATAAAATCATGTGATATCCTTGCTGAGATTCCCAGGCCTCTGTGGAAATCCACCCGGGGCCTAGGTCTCAGTTTCCAAGAGCGACTTTCATGCGTGGCCTCTTAAAATCCCAACAAAATTCATGGCAATGCTTCTCTGAGTTCAGTTCCAAAACCCAGTCTCTAAGGGGAATCACACCAGAGTTCAAGCCCACGTGGACCCAGTCATTTTTTCCAATGCCACACAAATGACCAAAATTAAAACCAAAACACTCCCACATGGCCCTCATCTTATTTCATATAGTCAATCATCTTAACCTCTGGCTGGAGTTTTCCATGAGGGGCGCAGCCCAAGACAGTGTCCAAAATCAGCTCGTTTGCCCCTCATTTGTCTAAAGTCAGGGTAGCCTGGACACCGTTTCTGTGAACCAGGAGTGAACAAATAAGCCTGCCGTTAATACTTCTGTGTTTCTCCAATTTGAGGCCTACTGATTTTAGGTATCGATTCTTTAGGTGATTTAGAGTCATGCGAAAACACAAGTACCTCTGCAGGGCTTTGAAGAACTCATTTGACCCAAAGAATCCCTATTGTCATTTGATGGAGTGCAGGAACCTAACAGAGGAAGGCAAGAGACTTCATCCACAATGAATGAAATTTTTTGCCATTTTGGTTTTGGAAGCTCACATGGGATCATTCTTAAGATCCATCAGGTGCTGAGAATCTAAGTCACAGCCACACACAGGCCCAAGAGACTGATAAAGACACATCCCTTTCCAAAGCAATCAAGTAAAGAGCCACAGGTGAGGCCCATTCATTTCCATTTGAAAACTGTTTTCTTCAGGCTTCACAAAGGGGTGGCCTGAGGCAAAGACCTTCCTGACATTCAGTGCAACACAACAATAAGTAAGCAAAAGGCCCAAAGCAGGGTTTCTGCACTGAGACTTTCCTGGTCACACTGATATCTGAGTTTTCTGAGATGCTCGCCATTCTCTTCAGCTATCCAGTACATGGCCATGTCACAGAGCTTGGAGGTGGTACATATTTTGAACACAAATCCATGAGCCTATTCTGGAGAGTGGCCAGAATTCAGGAAGAAAACTACAACTTAGAAAGATAGCAGGTGTTGCACATCGATAAGACAAGCTGCAGTCCATTCATATATTGGGCAGGATGAATTATGGGAAGATTTATACTAGACAGGACACATCCATTAATGCATTCTCTTTTCTAATGTCTACAACAACGGACACAGTGGGATACACAGAAACAGAAACACTCGCCGTGTCAAATGACTTACTAGAAACTGTCCACTCCAAACCAAACAAACCGCCTTTTCTATCTATTCTCAGAACATGAGACAAAACAACAAACCCACACCCACTCCCACAAAGGCACCTCCTTCCCCCAAGTAGGTCTGTGACTATCCGGAGTGTCCTCTGACTGGTGGGCCATACTATGTTCCCCCGAAATGGCCTGTCTTCTCTCAGATCTCGTTTCCTTGACCAACTCTGTGAAGATGTCAGGAAAAAGTGGTTAGCCACTACCTGTTTTCTCAAGAAAGGTCCATCTTCAGAGCTCTCCTGGCATTTGGCCATCCTCACATCATTAGGTACCAAGAAAACTGACTCTGTCCTTGGTAAATCCAAACAAGTGAGCCCACTGGGACTGGGACTGGGACTGCCTCTGGGTGCCTGGCTTCTTGGATACCAAGTTCAGAGAGTTCCATCACCAAGGAAATGAGGTATGTCACATTCTTTGGAACTGAATGAGGTCACTGCCTTGGCAACCACTTTGTCCTAACAGTTGCTTCCAAGGGTTACATAAGATGGAGGTTGCCCCTACTTCCTGTGACACTTTCATAAGGTAGAATGTATATCACCATTGGCACCCGGGAACAGCTCTCCACTCAGCCCTGGTTCGGTCCATCTTCTGTACAATAAGAAGAGAGAGAGGCAGATTCAGACACATCCCTTCATCCTGACCAGGTTGTTTGCCATGGAAGATGACTTTTGCTCTCTCAGGTGCTTCATACCTGCCTACAACTTCTCCAGGTATCATTTGTGCATGGACATTTGAGGTTCTCATCAGGTGGAAGGTCCCCAACTTTCCTGTATTGTAAGAACCACTCTGTCCCTGCTCTTCTGTAAAATGATTGAGGGAACAGTGTATACTTGGGGTTAAAAACAGGTTTGATTTGGGTTACGAGTGATTCTGTGTGATGAATAATGGTATTGGGAACCTGCAATATTTACAAGAATATAGAGGTGAAATATAAGTAGGAAAACAGAAATCTAGGTATGATTTGAAGCCCAGAAGGGTTTTGCCCTTGATTGGGATACTTAGCTTTGAAGGATGTTCTGCAAAGATGCCTCAGGTAATTCGATATACAATGGCATAGGACCTTGTACATTGGATGATTGAATTTAGAAGAGAACATCCAGTCAAAAAGGGATATTTAGTAGGATTAGGAAGATAGTCTGTAGGTTTAGGAAGAAGAGTGAGTATAGGATTTGGACCAAAAGTTCTTTAGCAATAGACTTTCTGTTGTTGAGTGAATGTAAATGTCAGCACATATGAAGAGTCAGTCACTATGTTGAACTGGGGAAAATATGTAGAAAAGCAGATATCAATAGAAACATTACGAAATCAGGCAAAGTATAAAGTGAGTGATAGAATTAGACATTTTCAACAGGGTTGAGTTTGAATATATAAATTAGGAAAAAAACAAATATTTAGTCACCAATAGGATTGACAATTGACAGCATTAGGCAACCTGGACATGGATGTTTTTAGAAATCCATGTTCACTTTCCATTTAGGCTTTGGTACAATCATAAGTGTGACCTTTCCATGTTTTGTCCAGAATATTACTGTGATAATCAGGTGACATGAGTATTTCTTTCACCATTTCTGGGAGCAATATATTGAAGATGTAAAATGAGAATCGGGGGTACAAAGAGGTGTACCCTGTTTCTAGGAACATAGAGAAAAAGCATGAATAGACCATACAGTGAATAAAAAATATAACTTTTTTGAACTTTAAATAATGAATTGAACTGATATCTGAAAAATTAAAGGAAATCGTATATTGGTATACAATCATTCATTCCAACCAGGTATATATGTAATGGAAATATTTGTGTTTTGGTTTATCATGAAGAGTGTGTGAGTTTTGCTTCAAAATGATTATGGAAATTCAAAATAATGTGTTTGGAAAGAAGTCTCACGAAAAGACCAGTCAAGAAACCCTGACAATACATGTGTTCTGAAGCAAGAAGTGGTGAAAGTTGAAACAAATGCTTATTAATTTGTGAACTTGTGGATGAAATGTATATCCTGTGATGTGCAAAAACTGAAGAAACAATAATGTACCAGTGTCGAATACAAATGAATGACAAATTACATATCATGTCCCATAGGAGTCTATTTGCATTGATGTTAGACTGGGTCAGTTACTGTAGAATAATTAGGATTTGTATGCACCATTCACTGAAGTTAGTTTTCAGTACTAGGAAACAAATATGTATTTCAGGTGGATGAATATTTCTGATTATCATCTTGTGAAAAGTGGATTATAAATCCACATACATGAACATGAATGAATTTAGAGAGTGTATATTAGACACATATATTTCATATTTTGAAAAATTTGGAGAGTATATCTATATCTATATCTATATCTATACACACACACACACACACACACACACACACCCACACAACTCACAGACATTAAAAAGTACCAATATAAATGCCAATCGAAATTCATCAGTAAATATGTATCATCCACAAATGCAAAAATATTGATTTTACTGAACATGAGTTAATGTATAATGTTGTTCTACTAGGACGCTCTCCTATAAGTTGAATTTTCATTTCCAACAGCATTTAGGAGGAGTGAACTCTTCTCACAATTTGTATCTGCCAAGACAGCCACCTCACAAAAATGTACGTGTGATACCTGGTAGGATTCTATATATGCATATAAATATACGTGTGTGAAGAGTCTACAGAAAAAGGAAACAAGAATTCACATATTTGTGAAGTTTAAAACACATGGAGAATATTTCAAATAAATTTGACTAGATTTATAACTCCTACCTTATATAATGCAAATGTCAAGTCCAACTATACAACATGTCTCCTCTGAAGTACTTGTATTTCTACTGTGTTGGGTTAATTTTCTCCATTATATTAGGATGAATAGTCTGAGTCTACTAGGTATGGGTTAGTGTCAGGGATTCAGTATTTCGAATGGAAAATTGGAAAATGAATCCAATGTGTATGTAAATATATGCTGCACAAATATCCTCCCGCTCTCATCCAGAACAATGCCTTGACATTACCTTCACCCCAAGTAAGACACAATTAGAGGAGAAGAGTTACAAAATCAGTGAATACATATCTGGAATGGAAAATGCTCAGGAGTTCACAACCTTGGAAGTGGTAGAGGAGTTTCCAAAACTAAGGGACAGGGTAAACACTCCACAAACATGGAGCTCTGCTGGCCTAAAAACTTTTTGAGAAACTGCCTCTGAGCTTCCACACTTGAAATATATGTTGTTTTCAGGAGATTTGGCTTCCTCTGTAGTGAGAACATCAAAGCTGGGTCTGCATCTATGTGACCTGGAGGACATGGTTTCTTATTTTCCAATGAACAAGATGAAGCAGTGCTGAATCCTCTCTTTGTAGGTAAACTGAGGCCACTGGGGACTAAGTGTCTCCCCGTGTGGACTGTGAAGCCATTTGGTCCTCTTCCACTTTTTGTGGTGTTTTTGCTGCTGCACTGTGAGTTTGGTATTTGTTTCACGAAATACTAGGAGCTAAACTGGGACACAGTGCTGGAGGGAGTTCTGTCACGTGTGGTGGGTCAGGGTCTGCAAGAGAATGCACCAACTAGGCTCCTATCTCTCACAGCTTGCCCCATTGCCCCCTTGTCCATATCAACCTGATTCTTAATTTTCCTCTGAAAACTCTCCATATAACAAGATGCCTTTACATATAAGGGTCTGTTGGCTGCACCATGTCAGTTACAAGCCATTTGGAATCCAATGGTAGATCCACATGGCCCTACCACGGATGTTTTAGCAAACACCTCCCCACCACTGCTCTAGACCCACTACTCAGCAGGCTCCAAATTTCTGGCATCTCTGTTCTACACCATTTTCATGAAACTCAGTAAATCAAGGCACTGTCTGGTATACTCATGATCAGCAACAGGACATCCAATGTTTCTCCAGTGCCACCTGGTCATAGGAATTTCAAAAATTTCATGGTATTTATCTAGCCATTTTTCAAGCATGAAGTTGGAGGCACTGTGGGTTTCAGTTCATTCAGCAAACATTAAATGGTGAGGAAGCTCATTTCAATGAAATCTCTGGAGAACTCTCACAGGCATGGCTTCCCAAAGAGTGGACAAAAGGTCACATTAGGCCAGGCCCATTGAGGTCTACAATGTGAGGTCCATGTGTGTTTTGACTCTCAACGATGGCTGCCATTTCTTTAAGAATAAAATCATGTGATATCCTTGCTGAGATTCCCAGGCCTCTGTGGAAATCCACCCGGGGCCTAGGTCTCAGTTTCCAAGAGCGACTTTCATGCGTGGCCTCTTAAAATCCCAACAAAATTCATGGCAATGCTTCTCTGAGTTCAGTTCCAAAACCCAGTCTCTAAGGGGAATCACACCAGAGTTCAAGCCCACGTGGACCCAGTCATTTTTTCCAATGCCACACAAATGACCAAAATTAAAACCAAAACACTCCCACATGGCCCTCATCTTATTTCATATAGTCAATCATCTTAACCTCTGGCTGTAGGTTTCCATGAGGGGCGCAGCCCAAGACAGTGTCCAAAATCAGCTCGTTTGCCCCTCATTTGTCTAAAGTCAGGGTAGCTTGGACACCGTTTCTGTGAACCAGGAGTGAACAAATAAGCCTGCCATTAATACTTCTGTGTTTCTCCAATTTGAGGCCTACTGATTTTAGGTATCGATTCTTTAGGTGATTTAGAGTCATGCGAAAACACAAGCACCTCTGCAGGGCTTTGAAGAACTCATTTGACCCAAAGAATCCCTATTGTCATTTGATGGAGTGCAGGAACCTAACAGAGGAAGGCAAGAGACTTCATCCACAATGAATGAAATTTTTTGCCATTTTGGTTTTGGAAGCTCACATGGGATCATTCTTAAGATCCATCAGGTGCTGAGAATCTAAGTCACAGCCACACACAGGCCCAAGAGGCTGATAAAGACACATCCCTTTCCAAAGCAATTAAGCAAAGAGCCACAGGTGAGGCCCATTCATTTCCATTTGAAAACTGTTTTCTTCAGGCTTCACAAAGGGGTGGCCTGAGGCAAAGACCTTCCTGACATTCAGTGCAACACAACAATAAGTAAGCAAAAGGCCCAAAGCAGGGTTTCTGCACTGAGACTTTCCTGGTCACACTGATATCTGAGTTTTCTGAGATGCTCGCCATTCTCTTCAGCTATCCAGTACATGGCCATGTCACAGAGCTTGGAGGTGGTACATATTTTGGACACAAATCCATGAGCCTATTCTGGAGAGTGGCCAGAATTCAGGAAGAAAACTACAACTTAGAAAGATAGCAGGTGTTGCACATCGATAAGACAAGCTGCAGTCCATTCATATATTGGGCATGGGAAGATTTATACTAGACAGGACACATCCATTAATGCATTCTCTTTTCTAATGTCTACAACAACGGACACAGTGGGATACACAGAAACAGAAACACTCGCCGTGTCAAATGACTTACTAGAAACTGTCCACTCCAAACCAAACAAACCGCCTTTTCTATCTATTCTCAGAACATGAGACAAAACAACAAACCCACACCCACTCCCACAAAGGCACCTCCTTCCCCCAAGTAGGTCTGTGACTATCCGGAGTGTCCTCTGACTGGTGGGCCATACTATGTTCCCCCGAAATGGCCTGTCTTCTCTCAGATCTTGTTTCCTTGACCAACTCTGTGAAGATGTCAGGAAAAAGTGGATAGCCACTACCTGTTTTCTCAGGAACGGTCCATCTTCAGAGCTCTCCTGGCATTTGGCCATCCTCACATCATTAGGTACCAAGAAAACTGACTCTGTCCTTGGTAAATCCAAACAAGTGAGCCCACTGGGACTGGGACTGGGACTGCCTCTGGGTGCCTGGCTTCTTGGATACCAAGTTCAGAGAGTTCCATCACCAAGGAAATGAGGTATGTCACATTCTTTGGAACTGAATGAGGTCACTGCCTTGGCAACCACTTTGTCCTAACAGTTGCTTCCAAGGGTTACATAAGATGGAGGTTGCCCCTACTTCCTGTGACACTTTCATAAGGTAGAATGTATATCACCATTGGCACCCGGGAACAGCTCTCCACTCATCCCTGGTTCGGTCCATCTTCTGTACAATAAGAAAAGAGAGAGGCAGATTCGGACACATCCCTTCATCCTGACCAGGTTGTTTGCCATGGAAGATGACTTTTGCTCTCTCAGGTGCTTCATACCTCCCTAGAACTTCTCCAGGTATCATTTGTGCATGGACATTTGAGGTTCTCATCAGGTGGAAGGTCCCCAACTTTCCTGTATTGTAAGAACCACTCTGTCCCTGATCTTCTGTAAAATGATTGAGGGAACAGTGTATACTTGGGGTTAAAAACAGGTTTGATTTGGGTTACGAGTGATTCTGTGTGATGAATAATGGTATTGGGAACCTGCAATATTTACAAGAATATAGAGGTGAAATATAAGTAGGAAAACAGAAATCTAGGTATGATTTGAAGCCCAGAAGGGTTTTGCCCTTGATTGGGATACTTAGCTTTGAATGATGTTCTGCAAAGGTGCCTCAGATAATTCGATATACAATGGCATAGGACCTTGTACATTGGATGATTGAATTTAGAAGAGAACATCCAGTCAAAAAGGGATATTCAGTAGGATTAGGAAGATAGTCTGTAGGTTTAGGAAGAAGAGTGAGTATAGGATTTGGACCAAAAGTTCTTTAGCAATAGACTTTCGGTTGTTGAGTGAATATAAATGTCAGCACATATGAAGAGTCAATCACTATGTTGAACTGGGGAAAATATGTAGAAAAGCAGATATCAATGGAAACATTACGAAATCAGGCAAAGTATAAAGTGAGTGATAGAATTAGACATTTTCAACAGGGTTGAGTTTGAATATATAAATTAGGAAAAAAACAAATATGTAGTCACCAATAGGATTGACAATTGACAGCATTAGGCAACCTGGACATGGATTTTTTTAGAAATCCATGTTCACTTTCCATTTAGGCTTTGGTACAATCATAATTGTGACCTTTCCATTTTTTGTCCAGAATATTACTGTGATAATGAGGTGACATGAGTATTTCTTTCACCATTTCTGGGAGCAATATATTGAAGATGTAAAATGAGAATCAGGGGTACAAAGAGGTGTACCCTGTTTCTAGGAACATAGAGAAAAAGCATGAATAGACCATACTGTGAATAAATAATATAACTTTTTTGAACTTTAAATAATGAATTGAACTGATATCTGAAAATTAAAGGAAATCGTATATTGATATACAATCATTCATTCCAACCAGGTATATATGTAATGGAAATATTTGTGTTTAGGTTTATCATGAAGAGTGTGTGAGTTTTGCTTCAAAATGATTATGGAAATTCAAAATAATGTGTTTGGAAAGAAGTCTCATGAAAAGACCAGTCAAGAAACCCTGACAATACATGTGTTCTGAAGCAAGAAGTGGTGAAAGTTGAAACAAATGCTTATTAATTTGTGAACTTGTGGATGAAATGTATATCCTGTGATGTGCAAAAACTGAAGAAACAATAATGTACCAGTGTCGAATACAAATGAATGACAAATTACATATCATGTCCCATAGGAGTCTACTTGCATTGATGTTAGACTGGGTCAGTTACTGTAGAATAATTAGGATTTGTATGCACCATTCACTGAAGTTAGTTTTCAGTACTAGGAAACAAATATGTATTTCATGTGGATGAATATTTCTGATTATCATCTTGTGAAAAGTGGATTATAAATCCACATACATGAACATGAATGAATTTAGAGAGTGTATATTAGACACATATATTTCATATTTTGAAAAATTTGGAGAGTATATCTATATCTATATCTATATCTATACACACACACACACACACACACACACACACAACTCACAGACATTAAAAAAGTACCAATATAAATGCCAATCGAAATTCATCAGTAAATATGTATCATCCACAAATGCAAAAATATTTATTTTACTGAACATGAGTTAATGTATAATGTTGTTCTACTAGGACGCTCTCCTATAAGTTGAATTTTCATTTCCAACAGCATTTAGGAGGAGTGACCTCTTCTCACAATTTGTATCTGCCAAGACAGCCACCTCACAAAAATGTACGTGTGATACCTGGTAGGATTCTATATATGCATATAAATATACGTGTGTGAAGAGACTACAGAAAAAGGAAACAAGAATTCACATATTTGTTAAGTTTAAAACACATGGAGAATATTTCAAATAAATTTGACTAGATTTATAACTCCTACCTTATATAATGCAAATGTCAAGTCCAACTATACAACATGTCTCCTCTGAAGTACTTGTATTTCTAATGTGTTGGGTAAATTTTCTCCATTATATTACGATGAATAGTCTGAGTCTACTAGGTATGGGTTAGTGTCAGGGATTCAGTATTTCGAATGGAAAATTGGAAAATGAATCCAATGTGTATGTAAATATATGCTGCACAAATATCCTCCCGCTCTCATGCAGAACAATGCCTTGACATTACCTTCACCCCAAGTAAGACACAATTAGAGGAGAAGAGTTACAAAATCAGTGAATACATATCTGGAATGGAAAATGTTCAGGAGTTCACAACCTTGGAAGTGGTAGAGGAGTTTCCAAAACTAAGGGACAGGGTAAACACTCCACAAACATGGAGCTCTGCTGGCCTAAAAACTTTTTGAGAAACTGCCTCTGAGCTTCCACACTTGAAATATATGTTGTTTTCAGGAGATTTGGCTTCCTCTGTAGTGAGAACATCAAAGCTGGGTCTGCATCTATGTGACCTGGAGGACATGGTTTCTTATTTTCCAATGAACAAGATGAAGCAGTGCTGAATCCTCTCTTTGTAGGTAAACTGAGGCCACTGGGGACTAAGTGTCTCCCCGTGTGGACTGTGAAGCCATTTGGTCCTCTTCCACTTTTTGTGGTGTTTTTGCTGCTGCACTGTGAGTTTGGTATTTGTTTCACGAAATACTAGGAGCTAAACTGGCACACAGTGCTGGAGGGAGTTCTGTCACGTGTGGTGGGTCAGGGTCTGCAAGAGAATGCACCAACTAGGCTCCTATCTCTCACAGCTTGCCCCATTGCCCCCTTGTCCATATCAACCTGATTCTTAATTTTCCTCTGAAAACTCTCCATATAACAAGATGCCTTTACATATAAGGGTCTGTTGGCTGCACCATGTCAGTTACAAGCCATTTGGAATCCAATGGTAGATCCACATGGCCCTACCACGGATGTTTTAGCAAACACCTCCCCACCACTGCTCTAGACCCACTACTCAGCAGGCTCCAAATTTCTGGCATCTCTGTTCTACACCATTTTCATGAAACTCAGTAAATCAAGGCACTGTCTGGTATACTCATGATCAGCAACAGGACATCCAATGTTTCTCCAGTGCCACCTGGTCATAGGAATTTCAAAAATTTCATGGTATTTATCTAGCCATTTTTCAAGCATGAAGTTGGAGGCACTGTGGGTTTCAGTTCATTCAGCAAACATTAAAAGGTGAGGAAGCTCATTTCAATGAAATCTCTGGAGAACTCTCACAGGCATGGCTTCCCAAAGAGTGGACAAAAGGTCACATTAGGCCAGGCCCATTGAGGTCTACAATGTGAGGTCCATGTGTGTTTTGACTCTCAACGATGGCTGCCATTTCTTTAAGAATAAAATCATGTGATATCCTTGCTCAGATTCCCAGGCCTCTGTGGAAATCCACCCCGGGCCTAGGTCTCAGTTTCCAAGAGCGACTTTCATGCGTGGCCTCTTAAAATCCCAACAAAATTCATGGCAATGCTTCTCTGAGTTCAGTTCCAAAACCCAGTCTCTAAGGGGAATCACACCAGAGTTCAAGCCCACGTGGACCCAGTCATTTTTTCCAATGCCACACAAATGACCAAAATTAAAACCAAAACACTCCCACATGGCCCTCATCTTATTTCATATAGTCAATCATCTTAACCTCTGGCTGGAGTTTTCCATGAGGGGCGCAGCCCAAGACAGTGTCCAAAATCAGCTCGTTTGCCCCTCATTTGTCTAAAGTCAGGGTAGCCTGGACACCGTTTCTGTGAACCAGGAGTGAACAAATAAGCCTGCCGTTAATACTTCTGTGTTTCTCCAATTTGAGGCCTACTGATTTTAGGTATCGATTCTTTAGGTGATTTAGAGTCATGCGAAAACACAAGCACCTCTGCAGGGCTTTGAAGAACTCATTTGACCCAAAGAATCCCTATTGTCATTTGATGGAGTGCAGGAACCTAACAGAGGAAGGCAAGAGACTTCATCCACAATGAATGAAATTTTTTGCCATTTTGGTTTTGGAAGCTCACATGGGATCATTCTTAAGATCCATCAGGTGCTGAGAATCTAAGTCACAGCCACACACAGGCCCAAGAGGCTGATAAAGACACATCCCTTTCCAAAGCAATTAAGCAGAGAGCCACAGGTGAGGCCCATTCATTTCCATTTGAAAACTGTTTTCTTCAGGCTTCACAAAGGGGTGGCCTGAGGCAAAGACCTTCCTGACATTCAGTGCAACACAACAATAAGTAAGCAAAAGGCCCAAAGCAGGGTTTCTGCACTGAGACTTTCCTGGTCACACTGATATCTGAGTTTTCTGAGATGCTCGCCATTCTCTTCAGCTATCCAGTACATGGCCATGTCACAGAGCTTGGAGGTGGTACATATTTTGGACACAAATCCATGAGCCTATTCTGGAGAGTGGCCAGAATTCAGGAAGAAAACTACAACTTAGAAAGATAGCAGGTGTTGCACATCGATAAGACAAGCTGCAGTCCATTCATATATTGGGCATGGGAAGATTTATACTAGACAGGACACATCCATTAATGCATTCTCTTTTCTAATGTCTACAACAACGGACACAGTGGGATACACAGAAACAGAAACACTCGCCGTGTCAAATGACTTACTAGAAACTGTCCACTCCAAACCAAACAAACCGCCTTTTCTATCTATTTTCAGAACATGAGACCAAACAACAAACCCACACCCACTCCCACAAAGGCACCTCCTTCCCCCAAGTACGTCTGTGACTATCTGGAGTGTCCTCTGACTGGTGGGCCATACTATGTTCCCCTGAAATGGCCTGTCTTCTCTCAGATCTTGTTTCCTTGACCAACTCTGTGAGGATGTCAGGAAAAAGTGGTTAGCCACTACCTGTTTTCTCAGGAAAGGTCCATCTTCAGAGCTCTCCTGGCATTTGGCCATCCTCACATCATTAGGTACCAAGAAAACTGACTCTGTCCTTGGTAAATCCAAACAAGTGAGCCCACTGGGACTGGGACTGGGACTGCCTCTGGGTGCCTGGCTTCTTGGATACCAAGTTCAGAGAGTTCCATCACAAAGGAAATGAGGTATGTCACATTCTTTGGAACTGAATGAGGTCACTGCCTTGGCAACCACTTTGTCCTAACAGTTGCTTCCAAGGGTAACATAAGATGGAGGTTGCCCCTACTTCCTGTGACACTTTCATAAGGTAGAATGTATATCACCATTGGCACCCGGGAACAGCTCTCCACTCAGCCCTGGTTTGGTCCATCTTCTGTACAATAAGAAGAGAGAGAGGCAGATTCAGACACATCCCTTCATCCTGACCAGGTTGTTTGCCATGGAAGATGACTTTTGCTCTCTCAGGTGCTTCATACCTGCCTACAACTTCTCCAGGTATCATTTGTGCATGGACATTTGAGGTTCTCATCAGGTGGAAGGTCCCCAACTTTCCTGTATTGTAAGAACCACTCTGTCCCTGCTCTTCTGTAAAATGATTGAGGGAACAGTGTATACTTGGGGTTAAAAACAGGTTTGATTTGGGTTACGAGTGATTCTGTGTGATGAATAATGGTATTGGGAACCTGCAATATTTACAAGAATATAGAGGTGAAATATAAGTAGGAAAACAGAAATCTAGGTATGATTTGAAGCCCAGAAGCGTTTTGCCCTTGATTGGGATACTTAGCTTTGAATGATGTTCTGCAAAGATGCCTCAGATAATTCGATATACAATGGCATAGGACCTTGTACATTGGATGATTGAATTTAGAGAGAACATCCAGTCAAAAAGGGATATTCAATAGGATTAGGAAGATAGTCGGTAGGTTTAGGAAGAAGAGTGAGTATATAATTTGGACCAAAAGTTCTTTAGCAATAGACTTTCGGTTGTTGAGTGAATGTAAATGTCAGCACATATGAAGAGTCAGTCACTATGTTGAACTGGGGAAAATATGTAGAAAAGCAGATATCAATAGAAATATTAGGAAATCAGGCAAAGTATAAAGTGAGTGATAGAATTAGACATTTTCAACAGGGTTGAGTTTGAATATATAAATTAGGAAAAAAACAAATATGTAGTCACCAATAGGATTGACAATTGACAGCATTAGGCAACCTGGACATGGATGTTTTTAGAAATCCATGTTCACTTTCCATTTAGGCTTTGGTACAATCATAAGTGTGACCTTTCCATTTTTTGTCCAGAATATTACTGTGATAATTAGGTGACATGATTATTTCTTTCACCATTTCTGGGAGCAATATATTGAAGATGTAAAATGAGAATCGGGGTTACAAAGAGGTGTACCCTGTTTCTAGGAATATAGAGAAAAAGCATGAATAGACCATACTGTGAATAAATAATATAACTTTTTTGAACTTTAAATAATGAACTGAACTGATATCTGAAAAATTAAAGGAAATCGTATATTGATATACAATCATTCATTCCAACCAGGTATATATGTAATGGAAATATTTGTGTTTTGGTTTATCATGAAGAGTGTGTGACGTTTGCTTCAAAATGATTATGGAAATTCAAAATAATGTGTTTGGAAAGAAGTCTCATGAAAAGACCAGTCAAGAAACCCTGACAATACATGTGTTCTGAAGCAAGAAGTGGTGAAAGTTGAAACAAATGCTTATTAATTTGTGAACTTGTGGATGAAATGTATATCCTGTGATGTGCAAAAACTGAAGAAACAATAATGTACCAGTGTCGAATACAAATGAATGACAAATTACATATCATGTCCCATAGGAGTCTACTTGCATTGATGTTAGACTGGGTCAGTTACTGTAGAATAATTAGGATTTGTATGCACCATTCACTGAAGTTAGTTTTCAGTACTAGGAAACAAATATGTATTTCAGGTGGATGAATATTTCTGATTATTATCTTGTGAAAAGTGGATTATAAATCCACATACATGAACATGAATGAATTTAGAGAGTGTATATTAGACACATATATTTCATATTTTGAAAAATTTGGAGAGTATATCTATATCTATATCTATATCTATACACACACACACACACACACACACACACACACACACACACAACTCACAGACATTAAAAAGTACCAATATAAATGCCAATCGAAATTCATCAGTAAATATGTATCATCCACAAATGCAAAAATATTTATTTTACTGAACATGAGTTAATGTATAATGTTGTTCTACTAGGACGCTCTCCTATAGGTTGAATTTTCATTTCCAACAGCATTTAGGAGGAGTGAACTCTTCTCACAATTTGTATCTGCCAAGACAGCCACCTCACAAAAATGTACGTGTGATACCTGGTAGGATTCTATATATGCATATAAATATACATGTGTGAATTGGCTACAGAAAAGGGAAACAAGAATTCACATATTTGTTAAGTTTAAAAACACATGAGAATATTTCAATTAAAATTTGACTAGATTTATAACTCCTACCTTATATAATGGAAATGTCAAGTCCAACTATAAATAATGTCTCTGGAGAACCTTTGGATGTCCTGTTGTTTATCATGAGTATACTAGACAGTGCCTTGATTGACTGTGTTTCATGAAAATGATCTAGAACAGACATGCCAGTAAGTTGGTGCCTGCTGAGTAGTGTGCCTAGAGCAGTGGTGTGTATGTGTGTCATAATACATCTCTGATGTGGCCATATGGATTTGCCATTGGCTTCCAAATGGCTTGTGACAGACATGGTGAGGCCAGCAGACACTAATATGTAAGGGCGTCTTGTTATATGGAGAGCTTTCATGGCAATGTTAAGAATCAGGTTGCAATAGACAAGGGAAAAAGCTATGTGGGATAGAAGCCTGGTTGGTGCATTCTCCTGCAGACCCTGACCCACCACATGTGGCAGAACTCCATCCAGCACTGTGTCCCTTTTGAACTCCTTGTATTTCGTGAAGCAAATACCAAACTACCAATGCAGGAGAAAGAAAAACCATGAAAAAGTGGAGGATGACCAAATGGCTTCACAGCCCAGATGGGGAGAGACTTAGCACGCACTGGTCACATTTTACTTAAAAGAGAGAATTCACCACTGCTGCCTCATGTTCATTAGAAAATAAGAAACCATGTCCTCCAGGTCACATAGAATCAGACCCAGCTTTGATGGTCTCACGACAAAGGAAGCTAAAGCTCCTGAAAACAACATATATTTCAAGTGCCCAACCTCAGAGGCAGTTTATCAAGAAGTCCTTTAGGCCAGCAGAGCTCCATGTTTGTGGAGTTTTTAACCTGTCACTTACTTATGGAAACTTCTCTACCACATCCAAGGTTGTGAACTCCTGAGCATTTTCCATTCCAGTTATATATTCACAGATTTTATAACTCTTCTCCACTAATTGTGTCTTACTTGGGGTGAAGGTAATGTCAAGGCATTGTTCTGGATGAGAGAGGGAAAATATTTTGTGTAGCACATATTTGATAGACATTGGATTCTTTTTCCTATTTTCCATTCAAAATACTGAATCCCTGACACTAACACATACCCTACTAGACTCTGACTACTAATCCTAATATGATGGAGAAAAATAACCCAAATAGAACAGAAATACAAGCAGGTCAGAGGAGGCATGGTGTATTTTTGAACTTTTCTTTTGCATAATAAATGGTAGGTGTTATAAATCTAGTGAATTTTTATTTGGAATAGTTTTCATGTGTTTTTAAAATTAACAAATATGTGAATCCCTGCCTCCCTTTCTCTCTAGCCTATACAGCACATGTATTTTTATATGTACATATAGAATCCTACCTGGTATCACACGTACATTTTTGTGAGGTTGCTGACTCGGCAGATATAAATTGTGTGAAGAGACTACCCCTCTTAAACGCTGTTGGAACTAAAAATTCAACCTATGGGTGAGCTTCCTAGTACAACAACATTATACATAATTTCATGTTCAGTAAAGTATATATTTTTGCATCAGTAGATGTTATATATTTCATTATAAATTTCATTTGGCATATATTGCTACTTTTTTATGTTTCTCTGTGTGTTTTTCTGGTATATATATATATATATATATATATATATATATATATATATACTCTCCTGATTTATCAAAACATGAAATATATGTGTCTTATATACACTCTCTACATTCATACATTCATTCATGTTCATGCATGAGGAAATATAATCAACTTTTCTCAAGATTATTATTGGAAATATTCATCCACCTGAAATACATATTTGTTTCCTTGTACTGACAACTCACTTCTGTGAATGGTGCATACAAATCCTAATAATTCTACAGTATCTGACCCAGTTTAACATCAATGCAAGTAGATTCCTATGGGACATGATGTGTATTTTGACGTTCATTTATATTCCACACTGCTACATTAATATTTCTGCAGTTTTTGCACATCATAGGATATATATTTCATCCACAAGTTCACAACTTTATAGGTATTTTTTCACTTTTAATCATTTCCTGCTTCAGAACACATGTATTCCTCCCGGTTTCTTGACTGGTCTTTTCATGAGACTTCTCTGCAAACACATTTTTTTAAATTTCATAATCAGTTTTGAAGCAAAACTCACACACTTTTCATGATAAACCATAAATCTAATATCACCATTAGATGCATAACTGTTTGGAATGGATGATTGTATATCAATATTAGGTTTCCTCTATATTTTCAGAAATCAATTCAATCCATTATTTAAAGTTCGAACCAGTTATATTATTTATTCACAGTATGGTCTATTCATGCATTATCTCTATATTCATAGGCACAAGGTACACCTATTTGTACCCCCAATTAATTTATACGTCTTCAAAATATTGCTTTCCTACATATTTTACCCAGTTCATCATTGTGACTGACTCTTCACATGTGCTGACATTTACATTCACTCTCTACCTGAAACCCTATTGCTAAAGAACTTTTGGTCCAAATCCTATACTCACTCTTTTATCTAAACCCACCGACTATTTTCCTAATCCTACCGAATATCCCTTTTTGACTGGATGTTCTCTTCCACATTCAATCATCCAAATTAGAAGGTCCTATGCCATAGTATATTGATTTAACTGAGACAACTGTGCAGGACATAAATCAATGCTAAGTATCCCAATCAAGGGCCCAATGCCCTTCTGGGCTTCAAAACTTACCTAGATTTCTGTTTTCATACTTATATTTCACCTATATATTCTTATAAATATCGCAGGTTCCTAATACAAATATTCATTCCAGAGAATGATTCCTAACCCAAATTGAACATGTTATTAACCCTAACCATACACTTTTCCCTCAATCTAATTTTACAGAAGAGCAGGGACAGAGTTGGTCTTACAATACAGGAATATAGGCGATCTTCCAGCTGCTGAAAACCTAAAAGGTCCATGCTGAAATGATCCTTGGAGAAGATGTAGGCAGCTATGAAGGACATGAGAGAGCAAAAGTCATCTTCCATGGCAAACAACCTGGTCAGGTTGATGGGATGTGTCTGAATTAGCCTCTCTCTTCCTAATGTAGAGAAGATGGACCAAACCATGCCTGTGTGGAGAGCTGTTCCCCGGTGCCTATGGTTGATATACCATTCTAACATATGAATGAGTCACAGCAAGTAGAGGCAGCCTCCATCTTTTGGGAACCATGTAAGCAACTGTTAAAACAAAGTGGTTTCCAAGGCAGTGACTTCATTCAGATCTTGAAGAAAGTGACATCACCTTACAGTTTTGGTAATGAAAGTCTGTGATCTTGGGATCCAGGAAACCAGGCACACAGAGTCAAACCCACTCCATGTCCCAGTGGGCTAACTTGTTTGGATTTAACAAGACAGAGTTACTCTTTCTTTGTACCTACTGATGTGAGGACAGCCAAATGCCTGGAAACTATGAAGACTGGCCTTTCCAGAGAAAGCAGGTAGTTTCTCACCATGGGCTCCTGACAACTTCACAGAGTTGGCCAAAGAGAACAGATTGGAGACAGGACACGCCATTTTGGGGGAACATAGTATGGCCCACAAGTCAGAGGACACTCCGGATAGTCACAGACCTACTTGGGGAAAGGAGGTGACTTTTTGGGTGTGAGTGTGAGTTTGTGGTTTTGTCTCATGGTCTGAGAATAGTTAGGAAAGCTGGTTTGTTTGTTTTGGAGTGGACTGTGTCTAGTAAGTCCTTTGACAAGGTGAGTGTTTCTGTGTCTATATATCATACTGTGTCCGTGATTGTAGACATTAGAAAAGAGAATGCATCAATGGATGTGTCCTGTCTACAAGAAAGCTTCAAAGCATTCATCCTGTGCAATTAATGAATGGACTGCAGGTTGCCGTATGGATGGGCAACTCCTGCCATCTTTCTAAATTCCTGTTTTCTTCCTGAATTCTGGACACTCTCCAGAATACGCTCATGATTTTGTGTCCAAGATATGTACCACCTCCATCTCTGTGACATGGCCATGTACTGGATAGCTGAAGGGAATGGCGAGTATCTCAGAAAACTCAGATATCAGTATGCCCAAGAAAGTCTCAGTGGAGAAACCCTGCTTTGGGCCTTTTGCTTACCTATTCTGTTGCCCTGAATGTCACGAAGGTCTTTGCCTCAGGCCACACTTTGTGAAGCCTGCAGAAAATAGTTTTCAAATGGAAAAGAATGGTCATTACCTGTGCCTCTTTGCTTAATTGCTTTGGAAATGGATGTTTCTGAATCAGCCTCTCAGCCCTATGTGAGGCTGTGGCTTAGATTCACAGCACATGATGGGTCTAAAGAAAAATCCCATGTGTGCATCCAAAACCAAAATGGACAAAAGAACTGTCAGAGTGGTTCTTACAATACAGGAAAGTTGGGGACCTTCCACCTGATGAGAACCTCAAATGTCCATGCACAAATGATACCTGGAGAAGTTGTAGGCAGGTATGAAGCACCTGAGAGAGCAAAAGTCATCTTCCATGGCAAACAACCTGGTCAGGATGAAGGGATGTGTCTGAATCTGAATCTCTCTGTTCTTATTGTAGAGAAGATGGACCTAACCAGGCCTGAGTGGAGAGCTGTTCCCGGGTGCCAATGGTTGATATACATTCTACCTTATGAAAGTGTCACAGGAAGTAGGGGCAACCTCCATCTTATGTTACCCTTGGAAGCAACTGTTAGGACAAAGTGGTTGCCAAGGCAGTGACCTCATTCATTTCCAAAGAATGTGACATACCTCATTTCCTTGGTGATGGAACTCTCTGAACTTGGTATCCAAGAAGCCAGGCACCCAGAGGCAGTCCCAGTCCCAGTCCCAGTGGGCTCACTTGTTTGGATTTACCAAGGACAGAGTCAGTTTTCTTGGTACCTAATGATGTGAGGATGGCCAAATGCCAGGAGAGCTCTGAAGATGGACTTTTCCTGAGAAAACAGGTAGTGGCTAACCACTTTTTCCTGACATCTTCACAGAGTTGGTCAAGGAAAGAATGTCTGAGAGAAGACAGGCCATTTCGGGGGAACATAGTATGGCCCACCAGTCAGAGGACACTCCGGATAGTCACAGACCTACTTGGGGCAAGGAGATGCCTTTGTGGGAGTGGGTGTGGGTTTGTTGTTTTGTCTCATGTTCTGAGAATAGATAGGATAGGCGGTTTGTTTGGTTTGGAGTGGACAGTTTCTAGTAAGTCATTTGACACGGCGAGTGTTTCTGTTTCTGTGTATCCCACTGTGTCTGTTGTTGTAGACATTACAAAAGAGAATGCATTAATGGATGTGTCCTGTCTAGTATAAATCTTCCCATAATTCATCCTGCCCAATATATGAATGGACTGCAGCTTGTCTTATCGATGTGCAACACCTGCTATCTTTCTAAGTTGTTGTTTTCTTCCTGAATTCTGGCCACTCTCCAGAATAGGCTCATGGATTTGTGTCCAAAATATGTACCACTGCCAAGCTCTGTGACATGGCCATGTACTGGATAGCTGAAGAGAATTGCGAGCATCTCAGAAAACTCAGATATCAGTGTGACCAGAAAAATCTCAGTGCAGAAACCCTGCTTTGGGCCTTTTGCTTACTTATTGTTGTGTTGCACTGAATGTCAGGAAGGTCTTTGCCTCATGCCACCCCTTTGTGAAGCCTGAAGAAAACAGTTTTCAAATGGAAATGAATGGGCCTCACCTGTGGCTCTTTGCTTAATTGCTTTGGAAAGAGATGTGTCTTTATCAGCCTTTGGACCTGTGTGTGGCTGTGACTTAGATTCTCAGCACCTGATAGATCTTAAGAATGATCCCATGTGAGCTTCCAAAACCAAAATGGCAAAAAATATCATTCATTGTGGATGAAGTCTCTTGCCTTCCTCTGTTAGGTTCCTGCACTCCGTCAAATGAGAATAGGGATTCTTTGGGTCAAATGAGTTCTTCAAAGCCCTGCAGAGGTGCTTGTGTTTTCACATGACTCTAAATCACCTAAAGAATTGATACCTAAAATCAGTAGGCCTGAAATTGGAGAAACAAAGAAATATTAAAGGCAGGCTTATTTGTTCACTCCTGGTTCACAGAAACGGTGTCCAGGCTACCCTGACTTTAGGCAAATGAGGGGCAAAGGAGCTGATTTTGGACACTGCCTTGGGCTGCGCCCCTCATGGAAACCTCCAGCCAGAGGTTAAGATGATTGACTATATGGAATAAGATGAGGGCCATGTGGGAGTGTTTTGGTTTTGATTTTGGTAATTTGTGTGGCATTGGAAAAAATGACTGGGTACACGTGGGCTTGAACTCTGGTGTGATTCCCCTTAGAGACTGGATTTTGGAAGTGAACTCAGAGAAGCATTGCCATGAATTTTGTTGGGATTTTAAGAGGCCACGCATGAAAGTCGCTCTTGGAAACTGAGACCTAGGCCCCGGGTGGATTTCCACAGAGGCCTGGGAATCTCAGCAAGGATATCACATGATTTTATTCTTAAAGAAATGGCAGCCATAGTTGAGAGTGAAAACACACATGGACCTCACATTGTAGACCTCAATGGGCCTGGCCTAATGTGACCGTTTGCCCACTCTTTGGGAAGCCGTGCCTGTGAGAGTTCTCCAGAGATTTCATTGAAATGAGCTTCCTCACCATTTAATGTTTGCTGAATGAACTGAAACCCACAGTGCCTCCAACTTCATGCTTGAAAAATGGCTAGATAAATACCATGAAATTTTTGAAATTCCTATGACCAGGTGGCACTGGAGAAACATTGGATGTCCTGTTGCTGATCATGAGTATACCAGACAGTGCCTTGATTTACTGAGTTTCATGAAAATGGTGTAGAACAGAGATGCCAGAAATTTGGAGCCTGCTGAGTAGTGGGTCTAGAGCAGTGGTGGGGAGGTGTTTGCTAAAACATCCGTGGTAGGGCCATGTGGATCTACCATTGGATTCCAAATGGCTTGTAACTGACATGGTGCAGCCAACAGACCCTTATATGTAAAGGCATCTTGTTATATGGAGAGTTTTCAGAGGAAAATTAAGAATCAGGTTGATATGGACAAGGGGGCAATGGGGCAAGCTGTGAGAGATAGGAGCCTAGTTGGTGCATTCTCTTGCAGACCCTGACCCACCACACGTGACAGAACTCCCTCCAGCACTGTGTCCCAGTTTAGCTCCTAGTATTTCGTGAAACAAATACCAAACTCACAGTGCAGCAGCAAAAACACCACAAAAAGTGGAAGAGGACCAAATGGCTTCACAGTCCACACGGGGAGACACTTAGTCCCCAGTGGCCTCAGTTTACCTACAAAGAGAGGATTCAGCACTGCTTCATCTAGTTCATTGGAAATAAGAAACCATGTCCTCCAGGTCACATAGATTCAGACCCAGCTTTGATGGTCTCATTACAAAGGAAGCCAAATCTCCTGAAAACAACATATATTTCAAGTGCAAAACTCAGTGGCAGTTTCTCAAAAAATTTTTAGGCCAGCAGAGCTCCATGTTTGTGGAGTGTTTACCCTGTCCCTTAGTTTTGGAAACTGCTCTACCACCTCCAAGGTTGTGAACTCCTGAGATTTTCCATTCCAGATATGTATTCACTGATTTTGTAACTCTTCTCCTCTAATTGTGTCTTACTTGGGGTGAAGGTAATGACAAGGCATTGTTCTGGATGAGAGCAGGAGGATATTTGTGCAGCATATATTTACATACACATTGGATTCATTTTCCAATTTTCCATTCGAAATACTGAATCCCTGACACTAACCCATACCTAGTAGACTCAGACTATTCATCCTAATATAATGGAGAAAATTAAAACAACACAATAGAAATACAAGCACTTCAGAGGAGACATGTTGTATTGTTGGACTTGACATTTTCATTATATAAGGGAGGAGTTATAAATCTAGTCAAATTTTAATTGAAATATTCTCCATGTGTTTTTAAACTTAACAAATATGTGAATTCTTGTTTCCCTTTTCTGTAGCCTATTCACACATGTATATTTATATGCATATATAGAATCCTACCAGGTATCACACGTACATTTTTGTGAGGTGGCTGTCTTGGCAGATACAAATTGTGAGAAGAGTTCACCCCTCCTAAATGCTGTTGGAAATGAAAATTCAACCTATAGGAGAGCGTCCTAGTAGAACAACATTATACATTAACTCATGTTCAGTAAAATAAATATTTTTGCATTTGTGGATGATATATATTTACTGATGAATTCGATTGGCATTTATATTGGTACTTTTTAATGTCTGTGAGTGTTGTGTGTGTGTGTTTGTGTTTGTGTGTGTGTATATATAGATATGGATATAGATATAGATATAGATATAGATATACTCTCCAAATTTTTCAAAATATGAAATATATGTGTCTAATATACACTCTCTAAATTCATTCATGTTCATGTATGTGGATTTATAATCCACTTTTCACAAGATGATAATCAGAAATATTCATCCACCTGAAATACATATTTGTTTCCTAGTACTGAAAACTAACTTCAGTGAATGGTGCATACAAATCCTAATTATTCTACAGTAACTGACCCAGTCTAACATCAATGCAAGTAGACTCCTATGGGACATGATATGTAATTTGTCATTCATTTGTATTCGACACTGGTACATTATTGTTTCTTCAGTTTTTGCACATCACAGGATATACATTTCATCCACAAGTTCACAAATTAATAAGCATTTGTTTCAACTTTAACCACTTCTTGCTTCAGAACACGTGTATTGTCAGGGTATTCTTGACTGGTCTTTTCATGAGACTTCTTTCCAAACACATTATTTTGAATTTCCATAATCATTTTGAAGCAAAACTCACACACTCTTTATGATAAACCTAAACACAAATATTTCCATTACATATATACCTGGTTGGAATGAATGATTGTATATCAATATACGATTTCCTTTAATTTTTCAGATATCAGTTCAATTCATTATTTAAAGTTCAAAAAAGTTATATTATTTATTCACAGTATGGTCTATTCATGCTTTTTCTCTATGTTCCTAGAAACAGGGTACACCTCTTTGTACCCCCGATTCTCATTTTACATCTTCAATATATTGCTCCCTGAAATGGTGAAAGAAATACTCATGTCACCTCATTATCACAGTAATATTCTGGACAAAAAATGGAAAGGTCACACTTATGATTGTACCAAAGCCTAAATGGAAAGTGAACATGGATTTCTAAAAACATCCATGTCCAGGTTGCCTAATGCTGTCAATTGTCAATCCTATTGGTGACTACATATTTGTTTTTTTCCTAATTTATATATTCAAACTCAACCCTTTTGAAAATGTCTAATTCTATCACTCACTTTATACTTTGCCTGATTTCGTAATGTTTCTATTGATATCTGCTTTTCTACATATTTTCCCCAGTTCAACATAGTGACTGACTCTTCATATGTGCTGACATTTACATTCACTCAACAACCGAAAGTCTATTGCTAAAGAACTTTTGGTCCAAATCCTATACTCACTCTTCTTCCTAAACCTACCGACTATCTTCCTAATCCTACTGAATATCCCTTTTTGACTGGATGTTCTCTTCTAAATTCAATCATCCAATGTACAAGGTCCTATGCCATTGTATAAGGAATTATCTGAGGCATCTTTGCAGAACATCATTCAAAGCTAAGTATCCCAATCAAGGGCAAAACCCTTCTGGGCTTCAAATCATAACTAGATTTCTGTTTTCCTACTTATATTTCACCTCTATATTCTTGTAAATATTGCAGGTTCCCAATACCATTATTCATCACACAGAATCACTCGTAATCCAAATCAAACCTGTTTTTAACCCCAAGTATACACTGTTCCCTCAATCATTTTACAGAAGAACAGAGACAGAGTGGTTCTTACAATACAGGAAAGTTGGGGACCTTCAACCTGATGAGAACCTCAAATGTCCATGCACAAATGGTACCTGGAGAAGTTGTAGGCAGGTATGAAGCACCTGAGAGAGCAAAAGTCATCTTCCATGGCAAACAACCTGGTCAGGATGAAGGGATGTGTCTGAATCTGCCTCTCTCTCTTCTTATTGTACAGAAGATGGACCAAACCAGGGCTGAGTGGAGAGCTGTTCCCGGGTGCCAATGGTGATATACATTCTACCTTATGAAAGTGTCACAGGAAGTAGGGGCAACCTCCATCTTATGTTACCCTTGGAAGCAACTGTTAGGACAAAGTGGTTGCCAAGGCAGTGACCTCATTCAGTTCCAAAGAATGTGAAATACCTCATTTCCTTGGTGATGGAACTCTCTGAACTTGGTATCCAAGAAGCCAGACACCCAGAGGCAGTCCCAGTCCCAGTCCCAGTGGGCTCACTTGTTTGGATTTACCAAGGACAGAGTCAGTTTTCTTGGTACCTAATGATGTGAGGATGGCCAAATGCCAGGAGAGCTCTGAAGATGGACCTTTCCTGAGAAAACAGGTAGTGGCTAACCACTTTTTCCTGACATCTTCACAGAGTTGGTCAAGGAATCAAGATCTGAGAGAAGACAGGCCATTTCGGGGGAACATAGTATGGCCCACCAGTCAGAGGACACTCCGGATAGTCACAGACGTACTTGGGGGAAGGAGGTGCCTTTGTGGGAGTGGGTGTGGGTTTGTTGTTTTGTCTCATGTTCTGAGAATAGATAGAAAAGATGGTTTGTTTGGTTTGGAGTGGACAGTTTCTAGTAAGTCATTTGACATGGCGAGTGTTTCTCTTTCTGTGTATCCCACTGTGTCCGTTGTTGTAGACATTAGAAAAGAGAATGCATTAATGGATGTGTCCTGTCTAGTATAAATCTTCCCATAATTCATCCTGCCCAATATATGAATGGACTGCAGCTTGTCTTATCAATGTGCAACACCTGCTATCTTTCTAAGTTGTTGTTTTCTTCCTGAATTCTGGCCACTCTCAAGAATAGGCTCATGGATTTGTGTACAAAATATGTACCACCTCCAAGCTCTGTGACATGGCCATGTACTGGATAGCTGAAGAGAATGGCGAGCATCTCAAAAAACTCAGATATCAGTGTGACCAGGAAAGTCTCAGTGCAGAAACCCTGCTTTGGGCCTTTTGCTTACTTATTGTTGTGTTGCACTGAATGTCAGGAAGGTCTTTGCCTCAGGCCACCCCTTTGTGAAGCCTGAAGAAAACAGTTTTCAAACGGAAATGAATGGGCCTCACCTGTGGCTCTTTATCAGCCTCTTGGACCTGTGTGCGGCTGTGACTTAGATTCTCAGCACCTGATGGATCTTAAGAATGATCCCACGTGAGCTTCCAAAACCAAAATGGCAAAAAATATCATTCATTTTGGATGAAGTCTCTTGCCTTCCTCTGTTAGGTTCCTGCACTCCATCAAATGACAATAGGGATTCTTTGGGTCAAATGAGTTCTTCAAAGCCCTGCAGAGGTGCTTGTGTTTTCGCATGACTCTAAATCACCTAAAGAATCGATACCTAAAATCAGTAGGCCTCAAATTGGAGAAACAAAGAAGTATTAACGGCAGGCTTATTTGTTCGCTCCTGTTTCAGAGAAACGGTGTCCAGGCTACCCTGACTTTAGGCAAATGAGGGGCAAACGAGCTGATTTTGGACACTGTCTTGGGCTGCGCCACTCATGGAAACCTCCAGCCAGAGGTTAAGATGATTGACTATATGGAATAAGATGAAGGCCATGTGGGAGTGTTTTGATTTTAATTTTGGTCATTTGTGTTGCATTGGAAAAAATGACTGGGTCCACGTGAGCTTGAACTCTGGTGTGATTCCCCTTAGAGACTGGGTTTTGGAACTGAACTCAGAGAAGCATTGCCATGAATTTTGTTGGGATTTTAAGAGGCCACGCATGAAAGTCGCTCTTGGAAACTGAGACCTAGGCCCCGGGTGGATTTCCACAGAGGCCTGGGAATCTCAGCAAGGATATCACATGATTTTATTCTTAAAGAAATGGCAGCCATAGTTGAGAGTCAAAACACACATGGACCTCACATTGTAGACCTCAATGGGCCTGGCCTAATGTGACCTTTTGTCCACTCTTTGGGAAGCCGTGCCTGTGAGAGTTCTCCAGAGATTTCATTGAAATGAGCTTCCTCACCATTTAATGTTTGCTGAATGAACTGAAACCCACAGTGCCTCCAACTTCATGGTTGAAAAATGGCTAGATAAATACCATGAAATTTTTGAAATTCCTATGACCAGGTGGCACTGGAGAAACATTGGATGTCCTGTTGCTGATCATGAGTATACCAGACAGTGCCTTGATTTACTGAGTTTCATGAAAATGGTGTAGAACAGAGATGCCAGAAATTTGGAGCCTGCTGAGTAGTGGGTCTAGAGCAGTGGTGGGGAGGTGTTTGCTAAAACATCCGTGGTAGGGCCATGTGGATTTACCATTGGATTCCAAATGGCTTGTAACTGACATGGTGCAGCCAACAGACCCTTATATGTAAAGGCATCTTGTTATATGGAGAGTTTTCAGAGGAAAATTAAGAATCAGGTTGATATAGACAAGGGGGCAATGGGGCAAGCTGTGAGAGATAGGAGCCTAGTTGGTACATTCTCTTGCAGACCCTGACCCACCACACATGACAGAACTCCCTCCAGCACTGTGTCCCAGTTTAGCTCCTAGTATTTCGTGAAACAAATACCAAACTCACAGTGCAGCAGCAAAAACACCACAAAAAGTGGAAGAGGACCAAATGGCTTCACAGTCCACACGGGGAGACACTTAGTCCCCAGTGGCCTCAGTTTACCTACAAAGAGAGGATTCAGCACTGCTTCATCTTGTTCATTGGAAAATAAGAAACCATGTCCTCCAGGTCACATAGATGCAGACCCAGCTTTGATGGTCTAACTACAGAGGAAGCCAAATCTCCTGAAAACTACATATATTTCAAGTGTGGAAGCTCAGAGGCAGTTTCTCAAAAAGTTTTTAGGCCAGCAGAGCTCCATGTTTGTGGAGTGTTTACCCTGTCCCTTAGTTTTGGAAACTCCTCTACCACCTCCAAGGTTGTGAACTCCTGAGCATTTTCCATTCCAGATATGTATTCACTGATTTTGTAACTCTTCTCCTCTAATTGTGTCTTACTTGGGGTGAAGGTAATGTCAAGGCATTGTTCTGGATGAGAGCGGGAGGATATTTGTGCAGCATATTTTTACATACACATTGGATTCATTTTCCAAATTTCCATTCGAAGTACTGAATCCCTGACACTAACCCATACCTAGTAGACTCAGACTATTCATCCTAATATAATGGAGAAAATTAGCCCAACACATTAGAAATACAAGTACTTCAGAGGAGACATGTTGTATAGTTGGACTTGACATTTGCATTATATAAGGTAGGAGTTATAAATCTAGTCAAATTTATTTGAAATATTCTCCATGTGTTTTTAAGCTTAACAAATATGTGAATTCTTATTTCCCTTTTCTGTAGCCTATTCACACATGTATATTTATATGCATATATAGAATCCTACCAGGTATCACACGTACATTTTTGTGAGGTGGCTGTCTTGGCAGATACAAATTGTGAGAAGAGTTCACTCCTCCTAAATGCTGTTGGAAATGAAAATTCAACCTATAGGAGAGCGTCCTAGTAGAACAACATTATACATTAACTCATGTTCAGTAAAATCAATATTTTTGCATTTGTGGATGATACATATTTACTGATGAATTTCGATTGGCATTTATATTGGTACTTTTTAATGTCTGTGAGTGTTGTGTGTGTGTGTGTGTGTGTATACAGATATAGATATAGATATACTCTGCAAATTTTTCAAAATATGAAATATATGTGTCTAATATACACTCTCTAAATTCATTCATGTTCATGTATGTGGATTTATAATCCACTTTTCACAAGATTATAATCAGAAATATTCATCCACCTGAAATACATATTTGTTTCCTAGTACTGAAAACTAACTTCAGTGAATGGTGCATACAAATCCTAATTATTCTACAGTAACTGACCCAGTCTAACATCAATGCAAGTAGACTCCTATGGGACATGATATGTAATTTGTCATTCATTTGTATTCGACACTGGTACATTATTGTTTCTTCAGTTTTTGCACATCACAGGATATAAATTTCATCCAGAAGTTCACAAATTAATAAGCATTTGTTTCAACTTTAACCACTTCTTGTTTCAGAACACATGTATTGTCAGGGTATTCTTGACTGGTCTTTTCATGAGACTTCTTTCCAAACCCATTATTTTGAATTTCCATAATCATTTTGAAGCAAAACTCACACACTCTTTATGATAAACCTAAACACAAATATTTCCATTACATATATACCTGGTTGGAATGAATGATTGTATATCAATATACGATTTCCTTTAATTTTTCAGATATCAGTTCAATTCATTATTTAAAGTTCAAAAAAGTTATATTATTTATTCACAGTATGGTCTATTCATGCTTTTTCTCTATGTTCCTAGAAACAGGGTACACCTCTTTGTACCCCCGATTCTCATTTTACATCTTCAATATATTGCTCCCAGAAATGGTGAAAGAAATAGTCATGTCACCTCATTATCACAGTAATATTCTGGACAAAAAATGGAAAGGTCACACTTATGATTGTACCAAAGCCTAAATGGAAAGTGAACATGGATTTCTAAAAACATCCATGTCCAGGTTGCCTAATGCTGTCAATTGTCAATCCTATTGGTGACTACATATTTGTTTTTTTCCTAATTTATATATTCAAACTCAACCCTGTTGAAAATGTCTAATTCTATCACTCACTTTATACTTTGCCTGATTTCGTAATGTTTCTATTGATATCTGCTTTTCTACATATTTTCCCCAGTTCAACATAGTGACTGACTCTTCATATGTGCTGACATTTACATTCACTCAACAACCGAAAGTCTATTGCTAAAGAACTTTTGGTCCAAATCCTATACTCACTCTTCTTCCTAAACCTACCGACTATCTTCCTAATCCTACTGAATATCCCTTTTTGACTGGATGTTCTCTTCTAAATTCAATCATCCAATGTACAAGGTCCTATGCCATTGTATATCGAATTATCTGAGGCATCTTTGCAGAACATCATTCAAAGCTAAGTATCCCAATCAAGGGCAAAACCCTTCTGGGCTTCAAATCATACCTAGATTTCTGTTTTCCTACTTATATTTCACCTCTATATTCTTGTAAATATTGCAGGTTCCCAATACCATTATTCATCACACAGAATCACTCGTAATCCAAATCAAACCTGTTTTTAACCCCAAGTATACACTGTTCCCTCAATCATTTTACAGAAGAGCAGGGACAGAGTGGTTCTTACAATACAGGAAAGTTGGGGACCTTCAACCTGATGAGAACCTCAAATGTCCATGCACAAATGGTACCTGGAGAAGTTGTAGGCAGGTATGAAGCACCTGAGAGAGCAAAAGTCATCTTCCATGGCAAACAACCTGGTCAGGATGAAGGGATGTGTCTGAATCTGCCTCTCTCTCTTCTTATTGTACAGAAGATGGACCAAACCAGGGCTGAGTGGAGAGCTGTTCCCGGGTGCCAATGGTGATAAACATTCTACCTTATGAAAGTGTCACAGGAAGTTCTGGCAACCTCCATCTTATGTTACCCTTGGAAGCAACTGTTAGGACAAAGTGGTTGCCAAGGCAGTGACCTCATTCAGTTAAAAAGAATGTGACATACCTCATTTCCTTGGTGATGGAACTCTCTGAACTTGGTATCCAAGAAGCCACGCACCCAGAGGCAGTCCCAGACCCAGTCCCAGTGGGCTCACTTGTTTGGATTTACCAAGGACAGAGTCAGTTTACTTGGTACCTAATGATGTGAGGATGGCCAAATGCCAGGAGAGCTCTGAAGAAGGACGTTTCCTGAGAAAACAGGTAGTGGCTAACCACTTTTTCCTGACATCTTCACAGAGTTGGTCAAGGAAACAAGATCTGAGAGAAGACAGGCCATTTCGGGGGAACATAGTATGGCCCACCAGTCAGAGGACACTCCGGATAGTCACAGACGTACTTGGGGTAAGGAGGTGCCTTTGTGGGAGTGGGTGTGGGTTTGTTGTTTTGTCTCATGTTCTGAGAATAGATTGGAAAGGCGGTTTGTTTGGTTTGGAGTGGACAGTTTCTAGTAAGTCATTTGACATGGCGAGTGTTTCTCTTTCTGTGTTTCTCACTGTGTCCGTTGTTGTAGACATTAGAAAAGAGAATGCATTAATGGATGTGTCCTGTCTAGTATAAATCTTCCCATAATTCATCCTGCCCAATATATGAATGGACTGCATCTTGTCTTATCAATGTGCAACACCTGCTATCTTTCTAAGTTGTTGTTTTCTTCCTGAATTCTGGCCACTCTCCAGAATAGGCTCATGGATTTGTGTCCAAAATATGTAACACCTCCAAGCTCTGTGACATGGCCATGTACTGGATAGCTGAAGAGAATGGTGAGCATCTCAGAAAACTCAGATTTCAGTGTGACCAGGAAAGTTTCAGTGCAGAAACCCTGCTTTGGGCCTTTTGCTTACTTATTGTTGTGTTGCACTGAATGTCAGGAAGGTCTTTGCCTCAGGCCACACCTTTGTGAAGCCTGAAGAAAACAGTTTACAAATGGAAATGAATGCGCCTCACCTGTGGCTCTTTATCAGCCTCTTGGACCTGTGTGTGGCTGTGACTTAGATTCTCAGCACCTGATGGATCTTAAGAATGATCCCATGTGAGCTTCCAAAACCAAAATGGCAAAAAATATCATTCATTGTGGATGAAGTCTCTTGCCTTCCTCTGTTAGGTTCCTGCACTCCATCAAATGACAATAGGGATTCTTTGGGTCAAATGAGTTCTTCAAAGCCCTGCAGAGGTGCTTGTGTTTTGCATGACTCTAAATCACCTAAAGAATCGATACCTAAAATCAGTAGGCCTCAAATTGGAGAAACAAAGAAGTATTAATGGCAGGCTTATTTGTTCACTCCTGGTTCACAGAAACGGTGTCCAGGCTACCCTGACTTTAGGCAAATGAGGGGCATACGAGCTGATTTTGGACAGTGTCTTGGGCTGCGCCCCTCATGGAAACCTCCAGCCAGAGGTTAAGATGATTGACTATATGGAATAAGATGAAGGCCATGTGGGAGTGTTTTGGTTTTAATTTTGGTCATTTGTGTTGCATTGGAAAAAATGACTGGGTCCACGTGGGCTTGAACTCTGGTGTGATTCCCCTTAGAGACTGGGTTTTGGAACTGAACTCAGAGAAGCATTGCCATGAATTTTGTTGGGATTTTAAGAGGCCACGCATGAAAGTCACTCTTCGAAACTGAGACCTAGGCCCCGGGTGGATTTCCACAGAGGCCTGGGAATCTCAGCAAGGATATCACATGATTTTATTCTTAAAGAAATGGCAGCCATAGTTGAGAGTCAAAACACACATGGACCTCACATTGTAGACCTCAATGGGCCTGGCCTAATGTGACCTTTTGTCCACTCTTTGGGAAGCCGTGCCTGTGAGAGTGCTCCAGAGATTTCATTGAAATGAGCTTCCTCACCATTTAATGTTTGCTGAATGAACTGAAACCCACAGTGCCTCCAACTTCATGCTTGAAAAATGGCTAGATAAATACCATGAAATTTTTGAAATTCCTATGACCAGGTGGCACTGGAGAAATATTGGATGTCCTGTTGCTCATCATGAGTATACCAGGCAGTGCCTTGATTTACTGAGTTTCATGAAAATGGTGTAGAACAGAGGTGCCAGTAAGTTGGAGCCTGCTGAGTAGTGGGTCTAGAGCAGTGGTGGGGAGGTGTTTGATAAAACATCCGTGGTAGGGCCATGTGGATCTACCATTGAATTCCAAATGGCTTGTAACTTACAAGGTGCAGCTAGCAGACCCTTATATGTAAAGGCATCTTTTTATATGGAGAGTTTTCAGAGGAAAATTAAGAATCAGGTTGATATGGACAAGGGGGCAATGGGGCAAGCTGTGAGAGATAGGAGCCTAGTTGGTGCATTCTCTTGCAGACCCTGACCCAACACACGTGACAGAACCTCCTCCAGCACTGTGTCCCAGTTTAGCTCCTAGTATTTCATGAAACAAATACCAAACTCACAGTGCAGCAGCAAAAACACCACAAATTGGAGGAGGACCAAATGGCATCACAGTCCACACGGGGAGACACTTAGTCCCCAGTGGCCTCAGTTTACCTACAAAGAGAGGATTCAGCACTGCTTCATCTTGTTCATTGGAAAATAAGAAACCATGTCCTCCAGGTCACATAGATGCAGACCCAGCTTTGATGGTCTCACTACAGAGGAATCCAAATCTCCTGAAAACAACATATATTTCAAGTGTGGAAGCTCAGAGGCAGTTTCTCAAAAAGTTTTTAGGCCAGCAGAGCTCCATGTTTGTGGAGTGTTTACCCTGTCCCTTAGTTTTGGAAACTCCTCTACCACCTCCAAGGTTGTGAACTCCTGAGCATTTTCCATTCCAGATATGTATTCACTGATTTTGTAACTCTTCTCCTCTAATTGTGTCTTACTTGGGTGAAGGTAATGTGAAGGCATTGTTCTGGATGAGAGCGGGAGGATATTTGTGCAGCATATATTTACATACACATTGGATTCATTTTCCAATTTTCCATTCGAAATACTGTATCCCTGACACTAACCCATACCTAGTAGTCTCAGACTATTCATCCTAATATAATGGAGAAAATTAACCCAACACAATGGAAATACAAGCACTTCAGAGGAGACATGTTGTATAGTTGGACTTGACATATGCATTATATACGGTAGGAGTTATAAATCTAGTCAAATTTTAATTGAAATATTCTCCATGTGTTTTTTAACTTAACAAATATGTGAATTCTTGTTTCCCTTTTCTGTAGCCTATTCACACATGTATATTTATATGCATATATAGAATCCTACCAGGTATCACACGTACATTTTTGTGAGGTGGCTGTCTTGGCAGATACAAATTGTGAGAAGTGTTCACTCCTCTTTAATTCTGTTGGAAATGAAAATTCAACCTATAGGAGAGCGTCCTAGTAGAACAACATTATACATTAACTCATGTTCAGTAAAATAAATATTTTTGCATTTGTGGATGATATATATTTACTGATGAATTTCGATTGGCATTTATATTGGTACTTTTTAATGTCTGTGAGTGTTGTGTGTGTGTGTGTGTGTGTGTGTGTGTGTGTGTATAGATGTAGATATAGATATAGATATACTCTCCAAATTTTTCAAATTATGAAATATATGTGTCTAATATACACTCTCTAAATTCATTCATGTTCATGTATGTGGATTTATAATCCACTTTTCACAAGATTATAATCAGAAATATTCATCCACCTGAAATACATATTTGTTTCCTAGTACTGAAAACTAACTTCAGTGAATGGTGCATACAAATCCTAATTATTCTACAGTAACTGACGCAGTCTAACATCAATGCAAGTAGAATCCTATGGGACATGATATGTAATTTGTCATTCATTTGTATTCGACACTGGTACATTATTATTTCTTCAGTTTTTGCACATCATAAGATATACCTTTGCCAAGGCAGTGACCTCATTCAGTTCCAAAGAATGTGACATACCTCATTTCCTTGGTGATGGAACTCTCTGAACTTTGTATCCAAGGAGCCAGGCACCCAGAGGCAGTTTCAGTCCCAGTCCCAGTGGGCTCACTTGTTTGGATTTAGCAAGGATAAAGTCAGTCATTCTTGGTTCCTACTGAAGTGAGGATTACCAAATGCCTGGAGAGCTCTGAAGAGGGAACTTTCCTGAGAAAGCAGGTAGTAGCTCTCCATTTTTTCCTTACAACTTTACAGAGTTCGCCAAGGAAAACAGATCTGAGAGAGGACAGGCCATTTCAGAAGAACAGAGTATGGCCACCAGTCAGAGGACACTCTGGTTAGTCACACAGCTACTTGGGGAAGGAGGTGCCTTTTTGGGAGTGGGTGTGGGTTTGTGGTTTGTCTCATGTTCTGAAAATAGGTAGGAATGGCGGTTTGTTTGTTTTGGAGTGAACTGTTTCTGGTAAGTCGTTTGACGAGGTGAGTGTTTCCATGTCTGTGTATCCCACTCTGCCTGTGGTAGTAGACATGAGAAAAGAGAATGCAGCAATGGATGTGTCATGTCTAGTATAAAGCTTCCCAGCATTCATCCTGCCCAATTTATGAATGGAGTGTGGCTTGCCTTATGCACGGGCAACACCTAATACCTTCCTAAGTCCCTGTTTTCTTCCTGAATTCTGGCCACTCTCTAGAATAGGCTCATGGTTATGTGTCCAAGATACGTACCAAATCCAAGGTCTTTGACATGGCCATGTACTGGATACCTGAATGGAATGGCCCGCATCTCAGAAAACTCAGATATCAGTGTGACCAGGAAAGTCTCAGTGGAGATACCCTGCTTTGGGCCTTTTGCTTACCTATTGTTCTGTTGCCCTGAATATCAGAAAGGTCTATGTCTCATGCAACCCCTTTGTTAAGCCTGAAGAAAACAGTTTTCAAATGGAAATGAATGTGCATCACCTCTGGCTCTTTGCTTAATTTCATTGGAAAACGATGTGTCTGATTCAGGCCCTTTGCCCTGTTTTAGGCTGTGACTTAGATTCTCAGCACCTGATGGATGTAAAGAAAGATCCCATATGTGCATCTAAACCAAAATGGAAAAACGTTCAATCAATGTGCATGAAGTATATTGCCTTCCTTTGTTAGGTTTCTGAAATCCATCATGTCAGAATAGGGATCCTTTGGGTGAAATGAGCTCTTCAAATCTTTGCAGAGGTGCTTGGCTTTTCTCATGACTCCAATTCACAAAAAGAATCTAGACCCCACAGTCAGAGAGGCTCAAATTGGAGAAGCGAAGCAGTATTAAGGGCAGGCCTATTTGATCACTCCTGGTTCACAGGAAGGGTGTCCAAGCCACCCTGTCATTCGGCAAATGAGGGGCAAGGGAGCTTATTTTGGACACTGTCTTGGGATGTGCCTCTCATGAAAACCTCCATCCAGATGTTATGATGAGTATCTTTATGGTAGAAGATGAGGGCCATGTAGGAGTGTTTTGGTTATAATTGTGGTCATTTGTGTGGCAGTTGGAAGAGATGACTGGGTCCACCTGGGCATGAATTCTGCTGTGATTCCCCTTAGAGACTGAGTTCTGGAACTGACCTCAGAGAAGTATTGACATGAATTGTGTGGGGATTTTAGGAGGCCAGGAATGAGAGTTGCCATTGGGAACCTGGGATCAAGGCCCAGAGTGGCTTTCCACAGAACACTGGGAATCACAGCCAGGATATTACATGATTTTATTCTGAAAGACTTGGCAGGCATAATTGAGATTCAAAACACACTTGGACCTCGCTTTGTAGACCTCAATGGGCCTGGCTTCATGTGACTTTTTGGCCACTCTTTGGGTAGACTTGCCTGTGAGAGTGCTCCAGAGATTTCCCTGAAATTAGCTTCCTCACCATTTAATGGTTCCTGAATGAATTGAAACCAACATTGCCTCCAAATGCATCTGTGAAAAAATGCTAGATAATTACCATGAAATTTTAGAAATTCCGATGACCAGCTGGCACTGGAGGACCTTTGATGTCCTGTTGATGATCATGAGTATACCAGACAGGGCCTTGATTGACTGGGTTTCATGAAAATGGTGTAGAACAGAGATGCCAGTAAGTTGGGGCCTGGTAAGTAGTGGGCCTAGAGCTGTGTTATGCAAATGTGTGATAAAACATCTGTGGTGGGGCCATGTGGATCTTCCATTGGCTTCCAAATGGCTGTGACTGACATGGTGCAACCATCACACCCATATATGTAAAGGCATATTTTTATATTGAGAGGTTTCAGACCAATGTTCAGTATCATGTTGCTATTGTCAAGGGGGCAAGCTACTTGAGATAGAACCCTGGTTGGTGCATTCTCCTGGAGACCCTGCCAACCACACCTGACAGAACTCCCTTCAGCACTGTGTCCCATTTGAACTCGTTGTATTTCATGAAGCAAATACCAAACTCCCAGTGCAGCAGCAAGAAACACCACGAAAATTGGAGGATGACCATTGGTTTCACAGTCCACACGGGAAGACCCTTAGCCCTCAGTGGCCAAAGTTTACCTACAAAAAGAGAATTCATCACTGCTGCCTCATTTTTATTTGAAAATAAGTAACCATTTCCTCCAGGTCACATAGATGCAGATCCAGCTTTGATGGTTTCACTACAAATAAAGCTAAAGCTCCTGACAACAACATATATTTCAAGTGCCCAACCTCAGAGGCAGATTCTCAAAAAGTCTTTTGGCCAGCAGAGCTCCATGTTTGTGGAGTGTTTACCCTGTCTCTTACTTTTGGAAACTCCTCTACCACCTCCAAAGATGTGAAATATGTAGCATTTTCCATTCTAGATATGTATTCACAGATTTTCTAACTCTTCTCCTCTAATTGTGTCTTACTTGGGGCGAAGGTAATGTCAAGGCATTGTTCTGGAGGAGAGTGGGAAGATTTTTCCGTAGCATATATTTGCATACACATTGGATTCAGTGTCCTATTTTCAATTCAAAATACTGAATACCTGACTCTAACCCATACCCTACCAGACTCTGACTACTAATCCTAATATGATGGAGAAAAATAACCCATAAAGAACAGAAATACAAGCAGTACACAGTAGGCATGGTGTATAGATGGACTTGCCTTTTGCATGATACAGAGTTGGAGTTATAAATCTAGTCAATTGTTTGTTGAAATAGTTGTCCTAGTATTTTTAAGGTTAACAAATATGTGAATTCCTGTCTCCCTTTCTCTGTATTCTTATATGCACATATAGATTCCTATCTGGTACCACACGTACATTCTTGTGAGGTGGCTGACTTGGCAGATACAAATTGTTAGAAGAGATCACTCCTACTAAACCCTGTTGGAACTGAATATTCAACCTATGGGTGAGCTTGCTAGTTGAACAGCATTATACATAAATCCATGTTCAGTAAAATGAATATTTTTAGATCTGTGGATGGTATATATTTTATAATGAATTTTGATTGACATATATATTGCTACTTTTTTGTCTGTGTGTGTGTTTTATGTATATGTATATATATGTACATGTATATGTATATATATATATATATATATATATATATATATATATATACACTCTCCAGATTTTTCAAAATATGAAATATATGTGTCTTATATTCACTCCCTAAATTCATTCATGTTCATGTATGTGGATTTATAATCAACTATTCACAAGATTATTCTCAAAATATTCATCCACCTGAAATTTGCCCAATGCTCTCAAATGTCAATCCTATTTGTGACTACATATTTGTTTCTTCCTAAGATTATATATTTAAACTCAACCCTGTTCAAAATGTCTAATCCTATCACACACTTTATACTCTGCCTGATTTTGTAATGTCTCTATTGATATATGCTTTCCTACATATTTTCCCCACTTCATCATTGTGACTGACTCTTCACTTGTGCTGACATTTACATTCACTCTCTAATCGAAATCCTATTGCTAAGAAACTTTTGTTCCAATCTTATACTCACCCTTCTTCCTAAACTTACTGACTATCTTCCTAATGCTACAGACTATCCCTTTTTGACTGGATGTTCTCTTCTACATTCAATCATCCAAGTAAACGTGGTGCGAGCTTCAGAGGAGGAGACTACCAACAGGCTATCTCATGCAACATCAAAGGGTTTATTGGGTGTCCAGAATGCTGGGGTTCAGAGCTCACCTGAATAGTGCAGATAGCCCTGAGAATAGCTGAAGTAGAGCTTATATACTTTCCCTGGAGAGAGAAGGGAGGGAATTGTATTGATGTGTCAGGGCGAGTGGGCGGTTTGCATGCAACTGGGAGAGGGAGTACATTCTGCAATTTGGCAGCTGGGGATAGAACATTCTGGGAACAAGTTTTGCAAACATTTCTCAAGATTTCAACAGTGTTCTGTTAAGCATACAGAAAAACAAGATGTGACAAGTACCTATTTTATTAATATTTCATTCCCCACTTCTTCTTCTGGCTAATTTTAATCATAAAAATGATCATTGGAGGGTGTCACATTCAATGTCTGCTAGTGGGGTATTACCATAAGTTTAACTCCTCCAATTTGAGCCTGGAGAAAAGACATTACACGGTTGAGCAAACAGGGTTTTATAGTTAGCAATAATATGAGGATTATTATTGGACCGGCCAGGGTTGATAAAAACGTAGTTAACCGGGGGGACTGTGTGAACCAAGACTCAAGCCACCCTTTTGGGCCCTCTCTCACTTGTTGATGCTCTTCAAGGTGTCTTTTAAATTTACTCATAGATTTTATTACGACTCCAGTATAGTCAGCATAAAAACAACATTCTTCCCTCAATGCAGCACAAAGGCCCCCTTCTCTAATGAAGAGGAGGTCCAACCCTCAACTGTTCTGTAAAACAACTTCAGAGAGAGAGGTTAAAGTTTCATGCAAAGCCCTGAAGGAGGTTTCTAATATCTTACTTTTGCTCTATTGCTGCTTCTAATTGGGTCATCTTTTGTGTCCCATGGACAATGCCACTGGTTCCTCTGCCCACCCGTGCAGCAACTCCTATTCCTAATAGGATGGCTAAAGTGAGGGATATATGTTCCCAGTGGAACCGGTTGTATGCCCCCCCCTATTTGATCTTCAAATGAACCTGCGTCATGATAGAGCACTCTGGGAAACATCTGCACCATTACACAATTTATCACATATCTTGATCATTTCATGAAAACATAAACGATGTTTAAGTATATAGAATTATGCTGTTGTAGGCACTGACAAAGCAAGGCACCTAAGATAGCACACAAGAGAGGGAAACAGTCCTATTTGGTTGAAACCGGATTCAGAGGGCATTGCTTCTATTGTAATCAATTAATCCCCTGAAACTCAAGTTTAGGTAGTTTCAGAATTCTGTACCCAACATATAAGGGATGGGGCTCAGAAGTTCACAGTCTTCAGAAGTTTAAAAAAGCAGTATTTGTTTCTGTTTTTCCTTCTGTTCTGGGCAAGTTAACTTTTCAAGGACACCTGGGAGGAGGAGAGCTTTTTCTTCCATTTCTTATTTTCCCCCTGCCAGCTGTTACCATGGAGCCCGGTTGGTAATTTCTTTATCTTAGAAATGTAGCCATCTCTGTGAAGCCCCAGCTGAAGGCCAGAGGACTTGTTCACATATTTTGTGAAAAACTAGTTAGGGGTTGTCTAGCTTAGAAGTACTGAGATTTTTAGCCAGTGGCCAAGTAGAACAGGGCAATACGAAAGAGAAAGTTTATCTACATTAAAGTCTTTATTGGGACTGTTTTGCTGAAAGTTCAAAACTCAGCCATGGTGAAGACTTCTGAAGAAGGTCATTTAAGACTTTTCTGTGGGCCTGGTACAGAGGGGGAAAGACGGGGAAGGTGGGGCTGAGAGCACCTCCAAGGATCTGAGAATGAGGGAAAAGAGAGATGTAAAAGAATAATGCGAAAGGGTATTGGGAATTTTCTAGCAGCAAACTTGAGCAGTAGATCAGGTAGAGCAGAGTGAAAGACGGGAGTGAGGATCCCAAAATCCTGTGAGGGACTTTAAATTTTAGTAACCTGTTTTCAGTGATGACAAAGCAACTTTAAAGGCCAATTATATTACATCTTGGATAAGGGTCTCAGGGCTCTCCTCAGCTCGTTTGAGCATTGGGTTAGCTGGTAAGAGGACCTGGTGGGACCCGGTGAGGGCACTGACAGGAGATGAGAGGAATGAGTCGGTGGAGCGGTACCTATGTACCTGCTACCTCAGCAAGGGGCCGATGGTCTGAGAACTGGTGGAGCTTTGGGTTTCTGATCTAGTTATTGGAGGGGAGAAATCAAGTTGCTGAGATGGGAGTGACATCAGAGTGTCTGGAGCAGAAGGCTGAGGATAATGATCTATTGGAGAAGCATAGTTCAGGATGTGAGTGAGGGAGGGAAAAGGCTTCCACATAGGGGAATTTCCTTTCACTCTTTTGAGCACTTGCAGAAGTTAAAAAGGTCACGCAAAATTTGAGGATCTAGAGACCCATCTGGGTGCCATAGTTTTTGGTTGTCTAGTTGGTAATGTGGCCAATGCTGTGTACTGAATTTGATGAAGAATTGGGGTTTCATCAGGCAGCCCCTGTATGCACACATTTTCATGACATACAGAAAAAGTCGGCTTTTCCCCCACACAGCCATTACTCTTTGTGGCTTTGATAGTCTGCCAGGCAAACTTAGTAATCTAGACTAGCCAATCTGCATCTGGCTCGCGTGTCCCTACATCCATAATGTTTGTTTCCATTATCTATGGTACAGAAGGGATTTAATGGTATTTTAGTGGGATCCTCTTCATCAGGGATATCACAATAGGAAATACCTATAGCCAGCTAACAAATGTCTGGGTGGAGAGATGGCCACCAGGTCCCTAAGGGGGCTGTATGCGAGATAGACCATACTTCTTTTCCAGTAGGATTTGTGATCAGCCATCACGGCTTAATGGGCTGATGAGGGTTAGGACTACTTGTAGCCAAGGGGAGAGTATATAACCTTATTCACATTGCCAATACACAATTTGAAACTGTTACCAGTCTTTTTCAGTTTCCAGAAAGATTCTGTACAGGGAGCAGGCTTGAGATGAGAGGCATGGATCCTGGAAGTGATTCTGTTTACGTTTACCACTGTAGGTGTTATAATAGCACCTGGTATGGTCCTTTTCAGCGGGGTACCAGGGATGACACCTGATATCATCTTACATAGATGAAATCTCTTACTTGATATGGATGTGGAATCCCCTGGTTCCCAGTTGGGTAGGCAGTGGCCAGCTGTTTTCACAGGTATTACTGAGTTCTTTCAAGATCTTTAAGTCTGTCAAGCAAGGGGGTGTGGAAAGGATCTTTAGGTCTTACAGTTGGGCTTAGGTCCCCTACTGGAGGAGGGCCACCATAAAGAATTTCACATGTGGTAAGGTTACTCAAAGAAACAAAGGGATTTTTTCTTGCATGAAACATTGCATAAGGCTGGAGCATAGTCCAATCTTATGCTGGTCTCTAAGCTTAATTTCGTTAAGGTCTCTTTAATGGTTCTATTCATTCTTTCTACTTGTCTTGAACTCTGTGGTCTATAAGAACAATTTAACTCCAATTAATCCCCAGGTTCCTGGCTAACCCCTGACTTACCTGGGTCATGAACATCGGTCCATTGTCAGATCCTATTACCGGCTTAGCTTCCTCCAATGGTAGGGAGGCTTAGTCAGCAGCAGCGGAATCACTTAGAGTGTGTTGTGTGTTAGGGGACGAGGGCAGGGGATAAGGAGGGGGAGAAGAGTCCAGTAGAGTCAAATCTGTGACTCAGGGAGAACAGAGGGTGGAGGAGGAGGAGGTTGAGAGGGTTTGAGAGATCATGGGGGAAGGAGTAGGAGCAGAGGTAGGGGCAAGGAAAGGCTTCACCCATGGAGGAGGAGATTTGCAGAGGTCCTGCCAAGTTAAGATATATGGCTGTTGATCTGGATGGCTATGTGGCACTGGCTGAAAGACAATACCTCTGACTTTTTAAATTAGTGGGAAGTAGAAAGATCCGTCTAGGGGCCATACGACTCCAAAGATAGGCCATTCTGAGGCACAGAGATTCTGCCAGGTCCAGCGTTTTACTAAAAAAAGAAAGATTCTGAGCCCTTAAGCGGACTTTGGTCCAGTGATCAAGGGTCAGGGACAGAGGCATTGACGTGCTCTGTTCCATAATGAAAGTTCCACAAACAGTAAAAGCAAGGACACACGACACAGATAAGACAAGACCATAAAGACAGGCAATGAACGTCCAACACTGAGACCAGGAATGAGTAGCCGGCAAAACCCAATGGTATGGCAATAACGAATCTAAAAGAAAATATCACTGAGTCGAGAAGACTATTGTTCCTTGATTTCCCGAGTTCTCTGCGGGGTCCTCCAGAGAGGTGCCCTTTGTCTCTGTGACATGTCTCTCAGCCACTGTCGGAGAGAGCCCAGGCTCTTCATCGCCAGCAATTTTGCCAAGCCCTAACAAGAAACCTGAAACCAGAAAGAGGTGCCTTACTTGCTCCGAGAGGAGCCCGTTGGGGTCTCTCATCCGCCACTGCTGGAACTCAGTGGAACCTCAATATGTAAAGGTCAGGCGAGTGTCAGAGGAAGATACTACCAAGAGACTGTCTCATGCAACAGCAAAGGGTTTATTTGTGGTCCAGAATGCTGGAGCTCAGAGCTAAATTAAATAGAGCAGAGACCTCTGAGAACAGCTTAAGCAGAGCTTATATACTTTCCTTGGAGAGGGAAGAGAGGGAAGTTCAGTGATGGGTAAGGGCGAGTGGGCGGTTTGCATGACACCGAGTGAGGGAGTACATTCTGCAGTTCGGCTGTTGGGAACAGTACATTCTAGAACAAGATTAGCAAACATTTCTCAAGATTTCAACAGTGTTTTGTTAAGCATACAGAAAAACAGGAAGTGACAAGTACCTATTTTATTAATTTTATTAACCTTTCACTACCGACTATGCCTTTTTGACTTGATGTTCCTTCTACATTAATTCATGCAACGTGCAAGGTGCTATGCCATTGTATATCGATTTATCTGAGACAACTCTGCAGAACGTAATTCAACACCACGTATCACTATCAAGGGCCCAATGCCCTTCTGGGCTTCAAATCAGACTTAAATTTCTTTTTTCATACATATATTTCACCTATATATTCTTCTACACATAGCAAGTTCCCAATACGATCATTCATCCAGGAAAATGATTTCTAACCCAAATCGAGCATGTTTTTAACCATAACCGGACACTGTTCCCTCAATCTAACTTTACAGAAGAGCAGGGAAGGAGTTGATATTACAATACAGAAATGTAGAAAAACTTCCACCTGCTGAGAACCTCAAAGGTCCATGCAGAAATGATCCCTGGAGAAGATGTAGGAAGCAATAAAGGACCTGAGAGACCAAAAGTCATCTTCCATGGCAAACAACCCGGTCAGGATAAAAGGTTGTGTCTGAATCAGATTTTTTTTAATGTAGAGATCATGGACCAAACCAGGCCTGTGTGGAGATCTATTCCTGGGTGCCTTTGGTTGATATACCATTCTAACTTGTGAAAATGTCACAGGAAGTAGGGGCAGCCTCAATCTCTTGGGACCCTTGGAAGCAACAGTTAGGACAAAGTGGCTGCCAAGACAGTGCCCTCATTCAGTTCAGGAAGGAAGTGACCTCACCTCACTTTCTTGGTGATGGAACTCTCTGAACGTGGGATCCAGGAAGCCAGGCACACAGAGCCAGTCCCAGTCCCAGTCCCAGTGGTCTCACTTGTTTGGATTTACCAAGGACAGGGTCAGTATTTTTTGGTACCTACAGATGTGAGGAAGGCCAAATGCCAGGAAAGCTCGGATGCAGGGCTTTTCATGAGAAAGCAGGTAGTAGCTCACCGTTGGCTCCTAAGAAGTTCACAGAGTTGGCCAAGGAGACAAGATCTGAGACAGGAAAGGCCATTTTGGGGGAACATATTATGGCCCACAAGTCAGAGGACACTCTGGATAGTCACAGACCTACTTAGGGGAAGGAGGTGCCTTTGTGGGTGTGGTTGTGGGTTTGTGGTTTTGTCTCATTTTCTGAGAATAGGTAGGACAGTCGGTTTGTTTCATTTGAAGTGGACTGTTTCTAGTAAGTCTTTTCACAGGGCGAGTGTTTCTATGTCTGTGTATTTCACTGTTTCCGTGGTTGTAGACATTAGAAAAGAGAATCCATCAATGGATGTGTCGTGTCTAGTAGAAATCTTCTCAGCATTCATATTGCCCCGTTTATGAATGGACTGTAGCTTGCCTTATCGATGAGCAACACCTGCTACCTTCCTAAGTTTCTATTTTCGTCCTGAATTCCGGCCAATCTCAAGAATAGGCCCATGGTTTTGTGTCCAAGATATGTACCACCTCCAAGCTCTGTGACATGGCCATGTACTGGATAGCTGTAGGGGATGGCGAGCATCTCAGAAAACTCAGATATCAGTGTGACCAGAAAAGTCTCAGAGGAGAAACCCTGCTTTCGGCCTTTTGCTTACCTATTGTTCTGTTGCCCTGAATGTCAGGAAGGTCTTTGCCTCAGGCCACCCCTTTGTGAAGCCTGAAGAAAACAGTTTTCAAATGGAAATGAATGGGCATACCTGTGGCACTTTCCTTAATTGCTTTGGAAAGGGATGTGTCTGAATCAGGCCCTTGACCCTGTGTGTGGCTGTGGCTTAGATTCTCAGCACCTGATGGATCTAAAGAAAGTTACCATGTGTGCATCCAAAAGAAAATTCGCCAAAAGAGCAATTATTGGGATGAAGTCTCTCGACTTCCTCTGTAAGGTTCCTGACTTCCATCAAGTGAGAATGGGATCCTTTGGGTCAAAAGAGTTCTACAAAACCTGCAGAGGCTAGCCCATTGTGCTTGGGTTTTCTCATGACTAAAATTCACATAAAGAATCTAAACCCCACAGACAGTAGTCCTCAAATTGGAGAGTTATTAACGGCAGGCCTATTTGATCACTTTTGGTTCACAGGATGGGTGTCCAGGCCACCTTGACTTTAGGCAAATGAGGGGCAAAGGAGCTTATTTGGGACACTGTCTTGGTCTTCACCCCTCATGGAAACCTCCAGCCAGATTATGATGAGTGTCTATATGAAAGAAGATGAGGGCCTTATGGGAGGGTTCTTGTTTTAATTGTGGTAATTTGTGTGGTAGTTGGAAGAGATGACTGGGTCCACCAGGGCTTGAACTCTGGTGTGATTCTCCTTAGAGACTGAGTTCTGGAACTGACCTCAGAGAAGTATTGCCATGAATAGTGTTGGGATTTTAGGAGACCACGCATGAGAATCGCTTTTGGAAACTGAGATCTAGGCCCAGGATGGCTTTCCACAGAGCTCAGGGATTCTGAGCCAGGATATCACATGATTTAATTCTTAAAGACTTGGTAGCCATAGTTGAGAGTCCAAACACACATGGACCTCACATTGTATACCTCAATGGGCCTGGATTCATGTGTCCTTTTGGCCACTCTTTGGGAAGGCTTGCCTGTGAGTGTTCTCCAGAGCTTTCATTGAAATGAGCTTCCTCACCATTTAATGTTTGCTGCATGAATTGAAACCCACAGTGCCTCCAACTTCATCCTTGAAAAATGACTAGATTAATACCATGAAATTTTTGAAATCCCCATGACCAGGTGGCACTGGATAACCTTAAGATATCCTGTTGCTGATCATGAGTATAACAAACAGTGCCTTGATTGACTGAGTTTCGTGAAAATGGTGTAGAACAGAGATGCCAGTAAGTTGGAGCCTGCTGGGTAGTGGGCGTAGAGCAGTGGACTATAGGTGTGTAAATAAATATTTTTGGTAGGACCACCTGGATCTTCCATTGGCTTCCAAATCTTGCGACTGACATGGTGCAGGCAGCAGACCTTTATATGTAAAGGCATCTTGTTATATGTAGAGGTTTCAGGGCAATGTTCAGAATCAGGTTGCTATAGTCAAGGGGAAAGCTATGTGGGATAGAAGCCTGGTTCGTACATTCTCTTGCCGACCCTGACCAACCACACATGACAGAACTCCCTCCAGCATTGTGTCCCAGTTTAACATATTGTATTTCATGAAGCAAATACCAAATTCCCAGTGCAGCAGTAAGAAACACCCTGAAAAGTGGAGGATGACCAAATGGCTTCACAGACCACACGGGAAGACACTTAGCTCCCAGTAGCAACAGTTTACCTACAAAGGGAGATTTCAGACCTGCTGCCTCATGTTCATTACAAAATAAAGAACCATGTCCTCCAGGTCACATAGATGCAGACCCAGATTTTTGGTGTCACTACAAACGAAGCTAAATCTCCTGACAATTACATATATTTCTTTTTCTTTTTTTAATTAATTTTTTTTGTAGGTTGTTCAAAACAGTACATACTTCTTGATATATCAAATTTCACACTTTGATTCAAGTGGGATATGAGCTCCCATTTTTACTCCATATACAGATTGCAGAATCACATCAGTTGCAGAACCATTGATTTACATATTGCCATACATATATTTCTTCTGCCTAACCTCAGAGGAAGTTTCTCAATAAGTCTTTAGGTCAGCACAGCTCCATGTTTCTGGAGTGTTTACCCTCTCCCATACTTTTGTAAACTGTTTTACCACCTCCAGTGTTGTGAACTCCTGAGCATTTTTCATTCCACATATGTATTCACAGGTTTTCTAACTCCTCTCCTCTAATTGTGTCTTACTTTTAGCGATGGTTATGTCAAGGTATTGTTCTGGATAAGAGAGGGAAGATTTTTGTGTATCACATGTTTGCATACACATTAGATCCATTTTCCTATTTTCCATTTGAAATACTGAATCCCTGACACTAACCCATACCCTACTAGACTCTGACTACTAATCCTAATATCATGGAGAAAAAAAAAACCTAAATGAATAGAAGTACAGTCCTTTTATAGGAAGCATGGTGTATATTTGTATTTGTCTTCCTCTTTATCAAGAGTATGTGTTTTAAATTTAGTAAACTTTTCATTTTAATATTTCTCCATGATTTTTTAAAGTTATCACATATGTAAATTCCTGTCTCCCTTTCTCTGTATCCTATTCAGCACATGTAATTTTTTTATGCATATACAATATCCTACCTGGTATCACACGTACATTCTTGTAAGATCACTGACTTTGGAATATAAAAATTGTGAGAAGAGATGAATCTCCCTAAATAATGATGGAACTGAAAATTCCACCTATGGGTGAGCTTCCTAGTGAAAAACACTATACATAAATCCATGTTCAGTAAAATGAATATTTTTGGATTTGTGAATGAATTATATTTTGATGAATATCGATTGGCATATATATTGCTAAATATTAATGTGTGTGTGTGTGTGTGCATGTGTGTGTGTGTGTGGGCGTGTGTGTGTGTGTATATTCTACGGATTTTAAAAAAATAAGAAAAATATGTGTCTTATTATACACTCCCTAAATTCATTCATATTCATTTATGTTCATTTAAATTCAAATTTTCACAAGATTATTCTCAGTAATATTCATACACCTGAAATATATTTTGGTTTCCTACTACTGAAAACTAAGTTCAGTGGATGGTGCTTAAAAATCCTAATATTTCTACAGTAACTGACCCAGTTTAACATCAATGCAAGTAGATTGCTATGGGACATGATGTGTAATTTGAAGTTCATTTTTACTCAACACTGGTACATTACTATTTCTTCAGTTTATGGACATTATAGGATGTATTTTTTCATCCACAACTTCACAAATTTTTTTGGCATTTGGTTCACTTTCAATTACTTACTACTTCAGAACACATGTATTCCTCCATGTTTCTTTACTGGTCTTTTCACTAGACTTCTTTCTAAACACATTATTTTCGATTCCATAATCATTTTTGAAGCAAAACTCACTCTTCACGATAAACCTTAACCCTAATAATACCATTGCATATATAACTCGTTGGAATGATGGTATATATATCAATATAAGATTTCCAATATATTTTCAGATGCAAACTCAATCCATTATTTAATGTTGGATCCAGTTACATACTTTATTCACAATATGGTCTATTCCTGCATCATCTCAATAATCATCAACACAAGGTACACCTATTTGTATCCCCAGTACTAATTTATAAGTTTCCAGAATATTACTCCCCTTTATGGTGGAAGAAATACTTATGTCACCTGATCTACATATACATTTTACCACAGTAGTATTCTGGACACAAAATGCAAAGGTCACACATATGATTGTACCAAAGCCTAAATAGAAAGTGACCATGGATTACTAAAAGCATCTATGTCCAGGGTGCCTACTGCCCTTAAATGTCAATCCTATTGGTTACTACATATTTGTTTCTTCCTAAGATTATATATTTAACCTCAAGCCTGTTGAAAATATCTAATCCTATCACTCACTTTATACTTTTCCTGATTTCCTAATGCCCCTATTGATATCTGCTTTCCTACATATTTTTCCCAGTTCATCATTGTGACTGTCTCTTCACATGTGCTGATATTTACATTAACCCTCTAACTGAAAACCAATTGCTAAAGAACTTTTGGTCCAACTCCGAGACTCACTCTTCTTCCTAAACCTACTGACTATCTTCCTAATCCTACTGACTATCCCTTTTTGACTGGATGTTCTCTTCTACTTTCAATCATCTGAGGTATAGGGTCCTATGCCATTGTATATCGATTTATCTGAGACCTCGGTGCAGAACATAATTCAATCTAAGTATACCAATCAAGGGCCCAATGCCTTTCTGGGCTTCAAATCTTTCCTAGATCTCTGATCTCATACATATATTTCACATTTATATTCTTATAAATATCACAGGTTCCCAATACCATAATTCATCCAGCAGAATGACTCCTAACCCAAATCGAACATGCTATTAACACTAACCATACACTGTTCCCTCAATCTCACTTTACAGAAGAGCAGGGACAGAGTTGGTCTTAAAATCCAGGAAGGTAGGGTATCATCCACCAGCTGAGAACCTCAAAAGTCCCTGCAGAAATAATCCCTTGAGTCGGTGTAGGCAGGTATGAAGGATCTGAGAGAGCAAAAGTCATCTTCCATGGCAAACAACCTGGTCAGGTTGAAGGGATGTGTCTGAATTAGCCTCTCTCTTCCTAATGTAGAGAAGATGGACCAAACCATGGCTGTGTGGAGAGGTGTTCCCCGGTGCCTATGGTTGATATACCATCCTAACTTATGAATGAGTCACAGCAAGTAGAGGCAGACTCCATCTTTTGGGAACCTTGGAAGAAACTGTTAAAACAAAGTGGTTTCCAAGGCAGTGACTTCATTCAGTTCTTGAAGGAAGTGACCTCACCTTACATTATTGGTGATGAAAGTCTGTGATCTTGGGATCCAGGAAACCAGGCACACAGAGTCAAACCCACTCCATGTCCCAGTGGGCTCACTTGTGTGGATTTAACAAGACAGAGTCACTCTTTCTTGGTACCTACTGATGTGAGGACAGCCAAATGCCTGGAAACTATGAAGACTGGCCTTTCCAGAGAAAGCAGGTAGTTTCTCACCACGGGCTCCTGACAACTTCACAGAGTTTGCTAAAGAGACCAGATCGGAGACAGGACACGCCACTTTTGGGGAACATAGTATGGCCCACAAGTCAGAGGACACTCCGGATAGACACAGACCTACTTGGGGGAAAGAGGTGCCTTTTTGGGTGTGAGTGTGAGTTTGTGGTTTTGTCTCATGTTCTGAGAATAGTTAGGAAAGCTGGTTTGTTTGTTTTGGAGTGGACTGTTTCTAGTAAGTCCTTTGACAACGTGAGTGTTTCTGTGTCTATATATCATACTGTGTCCGTGATTGTAGACAGTAGAAAAGAGAATGCATCAATGGATGTGTCCTGTCTACGAGAAAGCTTCAAAGCATTCATCCTGAGCAATTTATGAATGGACTGCAGCTTGCCGTATGGATGGGCAACTCCTGGTATCTTTCTAAATTCCTGTTTTCTTCCTGAATTCTGGACACTCTCCAGAATACGCTCATGATTTTGTGTCCAAGATATGTACCACCTCAATCTCTGTGACATGGCCATGTACTGGATAGCTGATGGGAATGGTGAGTATCTCAGAAAACTCAGATATTAGTATGCCCAAGAAAGTCTCAGTGGAGAAACCCTGCTTTGGGCCTTTTGCTTACCTATTCTGTTGCCCTGAATGTCAGGAAGGTCTTTGCCTCAGGCCACACTTTGTGAAGCCTGAAGAAAATAGTTTTCAAATGGAATTGAATGGTCATTACCTGTGCCTCTTCGGTTAATTGCTTTGGAAATGGATGTGTCTGAATCAGCCTCTTGGCCCTATGTGAGGCTGTGGCTTAGATTCACAGCACATGATGGGTCTAAAGAAAAATCCCATGTGTGCATCCAAAACCAAAATGGACAAAAGAACTGTCATGGTGGATAGAGTCTCTCGCCTTCCTCTGTAAGGTTCCTGACCTCCATTAAGTGAGAATAGGGATCATTTGGGTCAAGTGAATTCTTTAAAGTTCTGCAGAGGCTATCCCATAGGTTCATGGGTTTTCTCATGACTCCAATTCACATCTATGTTTACAAAAGAGCAGGGACAGTGTTGGTCTTACAATACAGGAATGCAGTGGATCTTCCATCTGTTGAGAACCTCAAAGCTCCATGCAGAAATGATCTCTGGAGAAGATGTAGGCAGCTATGTAAGACCTGAGAGAGCAAAAATCATCTTCCATGGCAAACAACCTGGTCAGGATTAAGGGTTGAGTCAGAATGAGCCTATCTCTTCTTAATGTAGAGAAGATGGACCAAACCCGGCCTGTGTGGAGAGCTGTTCCATTTTGCCTACGGGTGATATACCATTCTAACTTGTGAAAGTGTCACAGGAAGTAGGGGCAGCCCTCATCTCATGGGACTGTTGGAAGCAATTGTTATGACAAAGTGGTTGCCAAGGCAGTGATCTCATTCAGTTCCTGAAGGACGTGATCTCATCTCACTTCCATGGTGATGGAACTCTCTGAACTTGGGATACAGAAAGCCAGGCACCCAGAGCCAGTCTCAGTTCTAGTCCCAGTGGTCTCACTTTTTTGGATTTACAAAGGACAGAGTTAGTCTTTCTTGATACCTACTGATGTGAGGATGGCCAAATATCAGGAAAGCTCGGAAGAGGGGCTCTTCCTGAGAAAGCAGATAGTGGCTCACTCCTGGCTTCTAACAACTTCACATTGTTGGCCAAGAAGACCAGATCTGAGACAGGTCAGGCCATTTCGGAGGATCATAGTATGGCCCATCAGTCAGAGCACACTCCGGAGAGTCACAGACCTATTTGGGGGAAGGAGGTGCCATTGCGGGTGTGGGTTTGTGGTTTTGTCTCATGTTCTGAGAATAGTTAGAAAAGGCGGTTTGTTTGGTTTGGAGTGAACTGTTTCTAGTAAGTCGTTTGACAATGCAAGTGTTTCTATGTCTGTGTATCCCACTGTGTCCGTGCTTGTAGACATTAGAAAAGAGAATGCATCAATGGATGTGTCCTGTCTCATAGAAAGCTTCCCAGCATTCATCCAGCACAATTTATGAATTGAATGCGGCTTGCCTTATTGATGGGCGATACCTGCTACCTTCCTAAGTTGCTGTTTTCTTCCTGAATTATGGCCAATCTCCAGAATAGGCTCATGGTTTTGTGTCCAAGATATGTACTACCTCCAAGCTCTGTGACATGGCCATGTACTGGATAGCTGAATGGAATGGCGAGCATCTCAGAAAACTCAGATATCAGTGTGACCAGTAAAGTCTCAGTGGAGAATCCCTGCTTTGGGCCATTTGCTTACCTATTGTTCTGTTGCCCTGAGAGTCAGGAAGGTCTTTGTCTCAGGCCAACCCTTTTTGAATCCTGAAGGAAAGATTTTTCAAATGGAAATGAATATGCTTTACCTTTGGCTCTTTCCTTAATTGATTTGGAAAGAGATGTGTGTGAATCAGCCTCTTGGCCCAGTGTGATTCTTTGACTTAGATTCTCAGTACCTGATGGATCTAAAGAAAGATCCCATGGGTGCATAAAATCCAAAATGGCAAAAAGAGCAGTCATTGTTGATGAAGTATTTTGCCTTCCTCTGTAAGGTTTCTGAATTCCATCAAGTGAGAATAGGGATCTTTTGGGTCAAATGAGTTCTTCAAATCTATTCAGAGGCTATCCAATAGGTGCTTGAGTTTTCTCATCTTTCCAATTCACATAAAGAATCTGTACCCGACACTCAGTAGGACTCAAATTGGAGAAGCAGAGCAGTATTAAGGGCAGGCCTATTTGATCACTCCTGGTACACAGGAAGGGTGTACAGGCCACTGGGAATTTAGGCAAATGAGGGGCAACAGAGCTTATTTTGGACACTGTCTTGGGCTACGCTAATGCTATCAAATGTCAATCCTATTGTTGACTTCATATTTGTTTTATCCTATGCTCATATATTCATCCTCAACCCTGTTGAAAATATCTAATCCCATCACTCACTTTATTCTTTTCCTGATTTCCTAATGTCTCTATTGATATCTGCTTTCCTACATATTTTGCCCTGTGCATCATTGTGACTGACTCTTCACTTGTGTTGACGTTTACATTGACTCTCTAACCAAAACCCTATTGCTAAAGAACTTTTGTTCCAAATCCTATACTCACTTTTCTTCCTAAACTTACTGACTATCTTTCTAATCCAACTGACTATAACTTTTTGAATGGATGTTCTCTTCTACATTCAATGATCCAAGTACAGTTCAGGTTTCTATTCAACCGGGTGAGGGAGTAGATTCTGCAGTTTGGCAATTGGGGACAGCACATTCTGGCAACAGATTAGCAAAGAGTTCTCAAGATTTCAACAGTGTTTCGTTAAGTGTACAGAAAAACAGGAAGTGACAAGTACATATTTTATTAACCTTTCATTCCCCACTTCTTTTTCTGGCTACTTTTAATCATAAAAGTGATCTTTGTGGGGTGTCACATTCTATGTCTGCTAGTGGGGTATTACCATAATTTTAATTTGTCCAATTTGAGCTTGGAGAAAAGAAATTACATGGTTGAGGAAACAGGGTTTTATAGTTAGTAATACTATGAGGATTATTATTGGACCGGCCAGGGTTGATAAAAACGTAATTAACCAGGGGGACTGTGTAAAAAAAGACTCAAACTACCCTTTTTGTGCCTCTCTCTCTCGTTGTTGCTCTTCAAGGCATCTTTTTAATTTACTCATAGATTTTTTTACAATTCCAGTATTGTCGACATAAAAACAACATTCTTCCCTCAAAGAAGCACAAAGGCCCCCCTCTGTCATGAAAAGGAGGTCCAACCCTCGACTGTTCTGTAAAACAACTTCAGAGAGAGAGGTTAAAGATTCCTGCAAAGCTGTGATGGAGGTTTCTAAAATCTTTAAGTTTTGATCTATTGCTGCTTCTAATTGGGTCACTTGTTGTGTCCCATGGACCAGAGCAGTGGTTCTTGTGCCCAACCCTGCAGCAACTCCTATTCGTAATAGAATGGCTAAGGTGAGGGACATATGTTCCCAGTGGAACCGGGTTGTATGTCCCCCTCTTTGATCTTCAGATGAACCTGCGTCATGATAGAGCACTCTGGGAAACATCTGCACCATTTCACAATTAATCACATCTGTTGACCATTTCATGAAAACATAAACAATGTTTAAGTATATAGAATTATACTGTTGTAGGGATGGACAAGGCAAGGCACCTAAGATAGCACCAAAGACACGGAAACAGTCTTTTTTGGTTTCAACCAGATTCAGAGGGCATTGCTTCTGTTGTAATCAATTAATCCCCTGAAACCCAAGTTACGTAGTTTCAGAATTTTGTACCCAACACGTAAGGGAAGGGGCTCAGAAGTTCACAGTCTGCAGAAGTTCACAAAAAGCAGTTTTTGTTTCTCTTTTTTCCTCAGTTTGGGCAAGTTAACTTTTCAAGGACACCTGGGTGGGGGTGTCTTCCCTTTCTTTTTTTCCCCCTTCCAGCTGTTTCCATACAGCCCAGTTTGTAACTTCTTTATCTTAGAAATGTAGCCATCTCTGGGAAGCCCCAGCTCAAGGCCAGAGGACTTTTTTCCAAATATTTTGTGAAAAACTAGTAAGGGTGTGTCTAGATCAGGAGTGCTGAATTTTTTAGCCAGTTGCCAAGGAGACCAGGGCAACACAAAAATAGGAAGTTTATCTACAGTGAACTCTTTTATAGGGACTCTTTTGCTGAAAGTCCTAAATCAGCCATGGTGAAGACTTCTGGAGAAGGTCAGTTAAGACTTTTCTGTGGGCCTGGTACAGAGGGGGACAATTTGGAAGGCAGGGATAAGAGCAGCTCTGTGGATCTGAGAATGAGGAAGGAGAGATGTAAAAGAATATTGGGAGAGGGCTTTGGGATCTTAATAGCAACAAAAACTTGAGCAGTAGAACAGATAGAACAGAGGGGGAGACGGGAGTGAGATTCCAAAAAGCCTGTGAGGGACTTTAAATTCTTAGTAACCTGTTTTTAGTGATGACAAAGCAACATTAAAGGCCATTTTCATTACATCTTGTATTAGGGTCTGAGGATTCTTCTCAGCGGGTTTGAGCTTTGCATTAGGTGGTAAGAGGACTGGGTGGGACCCGGTGCGGGCACTGACAGGAGAGGAGAGGAGTGAGTGAATGGAGTGGTACCTCAGTACCTGCAACCTCAGCAAGGGAGCAATGGTCTGAGAACCAGTCGAGTTTTGGGTTTTTGATCTAGATATTGGAGGGGAGAAATCAAGTTGCTGAGGTGGGAGTGACAGCAGAGAGTCTAGAGCACAAGGCTGAGGGTGAGCATCTATTGGAGAAGCATAGTTCAGGATGTGAGCAAAGGAGAGAGAAGGCCTCCACATAGCGGAATCTCCTTTCACCCTTTTGAGCACTTGCAGAAGTTAAAAAGGTCACACAGAATTTGAGGATCTAGAGACCCCTCTGGGGGCCATCGGTTTTGGTTATCTAATTCGTAATATGGCCAATGCTGTGTACAGAATTTGATGAGGAGTTTGGGTTCCATCTGACAGTCCCTGTATGCTCACATCCCCATGACTTACAATAGAAGTCTGCTCTCCCCCCCGACAGCCGTGACTGTTTGTGGCTTTGATAGTCTGCCGGGCAAACATAGTAATCTAGGCTAGCCAACCTGCATCTGGCTCACGTGTCCCTACATCTATAATGTTTGTTTCCATTATCTATGGTACGGAAAGGATTTAATGGAATTTTAGTGGGATCCTGTTAATCAGGGATATCCCAATAGGAAAGACCTATAGCCAGCTGACAAATGACTGGGTGGAGAGATGGCCACCAGGTTCGTAAGCTGGCTGTATTCAAGATAGGCCATACTTCGTGTCCAGTAGGATTTGTGATCAGCCATCGCAGCTTAAGGGGCTGATGAGGGTTAAGACTACTGGTCGTCAAGGGGAGAATAAATATCTTCCAGGATCTTCTTTACAACCATTTGCAATGTTTCTTTTTTCTTCTTTTTTATTTCTTTTTTTTTTTGTGTGTGTGGGGAAGGCTTCAATACATCCTGAAAATGTATGTTCAAAGACTAGGAGTTATTTAAGTCCATACCTTACTGGCTTAATTTCAGTAAAGTCCACTTCCCAGAAATGTCCTCGTCTGGTTCCTCATAGGTGCTTTCCTGCAGGAAGCTTGGAAGTGTAAGCTTTAACCAATTAATGGACCTTACAGGCTTTTGTTACCCATTCAGTTATTTCCTTTTGCTGTGAGTAGGATAGTGGAAAACTGTGTTCTTGATCCTTCACGAATGAATGCAGTTTCTTTGAACAAAGGTGAGTGAGTTGATGAACATTTGCTACTGACATAGTTAGAGCCATGATTATAGGAGTAGTTACTGAAGCATTAAAAAATTCCACTTGGGGGCCTTCAGGGTTAAAAGTTATTTTGGCCCAGAGCTTGGTGAGCAGAACTCTGCCTATCAATGTGGCCAGGGATTACTAGGAAGGAGTGATGGATTTTTCCTTTTCCCTGGTCCATGGTCCTCGTAGTTGTCAAAGCCCGATATTTACTTCTGTTAGACTCTTGAATTAGAGACCTTTTATTCGGTAGAGGGCCCAATGGGCCTTACGGGCTGAGTATATTCCCCCTGCATCTACTTCAAAGTTTATTGTGTTCCCCTCCACTTCAAAAGTTACCTTGAGGTCAGGGAGAGGATCTGAGCCCGGACTTTCTTAGTATTACTCCAGAGTCAGAATATCTGGCTGGCATGGCTGTCTCTTTCTAGGGCACTCTTTGGCCCAGTGTCCTTTTTCTTTAGAGTAGGCACATTGATCTGAGGCCAGGGGTGGCCTCTAGTGTGTGCCCAGGTATCCCTTCCTGTCTCTCTGTTTCTTAGTTTCTGGCCTATTTGTTGTTGTGACCAGGACCTTAGTCAATGCCTTAGTCTGTCTTTTGTTTCTTTTATCCTCACTCAGCTCCCTTCTCTTCCTCAGTTTCTTTCTTAAAGTATACCTTCTCGGGTTCTCTGACTAAATCCCTCAAAGTCATATCTTGTAATCCATCTAAGCATTGTAACTTTCTTTTAATATCCAGGGCAGCTTTCCCAATAAAGGCCATTGTGACAGATGCCTTTTGATCCTCTGCCTGAGGATCGAAAGGAGTATGTCTCTTATATACCTACATAATTATCTCTAGGAACATAGAGGGAGATTCATCAGGCCCTTAAATAATCTCTCTTACCTTGGCCAAATTAGTTGGTCACCTAGCGGCCACTAAGATACCCACTATTAGAGCCCGGCGATAAGTGGACAGATGCTCCCTACCTTCAAAGGTGTTGGGGTCCCAGTTGGGTCGTTTCAAGAGAAAGCCGGCTTTGAATATATTGGGAAGTTGTGTCGGTCACGCATTTGGTCCGAGGATACTTTTTTCTAGCATCCAGGAGGATTCTCTTTTGTTCCTCTGTCATGAAGAGAGTCCCTAGGAGTTGTTGGCAGTCATCTCAAGTAGGTTGGTGTGAAAACATCAATGACTTCACCAGACCTGAGAGCCAGGTTGGGTCCTCGGTAAAAGGAGGATTGTTATTTTTCCATTTATATAGGTCTGAAGAGGAGAAGGCCAATACTGGTAGGCTTGCATTTTTTCCCTATGGCCATCGTCAATCATTGGTCCTTAGGGATGGAGGGAAGAAACACGGGAGTTCCAGGGTTTTCAATCATTTGCCACCAGCGAGTTCCTTTAGCACTCCAGCTTCCTCCAGGGGAGGAGGGGCTGTGTGTGACGCAGGGGTGTTATCTGGAGGGCCCTGGGCTGGCTTAGCTTCCTCCAATTGCGGAGAGGCTGAGTCAGCAGCTGGAGAATCACTTAGAGGGTGTTGGGGGTTGTGGGACAAGGGTAGAAGATAAGGAGGGGAACGAGAGTCCAGTAGAGTCAAATCTTGTGACTCAGGGAGAACAGAGGGTGGAGGAGGAGGAGGAGCAGAGGGGTTGAGAGATCGTGGGGGAAGGAGTAGGAACGGGGACACAGCAAGGAAAGGCTTCACCCACGGAGGAGGAGATTTGCAGAGGTCCTGCCAAGTTAAGGTATATTCCTGTTTATCAGTATGGCTATGTGGCCCTGGCTGTAAGACAATATCTCTGTCTTTTTAAATTAGTGGGAAGTAGAAAGATCCTTCTAGGGGCCATCCGAATCCAAAGGTGGGCCATTCTGTGGCACACAGAGTCTGCCAGGTCCAGCGTTTTACTGAAAAAGAAACATTCTGAGCCCTTAAGCGGACTTTGGTCCATAGATCAAGGGTCAGGGACAGAGGCATTGAAGTGATCTGTCCCATAATGAAAGATACACAAACAGTAAAAGCAACGACACAGGACACAGACAAGAGAAAACAATAAAGACAGGCAATGGACGTCCAACACTGAGACCAAGACTGAGCAGGTGGCAAAACCCGATGGGCTGGCAATACCGAATCTGAAACAAAGTATCACTGAGTCGAGGAGACTATTATTCCTCGATTCCCGAGTCCTCTGTGGCGTCCCCCAGGGACTTGGCTTGTGGCTCTGTGACACGTCTGCCAGCCACCATCAAAGAGAGCTCACACACTTCATCGACAGCCATTTTGCCAAGCCCTAACCTGAAACCTGAAACCAGAAAGTGGTGCCTTACTTACCCTGAGAGTAGCCCATTGGGGTCTCTCGTTCACCACTGCTGGATTTCGGTGGAACCTCCATATATAAATATCGGAAGAGCATTGGGGGAAGAGACCACCAAGAGACTCTCTCATGCAAAAACAAAGGGTTTATTGGGGGTCCAGCATGCTGGGGCTCAGAGCTCATTTGAATAGAGCAGAGAACCCTGAGAACAGCTTAAGCAGAGCTTATATACTTTCCTTGAAGAGGGCAGGGAGGAAAGTTTATTGATGGGCCTGGGCGGGTGAGCAGTTTGCGTGCAACTGGGTGAGGGAGTACATTCTGAAGTTTGGCAGTTGGGGACAGCACATTCTGGGAAAAAGATTAGAAATCACTTCTCAAGATTTCAACAGTGTTTTATTAAGCATACAGAAAAACAGAAAGTGACAAGAATCTATTTTATTAACATTTCACTACCAACTATACTTTGCCAGATTTCCTAAAGTCTCTATTGATATCTGCATTCCTACATATTTTCCCCAGTTCATCATTGTGATTAATTCTTCACATGTGCTGACATTTACATTCACTCAATACCCGAAACCCTATAGCTAAAGAACTTTTGGTCCAAATCCTATACTCACTCTCCTTTATAAACATACCGACTATCTTCCTAATACTACTGACTATCCATTTTGACTGGAAGTTCTCTTTGAAAATCAATCATCCAAGTTACAAGGTCCTATGCTTAATACCCAATCAAGGGCCCAATGCCCTTCTGGGCTTCAAATCTTACCTAGATTTTTGTTTTCAGATTCATATATTTTACCTATATATTCTTGAAAATATCGCAGGTTCCCAATACCATTATTCATCCAGCAGAATGATTTCTATTCCAAATCAAACCTGTTATTAACCGTAACCATACACTGTTCCCTCAATCTAACTTTAGAGAAGAGCAAGGACAGAGTTGGTCTTAAAATACAGGAATTTAGGGGATCTTCCAACTGCTGAGAAACTCAAAGGTCTATGCGCAAATGATCCCTAGAGAAGTTGTAGGCACCTATGAAGGAACTGAGAGAGCAAAAGTCATCTTTCATTGCAAACAACCTGGTCAGCATGAAGGGATGTGTCTGAATCAGCCTCTCTCTTCTTTATGTAGAGAAGAAGGACCAAACGAGGCCTCTGTGGAGAGCTGTTCCCGGTTACCAATGTTTGATATACCATTCTAACTTGTGAAAGTGTCAAAGGAATTAGGGACAGCCTCCATTTCATGGGACCTTTGGAAGCAAATGTTAGGACAACGTGCTTGCCAAGGCATTGACCTCATTCAGTTCCTGAAGGAAGTGACCTCACCTCACATTCTTGGTGATGGAACTCTCTGAACGTGGGATCCAGGCATCCAGGCACACAAATCTAGTCCCAGGCCCAGTCCCAGTGGTCTCACTTCTTTTGATTTACCAAAGACAGAGTCAGTCTTTCTTGGTATCTACTGATGTGAGGATGGCCAAATGCCAGGAAAGCTCTGAAGAGTGGCCTTTCCTGAGTAAGCAGGAAGTGGCTCACCGTTGTCTCCTGACAACTTCACAGAGTTGGCCAAGGAAACCAGATCTGAGACAGAACAGGCCATTTGATGGGAACATAGTACGGCCCACCAGTCAGAGGTCACACCCGATAGTCAGAGACCTACTTTGGGAAAGGAGGTGAATTTGTGGGTGTGAGTGTGTGTTTGTGATTTTGTCTCATGTTCTGAGAATAGGTAGGAAAGGCAGTTTGTTTGTTTTGGAGTGGACGATTTCTAACAAGTGATTTGACAAGGCGAGTGTTTTTATGTCTGTGTATCCCACTGTGTCCATGGTTGTAGACATTAGAAAAGAGAATGCATCAAAGGATGTGTCCAGGCTAGTAGAAAGCTTACCAGAATTCTTTCTGCCCAATGTATGAAAGGAATGCGGCTTGCCTTATGGATGGGTAACACCTGCTATCTTCCTAAGTTCCTGTTTTCTTCCTGAATTCTGGCCACTCTCCAGAATAGGCTCATGATTTTGTGACCAAGTTATGTACCACCTCCAAGCTCTGTGACATGGCCATGTACTGGATAGCTGAAGGGAATGGCGAGCGTCTCAGAAAATTCAGATATCAGTGTGACCAGGAAAGTCTCAGTGGAGAAACACTGCTTTGGGCCGTTTGCTAACCTAATGTTCTGTTGCCCTGAATGTCAGGAAGGTCTTTGCCTCATGCCACCCCTTTGTGAAGCCTGAAGAAAACAGTTTTCAAATGGAAATGAATATGGATCACCTGTGGCTCTTTGCTTAATTGCTTTGAAAAGGGATGTGTCTGAATCAGCCTCTTGGCCCTGTGTGAGGTTGTGGCTTAGATACTCTGCACGTGGTGGATGTAAAGAAAGATCCCATGTGTGCATCCAAAACCAAAATGGCCAAAAAGCAGTCCTTGTGGATGAAGTCTGTCGCCTTCCTCTTTAAAGTTCTTGAACTCCATCAAGTGAGAATAGGGATCCTTTGGGTCAAATTGGTTCTTCAAAGACCTGCAGAGGAGCTTGTGTTTTCTCATGACTGCAAATCACATAAAAATATATACCTGACACTCAGTTTTCCACAAATTGGAGAAGCATAGAAGTATTAACGTCTAGCATATTTGATCACTCCTGTTTCACATGAAGGGTGTCCAGACCACCCTGAAGTTACGCCAATGAGGGGCAAGGGAGTTATTTTGGACACTCTCTTGGACTCCGCCACTCATGGAAACCTTCAGCCAGAGGTTGTGATTAGTGTCTATATGGAAGAAGATGAGGGCCATATGGGAGGGTTTTGGTTTTAATTTTGGTCATTTGTGTCCGGTTGGAAGACATGACCTGGACCACCTGGGCTTGAACTCTGGTGTGATTCCCCTTAGAGACTGAATTCAGAGAAGTATTGCCATGAATTTTGTTGGGATTTTAGGAGTCCACCCATGAGAATCACCCTTGAAAACTGAGATCTAGGCCCAGGGTGGCTTTCCACAGAGCCCTGGGTATCTCAGCCAGAAGATCACATGATTTAATTCTGAAAGACTTGCAGCCATTGTTGAGAGTCACAACACCCATGGACGTCACATTGTAGACCTCAATAGGCCTGGCTTCATGTGACATTTTGGCCACTCTTTGGGAAGCCTTGCCTGTGAGAGTTCTACAGAGCATTCATTGAAATGAGCTTCCTCACCATTTAAAGGTTCCTGAATGAATTGAAACCCACAGTGCCTGCAACGTCATCCTTGAAAAATGCCTAGATAAATACCATGAAATTTTTGAAATTCCCATGACCAGGTGGCACTGGAGAAACTTTGGATGTCCTGTTGCTGATCGTAAATATGCAAGACAGTGCCTTGATTGAGTGGGTTTCATGAAAATGGTGTAGAACAGAGATGCCAGTATGTTGGAACCTGCTGAGTAGTGGGCCTAGAGCAGTGGTAGGCAGGTGTGTGATAAAAAATTTGTGGTGGGGCCATGTGGATCTGCCATTGGATCCCAAATGGCTTGTGACTTACATGGTGCAGCCAGCAAACCCTTCCATGTAAAGGCTTCTGTTTATATGGAGATGTTTCCGGGCAATGTTTAGAATCAGGTTACTATGGACATGGGGCCAAGCTATGTGGGATAGAAGCCTGGTTGGTGCATTCTCCTGCAGACCCTGACCAACCACACATGAAAGAATTGCCTCCAGAACTGTGTCCCAGTTGAACTTCTTTTATTTCATGAAGCAAATGCCAAAGTCCCAGTGCAGCAGCAAGAAACACCACGAAAAGTGGAGGATTACCAAATCGCTTCCCAGTCCACATGGGAATACCCTTAGCCCCCAGTGGCCACAGTTTACTTACAAAGAGAGAATTCAGCACTGCTGCCTCATGTTCATTGGAAAATAAGAAACCATGTCCTCCAGGTCACATAGATGCAGACACAGATTTGATAGTCTCACTAAAAAGAAGCTAAAGCTCCTGACAACAACATATATTTCAAGTGCCCAAACTCAGAGGCAGTTTCTCAAGAAGTATTTAGGCCAGCAGAGCTCCATGTTTATGGAGTGTTTACCCTGTCCCATACTAGGGAAACTCCTCTACCACTTCCAAGGTTGTAAACTCCTGAGCATATTATTCACAGATTTTATTACTCTTCTCCTCTAATTGTGTCTTACTTTGGGCGAAAAAAATGTCAAGGAATTGTTCTGGATGAGAGTGGGAAGATTTTGTTTAGCACATATTTGCATACACATTGGATTCATTTTTCTATTTTACATTTGAAATACTGAATCCTGACACTAACACATGCCCTGCTAGATTCTGAATACTAATCCTAATATAATGGAGAAAAATTACGGAAACAGAATAGAAATACAAGCAGTTCAGAGGAGGCATGTTGTATACTTGGACTTGCCTTTTGCATTATATAGGGTAGGAGTTATAAATCTAGTCAATTTTTTGTTGAAATAGTTTTCCATGTGCTTTTAAAGTTAACAAATATGTGAATTCCTGTCTCCCTTTCTCTGTATTCTATTCAGCACATGTATTTTTATATGCACATATAGAATCCTACCTGGTATCACACGTACATTCTTGTGAGTTACATGACTTGGCAGATACAAAGTGTGAGAAGAGATCACTCCTCTTAAACGCTGTTTGACCTGAAAATTCAACCTATGGGTGAGCTTCCTAGTTGAAAAAAGTTATACATAAATCCATATCCAGTAAAATGAATATTTTTGGATCTGTGGATGATTCATATTTCACGGTGTAATTCGATTGGCATATATATTGCTAATTTTTAAAATCTGTGTGTGGATATATATATATATATATATATATATATATATATTCTCTCCAGATATTTCAAAATATTTAATATATGTGTCTTATTATACACTCCCTAAATTCATTCATGATTATGTATGTGGATTTATAATCAACTTTTCACAAGATTATTCTCAGAAATATTCATTCACCTGATATACGTATTTTTTTCCTAGTATTGAAAACTAACTTCAGTGAATGGTGCATATAAATCCTAATATTTCTACAGTAACTGATCCATTTTCACATCAATGCAAGTAGATTCCTATGGGACATGATAAGTATTTTGAAGTTCATTTTTATTGAAAACTAGTACATTACTATTTCTTCAGTTTATGCACATTATTGGATATATATTTCATCCACAAGTTCACAAATTTATAGGCATTTATTTCACTTTCAATCACTTTCTGCTTCAGAAAACACGTGTTCCGCCATGTTTCAAACTGGTCTTTTCATGAGACTTCTTTCCAAACACATTATTTTTGATTTCCATAATCACTTTTGAAGCAAAACTCACTCACTCTTCATGATAAACCATAACCCTAGGATTACAATTAGACGTATAACTAGTTGTTATGAATGATTATATATCAATATATGATTTCTTATGTATTTTCAGATATCAATTCAATACATTATTTAAAGTGGAACCAGTTATATTATTTATTAACTGTATGGTCTATTCATGCATTATCTCTATATTCATAGACACAGGGTACACCTATTTTTACCCTCAATACTAATTTATACGTTTTCAAAATATTCCTCAAAAAATGGTGGAAGAATTACTCATGTCACCTGATCTATATATACATTTTATCACAGTAATATTCTGGACAAAAAAATCAAAGGTCACCCTTAAGGTTGTACCAGAGCCTAAATGGAAAGTGAGCATGGATTACTAAAACCTTCCATGTCCAGGTGGCCTAATGCTCTCAAATGTCAATCTTATTTGTGACTACATTTTTGTTTCTTTCTAAGATTATATATTCAACCTCAAGCCTGTTGAAAATGTCTAATCCTATCACTCACTTTATACTTTGCCTGATTTAGTAATGTCTCTATTTATATCTATTTTCCTACATATTTTCCCCTGTTCATCATTGTGACTGACTCTTCACTTGTGCTGACATTTACATTCACTGTCTACCTGAAACCCTATTGCTTAAGAACTTTTGGTCTAAATCCTATTCTCACTCTTCTTTGTAAACCTACTGACTATCTTTCTAATCCTACCGACAATCCCTTTTTGAGTGGGTGTTCTATTCGACATTCAATCATCCAAGGTACAAGCTCCTATGCCATTGTATATAGATTTATCTGAGACATTTTTGCAGAAAATAATTCAAAGCTAAGTGTGCCAATTAAGGGCCCAATGCCCTTCTGGACTTCATATCTTCCCTAGATTTCTGTTTTTATACTTATATTTCACCTATATATTCTTGTAAGTATCATAGTTTCCCAATACCATTATTCGTCATGCAGAAGGATTCCTAACCCCAAATTGAACATGTTACTAACCCAAACCATACACTGTTCTCTCAATCGAACTTTACAGAACAGCAGGGACAGGGTTGCTCTTAAAATACAGGAATGTAGGGCATGTTCCACCTGTTGAGAACATCAAAGGTCCATGCAGAAATGATCCCTTGAGAAGATGTAGGCAGCTACGAAAGACCTGAGAGAGAAAAGTCATCTTCAATGGCAAACAACCTTGTCAGCATGAATGGATGTGTATGTATCAGCCTCTCTCTTCTTAATGTAGAGAAGATGGACCAAAACAGTCCTAGGTGGAGAGCTGTTCCCGGGTGCCCATGGTTTATATACCATTCTAACTTGTGAAAGTGTCACAGGAAGTAGGGGCAGCCTCCATCTCATGGGACTCTTGAAAGCAACTGTTAGGACAAAGTGGTTGTCAAGGCAATGACCTCATTCAGTTCCTGAAGAAGTGATCTACCTCACTTCCTTGGTGATGGAACTCTCTTAACTTGGGATCCAGGAAGCCAGGCACCCGGAGCCAGTCCAGTCCCAGACCCAGTAGGCTCACTTGTTTGAATTTACCAAGGAGAGTGTCAGTCTTTCTTGGTACCTACATATGTGAGGATGGCCAAATACCAGGAGAGCTCTGAATAGGGGCCTTTCCTGAGAAAGTAGGTAGTGGTTCACCGCAGGCTCCTGACAACTTCACAGAGTTGGCCAAGGAGACCAGATCTGAGATAGGACAGGCCATTTTGGGGGAACATAGTATGGCCCACCACTCAGAGGAAACTCCAGATAGTCACAGAGTTACATGGGGGAAGGAGGTGTCTTTGTGGGGTGGGTGTGATTTTGTGGTTTTGTCTCATGATCTGAGAATAGGTAGGAAAGACGGTTTGTTTGATTTGGAGTGGTCTTCTTCTAGTAAGTCGTTGGACAAGGCAAGTGTTTCTATTTCTGTGTATCCCACTGTGTCCGTGGTTGTAGACATTAGAAAATAGAATGCAACAATTGATATGTCCTGTATAGTAGAAAGATTCCCGGCATTCATCCTGCCCAATTTATGAATGGACTGCAGCTTGCCTTATCCATGGGCAACACCTGCTACCTTCCTAAGTTCCTGTTTCTTCCAGAATTCTCACCACTCTCCAGAATAGTCTCATGGTTTTGTGTCCAAAATATGTACCACCTCCAAGCTCTGTGACATTGCCATGTCCTGGATAGCTGAAGGGAATGGCGAGCATCTCAGAAAACTCAGATATCAGTGTGACCAAGAAAGTCTCAGTGGAGAAACCATGCTTTCGGCCTTTTGCTTATCAATTGTTCTGTTTCCCTGAATGTCAGGAAGGTCTTTGCCTCAGGCCACCCCTTTGTGAAGCCTGAAGAAAACAGTTTTCAAATGGAAATGAATGGGCATCACCTGTGGCTCTTTGCTTAATTGCTTTGGAAAGGGATGTGTCTGAATCAGCCTCTTGGCCCTGTGTGAGGTTGTGGCTTAGATTCTCAGCACCTGATGGATGTAAAGAGAGATCCCATGTGTGCATCCAAAACCAAAATGGCCAAAAGAGCAATTATTGTGAATGAAGTCTCTCGCATTCATTTGTAAGGTTCCTGACCACCATCAAGTGAGAATATGGATCCTTTGGTTCAAATGAGTTATGCACAGCCCTGCAGAGGCTAACCCATAGGTTTTTGGGTTTTCTCATGGCTCCAAATCATATAAAGAATCTATAACTGACAGTCAGTAGGCCTCAAATTGGAGATGCAGAGCAGTATTAACAGCTGGCCTATCTGATCACTCCTGGTTCACCGGATGGGTGTCCAGGCCACCTTGACTTTAGGCAAATGAGGGGCAAGGGAGCTTATTTTTGACACTGTCTTGGGCTGCACCCCTCATGAAAAACTCCAGCCAGAGGTTATGATAAGTGTCTATATGGAAGAAGATGAGGGCCATGTGGGAGTGTTTGGTTTTAATTGTGGTCATTTGTTTGGCGGTTGGAAGAGATAACTGGATCCACCTGGGCTTGAATTCTGGCATGATTCCTCTTAGAGACTGAGTTCTGGAATTTACCTCAAAGAAGTATTGCCATGAAATGTGTTGGGATTTTAGGAGGCCACACATGAGATGCGCCCTTGAAAACTGAGATCGAGGGCCAGGGTGTCTTTCCACAGTGCAGTGAGAATCTCAGCCAGGATATCACATGATTTTATTTTGAAAGACTTGGCAGCCATAATTGAGAGTCTAAACACAAATGGAACTCATATTGTAGACCTCAATGATCCTGGCTTCATGTGACCTTTTGGCCACTTTTTGGGAAGCCTTGCCTGTGAGATTTCTCCAGAGATTTCATTTAAATGAGCTTCCTCACCACATAATGGTTCCTGCATTAATTGAAACGCACAGTGACTCCAACTTCATCCTTCAAAAATGGCTAAATAAATACTATCAAATTTCTGAAATTCCCATTACCAGGTGGCACTGGAGAACCTTTGGATATCCTGTTGCTGAACATGAGTGAAATAATTCCCCACGCAATGACACTTCACCGGGAGAATTCCAATTTTATTGCTAAAAGCTGTGTGCTTATATAGAACTAAGGGGGAGATGGTATGGCTTAGATAAATGGCAGCAACCCGTTTATTGACAAGTTCTTTCAAATATCAGCTCCAGAGCCCAGGAATTAGTTCTAATTGGGGCTAAGGTTCCCCACAAGCGAGATTTGAAATTGGCGCTGGCGGGAGAGTTCACAAGGGCGGGAACTTTTTGCACCACTGCAGAAATGAAGAAGGTAGGAAGAAGAAGTCCTTAGGCGCCATGTTGGGGTTTTTCTCTGCGGTATGGCTGCCATTTATTCTTTTCCCAACATTCCACCCTTTTTGTTTTCTTAGGAAGTGGGGCGTCGTTTGTCAGATCTGGCTGCTTCCTGCTGTGTGGGGCTGGTGTGGGGCCTAGAAAGAGAAGTGGAGGAATGCTCAGGGGGCAGGTATGGGGATATCATGGCAGCCAGAAATAAAACCCAGTGGCTATAGACAGCTATTTTCATAGGGGTGAAGTCAATGAATGTTCCCTGAAGCCAAAGATGTCGATGGCATGGAACCAGTCCTGGATGGAAGAGATTGTTGGTATCAGCCACTGGTCCTGTAACAGAGACTCAAGGAAATACTGGAAGCGTTGCCTGGACATGGTGTCGCCAGCACCTGAAGAAGATCAGAGCGAATAAAAACAGAATGAAGATAAAAATTAAAGCAAATGTCAATTTTTGGCAGAAGTTCCATGTGGGGGGACTGACATAGAAGAGGCCAAGGGCCATGAGAAAGCTTAGAAGGTGGTAAAGACTATGAATCCAGGATGGCAGATTAAGAGGTTCTCCGAGCTCGTTGTCTCCTGCTGTCTAATACCCGTTGCATTCCATCGTGTCTGGTAGTGAGCTTCATCACTGAGTGAACTGTTCTCTTGGAGATGTTGGGGATTCATCGGTCATCAGAGGCTGGTAGTGACTAAGCAAAAGCTGGTTGAAAGTTTGATTAGGAATTTTATGCAGTTGGGTTTGAAGGCACTTCATTATGCAGGGCAAGAGAGCACAAAAAAGGAGCATCCAAATAAGGGGACCCAAGATATGTAGTAAGTACATGGCAAGATAGGATTGGAAGAACCCCGTTATGGGATTGGAGGAGGTAGGTTTGAGCAATTGGGTCGATAATTCCTGCAATTTAACAACATTTTTTTTAATTAGCCCAGATTCATTAACATAATAGCAAAATTCCTCTCTGAGGAATAGGCATGTAACCCCTTTTTCTGCAGTGAGAAGATCAATTGCCCTTTGGTTCTGTAAAGCCACTTGTGCCAATGAAGTAACCTGCCGCTGCAAGGAACCCAGAGACTCAGCCATGGTATTGAGTGTTTCCTGCAGTTTTTGTTGAAGGTCATTGGATCCCATAGAGCATGACCTATAGCTCCACCAGAGAGTCTGAGACCCGTCACTGAGGTTGTTAAAATGAGGCCTACCAGAACCGGCAGAAAGACTACCCTACGGGTGCGGGAAGGTAGGGCCAACTGTCAGAATTCGGTGGGAGTATACAAAGATAGCTGAGGAACTACAGTAACCAAGAAACAGGCGCCAGAGACATTGATGGTTGAGGTACTTAAAGAACCATTACACCAGAGGAAATGTCCAGGTTGCATAAACACAGGGCTCTATGGAGTGCTGTAGCTCAAGGAACAAATGGGTAAAGGATTCATTATTGGCAGGTGGAAACAGATGAAAGGAAATAATGTATTGGTGGAATAACTTTCCCACAGTGGGATACGTGTCACATGTAGGGGTTGTCGTTTTTAGAGAAATTGTAGGGTTTTGCTGGAATATTTCCTGCCGCTAATGGGACTGCTGCTAGAAGTGGACGACTAAGTGAAGCACAGAGAAAGCACTGAGAAGTAGGCACAGAAAGAGGGGTGGAGTTTAATAATCAAAAAGTTTGGTGTAGCAAATTGAGCCATGTGGGAGGGGGACCTGAGAGGGTTGAAGGCTCTGAATCCTTTTTGGATGAGCTATGGATATGATCTCGAAGTTTTGATTCTGAGTCCTTAATGTGTTCGACTACCTGGATGGTTGCCTTAGGTTGCGTAATCAGGGTGCGGCCAATAGTCATCCACCCTGTGGGTCTGACTGAGGTTGTCCGAGCATAGACAGCAAACTCAACATAGCCCCATCGTTTGGCCTTGGGGTCAGGTTTATCTAAAGTATACCATCCATTGTTACTGGATGAAGAGCCTTTATGCCACTTTATGTAACTAGAAGTCCACCCTTCAGGGTAACCAAATGAGTGGTAAGAATAGCTACCACGTTCATCATGGAACATGCATGACCAATAGGGGCACCCATTATATATCTCAGGCCACCAATGACAATAGTCTTTTGTTTGATCAAAAAGGAAGCAAATGAAAGGCCAGTTCCAGCTACCAGGGACGAAGGTCCTTGAAGGTGACAATTTTAGGGAAATAGAGGTGCAGTTGTGGATGAAGCAAGTAGTTGCATCCACTGCGCAGACCTTCTGCATGCCATGTTCTGAGTATCGTTCCCGAAAAGTGAATAAATGCATGGTAGGTGAGGAGGGTAAAGACCAGTCCTGACAGAGCACAGAAAATAAGCAGAGCACAAAAAACAAGCAGTTAGAGAAGACTAGGGTGTTGGGAGAGCTCATTGTGCCTTCTTTAAGAGGAATTGGGCTGCAAGGAAAACCGTGTGAGCCACAACTAAAATGGGTGAGATGGGTGTGGAAAGCAGGAGTAAAGGGGAGGTTCAGTAGGTGATTCTTGGAGTTCCTCTGGGGTGGCCCTGTCTTCAGCAGGTGGGGCCTCCTGGTGATGTGGCTTCAACCTAGACATGTGAATCCAGGGAGTGAGACAGTTGTCTGGTAAGGAGAGTTTGGCGGCGGTAAGGGTAAAGAGAATGACAGGATAGGGGCCTTCCCATTTTGCGGCAAGAGTCCCTTTCTCCTCTGGGGTATTATAATAGACTAGACTAACAGGTGTTAAGGGAGGAGTGTTTGGAGAGGAGACTGGGTCCGGAAGAAGCCAGTCCTGATATTTCAAGAGTTCCGAGCGGAGATGGAGCAAGAGAGGCAAAGACAAATCTCGGGTGAGAGGTCCTTGTGAAATGACCAACCCAGGGGTTATAAGAGGTCTTCCATACATTATCTCAAAAGGAGACAGTAAAGATGGTTTCTTAGGGAGAGCTCTGATTCGAAGCAAAGCCAAGGGAAGGAGTTTGAAACAGTCTATGTTTAATTCCATTGTCAATTTGGTAAGGACTTCCTTTAGAGTACGATTTACCCTTTCCACTTTCCCTGAAGCCTGGGGGAAATATGGACAGTTGAAATGCCACTTGAAGGAGAGGGCTTGAGAGACCTTTTGTGTGATCCTAGAAGTAAACTCAGGGCCATTGTCATATTGTAGGGAAGTGGGCATACCAAACCTGGGGATGATGTCTGTCAGTAAGATTGAAGCTACAGTGGAAGCCTTTTTATTGGAAGTGGGAAATGCCTCAACCCAACCAGAGAAAGTGTCCACAAAGACAAGGAGGTATTTAGTGCGCCATACTGTGGGCATGTTGGTGAAGTCTACCTGCCAGTCAGCAGCGGGAATGTGTCCCCGGGCTTGGTGGAAAGGGAAAGGTTTGGGCCTTAAAGGAGTATGAGGGTTGGTCCGCTGACAGATCTGACAATTAGAGGCTATATTCTGTAGCATGGCTTGTCAGAGGGGGTGAAGGAAAAGAAACTCTGTAAAAAGAGGGTCAAAGACTGAGAATTGGAAAGGAATAGAGTATGAAGGAACTTGAAAAGATTCTTGTTCTTACTGAAAGACGTAGGGGCTTCAGATGAGCTGTCTAAAGTGGCCATTATATGTCCCCCATGGAGGCCATAATTGAAAGTGGTAGCAGCCATTCGTGCCGCCTGGTCAGCTTTGGCATTGCCCTCAGTGATAAGAAAGCCGTCCTTCTGATGGGACCTACAATGGACAACTCCCAACTGGGTGGGTAAGTGGCCTCTATTAGATTGGTTATAAAAGCTGAATTAGTGATCGCATTACCTTTGGTGGTAAGTAGGCCTCGCTACTTTCAAATATCAGCATGGGATAATAAGATATGGAAGACATATTTTGAATCAGTTTAGAGGGTGAGGGATTTGCCTTGTGCTAGAAGGAAGGCACGAGTGGATGCTATAAGTTCAGCCTACTTGTCTGTAGTTCCTGAAGGCAAAACTTTGGCCTCTATAATCTCAGTGGCTGAAAATACAGCGTATCCAGAGTAATGAGTTCCGTTCTCCCTAAAGGAACTGCTGTCAGTAAACCAGATAAGGTCAGGCTTGCTGAGTGGTCTCTCAGAAATGGAAGAATGACAGGGGAGGAAATCATCTAAGGTTTCCAAGCAATTATGAGTTGGTATGTGAGACATGGGAGTCATTGGGAGCAGTGAGGCAGGGTTCAGTGCAGAGCAGGGGAGGAAAATAATATTAGGGTTTTCCAGAAAGGAAGTGAGGGGCGACAGAAATCTGGATGTAGGGAGAGTTTGAAGGCCCTTTTAAGCTAAAAGATCCTTCAAGTGATGTGGGGAGTGGATAGTTCAAGGGGCCCCAAAAGTCAGATTAGAGGCTTCTTTGTGTAAAATTTGTCCAGTAGCCAGAGCTCTTAAGCAAGGGGCCCACCCATGGATGGTAGGGTCTAGTTGCTTGGACAAATATGACACAGGTGCAAATGTACGCCCATAGTTTTGACCTAAGACCCCAAGTGCTTGCCCCCCTTTTTCATGGACATATAGATGAAATGTTCTTGAAAGATCTGGAAGGTGCAGGGCAGGTGCCTTTAAGAGGAGTTGCTGAAGCCTGCGGAAGTGGTAGATGGGAAAGGAGGCAAGAGATTCACTAGGGGGTCCCTTTGCTAGGTCATACAGGGGTTTGGAGAGAAGAGAATAATTTGGGATCCAGGCCCTAAAATAACCTGCTAATCCTAGGAATGATAGTATTTTGGCTTTCGTATAGGGCACTGAAAGATCACAGAGGAGTTGCCTCCTATCCAGTGTTATTTCCTTTTTCCCGGGTGTAAGGCAAAAACCAAGATAGGTGACCGAAGACTGGGAAACCTGGGCCTTGTGGGGAGACTCCCTATATCCCTTGTCTTCTAGGAATTTATGAAGCTGAGCGGTGTGGGATTGAGAGTGTTCCAGAAAGACTACATAGAAGAAGGTCATAGACATATTGAAGTAGAGTAGAGTCAGGACAGGTCAGGTGAAAGGATGTGAGGTCCTGGGCAAGAAATTGGCCAAAGAGATGGGGGCTATCCCTGAATCCCTGTGGGAGGACAGTCCAGGTAAGCTGATGAGAATGGCGGGTGTCAGAGTCAGTCCATGAAAAAGCAAAGATATCCTGAGATTCTGAGAACAGGGGAATAGAAAAGAATGCATCTTTTAAATCTAGGACTGAGAAGTGAGTAGTAGTGGCATGGATCTGAGAGAGGAGGGTGTAAGGGTTGGGCACTAGCGGGTGGATGGGGTCCACAGAGGAGTTGACAAGGCGAAGTTCTTGAACCAGCCTGTAGGACACGTTAGGTTTCTTAACTGCCAGAATGGGTGTGTTGAAAGGAGAGTGTGTAGGCCTAAGATACCCCTTTCATAATAAATCCTGGATGATGGGTTCTAATCCAAGGAGAAATGTGGTTGTGAGTGGATATTGTGGTTGACTAACATATCTTGAAGGGTCCCGTAAGACAATATGAATAGAACTGCATTTAGCCATAAAGGGTGTAATTGTGTCCCAAACCTCAGGGTTAAATGGTTTAGATAGTCGTGGGAGAGTGCATGAGGGAGGTGTATCTGCCCCTAGGAATATCATGAGGAAATGAGAGGTAGGAGAGGTGTGGGTTGATAAGTGAATGGTGACTTTTAATAGTGAGAGTATGTCCCTTCCCAGAAAGGGAATGGGGCAATGGCTCATAACAAGAAAGGAGTGAGTGAAGGACAAAAGGGATCGCTGCATATAACATGATTGGGGGGGGTTTGAGGAAAAATCTTTTTACCTCCTACCCTGACAATAGGAGTTTTTGAGGGTGTGGTAGGACCCTAATACTCCCTCAAAATCGAAAAAGCGGCACCAGTATCCAAGAGGAAGTTAATGAAGCGTCCATCCACCAGGAAGGTGACCCTAGGCTCTTGATTCTTGATGGTAATAGTCTGGAGGGAAGGCCCAGGACTCCATCAATCCTCCTCTGCCAAGCCCAGGTGAGGCTGGGGTTGCTGGGCAGCAGACCAACCTTCCTTCTGGGTTGTTGGGCAGTCTGCCCCCCAGTGTCCACTTTGATGGCATTTTGCGCAGGGGTTGTAGGGTGTCCTTGGCGAAGAACAATTCCTGGTCCAATGTCCCTCCTTACCTCATTTGAAGCAAGCTCCATGGGGGGGTCATATTGGGACGGCATGGTGATGGCCTTCTCTGAATGAGCTGGGCCAACATTTGGAATTTGGCATTTTCAGCCCTCTGCCTACGGAATTCACTTTCATCCTCTCTACCATGAAAAACCTTGAAAGTGACAGCGAGGATTTTGGTCTGAGGAGTAGCAGGGCCCTGTTCAAACTTTTTAAGCTTGGCTTTAATGTAAGGGTAGCTTTGGGCCAGAATATATGTCATTAAGACATGACGGCCATCAGGGGTTTCTGGGTCGAGGTTTGTGTACTGCTGAAGGGACTTGGTTAGTCTATCCAGGAATTCTGAAGGTGTTTCCTCCTTCCTTTGAATGACCTCCTGCATCTTTTGAAAGTTAACAGCCTTGCGGGTGGACTTTTTCAGTCCCGCCAAGAGGCAGGATGTAAAAAGGTCACTAGACTGTAAGCCCATAGGGGATCCTGCTCTGGGACAGCATGAGGGCCTGTGGGTGGTTATGATTGGTCCTATGATTTTCATCAGCATGGGCTTGGGCTAGCTCCCAGAACCATTGCCTTTCCTTGGGGAGAAGTTTATTGGCCAAGAGCATGTAGATGTCATGATGAGTGAGGCTATATGCTTGCAGTACCCATTGAAACTCCCGAATGTAAGTGGTGGGGTCAGTGGTGAAAGAGCCTAACTTCCTCTCTAGCTGAGTAATGTCCGACATGGAGAAGGGCACGTGGACTCTGATGACACCCTTGGGACCAGCTACCTCACGAAGGGGTGCGATTGTCTTGGGCGTGGGAAGGAGTCCCTTAGACCTGATAACAGGAGGACTGAAAGAGGCAGGCGGTGGACAGGAATGAGAGGGAGGGAAAGGGAATTTCTCTGTGGAAGAGGAGGAGGTGGAGCAGGCAGAAGAGTGGGGAAGGGAGGGGGATGAAATGGAAGGTTGAGGATCCGTGGAATCAGGCAGAGGAAGAGGAGGATTTTGCGGGAGAGAAGGGTCAGTTGGGGCTGGGGGATAAGGTGTGGGTTGATCTGCTGGGTCGAATGAGGAAGAATCTGCGAAGTCAGGAGTAGAACTAGGGGAAGAGAGGGGTTTGCAAGCAAGAAGGACCTGAGAGGGAGGGCAGGAGGAGCAGAGACAGGGTGCTGTGCAAGAAGGCTAAAACATTCAATACAGGGAATCTCACTCCACTTTTTCAGATGCTGGCAGTAATTAAAAAGGTCCAAGAGGAGGTTTGGATCTAAGGAGCCTTCTGGAGGCCAATGATTGCCATTATCCAGTGGATATGTAGGCCAATCTTGGGTACAGAATTTGATTAGAAGTTTGGGCTTGATGTCTGGTGTGAGGGAGAGTGTGGCCAGATTTTTTATTAAACTTTTGAGAGGTGAGGTTTCAGGTACAGATAAAGAGGTGTCCACAGTCACAGGGAGAGATGGAAGAGAGAGAGAGAGAGAGAGAGAGAGAGAGAGAGAGAGAGAGAGAGAGAGAATAAGTGTAAGCAAGAGAGACAAAGAGAAAACCCGGCCTGGAACGGACTCCGGGAAGCGCTCAGGGCGAATGGGGGTCAGGTGGGCATCCCCAAAATGACCAGCCATCATGAGGAAATACAGAGGGCACTACCTGATCGTCACCAGTGAAGTGCGATCTGTGAGACCCAATGGGTTCGGAGCCACGGGCAACCTGACATCAGGAAAGTTTTCGAACGCAGCAGAAGAAGTAAGTAATGAAAACAGAACTCCGGCTCCAGCAGAATGCAGTTCCAGGATGGGAGTTCAGTTTTCCCCGAGCAGAGAGGCAGCTTCAGCCAGACACAGCAGGCCCACAGGAAACAGCAACTCTAGCCAGCAGCGGCAGCAGCAGCAGAGGAGGAAAAACCACAGAGCCTCTCATGTAAACTCAGAAGCCTCACACCCCAAAGGGAAACGGATCACCAGAGGGTCCACTGCAACCAGTAAAGGTCTTAGTGGGAGGAATTCCCTCCCCCCTACCAGGAGTCTAGAGTGTGACAGACGATCATGGTCACAAAGCCAGCGGTAGCCCGAAGGGAGTTGGCGAGCCGGGGTCAGGGGAGGCTTACATACAACAAATCAGTGGTGAGTGCAGGAAGCCTGCGTCTGAAAAGAGCAGACCAGGGCAGAGTGCCACGGTGGAGCAGTGGACGGGGCTCTTGTTGGAAAGAGCTCACCCATATCCTCACACGGGGCACCAGAATGAAAGAACTCCCCACGCAAAGGCACTTCACCGGGAGAATTCCAATTTTATTGCAAAAAGCTGTGTGCTTATATAGAACTAAGGAGGAGATTGGAGGGCTTAGATAAATGGCAGGCAATCCGTTTATTGGCAAGTTCTTTCAGATATCAGCTCCGGAGCCCAGGAATTAGTTCTTATTGGGGCTAAGATTCCCGGCCAGCAAGGTTTGAAATTGGCGCCAGCAGAAGAGTTCACACGGGCGGGAACATTTCGCACCACTGCAGAAAAGAAGAATGTAGGAAGAAGAAGTGCTTAGGCGCCATGTTGGGTTTTTTTTTTCTGGGGTATGGCTGCCGTTTATACTTTTCATAACAATGAGTATACCAGACAGTGCCTTGATTGACTGGTTTTTATGAAAATGGTGTTTAACAGAGATGCCAGAAAGTTGGATCCTGCTGATTAGTGGGCCAAGAGCAAAGGTGGGCATGTGTGTGATAAAACATCAGTGGTGGGACCATGTGGATATGCCATTGGCTTCCAAATGGCTTGTGACTGACATGGTGAAGCCAGCAGACCCTTATATGTAAAGGCATCTTGTTACATGGAGAGGATTCAGGACATTGTTCAGAATCAGGTTGCTATGTTCAAGAGGGCAAGCTATGTGGAATAGAAGCCTGGTTCTTTTATTCTCCTACAGACCCTGACCCACCACATGTGACAGAAATCCCTCACACACTGTGTCCCCGTTGAACTCCTTGTATTTCATGAAGCAAATACCAAACTCCCACTGCAGCACCAAGAAACACCACGAAAATAGAGGATGACCATATGGCTTCATAGTCCACACTAGAGATATTTAGCCCCAAGGGGCCACAGTTTACCTTCAAAGGGAGAATTCAGCACTGGTGTCTCATGTTCATTGGAAAATAAGAAACCATGTCCTCCAGGTCACATAGATGCCCAGGTTTATGGTTTCACTAGAAAGGAAGCTAAAGCACGTGACAACAACATATATTTCAAGTGCCCAACCTCACAGGCAGTATCTCAAGAAGTCTCTAGGACAACAGACCTCCATGTTTTTGAAGTGTTTACCCTGTCCCTTACTTTTGGAAACTCCTCTAACACTTCCAAGGTTGTGAACTCCTGATCGCATTCCATTCCAGATATGTATTCATGGATTTTCTAACTCTTCTCCTCTAATTGTGTCTTACATGGGGTGAAGGTGTTGTCAAGGTATTGTTCTGGATGAGAGTGGGAAGATTTTTGTGTAGCACATATTTACATACACATTGGATTCATTTTCCAATTTTCCATTCGAAATACTGAATCCCTGTCAGTAACCCATACCCTAATAGACTCTGACTACTAATCCTAATATGATGGAGACAAATAACCCAAACATAATATTAATACAAGCAGTTCAGAGGAGGCATGGTGTATAGTTGGTCTTGCCTTTTGCATGATATAGTGTAGGAGTTATAAATCTTGTCAATTGTTTGTTGAAATAGTACTCCATGTGTTTTTAAAGTTAACACATATGTGAATTTCTGTCTCCTTTTTTCTGTAGCCAATTCAGCACATGTATTTTTATATGCACATAAAAAATCCTACCTGGTATCACACGTACATTTTTGTGAGGTGGCTAACTTAGCAGAAACAAAGTATGAGAAGAGATCACCCCTCCTAAACGCTTTTGGAACTGAAAATTCAAACTATGAGTGAGATTTTTAGTTGAACAACATTATACATAAATCCATGTTCAGTAAAATTAATATTTTTGGATCGGTGGATGATATATATTTCACGATGAATTTTGATTGGCATATATATTGCTACTTTCTAATGTTTCTCTGTGATATATATATATATATATATATATATATATATATATATATATATATATATATATATTGTCTAGATTTTTCCAAATATAAAATATATGTGTCCTATTATACACTCCCTAAATAATTCACTCATGCTCATGTATGTGGTTTTATAATCAAATTTTCATACGATTATTTTCAGAAATATTCATCCACCTGAAATACATATTTGTTTTCTAGTACTGAAAACTCACTTCACTGAATGGTGCAAACAAATCCTTATATTTCTACTGTAACTGACCCAATTTAACATCAATGCAAGTAGATTCCAAAGGGGCATGATGTGTATTTTGACGTTCATTTTTATTTAACACTGGTACATTACTATTTCTTCAGTTTTTGTACATCATAGTATATACATTTCATCCACAAGTTCACAAATTTAAAGACATTTGAAACACATTCAATCACTTCCTGCTTCAGTACACATGTATTCCTCCTTGCTTTTGACTGGTTATTTATTGAGACTTCTTTCCAAACACATTATTTTCGATTTCCATAATCAATTTTGAAGCAATACTCACACACACTTTATGATAAACCACAACCCTAATATTACCATTAGATGTATAACTGGTTGGAATGAATGTATGTATGTCAATATGACATTTCCAGTGTATTTTCAGATATCAATTTATTCCAATTTCTAAAGTTGGAATCAGTTATATTATATATTCACACATGGTACACATATTTGTGCCCCCAATACTAATTTATATCTCTTCTAAATATTGCTCCCAGAAATGGTGCAAGAAAGACTCATGTCACCTGATCTACATATATATTCTGTCAACAAAATGCAAAGTCACACTTACAATTGTACCAAAGCCTAAATGGAATGTGAGTATGGATTATGAAAATCACCCATGTCCAGGTTGCCTAATGCTCTCAAATGTCAATCCTATTGGTGACTACATATTTGTTTCTTCCTAAGATTATGTATTCAACCTCAAGCCTGTTGAAAATGTCTAATCCTATCAATCACTTCATCCTTTGCCTGATTTCCTAATGTCTCTAATGATATCTGCTTTCCTACATATTTTCCCCAGTTCATCATTGTGACTGACTCTTCACATGTGCTGACATTTACATTTTCTGTCTACCTGAAACCCTATTGCTAAAGAACTTTTTGTCCAAATCCTATACTCACTCTTTTTTTCTAATCCTACCAACTATCTTCCTAATCCTACCAACTATCCTTTTTTGACTGGATGTTCTCTTCGACATTCAATTATCCAAGGTACAAGGTCCTATGCCATAATGTATAGATTTATCTGAGACACATGTGCACAACATAATTCCGAGTGAAGTATCCCAATCAAGGATCCAATGCCCTTTTGGGCTTCAAATCTTACCTAGATTTGTGTTTTCATACATATATTTCACCTCTATATATACTTATAAATATTGCAGGTTCCCAATACCATTATTCATGCAGCAGAATGATTCCTAACCCAAATCAAACATGTTATTAACCCTAACCATACTTTGTTCCTCAATCTAACTTTACAGAAAAGCAAGGACAGAGTTGGTCTTATATAGAAATGTAAGAGATCTTCCACCTGCTGAGAACCTCAAAGGTCCATGCAGAAGTGAACCCTGGGGAAGATATAGAAAGCTATGAAGGACCTGAGAGAGCAAAAGTCATCTTTCATGACAAAAAAAAAAAAAAAAAAAAAAAACAGGTCAGGATGAAGGGGTGTGTCTGAAGCAGTCTATCTCTTCTTAATGTAGAGAAGATGGACCAAACCAGGCCTGTGTGGAGAGCTGTTCACGGGTGCCTATGTTTGATATACCATTCTTACTTGTGAAAGTGTCACAGGAAGTAGGGGCAGCCTCCATCTATTGGGACACTTGGAAGCAACTGTTAGGACAAAGAGGTTGCCAAGGCAGTGACCTCATTCAGTTCCTGAAGGAAGTGACCTATATCATTTTCTTGGTGATGGAACTCTCTGAACTTGGGATCCAGGATGCCAGGCACCCAGAGGCATTCCCAGTCACAGTCCCAGTGGCCACACATGTTTGGATTTACCAAGGACAGAATCGGTCTTTCTTGGTAACTACTGATGTGAGGATGGCCAAATTCCAGGAGAGCTCTGAAGAGGGGTCTTTCCTGAGAAAGCAGGTAGTGTCTCACTACTGAACTGAAACCCACAGTGCCTCCAACTTCATCCATGAAAAATGGCTAGATAAATACAATAAAATTTTTTAAATTCCCTTAACCAGGTGGCACTGGAGAACCTTTGGATGTCTTTTTCCTGGTCATGAGTGTACAAGAGAATGCCATGATTGACGGTATTTCATGAAAATGGTGTAGAACAAAGATGCCAGTAAGTTGGACCCTGCTGAGTAGTGGGCCTTTTGCAGTGGTGGGCAGGTGTGTGATAATACAGCTGTGGTGTGGCCAGGAGGATTTTCCATTGCCTTCAAAATGGCTTGTGACTGATATGGTGCAGCCAGCAGACCCTTCTTGTTATATGGAGAGGTTTCCGGGCAAAGTTCAGAGTCAGATTTCTATGGACAAAGGGGCAAGCTTTGTGAGATAGAAGCCTGGTTGTTGCATTCTCCTGCAGACCCTGACCCACCACAAGTGACAGAACTCCCTCTAATACTGGGTCCCAGTTGAACTCATTGTATTTCATGAAGCAAATACCAAACTACCAGTGCAGCAGCAAGAAACACCACGAAAAGTGGAGGATTACCAAATGGCTTCACAGTTCACACGGGGAGACACTTAGCACCAAGTGGCCACAGTTTACCTACAAATAGAATATTCAGCACTGCTGCCTCATGTTCATTAGAATACAAGAAACCATGTCCTCCAGGTCACGTAGATGCAGACCCAGCTTTTATGGTGTCACTAGAAAGGAAGCTAAATCTCCTTGCAACAACATATATTTCAAGTGCCCAAACTCAGAGGAAGTTTCTCAAGAAGTCTTTAGGCCGGCAGAGCTCCATGTTTTTGGAGTGTTTACCTGTTAGACCAGGACGCTAGAAAAGACCACTGACTCAAATTAAAATCAAATAAAATTAAGCTTATTATTTCCACTGGCCATGCTGCCTCTCCCTCCCAAAACGAAGGGAACAAGACAGCAACCCCAGCTTTCCTACAGCCCAGCTTTATAGCCCAGAAAGTTACACAAAAGGGGGGTTACAGATAACAGAACTCTGATAAACATCACACTAAAGGTAGTTTACAATTTTTTTGCTGTCCCTACATGAGAATTCATGAGGATCATTAGAGCCTCAGAGAGGGTTGTTGTCTTGCCAGAGAAGGCAAATATTTATGATGTGTCACTAAAGTTTCAGAGAGGGCTGCTATCTGGTCAGAGAGCCAGGCATGTGTGAGTTCAAGGCGCGGGCAGGCATTCCACGCAGGTTCAGAATTTGAAGTAATTTATGGTAAAGCCAAAATTATCTTTTCATGGCTTTGTGGCATGATGGCTCCCAATTTTAATAAAAGATCAGGTTGGGTCTACAATTTCCCCCTTTTCTCTGTGTCCCTTTCAAATCTTTGAGAGATTATGGGAAGAGCACTGAGGAAATTTTAATCCCTCAGGTAAGAGTCTCCAAATTTTTAGAACTCACCCAAAACCGATCTCGCTGATTTTACCTGACTTAATTACTTATATTGATAGTCTATTTATCTTTCTCTCCATTGTTGTAAGAAGAGTGGCATCACTAATTTTTTCTTCTTCTGTCCTGAGACAGGGTGACGTAAGTGGGCTCGGCGTGAGGGACATGAGTTGCCTATTAGAAGTCAGTTGAGAGACATGAGTTGCCTTTTAGAAGTCAGTTCGTTTTGAAGTCAGGTTGGGGAAGAACAGGTTGTAAAGTCATCTGTGAATGGGTTCTTCTATGAGTGAAACAAAAACCATGAGTACTGGATAAATGTTGCAGCAGCTAGAACATGTCACTGTATAGACATTCCCTCACCAGTCTTTAATATCCCCAGTTATCAGGACTGTCAACTTAATATTTAACTTTAAGTGTTACAGTTGGCCCTCCCAATAAGACACAGTTTAATAATTTAATGTCATCTGATCTTGTAAAATCCTTTTACTAGTATGACCTCTGCGTCTAATAGAGAAACCTTTAATTCTGTTACTCAGGGCTGGATAATCGTACTAGCAAACACCAAGCCTACCTTTGTAGGTTAGGAATATCTGTAGGTCTTAAACTGAAAACTTCTGCCTGTGGCAGCTCTTCTTGATAGTCTCTTTTTATAAGTATTAGGCATTCCTGTGTGAGAATCCTTCTTTGTAGCCTCCAGTCTTACTTGTTTTGGGAGGATAAGATAAAGTGCATACCTTAAAATTTTATTATTATTATTATTATTATTATTATTTAATATGCCCAGGAGTGGCTGTATTTTGGTCTTAACTGTCTTTGCTAAGTGTTTAAGATGAAGCAGTCAAACTGACTTTTGTTTCCATCTATTGTTAACAGTCAGCTGACCTTTTATGGGAGTCAATTCTGGGGAAACTTGAGAAGAGATTCTCAGTTCTGCTAGTGCCATTTGCGCTAGGTGGGTCCAGGTCTTGCTTGACCATTTGTCTTCCCTCAGAAGCATCATAGATGTCTCCTTTCTATGATGACTCTCCTCTTTGTAACAAATGCACTGATTGGCTTTCTGTTCTCCAGTGGTCTCATTAATCTCCCTGATCAGGAGGTTATGTGGCTCAGAGTTGCAAAGCTCTTTAGAGAAGTCCCCTGTTCCCTGGATTCAGACTGACTCAGAGGGCAAGAGCCAAATATTGGTTTTCTTGGCCCTTTTCATTTAACATTAATTTTAAATCCTAATCTTAAACATCCAGCAAATAAATTTTAACAGCCTTATATTAAGAGTACTGGGCTTTAATGTCTATAACTTTATAATTACCTTTTTATTAATTGGGATCTGTATTATTCTGTCTGTATTGTAGTTGATGACTTATTATCTTGAATAAACCCATGTTGTGTTCTTATAGCAACGCATTTGTAAAACACTAACAGGGAATCTTTAGATCACTTATAAGAAAATTTCAAACTAAAATTAACAAAAGTAAAAATACTTAGTTCGTGTAATATCTTCCCTGAATTTTTTGGCTGAGTTATACATTATATCCCCTGTTTGAGATCCTAGGAATATTGACAATTAAAAAAAAACTTTTTAACATAACTTTAAAGAAATATTATCTGACCTACATGTTTCATAGTCATTCTCACATGTAGTAAGATGGGACACACAGCCTTATCTCAGGTAAGGCAGGGCTCTTTATAAATCTTAAGTATTTTAATTCTAAAGCTGATCTTTATTTTTAAATATCTTTTGACAAAGTTTACATAAATTGTTTGAGGTCACATGAACATTAGCTAACACCATATGATATCACATTTAAAACATGAATTAAAGAAAGGCTGAAAGTTTTTAACCTTTACAAAGATTAGGCTCTAATTAACTTAAAAATACATTTAAATTGTTCCCCAATGTAAAAAGTAACATAAAAATTTACATATCTTATTGATAACAGGTAAATAAATCCACAATATATTTTTTACCACACAACTTCAGAGCACCAGCTTGATATAATGCTCTTTTAAGGTTTCTACCTTACAGACTTGCATACCTGTAAGATATGAAAACATTAATAGCATAACAATTACATTTATGTTTCTACATTAATCAAGTTTGGCTTTTAAAGAAATGGCAGTACAGTGCTCTAAAATAACAGTTCTTATTTAATCAGTTGTTTAATTTTTATGGTTGCTTGCTCTAGAAAACATAAATCTTAATAAACTCAATGTTATGGGTAAACTTATGTTTTAAGAAATTTTTGCCTCATTAACACATGACTGATTTTTACAATCTTATACAGAGTTTACTAAAAAAAATACAGATCTTAGTAAATCAATCAGATATCTAACTAAAGTACTCATGAATGAGTAAACCCATATCAAATTTACTTTACTTATTTATCAAAAAGTTAGAGAAACGTATTGAACAGTGTAAACCATTTTTATGTTGAAGGAAAGGTACTAGAGCCAAGGCATATTAGACATTTTGTAGATGTTAATATTTTGTTAGATGTTTGAACACCTAGAAAACTTTGTAAGCTTAAATTTAAAGACATTTGTTTTTATCTCTTTATCCAATTTAAATTGAAACATTTAAATCACGTGAATTAAAGATCTTTGGATCCACTTTTTAAAATTTGTTTTTATGAGCGCTTTATTTTATGAGCACTCCTTATATATGTTAATTTATGTATCATATATATGATATACGGACATATGTATATATAGACATACAACACATAACAAAATTGTGCACACATAATAATAGTAAAGGCCTCGTAGCATTTCGCAGGTGAAATCTTTATTGCAATGTTTCAAGAAGTCCACAGTTGGTCAAAGATAGAACTGATCAGAAAAACATTAACCTAGGTCTGTATGCTCAAAATCATGAGGTCAAAAAACATAAAGTATCTCAGAAAAAAATGAGTCCTAGAAAAAATGACTTGCCAGTAATTAGAAAATACCATACAATTTACCTTTTTTTCCTTTAGATCTCAAATCAGTCTCCTACAAAGCTTGCAGGCTTCTTTCATTTGCATTTCAACATAAGTCATGGCTGAGGTCTGGAAGGAGCAGGAAAAAAACTGCTATTCTGAACAGACATCTCAGGACTAAGGCATTTTAACCATAATTTTCAGGTTCAGATGTTGAAAATTATGATACAAGTTTAAGATACAATTCACAAAATTTTATATCTTTACATCTTGTTTGGTCAACAGACACCATACTATGATTTACTATCCATGTCCAAATTAATGCACTGGTACACACAGTGACATTTTCCCAGGCTACCCAATTCAAAATTAGTGAAAAAAAAAGACTGTATGATTGGGAAGTTTCTTGCCAACTTGGAAGTAGAGTTCTTCAGTTATCCATTGTAAGTATTTAAGTTCTCTGGCATGAATTATCTGAAATCATAAACTAAACAATTACCTAAACCCGACTTTTAACTGCAAGATTGTGCAATGCTTCAAAAACCCATTCAGATACCAGATTGTTAAAATAAAACATCATCATTTCGACACACATTCAGCTAAGATCATTCCCAAAAAACAATTTATAATATCAACACATTATTGCACATGCCTAAAAGGGCCAGAAAGAAAGACACAATACAGACCAAAAGGAGGTCCAGACTATGGCTGTCAGAGAGAACCCTTTAAACCAGAGCAGATAAGAGAAAAATCTCATACACCAGTGGGACCATAGCTGTCCCCACAAGGGGACCAGATGTTTTCACAGAGGGGCAACCTAAAAATGTAAAATAAAGTGTCTCCATGGTGATTTTACTGCATTTAGTGTCACCTTTTTCTTTTTCTCTTTTTTTAACAAGACAGAGGTGGCATAATCCTAACAGTGCAGGGAAGGAAGGAGGTAATTCCCTGAATCAACAGGGCTTTGGCAGCTGCTGGGAGTCCCTCAGTTTCTCCTTTTACATACAGGATTAGCTCCTCTGATTCAGTTCCACACCAAGCATGCTCTATCTCCTAACATTTCAGTAGATAGGTCTCACAAAGTTCCGGGGCGGAGGGGGGGTACAAGATTTGTAACTTAAAGTTTGGTTCCTGACCTTGAAGCCAATTAATACCAATTTAATAATGAGGACTGGGTTTTGAGAAAAAGAAAAAAGGAGGTTTATTGCTTGGCTAACAAAGGAGAAACACAGGGGACTCTGCCAAAGTTGTGACTCTCTTTATCTGGAGGGACAAGGGGTTTTAAAAGAGTTTCACTTGTTAACCTGGGAGATACTCTGTTCTTATGTCCCCAGCAGGCATTTCCCTCTGCAATGGGTGTGCTCCAGGCAGCCAGCTAGGGGCTTCTATCATCCTGCTTCGCAAAGGGGGATAAAGTTCATTGCAGTTCCTTAAAACACAGTCCAAAGGGGTGTCAGGCTTAATCTCTTTATTTCTGATTTTCATGTCCAATATACTTAAGTTTTTACCACCAAAATCACACAACAAAACGAACAAAAACAAACAAACAAAAAAACAAAAAATAGAACACAGAACACAAATAAACAGAAACCCGGTGGCTAAACACAGAAACAGGGGAACAGTGCAACATCTTGCTAAAGCTCCAGGGTAGAAGCGCGTGCGTGCTCATCGCCACCTCTCTACAGTTCCAGAGGAATTCCCTACAGAACAGAACAGAGGACAGAATGATTCTCGTTACTGTTCTGCACAGAAGTATATGTGAGCCTCCCCGTGCCACATCTCTGTCATCAGAAGAGATCTCCCTTAACTGGATATCAGATGTTATAAAGGAGCCACTTACCTATGGAGGCCTCCTCCATCAGGTGCTTGCTAATAGTTTTAGTGCAGAGGTTCACTGTAGTGCTCCCTGGACTAAAGGCTCTTTTCCAAATATAAAGAAGATGGACCAAATCAGGCCTTCGTGGAGAGCGGTTCCTTGGTGCCTATGGTTGATATACCATTCTAATTTGTGAAAGTGCCACAGAAAATAGGGTAAGCCTCCTTCTCATGGTACGCTTGAAAGCAACTGTTTGGATAAAGTGGTTGCCAAGGCAGAGACCTAATTCAGTTCCTGAAGGATGAGACCTCACCTCAATCCCTTGGTAATGGAACTCTCTGAACTTGGGATCCAGGAAGCCAGGCACACAGAGTCAGTCTCAGTCCCAGTCCCAGTGTCTCACTTGCTTCAATTTAGCAAGGACAGAGTCAGTCTTTCTTGGTACCTACTGATGTGAGGATGGCCAAATGCCAGGAGTTCTCTGAAGAGGGGCCTTTCCTGAAAAAGCAGGTAGTGGCTCACAGCTGGCTCCTGAACACTTCACAAAGTTGGACAAGGAGACCAGATCTGAGACAGGACACGCCATATTGGGGGAACATAGTATGGCCCAGCAGTCAGAGGATACTCTGGAGAGTGAGAGACCTACTTGGGGAAGGAGGTGCCTTTGTGGGTGTAGATGTGTGTTTGTGGTTTTGTCTCATGTTCTGAGAATAGGCAGGAAAGTCGGTTTGTTTGGTTTGGAGTGAACTGTTTCTAGTAAGTTGTTTCACAAGGCGAGTGTTTCTATGTCTGTGTATCCCACAGTGTCCGTGCTTGTAGACATTAGAAAAGAGAATGCATCAATGGATGTTTCCTGTCAAGTAGAAAGCTTCCCAGCATTCATCCTGCCCAATTTATGAATGCACTAGGGCTTGCCTTATCGATGGGCAACACCTGCTATTTTCCTAAGTTCATGTTTTCTTCCTGAAATCTAGCCACTCTCCAGAATAGGTTCATGCATTTGCATCCAGGATATGTACCACCTCCAACCACTGTGACATGGACATGTACTGGATAGCTGAAGAGAATGGCAAGCATCTCAGAAAAGTCAGATATCAGTGTGACCCGGAAAGTCTCAGTAGAGAAACCCTGCAAAGGGCCTTTTGATTACCTATTGTTCTGTTGCCCTGAATGTCAGGAAGTTCTTTGCCTCAGGCCACGCTTTTGTGAAGCCTGAAGAAAACAGTTTTCAAATGGAAATGAATGGGCATCACCTGTGGCTCTTTGCTTAAGTGCGTTGTAAAGGGATGTGTCTGAATCAGCCTCTTGGCCCTGTGTGAGCCTGTGGCTTAGATTATCAGCACCTGTTGGGTCTAAAGAAAGATCCCATGTGTGGATCCATAATCAAAATGACCAAAAAATCAGTCATTGTTGATGAAGTCTCTCGCATTCCTCTGTAAGGTTCCTGACCTCCATCAAGTGAGAAAAGGGATCCATTGGGTCAATTGAGTTCTTCAAAGCCCTGCAGATGCTAGCCCATAGGTTCTTGGGTTTTCTTATGAATCCAATTCAAATAAAGACTCTAAACCCCACAGACAGTAGGCCTCAAATTGAAGAACAGAGCTGTATTAATGGCAGGCATATTTGATCACTCCTGGTTCACAGGAAGGGTGTCCAGGCCACTCTGACTTTTGGCAAATGAGGGGAAAGGGAGATTATTTGGGACACTGTCTTGTGCTGCGCCTCTCATGGAATCCTCCTGCCAGAAGTTATGATGAGTGTCTATTTGGAAGAAGATAAGTGCCATTTGGGAGTGTTTTGGTTTTAATTGTGGGCATTTGTGTGGCGGTTGGTAGAGATAATTGGGTCCACCTTGTCTTGAATTTTGGTGTGATTCCCCTTAGAGACTGTGTTTTGGAACTGACCTCTGAGAAGGTACAAGGTCCTGTGTCATTGTATATCCATAATTCTAGGACATCTCCACGGAATGTAATTCAAAGCTAAGTATACCAATCAAGGACCAAATGAACTTCTGGGCTTCAAATCTTACCTAGATTTCTGTTTTCATACTTATATTGAAAGGTTAATAAAATAGGTACTTGTCACGTCCTGTTTTTCTGTATGCTTAATAAAACACTGTTGAAATCTTGAGAACTGTTTGCTCTTCTTGTTCCCAGAATGTGCTGCCCCCAACTGCCAAACTGCAGAATGTACTCCATCAACCATTTGCACGCAAACCGCCCACTCGCCCTTAACCATCAATAAACTTCCCTCCCTGCCCTCTCCAAGGAAAATATATAAGCACTTCTTAAGCTGTTCTCAGGGCTCTCTGCTCTATTCAACTGATCTCTGAGCCCTTGCATGCCGAACTCCCAATAAACCCTTTGAGGTTGCATTAGACATTCTCTTGGTGGTCTCTTCCAGCGACGCTCACCCGACCTTTACTTCTGGTGGCCCCAGCGAGATCCGGCAGCTGCAGATGAAAGACCCCCAATGGGCTCCTCTGGGGGTAAATAAGGCCCCTCTTTCTGGTTTCAGGATTCAGGTTAGGGTTTGACAAAATGGCTATTGATAAAGAGCGTGAGCTCTCTCCCACGGTGGCTGACACACATGTCACAGAGCCACAGGCCATGTTCCTGTGGGATGGACTCGGGAAATCGAAGAACCATAGTCTCCTCGACTCAGTGATATTTTCTTTCAGATTTGGAATTGGCAGCCCATCAGGATTTGCCCGCTACTCAGTCCTGGTCTCAGTATTGGACGTCCATTGTCTGTCTTTATTGTCTTGTCTTGTCTGTGTCGTGTGTCTTTGCTTTCACTGTCTGTGTATATTTCATTATGGGACAGAGCACTTCAATGCCTCTGTCCCTGACCCTTAATCACTGGACCAAAGTCTGCTTAAGGGCTCAGATTCTTTCTTTTTCATTAAAACACCAGACCTGGCAGATTCTGTGTCTCAGAATAACCCACCTTTGTAGTCGGATGGCCCCTAGAAAGATGTTTCTACTTCGCACTAATTTGAAAAGTCTGAGATATTGTCTTTCAGCCGGGGCCACATAGCCATCCAGATCAATAGCCATATATCTTAACTTGTCAGGACCTCTGCAAATCTCCTCCTCCATGGGTGAAGCCTTTCCTTGTCCCTGCACCCACTCCTACTCCTTCCCCTACGATTCTATCTCTCAAACTCTCTGCTCCTCAACCTCCACCCTCTGTTCTCCCTGAGTCTCAAGACTCTACTCGTCCTTATCCTCTGCCCTTGTCCCCCAACCCCCAAAACCCTGTAAGTAATTCCCCTGCTGCTTACTCAGCCTCTCCACCATTCGAGGAAGCCAGGATGGCCCAGCACCCTCCAGATGACTGTCGAATGGCACACACAGCCCCTCCTTCCCTAGAGGAAGCTGGCCCGGCTAAAAAAACTCAGAGAACTCACCAACGTTTTCACACCTGCCTACTTGGGATGACTGCCAACAACTCCTAGGGACTCTCTTCACGACAGAGGAATGAGAGGAAAAACCTCCTGGAAGCTAGAAAAAAATATCCTCGGACTTGATGGGCGACCAACACAACTTCCCAACATAATCAAAGCCGGCTTCCCCTTAAACCAACCCAACTGAGACCCCAACACCTTTGAAGATAGGGAGCATATGTCCAATTATTGCCAGGCTCTAATAGCGGGTATCCAAGGGGCCGCTAGGTGACCAACTAATTTGGCCATGGTAAGAGAAATTATTAAAAGGCCTGATGAATCTACCTCTATGTTTCTAGAGAGAATTATGGAGGCATATAAGAGATATACTCTTTTCGATCCTCAGGCAGCAGATCAAAAGGCATCTGTCATGATGGCCTTAATTGGGGAAGCTGCCATGGATATTAAAAAAAAAAAAGTTAAAAGAGAGATTTAGTCAGAGAAGCCAAAAAAATATACTATAAAAGAGAAACAGGGAAAAAGAAAGGGAGCAAAGGGATGATGAGAGAAGCAAAAGAAAGACTAAGGCATTGACTTAGATCCTGGTCACAACAAGAAAGAGGCCAGAAATTAAGACATAAGGTGACAGGAAGGGATACCTGGGCCCGTGCCAGAGGCCACCCCTGGCCTCAGATCAATGTGCCTACCGTAAAAAAAAAGGACACTGGGCCAAAGAGTGCCCTATAAAGAGACAGACACGCCAGCCAGCCATTCTGACTCTGGAGGATGACTAAGAAAGTTGGGGCTCAGATTCCTTCCCCTAGCTCAGGGTAACTTTTGAAGAGTAGGGGACCCCAGTAAACTTTGAAATGAATACAGGAGCAGTATACTCAGCCCTTAGGGCCCCATTGGGCCGTCTATCAAATAAAAGGTCTGTAGTTCAAAGGGCTAATGGCAGTAAATATTGGGCTTAGACTACTAAGAGGACCATGGACCTGGGGAAAGGAAAAATCCATCACTCCTTCCTAGTAATCCCAGAATGCCCGCACCCATTGATGGGCAGAGATCTGCTCACCATGCTCTGGGCCAAAATAACTTTTAACCCTGAAAGCCCCCAAAAGAAATTTCTAAATCCTTCAGTAAAAACTCCTATAGTCACGGCTGTAACTATATTAGTAGAAGATAAACATCCACTCTTCACACCCCCCAAGACTGATCAAACAGGCAAGCTACCGCAGAAATGGATAACAGATAACCCGGATGCCTGGGCAAAAACTGCTGTGTTAGGCCTGGCCGTGAAACAACCTCCAATAACAGTGGAGTTAAAAACCTCAGCCTCCCCAATCAATGTCAAATAATATCTTCTAAGCATAAAAAGCTAAAGATGGGATAAGGCCCTATATTCAGAAATATCTGGCCTTAGGGGTCCTAAGGCCCTGTCAATTGGCCTGGAACACTCCCCTGTTATTAGAAGAAAAAGCCAGGAACCGGGGACTATCAACCTGTTAAAGACCAAAGAGAGATCAACAACAGAGTGCCGGACATTCACCCCACAGTACCTAATCTGTTCCAACTGCTTAGCACTCTGAACCCTGAGCAGAAATGGTATACTGTTCTGGACTTAAAACAAGCTTTCTTTTGCTTGCCTCTGCATAAAGATAGTCAGTTGCTGTTTGCTTTTGGGTGGGTAGACCCAGAAACCGGAAAGTATAGTCAACTAACTTGGACTAGACTCCCAGAGGGGTTCAAAAACTCCCCCACTCTCTTTGATGAAGCCCTCCACAGAGATCTCAACAATTTCAGAACTACACACCCCAAAGTCACCCAGCTTCAATACGTGGATCACCTGCTACTGGCATCCAACACCAAGGAAAACTGAACTGGGACCCAAGCACTATTATCGGAGCTTGCTCAACTCGGGTATAGAGCTTCTGCCAAAATTGCCCAATTTTCCAGCAAGAAGTAACCTTCCATGACTATTTCCTCAGGGGCGGTAAACGATGGCTCACTGAGCCCAGAAAACAAACCGTTGAGCAGATACCAACCCCATCTTACAGCAGACAACTAAGAGAGTTTCTTGGGATTGCTGGGTTTTGCAGGTTATGGATAAATGGGTTCGCGTCCTTAGCTGCTCCTTTATACCCGCTGTTAAAGGGAGATGCCCAATTCCAATGGACCCCTGAGTAACAGGAAGTTTTAGATAACATCTAAGGACACTGACACTGAACGCCTCAACTTTACTGAGCTCAGCCTGCAATTACAGAAAGCCCTACACTAAGTTAAAAATGTACGTCAACTCACTCACCTTGGTTCAAAGAAACTGCAGGCACTCCTGTAGGATTAAGAACAGAGTTTTCCACTAACCAACACACAGCGAAAGAAAAAAACTGAACCGGTAACAAAAGCCTGTTGGGTCAGTCAATTGTTTAATGCTTACCCTTCCAAGTTTCTTAGAGGAAAGCACCTATGAGGAACCAGACCAGGAAAATTCTGGGAAGTGGACATTACTGAAATTAAGCCAGCAAGGTATGGACTTAAATATCTCCTAGTCTTTGTCGATACATTTTCAGGATGGATTGAAGCCTTACACACACACACACACACACACACAGGAAAAAAAAAAAAAAAAAAAAAAAAAACAACGGCCCAAATGGTTCTCAAGAAGATCCTGGAAGATATTTTTCCAAGATATGGTCTGTTTAAGGTAATAGGGTCAGATAATGGACTTGTGTTCATGGCCCAGGTAAGTCACGTGTGGATTAATTGTAAGTTACATTATGCTTATATACCCCAGAGCTCAGGAGAGGTAGAAAAAATAAATAGAACCATTAAAGAGACGTTAACAAAATTAAGCTTAGAGACTGGCATAAAAGATTGGACTATGCTCCTGCCTTATGCACTGTTTCATGCGAGAAATACTCCCTCAGTTTCTCTGTGTAACCTCACCCCCTATGAAATTCTCTATGATTCCCATCATCCAGTAAGGGACCTAATCCCCAACTCTAAGGCCTAACAATCCCTTCCACACCCCTTGCTTGACAGACTTAAAGCCATTGAAAGAACTCAGTGATAACTGTGGAAACAGCTGGCCACTGCCTACCAACCTGGGGACGAGGGGATTCCACATCAATATCAAGTAAGAGACTTCGTCTACATAAGACAACATCAGGTGTCATTCCTAGAACCCCGCTGGAAAGGAACATACCAGGTGCTACTTATAACACCTACAGCGGTAAAAGTAGACAGAATCACTTTTTGGATCCATGCCTCTCATCTAAAGCCTTCGCTGTGTCCAGACTCTGGTTGGAAACTGGAAAAGACTGGTAACCATTTCAAATTTCGTATTCGCTATGTGGACAAGACTGTAGACTCTCAACTTGGCCACCAGTACTCCTAACCCTCATCAGCCTGTTCAGCAGTGAAGGCTGATCTCAAATCCTACTAGACAAGAAGTATGGTATATCTCGCATACAGCCCCCTTAGGGACCTGGTGGCTATCTCTCCACCCAGACATTTTTCAGCTTGGTATACGTCTTTCCTATTGAGATAACCCTGATGAAGAGGATCCCACTAAAGTTTCATTAAATCCCTTCCGTTCCATAGATAATTGAAACAAACATTATGGATGCACAGAAACGCGAGCCAGATTCAGGTTGGCTAGCCTAGATTATGATGTATGCCCGGCGGACTATCAAAGCCACAAACAGCCATGGCTGTGTGGGGGAAAAGCCAACTTCTTGTGTAACTCATGGGGATGTGAGCATACCGGGGCTGCCTGGTGGAACCCAAACTCCTCATCACATTCAGTACACAGCATTGGCCATATTACCAATTAGACAACCAAAAGCTATGGCCCCCAGAGGGTTCTCTAGATCCTCAAATTCTGCGTGACATTTTTAACTTCGGCAAGTGCTCAAAAGGGGAAAATTCCCCTATGTGGAATCCTTTTCCCTCCTTCACTCACATCCTGTACTATGCTTCTCCAATAGTTCCTCACCCTCAGTCTTCTGCTCCAGAGTCTCTGCTGTCACTCCCACCTCAGCAACGTGATTTCTCACCTCCAATTACTAGATCAAAAACCCAAACCTCTGCCAGTTCTCAGACCATTGCCCCCTTGCTGAGGTAGCAGGTACCGAGGTACCCCTCCACTCACTCACTCCTCTCTTTTTCTGTCTGTGCGTGCACTAGGTCCCACCAAGTCCTCTAAGAAGCTAAACCAAAGCTCAAACCAGCTGAGAAGAGCCCTCAGACCCCTATCCAAGATGTAATAAAAATGGCCTTTAAAGTTGCTTTGTCATCACTGAAAACAGGTTTCTAAAAATTTAAAGTCCCTCAGGGGTTTTTGGAATACTCACTCCCATCTTCACCTCTGCTCTACCTGTTCTACTGCTCAAGTTTTGTTCTAGGAAAATCCCAAACCCCTTTTCCATTATTCTTTTACATCTCATCTTCCTCATTCTCAGATCCACGGAGCTGCTCTCAGCCTCGCCTTCCCAGTCTTCCCCCTCTGTACCAGGTCCATAGATATGTCTTAAATAACCTTCTCCAGAAGTCTTCACCGAGGCTTACATTAGGTCTTTCAGCAAAAGAGTCCCTCTGAAAGAGTTCAATGTAGATAAACTTCCACTTTTCGTGTTGCCCTGTTCTACTTGGCCACTGGCTGGAAAAATCACCACCCCTAAGCTTGACACCGCCTTACTAGGTTTTCACAAAATATGTGAACAAAGCCTCTGGCCTTGAGCTGGGGCTTCACAGAGATGACTACATTTCTAAGATAAAAAAGTTACCAACTGGGCTTCATGGTGACAGCTGGCAGGGAGAAAAAAAAGAGACAAAAAAGCTCTCCCTTTCCAAGGTGTCCTTGAAAAGTTAACTTGCCCAGAACAGAGGAACAAAAACAGAAACAAAAACTGATTTTTGTGAATTTCTACAGACTGTGAACTTCTGATCCACTTCCCTTACATGTTGGGTACTAATTCTAAAACTACCAAAACTTGGGGTTCAGGGGATTAATTGATTACAACAGAAGCAATGCCCTCTAAATCCGGATGCAACCAAATAAGGCTGTTTTCCTGTGTTTGGTGCTATCTTAGGTCCCTTTCCTTGTCCATCCCTACAACAGTATAATTCTATACACTTTAACATTATTTATGTTTTCATAAAATGGTCAATATATGTGATTAATTATGTAATGATGCAGATGTTTTCCAGAGTTCTGTATCATGACGTAGGTTCATTTAAAGATCAAATAGGGGGGCATACAACCCGGTTCCAGCGGGAACCTGTATCCCTCACTTTAGACATCCTATTAGAAATAATAGTTGCTTAAGGGGTGGGCTAGTCCATGAGACACAACAAAGACACAATTAGAAGCAGAAATAGGCCAAACCTTAAAGACATTAAAAACCGACATCACAGCTTTACAGGAATTTTAACCTCTCTCTTTCTGAAGTTGTTTTACAAAGCAGGCGAGTGTTGGACCTCCTCTTCATGAGAGAAAAGTGCCTTTTTGCTTGCATTGAGGGAAGAATGTTGTTTTTGTGCCGACAATACTGGAGTTGTAAAAGAATCTATGAATAAATTAAGAAAACGACTTGAAGAGCGTCAAAGAGAGACAGAGGCCACAAAAGGGAGGTTTGAGTCTTGGTTCACATAGTGACCTGATTAACTGCGCTTTTATCTGCCATGGCCGGTCCATTAAAATTCCTCATATTATTGCTAACTGTAGGACCCTGTTTGCTCAACCGTGTAGTTTTCTTTCTAAACCAAATCGAACCTGTTATTAATCCTAACCATACACTGTTCTCTCAATCTAATTTTACAGAAGAGCAGGGACAGAATTGGTATTAAAATACAGGAAAATAGAGGATCTTCCACCTGCTGAAAACCTCAAAGGTCCACGTAGAAATGATCCCTGGAGAAGATGTAGGCAAGTATGAAGGACCTGAGAGAGCAAAAGTCTTCCATGGCAAACAACCTGCTCAGGATGAAGGGATGTGTCTGAATCAGCCACTCTCTTCTTAATGTAGAGAAGATGGACCAAAGCAGGCATGTGTTGAGAGCTGCTCCTGCATGCCTATGGTTGACATACCTCTCTGACCTGTGAAAGTGTCACAGGAAGTAGGAGCAGCCTCCCTCTCATGGGAACCTTGGAAGCAACTGTTAGGACAAAGTTGTTGCCAAGGCAGTGACCTCATTCAGTTCCAAAATTAAGTGACTTCACCTAACTTCCTTGGTGATGGAACTCTCTGAACTTGGAATCCAGGAAGCCAGGCACCCAGAGCCAGTCCCAGTCCCAGTCCCAGTGGTCAAACTTATTTTGATTTACCAAGGACAGACTCAGTCTTTCTTGGGACCTACTGATGTAAGGATGGCCAAATGCAAGGAAAGCTATGAAGAGGGGCCTTTCCTGAGAAAGCACGCAGTGGCTCACCGCTGGCTCCTGACAACTTCACAGAGTTGGCCAAAAGACCAGATTTGAGACAGAACAGGCTATTTCCAGGGAACATAATAAGGCCCACCAGACAGAGGACACTCCGGATAGTCACAGACCTACTTGGGGGAAGGAGGTGCCTTTGTGGTGTGGGTGTGGGTTTGTGGTTTTGTCTCATGTTCTGAGAATAGGTATGAAAGGTGGTTTGTTTTGTTTGGAGTGAACTGTTTCTAGTAAGTCGTTTGACAAGGCGAGAATTTCTATGTCTGTGTATCCCACTGTGTCCGTGGTTGTAGACATTAGAAAACAGAATGCATCAATTAATATGTCCTGTCTAGTAGAAAGCTTCACAGCATTCATCCTGCCCTATTTATGAATGGACTGCAGCTTGCCTTATTGATGTGCAACACCTGCTATCTTCCTTAGTTTCTGTTTTATTCCTGAATTCTGGCCACTCTCCAGAATAGGTTCATGGTTTTCTGTTTAAGATATGTACAACCTCGAAGCTCTGTGACATGACCATGTCCTGTATAGCTGAAGGGAATGGTGAGCATCTCAGAAAACTCAGATATCAGTGTGACCAGGAAAGTCTTAGTGGAGAAACCCTGCTTGGGGCCTTTTGTTTACCTACTCTTCTGTTGCCCTGAATGTCAGGAAGGTCTTTTCCTCAGTCCACCACTTTGTGAAGCCTGAAGAAAACAGTTTTCAAATGGAAATGAATGGGCATTACCTGTGGCTCTTTGCTTAATTGCTTTGGAAAGGATGTGTCTGAATCAGCTTATTTACCCTGTGTAAGGCTGTGGCTTAGATTCTCAGGTCCTGATGGATCTAAAGAAAGATCCCATGTGTACATCCAAAACCAAAATGGCCAAAAGAGCAGTCCTTGTGGATGAAGTCTCTCGCCTTCCTCTGTAACTTTCCTGACCTCCATCAAGTCAGATTAGGGATCCTTTGGGTCAAATGAGTTCTTAAAAGCCTTGCAGAGTCTAGCCCATAGTTACTTGGGTTTTCTCAAGACTCCAATTCACATAAAGAATCCAAACCCCACAGTCATTTGGCCTCAAATTGAAGAAGCGGAGCAGTATTAACGGGAGGCCTATTTAATCTCTTCTGGTTCACAAGAAGGGTGTCCAGGCCACCCTGAATTTAGCCAAATTAGGTGCAAAAGAGCTTATTTTGGACACGGTCTTGGGCTATGCCCCTCATGGAAAACTCCAGCCATAGTGGAGTTTATTGTGAGTGTCTATATGGAAGAAGATGGGCGCCACGTTGGAGTGTTTTGGTTTAAATTGTGGTCATTTGGGTGGCGGTTGGAAGAGATGACTTGGTCCACATGTTCTTGAACTCTGGTGTGATTCCCTTAGAGTCTGAGTTCTTCAACTGACCTCAGAGAAGTATTGCCATGAATATTGTTGAGATTTTTGGAAGCCAGGCATGAGCATCGCCCTTGGAAACTGAGTTCTAGGCCCAGGGTGGCTTTCCACAGAGCACTGAGCCTCTCAGCCAGTATACCACGAATTTTATTCTGAAAAACTTGACACCCATACTTGAGAGTCAAAACTCATATGGACCTCACATTGTAGACCTAAATGGGCATAGCATCATATGATCTTCTGGCCACTCTTTGGGAAGCCTTACCTGTGAGTGTTCTCCAGAGATTTCATTGAAATGAGCTTCCTAAACATTTAATGGTTCCTGAAAAAATTGAAACTCACAGTGCCTCCAACTTCATCCTTAAAAAATGGCTAGATAAATACCATGAAATTTTTGAATTTCCCATCACCAGGTGGCACTGGAAAACCTTTTGATGTCCTGTTGCTGATCATGAATATACCAGACAGTGCCTTGATTGACTGGGTTTCATGTAAATGGTGTAGAACAGAGATGCCAGTAAGTTGGACTTTGTTGAGTAGTAGGTTAGAGCAGTGGTGGGCAGGTATGTGATAAACATCTGTGGTGGGGCCATGTGAATCTTCCATTGGCTTCCAAATGGCTTGTGACTGACATGGTGCAGCCAGCAGAACCTTCCATGTAAAGGCAAGTTGTTAAATGGAGAGGTTTCAGGACATTGTTCAGAATCAGGTTGCTATGGTCAAGGGGGCAAGATATGTGGGATAGGATCCTGGTTCTTGTATCCTCCTGCAAAACCTGACCCACCATACATGACAGAACTTCCTCTTGCATTGTGACCCAGTTGAACTCCTTGTATTTTGTGAAGCAAATACCAAACTCTCAGTGCAGCAGGAAGAAACACCACGAACATGGAAGATGACCATATGCCTTCACAGTGCACACCGGCACACATTTAGCCCCCAGTGGCCACAGTTTATTTAAAAAGAGAATTCAGCACTGCTGCCTCATGTACATTGGGAAATAAGAAACCATGTCCTCCAGGTCTCATAGATGCAGACCAAGCTTTTATGGTCTCCCTAGAAAGGAAGCTAAAGCTCTTGACAACAACATATTTTTCAAGTGCCCAACCTCACAGGCAGTTTCTCAAGAAGTCTCTAGGCCAGCAGACCTCCATGTTTGTGGAGTTTTTACCCTGTCCCATACTTTTGGAAACTACTCTACCACTTCCAAGGTTGTGAGCTCCTGAGCATATTGCATTCCACAAATTTATTCACAGATTTTCTAAATCTTATCCTCTAATTGTGTCTTACTTGGGGTGAAGGGATTGTCAAGGCATTGTTCTGGTTGAGAGTGGGAATAATTTTGTGTAGCACATATTTACATACACATTGGATTCATTGTTCAATTTTCCATTCGAAATACTGAATCCTTGACACTAACCCATACCCTACTAGACTCTGACTATTAATTCTAATATGATGGAGAAAAATAACCGAAACAGAATAGAAATACTAGCACTTCAGAAGAGGCATGGTGTATAGTTGGTCTTGCCTTTTGTATGATATAGGGTAGGAGTTATAAATCTTGTCAATTTTTTGTTGAAATAGTTCTGCATGTGTTTTTAAAGTTAACACATCTGTGAATTCCTGTCTCCATTTTTCTGTAGCCTATTCAGCACATGTATTTTTATACGCACATATAGAATCCTACCTGGTATCACACGTATATTCTTGAGAGGTGGCTAACTTGGCAGATACAAAGTGTGAGAAGAGATCACTCCTCATTAATACTTTTGGAACTGAAAATTCAGACTATGAGTGAGCTTCTTAGTTCAATAACATTATACATAAATCCATGTTCAGTAAAATTAATATTTTTGGATCTGTGGATGATATATATTTCACAATGAATTTTAATTGGCATATATATAGCTACTTTTCAATGTCTCTGTGTGTGTTTTGTGTGTGTGTGTGTGTGTGTGTGTATATATATATATATATATATATATATATATATATATATATATACTCTCTAGATTTTTCAAAATATAAAATATATGTGTCCTATTATACACTCCCTAAATTCATTCTTGTTCATGTATGTGGTTTTATATTAAACTTTTCATAAGATTATTTTAAAAATATTCATCCACCTGAAATACATATTTGTTTTCTAGTACTAAAAAGTTACTTCAGTGAATGGTGCAAACAAATCCTTTTATTTTTACAGTAGCTGACCCACTTTAACATCAATGCAAGTAGATTCCTATGGGACATGATGTGTATTTTGACGTTCATTTTTATTAAACACTGGTACATTACTATTTCTGCAGTTTTTGTACATCATAGAATATACATTTCATCCACAAGTTCACAAATTTAAAGAAATTTGTAACACATTCAATCACTTCCTGCTTCAGAACATATGTATTCCTCCTTGTTTTTGACTGGTCATTTCATGAGACTTCTTTCCAAACACATTATTTTCGATTTCCATAATCAATTTTGAAGCAAAATTCACACACTCTTTATGATAAACCACAACCGTAATATTACCATTAGATGTATTACTGGTTGGAATGAATGTATATATATCAATATATGATTCCTGTGTATTTTCAGATATCAATTCAATCCATTATTTAAAGTTGGAACAAGTTATATTATTTATTCGCAGTATGGTCTATTCATGCATTATCTCTATATTCATACATACATGGTACACCTATATGTACCTCCAATACTAATTTATACCCCTTCAAAATATTGCTCCAAGAAATGGTGCAAGAAAGACTCATGTCACCTGATCTACATATACGTTTTATCACAGTAATATTCTGGCCACAAAATGCAAAGTCACACTTACGATTGTACCAAAGCCTAAATGGAATGTGAGTATGGGTTATGAAAATCACCCATGTCCACGTTGTCTAATGCTCTCAAATGTCAATCCTATTGGTGACTACATATTTGTTACTTCCTAAGATTATATATTCAATCTCAAGCCTGTTGAAAGTGTCTATTGCTATCACTCACTTTATACTTTGCCTGATTTCCTAATGTCACTATTGATATCTGCTTTCCTACATATTTTCCCCATTTCATCACTGTGACTGACTCTTCACATGTGCTGACATTTACATTTTCTGTCTACCTGAAAACCTATTGCTAAAGAACTATTTGTCCAAATGCTATACTCACACTTTTTTCTAATCCTATCAACTATCTTCCTAATCCTACCGACTCTCCCTCTTTGAATGGTTGTTCTCCTCAACATTCAATCATCCAAGGTATCAGGTCCTGTGCCATTGTGTATAGATTTATCTGAGACATCTGTGCAGAACATAATTAAATGCTAAGTATCCCAATCAAGGACCTAATGCCCTTCTGGGCTTCAAATGTTACCGAGATTTCTGTTTTCATTCATATATTTCACCTATATAATCTTATATGTATCGCAGGTTCCCAATAGCATTATTCATCCAGCAGAATGATCCTAACCCAAATCAAACATGTTATTAACCGTAACCATACACTGTTCCCTCAACCTAACTTTACAGAATAGCAGGGACAGAGTTGGTCTTACAATACAGGAATGTAGGAGATCTTCAACCTGCAGAGAACCTCAAAGGTCCATGCAGAAATGATCCCTAAAGAAGATGTAGGCAGCTATGAAGGACCTGAGAGTGCGAAAGTCATCTTTCATGACAAAAAAAAAAAACAGGTCAGGATGAAGGGATGTGTCTGAAGCAGTCTCTCTCTTCTTAATGTAGAGAAGATAGACCAAACCAGGCTTGTGTGGAGAGCTGTTCCCGGGTGCCTGTGGTTGATATTCCATTCTAGCTTGTGAAACTGTCATAGGAAGTAGGGGCAGGATCCATCTCAGGGACCCTTGGAAGCAACTGTTATGGCAAAGTGGTTGCCAAGGCAGTGACCTCATTCAGTTCTAGATGAAGTGACCTATGTCACTTTCTTGTTGATAGAACACTCTGAACTTGGGATCCAGGAAGCCAGGCACCCTGAGGCAGTCCCAGTCCAAGTCCCAGTGGTCTCAAATGTTTGGATTTAAGAAGGACAGAGTCAGTCTTTCTTGGCAACTAAATTGAAGATGGACAAATGCCAGGAAAGCTCTGAAGAGGGGCTTTACCTGAGAAAACAGGCAGTGGCTCACCGCTGGCTCCTGATAACATCACAGTTTTGGCCAAGGAGACCAGATCTGACATAGCACAGCCCGTCTCGGGGGAACATAGTATGGCCCACCAGTCAGAGGACGCTCTGGATAGTCACAGACCTATTTGGGGAAAGAAGGTGCCTTTGTGGGTGTGTGTGTGTGTGTGTGTGTTTGATTTTGTCTCATGTTTTGAGAATATGTAGGAAAGTCGGTTTTTTTGGTTTGGAGTGGACTGTTTCTAGTAAGTCCTTTGAGAAGGCGAGTGTTTCTATGTCTGCATATCCCACTGTGTCCGTGGTTGTAGACAATAGAAAAGAGAATGCATAAATAGATGTGTCCTGTCTAGTAGAAATCTTCGCAGAATTCTTCCTGTCCAATTTATGAATGGACTGCAGGTTACCATATGGATGGGCAACACCTACTACCTTCCTACATTCGTGATTTCTTCCTGAATTCTGGCCACTCTCCCATAGGCTCATGGTTTTGTGTTCAAGATATGTATCTCCTCCACAATCTGGGACATGGCCATGTACTGGATAGCTGAAGAGAATGGTGAATATCTCAGAAAACTCAGATATCAGTGTGACCAGGAAAGTCTCAGTGGAGAAAATCTACTTTGGGATTTTGCTTACCTATTGTTCTGTTGCCCTGAATGTAAGGAAGGTCTTTGCCAAAGGCCCCACATTTTAATGCCTGAAAAAAACAGTTTTCAAATGGAAATAAATGGGCATCACCTGTGGCTCCTGGCTTAATTGCTTTGCAAATGGATATGTCTGAATCAGCCTCTCAGTGCAGTTTGAGATTATCGCTTAGATTCTCAGCACCTGATGGACCTAAAGAAAGATCCCATGTGTGCATCCAAATCCAAAATGGCCAAAAGAGAAGTCATTGTGATGAAGTCTCTTGCCTTCCTCTGTAAGGTTCCTGATCTCCATCAAGTGATAACAGGGATCTTTGGGTCAACTGAGTTCTTCAAGCCCTGCAGAGGCTAGCCCATAGGTGCTTGGGTTTTCTTATGACTGCAAATCACATAAAGAAACTATACCCGACAGTCAGTATGCCTCAAATTGGAAAAGCGGAACAGTATTAATGGCATGCCTCTTTGATCAGTCCTGGTTCACAGGAACGTTGTCCAGGAAACACTGACTTTATACAAATGAAGGGCAAGGGAGCTTATTTTGACATTGTCTTGGGCTGTGTGCCTCATAAAAACTTCCAGCCAAGGTTATGATGAGTGACTATATGGAAGAAAATGAGGGCCATGTGGGAGTGTTTTGGTTTTAATTCTGGTCATTGGTGTGGCGGTTGGAAGAGATGACTGGGTCAACTGGTCTTGAACTCTGGTGTGTTTCCACGTAGAGACTGAGTTTTGAAACTGATCTCAGAGAAGTATTGCCATGAATTGTGTTGGGATTTTAGGAGGCCACGCATGAGAGTCGCCCTTGGAACCTGAGATCTAGGACCAGGGTGGCTTTCCACAAAGAACTGGGAATCTCAGCCTGGATATCACATGATTTTATTCTGAAAGACTTGGCAGCCATAGTTGAGAGTCAAAAGACATAGGACCTCACATTGTAGACTTCAATGGTCCTGGCTTCAAGTGACCTTTGTCCACTCTTTGGAAAGCCTTGCCTGTGAGAGTTCTCTAGAATTATTTTGAAATGAACTTTTTCAATATTTAATGGTTCCTGAATAATTGAAATCCACAGTGCATCCAACGTCGTCCTTGAAAAATGGCTAGATAAATAACACGAAATTTTTGAAATTTCCATGACCAGGTGGAACTGTAGAAACTTTCGATGTCCTGTTGCTTACCATGAGTGTACCAGACAGTGCCTTGATTGACAGGGTTTCATGAAATTTGTTTAGAACAGAGGAGCCAGTATTTTGGAGCCTGCTGAGTAGTGGGCCTAGAGCAGTGGTGGAGAGGTGTGTGATAAAACATCATGGTGGGGCCATTTGTATCTGCCATTGGCTTCCAAATGGCTTGTAACTGACAGAGTGCAGACATCAGACCCTTATATGTAAAAGCATCTTGTTATATGGCGTAGTTTCAGGGCAATGTTCAGAATCAGGTTGCTGTGGACAAGCGGGCAATCTTTGAGAGATAGAAGCCTGGTTGGTGAATTTTCTTGCAGACCCTGACCCACCACACGTGACAGAACTACCTCAAGCACTGTTTCCCAGTTGAACTCCTTGTATTTCGTGAAGCATGAACCAAACTCCAAGTGCAGCAGCAAGAAACACCACGAAAAGTGGAGGATGACCAAATGGTTTCACAGTCCACACGGGGAGACAATAAGCCCCCAGTGCCCACAGTTTACCTACAAAGAGAGAATTCAGCACTGCTGCCTCGTGTTCATTGGAAAATGAGAAATGTTGTCCTCCAGGTCTCATAGATGCAGACACAGCTTTGAGGGTCTCACTACAAAGGAAGCTTAACTCCTGACAACAACCTATATTTCAGTGCCCAATTTCACTGGCAGTTTCTCAAGAAGTTTTAGGCAAGCAGAGCTTCATGTTTGTGGAGTGTGTACCCTGTCCTTACTTTTGGAAACTCCTATTCCACCTCCAAGTTTGTGCACTCCTGAGCATTTTCTATTCCAGAAATGTAATCACAGATTTTGTAACTCTTCTACTCTAATTGTGTCTCCCTTGGGGCGAAATTAATGACAAGGCATTGTTCTGGATGAGAGTCAGAAGATTAATTTTTCTATTTTCCATTTGAAATTCTGAATCCCTGACACTAACCCATATTCTACTAGACTCTGACTACTAATCCAAATATGATGGAAGAAAATAACCCAAACAGTACATAAATACTTGCAGTTCAGAGTTGGACTTGCCTTTTGCATGATAAAGGGTAGGTGTTATAAATCTATTCAATATTTAATTGAAATAGTTCTCCATGTGTTTTTAAAGTTAACAAATATGTGAATTACTGTCTCCCATTCTCTGGAGCTTATTCAGCACATGTATTTTTATATGCACAAATAGAATCCTACAAGGTATCACACGTACATCCTTGTGAGGTATATGACTTAGCAGATACCAAGTGTGAGAAGTGATCACTCCTCCTAAACCCTGTTGGAACTGAAAATTCAACCTATGGGTGAGCTTCCCAGTGGAACAACATTATACATAAACCCATGTTCACTAAAATGAATGTTTTTGCATCTTTATGATATATATTTCATGATGAATTTCGATTGGCATATATATTGCTACTTTTTAATGTCTGTGTTAGTGTGTGTGTGTGTGTGTGTGTGTATATATATGTATATATATATATATATGTATACATATATATATATATGGAGAGTATATATATATATATATATATATATATATATACTCTCCATATTTTTAAAAATATGAAATATGTGTGTCTTATATACACTCCCTAAATTCATTCATGTTCATGTATGTGGATTAATAATCAACTTTTCACAAGATTATTCTTAGAAATATTCATCCACCCGAAATACATATTTGTTTCCTAGTACTGAAAACTAACTTCAGTAAAAGGTGCATACAAATCCTAATATGTCTACTTTAACTGACCCAGTTTAACATCAATGCATGTAGGTTCCTATGGGACATGATGTGTATTTTGACATTAATTTTTATTCCACACTGTTATATTACTATTTCTTCAGTTTATGCAAATCTCAGTATATATATTTTATTCACTAGTTAGCAAATTTATAGGCATTTGTTTCACTTTCAATCACTTCCTGCTCCAGAACACATGTATTCCTCTATGTTTCTTGACTGGTCTATTCATGAGACTTTTTTCCAAATATATTATTTTCGATTTCCATAATCAATTTTGAACCAAAACTCACACACCCTTCATGATAAACCATAATCCTAAGATTATCGTTAGATATATAACTGGTTGGAATGAATGATTGCATATCAATATAAAATTTCTTATAAATTTTCAGATATTTATTCAATCCATTATTTAAAGTGGATCCGGTTATATTATTTATTCACAGTATGGTCTATTCATGCATTATGTCTATATTCATTGAAACAGGGTACACCTATTTGTACCCCCATACTAATTTGTAAGTCTTCAAAATATTGCTCGCAGAATTGGTGGAAGAAATACTCTTTTCACCTGATCTACATACACATTTTATTACAGAAATATTCTGGACACAAAAAGCAAAGGTCACACTTACAATTGTACCAAAGCGTAAATGGAAAGTGAGCATGGATTACTAAAAACATCCATGTCCAGGTTGCCTAATGCTCTCAAATATCAATTCTATTTTTGACTACATATTTGTTTCTTCTTAAGATTATATATTCAACTTCAAACCTGTTAACAATGTCTAACCCTATCACACAATTTGTACTTTGCTTGATTTCCTAATGTCTCTATTGATATCTGATTTCCTATATTTTTCCCCAGTTCATCATTGTGACTGACTCTTCACATGTGCTTACATTTACATACACTCTCTACCCGAAATCTTATTGCGAAAGAACTTTTGGTCCAAATCCTATACTCACTCTTCTTTCTAAACCTACCAACTACCTTCCTAATCCTACCGACTATCAATTTTTGACTGGATGTTCTCTTCAACATTCAATATCCAAGGTACAAGGTACGATGCCAGTGTATATTGATTTATCTGAGACATCTGTGCAGCACATTACTCAAAGCTAATTATCCCACTCAAGTCCCCAATGCCCTTCTGGGCTTCAAATCTTACCTAGATTTCTGCTTTCATACTTATGTTTCACATATATACTCTTGTAAATATCGCATTTTGCCAATACCATTATTCATCCCGCAGAATGATTTGTAACCCAAATTGAACATGTTATTAACCCTAACCATACACTGTTCCCTCAGTATAACTTACTTAAGAGCAGGGACAGTGTGGGTCTTACAATATAGGAATGTAGATGATCTTCCACCTGCTGAGAACATCAAAGATCCATGGAGAAATGATCCTTGCAGAAGATATAGGCAGCTATGTAGGACCTGAGAGAGCAATAGTCATCTTCCATGGCAAACAACCTGGTCAGGATTAATTGATGGTCTGAATCAGCCTCTCTCTTCTTAATAAAGAGAAGATGGACTGAACCAGGCCTCTGTGGAGAGCTGTTCCCTGGTGCCTATGGTTGATATACCATTCTAACTTCTGAATGTGTCACAGGATGTTGGGGCAGCCTCCATCTCATGGGAACCCTGGAAGCAACTGTTAGCACAAAGTGGTTACCAAGGCAGTGAGCATATTCTGTTCCTGAAAGAAGTGACCTCACTTCACTTCCTTGGTGATGGAATTCTCTGAACCTGGGATCCAGGAAGGAAGGCACGCAGAGCCAGTCCCACTCCCAGTTCCAGTGGGCTAACTTGTTTGCTTTTCCCAAAGACATAGTCAGTCTTTCTTGGTACCCACTGATGTGAGGATGGCCAAATGCCAGCAGAGCTCTGAAGAGGGGCCTTTCCTGAGTAAGCAGGTAGTGGCTCACCGTTGGCTCCTGACAACTTCACAGAGTTGGCCAAGGAGACCAGATCTGAAACAGGACAGGCCATTTTGGGGGAACATAATATGGCCCACCAGTCAGAAGACACTCCGGATAGTCACAGACCTATTTGGGGGAAGGAAGTGCCTTTGCCGTTGTAGGTGTGAGTTTGTGGTTTTTTCTCATGTTCTGAGAATAGGTAGGAAAGGTGGTTTGTTTGGTTTGGAGTGGACTGTTTCTAGTAAGTCGATTGACATGGTGAGTGTTTCTAAGTCTGTGTATCCCACTGTATCCGTGGTTGTAGACATTAGAAAAGAGAATGCATCAATGGATGTGTTGTCTCTAGTTGAAAGCTTCCCCGCATTCATACTGCCCAATTAATGAATGGACTGCAGCTTGCCTTATGGATGGGCAACATCTATTATCTTCTAAAGTTCCTGTTTTCTTCGTGAATTCTGGCCACTCTCCAGAATAGACTCATGGTTTTGTTTCCCAAATATGTAACACCACAAGGTTCTGTGACATGGTCATGTACTGGATAGCTGAAGGGAATGGGAGCATCTAAGAAAACTCAGATTTCAGTGTGACCAGTAAAGTCTCAGTGGAGAAACCCTTCTTTGGGCCATTTGCTTACTTCTATTTCTATTACCCTGAATGTCAGGAAGGTCTTTGCCTCAGGCCACCCCTTTGTGTAGCCTGAAGAAAACTGTTTTCATATGGAAATGTATGGACATCACCAGTGGCTCTTTGCTTAATTGATTTGGATTGGGATGTGTCTGAATCAGCCTCTTGTCCTTGTATGAGGTTGTGGCTTAGATTCTCAGCACCTGATGGATCTAAAGAAAGATCCCATGTGTTTCCAAAACTAAAATGGCCAAAAGAGCAGTCATTGTGGGTGAATATTTTTGCCCTCTTGTTTTAGGTTCCTGACCTCCATCAAGTGAGAATAGGGATCCTTTGGGTCAAATGAGTTCTTGAAATCCCTGCAGAGGCTAGCCCATATTTGCTTGGGTTTTCTCATGACTCCAAATCACATAAAGAATCTATACCCTACAGCCAGTAGGCCTCAAATTGGAGAAGTGGAACACTTTAACAGCAGGAATATTTGATCATTCCTGGTTCACAGGAAGAGTGTCCAGGCCATCATGATTTTAGGCAAATGAGGGGCAAGTGAGTTTATTTGGGCTCATAGAAACCTCCAGCTGGAGGTTATGATGAGTGTCTACATGGAAGAAGATGATGGCCCTGTGGGAGTGTTTTGATTTTAATTGTGGTCATTTTTTGGCGGATGGAAGGGATGACTGGGTCCACCTGGGCTTGAACTCTGGTGTGATTCCCCTTAGAGACTGAGTTCTGAAACTGACCTCAGAGAAGTATTGCCATGAATTGTGTTGGGATTTTAGGAGGCCACGCATGAGACTCACTCTTGGAAACTGAGATCTAGGCCCAGGGTGGTTTCCACAGAGGCCTGAGAATCTCAGCCAGGATATCACATGATTTTATTCTGAAAGACTTAGCACCCATATTTGAGAGTCAAAACACACATGGACCTCACATTGTAGATGTCAGTTGGCCTGGCTTTAGGAGACCTTTTGGCAACTGTTTGAGAAGCATTGACTGTGAGAGTTCTCCAGAGCGTTCATTTTAATGAACTTTCTCAACACTTAATGGTTCCTGAATGAATTGAAACCCACAGTGCCTCTAACTTCATCCTTGAAAAATTTCAAGATAAATACCATGAAATTTTTGAAATTCCCATGACCAGGTGGCACTGCAGAAACTTTTGATGTCCTGTTGCTGATCATGTGTATACCAGACAGTGCCTTGTTTTTGACTGGGTTTCATTAAAATGGTGTAGAACAAGAGAAGCCAGTAATTTGGAGCCTGCTGAGTAGGGGGGCTAGAGCAGTGGTGGGCAGGTGTGTGATAAAACATCATGTTGGGGCCATGTGAATCTGCCATTGGCTTCCAAATTTTTTGTGACTGATATAGTGCAGACATCAGACCCTTATATGTAAAGGCATCTTGTTAAATGGAGAGTTTTCAGGGCAATATTCAGAATCAGGTTGCTATGGTTATTGGGGCAAGTTATGTGGGATACAAGCCTGGTTGGTGCATTCTCCTGCAGACCCTGACCCACCACACGTGACAGAACTCCCTCCAGCACTGTATCTCAGATGAACTTTTTATGTTTTGTGAAGCAAATACCAAATTCCCAGTGCAGCAGCAAGAAATACCACGAAAAGTGGAGGATGACCAAATGTCTTCACAGTCCCCACTGGGAGACACTTAGCTTCCAATGGACACAGTTTAGCTACAAAGAGAGAATTGAGCACTGCTGCCTCATGTTCATTGAAATATAAGAAACCATGTCTTTCGGTTACATAGATGCAGACCCAGCTATGATGGTCTCACTACAAAGGAAGCTAAAGCTCATGACAACAACATATATTTCAAGTGCCCAACCTCAGAAGCCGTTTCCCAAGAATTCTTAGGCCAGCAGAGCTCCTTTTTGTGGAGTGTTTACCCTGTCCTTTACTTTTGGAAACTCCTCTACCACCTCCAAGGTTGTGAACTCCCGAGCATATTCCATTCCATATATGTATTTATAGATTTTCACACTTTTCTACTCTAATTGTGTTTTACTTGGGGCGTAGGTAATGTCAAGGCATTGTTCTGGATGTGAGTGGAAGATTTTTGTGTAGCACATATTTACATACACATTGGATTCATTTTTCAATTTTCCATTTGAAATACTGAATCCCTGACACTAACCCATACCCTACTAGTCTCTGACTAATAATCCTAATATGATGGTGAAAAATAAGCCAAAAAGAGAAGAAACACAAGCAGTTCAGAGGACGCATTGTGTATTGTTGGAATTGCCTTTTGCATTATATAATGTAGGAGTTATAAGTCTAGTCAATTTTTTTTGTTGAAATAGTTCTAAATGTGTTTTTAAAATTAGCAAATATGTGAATCCCTGTCTCCCTTTCTCTGTAGCCTATTCAGTACATGTATTTTTATATGCACATATAGAATTCTACCTGATATCACTCGTATACACTTGTGAGGTGGCTGAATTGGCAGATGCAAATTGAGAGAAGAGTTCACTCCTCCTAAACGCTGTTGGAACTGAAAATTCAACCTATGGGTGAGCTTCCTAGTTGAAAAACATTATACATGAATCCATGTTCAGTAAAATGAACATTTTTCGATCTGTGGATTATATACTTTTCATGATGAATTTCTATTGGCATATATGTTGCTACTTTTTTTTTCTTTTATTGGTTGCTCAAAACATTACAAAGCTCTTGAATATCATATTTCATACATTAGATTCAAGTGGGTTATGAACTCCCATTTTTACTCCAAATACAGATTGCAGAATCACATTAGTTACACATCCATATTTTTACATAATGCCCTATTAGTTACTGTTGTATTCTGCTACCTTTCCTATACTCTACTATCCCCACTCCCCTCTCTTCCCATCTTCTCTCTCTACCATACCTACTGTAATTCATTTCTCTCCTCGTTTATTTTCCCACAACCTCTTATATGTAATTTTGTGTAACAATAAGTGTCTCTCTCCATTACCATGCAATTTCCCTCTTCTCTCCCTTTCCCTCCCACATCATGTTTCTGCTTAATGTTAATCTTTTCTTCATGCTCTTCCTCCCTGCTCTGTTCTTAGTTGCTCTCATTATATCAAAGAAGACATTTGGTAATTGTTTTTTAGGGATTGGCTAGATTCACTAAGCATAATCTGCTCAGTGCCATGCATTTCCCTGCAAATTCCATGATTTTGTCATTTTTTAGTGCTGCGTAATTCTCGATAGTATATAAAAGTCACATTTTTTTATCCATTCATCTATTGAAGGGCATCTGGGTTGGTTCCACAGTGTAGCAATTGTGAATTGTGCTGCTATGAAAATCCATGTGGCAGTATCCCTGTAGTACGCTCTTTTAAGGTCTTCAGGGAATAGTCCGAGAAGGGCAATAGCTTGGTCAAATGGTGCTTCCATTCCCAGCTTTCCCAGGAATCTCCATACTGCTTTCCAAATTGGCCACACCAGTTTCAGTCCCACCAACAATGTACAAGAGTACCCTTTTCCCCACATCCTCGCCAGCACTTGTTGTTGTTTGACTTCATAATGGCTGCCAATCTCACTGGATTGAGATGGTATTTTAGGGTGGTTTTTATTTGCATTTCTCTTACTGCTAGAAATGGAGAGCATTTTTTTCATGTACTTGTTAATTGATTCTATGTCCTCCTCTGAGAAGTTTCTGTTCAGGTCCTTGGCCCATTGGGTTATTGGTTATCTTATTGTCTAATTTTCTAAGTTCTTTGTATACTTTGTATACTCTGGATATTAGGGCTCCATGTGAAGAGTGAGGACTAAAAATTTGTTCCCATGATGTAAGCTCCATATTTACCTCTCTTATTGTTTCTCTTTCTGAGAAAAAATAATTCAGTTTAAGTAAGTCCCATTTGTTGATTCTTATTATTAACTCTTGTTCTATGGGTGTCCTATTAAGGAATTTGGAGCCTGACCACACAATATGTAGATCGGAGCCAACTTTTTATTCTATCAGACGCAGAGACTCTGATTTGAATCTAGCTCCTTGATCCACATTGAGTTAACTTTGGTGCATGGTGAGAGGAGGGGATTCAGTTTCATTTTGTTGCATATGGATTTCCAGTTTACCCAACACCATTTGATGAAGATGCTATCCTTCCTCCATTGCAGGCCATTAGCTCCTTTATCAAATATAAGATAGTTGTAGCTTTTTTGATTAGTTTCTGTGTCCTCCATTCTGTACCATTGGTCCACCCGCCTGTTTTGGTACCAGTACCATGCTGTTTTTATTATGATTGCTCTGTAATATAGTTTGAAATCTGGTATCGCTATACTGCCTGATTCACACTTCCTGCTTAGAATTGCTTTTGCTATTCTGGGTCTTTTATTTTTCCATTTGAATTTCATGATTGCTTTATCTATTTCTACAAAAAGTTTCTATGGGATTTTGATTGGCATTGCATTAAACCTATAGAGAACTTTTGGTAATATCACCATTTTGATGATGTTAGTTCTGCCTATCCATGAACACGGTATATTTTTCCATCTTCTAAGATCTTATTCTATTTCTCTTTTTAGGGTTCTGTAGTTTGCATTATATAAATCTTTCACCTCTTTTGTTAGGTTGATTCCCAAGTATTTAATTATTTGAGGAAATTGGGAATGCAGTGTTTTGACTCATTTTTGTTTCAGAAGTTTTGTCGCTGATATACAGAAATGCCTTTGATTTATTCATGTTGATTTTGTATCCTGCCACATTGCTGCATTCATTTATGAGTTCTAGTAGTTTTTTCTGTAGACCCTTTTGGGTCTTCTATGTATAGAATCATGTCATCTACAAATAGTGATAATTTAAGTTCTCCTTTTCCTATTTTTATGCCTTTAATGTCTTTCATCTCTCTAATTGCTCTGGCCAGTTTTTCGAGAACTATATTGAATAGAAGTGGTGATAGAGGACATCCCTGTCTTGTTCCAGATTTTAGAGGGAATGCCTTCAATTTTTCTCCATTCAGAATGATGCTAGCCTGAGGATTAACATAGATAGCTTTTACAATGTTGAGGTAAGTTCCTGTTATCCCTAGTTTTTAAAATGTTTTGAACATAAAGAAATGCTCTACTTTGTTGAATGGTTTTTCTGCGTCTATCGAGATGATCATATGGTTCTTATCTTTAAGTCTATTGATGTTGTGAATAACATTTATTGATTTCCATATATTGAACCCTCCTTGCATCCCAGGGATGAATCCAAGTTGATCATGGTGCACGATTTTTTTGATGCGCCTTTCTATCCAATTCGCCAGAATTTTAATGAGGATTTTTGCATCTAGGTTCATCAGAGATATTGGTCTGTAGTTTTCTTTCTTTGAGGTGTCTTTGTCTGGTTTCAGAATCAGGGTGATGTTGGCCTCATAGAATGAATTCGGCAGAGCTCCCAGTTTTTCTATTTCCTGAATAACTTGAGAAGTATTGGTATTAATTCTTCTTTAAAGGTTTTGTAAAACTCTGCTGTATACCCATCCGGTCCTGGGCTTTTCTTGGTTGGTAGTCTTTTGATTGCTTCTTCTACTTCATCCATTGATATTGGTCTGTTTAAATTGTGTGTTTCCTCCTGACTCAGTCTGGGCAAATCATATGACTTAAGAAATTTATCGATGTCTTCACTATTTTCTATTTTATTGGAATACAGGTTTTCAAAATAATTTCTAATTTTCTTCTGTATTTATGTAGCATCTGTTGTAATATTGCCTTTTTCATCCCGTATGTTAGTAATTTGATTTCTCTCTCTTCTTCTCTTCGTTAGCATGGCTAAGGGTCTGTCTATCTTATTTATCTTTTTGAAGAACCCCTTTTAGTTTTGTTAATTTTTTCAATAGTTTCTTTTGTTTCAATTTCGCTATGATTTTAATTATTTCTTGCCTTCTGCTACATTTGCTGTTGTTTTGCTCTTCCTTTTCTAAGGCTTTGAGATGAAGTGTGAGCTCATTTATTTGTTTTTCTTTTCTATTTTGAGGAATGACCTCTAGGCGATGAATTTACCCCTTAAAACTTCATTTCATTGTACCCCATAGAATCTGATATGTTGTGTCTGTATTTTCATTTATCTCTAAGAATTTTTTGATTTCCTCCTTTATGTCTTCTGTAACCCATTGATCATTCAGTAACATATTCTTCATTTTGGATGTGATGTATGATTTTTTCTTCCTTCTTTTATCATTGGTTTCCAGTTTCATTCCATTATGATCACAAAAAATTCATGGTATTATCTCCACCCCTTTATATTTACTGAGGGTTGCCCTATGGCATAACATATCGTCTATTTTTGAGAAGGATCCATGTGCTGCTGAGAAAAAAGTATATCCACTTGATGATGGTTGATATATTCTATATATGTCAGTTAAGTCTAGGGTATTGATTGCGAGATTGAGTTCTATAGTTTCTTTTTTCAACTTTTGTTTGGAGGATCTGTCCAATGGTGAGAGAGGTGAGTTGAAGTCACCCATAATTATTGTATTGTGGTCTATTTGATTCTTTAACTTGAGGAGAATTTGTTTTATGAACATCGCAGCACCATTATTTGCTGCGTGAATATTGATAATTGTTATGTCTTGTCGGTGAATGGTTCATTTTAGCAGTATATAATGTCCTTCTTTATCCCTTTTGATTAAATTAGTCTTGAGGTCGATTTTATTCGATAGGAGGATGGCCACCCCTGCTTGCTTACGAGGACCGTGTGCATGGTATAAATTTTCCCAATCTTTCACCTTCAGCCTGTGTATGTCTTTTCCATTCAGATGTGTCCCCTGGAGGCAATATATTGTTGGATTTTTTTTTTTATTTCAAGTTACAAGCCTATGTCACTTTATTCGAGAGTTTAAGCCATTTACTTTTAGAGTTACTAATGATATATGGTTTGTACTGCCACCCATGTTTGCTTATATCTTTTTTTTAAATTAGTTTGTTTCTCCATGATTAGCTTTTCCCCTGCCCTCTGTCATTACTGAGGCACTTCTCACTCATGGTTTTCGTTGTTGATTTTCATTCTTCCTCGTGTAGTGTTTTGCTCAAGATGCTTTGCAATGCTGGTTATCTGGCTGCAAATTCTTTTAGGTTTTGTTTATCATGAAATATTTTTATCTCGTTGTCTTACCTTAAGCTTAATTTTGCTGGATACATAATTCTTGGTTGGCATCCATTGTCTTTCAGTGTTTGAAGTACGTTTTTCCAGGATCTTCTCACTTCCAGCATCTATGATGAAAAATCCATTGTTAACCTTTTTGGTTTACCCCTGATTGTAATGATTCTAATCTGCCTCCTTTCTCTGGTAGCTTTTAATATTTTCTCTTTGTTCTGTATATTGGATATCTTCATAACAATGTTTCTTGGCATTGGTCTACTGTGATTTTGTGTGCTCGATGTCCTGTAAGCATCTACAATTTGTTTATCCCTTTCCATTTTTATTTCTGGAAAGTTTTCTGTAATTATTTCATTCAGCAGATTTCTCATTCTCTTGGTTTGAATCTCTGTACCTTCCTCTATCCATATGACTCATTAGTTTTTTTTTTTTTTATGTTATTCCACATCTCTTGAATGTTTTCTCATAATTTTTTACAGCATTTCTTTGTTGGCTAGACTTTTTTCAAGATGATATATTTTGTCTTCATTCTGTCTTCTACTTGCTCTACACTGTTAGTGATACTCTCAATTGAATTTTAATTTGGTTTATCATTTCCTTGATTTCTAGAATTATTGTTTGATTTTTCTAATAATCTCTATCTCCTGATAAAGATGCTTAATTTCTTATTTTATCTGTTTATGTAATTTATTTTCAATGCGTTCTAACACTGTTTGTTTTTGCTGTCTCGTATCCTCTTTAAGGTTCCATTCCATCTGTCTAAGGTATTCCTTGAGTTCTTTATATGACCATTTTTCTGATGACTCTAGGTGCTCTTGAATATTTATGCTGTCCTTCATTGTTCGTACTCCTTTTCTTTCTTGCTTTTTTATGCTTCTCATGTTACTTCTCGTTCTGTTTGACTACTGAGTTACTGCTTACTCTTATAAATTTATTTGATGCTTGAGAGGAAAGATATTAGAAGGGAAGGGAGAAGTCACTAAAGAGAATGAGAGTAGGCAGGTAGAATTCAAGTAAGGGGGAATAAAAAAATTGAAATGAAATGAAAAGACAAAAAAAATAGAAAATAAAGAAAGAAAATTTTAAGTAATAATGATGATTAAAAAATTGAAAATTAAAATTTAAAATAATAATATTAATAATAATAATAAAATAAAAGAAATTAAAAAAATAAAAACATTTTAAAAAGTTAATGAACAACAACAACAAAAATGAAAATGAAAGAAAAAGAATAAAATACAAATAAAAAAATAGTAATAATACATGCAGTCCTAGAGTTCAATTAACTTCTCTTCCAGTAGGTGGAGCTGTGCGCACTGGGCCAAGCTTCTCCTCTCAATAAGTGGGAACCAATCACTGTGCAGCAGCTCTTCCTCCCAGACTGGGCGGGTCTCCAACCCTGAGTGCCTAGGGCCTTCTCTTGTGCTTCCTCAAGGCAGGCCCCACTCACATGTGACGCTCACCACAATACTGGTTACAAGCCAGGCCTCTGCTCCTGGTAGCCCTGTTTCCATGAACGGCTGGGCACACTCTCCTTAATTGCTCCCTCAGACCCTAAGTTTGTAGAGCTTGGGGCTGAGAAAACCCAGCGAATTTGCTTGCCCTTCGGGAGCCATGGCCCCGGTAGGTGGTGTAAGAGACCTCAATTGTCAGCACTGGTGGGAGCGGTAGCCGGCAATTACACGCCTCGAGTCCCGAGCCAATCCTGATTCCCTAGGTCTGGGTATTGCGCTCCTTGGAGAGCTGGGAGGGGCCATTACGGCAGAGGTGGGAAGGGCCCTTGAGGTTTCCCTGCGGTGTTGAGAGAGATGGCAATGGGATAACATACTTGTCGCACTGGTTTCAATGAAGTTATCTCCTCCGACTGTGACGTCAGTTCGCTGCCATGGTGGTATACCATTAAGATGGTGACCGTTCGTTCCCTTTGCTGGGTGACCAATGCAACAGCTGGGTCCTGACTATCTCTCCCAAGCCCCATTTCAATCCTGCGGCCACTGCCTATGAAGGCTCAGTTGGCTTTTAACTCTGTCAATTCCGAAAGCCCGACCAATTATTTCAGCGGGAATGTTAGTGCTGAGTCACAAAAACCAGATGAATCTAAGCTTGAATGCAGCCAATCCGGGCTTTGTGTGTGTTCTGAGGGGCCCAGACTGTTCGCCCCAGATTCACAACAGGTCAATATTGCCTAGTGATTCTGAGCAAACAGCATTTAGACAGTTTACGACTCCCTATGCCCGCGCAGCTGAAGAGATCAGAGACTTGAATTCTCCATGCCTGCCTTCATAATGGATCTCCTGTATTGCTACTTTTTAATATCTGTGCATTTGCGTGTGTGTGTGTATATATATATATATATATATATATATATATATATACTCTTTAGATTTTTCAAAATATGAAATATATGTGTCTTATTATGCATGCCCCTAAATACATTCATATTCATATCTGTGGATTTATAATCAACTTTCAACAAGATTATTTTCAGAAATAATCATCCACCTGAAATACATATTGTTTCCTAGTACTGAAAACTAAATTCAGTGAATGGTGCATACAAACCCTAATATTTCTACAGTTACTTAGCCAGTTTAAAATGAATGCAAGTAGATTCCTAGGGGACATGATGTGTATTTTGACTTTCATTTTTATTCAACACTTGTACGTTACTATGTCTTCAGTTCATGCACATGATGGGATATATATTTCAGTCACAAATTAGAAAATTTATAGGCATTTGTTTCACGATCAATCACTTCCTGATTCAGAACACATGTATTCCTCCATGTTTCTTGACTGGTCTTTTCATGAGACTTCTTTCCAAACATATTATTTTTGTTTAACATCATCACGTGTAAAGCAAAACTCAAACACCATTCATCATAAACCATAATCCTAATATTACCATTAGAAATATAACTGGTTGGAATGAATGATTGTATATCAATATAAGATTTCTTATATATTTTCACATATCAATTCAATCCATTATTTAAAGTGGAATCAGTTACGTTATTTATTCATAGTATGGTCTATTCATGCATTATCTCTATATTAATAGACACAGGGTACACCTCTTTGTACCCCTAATACTAATGTATACGTCTTCAAAATATTGCTCCCAGAAATGGTGAAAGAAATACTCATGCCACCTGATCTACATATACATTTTATCACAGTAATATTCTGAACAACAAAAAAAAACCATAAAAATGTCACACTTATGATTGTACCAAAGCCTAAAAGGAAAGTGAACGTGGATAACTAATAACATCCATGTCCAGGTTGCCTAATGCTCTCAAATGTCATTCCCATTTGTGACGAGATATTTGTTTTTTCCTATGATTATGTATTCAAACTCAACCCTGTTGAAAATGTCTAATCCTATCACTCACTTTATACTTTGCCTGATTTCGTAATGTCTCTATTGACACCTGCTTTCCTACATATTTTCCCCAGTTCATCATTGTGACTGACTCTTCACATGTGCTGACATTTCCATTCACTCTCTAAACGAAACCCTATTGCTAAAGAAGCTTTTTATTCCAAATCATATACTCACTCTTCTTCCTAAACCTACTGACTATCTTCCTAATCCTACTGACTATCCCTTTTTGACTGGATGTTCTCTTCTACATTCAATCATCCAAGGTACAAGGTCCTATGCCACTGTATTTCGATTTAACTGAGACAACTGTACAGAACATAATTCAACACTAAGTATCCAAATAAAGGGCCCAATGCCCTTCTGGGCTTCAAATCTTTCTTAGATTCCCGTTTTCATACATATATTTCACGTATATATTCTTATAAATATCGCAGGTTCCCAATCTCATTATTCTTCCTGCAGAATGATTCCTAACCCAAATCGAACATATTATTAACCGTAACCATACACTCACTTTGCAGGAGAGCAATAACAGTGTGGGTATTAAACTACAGGAATCTAGGGGATCTTCACCTGCTGAGAAACTCAAATGTTCATGCAGAAATGATCCCTGGTGAAGATGAAGGCAGCTATGAAGTACCTCAGAAAGCAAAAGTCATCTTCCATGGCAATCATCCTGGTCAGGATGGAGGGTTGTGTCTGAATCAGTCTCTCTCTTCTTAATGTATAGAACATGGACCAAACCAGTCCTGTGTGGAAGCTGTTCCCGGGTGCTTATGGTTGATATAACATTCTAACTAGAGAAAGTGTCCCATGAAAATCAGGACAGCCTCCACCTCATGATACTTTTGGAAGCAACTGTTAGGACAAAGTGGTTGCCAAGGCAGTGACATCATTCATATCCTGAAGGAAGTGATCTCACCTCACTTCCTTGGTGATGGAACTCTCTGAACTTGAAATCCAGGAAGCCAGGCACCAAGAGACAGTCCCTGTCCTAGTCCCAGTGGTCTGACATGTTTGGATTTACCAAGGACAGAGTCAGTCTTTCTTGGTACCTACAGATGTGAGGATGGCCAAATGCCAGGAAACCTCTGAAGAGGGGCTTTTCCTGAGAAAGCAGGTAGTGTCTCACCGCTGGCTCTTGAGAACTTCACAGAGTTGGCCAAGCAGACATGATCTGAGACAGGAGAGGTCATTTTGGAAGAACATAGAATGGCCCACCAGTCAGACGACACTCCAGGGAGTCACAGACCTACTAGGGGGAAGGAGGTGCCTTTTTGGGTGTGGGTGTGAGTTTGTGGTTTTGTCTCATGTTCTGAGAATAGGTAGGAAAGGCGGTTTGTTTGGTATGGAGTGGAATATTTCTATTAAGTCCTTTGACAAGGCGAGTGTTTCTATGTGTGTGTATCCCACTGAGTCCATTGTTGTAGACATTAGAAAAGACAATGCATCAATGGATGTGTCCTGTCTAGTAGAAAGCTTCCCAGCATTCATCCTGCCCAATTCATGAGTGGACTCTGGCTTGCCTTATGGATGGGCAACACCTACAAGCTTCCTAATTTCCTGTTTTCTTTCTCAATTCTGGCCACTCTCCAGAATAGTATCGTGGTTTTGTGTCCAAGATTTGTACCTCCAAGATCTGTGACATGGCTATGTACTGGATAGCTGAAAGAAATGGCTAGCATCTCAGAAATCTCAAATATCTGTTGACCAGGAAAGTCTCAGTGGAGAAACCCCTCTTTGTTCCTTTTGCTTACCTATTGTTCTGTTGAATGTCAGGAAGTTTTTTGCCTCAAGCCACCACTTTGTGAACCCTGAAGAAAACAGTTTTCAAATGGAAATGAATGGGAATCACCTGTGACTCTTTGCTTAATTGCTTAGGATTGGGATATGTCTGAATCAGCCTGTTGGCCCTGTGTGAGGCTGTGGCTTAGATTCTCAGCACCTGATGGATCTAAAGATAGATCCCATGCATGCATCCAAAACCAAAATGGCAAAAAGATCAGATATTGTTGATGAACTCTCTTGCCTTCCTCTGGTAGGTTCCTGATATCCATCAAGTGAGAATAGGGATCCTTTGGGTCAAATGAGTTCTTCAAAGCCCTGCAGAGGCTAGGCCATAGGTGTTTGATTTTCATGACTCCAATTCACTTAAAGAATCTAAACCCCAAAGCTAGAAGGCCTCAAGTTGGAGAAGCCAAGCAATATTAAAGGCAGGCCTATTTGATCACTGCTGGTTCACAGGAAGAGAGTCCAGGCCACCCTGACTTTAGGCAAATGAGGGGCACGGAGCTTATTTTGGACACTGTCATGGGCTGCGTCCCTTATGGAAACCTCCAGCCAGAGAATATGATGAGTGTCTATATGGAAGAAGATGAGGGCCATGTGAGAGTGTTTGGTTTAAATTGTGGATATTTGTCTGGCGGTTGGAAGAGATCTCTGGGTCCACCTAGGCTTGCACTTTGGTGTGATTCCCCTTAGAGACTGAGTTCTTTTACTGATCTCAGAGAATTATTGCCAGGAATTGTCTTGGAATTTTAGATGGCCATGCATGAGAGTTGCCCTTGGAAAGTGACATCTAGGCCCAAGTTGACTTTCCACAGAGCACAGGGAATCTCAGCCAGGATATCACATGATATTATTCTTAAAGACTTGGCAGCCATATTTGAGAGTCGAAACACACATGGACCATACATTGTAGACCTCAAGGGGCCTGGCTTAATCTGACTTTTCGCCACTTTTGGAAGCCTTGCCTGTAAGAATTCTCCAGAGTTTTCATTGAAATGAGCTTCCTCACCATTTAATGGTTTCTGAGTGAATTAAAATTCACAGTGCCTCCAACTTCATCCTTGAAAATTGGCTATATCAATACCATGAAATTTTTGAAATTCCCATGACCGGGTAGCACTGGAGAATATTTGGATGTCCTGTTGCTGATCATGAGTATACAAGACAGTGCCTTGATTGACTGGGTTTTATGAAAATGGTGTTGAACAGAGATGCCAGTAAGTTGGATCCTGCTGAGTAGTTGTACTAGAGAGGTGGTTGGCAGGTGTGTAATAAAACATCTGTGGTGGGGGCATTTGGATCTGCCATTGGCTTCCAAATGGATTGTGACTGACATTTTGCAGCCAGTAGACCCTTATATGTAAAAGCATATTGTTATATGGAGAGGTTTTAGGGCAATGTTCAGAATCAGGTTGCTATGGTCAATGGGGCAAGCTATGTGGGATAGAAGCCTGGTTGGTGCATTATCCTGACGAACCTGACCCACCACACTTGACAGAACTTACTTCAGCACTCTGTCCCATTTGAAATCCTTGTATTTCATGAAGCAAACACCAATCTCCCAGTGCAGCAGCAAGAAATACCACGAATAGTGGAGGATGACCAAATGGAATTACAGTCCACAAGGGGAGACACTTAGACCCCAGTGGCCACAGGTTACCTACAAATAGAAAATTCAGCACTGCTGCCTCATGTTCATTGGAAAATAAGAATCCATGTCATCCAGATCACATAGATGAAGACTCAGCTATGATGGTCTCACAACAAATGAAGCTAATGCTCCTGACAACAGCATATATTTCATTGCCCAACCTCAGAGGCAGTTTCTCCAGATGTTAGGCTGGCAGAACTTCATGTTTGTGGAGTTTTTACCCTGTCCCTTACTTTTGGAAACTCCTCTACCACCTGCAAATTTGTGAACTCCTGAGCATTTTTCATTACACATATGTATTCACAGATTTTCTAACTCTTCTCCTCTAATTGTGTCTTATGTGGGGCGAAGGTAATGTCAAGGCATTGTGCTGAATGAGGGTGGGAAGATTTTTGTGTAGCACATATTTGCATACACATTTGATACATTTTCCAATTTTCCATTCGAAATACTGAATCCCTGACACTAACACATACCCTACTAGACTTTGACTTTTAATCCTAATATGGTGGAGAAAAATAACCCAAACAGAATAGAAATACAAGAGGTTCACAGGAGGCATGGTGTATAGTTGGACTTGCCTTTCGTATGATAAATGGTAGGTGTTATAAATCTAGCGAATTTTAATTGAAATAGTTCTCCATGTGTTTTAAAAGTTAACAAACATGTGAATAACTGTCTCCCTTTCTCTGTAGCCTATTCATCACATGTATTTTTATATGCACATATAGAATTCTACCTGGTATCACTCGTACATTTTGTGAGGTGGCTGGCTTGGCAGATGCAAATTGTGAGAAGAGATCACTCCTACTAAATGCTGTTGGAACTGAAAATTCAACATATGAGTGAGCTTCTTATTTGAACAACATAAATCCATGTTCATTAAAATGAATATTTTTGGATCTGTGGATGATATATTACTTCGTGGTGAATTTCGATTGGCATACATAATGCTACTTTTTAATGTCTGTGTGTGTATGTGTGTGTGTGTATATATATATATATATATATATATATATATATATATATATATATATTCACTCTCCAGATTTTTCAAAATATGAAGTATATTTTTCTTATTTTACACTCCCTAAATTCACTCATATTCATGTATTTGGATTAATAATCAAGTTTTCACAAGAATATTCTCAGAATTATTCATCCACCAGAAATACATATTTGTTTCTTAGTACTGAAAACTAACTTTGGGGGATCATATGATGGTGGTGAAGGGAGTGCATCACCCCCATGTACCGCGTCACTGTGCGGGAGAATGACGAGTTATAATGGCTAAAACCTATCTTGTTAGAAATTTCCAGCAAAATTGGGGTGCTCCAAAACCTAGTCGACATATTTCCATCTCACGAGGATCAGCTACGCGGGCTCAAACACGAGTGATTTGTCCGCATAGAGGGTCATGCTGCTTATTCAGGAAATCGGTCTGCGGCTAGAGTCTGCGGCGTGCACTGGGAAACGAAGAGATAGCAATGCAAATATACAGCGGTGTGGATTCTGTGGGCTCCTGACACTTATGCAATCACTGTGCTAAGTGCTGAATTCTGGGTTTGAGATGGGAAAGGATGCGGTCCAATTCGGTTCTCCACACCGGTCAGACCACAGAGGAAGCCAGCGGCCACCATCTTGGAGAGCTGATGTCACCATCCCTGTTTTCGACTGATCGAAGCTCATTCACCTATAGAACAGGTAATTTCATGATGCCATTCACCTTTGTGTCACAGACAAATTACTCAGGCTCAGTGCCAAAGAACCTGCAGAAACTCCGTCTTGGAGCCTGCTCCTATTAGAACATACACCAAGCCCAGAGCGGCTGAATTCCGCCTCTCGGAACTGATCTGGCCCAGGGCTAAAGAACCCGCGGAAACTGCTTCTCGTTCCGGGTCTTGCTGAATACTGTGGAGGTAAATATCAACCGAGCCTTCATAGGCAGTGGCAACAGGATTGAGACGCGGCTTGTGAGGGCCGGTCAGGACTCACCCATTGCTTTGGTCACCCAGAAAAGGGAACAAAATGCTGCCTTTCACATGGGATACCAACATGACAAATTTCTGATGTCATCAGAAAGCAGCAGAGGAGATAACTTCATTGATACCAGCAGTGACAGAAACAGTTGGTCTCCTGGTGAAGAAAGTGAGTCACAAACACCCGGGTCTCTCTCACTTTGTCATCAAGCCAGAGGGGCAGAGCAGAGCAGCTGCCCGCACCTGGAAAAGACCCAGTGACACACCTGCATGGTAGTCACGTCAACCCAATTGGAGTAGAGGCAGAACAGAGCTGCTACCCGGGCCCAGAACAGGCCCAGCGACCCACAGGTGTGGTAGTCACGTCACCCCAATTGGAGTTGTTGCAGAGCAGAGCCTTCTCCCGTGCCTAGTACAATCCCAGTGGGTCACTGGCATGGTAGTCACATTACCCCAATAGGAGTAGGGGCAGAGCAGAGCCTTTGCCCATGCCCAGAACAGGCCCAGCAACCTGCAGGCATGGTAGTCACGACACACCAATTGGAGTAGGGGCAGAGCAGAGCCACCACCCGCGCCTGCAAGGTAGCAGACCTGCACCTGACCAGAAGAAGAGGCCCAGCGGCCTGCTGGCGCGGCAGACACTTTACCCCATTTGGAGTAGGGGCAGAACAGATCTGTAGCCCGTGCTCACAAGGTATCCTGACCTGCGACCAACCGGCAGACCAGGCCCAGCGGCCCACTGGCGTGGTAGTCACGTCACCCCAATTGGGGTAGGGGTAGAGCAGAGCCGCCGCCCACGCAAGCAAGGTAGGCAGACCTGCGACCGATCGGCAGAACACCGCAGGGGTCCACGGGCGTGGTAGACACGTCACACCAATTGGAGGAGGGGCAGAGGAGAGCAGCCTCCTGCGCCTGCATGGTAAGCAGACCTGCGACCGATCAGAATAACAGGCCTAGCGGCCCATCAGCGTGGTAGATATATCACCCCAATTGGTGGAACAGCACAGCCACCCCTGCCCCTGCAATGAAGACTTTTCAAATATACAAGAGCAATATAAATATATAGGGGGAAAATTTCAAAATCACAACAGTTTCACCAAGCAGAAAGAAACGCGAGCAGTATGAAAAGAAAAGGAAAAAAGAACCACAAGCAATGCAGGTCAACACAACTTTAGAAGAGGTAATAGCTGCAGCAGATGGAATGTCAGATAAAGAACTCAGGATATACATTCTTCAGATGATCTGAAGTCTCAAGGAAGACATTAGACAGCAAAATCAGACAATGAAAGATCACTTCAACAATGAATTACATAAACAAAACCAAGAAGCAAAAGATCAACTATACAGGGAGATAGAGGTTGTAAAAAATAACAAACAGAAATCCTAGAAATGCAGGAAGCAATAAACCATCTTAAAAACTCAATTGAGAATACTACCATCAGAGTAGAACACTTAGAAGATAGAACATCAGACAATGAAGACAAAGTATTTCAACTTGAAAAGAACATAGACAGCTCAGCCAAACTGTTAAGAAACCATGAACAGAACATCCAAGAAATATGGGATAAAATAAAGAGACCAAACTTAAGAGTCATTGGGATACAGGAAGGTATAGAGGTCCAAACCAAAGGAATGAGCAATCTATTCAATGAAATAATATGAGAAAACTTCCCAGACTTGAAGAATGAGACAGACTCCCACATTCTAAAAACCTACAGGACGACGAATGTGAAAAATCATAAGAGATCCACACCTAGACACATTATAATGAAGATGCCCAACATACAGAATAAGGAGAGAATTTTAAAATCTACAAGAGAAAGGAAGCAGATTACATTTAGGGGTAAACCAATCAGGATAACAGCTGATCTTTCAACAAAGACTCTGAAAGCTAGAAGATCCTGGAATGACATTTTTCAATCACAGAAAGAAAATGGGTTCCAACCATGTACTGTGTATCCAGCAAAATTAAGCTTCAGGATGGAAGATGAAATTAAAACTTTCCACGATAAACAAAAGTTAAAAGAATTTGTAGCTAGAAAACCATCTCTTCAAAACATCCTTGGCAAAAATATTACAGGAAGAGTAATTGGAAAATAATGAAAACCAACAGTGGGAGGTAGGACATTAAAGGGGGGAAATAATCAAAGAGGAAAACAATCCATGTTTAATAACATAAATAAACAAATATGGCTGGAAGAACAACCCTTATCTCAATAATAACTGTAAATGTTAATGGCTTAAACTCACCAATTAACAGACACAGGCCAGTAGAATGGATCACAAAACAAGACCCAATAATATGCTGCCTACCGGAGACGCATTTGATAAGAAAAAGACATACATACACTGAAGGTGAAAGTTTGGAAAAAATCATATCACTCATATGGACTTCGGAAAAAAGCAGGAGTGTCCATACTCATACCAAATAAAATAGATTTCAAGCCAAAGTTAATCAAAAGGGATAAAGAGGGACACTACATACTGTTCAAGAGAACCATACACCAGCAAGACATAACAATCATAAATATGTATGCCCCAAACAATGGTGCAGCTATGTTCATCAAACAAACTTTTCTCAAGTTCAAGAGTCTAATAGACCACCATACAATAATCATGGGAGACTTCAACACAGCTCTCTCACCACTGGACAGGACTTCCAAACAAAAGTTGAAATAGGAAACTATAGAACTCAATAACACAATTAATAACCTAGACTTAATTGACATATATAGAATATACGACCCAACATCAAGCAGTTACATTTTTCCTCAGCAGCACATGGATCCTTCTCAAAAATAGATCATATATTATGTCACAGGGCAACTCTTAGACAAATTAAAGGAGTAGAGATAATACCATGCATCTTATCTTATAATGGAATGAAACTAAAAATCAATGATAAAAGAAGGAAGGAAAAACCATGCATCATTTGGAGAATGAACAATAGGTTACTGAATGATCAATGGGTTATAGAAGACATCAAGGAGGAAAATAAAAAATTCTTAGAGAAAAATGAAAACACAGACACAATATATCGGAATCTATGGGACACATTGAAAGCAGTTCTAAGAGGAAAATTCATTGCTTGGAGTTCATTCCTTAGAAAAAGAAAAAAACAACAAATAAATGATCTCATACTTCATCTCAAAATCTTAGAAAAACAAGAGCAAACAACAGCAAAAGAAGTAGAAGGAAAGAAATAATTAAAATCAGAGCAGAAATCAATGAAATCGAAACAAAAGAAACAATTGAAAAAATTGACAAAACTAAAAGTTGGTTCGTTGAAAAAATAAATAAAATGGACAGACCCCTAGCCATGCTAATGAAGAGGAGAGAGAACTGAAATTACTATCATATGGGATGAAAAAGGCAATATCACAACAGATATTTCAGAAATACAGAAGATAATCAGAAATTACTTTGAATCCTTATACTCCAAAATAATAGAAGATAGTGAAGGCATCGAAATATTTCTTAAGTCATATGATCTGACCAGAGTGAGTTAGGAGGATATAGACAACCTAAACATACCAATATCAATTGAGGAAATAAAAGAAACCATCCAAAGACTACCAACTAAGAAAATCCCAGGACCGTATGGGTATACATCAGACTTTTACAAAACCTTTAAATATGAACTAATACCAATACTTTTCAAGCTATTTCAGAAAATTGAAAAAGAGGGAGATCTTCCAAATTCATTCTACGAGGCCAATATCACTCTGATTCCTTCACCAGATAGACACTTCAAAGAAAGAAGACTAAAGACCGATATCTCTAATGAACCTAAATGCAAAAATCTTAAATTAAATTCTGGAGAATCAGATACAAAAACATATCAAAAAAATGTGGACCATGATCAAGTAGGATTCATCCCTGGGATGCAAGGAGGGTTCAATATACGAAAATCAATAAGTGTTATTCACCACATCAATAGACTTAAAAATAAAAACCATATTATCATCTAGATAGATGCAGAAAAAGCATTCGACAAAGTACAGCATCCCTTTATGTTCAAAACTCTCGAAAAACTAGGAATAACAGGAACATTCCTCAATATTGTAAAAACAATCTATGCTAAACCGCAGGCTAGCGTCATTCTTAATGGAGAAAAATTGAAGACATTCCCTCCAAAATCTGGAACAAGACAGGGATGCCCGCTCTCACCACTTCTGTTCAATATAGTTCTCAAAAGACTGGCCAGAGCAATTAGACAGATGAAAGAAATTAAAGGCATATAAATAGGAAAAGAATAACTTAAATTATCACTATTGCAGATGACATGATTCTATACCTAGCAGACCCAAAAGGGTCTACAAAGAAACTAATAGAGCTAATAAATGAATTCAGCAAAGTGGCAGGATATAAAATCAACACGCATAAATCAAATGCATTCCTGTATATCAGCGACAAATCCTCTGAAATGGAAATGAGGACAACCACTCCATTCACAATATCCTAAAAAAAAAAAATGGGAATCAACCTAACAAAAGAGGTGAAAGTCTTATACAATGAAAACTACAGAACCCTAAAGAGAGAAATAGAAGAAGATCTTAGAAGATGTAAAAATATACCCTGTTCATGGATAGGCAGAACTAACATCATCAAAATGGCGATATTACCAAAAGTTCTCTATAGGGTTAATCCAATGCCAAAGGCATTAAAATCCCAAAGGCATTTCTTGTAGAAATAGAGAAAGCAATCATGAAATTCATATGAAAAAATAAAAGACCCAGAATTGCAAAACAATGCTAAGCAGAAAGTGTGAATCAGGTGGTATAGCGATACCAGACTTCAAACTATACTACAGAGCAATAGTAACAAAAATAGCATGGTACTGGTACCGAAAAAGGCAGGTGGACCAATGGTACAGAATAGAGGACACAGAAACCAATCCACAAAACTACAACTATCTTATATTTGATAAAGGGGCTAAAAGCATGCAATGGAGGAAGGATAGCATCTTCAACAAATGGTGTTGGGAAAACTGAAAATCCATATGTAACAAAATGAAACTGAATCCCTTTCTCTCGCCATGCACAAAAGTTAACTCAAAATGGATCAAGGAGCTTGATATCAAATCAGAGACACACTGTCTGATAGAAGAAAAATTTGGTTACGATGTACATACTGTGGGGTCGGGCTACAGATTCCTCAATAGGACACCCATAGTACAAGAGTTAATAACTAGAATCAACAAATGGGACTTACTCAACTAAAAAAGTTTTTTCTCAGCAAAAGAAACAATAAGAGAGGTAAATATGGAGCCTACATCCTGGGAAGAAATCTTTACTACTCACACTTCAGAGAGAGCCCTAATATCCAGAGTATACAAAGAACTCAAAAAATTAGACAATAAGATAACAAATAACCCAATCAACAATCTAAAAAATTAGACAATAAGATAACAAATAACCCAATCAACAGACACTTCTCAGATGAGGACATACAATCAATCAATAAGTACATGAAAAAATGCTCACCATCTCCAGCAGTCAGAGAAATGCAAATTAAAACCACCCTAAGATACCATCTCACTCCAGTAAGATTGGCAGCCATTATAAAGTCAAACAACAAGAAGTGCTGGCAAGGATGTGGGAAAAGAGGTACACTTGTACATTGCTGGTGGGACTGCAAATTGGTGCAGCCAATTGGGAAAGCAGTATGGAGATTTCTTGGAAAGCTGGGAATGGAAGCACCATTTGACCCAGCTATTCCCCTTCTTGGTCTATTCACTAAAGACCTAAAAAGAGCATGCTACAGGGACACTGCTACATCGATGTTCATAGCAGCACAATTCACAACAGCAAGACTGTGGAACCAACTTAGATGCCCTTCAATAGAATAATGGATAAAAAAAATGTGGCATTAACACACAATGGATTATTACTCTGCATTGAAAAATGAAAAAATCACAGAATTTGCAGGAAAATGGATGGCATTAGACTGGATTATGCTAAGTGAAGCTACACAATTCCTGTAAAACAAATGCCAAATGTCATCTTTGATATAAGGAGAGTAACTAAGAACAGATAGGGACAAAGAGCATGACAAGATGATTAACATTAAACAGGGATGAGAGGTGGAAGGGAGGGAGAAGGGAAATTTCATGGAATTGGAAGGAGACACTCTGGGTTATACAAAATTACAAACAAGAGGAATTGAGGGGAAAGGGAAAAATAATACAAGGGGGAGAAATTTATTACAGTAGAGGGAGTAGAGAGAGAAGTGGGGAGGGGCAGGGAGGCTAGGGGGGATAGTAGAGGATAAGAAAGTCAGCAGAATACAACAGACACTAGTATGGCAATATGTGAATCAATGGATGTGTAACTGATGTGATTCTGCAATCTGTATACAGGGTAAAAATGGGAGTTCATAACCCACTTGAATCAAAGTGTGAAATATGATATATCAAGAACTATGTAATGTTTTGAACAACCATAAATAAAAATTAAAAAAAAAACTATCTTTGGTGCATAATGCACACAATTCTAATATTTCTAAAGTAACTGACCCAGTTTAACATCAATGCAAGTAGATTCCTATTGGACATGATGTGTATTTTGACTTTCACTTTTATTCAACACTGATACATTACTATTTCAACAGTTTATGCACATAACAGGATATATATTTCATTCACAATTTAGAAAATTTATAGGCATTTGTTTCACTTTCAATCACTTCCTGCTTCAGAACACATGGATTCCTCCATATTTCTTGACTGGTCTTTTCATGAGACTTTTTTCCAAACATATTATTTTCGATTTCCATAATCACTTTTGAAACAAAACTCACACACACTTCATGATAAACAATAACCCTAAGATTACCATTAGATATATAACTGGTTGGAGTGAATGATTGTATGTCAATATATGATTTCCTATATATTTTCAGATATCAATTCAATCCATTATTTAAAGTGGAACCAGTTATAATATTTATTCACAGTATGGTCTATTCATGCATTATCTCTATATTCATAGACACAGGGTACACCACTTTGTACCCCCAATACTAATTTATATGTCTTCAAATATTGCTCCCAGTAATCGTGGAAGAAATACTCATGTCTTATGATCTACATATACATTTGATCACAATATTTTTCTGGGCACAAAATGCAAAAATCACACTTATGATTGTACCAAATACTAAATGGAAAGTGAACATGGATTACTAAAACGATAAATGTCCTGGTTGCCTAATGCTTTCAAATGTAATTCCTATTGGTGACGACATATTTGTTTCTTCCTAAGATTATGTATTCAATCTCAACCCTATTGAAAATGTCTAATCCTATCACTCACTGTATAATTGCCTAATTTCATAAGGTCTGTATTGATATTTTCCTTTCTACATATTTTCCCCAGTTAATCATTGTGAATGACTCTTCACATGTGCTGAAATTTACATTCACTCTATAACCAAAACACTATTGCTACAGAACTTTTGCTCCATGTCCTATACTCACTCTATTTCCTAAACCTACTGACTACCTTCCTAATCCCACCGACTATCTCAATTTGAGTGGATGTTCTCTTCTAAAATCAATCTTCCAAGGTGTAAGGTCCTATGCCATTGATTATCGATTTATCTGAGACATCTGTGCAGAACGTAATTATAAGCTAAGTATCCCAATCAAGGGCCTAATGCCCTTCTGGGCTTCAAATCTTACCTAGATTTCTGTTTCCATACTTATATTTCACCTCTATAATCTTATAAATATCGCAGGTTCCCAATACTATTAATCATCCTTCGCAATGATTCGTAACCCAAATCAAACATGTTATTAACCCTAACCATACACTCTTCCCTCAATCTAACTTTGCAGAAGAGCAGGGACAGAGTTCGTCTTACAATACAGGAATGTAGGGTATCTTCCTCCTGCTGAGAACCTCAAATGTCCATGCAAATTTGATCCCTGGAGAAGATGTAGGCATCTATGAAGGACCTGAGAGAGCAAATGTCATCTTCCATCGCAAACAACCTTTCCAGGATGAAGGGTTGTGTCTGAATAAGCCTCTCTCTTGTTAATGTACACAAGATAGACCAAACCAGGCATGTGTGGAGAGCTGTTCCTGGGTGCCTATGGTTGATATACCATTCTAACTTGTAAAAGTGTCACAGGAAGTAAGGGCAGCCTCCATCTCATAGGACAAAGTGGTTGCCAAGGCAATGACCTCAAAGAATTCCTGAAGGAAGTAATCTCACCTCACTTCCTTGGTGATGGAACTCTCTGAACTTGGAATCCGGGAAGCCAGGCACCCAGAGCCAGTCTCAGTCCCAGTCCCAGTGGTCTTATTTTTTGGATTTACCAAGGACAGAGTCAGTCTTTCTTGGTACCTACTGAGGTGAGGATGAACAAATGTCAGGAAAGCTCTGAAGAGGGGCCTTTCCTGAGACAGCAGGTAGTGGCTCACCGCTGGCTAGTGACAACTTCACAGATTTGGCCAACGAGACCATATCTGACACAGGACAGGCGATTTCATCAGAACATAGTTTGGCCCACCAGTCAGAAGACACTCCCAATAGTCACAGACCTACTTGGGGAAGGAGCTTCCTTTGTGTGTGTGGGTGTGGGTTTGAGATTTTGTCTCATGTTCTGAGAATAGGTAGGAAAGGCGGTTTGTTTGGTTTGGAGTGAACTGTTTCTGGTAAGTCGTTTGACAAGGCCAGTGTTTCTTTGTCTGTGTATCCCACTGTGTCCGTGGTTTTAGATATTAGAAAAGAGAATGAATCATTGGATGTGACCTGTCTAGACTCAACTTGCCCAATTTATGAATGGACTGCGGCTTGACTTATGGGTGGACAACTCCAACAATCTTCCTAAGTTCCTCTTTTCTTCCTGAATTCTGGCCACTCTCCAGAATAGGCTCATGGTTTTTTGTCCAAAATATGTACCACCTCCAAGCTCTGTGACATGGCCATGTACTGGATAGCTGAAAGAAATGGGAGCATCTCAGAAAACTCAGATATTAGTTTGACCAGGAAATTCTAAGTGAAGAAACCCTTCTTTGGGCCTTTTGCTCACCAATTGTTCTGATGCCCTGAATGTCAGGAAGGTCTTTGCCTCAGGCCACACCATTGTAGAGCCTAAAGAAACAGTTTTCAAATGAAAATGAAAGGGCATCACCTGTGGCTCTTTGCTTAATTGCTTTGGAAAGGGATGTGTCTGAATCAGCCTTTTGGCCCTGTGTGAGACTGTGGCTTAGATTCTCAGCACCTGATGGATCTAAAGAAGGATCCCATGTGTGCATCCAAAACCAAAATGGACAAAAGAGCAGTCAGTGTGGATGAAGTCTCTCGCATTCCTCTGTAAGGTTCCTGTCATCCATCATGTGAGAATAGTGATAATTTGGTTCAAATGTGTTCCTCAAAACCCTGCAGAGACTAGACCATAAGTGCTTGGTTTTTCTCAAGACTCCAATTCACATAAAGAATCTAAAACACACAGTCAGTAGGCCTCAAATTGGAGAAGCAGTGCCATATTAATGGCAGGCCTATTTGATCACTCTTGGTTCACTGGAAGGATGTCCTGGCCACCCTTATTTTAGGCAAATGAGGGGCAAGGGAGGTGATATTGGACACTGTCTTGGGCTGCACCCCTCATGGAAACCTCCAGCCAGAGATTATGATGATTGTGTAAATGGAAGAAGATGAGTGCCATGTGGAAGTGTTTTGGATTTAATTGTGGATATTTGTGTGACACTTGGAAGACATAACAAGGTCTACCTGGGCTTCAACTCTGGTGTGATTCCCCTTATAGACTGAGTTCAGGAACTGATCTCAGAGAAGTATTGCCATGTATTGTGTTGTGATTTAAGAGGCGATGTATGAGAGTCACCCTTGGAAACTGAGATCTAGCCCCAGAGTGGCTTTCCACAGAGCACTGGGAATTTCAGCCAAGATAACACATGATTTCATTCGAAAGACTTGGCAGACATAGTTGAGAGTGAAAACACACATGGACCTCATATTGTAGACCTTAATGGGCCTGGCTTAATGTGACCTTTTGGCCATTCTTTGGGAAGCCTTGCCTGTGAGGGTTCTCCAGAGCTTTCATTGAAATAATCTTGCTCACCATTTACTGGTTCCTGAATGAATTGAAACCCACAGTGCCTCCAACTTCATCCTTGAAAAATGTCTAAATAAATACCATGAAATTTTTGAAATTCCCATGACCAGGTGGCACTGGAGAATCTTTGGATGTCCTGTTGCTGATCATGGATGTACCAGACAGTGCCTTGCTTGACTGGGTTTTATGAAAATTGTGTAGAACAGAGGTGCCAGAAAGTTGCAGCCTGCTGAGAAGTGGGCCTAGAGCTGTGGTGGGCAGGAGTGTGATAAAACATCTGTGTTGGAGCAATGTGGATCTTCCATTGACTTCCAAATGGCTTGTGGATTACATGAAGCAGCCAGCAGACCCTTGTAATTAAAGGCATCTTGTTATATGGAGAGGATTCAGGGCAATGTTCAGAATCAGGTTGCTATGGACAAGGATGCAATGTGGCAAGCTTTGAGGGATAGAAGCGTGGTTGGTGCGTTCTTCTGCAGACTCTGAACCACCACACATGACAGAACTCCCTCCAGCACTGTGTCTCAATTGAACTCCTTGAATTTCATGAAGCAAATACCAAACTCCCAGTTCAGCAGCAAAAACCCCACAAAAAGTGGAGGAGGACCAAATGGCTTCACAGTCCAACGGGGAGACACTTAGCCCTCAGAGGCCACAGTTTACCTAAAAAGAAGAAAATCAACACTGCTACCTCATGTTCATTGGAAAATAAGATACCATGTCCTCCACATCACATAGAGGCAGACCCAGCTTTGATGGTCTCACTACAAAGGAAGCCAATTCTCCTGACAACAACATATTTTTCACGTTCCCAAACTCAGAGGCAGTTGCTCTAAAAGTTTTTAGGCCAGCAGAGCTCCATGTTTGTGGAGTGTTTACCCTGTCCCTTACTTTTGGAAACTCCTCTACAACCTCCAAGGTTGTGAACTCCTGAGCATTTTCCATTCCAGATATGTATTCACTGATTTTCTATCTATTCTCCTCTAACTGTGTCTTACTTGGGGTGAAGGTAATTTCAAGGCATTGTTCTGGATGAGAGTGGGAGGATATTTGTGTAGCATATATTTGCATACAAATTGGATTCAATTTCCAATTTTCCTTTTGAAATACTGAATCCCTGACACTAACCCATACATACTAGAGTCAGACAACTCATCCTAATATGATAGAGAAAAATAACACAAACCTATAGAAATACAAGCAGTTCATTGGAGGCATGTTGTATAGTTGGACTTGCATTTTGCATTATACAAGGTAGGAGTTATAAATCTAGTCAATGTTTAATAGAAAAAGATCTCCATGTGTTTTTAAAGTTAACAAATATGAGAATTCATGTTTCCCTTTCTCTTTAGCCTATTCACACTTGTATATTTATATGCATATATAGAATCCTACCAGGTATCACACGTACATCTTTGTGAGGTGGCTGACTTGGCAGATACAAATTGTGAGAAGAGATCACTCCTCCTAAATGCTGTTGGAACTGAAAATTCAACCTATAAGGAGCGTCCTAGTAGAACAACATTATACGTAAACTCATGTTCAGTAAAATAAATATTTTTGCATCTGTGGATGATATATATTTACTGATGAATTTCGATTGGCATTTATATTGATACTTTTTAATGTCTGTGAGTGTTTTGTGTGTGTGTTTGTGTGTGTGTGTGTGTACACTCTCCAGATTTTTCAAAATATGAAATATATGTGTCAAATATACACTCTCTAAATTCATTTATGTTCATGTATGTGGATTTTTAATCAACTTTTCACAAGATTATTCTTGTGAAAAGTTGATTAAAAATATTCAGAAATATTCATCCACCTGAAATACATATTTGTTTCCTAGTACTGAAAACTAACTTCAGGGAATGATGCATACAAATCCTAATTATTCTACAGTAACTGACCCAGTCTAACATCAATGCAAGTAGATTCCAATGGGACATGATATGTAATTCTTTATTCATTTGTATTCGACACTTTTACATTATTATTTCTTCAGTATTTGCACATCATAGGATATACATTTCATCCACAAGTTCACAAATTTGTAGGCATTTGTTTCAAATTTAATCACTTTTTGCTTCAGAACACATGTATTGTCAAGGTTTCTTTACTGGTATTTTCATGAGTCTTCTTTCCAAACACATTATTTCCATAGTCACTTTTGAAGCAAAACTCACACACTCTTCATGATAAACCAAAACACGAATATTACCATTAGATGTATAACTGCTTGGAATGAATGATTGTATATCAATATACGATTTCCTGTGATTTTTCAGATATTAGATCAATTCATTTTTTAAAGTTGAAAAAAGTTATATTATTCATTCACATTATGGTCTATTCATTCTTTATCTCTATATTCATAGACACAGGGTACACCTCTTTGTACCCCCGATTCTAATTTTACATCTTCAATATATTGCTTGCAGAAATGTTGGAAGACATACTCATGTCACCTGATGTACATATACATTTTATCAAAGTAATATTCTGGACAAAAAAATGTAAAGGTCACATTTATGATTGTACCAAAGCCTAAATGTAAAGTGTACATGAATTACTAAAAACATCCATGTCCAGGTTGCCTAATGCTGTCAATTGTCAATCCTATTGGTGACTACATATTTGTTTCTTCCTAATTTATATATTCAAACTCAACCCTGTTGGAAATGTCTAATCCTATCACTCACTTTATACTTTGCCTGATTTCATAATGTTTCTATTGACATCTGCTTTTCAACAAATTTTCCCAAGTTGATCCTAGTGACTGACACTTCATATGTGCTGACATTTACATTCACTCTATAATCGAAACCCTATTGCTAAAGAACTTTTGGTCCAAATCCTATACTCACTCTTCTTTCTAAACCTACCGACTATCTTCCTAATCCTACCGACTATCCCTTTTTGACTGGATGTTCTCTTCTACATTCAATAAAATGTCCTATGCCATTGTATATCGAATTATCTGAGACAATTTTGCAGAGCATAATTCAAAGCTAAGTATCCCAATCAAGGGCCCAATGTCCTTCTGGGCTTCAAATCATACCTAGATTTCTGTTTTCATACTTATATTTCACCTCTATATTCTTGTAAATATCGCAGGTTCCCAATAGCATTATTCATCGCACAGAATGATTCGTAACCCAAATCAAACCTGTTATTAACCCTAAACATACTCTGTTCCCTCAATCTCATTTTACAGAAGAGCAGGGACAGAGTGGTTTTTACAATACAGGAAACTTGGGGACCTTCCACCTGCTGAGAACTTCAAAGGTCCATGCAGAAATGATACCTGGAGAAGTTGTAGGCAGGTATGAAGGACCTGAGAGAGCAAAAGTCATCTTCCAATGCAAACAACCTGGTCAGGATGAAGGGATATGTATGAATCAGCCTCTCTCTTCTTATTGTAGAGAAGATGGACCAAACCAGGCCTGTGTGGAGAGCTGTTCTTGGGTGCCAATGGTTGATATACCATACTACCTTGTGAAAGTGTCACAGGAAGTAGGGGAAGGCTCCATCTCATGGGACCTTTGGAAGCAACTGTTAGGACAAAGTCGTTGCCAAGGCAGTGACCTCATTCAGTTCCAAAGAAAGTGACATACCTCATTTCCTTGGTGATGGAACTGTCTGAACTTGGTATCCAAAAAGCCAGGCACCAACAGGCAGTCCCAGTCCCAGTCCCAGTGGGCTCACTTGTTTGGATTTACCAAGGACAGAGTCAGTTTTCTTGGTACCTAATGATGTGAGGATGGCCAAATGCCAGGAAAGCTCTGAAGATGGACCTTTCCTGAGAAAGCAGATAGTGGTTCACCACTGACTCCTGACAACTGCACAGAGTTGGCCAAGGAAACCAGATCTGAGAGAAGACAGACCATTTCAGGGGAACATAGTATGGCCCACCAGTCAGAGGACACTCTGGATAGTCACAGACCTACTTGGGTGAAGGAGGTGCCTTTGTGGGAGTGTGTGTGGGTTTATTGTTTTGTCTCATGTTCTGAGAATAGATGGGAAAGGCGGTTTGGTTTGGAGTGGACAGTTTCTAGTAAGTTGTTTCACAAGGTGAGTGTTTCTATGTCTGTGTATCCCACTGTGTCCATTGTTGTAGACATTGGAAAAGAGAATGCATTAATGGATGTGTCCTGTCAAGTGTAAATCTTCCCATATTTCAACCTGCCCAATATATGAATGGAGTGCAGCTTGTCTTGTCGATGTGCAACACCTGCTATCTTTCTAAGTTGCTGTTTTCTTCCTGAATTCTGTCCACTCTCTAGAATAGGCTCATGGATTTATGTTCAAAATATGTACCACCTCCAACTCTGTGACATGGCCATGTACTGGATAGCTGAAGAGAATTGCGAGCATCTCAGAAAACTCAGATATCAGTGTGACCAGGAAAGTCTCAGTGGAGAAACCCTGCTTTGGGCCTTTTGCTTACTTATTGTTGTTTTTCACTGAATGTCAGGAAGTTCTTTGCCTCAATCCACCCCTTTGTGAAGCCTGAAGTAAACAGTTTTCAAATGGAAATGAATGGCATCACCTGTGGCTCTTTGCTTAATTGCTTTGGGAAGGGATGTGTCTGAATTAGTCTCTTGGCCATGTGTGTGGCTTTGAGTTAGATTCTCAGCACCTGATGCATCTAAAGAATGATCCCATGTGTGCATCCAAAACCATAATGGCAAAAAAATCATTCATTATGGATGAAGTCTCTTGCCTTCCTCTGTTAGGTTCCTGAACTCCATCAAGTGAGAATAGGGATTCTTTGGGTCAAATGAGTTCTTCAATACCCTGCAGAGGTGCTTGGGTTTTCGAGTAACTCCAAATCACATAAGAAATTGATACCTGAAATCAGTAGGCCTCAAATTGGAGAAACACAGAAGAATTAACGGCAGGCTTATTTGATCACTCCTGGTTCACAGAAACGGTGTCCAGGCCACCCTGACTTTAGGCAAATGAGGAAAAAGCGAGCTGATTTTGGACACTGTCTTGGCTTTTCTCATGACTCCAATTCACATAAAGAATCTACACCCCACAGTCAAAGAGCCTCAAATTGGATAAGCGGAGCAGTATTAAGGGCAGGCCTATTTGATCACTCCAGGTTCACAGGAAGGGTGCCCAGGCCACGCTGAAGTTAGGCAAAAGAGGTGCAAGAAGCTTATTTTGGACATTTTCTTGGGCTGCACAACTCATGGAAAACTCCAGGAAGAGGTTATGATTAGTGTCTATATGGAAGAAGAATAGGGCCATGAGGGAGTATTCTGGTTTTAATTGTTTTCATTTGAGTAGCGGTTGGAAGAGTTGTCTGGGTCCACGTGGACTTGAACTCTGGTGTGATTCTCCTTATAGACTGAGTTCTGGAACTGACCTGAGAGAAGTATTGCCAAGAATTGTGTTGGGATTTTAGGAGGCCAGGCATGAAGTTGCCATTGGAACCTGAGATCTAGGCACAGGTTGGCTTTTCACAGAACACTGTGAATCTCAGCCAGGATATTACATGATTTTATTCTGAAAGACTTGGCATGCATTATAGAGATTCAAAACCCACATGGACCTCGCTTTATAGACCTCAATTGGCCTCGCTTCATGTGACTTTTTGGCCACTCATTGGGTAGCCTTGCTTGTGAGAGTACTCCAGAGCTTTGCCTGAAATTAGTTTCCTAACCCTTTAAGGGTTCCTGAATGAATTGAAACCCACAGTGCCTCCAACTTCATCCATGAAAAATTGCTAGATAATTACCATGAAATTTTTAAAATTCCCATGACCAGATGTCACTGGAGAACCTTTGATGTCCTGTTGATGATCATGAATATACCAGACAGGGCCTTGATTGACTGGGTTTCATGAAAATGGTGTAGAACAGAGATGCTAGTAAGTAGGAGCCTGGTGAGTAGTGGGCCTAGAGAAGTGTTATGCAAGTGAGTGATAAAACATCTGTGGTGGGGCCATGTGGATCTTCCATTGGCTTCCAAATGGCTTGAGACTGACATGGTGCAGCCATCAGACCCATATACGTAAAGGCATATTTTTATATGGAGAGGTTTTAGGGCAATGTTCAGAATCATGTTACTATTGTCAAGGGGGCAAGCTACGTGGGATAGAACCCTGGTTGGTGCATTCTCCTGGAGACCATGCCCACCACAGCTGACAGAACTCCCTTCAGCACTGTCTCCCATTTGAACTCATTGTATTTCATGAATCAAATACCAAACTCCCAGTGCAGCAGCAAAAAACACGACGATAATTGGAGGATGACCAAGTTGTGTCACAGTCCACACGGGGAGACACTTAGCCCTCAGTGGCCACAGTTTACCTACAAAGAGAGAATTCAGCACTGCTGCCTCATTTTTATTGGAAAATAAATAACCATGTCCTCCAGGTCACATAGAAGCAGATCGAGCTTTGATTGTCTCACTACAAATAAAGCTAAAGCTAATGAAAACAACATATATTTTAAGTGCCCAACCTCAAAGGCAGGTTCTCAAAAAGTCTTTAGGCCAGCAGAGCTCCATGTTTGTGGAGTGTTTACCCTGTCCCTTACTTTTGGAAACTCCTCTACCACCTCCAAAGATGTGAAATCTGGAGCATTTTCCATTCCTGATAGGTATTCACAGATTTTCTAACTCTACTCCTCTAATTGTGTCTTACTTGGGGCGAAGGTAATGTCAAGGCATTGTTCTGGAGGAGAGTGGGAAGAATTTTCTGTAGCATATATTTGCATACACATTGGATTCAGTTTTTTATTTTCCATTCAAAATACTGAATCCCTGACTCTAACCCATAACCGACCAGACTCTGACTACTAATTCTAATATGATGGAGAAAACTAACCCAAACAGAATAGAAATACAAGCAGTTCAGAGTAGGCCTGGTGTATTGTTGGACTTGCCTTTTGCATGATACAGAGTTGGAGTCATGAATCTAGTCGATTTGTTGTTGAAATAGTTGTCCATGTATTTTTAAGGTTAACAAATATGTGAATTCCTGTCTCCCTTTCTTTGTATTCTTATATGGACATATAGATTCCTACCTGGTACCACACGTACATTCTTGTGAGGTGGCTGACTTGGCAGATACAAATTGTTAGAAGAGATCACTCCTACTAAACTTGTTGGAATTGGATATTCAACCTATGGGTGAGCTTGCTAGTTGAAGAGCATTATACATAAATCCATGTTCAGTAAAATTAATATTTTTAGATCTCTGGATGATGCATATTTTATAATGAATTTTGATTGACATATATATTGCTACTTTTTTGTCTGTGTGTGTGTTTTGTATATATATATATATATATATATATATATATATATATATATATGTATATATATATACACTCTCCAGATTTTTCAAAATATGAAATATATGTGTCTTATATACACTACCTAAATTCATTCATGTTTATGTATGTGGATTTATAATCAACTATTCACAAGATTATTCTGAGAAATATTCATCCACCTGAAATTTGCCTAATGATCTCAAATGTCAATCCTATTTGTGACTACATATTTGTTTCTTCCTAAGATTATATATGTAAACTCAACCCTGTTCAAAATATCTAATCCTATCACTCACTTTATACTTTGCCTGTTTTCGTAATGTCTCTATTGATATCTGCTTTCCTACATATTTTCCCCAGTTCATCATTGTGACTGACTCTTCACCTGTGCTGACATTTACATTCACTCTCTAATCGAAACCCTATTGCTAAAGAACTTTTTTTTCCAATTCCTATACTCACCCTTATTCCTAAAAGTACTGACTATCTTCCTAATGCTATAGACTATCCCTTTTTGACTGGATGTTCTCTTCTACATTCAATCATCCAAGTAAATGTGGGGCGAGCTTCAGAGGAGGAGACAACCAACAGACTATCTCATGCAACATCAAAGGGTTTTTTTGGTGTCCAGCATGCTGGGGCTCAGAGATCACTTGAATCGAGCAGATAGCCCTGAGAATAGCTTAAGTAGAGCTTATATACTTTCCCTGGAGAGGGCAGGGAGGGAATTTTATTGATGGGTCAGGGCGAGTGGGTGGTTTGCGTGCAACTGGGTGAGGGAGTACATTCTGCAGTTGCGCAGTTGGGGACAGAACATTCTGGGAACAAGATTTGCAAGCATTTCTCAAGATTTCAACAGTGTTTTGTTAAGCATACAGAAAAATAAGAAGTGACAAGAACCTATTTTATTAACCTTTAATTCCCCACTTCTTCTTCTGGCTACTTTAAATCATAAAAATGATCATTGGAGGGTGTCACATTCTATGTCTGCTAGTGGGGTATTACCATAAGTTTAACTCGTCCAATTTGAGCCTGGAGAAAAGAAATTACACGGTTGAGCAAACAGGGTTTTATAGTTAGCAATAATATGAGGATTATTATTTGACCTGCCAGGTTGATTAAAACGTAGTTAACCAGGAGGAGTGTGTGAACCAAGACTCAAGCCACCCTTTTTGGGCCTCTCTCTCTTGTTGATGCTCTTCAAGGTGTCTTTTAAATTTACTCATAGATTTTATTACAACTCCAGTATGGTCAGCATAAAAACAACATTCTTTCCTCAATGCATCACAAAGGCCCCCTTCTCTAATAAAGAGGAGGTCCAACCCTCAACTGTTCTGTAAAACAACTTCAGAGAGAGAGGTTAAAGATTCATGCAAAGCTCTGATGGGGGTTTCTAATATCTTAGTTTTGCTCTATTGCTGCTTCTAATTGGGTCCTTTGTTGTGTCCCATGGACAATGGCAGTGGCTCCTGTGCCCACCCGTGCAGCAACTCCTATTCATAATAGGATGGCTAAAGTGAGCGATACATGTTCCCAGTGGAACCGGTTGTATGCCCCCCCCCCATTTGATCTTCAAACGAACCTGCATCATGATAGAGCACTCTGGGAAACATCTGCACCATTTCAAAATTAATCCCATCTGTTGACCATTTCATGAAAACATAAACAATGTTTAAGTATATAGAATTATGCTGTTGTAGGGACAGACAAGGCAAGGCACCTAAGGCACTGAAGACAGGGAAACAGTCCTATTTTGTTGCAACCGGATTCAGAGGGCATTGCTTCTGTTGTAATCAATTAATCCCCTGAAACTCAAGTTTAGGTAGTTTCAGAATTTTGTACCCAACATATAAGGCATGGGGCTCAGAAGTTTACAGTCTGCAGAAGTTCAAAAAAGCAGTATTTGTTTCTGATTTTTCCTCTGTTCTGGGCAAGTTAAATTTTCAAGGACACATGGGAGGGGGAGAGCTTTTTATTCCCTTTCTTATTTCCCCCTGTCAGCTGTTACAACGGAGCCCATTTGGTAATTTCTTTATCTTAGAAATGTAGCCATTTCTGTGAAGCCCCAGCTGAAGGCCAGAGGCCTTGTTCACATATTTTGTGAAAAACAAGTTAGGGGTTGTCTAGCTTAGAAGTACTGAGTTTTTTAACCAGTGGCCAAGTAGAACAGGGCAATACAAAAAGAGAAAGTTTATCTACATTGAACTCTTTATAGAAACTCTATGCTGAAAGTTCTAAATTCAGCCATGGTGAAGACTTCTGGAGAAGGACATTTAAGACTTTTCTGTGGGCCTAGTACAGAGGGGGAATACGGGGAAGGTGGGGCTGAGAGAAGCTCTGAGGATCTGAGAATGAGGAAAAAGAGAGATGTAAAAAAATAATTGGAAAGGGGTTTGGGAATTTCCTAGCAACAAAACTTCAGCAGTAGAACAGGTAGAGCAGAGCAGAAAACGGGAGTGAGTATCCCAAAATTCTGTGAGGGACTTTAAATTTTAGTAACCTGTTTTCAGTGATGACAAAGCAACTTTAATGGCCATTTATATTACATCTTGGATAAGGGTCTGAGAGTTCTCCTCAGCTCGTTTGAGCTTTGGGTTAGCTGGAAAGAGGACCTGGTGGGACCCGGTGAGGGCACTGACAGGAGAAGAGAGGAATGAGTCGGTGGAGGGGTACCTCAGTACCTGCTACCTCACTAGTGGGCAATTGTCTGAGAACTGGTGGAGGTTTGGGTTTCTGATCTAGTAATTGGAGGGGAGAAATCAGGTTGCTGAGGTGGGAGTGACAGCAGAGAGTCTGGAGCAGAAGGCTGAGGATAAAAATCTATTGGAGAAGCATAGTTCAGGATGTGAGTGAAGGAGGGAAAAGGCTTCCACATAGGGGAATCTCCTTTCACCCTTTTGAGCACTTGCAGAAGTTAAAAAGGTCACGCAAAATTTGAGGATCTAGAGACCCCTCTGGGGGCCATCCTTTTTCTGTTTTCTACTTGGTAATATGGCCAATGCTGTGTACTGAATTTGATGAAGTATTGGGGTTCCATCAGGCAGCCCCTGTATGATCACATCTCCATGAAATACAGAAGAAGTCGGCTTTTCCCCCACACAGCCGTTACTGTTTGTGGCTTTGATAGTTTGCCGGGCAAACATAGTAATCTAGGCTAGCCAACCGCATCTGGCTCGCGTGTCCCTACATCCATAAAGTTTGTTTCCATTATCTATGGTACGGAAGGGATTTAATGGTATTTTAGTGGGATTTTCTTCATCAGGGATATCCCAATAAAAAAGACCTATGGCCAGCTGACAAATGTCTGGGTGGAGAGATGGCCACCAGGTCCCTAAGGGGGCTGTATGCGAGATAGATTATACTCTTTTCCAGTAGGATTTGTGATCAGCCATCGCTGCTTAACAGGCTGATGAGGGTTAGGACTACTTGTGGCCAAGGGGAGAGTATATAACCTTATCCACATGGCGAATACACAATTTGAAACTGTTACCAGTCTTTTCCAGTTTCCAGAAAGATTCTGGACAAGGAGCAGGCTTGAGATGAGAGGCATGGATCCAGGAAGTGATTCTGTATACCTTTACCACTGTAGGTGTTATAAGTAACACCTGGTATGGTCCTTTTCAGCAGGGTTCCAGGGATGACACCTGATGTCATCTTACATACATGAAGTCTCTTATTTGATATGGATGTGGAATCCCCTGGTACACAGTTTGGTAGGCAGTGGCCAGCTATTTTCACAGGTATCACTGAGTTCTTTCAAGAGCTTTAAGTCTGTCAACCACGAGGGTGTGAAATGGATCCTTAGGTCTTACAGTTGGGCTTAGGACCCTTACTGGACGAGGGCCACCATAGAGAATTTCTCAGGGGGTAAGGCTACTCAAAGAAACAGAAGGATTTTTTCTTGCATGAAACATTGCATAAGTCAGGAGCATAGTCCAATCTTTTATGCTGGTCTCTAAGCTTAATTTCGTTAAGGTCTCTTTAATTGTTCTATTCATTCTTTCTACTTGTCCTGAACTCTGGGGTCTATAAGCACAATATAACTTCCAATTAATCCCCAGGTTCCTGGCTAACCCCTGACTTACCTGGGCCATGAACATCGGTCCATTATCAGATCCTATTACCGGCTTAGCTTCCTCCAATGGTAGAGAGGCTTAGTCAGAAGCAGGGGAATCACTTAGAGTGTGTTGTGTGTTAGGGGACGAGGGCAGTGGATAAGGAGGGGAAGAAGAGTCCAGTAGAGTCAAATCTTGTGACTCAGGGAGAACAGAGGGTGGAGGAGGTGGAAGAGGTGAGGGTTTGAGAGATCATGGGGGAAAGAGTATGAGCAGAGGCATGGGCAAGGAAAGGCTTCACCCATGGTGGAGGAGATTTGCAGAGGTTGGCAAAGTTAAGATATATGGCTGTTGATCAGGATGGCTATGTGGCCCTGGCTGAAAGACAATATCTCTGACTTTTTAAATTAGTGGGAAGTAGAAAGATATTTCTAGGGGCCATACGACTCCAAAATGGGCCATTCTGAGGCACAGAGAGTCTGCCAGGTCTAGCGTTTTACTAAAAAAAGAAAGATACTGAGCCCTTAAGCAGACTTTGGTTCAGTGATCAAGGGTCAGGGACAGAGCCATTGAAGTGCTCTGTCCCATAATGAAAGGTACACAAACAGTAAAAGCAAAGTCACATGACACAGATAAGACAAGACCATGAAGACAGGCAATGGACGTCCAACACTGAGACCAGGAATGCGTAGCCGGCAAAACCCGATAGGATGGCAATACCTAATCTAAAACAAAATATCACTGAGTCGATGAAGCAATTGTTCCTTGATTCTCCGAGTCCTCTGCGGGGTCCCCCATGGAGGTGCCCTATGTCTCTGTGACACGTCTCTCAGCCACCGTCGGAGAGACCCCAGGCTCTTCATCGCCAGCAATTTTGCCAAGCCCTAACATGACACCTGAAACCAGAAAGAGGCGCCTTACTTGCTCCGAGAGGAGCCCGTTGGGGGTCTCTCATCCGCCACTGCCAGAACTCGGTGGAACCTCAATATGTAAAGGTCAGGCGAGTGTCGGAGGAAGAGACTACCAAGAGACTGTCTCATGCAACAGCAAAGGGTTTTTTTTGGGTCCAGCTTGCTGGGGCTCACAGCTAACTTAAATAGATCAGAGAGCTCTGAGAACAGCTTATGCAGAGCTTACATACATTTCTTGGAGAGGGAAGGGAGGGAAGTTTACTGATGTGTAAGGGTGAGTGGGCGGTTCGCGTGACACTGAGTGAGGCAGTACATTCTGCAGTTTGGCAGTTGGGAACAGTACATTCTAGAACAAGATTAGCAAACATTTCTCAAGATTTCAACAGTGTTTTGTTAAGCATACAGAAAAACAGGAAATTACAAGTACCTATTTTATTAACCTTTCACTACCGACTATCCCTTTTTGACTGGATGTTCCTTCTACATTAATTCATGCAAGGTACAAGGACCTATGCCATTGTATATCGATTTATCTGAGACATCTCTGCAGAACGTAATTCAATGCTGCGTATCCCAATCAAGGGCCCAATGCCCTTCTGGCCTTCAAATCATACTTAGATTTCTTTTTTCATACATATATTACACCTATATATTCTTATACACATAGCAAGTTCCCAATACCATTATTCATCCAGCACAATGATTTCTAACCCAAATCAAACATGTTTTTAACCATAATCATACACTGTTCCTTCAATCTAATTTTATAGAAGAGCAGGGAAAGAGTTGATTTTACAATAAAGAAATGTAGGGAAACTTCCACCTGCTGAGAACTTCAAAGGCCCATGCAGAAATGATCCCTGGAGAAGATGTAGGCAGCTATGAAGGACCTGAGAAAGCAAAAGTCATCTTCCATGGCAAACAACCCGGTCAGGATAAAAGGTTGTGTCTGAATTAGATTCTCTTCTTAATGTAGAGAACATGGACCAAAACAGGCCTGTGTGGAGATCTATTCCTGGGTGCCTATGGTTGATATACCATTCTAACTTGGGAAAGTGTCACAGGAAGTAGGGGCAGCCTCAATCTCATGGGACCCTTGGAAGCAACAGTTAAGACAAAGTGGTTGCCAAGACAGGGACCTCATTCAGTTCAGGAAGGAAATGACCTCACCTCACTTCCTTGGTGATGGAACTTTCTGAACTTTGGATCCAGGAAGCCAGGCACACAGAGCCAGTCCCAGTCCCCATCCCTGTGGTCTCACTTATTTGAATTTACCAAGGACAGTCTGTCTTTCTTGGTACCTTCAGACGTGAGAAGAACAAATGCCAGGAAAGCTCGGAAGCGTTGCTTTTCTTGAGAAAGCAGTTAGTGGCTCACCGTTGGCTCCTGAGAAGTTCACAGAGTTTGCCAAGGAGACCAGATCTGAGACAGGACAGGCTATTTTGGGGGAACATATTATGGCCTACAAGTCAGAGGACACTCCGGATAGTCAAAGACCTACTTGGGGGAAGAAGGTGCCTTTGTGGGTGTGGTTGTGGGTTTGTGGTTTTGTCTCATTCTCTGAGAATAGGTAGGAAAGTCAGTTTGTTTCGTTGGAAGTGGACTGTTTCTAGTAAGTCGTTTAACATGGCGAGTGTTTCTCTGTCTGTGTATCTCACTGTGTCCGTGGTTGTAGACATTAGAAAAGAGAATTCATGAATGGATGTGTCTTGTCGAGTAGAAAGCTTCTCAGCATTCATATTGCCCCATTTATGAATGGACTGTAGCTTGCCTTATTGATGTGCAACACCTGCTATCTTCCTAAGTTCCTGTTTTCTTCCTGAATTCCGGCCAATCTCAAGAATAGGCCTATGGTTTTGTGTCCAAGATCTTTACCACCTCAAAGCTCTGTGACATAACAATGTACTGGATAGCTGTAGGGAATGGGGAGCATCTCAGAAAACTCAGATATCAGTGTGACCAGGAAAGTCTCAGTGGAGAAACCCTGCTTTGGGCCTTTTACTTACCAATTGTTCTGTTGCCCTGAATGTCAGGAAGGTCTTTGCCTCTGGCCACCCCTTTTTGAAGCCTGAAGAAAACAGTTTTCAAAGGGAAATGATTGGGCATACCTGTGGCTCTTTTCTTAAGTGCTTTGAAAAGGGATGTGTATGAATCAGCCCCCTGGCCCTGTGTGTGGCTGTGACTTAGATTCTCAGCACCTGATGGATCTAAAGAAAGTTCCCATGTTTGCATCCAAATGAAAAATGGCCAAAAGAGCAGTCATTGGGATGAAGTCTCTTGACTTCCTCTGTAAGGTTCCTGAACTCCATCAAGTGAAAATAGGGATCCTTTGGGTCAAATGAGTTCTTCAAAACCTACAGAGGCTAGCCCATAGGTGTTTGGTTTTATCATGACTAAAATTCACATAAAGAATCTAAACCCCACAGTCAGTAGGCCTCAAATTGGAGAATTGGAGCGGTATTAATGGCAGGCCTATTTGATCACTCCTGGTTCACAGGATGGGTGTCCAGGCCACCTTGACTTTAGGCAAATGAGGGTCAAAGGAGCTTATTTTGGACACTGTCTTGGTCTGCGCCCCTCATTTAAACATCCAGCCAAATTATGATGAGTGTCAATATGGAAGAAGATGAGGGCCATATGGGAGTGTTCTTGTTTTAATTGTGGTAATTTGTGTGGTAGTTGGAAGAGATGACTGGGATCACCTGGGCTTGAACTCTGGTGTGATTCCCCTTAAAGAATGATTTCTGGATCTGACCTCAGAGAAGTATTGCCGTGAATTCTCTTGGGATTTTACTAGGCCACGCATGAGAATCGCCTTTGGAAACTGAGATCTAGGCCCAGGATGGCTTTCCACGGAGCTCGGGGATTCTGAGCCAGGATATCACATGATTTACTTCTTGAAGACTTGGCAGCCCTAGTTGAGAGTCCAAACACATATGGACCTCACATTGTAGACCACAATGTGTCTGGATTCATGTGACCTTTTTGCCAGTCTTTTGGAAGGCTTTTCTGTGAGTGTTCTCCAGAGCTTTCATTGAAATGAGCTTCCTCACCATTTAATGGTTCCTGAATTAATTGAAACCCACAGTGCCTCTAACTTCATTTTTGAAATATGACTAGATTAATACCATGAAATTTCTGAAATTCCCATGACCAGGTGGCACTGGATAAACTTTGGATTTCCTGTTGCTGATCATGAGTGTACCAAAGAGTGCCTTGATTGACTGGGTTTCGTGAAAATGGTGTAGAACAGAGATGCCAGTAATTTGGATCCTGCTGAGTACTGGGCGTAGAGAAGTGGACTGTAGGTGTGTAAATAAATATTTTTGGTAGGACCACCTGGATCTTCCATTGGCTTTGAAAGACTTGCGACTGACATGGTGCAGGCAGCAGACCTTTATATGTAAAGGCATCTTGTCATATGGAGAGGTTTCAGGGCAATGTTCAGAATCAGGTTGCTATAGTCAAGGGGAAAGCTATGTAGGATAGAAGCCTGGTTCGTACATTCTCTTCGCGACCCTGACCAACCACACATGACAGAACTCCTCCAGCATTTTTATCCCAGTTGAACTCCTTGTATTTCGTGAAGCAAGTACCAAACTCCCAGTGCAGCAGTAAGAAACACCCTGGAAAGTGGAGGATCACCAAATGGCTTCACAGTCCACATGGGAGACACTTCAGCCCAGTGGCCTCAGTTTACCTACAAAGAGAGAATTCAGCACCGCTGCCTCATGATCATTGGAAAATAAGAAACCATGTTCTCCAGGTAACATAGATGCAGACCCAGATTTCATGGTGTCACTACAAACGAAGCTAAATCTCCTGACAATTACATATATTTCTTGTTCCCAACCTCAGAGGAAGTTTCTCAAGAAGTCTTTAGGCCACCACAGCTCCATGTTTCTGGATTGTTTACCCTCTCCCTTACTTTTGGAAACTGTTCTACCACCTCCAGTGTTGTGAACTCCTGAGCATTTTCCATTCCACATAAATTCACAGATTTTCTAACTCCTCTCCTCTAATTGTGTCTTACTTTTAGCGATGGTTATGTCAAGGCATTGTTCTGGATGAGAGAGGGAAGATTTATGTGTATCACATTTTTGCATACACATTAGATTCATTTTCCTTTTTTCCATTTGAAATACTGAATCCCTGACACTAACCCATACCCTACTAGACTCTGACTACTAATCCTAATATCATGGAGAGAAAGAAACCTAACCGAATAGAAATACAGGCCTTTCATAGGAAGCATGGTGTATACTTCTATTTGCCTTCTGCATTATCAAGAGTATGTGTTTTAAATCTAGTCAACTTTTCATTGTAATATTTCTCCATGATTTTTTAAAATTATCACATATATAAATTCCTGTCTCCCTTTCTCTGTATCCTATTCAGCACATGTATTTTTTTTATGCATATATATAATATCCTACCTGGTATCACACGGACATTCTTTTGAGCTCCCTGACTTTGGAATATAAAATTGTGAGAACAGATGACTCTCCCTAAATAATGATGGAACTGAAAATTCAACCTATGGGTGAGTTTCCTAGTGAAAAACACTATACATAAATCCATGTTCAGTAAAATGAATATTTTTGAATACGTGGATGAATTATATTTCATGATGAATTTCGATTGGCATATATATTGCTAAATATTAATGTGTGTGTGTGTGTGTGTGTGTGTATGTGTGCATGTGTGCATGTGTGTGTGTGTGTGTTTGTGTATTTTTTTTAAATCTGGAAAAAATATATATGTGTGTATATATATATATATATATATATATATATATATATATATATATATATTTTTTTTTTTCCTCCAGATTTTAAAAAAAATATGAAAAATATGTGTCTTATTATACACTCCCTAAATTCATTTATATTCATGTATGTGGGTTCAAAATCCAATCTTTACAAGATTATTTTCAGCAATATTTATATTCCTGTAATACATTTTTGTTTCCTACTACTGAAAACTAAGTTCAGTAGGTGGTGCATACAAATCCTAATATTTCTACAGTACCTGACCCAGTTTAACATCAATGCAAGTATATTGCTATGGGACATGATGTGTATTTTGAAGTTCATTTTTATTCAACACTGGTATATTACTATTTTATCTGTTTATGGACATCATAGGATATATTTTTTCATCCACAACTTCACAAAATTATAGGCATTTGGTTCACATTCATTTACTTACTACTTAAGAACACATGTATTCCTCCATGTTTCTTTACTGGTCTTTTCACTAGACTTCTTTCTAAACACATTATTTTTGATTCCATAATCATTTTTGAAGCAATACTCACCCTTCACGATAAACCGTAACCCTAATATTACCATTACATATGTAACTGGTTGGAATGATTGTATATATATCAATATAAGATTTCCAATATATTTTCAGATGCAAACTCAATCCATTATTTAAAGTTGGAACTAGTTATATACTTTATCACAATATGGTCTATTCATGCAACATCTCAATAATCATCAACACAAGGTACACCTATTTGTATCACCAGTACTAATTTATAAGTTTCCAGAATATTACTCCCCATAATGGTGGAAGAAATACTCATGTCACCTTATCAACATATACAATTTATCACGGTAGTATTCTGGACACAAAATGCAAAGGTCACACATATGATTGTACCAAAGCCTAAATGGAAAGTGAACATGGATTACTAAAATCATCCATGTCCAGGGTGCCTAATGCTCTCAAATGTCAATCCTTTTGATTACTACATATTTGTTTCTTCCTAAGATTATATATTCAACCTCAAGCCTGTTGAAAATGTCTAATCCTATCACTCACTTTATACTTTGCCTGATTTCCTAATCTTTCTATTGATATCTGCTTTCCTACATATTTTTCCCAGTTCATCATTGTGACTGTCTCTTCACATGTGCTGACATTTACATTCACTCTCTAACTGAAACCCTATTGCTAAAGAACTTTTGGTCCAACTCCTAGAGTCACTCTTCTTCCTAAACCTACTGACTATCTTCCTAATCCTACAGACTATCCCTTTTTGACTGGATGTTCTCTTCTACATTCAATCATCCGAGGTACACGGTCCTATGCCATTGTATATCGATTTATCTGAGACCTCGGTGCAGAACATAATTCAAGCTAAGTATACAAATCAAGGGTTCTGTTGCCCTGAATGTCAGGAAGGTCTTTGCCTCAGGCCACCCCTTTGTGAAGCCTGAAGAAAAAATTTTCAAATGGAAATAAATGGACATCACCTGTGGCTCTTTGCTAAATTGCTTTGGAAAGGGATTTGTCTGAATCTGCCTCTTGGCCCTGTGTGAGGCTGTGGCTTAGATTCTCAGCACCTAATGGATCTAAAGAAAGAACCCATGTGTGCATTCAAAACCAAAATGGCAAAAAGAGCAGTCATTGTGGATGAAGATTCTTGCCTTTCTCTGTTAGGTTCCTGACCCCCTTCAAGTGAGAATAGGGATCCTCTTTGTCAAATGAATTCTTCAATGCTCTGCAGATATGCTTGGGTTTTCTCATGACTCCAAATCACATAAAAAATCTATACCTGACATTCAGTAAGCCTCAAATTATAGAAACAGAGCGGATTTAATGGCAGGCCTTTTTGATCACTCCTGGTTCACAGGAAGGGTGTCCAGGCCACCCTGACTTTAGGGAAATTAGAGGCAAGGGAGCTTATTCTGGAAACTGTCTTTGGTTGCGACCCTCATGAAAACTTCCATCCAGAACTTTTGATGAGGGTCTTTATGGACGAAGATGAGGGCCATGTGGGAGTTTTTTTGTTCTAATTGTGGTCATTTGTGTGGGGGTTGGAAGAGATGACTTGGTCCACCTGGGCTTGAACTCTGGTGTGATTTCCCTTAGAGCCTGAGTTCTGGAACGTACCTCATAGAAGTATTGAAATGAATTGTGTTGGTTTTTAGGAGGCCACGCATGAATGTCACCCTTTGAAACTGAGATCTAGGCCCAAGGTGGCTTTCCACAGAGCAATGGGAATCTCAGCCAGGAAATCACATGATTTTATTCTGAAAGACTTTGCAGCCATTGTTGGCCCTCGGAAGCAAGAAGGAGTGGCCATACTCATATCGATTAAAATCAACTTAAACCTAAGTTAATCAAAAGTGATAAAGAAGGACACTATATACTGTTAAAAGGCACCATTAACCAACAAGACATAACAATTATCAATTTGTATGCATCAAACAATGGTGGTGCAAAGTCATAAAACAAACTCTCCTCAACTTCAAGAGTCATATAGGCTATAACACAATAATTACGGGTGACTTCAGCACACAACTCTCGCAATTGGACAGATCCTCCAGAGAAAATCTGAATTAAGAAACTATAGAACTTAATAGAACAATCAATAACCTAGACTTAACCAACATATATAGAATATATCAAACATGATAAAGTGGATACATGTTCTTCTCAGCAGCACATTGGTCCTACTCAAATATAGACCATATATTATGCCATATGGAAACTCTTAGTAAATATAAAAGTATGGAGATAATACCATGCACCATATCTGATCATAATGGAATGAAACTTGAAATTAATGATTGAAGAAGGAAGGAAAAATTCTACATCAAATGGAAAATGAACAATATGTTACTGAATGATCAATGGGTTACAGAAGACATAAAGGAGGAGATAAAAAATTTCTTAGAGACAAATGACAATACAGACAAAACATACCGGATTCTATGGAAAACAATGAAAGCAGTTTTAAGAGGGAAATTCATTTCTTGGAATTCTTTCCTCAAAAAAAAAAAAAGAAAAAAAACAACAAATAAATGATCTCACACTACATCTCAAAAACCTAGAAAAAAAAGCAAAACAACAAATGTAGTAGAAGACAAGAAATAATTAAAATTAGAGGAGAAATCAACAAAATTGAAACAAAAAAATTGAAAAAATAAAAGTTGGTTCTTTGAAAATAAATTAAATCGACAGGGCCTTAGCCATGCTAATGAAGAGAAGTAGAGAGAGAACTCAAATTACTAACATATGGGATAAAAAAGGCAACATCACAACAGACACTACAGAAATTCAGATGATAATTAGAAAGTATTTTGAAACCCCATATTCCAATAAAACAGAAGATAATGAAGATATTGATAAATTTCTTATGTCATATAATCTGCCAAGTTTGAGTCCGGAAGACTCACACAATTTAAATAGACCAATAACAAAGGAAGAAATAGAAGAAACCTTCAAAAGACTACCAACCAAAAAAAGCCCTGGACCAGATGGTTATACAGCAGAGTTCTACAAAACATTCAAAGATGAATTAATACCAATACTTTTCAAGCTATTTCAAAAAATAGAAAAAGAAGGAGTTCTTCCAAATTCATTCTATGAGGCCAACATCACCCTGATCCCAACACCAGACAAAGACACTTCAAAGAAAGAAAACTACAGACCAATATCTCTAATAAACTTGGATGCAAAAATTCTCAATAAAATCCTGGCAAATAAAAAACAAAAGCATATAAAAAAATTGTGCTTCATGATCAAGAGGGATTCATCCCAGGGATGCAAGGCTGGTTCAATATACGGAAATCAATAAATGTAATCCATCACATCAATAGACTTAAGAGAAGAAGCATATGATCATCTCGATAGATGCAAAAAAAGCATTCTACAAAGCACAGCATCCCTTTTTCTTTAAAACTCTATAAAACACTAGGAATAACAGGAACTTACCTCAACATGGTAATAGCTATATATGCTAAACCTCAGGCTAGCATCATCCTAAATGGAGAAAAACTGAAGGCATTCCCTCTAAAATTTGCAACAAGACAGGGATGCCCTCTATCACCACTTCTATTTAATTTAGTTCTTGAAATACTATCCAGAGCAATGATACAGACAAAGGAAATTAAAGGCATAAAAATAGGAAAAGAAGAACTTAAATTATCGCTATTTGTGGATGACATGATAATATATTTAACAGACCCAAAAGGGTCTACAAAGAAACTGCTAGAGTTAATAAATGAATTCAGCAAATTGGCAGGATATAAAATCAACACGCATAAATCAAAGGCATTCTTGTATATCAGCAACAAAACTTCTGAAATGGAAATGAGGAAAACCACTCCATTTACAGTATACTCAAAGAAAATAAAAAACTTGGGAATCAACCTAACCAAAGAGGTGAAAGATTTATACAATGAAAACTACAGAACCCTAAAGAGAGAGATAGAAGAAGATGTTAGAGGATGGAAAAATATGCCCTGTACATGGATAGGCAGAAATAACATCATCAAAATGGCGATATTACCCAAAGTTCTCTACAGGTTTAATGCAATGCCAATCAAAAACCCAATGGCATTTCTTGTAGAAATAGATAAAGTAATCATGAATTTCATATGGAACAACAAAAGACCCAGAATAGCGAAAGCAATTCTAAGCAGGAAGTGTGAATCCAGAGTTCAAACTGTACTACAAAGCAATAGTAACAAAAACAGTGTGGTACTGGTATCAAAACAGGCAGATGGACCAATGGTACAGAATAGAGGACACAGAGACATATCCACAAAATTACAACTTTCTTATATTTGAAAAGGGACCTAAAAGCATGCAATGTAAGAAGGATAGCATCTTCAACAAATGGTGCAGGGACAATTGGAAATTCATATGCAACAAAATGAAACGGAATCCCTTTCTCTCACAATGCATAAAAGTTAACTCAAAATGGATCAAGGAGCCAGATATAAAATCAGAGACACTGCGTCTGATAGAAGAAAAAGTTGGCTACGATGTACATACTGTGGGGTTGGGCTCCAAATTCCTTAATAGGACACCCATAGCCCAAGAGTTCATAAAAAGAATAAACAAATGGGACTTACTTAATCTAAAAAAGTTTTTTCTCAGCAAGAGAAACAATAAGAGAGTTAAATAGAGAGCCTACATCCTGGGAACAAATTTTTACCCCTTACACTTCAGAAAGAGCCCTAATATCTAGAATATACAAAGAACTCAAAACAATTAAACAATGAGATAACAAATAACCCAATCAACAATGGGCCAAGGATCTTAACAGACACTTCACAGAGGAGGATATACAATCAATCAACAAGTACATGAAAAAATGCTCACCATCTGTAGCAGTCAGAGAAATGCAATCAAAACCACCCTAAGATACCATCTCACTCCAGTAAGATTGGCAGCCATTATGAAGTCGAACAACAATAAGTGTTGGTGAGGATGTGGGGTAAAGGGTACACTTGTACACTGCTTGTGGGCCTGCAAATTGGAGAGTCCAATATGGAAAGCAGTATGGAGATTCCTGGGAAAGCTGGGAATGGAACCACCATTTGAGATATTGCCCTTCTCAGACTCTTCCCTGAGGATCTTAATAGAGAGCAGTATAAGGATACTGCCACATCGATGATCATAGCGGCACAATTCACAATAACTAGACTGTGGAACCAAACTAGATGCCCTTCAATAGACGAATGGATAATAAAAATGTGGCATCTATACACAATGGAGTATTACACAGCACTGAAAATGACAAAATCATAGAATTTGCAGGGAAATGAATGGCATTAGAATAGATTATGCTAAGGGAAGCTATCCAATCCTTAAAAAACAAATGCCAAATGTTTCCTTTTATATAGAGAGAGCAAATAAGAAGAGAACAGGGAGGAAGAACATGAGAAAAATATTAAAACTAAACAGAGATGAGTGGGGGGAGAGAAAGGGAGAGAGAAGGAAAATTATATGGAAATGGTAGGAGACTACTCAATGTTACACAAAATTACATATAAGAGGTTGTGAGGCTAAAGAGGGGAAAACAAGGGAGAGAATTAAACAACAGCAGATGAGGTAGAGAGGGAAGATGGGAGGGGAGGGGGAATAGTAGGGGATAGGAAAGGTAGCAGAATTCAACAATAACTAGTATGCTATTATGTAAAAACGTGAGTGTGTAACTGATGTGATTCTGCGATTTGTATTTGGGGTAAAAATGGGAGTTCATAACCCAATTAAGTCAAATGTATGAAAGATGATATATCATGAGCTTTATAATGTTTTGAACAACCAAAAAAAAAGAATTGAATTTCCAATATTTGAGTCATATAACAACTTTATTTTTTAATAAAATTGTCTTTTATTTGTTATCTTACTTGCTGGTATCTGCCTTTCAGTTTTAAAAAACTATGTGCTTTAGCCATTCATCCATGTAGTATGTAACAGAAAATTTTGAGTGTCTCCATATAACCAGATTGGCAAGGCATCAAGGTTTCCTTCACAAACAAGGTGAAGGCTTTGCCATTAGAAATTTAATATTCTGCAAAACAATTTTTTTTAACTTTTCAATTAAATTTCCAAAAAAATTTAGAAAAAAAAGAATCTAAACCCCACAGTAAGAAGGCCTCAAAGTGGAGAAGTGGAGCATTTACGGCAGGCCTATTTGATCACTGCTGGTTCACAGGAAGCGTGTTCAATCAACCCTGATGTTAGGCAAATGAGGGGCAAGGGAGCTTATTTTGGGCACTGGTTTGGATGTGCACCTCATGGAAAACTCCATCCAGAGGTTATGATGTGTGTTTATATGGAAAAAGATGAGGGCCATGTGGGAGTGTTTTGGTTTTAATTGTGGTCATTTGTGTGGTAGTTGGAAGAGATGACTGGGTCCACCTGGGCTTGAACTCTGGTGTGATTCCCCTTAGAGAATGAGATTTGGAACTGACTTCAGAGAAGTATTGCCATGAATGTTGTTGGGATTTCAGGAGGCCACGCATGAGAGTCGCCCTTGGAAACTGAGATCTTGGCCCAGAGAGGCTTTCCAGAGAGCACTGGGAATCTCAGCTAGGATATCACAGGTTTTATTCTGAAAGACCTGGCAGCCATCGTTGAGAGTCAAAACACACATGGACCTCACATTGGAGACCTCAAAGGGCCTGGCTTCATGTGACAATTTGGCCACTCTTTGGGAAGCCTTGCCTGTGAGAGATCTCCAGATCCTTCATTAAAATGAGCTTCCTCAACATTTAATGGATCCTGAATGAATTGAAACCCACAGTACCAACAACTTCATATGTGAAAAATAGTTAGATAAATACCATGAATTTTTAGAAATTCTCATGACCAGGTGGCACTGGAGAACCTTTGGATGTCCTGTTGCTGATCATGAGTATACCAGACAGTGCCTTGATTGACTAGGTATCATGAAAATGGTGTAGAACAGAGATGCCAGTAAGTTGGAGCCTGATATGTAGTGGGCCTAGAGCAGTGGTGTGCAGGTGTGTGATAAAACATCTGTGGTGGGGCCTGTGGATCTGCCATTGACTTTCAAATGCCTTGACACAGACACGGTGCAGCCAGCAGACCCTTCTATATAAAGGCATCTTGTTATATGGAGATTTTTCACGGCAATGTTTAGAATCAGGTTGCTATGGTCAAGGGGCAAGCTATGTGGGATAGAAGCCTATTTGGTGCATTCCCATGCAGACACTGACCCACCACACGTGACAGAACTCCCTCCAGCACTGTGTCCCACTTGAACTCCTTGTATTTCGTGAAGCAAATACCAAACTCCCAGTGCAGCAGCAAGAAACACAATGAAAAGTCGAGGATGACCAAGTGGCTTCACAGTCCACATGGGGTGACACTTAGCCCCCGTGGCCACAATTTAGCTACAAAGAGAGAATTTAGCACAGCTGCCTCATGTTCATTGGAAAATAAGAAACCATGTCCTCCTGGTCACATAGATGCAGACCTAGCTTTGATGGTCTCACTACATCGGAAGTTAAAGCTCCTGAAAACAACATATATTTCAAGTGCCCAAGCTCAGAGGCAATTTCTCAAGAAGTGTTTAGGCCAGCAGATCTCCATGTTTGTGGAGTGTTTACCATGTCACTTACTTTTGGAAACTGCTCTATCAACTCCAAGGTTGTGAACTCCTGAGCATTTTCCATTCTAAATATATATTCACAGATTTTCTAACTCTTCTCCTCTAATTCTGACTTACTTGGGGCAAAGGGAATGTCAAGTCATTGTTCTGGATGAGAGAGGGAAGATTGTTTTGTAGCACATATTTGCATACACATTGGATTCATTTTCCAATTTTCTGTTTGAAATACTGAATCCCTGACACTAACCCATACCCTACTAAACTCTGACTACTAATCCTAATATAATGGAGAAAAATAACCCAAACAGAATAGAAATACAAGCATTTCAGAAGAAGCATGGTGTATAGTTGGAATTACCTTTTGCATGATATAAGGTAGGAGTTATAAATCTAGTCAATTATTTGTTGAAATAATTTTCCATGTGTTTTTAAAGTTAAGAAAAATGTGAATTCCTGTCTCCCTTTCTCTGTAGCCTATTAAGCAAATGTATTTTTATATGCACAAATAGAATCCTACCTGGTTTCACATATACATTCTTGTGAGGTGGCTGACTTGGCAGATACAAATTGTGAGAAGAGATCACTCCTCCTAAACGCTGTTTTAACTGAAAATTGAACCCATGGGTGAGCTTCCTAGATGAACAACACTATACACATATTCATGTTCAGTAAAATGAATATTTTGGGATATGCGGATGAGTTATTTTTCATGATGAATTTCAATTGGCATATATATTGCTACATTATAATGTGTGTGTTTGTGTGTCTATGTATACATTATATATATATATATATATATATATATATATATATATATATATATATATATATATATATATATTGTCCTGATTTACCAAAATATGAAATATATGTGTCTTCTTATACACCGCCTGAATTCATTCATATTCATATATGTGGATTTATAATCAACTTTTAAAAAGTTTATTCTCAGAAATATACATCCACTGAAATAAATATTTGTTTCCTAGTACTGAAAACTAACTTCAGGGAAGGGTGCTTACAAATCCTAATATTTCTACAGTAACTGACCAAGTTTAACATCAATGCAAGTAGATTCCTATTGGATATGGTGTGTTTATTAAAGTTCATTTTAATCAAACCTGGTACGTTATTATTTCTTCAGTTTATAGACATCATAAATTATATCCTTTCATTCACAAGTTCACAAATTTATAAACATTTGGTTCACTTTCAATCACTTCCTCCTTCAGAACACTTATATTTCTCCATGTTTCTTGACTGGTCTTTTCACTAGACTTCTTTCTAAAGACATTATTTTCGATTCCATAATCATTTTTGAAGCAAAACTCACACACTATTTATGATAAATGGTAACCCTAATATAACCATTAGATATATAAGTGGTTGGAATGAATGTATGTATATCAATAAATGATTTCCTCTATTTTTTCAGATATCAATACAATCCATTATTTAAATTTGGAACCAGTCATATAATTTATTCACAGTATGGTTTATTAATGCATCATCTCTATATTCATCAACACAGGGTAAGCCGATTAGTATCCCCAGTACTAATTTATATCTTTTCAAAATATTTCTCCCAGAAATGGTGGAAGAAATACTCATGTCACCTGATCTTCATATACATATTAACACAGTAATATTCTGGACACAAAATGCGAAGGTCACCCTTATGATTGTACCAAAGCCTCAATGGAATGTGAACATGGATTACTAAATATATCCATGTCCAGGTTGCCTAATGCTCTCAAATGTCAATCTTATTGGTGACTACAAATTGGTTTCTTCTTAAGATTATGTATTCAACCTCAACCCTGTTGAAAATGTCTAATCCTATCACGTTATACTTTGCCTGATTTCCTAATGTCTCTATTGATGTCTGCTTTCCTACATATTTTCCCCAGTTCATCATTGTGCCTGACTCTTCACATATGGTGTCATTTATATTCACTCTCTAACCAAAACCCTATTGCTAAAGTACATTTGGTCCAAATCCTAGACTCACTCTTCCTTCTAAACCTACTGACTATCTTCCTAATCCTACACACAATCCCTTTTTGACTGGATGATCTCTTCTACATTTAATCATCTGAGGTACAGGGTCTTATGCCATTGTATATCAATTTAACTGAGACCTCGGTGCAAAACATAACTCAAGCTAAGGATCCCAATCAAGGGTCCAAATCCTTCTGGGCTTCAAATATTACCTAGATTTCTGTTTTCATACTTATGTTCTACCTCTATATTCTTATAAATATCGCTGGTTCCCAATACCATTATTCATCCAGCAGAATGATTTCCAACCCAAATCGAACATGCTATTAATCCTAACCATACAATGTTCTTTCAATCTCACTTTACAGAAGAGCAGGGACAAAGTTGGTATTACAATACAGGAAGTTAGGAGATCTTCCAACTGCTGAGTACCTCAAAATCCATGCAGAAATGATCCCTGGAGAAGATGCAGGCAGCTATGAAGGACCTGAGAGAACAAAAGTCATATTCCATGGCAAAAAACATGGTCAGGATGAAAAGATGTGTCTGAGTCAGCCTCTCTATTCTTTATGTAGGGAAGATGGACCAAACCAGGCCTGTGTGGAGAGCTGTTCCCAGGTAACTATGGTTTCTATACCATTCTAACATGAGAAAGTATCACAGGAAGTAGGGCAGCCTCCATGTCAGGAGACAATAGGAAGAAACTGTTAGGACAAAGTGGTGGCCAAGACAGTGACCTCATTCATTTTCTGAAGGTAGTGACCTCACCTCACTTCCTTGGTGATGGAGCTCTCTGAATTTTGTGATCCAGGAAGCAAGGCACCCTGAGCCAGTCCCAGTCCCAGTCGCAGTGGGCTCATTTCTTTGGATTTTCCAGGAACAGAGTCAGTCTTTCTTGGTACCTACTGATGTAAGGGTTGCCAAATACCAAGAAAGCTCTGAAGAGGGGTCTTTCCTGAGAGGATAGGAATTGGCTCACCACTGCGTCCTTACAACTTCACAGATTTGACCAAGGAGACCAGATCTGAGACAGAAAGGCCATTTCTGGGGAGCATTGTATGTCCTACCAGTCAGAGGACATTCCAGATAGTCACAGACCTACTTGGAAGAAGGAGGTGCATTAGAGGGTGTTGGTTTGTGTTTGTGGTTTTTTCACATGATCTGAGAATAGGTAAAAAAGGAGGTTTGTTTGATTTGGAGTGGACTGTTTCTAGTAAGTCATTTGACAAGGAGACTGTTTCTGTGTCTGTGTATCCCATTGTGTTTTTCTTTGTAGATATTAGAAAAGAAAATAGCTCATTGGGTGTGTCCTGTCTAGTAGAAAACTTCCCAGTATGCATCCTTCCCAATTAATGAATGGACTGAGGCTTGCCTCATCCATGGGCAACACCTGCTATCTACCTAAGTTCTCATTTTTTTCCTGAATTCTGGCCACTCTCAAGATTAGTATCATGTATTTTTGTACAAGATATGTACCACCTCCAAGCTCTGTGACATGGCCATGTACTGGATAGTTGAAGAGAATGGCGAGCATCTCAGAAAATTCACATATCAGAGTAACCAGGAAAGTCTCCTAGGAGAAACCCTGCTTGGGGGCTTTTGATTACCTATTGTTCTGTTGCTCTGAATGTCAGAAAGGTCTTTGCCTCAGGCCAAACCTTAGTGAAGCCTGAAGAAAAGAGTTTTCAAATGGAAATGAATGGGAATCACCTGTGGCTTTTTACTTTATTGCTTTGGAAAAAGATTTGTCTGAATCAGCCTCTTGGCCCTGTGTGAGCCTGTGGTTTAGATTTTCAGCACCTGATGGGTCTAGAGAAAGATCCCATGTGGGCATTCAAAACCAAAATGGAAAAAAGATCAGTCATTTTGGATGAAGCCTCTCGCCTTCCTCTGTAATATTTCTGACCTCCATCAAGTGAGAATAGGGATCATTTGTGTCAAATGAGTTCTTCAAAGCCCTGCAGAGGCTGGACAATAGGTGCTTGCGTTTTCTCATGACTCCAATTCACACAAAGAATCTATACCCCACAGTCAGTAGGCCTCAAATTTGAGAAGTGGAGCAGTATTAACAGCAGTCCTATATGATCACTTCTGTTTCACAGGAATGTTGTCCAGGCCACCCTGACTTTAGGCAAATGAGGGGCAAGGGAGATTATTTTTGACACTGTCTTGGGCTGTGCCCCTGATGGAAACCTCCAGCTAGAGTTTATGATTAGTGTCTATATAAAAGAAGAAGAGGGCCCTGTGGGAGTGTTTTGGTTTTAATTGTCATCATTTGTGTGGCAATTGGAAGAGATGCCTGGGTCCACCTGGGCTTGAACTCTGTTGTGATTCCCCTTAGAGACTGAGTTGTGGAACTGAACTCAGAGAAGTATTGCCATGAATTGTGTTGGGATTTTTGGAGGCCACGCATGAGATTCGCCATTGGAAACTGAGATCTAGGCCCAAGGTGACTTTCCACAGAGCACACGGAATCTCAGCCAGGATATCACAAGATTTTATTTTGAAAGATTGTCAGCCATAGTTGAGAGTCAAAACACACATGGAATTCACATTGTAGACCTCAATGGGCCTGGCTTCATGTGACCTTTTGCCCAATCTTTGGGAAGCCTTGCCTGTGACAGTTCTCCAGAGCTTTCATTGAAATGAGATTCCTCACCTTTTAATGGTTCCTGTATAAATTAAATCCCACATTGCCTCCAACTTCATTATTGAAAAATATCTAGATAAATACCATGAATTTTTTGAAATTACTATGACCAGGTTGCACTGGAGAACTTCTGAATGTCCTGTTCCTGATCATGATTGTACCAGACAGTGCCTTGATTGACTGGGTTTCATGAAAAAAGTGTAGAACATAGATGCCAGAAAGTTGGAGCCTGCAGACTAGTGGGCCTAGAGCAGAGGAGTGTAGGTGTGTGAAAAAAACATTTGTGGTGGGGCCACGTGGATCTGCCATTGGCTTAGAAAGACTTGTGACTGACATGGTACAGCCAGCAGACCCTTCTATGTAAGGGCATCTTGTTATATGGAGAGGATTCCTGCCAAAGGTCAGAATCAGGTTGCTATTGTCAAGTTGAAAAGCTATGTGGGATTGAAGCCTCACTGGTGCATTTTACTAACCCACCACACGTGAGAGTACATCCTCCAGCACTGTGTCCCAGTAGAACTCCTTGTATTTCGTGAAGCCAATACCAAACTCACAGTGCAGCAGTAAAAAACACCACGAAAGTGGATAATGACCAAATGGCTCTACAGACAACACAGTTAGATACTTAGACCCCAGTGGCCAAAGTTTACCTACAAAGAGAGAATTCAGCACTGCTGCCTCATGTTCACTAGAAAACAAAAAACCATGTCATCCAGGTCACATAGATGGAGACCCAGAATTGATGGTCTCACTACAAAGGAAGCTAAAACTCCTGACAACAATATATATTTTAACTGCCCGACCTCAGAGGCAGTTTCTCAAAAAGTCATTGGGCCAGCAGAGCTCCATGTTTGTGGAGTGTTTACCCTCTCCCTTTTTGTAACCCGTTCTACCTCCTACAAGTTTGTGAACTCCTGAGCATTTTTCTTTCCACATATGTATTCACAGATTTTCTAACTTTTCTCCACTAATTGTGTCTTATTTGGGGCGAAGGTAATGTCAAAGCATTGTTCTGGATGAGAGTGGGATGATTTTTGTGTAGCACATATTTGCATACACATTAGATTCATTTTCATATTTTCCATTTGAAATACTGAATCCCTGACACTAACCCATACCCTACTAGACTCTGACTACTAATCCAAATATGATGGAGAAAAAGAAACTTAACAGAATAGAAATACAGGCCTTTCATAGGAGGCATGGTGTATACTTGGACTTGCCTTCGGCTTTATCAACGGTATGTGTTATAAATATAGTCAACTTTTCATTGTAATACTTCTCCATGAGTTTTTAAAATTAACACATATGTAAATTGCTGTCTCCCTTTCTCTGTAGCCTATTCATCACATGTATTTTTTAATGCATCTTTAGAATTCTACCTGGTATCACATGTACATTCTTGTGAGCTTGATTATTTTGGAAGATACAAATTGTGAGAAGAGATCACTCCCTCTAAATACTGATGGAACTGGAAATTCAACCTATGGGTGAATTTCCTAGATGAACAATATTATGCATAAATAAATTTTCAGTAAAATGAATATTTTTGGATACGTGGATGATATCTATTTTATTATGATTTTCAAATGGCATATATATTGCTACATTTTAATGTCTGTGTATGTGAGTATCTATCTATCTATCTATCTATCTATCTATATAGATATAGATATCTACTCTTTAGATTTTCCAAAATATGAAATATATGTGTCTTATTATACACTTTCTAAATTTACTCATGTGTGTGTATGTGGATTTATAATCAAATTTTCACAAAATAATTCTTAGAAATATTCATCCACCTTAAATACATATTTATTTCCTAGTACTGAAAACTAAATTCAGTGAATGGTGCATACAAATCGTAATATTTCCACAGTGACTGACCCAGTTTCACATCAATGCAAGTAGACACCTATGGGACCATGATGTGTATTTTGAAGTTCATTTTTATTCAACACTGATACATTACTATTTCTGCAGTTTATGGACATAATAGGATATATTCTTTCATCCACAATTTCACAAATTTATAGGCATTTAGTTCACTTTCAATCACTTCCTACTTCAGAACACATGTATTCCTCCATGTTTCTTGACTGTTCTTTTAATGAGATTCTTTCCAAACACATTATTTTTGATTTCCATAATCATTTTTGAAGCAAAACTCAGACACTCTTCATGATAAACCATAATGCTAATATTACCATTAGATGTATAACTGGTTAGAATGAATTTATGTATATCAATATAAGATTTCCTATATATTTTCAGATATCAATTCAATCCATTATTTAAAGTTTGAACCAGTTATATTATTTATTCACAGTATGGTCTATTAAGGCATCATCTCTATATTCATAGACCGATGGTATACCTATTTGTATCCCAAATACTAATTTATAAGTCTTTAAAATATTGCTTTAAGAATATTGGAAGAAATACTCTAGCCACCTGATATATATATACATTTCATCACAGTAATATTCCTGACACAAAATGCAACGGACACACTTATGATTGTACCAAAGCCTATATTGAAAGTGAGCATGTATTACTAACAACATCCATGTCCTGATTAACTAATGATCTCAAATATCATTCCTATTGGTGAGTACATATTTGTTTCGTCCTAAGATTAAATATTGAAACTGAACCCTGTTAAAAATGTCTCATCCTATCACTCACTTTGTACTTTGCCTGATTTCCTAATGTCTCTATTGATATCTGATTTCCTACACATTTTCCCCAGTTCATCACTGTGACTGACTCTTGAAATATGCTGACATTTACATTCACTCTCTAACAAAACCCCTATATCTAAAGAACTTTTGGTCCAACTCCTAGACTCACTGAAATGGGTTCTTCAAAGCCCTGCAGAGGGTAGCCCATAGGTGCTTGGGTTTTCTCATGACCCCAATTCACATAAAGAATCTATGCCCCACAGAGAGTAGGCCTCAAATTGGAGAAGTAGAGCAGTATTAATGGCAGGCCTACTTGATCACACCTGATTCACAGGAAGGGTTTCCAGGCCACCCTGAATTTAGGCAAATAAGGGGCAAATGAGCTTATTTTGGACACTGTCTTAGGCTGCGCCCCTCATGGAAACCTCCAGCAAGAAGTTATGATGAGAGTTTATATTGAAGAAGATGAGGGCCATGTGGGAGTGTTTTGGTTTAATTGTGGTCATTTGTGTGGTAGTTGGAAGAGATGACTGAGTCCACATGGGCTTGAACTCTGGAGTGATTCCCCTTAGAGACTGAGTTCTGGAAATGAACTCAGAGAAGTATTGACATGAATTGTGTTGGGATTTTAGGAGGCCACACATGAGAGTTGCCCTTGGAGACTGAGATCTAGGCCCAGGATAGCTTTCCAAAGAGCACTGGGAATCTCAGCCAGGATATCACATGACTTTATTCAGAAAGACGTGGCAGCCATTGTTGAGAGTCTAAACACACATGGACCTCAATTGTAGACCTCAATGGGCCTGGCTTAATGTGACCTTTTGGCCACTCTTTGGGAAGCCTTGCCTCTGAGAGTTCTCCTGAGCTTTAATTGAAATAATCTTCCTCACCATTTCATGGTTCCTGAATAAATTGAAAGCCACAGTGCCTCCAAATTCATCCTTGAAAATTGGCTATATAAATACCATGAATTTTTTAAATTCCCATGAACAGGTGGCACTGGAGAACCTTTGGATATCTGTTGCTGATCACGAGTGTACCAGACATTGCATTGATTGACTGGGTTTCATGAAAATGGTGAGAACAGAGATGCCAGAAAGTTGGAGCCTGCTGACTAGTGGGCCCAGAGCAGTGGTGGGCAGGTGTATGATAAAACATCTGTCGTGGGGACACGTGGTTCTGCCATTGGTTTCCGAATGATTTGTGACTGACATGGTGCAGCCAGCAGAACCTTACAAGTAAAGGGACCTTGTTATATGGAGAGGTTTCAGGGCAATGTTCAGAATCAGGTTGCTATGGACATGGGTGCAAGCTTTTTGGGATAGAAGCCTGGTTGGTGCATTCTCCTGCAGACCCTCATCCACTACACGTGAGAGTACTCCCTCTAGCACTGTGTCCCAGTTTTTCTCCTTGTATTACGTGAAGCCAATACCAAACTCCCAGTGCAGCAGTAAGAAACACCACGAAAAGTGGAGTATGACCAAATGGCTTCACAGATCACATGGTTAGACACTTAGACCCCAGTGTCCTCAGTTTACTAACAAAGGGAAAATTCAGAACTTCTGCCTCATGTTCAATAGCATATAAGGAACCATGTCATCCAGGTCACATAGATGCCGACCCAGGTTTGATGGTCTCAATACAAAGGAAGCTAAAGCTCCTGACAACAACAAATTTTTCAAGGGCCCAAACTCAGAGGCAGTTTCTCAACAACTCATTAGGCCACCAGAGTTCCATGTTTGTGGAGTGTTTACCCTGTACCTTACTTTTGGAAATTCCACTACCACCTCCAAGGTTGTGAACTCCTGAGCATTTTCTTTTCCAGATATATATTCACAGACTTTCAAACTCTTCTCCACTAATTGTGTATTACTTGTGGCGAAGGAAATATCAAGGCATTGTTTTGGAGGACAGTGGGAAGATTTTTGTCTAGCAAATATTTGCATACACATTAGATTCATTTTCCTATTTTCCATTAGAAATACTTAATCCCTGTCACTAACCCATACCCTACTAGACTCTGACTACTAATCTTAATATGATGTAGAAAAAGAAACCTAACAGAATAGAAATACAGGCCGTTCATAGGAGGCATGGTGTATACTAGGACTTGCCTTCTGCTTTATCAAGTGAATGTGTTATAAATCTAGTCAACTTTTCATTGTAATACTTCTCCATGGGTTTTTAAAGTTAACACATATGTACATTTCTGTCTCCCTTTCTCTGTACCCTATTCATCTCATGAAATTTATTATGCATATTTAGTATCCTACCTGGTATCACACGTACATTCTTGTGAGCTTGCTGTTTTAGGAAGATACAAATTGTGAGAAGAGATCACTCCCCCTAAATACTGATGGAACTGAAAATTCAACATATGGGTGAATTTCCTAGATGAACAGCATTATACATAAATCCATGCTCAGTAAAAAGAATAGTTTTGGATATGAGGATGATATATATTTCATGATGAATTTTGATTGGCATACATATTACTACATTTTAATGTCTGTGTTTGTATCTTTATATATATATATATATATATATATATATATATTTTTTTTTTTTTTCTCCAGATTATTCAAAATATGAAATATATGTGTCTTATTTTACACTCACTAATTTAACTCATGTTCCTATATGTGGATTTATAATCAAATTTTCACAAAATTATTCTCAGAAATATTCATCCACATGAAATACATATTTATTTCCCAGTACTGAAAACTAACTTCGGTGAAAGGTGCTTACAAATCCTAATATTTGTACAGTAACTGACCCAGTTTAACATCAATGCAAGTAAAATCCTATGGGACATGATGTGTATTTTGAAGTTCATTTTTATTCAACACTGGTACATTACTATTTCTTCAGTTTATGGACATTATAAGATAATACTTTTCATCCACAAGTTAACAAATCTGTACGCATTTGGTTCACTTGCAATTACTTCCTGCTTCAGAATATATGTATTCCTCCATGTTTCTTGACTGTACTTTTCATGAGATTATTTCCAAACACATTATTTTCGATTTCCATAATCATTTTTGAAGCAAAACTCCCACACTCTTCATGATAAACCATAATGCTAAAATTACCATTAGATGTATAACTGGTTAGAATGAACTTATGTATATCAATATAATATTTCCTATATATTTTCAGATATCAATTCAATCCATTATTTAAAGTTTGATCAAGTTATATTATTTATTTACAGTATGGTCTATTAAGGCATCATCTTTATAATCATAGGCACAGGGTACACGTACTTGTGTCCCCAATACTAATTTATAAGTCTTAAAATGTTGCTTTCAGAAATGTTTGAAGAAATACTGTAGTCACCTGATATACATTTACATTTCATCACAGTAATATTCCTGATAAAAAATGCAACGGACACCCTTATGATTGTACCAAAGCCTAAATTTAATGTGAGCATGTATTACTAACAACATCCATGTCCTGATTAACTAATGATCTCAAATATCATTCCTATTGGTGACTACATATTTGTTTCTTCCTAAGATTATATATTCAAACTCAACCCTGTTAAAAACGTCTTATCCTATTACTCACTTTGTACTTTCCCTGATTTCCTAATGTCTCTATTGATATCTGCTTTCCTACACATTTTCCCCAGTTCATCACTGTGACTGACTCTTCACATATGCTGACATTTGCATTCACTCTCTAACCAAAACCCTATATCTAAATAACTTTTGGAACTATCCCTTTTTGTCTGGAGGATCTCTTCCTCATTCAGTCATCCAAGGTACAAGGTCCTATGCCATTGTATAATGATTTATTTGAGACAACTTTGCGGAAATAATTCAAAGCTAAGGATCCCAATCAAGGGCCCAGTGTTCATCTGGGTTTCAAATCTTTCCTAGATTTCTGTATTCATACTTATATTACACCTATATATGCTTGTAAATATCGGAGGTCCCCAATACCATTATTCATCTCGCAGAATGATTCCTAACCCAAATTGAACATGTTATTAACCCTAACCATGCACTGTTCCCTCAATTTAACTTTACAAAGACCAGGGACAGAGTTGGTGTTATAATACAGGTAGGTAGGGGATCTTCCACCTGTTGAGAACCTCAAGTTCCATGCAGAAATAAACCCTGAAGAAGATGTAGGCAGCTATGAAGGACCTGAGAGAGCAACAGTAATCTTCCTTGGTAAAATACCTGGTCAGGATGAAGCGATGTGTCTGAATAAGCCTCTCTTTTCTTAAAGTAGAGAAGATGGACCAAACCAGGTCTGTGTGGAGAGCTGTTAACATGTGCCTATGGTTGATATACCATTCTATCTTGTGAATGTGACACAGGAAGTAGGGGAAGCCTCTCTCTCGTGGGACCCTTGGAAGCAAATGTTAGGATAAAGTGGTTACCAAGGTAGTGACCTCATTCAGTTCCTGAAGGAAGTGACCTACCTCACTTCCTTGGTGATGGAACTCTCTGAACTTGGGATCCAGGAAGCCAGGCACTCAGAGCCAGTCCCAGTCCCAGTCCCAGTGGGTTCACTTGTTTGGATTTACCAAGGACAGAGTCAGTCTTTTTGGTACATACTGATGTGTGGATGGCTAAATGCCAGGAAAGCTCTGAAGAGGGGCCTTTCCTGAGAAAGCAGGTAGTGACTCACTGATTGATGCTGAAAACTTTACAGAGTTGGTAAAGGAGACCTGATCTGAGACAGGACAGTCCATTTCGAGGGAGCAGAGTAAGGCCCATCAGTCTGAGGACACTCTGGATAGTCACAGACCTACTTGGGGGAAGGAGGTGCCTTTGTGGGTGTGGGTGTGAATTTGTGTTTTTTTATCATGTTCTGAGAATAGGTAGGAAAGGCAGTATGTTTGGTTTGGAGTGGACTGTTTTTAGTAAGTCATTTGACAAGGCGAGTGTTTTTAGGTCTGTGTATCCCACTGTTTTCGTGGTTGTAGACAACACCTACTTCTTTCCTTAGTTCCTGTTTTCTTCCTGAATTCTGGCCACTCTCCAGAATAGGCTCATGTTTTTTTGTCCAAGATATGGACCTCCGTCGAGTTCTGTGACATGGCCATGTACTGGATAGATGAAGGGAATTGGGAGCATCTCTGAAAACTCGGATATCAGTGTGACCAGTAAAGTCTCAGTAGAGAAACCCTGCTTTGTGCCTTTTGCTTACCTACTGTTCTGTTGACCTGAATGTCAGGAAGGTCTTTTCCTCAGGCCACCAGTTTGTGAAGCCTGAAGAAAAGTGCTTTCAATTGGAAATGAATGAGCATCACCTGTGGCTCTTTGCTTAATTGCTTTGGAAAGGGATGTGTCTGAATCATCCTTTCGGCTCTGAGAGAGGCTGTGGCTTTGATTATCAGCACCTGATGGATCTAAAGAAAGATCCCATGTGTGCATCCAAAACCAAAATGGCAAAAAGATCAGTCATTGTGGATGAAGTCTCTTGCTTCCTCTGTTAGGTTCCTGACCTCCATTAAGTAAGTATAGGGATCCTTTGAGACAAATGAGTTCTTCAAAGCCCTGCAGCAGTGCTTGGGTTCTCACATGACTCCAAATCACATAAAGAATCTATACCTCACAGTCAGTAGGCTTCAAAATGAAGAAACAGAGCAGTATTACTGGCAGGCCTATTTGATCAATCCTGGTTTACAGGAAGGGTGTCCAGGAAACCCTGACTTTAGGAAAATGAGGGGCAAGGGAACTTATTTTGGACACTGTCTTGGGCTGCGCCCCTTATGGAAACCTCCAGCCAGAGGTTATGATGAATGTCTACATGGAAGAATATGAGGGCCATGTGGGAGTATTTTGGTTTTAATTGAACATATTGTTAACCCTAACCATACACTGTTCCCTCAATCTAAGTGTTCAGAAAAGCAGGGAAAGATTTGGTCTTACAATACAGGAATGCAGGGGATCTTCCACCTGCTGAAAACTTCAAAGTTCCATGCAGAAATGAACCCTGGAGAAGATGTTGGCAGCTATGAAGGATCTGAGAGAGCAAAAGGCATCTTCCATGGCAAACAGCCTGGTCAGGATGAAGGGTTGTGTCTGAATCAGATTCTCTCTTCTTAATGTAGAGGAGAGGCCTGTGTGGAGAGCTGTTCAGAGGTGACTATTGTTTCTTTACCATTCTAACTTGTGAAAGTGTCACAGGAAGTAGGGACATCCTCCATGTTATGAGACCTTAGGAAGCAAATGTTAGGACAAGTTGGTTGCCAAGGCAGTGACCTCACTCAGTTACTAAAGGAAGTGACCTCACCTCACATCCTTGTTGATGGAACTCTCCAAATTTGGGTTGCAGGAATCTAGGCACCCAGGCCCAGTCCCAGCACCAGTTCCAGTGTTCTTACTTGTTTGGATTTTCCAAGGACAGAGTCAGTCTTTTGTGGTACCTACTTATGTGAGAATGGCCAAATTCCAGAAAAATTCTGAAGAGGGGCCCTTCCGGAGAAAACAGATAGAGGCTCACTGCTGGCTCCTGACAACTTCACAGAGTTGACCAAGGAGTCCAGATCTGAGACAGGACAGACCATTTCTGGGGAACATAGTATGGCCCTCCAGTCAGAGGACACTCTGGATAGTTCCAGACCCACTTGGGGGAAGGAGGTGCCTTTGTGGTTGTGGGTGTGGGTTTGTGGTTTTTTCTTTTGTTCTGAGAATAGTTAGGAAAGGGGGTGTGTTTGGTTTGGAGTGGACTGTTTCTAGTTAGTCCTTTGACTAGGCGAGTGTTTTTAGGTCTGTGTATCCCACTGTTTTCGTGGTTGTAGACATTAGAAAAGATAATGCCTCAATGGGTGTATCCTCTCAAGGAGAAAACTTCCCAGCATTCATCCGGCACAATTTATGAATGGAGTGTGGCTTGCCTTATCAATGGGCAACACCAACTATCTTCCTACGTTCCTGTTTTCTTCCTGAATTCTGGCCACTCTCCAGAATAGGCTCATGATTTTGTGTCAAATATATGTACCACTTCCAAGCTCTGTGACATGGCCATGTACTGGTAGCTGAAGGGAATGGCAAGCATCTCAGAAAACTCAGATATCAGTGTAGCCAGTAAAGTCTCAGTGGAGAAACCCTGCTTTGGGCCTTTTGATTACCTATTGTTATGTTGCCCTGAATATCAGGAAAGTCTTTGTCTCAGGCCACCCCTTTGTGAAGCCTGAAGAAAACAGTTTTCACATGGAAATGAATGGGCATTACCTTTGAGTTTACAATAAAACCTTCACAGATTTGGCTCTCATTAAGTTAAAAATACTTTTAGATTGTATCTCAGTGTAAAAAGTAACATGGAACTGTACATATCTTATTGATAACAAGTCCAATTATAGAACACAAATGATATACATAAATCTCCAACACTCCAACATGTTTTTCTTTTAAGCCTAGAATTACCATACAACCTTAGAACACCAGCTTGATACAATGATCTTTGCAAGCTTCTACCTTACAGACTTGTATACCTGGAAGATATGAACACATTAACACCACAATTACATTGATGTTTTTGTATTAAACAAGTTTAGATTTTAAAGAAATAACATGGCACAATTTTATAAAAACAGTACTTGTTTTACCAGCTGTTTAATTTTTTAAGATTACTTGCTCAAAACTTACACATATAACCAAGTTACACACACCTTTTTTTATTATTTACTTAAACCCTTTTAATTACTTAATCATATAGACTCTCTTATCCAGAAACACGTTTTTCCTCTATTATATCTATATCTAGAACCTTTTAGTTTCTCTTTTCCATCTACTAACCTCTTTCTGTTCACATTTCAATACAATGCTTTTCAATTTCTGAATTTAAGCAGATTATTTTATAGACATCTACATTTTATTAGGGCCTTTTTGAAAACCTAGAAAACTTATTGGCCTAATTTTAAAGACATCTTTATTTTTATCTGTTTACCCAATTTGAATTAAAACATATGAATCATGTGAATCAAAGACATTTGGATACATTTTTAAATTTTTCATGAGCGCTCCTCATCTGTCAATTGTCATATCCCTGCATGATATATGGACATACACACATACAGACATACCAACATACAACACGTAACACAAATGTAACACATAACACAATAGTAAAGGCCTTGTAGCTTTTTTCAGGTGAAATCTCCATTGCAATGCTGAAAACTCCAGAGTCGATCAAAAATAGAACTGATCAGAAAACATTGACCCATCAGCAGAATCAAGATCATGAGCTCAAAAAAAAAGAAATTACAGAATCTAAGAAAAGCAAGAGTCCTAAAAATGATGACTGGCCAGTAATTAGTAAATACCATATTATATACTTTTTTGGTTAGGTCTAGTTTGAGTTCAGGTAAAAAGACACATTTACTCTTTTTATCTGTCTCCTGCTGAGTGCTGCAGGCTTCTTTTATTTGCATATCAAAGTAAGTCCTGGCTGAGGTCTGGAAAACTGGAAAGACTGGAATTCTGAGAAGAAACCTCACGCCTAAGGCATTTATCTATAAGTCATAATTTCCAGGTTTGGATGTTGAAAATTTTGATGCAAGTTGAAGATGTAATTCTCAAAATTTTATTTCTTTAGATTTTTCTACACTAGAAAAACTTGCTCACACAAAACTGAAAATAGGATCATTTTTTGATAATATTAATGCCACCATCAGAAGAAGTTTCTATAGGATCATTAAGCCCCTTTCTTTGTTATGAAGTTTCTAATAGTATTAAGTTAAATTAAATTGGCTGAAAAATTTTTAAAAAGAACCACATGCTACCATGTGTATCCGAAATTAAGCTTTAAAAATTTCCAAGACTGTTGCTAATTAATGTCATTTCAATAAGCCAGACCAACGTTTTAATTTAGTACCATTTTTTAAAATCTTACACACTGATGGGAATAGATACCATATCATAATTTATTATCTCTTCCCAAGTTAATGCACTGATATATCTAGTGAAATTTTTTCAGGCTGTCTAGTTCAAAATTAAAACTCTTTATTTTTTTTTTACCCTAAGTATTTAAGTTTCCTAGCATGAACTACCTGAAATCAAACTAAACAATTGTTTAAACCCAACTTTTAACTGTAAGATAGTGCAATGCTTTAGAAACCCATTTAGATACCAGATGGTTAAAATAAAAAAAATCATTTCTAGATACACATTCACCCTAGATCATCCCCAAGAAACAATCTATAATATCAACATATTAATGCATTCATTGTCCCTTTTGTTAAGTAAACAGAGGTGGAGAAATCCTTAAAGTGCACGTAAGGAATAAGGGAGTTCCCCACAGCAAAATGGATCTGGCAGCTGCTGGGAGTCCCTTAGCCTCACCATTTACTTACAGGATTAGTTCCTCTGGTTTGCTTTGACCCCAGGCACCAGGCATATTCTATGTCTCCCAACTTTGCAGTAGTCAGCTCCCAAAAATTTCATTCTCTGCTTCAGTTGTTTTGAGTGCTAGGCTTCCCCAAGAGGGCAGAGTGGGGTTTATTTAAAGTCCCCTCTGGGGTGTCAAAATTTATGACTGAAGGCTTGGTTCCCATCCCAAAGCCAATTAATGCCAATTTAATAATGAGAACAGGGTTTTGAGAAAAGTTTAAGCGAGATATCAAAGTTCTTAGACCCCAGACATTTCCCTCTGCAGTGGGCATGCTCAATCCAACTACGGGAAGAAAAGAAATCACTGCTTCCGTAATGTTGCTTAACAAAGGGGAGTAAAGTTTATCAAAGTTCTTTAAAGCACAGCTAAGAGAGGTGAAAAAGTGAGAACAGAAAAACTGGCGGTTCTATTGACTTTTGGTCCCTCACAGGAGAAGCATTAGTTTAAAATTTAGCTAAAGTAACTTCCACATATGTAATGCAGGTTGGAACTCGGGACTCTGCATCGGACCAAACAATGCCATCACATTTAACAGAAACACAGATAAAATGACACACAAAGACCATCATGCAGCTCCCGTTTGTTCACAACCCCAAGATCTACAATCTTGTGACTCAGAGAGAATGGAGGCAAGAGGGGGAGGAGTAGAAGGTTTGAGTGATAGGATCCTGGGTGAAGGGGTCGGATTGGAGGCAGGGACCAGGAATGGCTTCAAGGAAAGAGGCATGGAATGGCTTTGTCCCATAATGAGAGTTTCTCAAACAGAGACAAGGACAATACAAACGTGACACAAACATGTACACACAGTTAACATTTAACACGAGTTCAGAAGTAAAGATTAGAACCTAGTAACTGTCAAAACCTGATGGGTTAGACCACAAAGACAGACAGTGAATTCAACCTGAGAGAAAAAAGTAGTCAGCAAGATATGATGGGTTGCCAGCAGAGTCACCTAATGTGGGCTCATTCGTCCCTCCTCACCTAATGAGAGCACATCCGTCACTCCCCAGTCCTCCAAGGCATCCCTTGCAAGGACATGGCCTGTGGCTTTAGGACACGTTTGTCCACCACTGACAGGGGGAACTTACATTCTCCGCTGGAAGCCACTCTGCCAACCCAAACCAAAAACGGAAAAATGGAACCTGAACAAAAAGCTCTGAGTTATCACAAGGAAAAATGAAAAGAAGCGCCTTACTTACCTCCAGAGGGGTCTGTTGGTGTGTCCTTGTCCTATGCTGCGTGATTCCTGGCCAACGCACCAAATGTAAGGGTCCAGTGAACGTCGGAGGAAGAGACCACCAAGAGAACGCGGCTCATGCAACAGAAAAAGGCGTTCATTGAGGATCCAATCCAGCATGCTGGGGCTACGTGCTCACTCAAGAAGGGAGAGCAGCCCAGAGCCCCAAGCAGGGGTTGAGCAGTGCTTAAGTACACTTTTTGGGGAGGGCGGGTCTTTACATATATCACAGTCTCCTTTAAGAAATCAACATACACCGCAGAAAAATCAAACAACAATTCCTAAACATGATTAGTTCATTCATTGGCAGGAACAGGTCAGGCGGGAGTGATAGGTGAGTTCTAAAGCGAGGTACACATTCAAACAGATTGGTTTAGGCCTTGCGATGCCTATGTGCCAGGCCACACAGGGTCCTAGGTTATTAAACAACCAGGCGGTCATGGGGAATATTTACTGGGCAGTCCGGAATTGTACTACAAGCTACAGGAATTTCAGGTTTTTAATGTAGCATAGGAACTTAACAATACCTGGTCCTTTACATTTTAACTCAGGCCTTGCAGCTTAGAAACTTTACAAAACCCGGTCTTTTACACTTCAACTTTTACACTTTAATTTCAATTTATTTTACCCTTTCAGATCACTCCTGGTGCACAAGAAGGGTGTCCAAGCCACCCTGAATTTAGGCAAATGAGTGGCAAGGGAGCTTATTTGGGACACTGTCTTGGGCTGTGCCCCTCATGGAAACCTCCAGCCAGATGTTATGATGAGTGCCTTTATAGAAGAAGAGGAGGGCCATGTGAGAGTGTTTTGGTATTAATTGTGGTCATTTGTGTGACGGTTGGAAGAGATGACTGGGTCCACCTGGGCTTGAATTCTTGTGTGATTCCCCTTAGAGACTGACTTCTGGAACTGAACTCAAAGAAGTATTGCCAAGAATTGTGGTGATATTTTAAGAGGTCAAGCATGAGAGTCGCCCTTGGAAACTAAGACCAAGGCCGAGGGTGGCTTTCCACAGAGCACTGGGAATTTCAGCAAAGATATCCCATGATTTTATTCTTAAAGACTTGGTAGCCATAGTTGAGAGTCAAAACACACATGGACCTCACATTGTAGACCTCAATGGGCCTGGCTATATCTAACCTTTTGGTCACTCTTTGGGAAGCCTTGCCTATGAGAGTTCTCCAGAGTTTCATTGAAATGAGCTTCCTCAACATTTAATGGTTCTTGAAACCCACAGTGCATACAAACACAATAGAAATACAAGCAGTTCAGAAGAGGCATGGTGTATAGTTGGACTTGCCTTTTGCATTATGTAGGGTAGGTGTTATAAATCTAGTTAATTTTTAATTGAAATAGTTCTCCTTGTGTTTTTAAAGTTAATAAATATGTGAATTCCTGTATCCTTTTCTCTGTAGCCTATTCATCACATGTATTTTTATATAAACATATTGAATCCTACCTGGTATCACATATACATTCTTGTGAGGTGGCTGACATGGCAGATACAAATTATGACAAGAGATCACTCCTCCTAAACGCTATTGGATCATAAAATTCAGCCTAAGGGTAACCTTTCTAGTTGAACAACATTATTCATAAATCCATGTTCAGTAAAATTAATATTTTTGGATCTGTGGACGATATATATTTCATCATGAATTTCAATTGGCATATATATTGCCACTTTATAATGTCTGTGTGTGTTTTGCTCTTTGCTTAATTGCTTTGGAAAGAGATGTGTCTGAATCAGCCTCTTGGCCCTGTGTGAGGCTGTGGCTTAGATTCTCAGCACCTGATGGATCTAAAGAAAGATCCCATGGGTGCATCCAAAACCAAAATGGCCAAAAGAGCAGTTATTGTGGATGAAGACTCTCACCTTCCTCTCTAATGGCCCTGACATCCATCAAGTGAAAATAGGGATCCTTTGGGTCAAATGAGTTCTTTAAAGCCCTGCAGAGTTTAGTCCATAGGTGCTTGGGTTTTCACATGAATCCAATTTACATAAAGAATCTAAACCCCACAGTCATTTGGCCTCAAATTGAAGAAGATAAGGGGCATGTGGGAGCATTTTGTTTTGAATTGTGGTAATTTGTTTGGCGCTTGGAACAGATGACTGGGTCCACCTGGGCTTGAACTCTGGTATGATTCTCCTTAGAGACTGAATTCTGGAAGTGACATCAGAGAAGTATTGTCATGAATTGTGTTTGGATTTTACTAGGCCATGCAACCTAGATCTCAGGTATTAATTGTGGTGCAGGGAGATCTAGGTGCAGGGTGGCTTTGCCCAGAGCACTGGGAATCTCAGCCTGGATATCACATGATTTTATTCTGAAATTCTTTAAAGCCACAGTTGAGAGTCAAAACACACATGGACCTCACATTGTAGACCTCAATGGGCCTGACTTCATGTGACCTTTTGGCCACTCTTTGGGAAGACTTGCCTGTGAGTGTTCTCAAGATCTTTCATTGAAATGAGCTTCTTCAACATTTAATGGTTCCTGAATGAATTGAAACCCACAGAGCCTCCAACTTTATCCTCAAAAAATGGCTTGATAAATACCATGAAACTTTTGAAATTCCCATAACCAGGTGGCACTGGAAAACTTTTGGATGTCCTGTTGCTGATCATGAGTGTATCTCACAGTGCCTTGACTGACTGGGTTTCATGAAAATTGTGTAGAACAGTGATGCCAGTATGTTGGAGCCTGTTCATTAGTGGGACTAGAGCATAGGTGTGAAGGTGTGTGATAAAACATGTGTGTTGGGGCATGTGGATCTGCCATTGGCTTCCAATTGCCTTGTGACTGACAGGGTACAGCCAGCAGACCCTTATATGTAAAGGCATCTTGTTATATGGATAGGTTTCTGGGCAATGTTCAGAATCAGGTTGCTATGGACAAAGGGGCAACCTATGTGGGACAGAATCCTGGTTGGTGCATTCTCATGCAGACTGTGTCCCTCCACACGTGACAGAACTCCCTCCAGCACTGTGTCCCAATTGAACTCCTTGTATTTCATGAAGCAAATACCAAACTCCCAGTGCACCAAGGAGTAACACCACGAAAATTGGAGCATGACCAAATGGCTTCACAGTCAACCCGGGGAGACACTTACACCCCAGTGGCCATAGTTTAACTACAAAAAGAGTATTCAGCACTGCTGCCTCATTTTCATTGGAAAATTAGAAACAATGTCCTTCAGGTCACATATTTGCACACCCAGATTTGATGGTCACACAACAAAGGAAGCTAAAGCTCCTGACAACAACATGTATTTTAAGAGCCCAACCTCAGAGAGTTTCTCAAGAAGTCTTTACACAAGCAGAGCTCAATGTTTGTGGAGTGTTTACCCTGTCCCTTACTTTTGGAAACTCCTCTACCACCTACAAGTTTGTGAACTCCTGAGCATTTTTTATTCCTGATATGTATTTACAGATTTTCTAACTTTTCTCCTCTAATTGTATCTTACTTGGAACTAAGGTAATGTCAAGGCAATCTTCTGGATGAGAGTGTGAACATTTTTGTATAGCACATATTTGCATACCAATTAGAGTCATTTTCCATATTTCCATTCGAAATACTGAATCCTTGACACTAACGCATACCCTAATAGACTCTGACTACTACTCCTAATATGGTGGAGAAAAATAACACAAACAGAATAGGAATACAAGCAGTTCAGAGGAATCATAGTGTATAGTTGGACTTGTTTTTTGCATGATTAATTGTAGGTGTTATAAATCTAGTCAATTTTTAATTGAAATAGTTCTCCATGTGTTTTTAATGTTAACAAAAATGTGAATACCTATCTCCCTTTCTCTGTAGCCTATTCAGCACATGTATTTTTAAATGCACATATAGAACACTACCTGGTATCACACCTACATTTTGTGAGGTGGCTAATTTGGCAAATACAATTTGTGAGAAGTGATCACTCCTGTTAAACTCTGTTGGAACTGAAAATTTAACCTAGGGGTGTGTTTCCTAGAAGAACAACATTATACATAAATACATGTTCTAAAAGAAATAATTTTGCATCCGTGGAGGATATATATTTCATGATAAATTTGATTGCTAATTTATTGTCTGTGTGTGTTTTTTTGTATATATATATATATATACACTCTCCAGATTTTTCAAAATATGAAATATATGTGTCTTATATACACTCCCTAAATTCATTCATGTTCATGTATATGGATTTATAATCAACTTTTCACAAGATCATTCTCAGAAATATTCATCCACCTGAAATACATATTGTTTCCAGTACTGAAAACTAACTTCAGTTAATGTTGCATACAAATACTAATAATTCTACAGTAACTGACCCAGTTTAACATCAATGCAAGTACATTCCTATGTGACATGATGTGTATTTTGAAATTCATTTTAATTCAACACTGGTACATTACTATTTCTTCAATTTATGCACATTATAGGATATATATTTCATCCACAAGTTAGCAAACTTATAGGCATTTGTTTCACTTTCAATCACTTCCTGCTTCAGAACACATGGATTCTTCCAGGTTTCTTGACTGGTCTTATAATGAGACTTCTTTCGAAATATATTATTTTTGATTTTTTTTATCACTTTTGAAGCAAAACTGACACTCACTTCATGATAAACCATAACTATAATATCACCACTAGATGTATAACTGGTTGGAATGAATGATTTTATAACAATATAGTATTTTTTATATATTCTCTTATATCAGTTTATTCCATTATTTAAAGTGGAACCAGTTATATTATTTATTCACTATATTGTCTATTCATGCATTATCTCTATATTCATAGACACAGGGTACACCTCTTAGTACCCCCAATACTAATTTATTAGTCTTCTAAATATTGCTCCCAGAAATGGTGGAAGAAATACTGATGTCACCTGATCTACATATGCATGTTATCATAGTAATATTCTGGACACAAAATGCAAAAGTCACACGTATGATTGTACCAAAGCCTAAATGGAAACTGAACATGGATTACTAAAAACATCCATATCCAGGTTGCCTAATGCTCTCAAATGTCAATCCTATTGGTGACCACATTTTTGTTTCTTCCTAAGATTATATATTCAACCTCAAAACTATTGGAAATGTCTAGTTTTTTCACTCACTTTATACTTTGCCTGATTTCCTAATGTCTCTATTGATATCTACTTTCCTACATATTTTTTCCAGTTCAACATTGTGACTGACCCTTCACATGTGCTGACATTGACATTCACTCTCTAACCGAAACCCTATTGCTAATGAACTTTGGTCCAAATCCTATACTCTATCTTCTTCCGAAACATACTATCTTCCTGATCCTATCGACTATCCCTTTTTGAGTGGATGTACTCTACTACATTCAATCATCTGAGGTACAAGGTCCTATGCCATTGTATATCGATTTTTCTGAAACATGTATGCAGAACATAATTCAAAGCTACGTGTCCCAATCTATTGCCAAATGCACTTCTGAGCTTCAAATCTTACCTAGATTTCTGTTTTCATACTTATATTTAACCACTATATTTCTATATATTGCAGGTTCCCAATAACCTTATTCATCCCGCAGAATGATTCCTAACCCAAATCGAACGTGTTATTAACCCTAACCATACACTGTTGCCTCAATCTAACATTACAAAATAGCAGGGACAGGGCTATTCTTTCAATTAGGGATGTAGGTTATCTTCCAACTGCTGAGAACCTCAAAGTTCGATGCAGAAATGATCCCTGGAGAAGATGTAGGCAGCTATGAAGGACCTGCATGAGCAAAAGCCATCTTCCATGGCAAACAACCTGGACAGGATGAAGGGATGTGTATGCATCAGACTCTCTCTTCTTAATGTAGAGAAGATGAACCTAACCAGGCCTGCGTGTAGAGCTGTTCCATGGTGTCTATTTTGATATACCATTCTAACTAGTCAAATTGTCACAGGAAGTAGGGGCACCCTCCAACTCATGGAACCATTGGAAGCAAGTCTTAGGACAAAGTTGTTGCCAAGGCAGTGACCTCATTCAGTTGCAAAGAAAGTGACATACCTCATTTCCTTGGTGATGGAACTCTCTGAAATTGGGATGCAAGAAGCCAGGCACCAAGAGCCAGTCCCAGTCCCAGTCCCAGTGGGCTCACTTGTTTGGATTTACCAAGTACAGAGTCAGGCCTTCTTGGTACCTACTGATGTGAGGATGGCCAAATGCCAGTAGAGCTCTGAAGAGGGACCTTTCTTGAGACAGCAGGTTGTGGCTAACAGCAGGCTCCTCGCAGAATAACAGAGTTGGCCAAGGAGACAAGATCTGAGACCAGACAGGCCATTTCGAGTGGAACATAGTATGGCCCACCAGTCAGAGGACACTCCAGATAGTTAAAGACCTATTTTTGGGAAGGAGGTGCCTTTTTGGTTGTGGGTGTGAGTTTGCGGTTTTGTATCATGTTCTGAGAATAGGTAGGAAAGGTGGTTGGTTTGGTTTGGAGTCGACTGTTTCTAGTAAGTCTATAGACAAGGCGAGTGTTTCTATGTCTGTGTAGCCACTGTGTCCGTGGTTTTAGACATTAGAAACGAGAATGCATCAATGGAGGTGTCCTGTCTAGTAGAAAGCTTCACAGCATTCATCCTGCACAATTGATTAATGGACTGTTGCTTGCCTTATGGATGGGAAACACCTACTAACTTCCTAAGTTGCTGTTTTCTTCCTGAATTCTGGCTACTCTCCAGAATAGTATCATGGTTTATTGTCCAAGATATGTACCACCGCCAAACTCTGTGACATGGCCATGTCCTTGATAGCTGAAGGGAATGGGAACATCTCAGAAAACTCAGATATCAGTGTGACCAGTAAAGTCTCAGTGGAGAAACCCTGCTTGGCTCCATTTGCTTATCTTTGTTTCTGTTGCCTTGAATGTCAGGAAGGTCTTTGCCTCAGGCCACCCCTTTGTGAAGCGTGAAGAAACAGTTTTCAAATGGAAATGAATGGGCATCACCTGTGGTTCTTTGCTTAATTGCTCTGAAAAGGGATGTGTCTTAGTCAGACACTAGGCCCTGTTTGAGGCTGTGGCTAAGATTCTCAGCTCCTGATAGATCTAAAGAAGATCCCATGTGTGCATCCAAAACCAAAATGGCAAAAAATCTGTCATTGTGGATGAAGTCTCTTGCCTTCTTCTGTTTGGTTCCTGACCTCCATCAAGTGAGAATAGGGATCCTTTGGATCAAATGAGTTCTTCAAAGTCCTGCAAAACTGCTTGGGTTGTCTCATGATGCCAAATCACATAAAGAATCTATACCTGACAGTAAGTAGGCCTCAAATTGGAGAAGCAGAGCAGTATTTATGGCAGGCCGAGAGCAGTTGTGTGCAGGTGTGTGACAATACATCTGTGGTGGGGTCATGTGGATCTTACATTGGCTTCCAAATGGCTTGTGACTGACATGGTGCAGCTAGCAGAACTTTGTATGTAAAGGCATCATGTTACATGGAGAGTTTTCAGGGCAATGTTCAGAATCAAGTTCCTATGGTAAAGGGGGCAAGCAATGGGGGATAGAAGCCTGGTTGGTGCATTCTCCTGCAGACCCTGACACACCATACGTTACCGGACTCCCTCCAGCATTGTGTCCCAGTTTAACTCCTTGTATGTCATGAACCAAATACAAAACACCCACTGCAGCAGCAAGAAACACCACGAAAATTGGAGGATGACCAAATGATTTCAAAGTCCAGACGGGGAGACACTTATCCCCCATTGGCCACAGTTTAGTTACAAAGAGTGAATTCAGCACTGCTGCCTCATGTTCATTGGACAATAAGAATTCATGTCCTCCAGGTCACAAAAATGCAGACCCAAGTTTGATGGTCTCACTACAAAGGAAGCTAAAGCTTCTGAAAACAACATATATTTCAAGTACCCAACCTCATTGTCAGTATCTCCAGAAGTGTTTAGGCCAGCAGAGATCCATGTTTGTGGAGTTTTACCCTGTCCCTAAGGTTTGGAAACGTCTCTTCCACCTCAAAGGTTGTGAACTACTGAGCATTTTCCATTCTACGTATGTATTCACAGATTTTCTAACTCTTCTCCTCTAATTGTTTCTTACATGGAGCGTGGTTATTTCAAGCCATTGTTCTGAATGAAAGTGGGAATTTTTTGTGTGTAGCACGTATTTGCATACACATTGGATTCATTTTCCAATTTTCCATTCGAAATACTGAATCCCTGACACGAACCCATACACTACTAGACTCTGACTACTAATTCTAATATCATGCAGAAAAGTAACACAAACAGAATTGAAATACAAGCAGTTCAGAGGAGGCATGGTGTATAATTGATCTTGCCTTTTGCATGATAAATGTCAGGTGTTATAAATCCAGTCTATTTTTAATTGAAATAGATCTCCATGTGTTTTTAAAGTTAACAAATATGTGAATTCCTGTCTCCCTTTGTCTGTAGCCTATTCAGCACATGTATTTTTATATGCACATATCAAATCCTACCTGGTGTCACACCTACATTCTTGTGAGGTGACTGACTTGGGAGATACAATTTGTGAGAAGACATCACTCCTCCTAAACGCTGTTGGAACTGATAATTCAAATAATGGGTGAGCTTCCTAGTAGAAAAACATTATACATAAATCCCTGTTAAGAAAATTGAATATTTTTGGATCTGTGATTGATGTATATTTCATAGTGAATTTAGATTTGCATATATGTTGCTACATTTTAATATCTGTATGTGTCTGTGTGTGTATACACACACACACACACACACACTCTCTCTCTCCAGATTTTTCAAAATATGAAATATATGTATCTTATTTACACTCCCTAAATTCATTTATGTTCAAGTATGTGGATTTATAATCAACTTTTCACAAGATTTTTCTCAGAAATATTTATCCACCTGAAATACATATTTGTTTCCTAGTACTGAAAACTAACTTCAGTGAATGGTACATACAAATCCTGTTGATAGCCACAGCCAAGGGTCTCCAGTAAATACCATATGTACTACTGCACAACCTAAGGCAGGCATGGTCCCTAAGCCACATGCTCGTTGTTTAAACAGAGAGGGGGAGATGTTGAGAGCCACAGCCAAAGGGGCCCCAGGAAACCTCCAGCTGCCAGCAAACTTCCAGCTGCCGGCTGATGATTGGCTCCACAGCGGCCCCAGCAACATCTAGCTGATTGGCTCCTCTGTGGTGATGCTCAATGGGATGTTTCCCTGCCCTTTCAGACAACGGAGCTGCTCATTGGTGGACTTTTTTGGCTCCGCCCATGTGACCCAGCCAATTGGCCTCAAAAGGAGGAGGCTTGTGGTTGAGGGAGAGGCTTGTGGGAAGACTGTGGTGGCAGTTGGGCTCTGAGGGTTTTTCCTGAGAAGCTGTTTTGTTTGGCTTGTGTGGTTCTAAAAATAAAGTTTGTTTCTTTTGACAATTGGCTCCTGAATTGTGCCCAGCCAGACTGATGATAATCATGTAAAATGTTGATTTTAAATCACATACATGAACTTGAATGAATTTAGGGAGTGTATAATAAGACACATATATTTCATATTTTGGAAAATCTGGAAAATCTGGTATATATATATATATATATATATATATATATATATATATATATACACACACACACACACACAACAATAAAATGTAGCAATATATATGCCAATCGAAATTTATCATGAAATATATATCATCCACATATCTAAAAATATTCATTTTACTGAACATGGATTTATGTATGATGTTGTTCACTAGGAAGCTCACCCATAGTTTGAATTTTCAGTTCCATCAGTATTTAGGGGAAGTGATCTATTCTCATAATTTGTATATTCCAAAGTTAGTGAGATCACAAGAATTTACGTGTGTTACCAGGTAGGAGTCTATATATGCATAAAAATATACATGTTCTAAAGAGGCTACAGAGAAAAGGAGACAGGAATTTACATATGTGTTAACTTTGAAAACTCATGGAGAAATATTACAATGAAAAGTTGACTAGATTTATAACACATATCCTTGATAAAGGAAAAGGAAAATCCAAGTATACACCATGCCTCCTACAAAAGGCCTGTATTTCTATTCTGTTAGGTTTCTTTTTCTCCATCATTTTAGGATAGTAGTCATAGTCTAGTAGGGTATGGGTTAGTGTCAGAAATTCAGTATTGCAAATGGAAAATAGGATAATGTATCCAATGTGTATGCAAATATGTGCTACACAATAATCTTCCCACTCTCACCTAGAACAATGCCTTGACATTACCTTTGCCCCAAGTGAGACACAATTAGAGAAGAAGAGTTAGAAAATCTGTGAATACATATCTGGAATGGAAAATTCTCAGGAGTTCTCAACCTGGGAGCAGGTAGAGGAGTTTCCAGAAGTAAGGGATTGGGTAAACACTCCACAACCATGGAGCTCTGCTGGAAAAAAAGACTTCTGGAGAATCTGCCTCTGAGGTGTGGCACTTGAAATATATATTGTTGTCAGGAGCTTTGTCTTCATTTGTAGTGAAACCATCAAAGCTGGGTCTGAATCTATGTGACTTGGAGAACATGGTTTCTTATTTTCCAATGAACCTGAGGCAGCAGTGCTGAATTCTCTCTTTGTAGGTAAACAGAGTCCAGTGGGCCAAAGTGTCTAACCATGTGGACTGTGAAGCCATTTAGTCATCCTCCAATTTTCATGGTGTTTCTTGGTGCTGAACTGGGAGTTTGGTATTTGCTTCAAGAAATACAAGGAGTTCAACTGGGACACAGTGTTGGAGGGAGTTCTGTGACATGTGCTGGGTCAGAGTCTCCAGGAGAACTCACTAACCCGGCTTCTATCCCACATAGCTTGCCCCCTTGACCATAGCAACCTGATTCTGAACATTTCCCTGAAACCTCTCCATATAACAAGATGCCTTTGCATATAAGGGTCTGCTGGGTGCACCATGTTAGCTAAAAGCCATTTGGAAGTCAATGGCAGATCCACATGGCACCACCATAAATATTTTATCACACACCTGCACACCACAACTCTGGGCCAACTACTCCACAGTCTCCATCTAACCGGCATCTCTGTTCTACACCACTTTCATTATACCCAATCAATCAAGGCACTGTCTGGTACACTAATGATCAGCAACAGGACATCAAAGGTTCTCCAGTGCCACCTCATCATGCGAATTTCAAAAATTTCATGGTATTTATCTAGCCATTTTACAAGGATGAAGTTGGAGGCATTGTGGGTTTCAATTCTTTCAGGAATCATTCAATGTTGAGGAAGCTCATTTCAATGAAAGTTCTGGAGAACTCTCACAGGCAAGGCTTTCCAAAGAGTGGCCAAATAGTCACATGAAGCCAGGCCAATTGAGGTCTACAATGTGAGGTCCATGTGTGTTTTGACTCTCAACTATGTCTGGCAAGTATTTCAAAATAACATCATATGATATTCTGTCTGAGATTCCCAGTGCTCTGTGGAAAGCCACCCCGGGCCTAGATCTCAGTTTCAAAGGGCGACTTTCATGGGTGGCCGCCTAAAATCCCAACACAAATCATGGCAATACTTCTCTGAGGTCAGTTCCAGAACTCAGTCTCTAAGAGGAATCACACCAGAGTTCAAGCCCTGGTGGACCCAGTCATCTTTTCCTACTGCCACATAAATGACCACAATGAAAACCAAAACACTCCCAAATGGCCCTCATCTTCTTCCATATAGACACTCATCATAACCTCTGGCTTGACGTTTCCTTGAGGGGCACAGCCCAAGACAGTGTCCAAAATAATCTCCCTTTCCTCTCATTTGCCTAAAGTCAGGGTGGCCTGGACACCCATTCTGTGAACCATGAGTGATCAAATAACCCTGACTTTAATACTGCTCTGCTTCTCCAATTTGAGGCCTACTGTCTGTGGAGTATAGATTCTTGATGTGAATTGGAGTAATGAAAAAACCCAATAATCCATTGGCTACACTCTGCAGGGTTTTGAAGAACTCATTTGACCCAATAAATCCCTATTCTCATTTTATGGAGGTCAGGAACCTTACAGAGGAAAGTGAGAGACTTCATCCTCAATGACTGCTTTTTGGGCCACTTTGGTTTTTGATGTGCCTTCTGGAATGTTACATATTTTTTTTTTTTTGGTTTTAGTGCCTTCTGGAATATTACATAATTTTTTTCTTTAGACATTATTGCCAGAGTTCCTATCTTCATCCCAGTGCAGGTGAAATCAAAGATAATACCAATCTACAGCTTCTGCAATAGCCATCCCTGTACTGCTTGCAGAACTTGCCTGGACACATTGTGAACTCACCTAAATGCATTGTGAACTATCTGTTGGTGCAGCGACTTGTGGTAGTGTTGGGGTATATTTGCTGATGATGTCATCGGTGGTACAATTTTTCCAAAAGGAGCCATCAATTGGCTTGGTGTATCTTCCTCCCTTCTGCGTGTCATGATCGTCCAGCTAAAATTTGGGGGGCCAACAGAGGTGAGGCAAAGAACCTCACCCACCCCCGCTGGTACAAAGACCTCTCCACATGTGTGGCTCTATACTGGACGGGTAGTCAGTGACGGGTAAGATCCAATTGCAATGGTACCAACTTAACGGGTAAAGACCATATGTACTATTGGACAACCTAAGGCAGGCACGGTCCCTAAGCCACATGCGTGTTGTTTAAACAGAGAGGCGAAGATGTTGAGAGCCACAGCCGAAGGGGCCCCAGCAAAATTCCTGCTACCAGCAAACTTCCAGCTGCCGGCTGATGATTGGCTCACAGCGGCCCCAGCAACACCTAGCTGATTGGCTCCTCTGCGGTGATGCTCAATGGGCTGTTTCCCTGCCCTTTCAGACCACAAAACTGCTCATTGGGGGACTTTTTTTGACTCCGCCCACATGACCCAGCCAATCGCCCTCAAGAGCAGGAGTATTGTGGGAGACGGAGAGAGGCTCCTGTGGGAGGGAGAGGTTTTGGGAAGCCAGTGGTGGCAGTTGGGGCTCTGAAGGTTTTTTCCTGAGAGGCTGTTTTGTTTGGCATGTGTGGTTCTAAAAATAAAGTTAGTTTCTTTTGACAAGTGGCTGCTGATTGTGCCCAGCAAGACTGCGGCATTATCCTAATATTTCTACAATAACTGACCCAGTTTAACATCAATGCAAGCAGATTCCTGTGGGAGAGGACATGATGTGTATTTTGACGTTCATTTTTATGTAACAGTGGTACATTACTATTTCTTCAGTTTACGCACATCATAGTATATATATTTGATCCACAAGTTCACAAATTTATAGGCATTTGTTTCACTTTCAATCACTTTCTGCTTCAAAACACATGTATTCCTCCAGGTTTCTTGACTGGTCTTTTCATGAGACTTCTTTCCAAACACATTATTTCCGATTTCCATAATCACTTTTGAAGCAAAACTCACACATTCTTCATGAAAAACCATAATGCTGATATAACCATTATATATATTACTGGTTGGAATGAAGGATTGTATATCAATGTAAGATTTTCTGTATATTTTCAGATATCAATTCAATCCATTATTTAAAGTTAGAACCAGTTATAATATTTCTTTACAGTATGGTCTATTCATGCATTATCTCTATAATTATAGACACAGTGTACACCATTTTTACCTCCAAAAATAATTGATACGTCTTCAAAATATTGCTCTCAGAAATGGTGGAAGAAATACTCATGTCACCTGATCTACATATACATTTTACCACAGTAATATTCTGCACACAGAAAGAAGAGGTCAAACTTATGTTTGTACCAAAGCCTAAATGAAAAGTGAGCATGGATTACGGAAAACATCCATGTCCATATTGCCTAATGCTCTCAAAAGTTCATCCTATTGGTGACTACATGTTTGTTTCTTCCTAAGATTATATATTCAAACTCAACCCTGTTGAAAATGTATAATTCTATCACTCACTTTATACTTTGCCTGATATCCTAATGTCAATTGATATCTGCATTCCTACTTTTTTCCCCAGTTCATCCTTTTGACAGACTCTCCACATGTGCTGACAATTACATTCACTCTCTATCCGAAACCCTATTGCTAAAGATCTTTTCATCCAAATCTTATACTCACTCTTCTTTCAAAACCTACCAACAATCTTACTAATCCTACAAATTATTTCTTTTTGACTGGATGTTCTCTTCAACATTCAATCAACCAAGGTACAAGGAATTATGCCATTGTATATTGATTTATCTGAGACATCTGTGCAGAATATAATTCAAAGCTAAGAATCCCAGCCAAGGGTCCAATGCAATTCTGGGCTTCAAATATTACCTAGATGTCTGTTTTCATACTTATATTTCACTTATATTCTTATAAATATCGCACGTTCCCAATACCATAATTCATCCCGCAGAATGATTCCTAACCCAAATGGAACATGTTATTAACCCTGACCATACACTGTTCTCTCAATCTATCTTTACTGAAGAGCAGGGACAGAGTTGGTCTTTCAATACAGAAATTAGGGGATCTTCCACTTGCTGAGAACCTCCAAGGTCATTAAAGAAATGATCCCTGGATTAAATGTAGGCAGCTATGAATGACGTCAGAGAGCAAAAGTCATCTTCCATGACAAACAACCTGGTTAGCATGAAGGGATGTGTCTGAATCAACATTTCTTTTCTTAATGTATAGAAGATGGACCAAACCAGGCCTATCTGGAGAGCTTTTTTTGGGTGCCTATGGTTGATATACCATGCAAACTTGTGAAAGTTTCACTGGAAGAAGGGGCAGCCTCCAACTCATTGGACTTTGGAAGCAACTGTTAGGACAAATTGGTTGACAAGGCAGTAACCTAATTCAGTTCCTGAAGGAAGTGACCTACGTCACTTCCTTGGTGAAGGAATTCTCTGAATTTGGGATCCATGAAGACAGGTACCCAGAGCCAGTCTCAGTCCCAGTCCCAGTGGGCTCACTTGTTCAGTTTTACCAAGGACAGGGTCAGTCTTTCTTGGTACCTACCTATGTGAGGATGGCCAAAGGCCAGAAGAGCTCTGAAGAGGGACCTTTTCTGAGAAAGCAGGTAGTGGCTCACCGCTGGCTCCTGACAACTTCACAAAGTTGGCCAAAGAGACCAGATCTGAGTCAGGACAGGACATTTCGGGAGAACATTTTATGGCCCACCAGTCAGAGGACACTCTGGATAGTCACAGACCTACTTGGGGGAAGGAGGTGCCTTTGTGGGAGTGGTTGTGGTTTTGTGGTTTTGTCACATGTTCTGAGAATAGGTAGGAAATGTGGTTTGTTTGGTTTGGATTGGACTGTTTCTAGTAAGTCGTTTGACATGTAAGTGTTTCTATGTCTGTGTATCCCACTGTGTCTGTGGTTGTAGACATTAGAAAAGAGAATGAATTAATGGATGTGTCCTGTCTAGTAGAAAGCTTCCCAGCATTCATCCTGCCCAATTGATTAATGGACTGCGGCTTGCCTTCTGGATGGGCAAAACCTTCTATCTTCCTAAGATCCTGTTTTCTTCCTGAATTCTGGCCACTCTCCAGAATAGGCTCATGGTTTTGTGTCCAAGATATATACCACCTCCAAGCTCTGTGACATGGCCATGTACTTGATAGCTGAAGTGAATGTCAAGCATCTCAGAAAACTCAGATATCAGTGTGACCAGGAAAGTCTCAGTGGAGAAACCCTGCTTTGTGTCTTTTGCTTACCTGTTCTTCTGTTGCCCTAAATGTCAGGAAGGTCTTTGCCTCTGGCCACCCCTTTGTGAAGCCTGAAGAAAACAGTTTTCAAATGAAAATGAATGGGCATCACCTGTGGCTCTTTGCTTAATTGCTTTGTAAAAGGATGTGTCTGAATCAGCCTCTTGGTTCTGTGTGAGGTTGTGGCTTAGATTCTCAGCACCTGATGCATCAAAAGATAGATTCCATGTGTGCATTCAAAACAGAAATGGCAAATGAGTCTCTTGCCTTCCTCTATTAGATTCCTGACCTTCATCAAGTAAGAATCAGGATCCTTTAGTTCAAAAGAGTTCTTTGAACCCCTGCAGAAGTGCTTGGGTTTTCTGATGACTCCAAATCACATAAAGAATCTATACCTGACAGTCAGTAGGCCTCAAATTGGAAAAGCATGACAGTATTAACGCCATGCCTATTTGATCAGTTCTGGTTCACAGGAAGGGTGTGTAGGCCACCCTGACTTTCGGCAAATGAGGGGAAAGGGAGCTTATTTTGGACAGTGTCTTGGTCTGCGCCCCTCATGGAAACTTCTAGCAAGAGGTTATGATTAGTGTCTATATGGAAGAACATGAGGGCCATGTGAGAGTGTTTTGGTTTTCATTGTTGTCATTTGTGTGGCGGTGGGAAAAGATGACTGCGTCCACCTGGGTTTCAACTCTTGTGGGATTCCCCTTGGAGACTGAGTTCTGAAACTGACCTTAGAGAAGTATTGCCATGAATTGTGTTGGAATTTTCGGAGGCCACGCATGAGAGTCACCCTTGGAAACTGAGATCTAGGCCCATGGTGGCTTTCCACAGAGCACTGGGAATCTCAGCGAGGATATCACTTGATTATATTCTGAAAGACTTGGCAGCAATAGTTGAGAGTCAAAACACACATGGACCTCACATTGTAGACCTCAATGTGGCTGGCTTTATGTGACCTTGGGCCACTCTTTCAGAAGACTTGCCTGTGAGAGTTCTCTAGAGCTTCCATTGAAATGAGATTCCTCAATATTTAATGGTTCCTGAATGAATTGAAACCCACAGTAACTCCAACTTCATCCTTGAAAAATGGCTAGAAAATACCATGAAATTTTTGAAATTTCCATGACCAGCTGGCACTGGAAAACCATTTGATGTCCTGTTGCTTATCATGAGTATACAAGACAGTGCCTGGTTTGACTGAGTTTCATGATAATGGTGTAGAAAAGATATGCCAGTAAGTTGGAGCCTGCTGAGTAGTGGGCCAAGAGCAGTAGAGTGTAGGTGTGTGAAAAAACATCTGTGGTGGGGCCACGTGGATCTGCCATTGGCTTATAAATGGTTTGTGACTGACATGGTGCAGCTAGCAGACCTTTGGATGTAAAGGCATCTTGTTGTATGGAGAGGTTTCAGGGCAATGTTCAGAATCATGTTGCTATGGTCAAGGGGGCAACTATGTGTGATAGAAGCCTTCTTGGTACATTCTCCTGCCGATCCTGACCACCACACATGACAGAACTCCCTGCAGCACTGTATCACAGTTAAACTCCTTTATTTCATAAAGTAAATACCAAACTTTCAGTGCAGCATCAAATAACATGATTAAATGTGAAGGATGATCAAATGGCTTCACAGTCCACATGGGGAGACACTTAGCCCCCAGTAGCCCCAGTTTGCCTACAAAGAGAGAATTCAGTACTGCTGCCTCGTGTTCATAGGAAAATAAAAAAAAAACATGTCGTCCAGGTCACATAGATGCAGACTCAGCTTTGATGGTCTCACTACAAAGGAAGCTAAAGCTCCTGACAACAACATATATTTCAAGTGCCCAACCTCAGAGGCATTTTCTCAAGAAGTCTTAAGGCCGACACAGCTCCATGTTTGTGGTATTTACCCTGTCCCTTACTTTTGGAAACTCCTCTACCACCTTCAAGGTTGTGAACTCCTGAGCATTTTCCATTCCAGATATTTATTATGAACTCAAACAACAACAAGTGCTGGCGAGGATGTGGAGAAAAGTGTACACTTGTACATTGCTGGTGGGACTGCAAATTGGTGCAGCCAAATTGGAAAGCAGTATGGAGATTTCTTGTAGAGGTGGGAATGGAACCACCATTTGACCCAGGTATTCCCCTTCTCAGTCTATTCCCTAAAGACCTAAAAAAAATGCTACAGGGACACTGCTACATTGATGTTCATAGCAGCACAATTTACAATAGCAAGACTGTGGAACCAACCTAGATGCACTTCCATAGATGAATGGATAAAAAATGAGGCATTTATACACAATGGAGTATTACTCTGCATTAAAAAATGACAAAATTTTTACAGAGAAATGGATGGCATTAGAGCAGATTATGCTAAGTGAAGCTAGCCAATCCCTAAAACCAAATGCCAAATGTCTTTTTGATATAAAGAGATTAACTAAGAACAGAGTAGGGACGAATAGAATGAGAAGAAAATTAACATTAAACAGGGATGAGAGGAGGAAGGGAAAGGGAGAGAGAAGGGAAATTGCATGGAAATAATAGGAGACCCTCAGGGTTATACAAAATTACATACAAGAGGAGGTGAGGGAAAGGAAAAAATTATACAAGGGGGAGAAATGAATTACAGTAAAGAGGTAGAGAGAGAAGAGGAGAGGGGAGGTAAGGGGAGGGGGATAGTAGAGGTTAGGAAAGGCAGCAGAATACGACAGACACTAGTATGGCAATATGTAAATCAATGGATGTGTAACTGATGTGATTCTGCAATCTGTTTATGGGGTAAAAATGGGAGTTCATAACCCACTTGAATCACAGTGTGGAATATGATATATCAAGAACTATGTAATGTTTTGAACAAGCATAAATAAAAATTTAAAAAAAAGAAAACTAACTTTGGTGAATGGTGCAAAGAAATCCTAATATTTCTACAGTAACTGACACAGTTTAACATCAATGCGAGAAGATTCCTGTGGGACATGATGTGTATTTTGATGTTCATTTTTATTCAGCACTGGTACATTACTATTTCTTCAGTTTATTCACATCATATTATAATATTTCATCCACAAGTAAGGAAATTTATCGTCATTTTTTTCAATTTCAATCACTTCCTGCTTCAGAACTCATGAATTCCTCGGTGTTCCTTGACTGGCATTTTCATGAGACTTCTTTCCAAACACATTATTTTCGATTTCCATAATCACATTTGAAGCAAAACTCACACAAACTTCATGATAAATCGTACCCTAATATTAACATTAGGTGTATAACTGGTTGTCATGAATGATTGCATATCAATATAAGATTTCTTATATATTTTCAGATATCAATTCAATCCATTATTTAAAGTGGAACAAGTTGTATTATTTATTGAAATTAAGGTCTATTCATGCATTATCTGTATATTCATAAAAACAGGGTACACCTCTTTTTACCCCCAATGCTAATTTATACGTTTTCAAAATACTGCTCCTAGAAATGGTGGAAGAAAAAATCATGTCATCTGATCTACATATACATTTTATCACAGTAATATTCTGGAAACAAAATGCAAAGGTCCCACTTAGGATTGTACCAAAGCCTAAATGTAAAGTGAACATGGATTACTAACAATATCCATGTCCATGTTGCCTAATGCTCTCAAATGTCAATCCTATTGGTGACCTACATATTTGTTTCTTCCTAAGATTAGATATTCAATCTCAACCTTGTTGAAAATGTCTTATTCTATCACTCACTTTATACTTTGCCTGATTTCCTAATGTCTCTATTGATATCTGCTTTTCTACAAATTTTCGCCAGTTCATCATTGTGTCTCATTTCTTCATATGTGCTGACATTTATATTCACTCACTGCCCGAAAAAAATTGCTAAAGAACTTTTGTTACATATCCTATACTAACTCTACTTGCTAAACATAACGACTATCTTCTTTTTTTTTTTTAATTTTTTTTATTGGTTGTTCAAAACATTACAAAGCTCATGGCATATCATCTTCCATACATTTGATTCAAATGGGTTATCAGCTCCCATTTTTACCCGAAATACAAGTTGCAGAATCACATCGGTTACACATCCACATTTTTACATAATACCATATTAATAACTGCGACTATCTTCTTAATCCTACCGACAATCCCTTTTGACTGGATGTTCTCTTCAGCATTCAATCATCCAAGGTTCAAGTTCCTCTGCCATTGTATATCGATTTATTTGAGACATGTGTGCAGATAATAATTCAAAGCTAAATATCCCAATCAATTGCCCAATGCCCTTCTGGGATTCAAATCTTACTTTAATTTCTGTTTTCATACATATGTTTAACCTCGATATTCTTATAAATATCACAGGTTCCCAATACCATTATTAATCCAGCAGAATGATTCCTAACCCAAATCGAACATGAAATTAACCCTAAAAATACACTGTTCACTCAATCTAACTTTACAGAAGAGCAGAGACAGATTGTTCTTACAATACAGGAATGTAGGGGATGCTCTACCTGTTAAGAACCTCAAAGGTCCATGAAGAAATGATCCCTGGAGAAGATGTAGGCAGCAATGAAGGACCTGAGAGACAAAAAGTCATTTTCCATGGCAAACAACCTGGTCAGGATGAAGGGTTTTGTCTGAATCAGCCTCTATCTTCTTACTGTAGAGAAGATGGACCAAACCAGGCTTGTGTGGAGAGCTGTTCTCGGGTGCCTAAGGTTGATATACCATTCTAAGTTGTGAAAGTGCCAAAGGAAGTAGGGGCAGCCTCCATCTCATGGGACCCTTGGAAGCAACTGTTAGGACAAAGTGGTTGCCAAGGCAGTGACCTCATTCAGTTCTTAAAGGAAGTGACCTACCTCACTTCCTTGTTGATGGAACTTTCTGAACTTGGGACCAAGGAAACCAAGCACCAGAGCCAGTCCCAGTCCCAGTCCAAGTGGTCTCATTTGTTTGGAATCACCAAGGACAGAGTCAGTCTTCTTGGTACTGACTGATGTGAGGATGGCCAAATGCCAGGAAAGATATGAACACGGGCCTTTCCTGACTAAGCAGGTAGTGGCTCACCGCTGGCTCCTGACTGCTTTACAGAGTTGTACAAGGAGACCAGATCTGAGACAGGACAGACCATTACCGGGGAACATAGTATGGCAAACCTGTCAGAGGACACTCCGGATAATCACAGCCCTACTTGGGGGAAGGAGGTGTCTTTTTGAGTGTGGGTGTGTGGTTTTGTCTCTGTTCTGAGAATAGGTAGGAAAGGAGGTTTCTTTGGTTTGCAGTGAACTGTTTCTAGTAAGTCGTTTTACAAGGTGAGTGTTTCTATGTCTGTGTATCCCACTGTGTCCGTGGTTGTATACATTAGAAAAGAGAATGCATCAATGCATGTGTCCCCTCTAGTAGAAAGCTTCCCAGCATTCATCCTGCCCAATTAATGAATGGAGTGTGGTTTCCATATCGATAGGCAACACCTACTACCTTATTAAGTCCCTGTTTTCTTTCTGAATTCTGACAACTCTTCAGAATAGGCTCTTGGGTTTGTGTCCAAGATATGTACCACCTCCAATCTCTGTCACATGGCCATGTACTGGATATCTGAAGGGAATGGCCAGCATCTCAGAAAACTCAGATATCAGTGTGACCAGGAAAGTCTCAGTGGAGAAACCCTGCTTTGGGCCTTTTGCTAACCTATTGTTCTGTTGCCTTGAATCTCAGGATGTCTTTGCCTCTGGGCACCCCTTTGGGAAGCCTGAGGAAAACATTTTTCAAATGGAAATGAAGGGCATCACCTGTGTCTCTTTGCTTAATTGCTTTGGAAAAAGATGTGTCTGAATCATCCTCTTGGCCCTGTGTGAGGCTGTGGCTTAGATTCTCAGCACCTGATGGATCAAAAGAAAGATCAAATGTGTGCATCCAAAACCAAAATGGCAAATATTCACTCATTGTGAATGAATTCTTTTACCTTCCTCTGTTAGGATCCTGACTTCCATCAAGTGAGAATAGGAATCCTTTCGGCCAAATGAGTTCTTCAAATCTCTGCAGAGGGGCTTGGATTTTCTCATGACTCAAATTCACATAAAGAATCTAAACCACAGAGTCAGAAGGCCTCAAATTGAAAAAGCCAAGCAGTATTAATGGCAGGCCTATTTGATCATTCCTGGTTTACAGGAAGTGTGTCCAGGCCACCTTGATGTTAGACAAATGAGGGGAACAGGACCTTAATTTGGACACTGACTTGGGCTGTGGACCTCATTGAAAACTCCAGCCAGACGTTATAAGGAGTGTCTATATGGAAAAAGATGAGGACCATGTGGGAGTGTTTTGGTTTTAATTGTGGTCATTTGTGTGGCGGTTGGAAGAGATGACTGTTCCACTGGGCTTGAACTCTGGTGTGATTCCCCTTAGAGACTGAGTTCTTTAACTGACCTCAGAGAAGTATTGCCATGAATTGTGTTGGGATTTTAGGAGGCCACACATGAGAGTCGCCCTTGGAACCTGAGATCTAGGCCCAGGTTGGATTTCCACAGAACATTGGGAATTTCAGCCCGGATATAACATACAATTTTTCTTAAAGACTTGGCAGCCATATTTGAGTTTAAAACACACATGGACCTCATATTGTAGATCTCAATGGGCCTGGCTTCATGTGACATTTTGGCCACCCTTAGGGAAACCTTGCCTGTGAGAGTGCTCCAGAGCTTTCATTGAAATTAGCTTCTTCACCATTTAATGGTTCCTGAATTAATTGAATCCCTCAGAGCCTCAAACTTCATCCGTGAAAAATGGCTAGAAAATTACCATGAAATTTTTGATATTTTCATGATCAGCTGGCACCGGAAATACTTTGGATGTCCTGTTTCTGATCCTGAGTATACCAGACACTGCCTTGATTGACTTTGTTTCATGAAAATGGTGTAGAACAGATATGCCAGTAAGTTGGAGCCTGGTGAGTAGTGGGCCTAGAGCAGTGGTATGCAATTGTGTGATAAAACTTCTGTGTTGCGGCCATGTGGATCAGCCATTGGCTTCCAAATGTCTTGTGACTGACATGGTGCAGCCAGCAGACCCATATATGTAAAGGCATCTTGTTATATGGAGAGGATTCACTGCAATGTTCAGAATCATGTTGCTAGTCTCAAGGGGGCAATCTACATGGGATAGAACCTTGGTTGGTGCATTCTCCTGAAGACCCTGACTCACCACACCTTAAAGAACTCCCTCCACCACTCTGTCCCATTTTAACTCCTTGTATTTTTTGAAGCAAATACCAAACTCCCAGTGCAGCAGCGAGAAACACCACGAAAAGTGGAGGATGACCAATTGGCTTCACAGTCCACACTGAAAGACACTTAGACCCCAGTGTCCATAGTTTACCTACAAAGAGAGAATTCAGCACTGCTGCCTCATGTTCATTGGATAATAAGAAATCATGTCCTCCAAGTAACATAGATGCAGACCCAGCTTTCATGGTTTCTCTACAAAGGAACTAAATCTCCTCAGAACATCAAATACTTCAAGTGCCCACTCTTAGAGGCAGTTTCTCAAAAAGTATTTAGGCCAGCAGAGCTACATGTTTGTGGAATGTTTACCCTGTCCCTTACTTTTAGAATCTTCTCTACCACCTCCAAAGTTGTAAACTCCAGAGTATTTTCCATTCCAGATATATATTCACAGATTTTCTAACTCTTATCCTCTAATTGTGTCTTACTTGAGGAGAATGTAATGTCAAGGCATTGTTCTGGATGAAAGTGGGAAGATTTTTGTGTAGCACATATTTGCATACACATTGGATTCAATTTCCTATTTTCCATTAGAAATGCTGAATCCCTGAAACTAACATATACCCTATTAGACTCTGACTACTAATCCTAATATGATGGAGAAAAATAACACAAACATAATAGAAATACAAGCAGTTTAGATGAGGTATGTTTTATAGTTGGAGTTGCCTTTTGCATGGTATAGTGTAGCAGTTATAAATCTAGTCAATTATTTGTTGAAATAGTTCTCGATGCGTTTTTAAAGTTAACAAATAAGTGAATTCCTGTCCCCCTTTCTCTGTAGCCTATTCAGCACACGTATTTTTATATGCACATATAGAATCCTACCTGGTACCACACGTACATTCTTGTGAGGTGGCTGACTTGGCAGATACAAATTGGAAGAAGAGATCACTCCTCCTAAACGCTGCTTGAACTGGTAATTCAAATGTGAGTGAGCTTCCTAGTTGAACAACATTATACATAAATCCATGTTCAGTAAAATGAATATATTTGGATCTGTGGATGATATACATTTCATGGTGAATTTCGTTTGGCATATATATTGCAATTTTTAATGTCTGTCTCTGTGTGTGTATATAAATATATATATAGATACACTCTCAGGAGTATTCAAAATATGAAATATGTGTCTTATTACACACTTCCTAAATTCATTCATATTTATGTTGTGGATTCATAATCAACTTTTCACAAGATTATTCTCAGAAATATTCATCCACCTGAAATACGTATTTGTTTCTTAGTACTGTTTCCACCCCAGATATGCATTCACGGATTTTCAAACTCTTCTACCCTAATTGTGTCTTACTTGAGGTGAAGGTAATGTAAAGGCATTGTTCTGGATGAGAGTGGGAAGATAATTGTGTAGCATATATTTTTATACACATTGGATTCATTTTCCTATATACCATTGAAAATACTGAATCCTGACAATAACCCATACCCTACTATACTCTTTCTACTAATCCAAATGATGGAGAAAAACAACCCAAACAGAATAGAAATACAAGCAGTTCAGAGGAGGCGTGGGGTATAGTTGGACTTGCCTTTTTCATGATAAATGGTAGGTGTTATAAATCTAGTCAATTTTTAATTGAAATAGTTCTCCATGTGTTGTTAAAGTTAACAAATATGTAAATGCCTGTCTGCCTTTCTCTGTAGCCTATTCAGCACATGTATTTTTATATGCTTTATAGAATCCTACCTGGTATCACACGTTCATTTTTGTGAGGTGACTGACTTGGCAGATACAAGTTGTGAGAAGAGATCACTACTCTAAACGCTGTTGGAACTGAAAATTCAAACTATGGGTGAGCTTCCTAGTAGAACAACATTATACATAAATCCTTGTTCAGTAAAATAAATATTTTTGCATCTGTGGATGCTATATATTTTATGATGAACTTCGATTGGCATATATATTCCTACATTTTAATGTCTGTGTGTGTGTTTTGTGTGTGTGTGTATATATATATATATATATATATATATATATATATATACACACATATATATGTATATACACATATATATAATTATGAACATATATATATATATATATATATATATATATATATATATATATATATACTGTCCTGATTTTTAAAATATGAAATGTATGTATCTTAAATACACTCTCTAAATTCATTCATGTTCAAAAATGTGGATTTATAATAAACTTTTCACAAAATTATTCTCAGAAATATTCATCCTCCTGAAATACACATTTGTTTCATAGTTCTGAAAACTAACTTCAGTAAATGGTGCTTACAAATCCTAATATTTGTACAGTAACTAACCCAGATTAACATCAATCAAGTAGATTCGTATGGGACATGATGTGTATTCTGACGTTTGTTTTTATTCAACACTGGTACATTACTATTTCTTCAATTTTTACAAATCATAGGATATATATATTTCATCCACAAGTTCACAAATTTATGCGCATTTGTTTCACAATCATTTCCTGCTTCATAAAACATGTATTCCTCCAGGTTTCTTGACTGGTCTTTTCATGAGACTTCTTTCCAAACACATTATTTTAGATTTCCATAATCACTTTTGAAGCAAAACTCACACACCCTTCATGATAAACCATAACCTTAATGTGGCCATTAGATATATAACTGGTTGGAATGAATGTTTGTATGTCAATATAAGATTTCTTGTATTTTTTCACATATAATTTTAATCCATTATTTAAAGTCCGAACCAGATATATTATTTATTCAAAGTATGGTCTATTCATGCATTATCTCTATATGCACAAAGGGTACACCTCTTTTTACCCCCATTACTAATTTATACGTCTTGAATATGTTGCTGCCAGAAATGGTGGAAAAATAGTCATGTCACCTGATCTACATATACGTTTTATCACAGTAATATTCTGGACAAAAAAAGCAAAGGTCACACTTAAGATTGTAGCAAAGACTAAATGAAAAGTGAGCATGGATTACTAAACATCCATGTCCAGGTTGCCTAATGCTGTCAAATGTCAATCCTATTGGTCACTACACATTTGTTTCTTTCTAAGATTATATATTCAAACTCAACCCTGTTGAAAATATCTAATCCTATCACTCACTTTATACTTTGCCTGATTTTGTAATGTCTCTATTGATATCAGCTTTCCTAACTATTTTCCCCAGTTCATCATTGTGACTGTCTCTTCACTTGTGCTGACATTAACATTCACTGTCTACCAGAAACCCTATTGCTAAACAACATTTGGTCCAAATCCTATACTCACTCTTCTTTCTAAACCTACCGAGAATCTTCCGAATCCTACCAACTATCCCTTTTGACTGGAAGATCTCTTCTACATTTAATCATCCATGGTACAAGGACCTAAGCCATTGTATATCGATTTACCTGACACATCAGTGCAGAACATAATTCAAAGCTACGTATCCCAGTCAAGGGCCCAATGCCCTTTTGGGCTTCAAATCTTAGCTAGATTTCTGTTTTCATACTTATAATTCACCTATATATTCTTGTAAATATCGCAGTTTCCCAATACCATTATTCATCCCGCAAAAAGATTCCTAATCCAAATCGAACCTGTTAGTTAACCTAACCATACACTGTTCAGTCAATTTAACTTTACAGAAGAGCAGGGATAGAGTTGTTCTTACAATACAGGAATATAGGGGATCTTCCAGATGCTGAGAAACTCAAAGGTCCATGCAGAAATGATTCCTGGAGAAGTTGTAAGCAGCTATGGAGGACCTAAGAGAGCAAAATTCATCCTCCATGGCAAACAACCTGGTCAGGATGAAGGGTTGTGTCTGAAACAGCTTCTCTCTTCTTAATGTCGAGAAGATGGACCAAACCAGGCCTGTGTGGAGAGCTGTTCCCAGGTGCCAATGGTTGATATACCATTCTAACTTGTGAAAGTGTCACAGGAGGTAGGGGCAGCCACCATCTCATGGGACCCTTGAAAGCAATTGTTAGGACAAAGTGGTTGCCACGGCAGTAACCTCATTCAGTTCCTGAATGAGGTGACCTACCTCTCTTCCTTGATGACGGATCTCTCTGAACTTGGGATCCAGGAAGCCAGGCACCCAGAGTCAGTCCCAGTTTCTTGCCCAGTGGGCTCAGTTGTTTGGAATAACCAAGGACAGAGTAAGTCTTCCTTGGTACCTACTGATGTGAGGATTGCCTAATGCCAAGAGAGCTCTAAAAAGGGAAATTTCATGAGAAAGCAGGTAGTGGCTCACCACTGGCTCCTGAAAACTTCACAGTGTTGGCCAAGGTGACCAGATCTGAGAAGGACAGGCCATTTCAAGGAAACATAGTATGGCCCATCATTCAGAGTACATTCCAATTAGTCACAGACCTACTTGAATAAAGGAGGTGTCGTTGTGGGTGTGATTGTGATTTTGTGGTTATGTCTCATGTTCTGAGAATAGGTAAGAAAGGCGGTTTGTTTGCTTTAGAGTGGACTGTTTATAGTAAGTCATTTGACAAGGTGATTGTTTGTATGCCTGTGTATCCCACTGTGTCCGTGGTTGTAGACATTATAAAAGATAATGCATCAATGGATGTGTCCTGTCTAGTAGAAAGCTTGCCAACATTCATCCTGCCCAATTTATGAGTGGACTGCAGGTTGCTTTAGGGACGGGCAACACCTACTATCTTCCGAAGTTCCTGTTTTCTTCCTGAATTCTGGCCACTCTCCAGAGTAGGCTCATGGTTTTGTGTCCAAGATATGTACCACCTTCAAGCTCTGTGACATTGCCATATACTGGATAGCTGAAGGGAATAGCAAGCATCTCAGAAAACTCAGATATCAGTGTGACAAAGAAAGTCTCAGTAGAGAAACCCTGCTTTGGGCCTTTTGCTTACCTATTTTTCTGTTGCTCTGAGAGTCAGGAAGGTCTCTGCCTCAGGCCACCAATTTGTGAAGCCTGAAGAAAACTGTTTTCAAATGGAAATGAATGGGCATCACCTGTGTATCTTTGCTTAATTGCTTTGGAAAGGGATGTGTCTGAATCAGCCACTTGGCCCTGTGTGAGGCAGTGGCTTAGATTCTCAGCACCTGATGGAACTAAAGAAAGATCCCATGTGTGCTTCCAAAACCAAAATGGCAAAAATATCAGTAATTGTGTATGAAGTATCTTGCCTTACTCTGATAGGTTTCTGATCTCCATCAAATGAGACTAGGGATCCTTTGGGTCAAATGAGTTCTTCAAAGCCCTGCAGAGGCTAGCCCATATGAACTTGGGTTTTTTCATTACTTTAAATCACATTAAGAATCTATACCTGACAGTCAGTAGGCCTCAAATTGGAGAAGCAGAGCAGTATTAAGGCCAGGCTTATTTTATCACTCCTGGTTCACAGGAATGGTGTCCAGGCCCAGCTGACTTTAAGCAAATAAGGGATAAGGAAGCTTGTTTTGGATACTGTCTTGTGCTGCGCCCCTCATGGAAACCTCCAGCCAGAGGTTATAATGAGTGTCTATATGGAAGAAGGTGAGGACCATGTGGGAGTGTTTTGGTTTTAATTGTGTTCATTTGTGTAGTGGTTGGAAGAAATGACTGGATCCACCAGGGCTAGAACTTTGGTATGATTCACCTTAGAGACTGAGTTCTGGAACTGACCTCAGAGAAGTATTGTCATGAATTGTGTTGCGATTTTAGAAGGCCACGCATGAGAGTCGCCATTGGAAACTGAAATCTAGGCCAAGGGTGGCTTTCGACTGATCACTTGGAATCTCAGCCAGGATATCACATGATTTTATTATGAAAGACTTGACAGGCATAGTTGAGAGTCAAAACACACATGGACCTCACATTGTAGACCTCAATGGGCTGGGCTTCATGTGACTATTTGGCTACTCTTTGGGAAGCCTTGCCTTTGAGAGTTCTCCAGAGCATTCATTGAAATGAGGTTCCTCAACATTAAATGGTTCCTGAATGAATTGAAACCCACAGTTTCTCCAACTTCATCCTTGAAAAGTGGCTAGATAAATACCCTGAAATTTTTGAAACTCCCATGACCAGGTGGCACTGGAGAACCTTTGGATCTCCTGTTGCTGATCATGAGTGTACCAGACAGTGCCTTGATTGACTGGATTTCATGATAATGGTGAAGAACAGAGATGCCAGTAAGTTGAGAATGCTGAGTAGTGGGCCCAGAGCAGTGGTGTGCAGGTGTGTGATAAAATATCTGAGGTGGGGCCATGTGGATTTCCAATTGACTTCCAAATGCATTTTGGCTGCCATGGTGCATCCAGCAGAACCTTACATGTAAAGGCATCTTATTATATGGAGAGGTTTCAAGGCAATGTTCAGAATCAGGTTGGTATGGTCAAGGAAAAAGCTGTGTGAAATAGAAGCCTGGTTGGTGCATTCTCCTGCAGTTCCTGACCCACCACACGTGAAAGAACTCCCTCCAGCACTGTGTCCCAGTTGAACTCCTTGTATTTCGTGAAGCAAATACCAAACTCCCAGTGCAGCACCAAGAAACACCACAAAAATGGAGGATGATCAAATGGCTTCACAGTCCACACGGGGAGACACTTAGCCCCCAGTGGCCACAGTTTACCTACCAAGAGAGAATTCAGCACTGCTGCCTCATGTTCATTGGAAAATAAGAAACCATGCTCTCCATTCACATAGATGCAGACCCAGCTTTGATGGTCTCAATAAAAAAGAAGCTAAACCTTCTGACAACAAAATATATTTAAAGTACCCAACCTCAGAGGCAGTTTCTCAAGAAGTCTTTAGGCCGGCAGAGCTCTATGTTTGTGGAGTGTTTACCTCTTAGACCAGGATGTAAGAAAAGAACACTGACTCCAGTTAAAATCAAATTAAAGTAAGCTTATTATTTCCACTGGCTGGGCTGCCTCTCCCTCCAAAGATTGCGGGAGCAAGAGAGCAACCCCACCTTTACTACAGCCCAGGTTTGCAGCCCAGAAAGTTACACAAAAATGGGGTAACAGATAACAGAACTCTGACAAGCATCACACTAATGGGAGTTTACATTTTTTTTTTTTTTTGCTAGCCCCAACATCAAAATTTATGAGGACCATTAGAGCCTCAGAGAGGGTCATTGTCTGGCCACAGAAGGCCAATATTTATGAGGTGTGACAAAGTTTCAGAGAGGGCTGCTATCTGGTCAGAGAGCCATGCACGGGTGAGTTTAAGGCACGGGCAGTCATTCCAAGCAGGTTCAGAATTTGCAGTAATTTACAGTAAAGCCAAAATGATTTTTTCATGGTTTTGTTGCAAGATGGCTCCCAATTTTAATAAAAGATAAGGTTGGGTCTATCATTCCCCCCTTTTCTTATGTGTCCCTTTATAATCCTTGAAAGGTTAGTGGAAAAGCACTGAGGAAATTTTAATCCCTCAGTTAACAGTCTCCAAATTTTTAGAACTCACCGAAAACCAGTCTCCCTGATATTACCTGACTTAATTAATTACTTATATTGATAGTCTATTTATTTTGGGCTCCATTGGTGTAAGTGGAGAGTCGTCTCTCATTTTGCCTTCTTCTCAGCTGAGAGAGGGTGACATGAGTGTGCATGGCGTGAGAGACATGAGTTGCCTTTTTGAAGTCAGTTGAGGAATATGAGTTGCCTTTTAGAAGTCAGTTCTTTTTGAAGTCTTGTTGAGGAAGAACAGGTTGTAAAGTCATCTGGGGATGGGTTCTTCTATGAGAGAAACAAAAAACGTGAGTATTGAATAAATGTTGCAGTAGCTGGATCATGTCACTGTATGAAGTACCCTCACCAGTCTTTAATATCCCCAATTATCAGGACTGTCAACTTAATATTTAACTTTAAGTGTTACAGTTGTCCCTCCCCATAATATACAGTTTAATAATTTAATGTCATCTGATTTTGCAAAATCGTTTCAGTAGTATGACCTCTGTGTCTAATAGAGAAACATTTAATTCTGTTACTCAGGGCTGGATAATCGTACTAGCAAACACCAAGCCTACCTGTAGGTTAGGAATATCTGTAGGCCTTAAACTAAAAACTTCTGCCTCTGGCAGCTCCTCTTGATAGTCTTTGTAGCCAACAGTTTTACTTATTTTGGGAGGCTAACATAAAGTGTATACCTTAAAATATTATTATTATTATTATTATTATTATTATTATTATTATTATTATTATTTAAAATGCCCAGGAATGGCTGTATTTTGGTTTTAACTGTCTTTGCTAAGTGTTTAAGATGAAGCAGTCAAATGACTTTTGTTTCTATCTATTGTTAGCAGTCAGCTGAGCTTTTATGGGAGTCATTCCTTGGGAAACTTGAGAGCAGCTTCTCAGTTCTGCTAGTGCAATTTGAGCTAGGTGGGTTCAGGTCTTGCTTGACCATGTGGCTTCCCTCAGAAGCATCAGGGATGTCTCCCTTTCCTGATGACTCTCCTCTTTGTAGCAAATGCACTGATTGGCTTTCTGTTCTCCAGTGGTCTCATTAATCTCCCTGATCGGGAGGTTATGTGGCCCAGAGTTGCAAAGCTCATAGAGAAGTCCCCTGTTCCCTGGATTCAGACTGACTCAAAGGGCAAGAGTCAAATATTGTTTTTTTTTTTTGGCCCTTTTCATTTAACTTTAATTTTCAATCCTAATCTGAAACAACCAGCAAATAAATTTTAACAGCCATATATTAAGAGTACTGCACTTTAATGTCTATAAGTTTATAATTATTTATATTTTATTAATTGGGATCTTATTATTCTGTCTGTCTTGTAGTTGATGACTTATTTTCTTAATATAACCCATGTTGTGTTCTTAAAGCAACACTTCTGTAAAACACCAACAGGGAATCTTTAGATCACTTAAAAAGAAATTAAAAAATAAAATTTTTTAACAAGAGTAAAAATACTTAGTTCATGTAATAGCTACCCTGAATTTTTTGGTGAGTTATATTTTATATCACCTTTTTGAGATCCTAGTAATCTTGACAGAAAAAAAAAATTTGAACATAACTTTAAATGAAATAAAATCTGACCTAATGCTTTCGTAGTCATTCTCACATGTAGTAAGATGGGACAAAGAGTCTTATCTCAGGTAAGCAGGGCTCCTTATAAATCTTAAATGCTTTAGTTCTCAAGCTGATCTTTTTTTTAAATATCATTTTACAAAATTTACATAAATTGTTTGAGGTCACATGAACATTAGCTCACACCATATGATATCACATTTAAAACATGAATTAAAGTACGGCTGAAAGATTTTAACCTTTACATAGATTAGGGTCTCATTAACTTAAAAATACATTTAAATTGTTCCACAATGTAAAAAGTAACATAAAACTTTACATATATTATTGATAACAGGTAAATAAATCCCCAATATATATTTTATTTACCATACAACTTCAGAACACCTGCTTGATATAATGCTCTTTTAAAGTTTCTACCTTATAGAGTTGTATAACTGGAAAATATGAGCACATTAATAGCATCACAATTGCATTGAAGTTTCTACATTAACCAAGTTTAGCTTTTAAAGAAATGGCAGTACAGTGCTCTAAAATAACAGTTCTTATTTAAACATTTGTTTAATTTTTATGGTTGCTTGCTCTAGAAAATTTAAATCTTAATAAACTTAATGTTATGGGTAAACTTATGTTTAAGAAATTTTTGTCTCTTTTACACATGACTGATTTTTACAATCTTATACAGACTTTAGTACAAACTTATACAGACCTTAGTATATCAATCAGATATCAAACAAAAGTACTCATGAATGAGTAATCCCATATCAAATTTACTTTACTTATTTATCAAAATATTAGACAAATTTTTTGAACACTGTAAACCATTTTTTTGATTGAAAGAAAAGTCCTGGAACAAAGGCATATTAGACCTTTTGTAGACATTAATAGTTTATTAGATTTTTGAACACCTAGAAAAACTTGTAAGCTTAAATTTAAAGACATTTATATTTATCTGTTTACCCAATTTAAATTGAAACATTTAAATCACGTGAATTAAAGATCTTTGGATCCACTTTTTAAAATTGTTTTTATGAGTTCTTTTTAATATGAGTGCTCCTTATATAAGTTAATTTGTGTATCATATATATGATATATGGATATATATATATATATATATATATATATATATATATATATATATAGACATACAACACATAACAAATTGTGCACACATAATAAAAGTGAAGGCCTTGTAGCTTTTCACAGGTGAAATCTCCATTGCAATGATTTAAAAATTCCACAGTTGGTCAAAGATATTACTGATCAGAAAAACATTAACCTAGGTCTGTAGGAGCAAAATCATGAGCTCAAAAAATAAATAAAGAACCTAAGGAAAAAATTATGAGTCCTAGAAAAATGACTGGCCAGTAATTGGTAAATACCATACAATTTACCTTTTTTTTTCCCTTAGGCCTCAAATAAGTCTCCTACTAAGCTTACAGGCTTCTTTCATTTGCATTTCAAAATAAGTCCTGGCTGAGGTCTGGAAGAAGAAGGAAAAAAGGCTATTCTGAGCAGAAACCTTAGGCCTAAGGTATTTAAACCATAATTTTCATGTTAGGATGTTGAAAATTATGATACAAGTTTAAGATACAATTCACAAAATTTTATATCTTTACAAGTTGTTTTGTCAACAGATATCATACTATGATTTAGTATCCTTGTCCAAATTAATGCACTGGTACACACAGTGACATTTTCCCAGGCTACCTAATTTAAAATTGGTGAAAAAAAGACTGAAAGATTGGGAAGTTACTTGCCAACTTGGAAGTAGAGTTCTTTATTTTCCATCCTAAGTATTTAAGTTCTCTGGCATGAATTATCTGAAACCATGAACTAAACAAATACCTAAACCCGACTTTTAACTGCAAGATTGTGGAATGCTTCAAAAACCCATTCAGATACCAGATTGGTACAATGAAACATCATCATTTAGACACACATTCAGCTAAGATCATTTCCAAGAAACAATTTATAATATTAACACATTATTGCACATGTCTTAAAGGGCTAGAAAAAAGGCACAAGACAGACAGAAATGAACTCCAGACAATGGCTGACAGACAGAACCCTTTAAAACAGAGCAAATAAGAGAAAAATCTCCTTCTCCAGTGGCACCACAGATGTCCCCAAAAGGGGACCAAATGTTTTCACAGAGGAGCTACCTGAAATATAAAATAAAGTGTCTCCATGGCGACTTTACTGCATTTAGTGTCCCCTTTTTGTTTTTCTCTTTTTTTAAGAAGACAGAGGTGGCATTATCCTTGCAGTGCAGGGAACAAAGGAGGGAATTCCCTGAAGCAACAGGGCTTCGGCAGATACTGGGAGATACTCAGTTCTTCATTCCCCATCAGGCATTACCATCTGCACTGGGTGTGCTCCAGGCAGCCAGCTAGGGCCTTCTCTCATTCTGCTTAACAAATGGTGGTAAAGTTCATCACAGTTCCTTAAAACACAGTCCAAAGGGGTGTCAGGCTTACTTGCTTTGTTACCCATTTTCACGTTCAATATCCTTAAGATTTTATCACAGAAATCACAAAACAAAACGCACAAAAACAAACAAACAAAAAAAATATAGAACACAGAACAAAACACACACACACACACAAAAAAAAAAAAAAAAAAACAGAATCCCGGTGCCAAAACAGAAAAACAGATGAGCAATTCAACGTCTTGCTAAAGCTCTGGGGTAGGAGCACATGCGTGTCCCTCGGCACCTCTCTAACCTTCCAGAGGAATTCCCTACAGAACGGAACAGAGGACAGAACGATTCTCATTACTATCCTGGACAGGAGTGAATGTGAGCCTCCCCAGGCCACCTCTCTGTCATTAGAAGAGATCTCCCTTAACCAGATATAAGATGTTATCAAGGTGCCACTTACCTATGGAGGCCTCCTCCACCAGGTACTTGCTAATAGTTTCAGTGCGGTGGTTCACTGCAGTGCTCCCCAGACCGACGGCTCACTCCAAGGCCTTGGAACATCCCAAGTTGTGCACCCCCTAGAGTGGCTCCCCAGCCCGTAGCCCTGGAGGGAAGGCCAGCTTCAGAATTTTCAGCAGTCTGGTCTTGTGATCTGGTCGGGCAGGGTCATCTCACTGGGGAACTCCAAAATGTTGGAATAGGATGCAAGAAAAGACCAGTGACTCCAATTAAAATCAAATTAAGGCAGGCTTATTATTAAAACTGGCCAGGCTGCCTCTCCCTCCAAAAATGGCGGGAACAAGACAGCAACACCACCTTTCCTACAGCCCAGCTATATAGCCCAGAAAGTTACACAAAAAGGGGGTTACAGATAACAGAACTTTGAAAGCATCACACTGATGGTAGTTTACATTTTTTTTGCTGGCCCCAACATCAGAAATTATGAGGACCATTAGAGACTCAGAGAGGGTCGTTGTCTGGCCTGGGAAGGCCAATATTTATTAGGTGTCACTAATGTTTCAGAGAGCACTGTTATCTGGTCAGAGAGCCAGGCATGGATGAGTTCAAGGCACGGACAGGCATTCCAAGCAGGTTCAGAATTTGCAGTAATTTATAGTAAAGCCCAAATTATCTTTTCATGGCTTTCTGGCAAGATGGCTCCCAATTCTAATAAAAGATCAGGTTGGGTCTATCAAGCCTTTCCTTTACTTCTGGAAACTCCTCTACAACCTGCAAGGTTGTGAACTCCTGACCATTTTACATTCCAGATATGTATTCACAGATTTTCTAACTCATGTCCTCCAACTGTGTCTTACTTGGGGTGAAGGTAATATCAAGGCATTGTTCTGGATGAGAGTGGGAAGATTTTTGTGTAGCACATATTTGCATACACATTTAGGAGATCACTCCTCCTAAACACTGATTTGGAACAGAAAATTCAATCTATGGGGGAGCTTCCTAGCTGAACAACATTATACATTAATACAAGTTCATTAAATAAATAGTTTTGGATCAGTGGATGATATATATTTCAAGATGGATTTAAATTGGCATATATATTGCTAGATTTTAATGTCCATGTGACTTTTGTGTTTATAATGTTTTGTGATTTATGTGGATTTATAATCAAATTTTCACAAGATTATTCTCAGAAATATTCATCCAACTTAAATACATACTTTTTTCCTAGTACTGAAAAGTAACTTCAGTGAATGGTGGATAAAAATCCTAATATTTCTACAGTAACTGACCCAGATTAACATCAATGCAATTAGATTCCTATGGGACATGATGTGTATTTTGATGTTCATTTTTATTCAACATTGGTACATTACTATTTCTGCAGTTTATGCACATTATATATAGTATGATATATAATGTTCAATCACTTCCTTCTTGAGAACACATGTATTCTTACAGGTTTCTTGACTATTCTTTTCATGAGACTTCTTTCCAAACACATTATTGTTGATTTCCATAATCACTTTTGAAACAAAACTCACACACCTTTCAGGATAAACCACAACCATAATATTACCATTAGATGTATAACTGGTTGCAGTGAATGATTGTATATCAATATGAGATTTCTTTTATATTTTCAGATATCAATTCAATCCATTATTTAAAGTAGAGCAAGTTATATTATTTACACACAGTATGGTTTATTCTTGCATTATCTGCATATTCATAGACACAGGGTACACCTATTTGTACCCTCAATAGTAATTTATACATCTACAAAATATTGCTACAGAAATGGTGGAAGAAATACTCAAGTCACCTGATCTACATATACATTTTATCACAATAATATTCTGGACACAAAATGCAAAGGTCACACTTATGATTTTACCAAAGCCTAAATAAAAAGTGAGCATGGATTAATAAAAACATCCATGGCCTGGTTACCTAATGCTCTCAAAAGTCAATCCAATTTGTGACAACATATTAGTTTCTGACTAAGGTTATATATTCAGACTCAAACCGTTGAAAATGTCTAAACAAATTACACACTTCATACTTTTACTGACTTCCTAATGTCTCTATTTATATCTGCTTTCCTACATATTTTCCCCAATTCGTCATTGTGACTGACTCTTTACATGTGCTGACATTTACATTCACTCTCTACCCGAAACCTTATTTGTAAAGAACTTTTGGTACAAATCCTATACTCATTCTTCTTTCTAAACCTACTGACTATCTTGCTAATCCTACAGACTATCCCTTTTTTATTGGATATTCTGTATGTTATTCAATCATCTAGTGTATACGATCCTATTTCTTTGTATATCAATTTATCTCAGACATCTGTGCAGAATATAATTCAAAGCAAAGTATGCTACTCAAGGGCCCAAAGTCCTACTTGGCTTCAAGTCTTCCCTAGATTTCTGTTTCCATACTTATATTTCACCTATATATTCTTGTAAATATCTCAGGTTCCCAATACCGTTATTCATCCAGCAGAATGATTCCTAACGCAAATAGAACATGATATTAACATTAACCATACACTGTTCCCTCAATCTAACTTTACAGCAGTGCAGGGATAGAGTTGGTCTTGCAATCCAGGAATATAGGGGATCTTCCACCTGCTGAGAATCTCAAAGATCCATGCAGAAATTATCCCTGAAGAAGATATAGAATGCTATGAAGGACCTGAGAGAGCAAAAGTCATTTTCCATGGCAAACAACCTGGTCAGGATGAAGAGATGTGTCTGAATAAGCCTCTCACATTTTAATGTAGACAAAATGGACCAAACCAACCCTGTGTGGAGATCTCTCTCCCAGGACCTATTGTTGATATACCATTCTAACTTGTGAAAGTGTCACAGGAAGTAGGGGCAGCCTCCATCTCATGGGACCTTAGGAAGAAACTGTTAGGACAAAGTGTTTTCCAAGGCTGTGAGCTCATTCAGTTCATGAAGGAAGTGACCTACCTCACTTCTTTGTGATGGAACTCTCTGAACTTGGGATCCCGGAAACCAGGCACCCAGGGTCAGGCCCAGTAACAGTCACAGAGATCTCACTTTTTTGGATTTATCATGGAAAGAGTCAGTCTTTCTTGGTACTTACAGATGTGAAGATGGTCAAATGCCAGAAAAAATCTGAAGAGGTGTCTTCAGTGAGAATGCAGGTAGTGGCGGCTCAAAGCTGGCTCCTGACAACTTCACAGAGTGGGCCAAGGAGTCCAGATTTGAGAACAGACAGGCCATTTCGGGTGAACAAAGAATGGCTCACCAGGCAGAGGACACTCCGGTTAGTAACAGACCTTCTTGGGCGAAGGAGGTGCATTTGTGGGAATGAGTGTGGGTTTGTGGTTTTGTCTCATGTTCTGAGAATAGGTAGGAAAGTTGGTTTGTTTGGTTTGGAGTGGACTGTTTCTATTAAGTCATTTGACAAGGCAAGTGTTTCTATGTCTGTGTATCCCACTGTGTCCGTGGGTGTAGACATTACAAAAGAAAATGCATCAATGGATGTGTCCTGTCTAGGAGAAAGCTTCCCAACATTCACGCTGCCCAATTTATAAAAGGACAGAGGGTTGCCTTATTTGTGGGCAAGACCTGAAATCTTCCTAAGTTCCTGTTTTCTTCCTGAATTCTGGCCACTCTCCAGAATAGGCTCATGATTTTGTGACCAAGATAGGTACCACCTCCAAGCTCTGTGACTTGGCCATGTACTGGATAGCTGAAGGGAATGGCGAGAATCTCAGAAAACTCAGATATCAATGTTACCAGGAAAGTCTCAGTGGAGAAACCCTGCTTTGGGACTTTTGCTTACCTATTGTTCTATAGCACTTAATGTCAGGAAGGTCTTTGCCTAAGGCCACCCCGTTGTGAAGCCTGAATAAAACAGTTCTCTAATGTAAATGAATGGGCATCACCTGTCCCTTTTTGAGTAATTGATTTCGAAAGGGATGTGTCTGAATCAGCCTGTTGGCCCTGTGTGAGGCTGTGGCTTAGATTCTCAGCACCTGATGGATCTAAAGAAAGATGCCATGTGTGCATCCAAAACCAAAATGGCCAAAAGAGTACTCATTATGGATGAAGTCTCTCGCCTTCCTCTGTAAGTTTCCTGACCTCCATAAGGTGAGAATAGGAATCCTTTGGGTCAAATGAGTTTTTCAAAGCCCTTCAGAGTCTAGCCCATTGGTGCTTGGGTTTTCTCATGACCCCAATCCACATGAAGAATCTAAACCCCACAGTCAGTAGGCCTCAAATTGGAGAAGTGGAACAGTAATAATGGTAGGCCTATTTGATCACTCCTGGTTCAGAGGAAGGGTTTCCAGGCCACCCTGACTTTAGGCAAATGACGGGCAAGGGAGCTTATTTTGGACACTGTCTTGTCCAGCGCCCCTCATAGAAACCTCCAGCTAGAGGTTATGATGAGTGTCTATGTGGAAAAGATGAGGGCCATATGGGAGTGTTTTCGTTTAAATTTTGGTCATTTGTGTGGCGATTGGAAGAAATCACTGGGTCCACCTGGGCTTGAACTCTAGTGTGAATCCCTATAGAGACTGAATTCTGAAACTGACCTCAGAGAAGTATTGCCATGAGCTTTGTTGGGATTTTAGGAGCCCACGCATGAGAGTAGCCCTTATAAACTTAGATCAAGGCCACAGAGCACTGGGAATCTCAGCCAAGATAATCCATGATTTTCTTCTTAAAGTCTTGGCAGCCATAGCTGAGAGTCAAAACACACATGTACCTCACATTGTAGACTTCAATTGGACTGGCTTCATGTGACCTTTTGACAACTCTTTGGGAAGCCTTGCCTATGAGAGTTCTCCAGAGTTTCATTGAAATGAGCTTCCTCAACATTTAATGGTTTTTGAAAACCACAGTTCCTCCAACTTCATCCTCAAAAAAATGGCTAGATAAACACCATGAAATTTTTGGAATTCCCATGACCAGGTGGCACTGGAGAATCTTTGGATGTCCTATTGCTAATCATGAGTGTATCAGACAGTGCCTTGACTGACTAGGTTTCTTGAAAATTGTGTAGAACAGAGATGCCAGTAAGTTGGAGCCTGCAAATTAGTGGGCCTAGAGCAGTGGTGTGAAGGTGTGTGATAAAATGTGTGGTGGGGCCATGTGGATCTGCCACTGGCTTCCAAATGGCTTGTGAATGACATGGTACAGCCAGCAGAACCTTCCATGTAAAGGCATCTTTTTGTATAGGGAGATTTCAAGGCAATGTTCAGAATCAGGTTGCTATGGACAAAGGGGCAACCCATGTGGGATAGAATACTGGTTGGTGCATTCACATGCAGACCATGACCTCCACACGTGACAGAACTCCCTCCAGCACTGTGTCCCAGTTGATCTCCTTGTATTTCATGAAGAAAATACCAAAGTCCCAGTGCAGCAGCAAGAACCACCACGAAAAGTGGAGGAGGACCAAATGGCTTCACAGTTCACACGGTGAGTCACTTAGCTCCCAGTGGCCATAGTTTAACTACAAAGAGAGTATTCGCACTGCTGCCTCATGTTCATTGGAAAATTAGAAACAATGTCCTCCAGGTCACATAGATGCAGACCCAGCTTTGATGGTCTCACTAGAAAGTAAGCTAAAGCTACTGACAACAACATATATTTCAAATGCCCAACCTCAGAGGCAGTTTATCAAGAAGTCTTTAGGCCAGCAGAACTCCATGTTTGTGGAGTGTTTACCATGTGCCTTACTTTTGGAAACTGCTCTACCACTTCCAAGTTTGTGAAATCCTGAGTATATTCCATTCCACATATGCATTCACAGATTTTCAAACTCTTCTCCTCTAATTGTGTCTTACTTGGGGCGAAGTTAATGTCAAGGCATTGTTGTGGATGAGAGTGGGAAAATTTTTGTGTAGCACATATATGCATACACATTGGATTCATTTTCCAATTTTCCATTCGAAATACTTAATCCCTGACACTAACTCATAAACTACTAGACTCTGACTCCTAATCCTAATATGATGGAGAAAACTAACCCAAACAGAATAGAAATACAAGCAGTTCAAAGGAGGCATGGTGTATATTTGGACTTGCCATTTGCATTATGAAGGGTAGGTGTTATAAATCTAGTTAATTTTTAATTGAAATAGTTCTCCTTGTGTTATTAAAGTTAATAAATATATAAATTCCTGTCTCCCTTTCCCTGTAGCCTATTCAGAACATGTATTTTTAAATGCACATATAGAATCCTACCTGGTATCACATGTACATTCTTGTGAGGTGGCTGACTTGGCAGATACAAATTATGAGAAGAGATCACTCCTCCTAAACCCTGTTGGATCTTAAAATTCAACCTATGGGTGAGCTTCCTAGTTGAACAACATTAAACATAAATCCATGTTCAGTAAAAGAAATATTTTTGCATCTGTGGATGATATATATTTCATGATAAATTTCGATTGGCATATATATTGGTAATTTAATGTCTCTGCATGTGTGTTTTTTGTATATATATACTCTCCAGATTTTTCAAAATATGAAATATATGTGTCTTATATACACTCCCTAAATTCATTCATGTTCATGTGTATGGATTTATAATCACGTATTCACAAGATTATTCTCAGAAATATTCATCTACCTGAAATACATATTTGTTACCAGTACTGAAAACTAACTTTAGTTAACGTTGCATACAAATACTAAATTTGTACAGTAACTGACCCAGTTTAACATCAATGCAAGTAGATTACTATGGGACATGATGTGTATTTTGACATTCATTTTTATTCAACACTGCTACATTACTATTTCTTCAATTTATGCACATCATAAGATATATATTTCATCCACAAGTTAGCAAACTTATAGGCATTTGTTTCACTTTCAATAACTTCCTGCTTCAGAACACATGGATTCCTCCAGGTTTCTTGTCTGGTCTTTTCATGAGACTTCTTTCCAAACACATTATTTTCAACTTCCATAATCAATTTTGAAGGAAAACTCACACACTCTTCATGATAAATCATAATCCTAATATAACGTTTAGATGTTTTACTGGTTGGAATGAATGTATGTATATCAATATAAGATTTCCTTTATATTTTCAGATATCAATTGAATCCATTATTAAATTTGGAATCCATTATATTATTTATTCACAGTATTGTCTATTCATGCATTATCTCTATATTCATATCACAGGGTACACCTATTTGTACCCCCAATAATAATTTGTACATTTCGACACAGAAGCAATGGTCACACATATTATTTTACCAATGTAAATGTCAGGCGAGCATCGGAGGAAGAGACTACCAGGGACTGTCTAATGCAACAGCCAAAAGTTTATGGGGGTCCAACATGCTGGGGCTCAGAGCTCCCTTGAATAGAGCAGAGAGCCCTGAGAACAGCTTAAGCAGAGCTTATATACTTTCCTTGGAGAGGGCAGGGAGGGAAGATTATTGATGGGTCAGCGCGAGTGGGCAGTTTGCGTGCAAATGGGTGAGGGAGTACATTCTGCAGTTTTGCAGTTGGTACAGAACATTCAGGGAACAAGATTAGCGAACAGTTCTCAAGATATCAACAGTGTTTTGTTAAGCATACCGTAAAACTGGAAGTGACAATTACCTATTTTATTTACCTTTCATTCCCCACTTTCTTTTGGTTACATTAAATCATAATAGTGATCATTGAGGATGTCACATTTTATGTTTGCTAGTGTGGTATATTGATTTCTGATTACCATAAGTTTAACTTGTCCAATTTGAGCTTGGAGAAAGGAAACTACACGGTTGAGCAAACAGGGTCCTACAGTTAGCAATAATGTGAGGATTATTAATGGACCGGCCAGGGCTGATAAAAGCATAGTTACCCAGGGGGACTCTGTGAACCAAGACTCAAACCACCCTTTTTGGGCCTCTCTCTCTTGTTGATGCTCTTCAATGCGTCTTCTTAATTTAATCATAGATTCTTTTACAACTCCAGTATGGTAGGCATAATAACAACATTCTTCCCTCAATGCAGGACAAAGGCCCCTTCTCTCATGAAGAGGAGGTCGAACCCTCGCCTGTTCTGTAAAACAACTTCAGAGAGAGAGGTTAAAGATTCTTGTAAAGCTGTGATGGTGGTTTTTTAATATCTTTAAGTTTTGGTCTATTGCTGCTTCTAATTGGGTCATTTGTTGTGTCCCATGGATTAGGGCAGTGGTTCCTGTGCCCTTCTCTGCAGCAACTACTATTCTTCATAGGATGGCTAAAGTGAAGAATACAGGTTGCCAGCGGAACCGGGTTGTATGCCCCCCTATTTGAAATTTAAATGATCCTGCCTCATGATAGAGCACTCGGGGAAACATCTGCACCATTACATAATTAATCACATCTGTTGATAATTTTATGAATAAACAATGTTTAAGTATATAGAATTATACTGTTGTAGGTATGGACAAGGCAAGGCACCTAAGATAGCACCAAAGATAGGGAAAGAGTCCTATTTGGTTGCAACCGGATATAGAGGGCATTGCTTCTGTTGTAATCAATTAATCCCCTGAATCCCAAGTTTAGGTAGTTTCAGAATTTTGTACCCAACATGTAAGGGAAAAGACTCAGAAATTCACAGTCTGCAGAAGTTCACAAAAAGCAGTTTTTGGTTCTGTTTTTATTTTCCTCTTCTCTGGGAAAGATAACTTATTAAGGACACCTGGGAGGGGGAGAGCTTTTTTCTTCTCTTTTATTTTCTCCCTGCCAGCTGTTACCATGGAGCCCAGTTGGTAACTTCTTTATCTTGGAAATGTAGCCATCTCTGGAAGCCTCAGCTCAAGGCCAGAGGCCTTGTTCACATATTTTGTGAAAAACTAGTAAGGGGGTGTCTAGCTTAGAAGGGCTGATTTTTCCAGCCAGTGGCCAAGTATAACAGAGCAACACGAAAAGAGGAAGTTTATCTACACTGAACTCTTTTATAAAGACTCTGTTGCTGAAAGTCCTAAAGTCAGCCACGATGAAGACTTCTGGAGAAGGCCATTTAAGATTTTTCTGTGGGCCTGGTACAGAGGGGAAGACGGGGAAGGCGGGGGGTGAGAGCAGTTCTGTGGTTCTGAGAATGAGGAAAAAGAGATATAAAAGAATAATGGGAAAAGGGTTTGGGATTTTCCTGGCAACAAAACTTGAGCAGTAGAACAGGTAGAGCAGATGGGAAGACGGGAATGAGTATCTAAAAAGCCTGTGAGGGACTTTAAATTCTTAGTAACCTGTTTTTAGTGATGACAAAGCAACTTTAAAGGCCATTTTCATTACATCTTGGATAGGCGTCTGAGGGCACTCCTCAGCTGGTTTGAGCTTTGGGTTAGCTGGTAAGAGGACCTGGTGGGACCCGGTGTGGGCACTGACAGGAGAAGAGAGGAGTGAGTGGGTGGAAGGGTACCTCAGTACCTGCTGCCTCAGCATGGGGGCAATGGTCTGAGAACCAGAGGAGGTTTGGGGTTTTGATCTAGTAATTGGAGGGGAGAAATCAGGTTGTTGATGTGAGAGTGACAGCAGAGAATCTGGAGCAGAAGGATCTATTGGAGAAACATATTTCGTGATGTGAGCAAAGGAGGGAAAAGGCCTACACATAGGGGAATTTTCTTCAATCCTTTTGATCACTTGCCGAAGTTGAAATAGTCACACAGAATTTGAGGATCTAGAGACCCCTCTGGGGGCCATCGGTTTTGGTTGTCTAATTGGTAATATGGCCAATGCTGTGAACTGAATTTGATGAGGAGTTTGGGTTCCACCAGGCAGCCCCTGTATGCTCACATCCCCATGACTTACGGAAGAAGACGGCTTTTCCCCCACACAGCCGTGGTTGTTTGTGGCTTTGATAGTCCACCGGGCAAACATAGTAATCTAGGCTAGCCAACCTGCATCAGGCTTGCGTGTTCCTACATCCATAATGTTTGTTTCCATTATCTATGGTACGGGAGAAATTTAATGGAATTTTAGTGGGATCCTCTTCATCAGAGATATCCCAATTGGAAAGACGTATACACAGCTGACAAATATCTGGGTGGAGAGTTGGCCACCAGGTCCCTAAGGGGGCTGTATGTGAGACAGACCATACTTCTTGTCTAATTGGATTTGTGATCAGCCATCGCTGCTGAATGGGCTGATGATGGTTAGGACTAGTGGTGGCCAAGGGGAGAGTCTATAGCCTTATCCACATGGCAAATATGCAATTTGAAAGGGTTACCAGTCTTTTCCACTTTCAAGCCAGTGTCTGGACAGGGCACAGGCTTGAGATGAGAATTAGGATCCAGGAAGTGATTCCGTCTACCTTTACCACTGTAGGTTTTATAATTAGCACCTGGTATGGTCCTGTCCAGCGGGGTTCCAGGGATGACACCTGATGTCATCTTATGTAGATGAAGTCTCTTTTTTGATATCGATGTGGAGTCTCCTCTTCACCAGGTTGGTAGGCAGTGGCCAGCTGTTTTGACAGGTATCCCTGAGTTCTTTCAATAGCTTTAAGTTTGTCAAGCAAGGGGGTGTGGAAGGGATCGGTAGGTCTTAGAGTTGTGGTTAGGTCCTTACTGGAGGAGGGGCCCCATAGAGAATTTTATAGGAGGTGAGGTTACACAAAGAAACAGAGGGAGTATTTCTTGCATGAAACAGTGCATAAGGCAGGAGCATAGTCCAATCTTTGATGCCCTCTCTAAGCTTAATTTCGTTAAGGTCTCTTTAATGGTTCTATTAATTTTTTTAACCTGTCCTGAGCTCTGCGGTCTATAAGCACAATGTAACTTCCAATTTATCCCCAGGATCCTGGCTAACCCCTTACTTACCTGGGCCATGAACGCCGGTCCATTATCAGACCCTATTACCTTAGGTAGGCCGTATCATAGAAAAATATCTTTCAGGATTTTCTACCACCATTTGTGCCTTTTTTTTTTTGTGGGGAAGGCTTCAATCCATCCTGAAAATATATCTACAAACACTAGGAGATATTAAGTCCATACCTTGCTGGCTAAATTTCAGTAAAGTCCACTTCCCAGAATTTCCTGGTCTGGTTGCTCATAGGCGCTTTCCTACAGGAAGTTTGGAAGGGTAATTGTTCTATTGACAGAACGGACAGGGTTTTGTTACCCGTTCAGTTATGTCCTTTCGCTGTGAGTCGGTTAGTGGAAAACTCTGTTCTTGATCCTTCAGGAATGCCTGCAGTTTCTTTGGACCAAGGTGTGTGAATTGATGTACATTTTTAACGTAGTGTAGGGCTTTCTGAAATTGCAGGCTTGGATCAGTGAAGTTGAGGAGTTCAGTGCCAGTGTCGTAAGATGTTATCAAAAGCTTGCTGGTGCTCAGGTGTCCATTGGAATTGGGCATCTCCCTTTAACAGCGCGTATAAAGGAGAAGTTAAGGACACAAACACAGGAATCCATAACCTGCAAAACCCAGTAGTCCCAAGAAACTCTTTGTGTTGTCTGCTGCTGGGGGGGGGGGTATCTGCACAACCGTTTGTTTTCTGGGCTCAGTGAGCCAACGTTTACCACCTCTAAGGGAATAGCCCAGGAAGACTACTTCTTGCTGGCAAATTTGGGGTTTTTTGGAAGAAGCTCTATACCCGAGTTGAGCAAGCTTACATAATAGTGCTTGGTTCCCAGACTCACAGTTTTCCTTAGTGTTGGCTGCAGTAGCAGGTCATCCACGTATTGAAGCTGGGTGACTTCGGGGTGCATAGTTCTGAAGTTGTTGACATCTCTGTGGAGGGCTTCATCAAAGAGAGTGGGGGAGTTTTTGAACCCCTGTGGGAGTCTAGTCCATGTTAGTTTACCATACGTTCCGGTTTCTGGGTCTACCCACTCAAAAGCAAACAGAAACTGACTGTCTTTATGCAGAGGCATGCAAAAGATAGCATCTTTATGTCCATACCATTTCTACTCAGGGTTCAGAGTGATAAGCAGATTGTACAAATTATTTACCGTGGGGTGAATGTCCTGCACTCTGTTGTTGATCTCTCTTAGGTCTTGAACGGGGATAGTCCCCAGTTCCTGGATTTTTTACTGGTAGCAGGGGAGTGTTCCAGGCCGATTGACAGGGCCTTAGGACCCTAAAGCCAGATATTTCTGAATATGGGGCCTTAACCCATCTTTAGCATTTTTGCTCAGAGGATATTGTTTGACATTGATTGGGGAGGCTGAGGTTTTTAACTCCACTGTTCTTGGAGGTTGTTTCATGGCTAGTCCTAACCCAACAATTTTTGCCCAGGCATCTGGGTAATCTGTTATCCATTTCTGGGGTAGCTTGCCTGTTTGATCATTCTTGGGGTGTGTGAAAAGTGGATGTTCATCTTTGACTGACATTTATAAAGCCATGACTATAGGAGTTTTTAATGAAGGATTTAGAAATTTCATTTTGGGGCCTTCGGGGTTAAAAGTTGTTTTGGCCCGGAGCTTACTGAGCAGATCTCTGCCCATCAATGGGGCCAGGCATTCTGGGATTACTAGGAAGGAATGTTGGATTTTTCCTTTCCCCATGTCCATGGTCCTCTTAGTTGTCTAAGTCTGATATTTACTGCTGTTAGCCCTTTGAACTAGAGACCTTTTATTTGATAGAGGGCCCAGTGGGGCCTTAAGGGCTGAGTATACTGCTGCTGTATCCACTTCAAAGTTTATGGGGTCCCCTTCACTTCAAAAGTTACCCTGAGCTCGGGGAAGGGATCTGAGCCCCGACATTCTCAGTCAACCTCCAGAGTCAGAAAGGCTGTCTGGCGTGGCTGTCTCTTTCTAGGGCACTTTTTGGCTCAGTGTCCTTTTTCTTTACAGTAGGCACATTGATCTGAGGCCAAGGGTGGCCTCTGGTGGGGACCCAGGTATCGTTTCTTGTCTCCCTGTTTCTTTATTTCTGGCCTATTTATTGTTGTGACCAGGACCTTAGTTAATACCTTCATCTGTCTTTTTCATCTGTCATCCTCCCTTTGCTCCCTTTCGTTCTCTCTGTTTCTCTCTTATAGGATACTTTCTCGGCTACCCTGAGTAAATCTCTCAAAGTCATATCTTGTAATCCATCTAAGTATTGTAACTTTCTTTTAATATCCAGATCAGCTTGCCCAATGAAGGCCATCATGACATATGTCTTTTGATCCTCTGCCTGAAGATCGAAAGGAGTATATCTCCTATACACCTCCATAATTCTCTCTAGAAACATAGAGGGATATTCATCAGGCCCTTGAATAATCTCTCTTACCTTGGCCAAATTATTTGGTTGGCTAGCGGCCGGTTGGAAACCCACTATTAGGGCCCGGCAATAAGTGGACAGATGCTCCCTACCTTCAAAGGTGTCGGGGTCCCAGTTGGGTCAGTTCAAGGGTAAGCCGGCTTTGATTATGTTGGGAAGTTGTGTTGGTCACCCATCTGGTCCGAGGATATTTTTTTCCAGCCTCCAGAAAGTTTCTCTCTCGTTCCTCTGTCATGAAAAGAATCCCTAGGATTTGTTGGCAGTCATCCCAAGTAGGCAGGTGTGAAAACGCCAGGGAGTTCTTTGAGTTCTTTTAGCCGGGCCAGCTTTCTCCAGGGAAGGAGGGGCTGTGTGTGTGACAAGGGGGAGTCATCTGGTGGGCGCTGGGCCGGCCTAGCTTTCTCCAATGGCGGAGAGGCTGAGTCAGCAGCAAAGGAATCACTTAGAGGTTGTTGGGGGTTGGTGGACGACGGCAGCGGATAAGAAGGGTAGGAGAGTCCAGTAGAGTCTTGAGACTCAGGGAGAACAGAGGTTGGAGGAGAAAGAGCAGAGGGTTTGTGAGATAGAATCATGGTGGAAGGAGTAGGAGTGGGCGCAGAGACAAAGAAAGGCTTCACCCATGCAGGAGGAGATTTGCAGAGGTCCTGCAAAGTTAAGATATATGGCTGTTGATCTGGATGTCTATGTGGCCCCGGTTGAAAGACAAAATCTCTGACGTTTCAAATTAGTGGGAAGTAGATGTTTCTAGGGGCTATCCAACTCCAAAGGTGGGTCATTCTGAGGCACAGAGGGACTGCCAGGTCCAGCAATTTACTGAAAAAGAAATATTCTGGGCCTTGCACAGACTTTGGTCCAGTGATCAAGGGTCAGGAAGAGAGGTGTTGAAGTGCTCTGTCCCAAAATGAGAGATACACAAACAGTGAAAGAAATCACACACTACACTGACAAGACAAGACAATAAAGACAGGCAATGGACGTCCAATACTGAGGCTAGGACTGAGTAGCCGGCAAAACCTGATGGGCTGGCAATACTGAATCCGAAGCAAAATATCACTGAGTCAAGGAGACTATTGTTCCTCGATTTCCTGAGTCCTCTGGGGCATCCCCCAGGGACGTGGCCTGTGGCTCTGTGACACGTATGTCAGCCTCTGTCAGAGAGAGCTCACGCTCATCACCAATAGCCATTTTGCCAAGCCCTAACCTGAAACCTAAAACCAAAAAGAGTTCCCTTACTTACCCTGAAAAGAGCCCCTTGGGGATCTTTCATCCGCCGCTGCCGGATCTTGCTCGTGCCTCCAGATGTAAAGGTCGGGCAAGCATCAGAGGAAGAGACCACCAGAGGAATGTCTCAAGCAACAGTAAATGGTTTATTATGGGTCCAGCATTCTGGGGCTCAGAGCTCACTTGAATAGAGCAGAGAGCAATGAGAACAGCTTAAGCAGAGCTTATATGCTTTCCTTGGAGAGGGCAGGGAGGGAAGTTTATTGATGGGTCAGGGCAAGTGGGTGGTTTGCGTGCAAACGGGTGAGGGTATACATTTGCAGTTTGGCAGTTGGGGACAGCACATTCTGGAAACAAGATTAGCAAACAGTCCTCAAGACTTCAACAGTGTTTTGTTAAGCATACAGAAAAACAGTAAGTAACAAGTACCTATTTTATTAACCTTTCACCAAAGCCTAAATGGAAAGTGAGCATGGATTACTAAACACATCCATATCCAGGTTGCCTAACGCTCTCAAATCAATCCTATTGGTGACTACATATTTGTTTCTTCTTAAGATAATATATTCAACCTCAACCCTGTTGAAAATGACTAATCCTATCACTCACTTTATATTTTCCTGATTTCCTAATGTCTCTATTGATATCTGCTTTCCTACATATTTTCCCCAGTTCATCATTGTGACTGACTCTTCACATGTGCTGACATTTACATTCACTCTTTATCCGAAACCCTATTGCTAAAGAACTTTTGGTCCAAATCCTATACTCACTCTTTTTTCTAACATACCGACTATCTTCCTAATCCTAAAGACTATCCCTTTTTGACTGGATGATCTCTTCGACAAGCAATCATCCAAGGTACAAGGTCCTATGCCATTGTATATTGATTTATCTGAGACATCTGTGCAGAACATAATTCAAAGCTAAGTATCCCAATCAACAGCCCAATGCCCTTCCTGGATTCAAATCTTATCTAGATTTCTGTTTTCAAACTTATATTTCACCAATATATTCTTGTAAATATCGCAAGTTCCCAATACCATTATTCATTAAGCAGAATGATTCCTAACTCAAATGAAACATGTTATTAAGCCTAACCATACATTGTTCCCTCAAACTAACTTTACAGAGGAGCCGAGACAGAGTTTATCTTACAATACAGTAATGTAGGGGATCTTCCACCTGCTGAGAACATCAAAGGACCATGCAGAAATTATACCCTGAAGAAGTTGCAGGCAGCTATGAAGGACCTAAGAGGGGAAAAGTCATATTCCATGGCAAACAACAGGGTCAGTATGAAGGGATGTGTCTGAATCAGCCTCTCCTTTCGTAATGTAGAGAACTGATGAAACCATGCCTGTGTGGAGAGCTGTTTACAGGTGCCTATGGTTGATATACCATTCTAACTTGTGAAAGTGTCAAAGGATGTAGGGGCAGCCTCAATTTCATGGGACCTTTCGAAGCAACTGTTAGGACAAAGTGGTGGCCAAGGTAGTGACCTCATTCAGTTCCTAAAGAAAGTGACCTCACCTCTCTTCCTTGGTGATCAAAAAATCTGAAATTGTGATGCAGGAAGCCAGGCACCCAGAGCCAGTCCCAGTCCCAGTCCCAGTGGTCTCACTTGTTTGGATTTACCAAGGACAGAGTCAGTCTTCCTTGGTACCGACTGATATGAGGATTGTCAAATGGCAGAAGAGCTCTGAAGAGGGGCCTTTCCTGAGAAAGCAGGTATTGGTTCACCACTGGCTCCTGACAACTTCACAGTGTTGGCCAAGGAGACCAGATCTGAGAAAGGACAGGCCATTTCAGGGGAACATAGTATGGCCCACCATTTAGAGGACACTCCAGATAGTCACAGACCTACTTGGGTTAAGGAGGTGCCTTTGTGGGTGTTCAGTGAGTTTGTGCTTTTCTCTCATGTTCTGAGAATAGATAGAAAAGGCAGTTTTTTTGGGTTGGAGTGGACTGTTTCTAGTAAGTCGTTTGACAAGGCTAGTGTTTCTAAGTCTTGAGTATCCCACTGTGTCCGTGGTTGTAGACATTAGAAAAGAGAAGGCATCAAAGGATGTGTCCTGTCTAGTAGAAAACTTCCCAGCATTCATCCTGCCTAATTGAAGAATGGACTTTGGTTTGCCTTATGGATGGGCAACACCTACTAAATTCCTAAGTTCCTGTTTTCTTCCTGAATTCTGGCCACTCTCCAGAATAGTCTCATGGTTTTGTTTCCAAGATATGTACCACCTCCAAGCTCTGAGACATGTCCATATACTTGATAGCTGTAGAGAATGGGAACATCTTAGAAAACTCAGATATCAGTGTGACCCGGAAATTCTCAGTGGAGAAACCCTGCTTTGGTTCATTTGCTTACCTATGGTTCTGTTGTCCTGAATGTCAGGAAGGTCTTTGCCTCAGGCCACCCCTTTGTGAAACCTGAAGAAAACAGTTTTCAAATGGAAATGAATGGGCATCACCTGTGGATCTTTGCTTAATTGCTTGTAAAAGGATGTGTCTAAATCAGCCTCTTGGCCCTGTATGAGGTTGTGGCTTAGATTCTCAGCACATGATGGATCTAAAGATAGATTGCATGTGTGCAATCAAAACAAAAATGGCCAAAATCTGTCATTGTTGATGAGTCTCTTGCCTTCCTCTGTTAGGATTCTGACCTCTATCAAGTGAGAATAGGGATCCTTTAGGTCAAATGAGTTCTTTGAAGAACTGCAGAGGTGCTTGTGTTTTCTTGTGACTCCAAATTACTTAAAGAATCTATCCCTGAGAGTCAGTAGGCCTCAAATTGGAGAAGCAGGCCTATTGGATCACTCCAGGTTCACAGGAAGGGTGACCATGCCACCCTGACTTTAGGCAAATGAGGGGCAAGGAAGATTATTTCGGACACTCTCTTGGGATGCGTCCCACATGAAAAACTCCAGCCAGAGGTAATGATGAGTGTCTCTCTGGAAGAAGGTGAGGACCATGTGGAAGTGTTTTGGTTTTAATTGTAGTCATTCGTGTGGCAGTTGGAAGAGATGACTGGATCCACCTGGGCTTGAACTCTGGTGTCATTCCCCTTAAACACTCAGTTCTGGATCAATCATCAAAGAAGTATTGCCATGAATTGTGTTAAGAATTTAGGAGGCCATGCATGAGAGTCTCCGTTGGAAACTGAGATCTAGTCCTAGGGTGGCTTTCCACAGAGCACTGGGAATCTCAGCCAGGATATCAAATTATTTTTTTCTGAAAGACTTGGAAGCCATATTTGCTAGTCAAAACACACATGGACCTCAATTGTAGACCTCGATGGGCCTGGATTCATGTGACTTTTAGGCCACTCTTTGGGAAGCCTTGCCTGTGAGAGTTCTTCAAATTTTTCATTGAAATGAGCTTCCTCACCATTGAATGATTCCTGAATGATTTGAAAGCCATAGTGCTTCCAACTTCATAATTGAAAATTGGCTAGATAAATACCATGAAATTTTTGAAATTCCAATGACCAGGTGGCAATGAAGAACATTTGGATGTCCTGTTGCTGATCACGAGTGTACCAGACAGTGCCTTGATTGACTGGTTTTGATGAAAATGGTGTAGAACAGAGATCTCAATAATTTGGATCCTGCTGAGTAGTGGGCCTAGAGCAGTGGTGAGCAAATGTGTGATAAAACATCTGAGGTGGGGCCATGTGGATCTGCCATTGGCTTCCAAATGGCTTGTGACTGACATGGTGCAGCCAGCAGACCCTTATATGTAAAGGCAACTTGTTATATGGAGAGGTTTCAGTGCAATGTTCAGAATCAGGTTGCTATGGTCAAGGGGGCATCCTATGTGGTATACAAGCCCTGTTGGTGCATTCTCCTGCAGACCCTGATCCACCACACGTGACAGAACTCGCGGCAACACTGTGTCCCAGTTGAACTCCTTGTATTTCGTGAAGCAAATACCAAACTCCGAGTGCAGCAGGAAGAAACATTAGGAAAAGTGGAGTATGATAAAATGGCTTCGCAGTCCATATGGGGAGACACTTAGCCCCCAGTGGCCACAGTTTACATACAAGAGAGAATTCAGCACTGCTGCTTCATGTTTATTGGAAAATTATAAACCATGTCCTCCAGATCACAGAGATGAAGACGCAGCTTTGATGGTCTCACTGGAAAGGAAGCTAAAGATCCTCACAAAAACATATATTTCAAGTGCCCAACCTAGAGACAGTTTCTCCAGACGTCTTTAGGCAGGCAAATCTCCATGTTTGTAGAGTTTTTACACTGTCCCTTACTTTTGGAAACTCCTCTACAATCTCCAAGGTTGTGAACCCTAAGCATTTTCAATTTCAGATATGTATTCAAAGATTTTCTAACTCTTCTCCTCTAATTGTGTCTTACTTGGGGTGAAGGTAATGTCAAGGCATTGTTCTGAATGAGAGTGGGAAAATTTTTTTGTAGTACACATTTGCATACACATTGATCCATTTTCCAATTTTCCATTCGAAATACTGAATCCCTGACACTAACTCATACCCTACTAGACTCTGACTACTAATCCTAATATGATGGAGAAAAATAAACAAAAAAAAATGAAAATACAAGCAGTTCAGAGGAGGCATGGTGTATAGTTGGACTTCCCTCTTGCATAATAAAGGGTCGGTTTTATAAATCTACTCAATTTTTAATTAAAATAGTCCTCCATGTGTTTTTTTTTTAAAGAGAGAGTTAGAGAGGAGAGAGAGAATTCTATAATATTTATTTTTTTAGTTATCGGAGGACACAACATCTTTGTTTGCACGTGGTGCTGAGAATCGAACCCATGCCGCACGCATGCAAGGCGAGTGCGCTACGACTTGAGCCACATCCCCAGCTCTCTCCATGCGTTTTTAAAGTTAACAAATATGTGAATTCCTGTCTCCCTTTCTCTGTAGCCTACTCAGCACATGTACTTTTTATATGCACATATAGATTCCTACTTGGTATCACACGTATATTTTTATGAGTTGGCTGACTTGGCAGAAACAAATTGTAAGAAGAGATCAGTCCTCCTAAACGCTGTTGGAACTGAAAATCCAAACTATGGGTGAGCTTCCTATTAGAACAATATTATACATAAACCCATGTTTAGTAAAATAAATATTTTTGCATCTGAGGGTGATATATATTACATGATGAATTACGATTGGCATATATATATTGATACTTTTTAATGAATTTTTGTGTTTTTTTGTCTATATATATATATATATATATATATATACATACACTCTACAGATTTTATAAAATATGAAATATATTTGTCTTATATACACTCCGTAAATTCATTCATGTTCATGTATGTGGATTTATAATCAACTTTTCACAAGATTATTCTCAGAAATAATCATCTACCTGAAATACATAATTGTTTCCCAGTGCTGAAAACTAACTTCAATCAATGGTGCTTACAAATCCTAATATTTCTACAGTAACTGACCCAGTTTAACATCAATGCAAGTATATTCCTATGGGACATGATGTCTATTTTGACATTCATTTTAATTCAACACTGGTACATTACTATTTCTTCAGTTTTTGCACATCATAGGTTATATATTTCATTCACAAGTTCAGAAATTTATAGGAATTTGTTTCACTTTTAATCACTTCCTGCTTCAGAACACATGTATTCCTCCATGTTACTTGACTGGTCTTTTCATGAGACTTCTTTCCAAACACATTATTTTCGATTTCCATAATCAATTTTGAAGCTAAACCCACACACTCTTCAAGATAAACCATAACATTAATATTACCATTAGATGTATAAGTGATTGGAATGAATGTGTGAATATCAATATAAGATTTCCTGTACATTTTCACATTTCAATTCAATCCATTATTAAAGTTGGAACCAGGTATGCTATTTATTCACAGTATGGTCTATTAATGCATTATCTCTATATTCATAGACACAGTGTACACCTCTTTGTTCCCCCAATACTAATTTATACCTCTTCAAAACATTGCTCCCAAAAATGGTAGAAGAAATAAACATGTCACCTTATCTATCTATCTATATATATATATATATATATATATATATATATATATATATATATATATATATATATATATATATATATATTCTTTTTTTATCACAGTAATATTCTGGACACAAAAAACCAAGGTCATACTCATGATTGTATCAAAGCCTAAATGGAAAGTGAGCATGGATTACTAAAAACAACCATATCCAGGTTGCCTAATGCTCTCAAATGTAAATCCTATTGGTGACTACATATTTGTTTCTTTCTAAGATTATATATTCAACTTCAAGCCTGTTGAAAATGTCTAATCCTATCACTCAGTTTATACTTTGCCTGATTTCCTTATATCTCTATTGATATCTGCTTTCCTACATATATTCCCCAGTTCATCATTGTGTCTGACACTTCACATATGCTGATATTTACATTCAATGTCTACCCGAGACCCTATTGCTAAAGAAATTTTGGTCTAAATCCTATACTCACTCTTATTTCTAAACCTACTGACTATCTTCCTAATCCTACTGACTATTGCTTTTTGACTCGATGTTCTCTTCGACAATTAATCATCCAAGGTATAAGGTCCTAAACCATTGTATTTCAATTTGTCGGAGACATATATGCAGAACATAATTCAAACCTAAGAATCCCACTCAAGGACCCAATGCCCTTCTGACTTCGAATCTTACCTAGATTTCTGTTTTCATACTTACATTTCACCTATATATTCTTGTAAATATCACAGGTTCCCAATACCATTATTCATGGGGCAGAGAGATTCCTAACCCAAATCAAACATGTTATTAACCCTAAACATACACTGTTCCCTCAATCTAACTTTACAAAAGAGGAGGGACAGAGTTGGTCTTACAATACAGGAATGTAGGGGATCTTCCATCTTCTGAGAACATCAAAGGTCCATGCAGAAATGATCCCTGGAGAAGATATAAGCAGCTATGAAGGACCTGAGAGAGGAAAAGTCATCTTTTACGGTAAACAACCTGGTCAAGATGAATGGATGTGTCTGAATCAACCTCTATCTTCTAAATGTAGAGAAGATGGACCAAATCAGGCCTGTGTGGAGAGCTCTTCCCAGGTGCCTATGGTTGATATACCATTCTAACTTGTGAAAGTGTGACAGAAAGAAGGGACAGACTCCATCTCATGGGACCCTTAGAAGTTACTGTTAGGACAAAGAGGTTGCCAAGGCAGTGACCTCATTCTGTTCCTGAAGGAAGTGACCTCACTGCACTTCCTTGGTGATGGAACTCTCTGAACTTGGGATCCAGGAAGAGAGGCACCCAGAGCCAGTCACAGTCCCAGTCCCTGTGGTCTCACTTGTTTCAATTTACTAAGCACAGAGTCAGTCTTTCTTAGTACCAACAGATGTGAGAATGGCCAAATGCCAGGAAAGCTCTGAAAAAAGACCTTTCTGAGAAAGCAGGTATTGGTTCACCGCTGGCTCCTGACAACTGCACAGAGTTGGCCAAGGAGACCAGATTTGAGATACAACAGGCCATTTTGGGGGAATATAGTATGGCCCACCATTCAGAGGACACTCCACAAAGGAGGTGCCTTTGTGGGTGTAGGTGTGTGTATGGTTTTTTCTCAAGTTCTGAGAAGATGTAAGAAAGGCTGTTTGTTTGAATTGGCGTGGACTGTTTCTTGTAAGTCCTTTGACAAGGCCAGTGCTTCTATGTCTGTGTATCCCACTCTGTCCGTGGTTGTAGACATTAGAAAAGAAAATGCATCAATGGATGTGTCCTGTCTAGGAGAAAGCTTCGCAACATTCATCCTGCCTGATTTATTAATGGACTGCAGCTTTCCTTATTGAAGGGAAACACCTGCTATCTTTCAAAGTTTCTGTTTACATCCTGAATTCTGGACACTCTCCAGAATTGCCTCATTGTTTTGTGTCCAAGATATGTACTACCTCCAAGCTATGTGATATGGCTATGTACTGGATAGCTGAAGGGAAAGGCGAGCATCTCAGAAAACTCAGATATCAGTGTGAACAGGAAAGTCTCAGTGGAGAAACCCTGCTTTGTGCGTTTTGTTTACCTATTGTTCTGTTGCCCTGAATTTCAGGAAGGTTTTTGCCTCAGACCACTCCTTTGTGAATATCAATTCAATCCATTATTTAAAGTGGAACCAGCTATACTATTTATTCACAGTATGGTCTATTCATGCATTATCTGTATATTCATAGACACAGGGTACAGCTTTTTGTACAACCAATACTTATGTATATGTCTTCAAAATATTACTCGCAGAAATGGTGAAAGAAATACTCATGTCACCTAATCTACATATACATTTTATCACAGTAATATTCTGGACACAAAATGCAAAGTTCACACTTATTATTGTACTAAAGCCTAAATGGAAAGTGAACATGGATTACTTCCATGTTCAGGTTGCCTAATGCTCTCAAATATCAATCCTATTGGTGACTACATATTTGTTTCTTCCTAAGATTATATATTCAAAATCAACCCTGTTGCAAATATCTAATCATATCACTCACTTTATACTTTGCCTGATTTTGTAATATCTCTTTTTTTATTGTTACGATGAGCCAATTTAGTACTTTTTTAATTTTTTTTCATCTTTCATACATTTGATTCAAGTGAGTTATGCATTTCCATTTTTAACCCAAATACAGATTGCAGAATCACATCAGTTACACATTCACAATGTTTACATAATGCCATATTAGTGACTGTTGTATTCTGCTGACTTTTCTATCCCCTACTATCCCCCCTCCCCTCCCCTTTCATCTTCCCTCTCTACCTCATCTGTTGTTGTTCCGTTCTCTCCCTTCCCCCCCTTTCCCCTCACAACCTCGTATATGTGATTTCGTATAACGATGAGGGTTCTTTCCGTTTCCATGCAATTTCCCTTCTCTCTCCCTTTCCCTCCCATCACTTGTCTCAGTTTAATGTTAATATTTTCCTCATGCTCTTTCCCTCTGTTCAGTTCTTAATTGCTCTCCTTAAATCAAAGAAGACATTTGGCATTTGTATTTTAAGGATTGGCTAGCTTCACTTAGCATAATCTGCTCTAATGCCATCCATTTCCCTGCAAATTCCATGAATTTGTCATTTTTTAGTGCTGCATAATACTCCATTGTGTATAGATGCCACATTATTTTTTATCCATTCATCTATTGAAGGGCATCTAGGTTGGTTCCACAGTCTGCCTATTGTGAATTGTGCTGCTATGATCATTGATGTGGCGGTATCCCTATAGCATGCTCTTTTATGGTCCTCAGGGAATAGTCCGAGGAGGGCGATAGCTGGGTCAAATGGTGGTTCCATTCCCAGCTTTCCCAGGAATCTCCATACTGCTTTCCATAATGGCCGCACCATTTTGCAGTCCCACCAGCAATGTACAAGTGTACCCTTTTCCCCACATCCTCGCTAGCACATATTATTGTTTGACATCCTAATGGCTGCCAATCTTACTGGAGTGAGATGGTATCTTAGGGTGGTTTTGATTTGCATTTCTCTGACTGCTAGAGAAGGTGAGAATTTTTTCATGTACTTATTAATTGATTGTATGTCTTCTTCTGAGAAGTGTCTGTTCAGGTCCTTGGCCCATTTGTTGATTTTGTAATATCTCTATTGATATCTGCTTTCCTACATATTTTCCACTGTTCATCATTGTGACTGACCCTTCAAGTGTGCTGATATTTACTTTCACACTTTAACCCAAACCCTATTGCTAAAGCACTTTTGTTCCAAATCCTATACTCACTCTTCTTTGTTAACCTACCGAATATCTATCTAATCCTACTTACTATCCCTTTTTGACTGGATGTTCTCTTCAAATTTTGCTCATAAAAGGAACAAGGTCCTATGCCATTGTATATCGATTTATCTGAGATATCTGTGCACAACGTAAATCAAAGCTAAGTATCCCAATGAAGGGCCCATTGCCCCTCTGGGCTTCAAAATTACCTAGACTTTCTTTTTTCATTTATATATTTCACCTCTATATTTTTAAAAATATCGCAGGTTCCCAATACCATTATTCATCCAGCAGAATGATTTCTAACCCAAATCAAACATTTTATTAACCCTAACAATACACTGTTCCCTCAATGTAAATTTAAAGAAGAGCAGGGACAGAGTTGGTCTTACAATACAGGAATGTAGGGGATCTTTCACCTGTTGAGAACCACAAGTTCAATGCAGAAATGATCCCTGGAGAATATGTAGTCAGCTATGGAGGACCTGAGAAAGCAAAAGTAATCTTCCATGGCAAAATACCTGGTCAGGATGACGGGATGTGTCTGAATCAGAACCTCTCTTCTCAATGTAGAGGAGATGGACCAAACCAGGCCTGTGTGGAGAGCTATTACCGGGTTCCTATGGTTGATATACCATTCTAACTTGTGAATGTTTCACAGGAAGTAGGGGAAGCCTCCATCTAATGAGACACTTGGAAGCAACTGTTAGGATAAAGTGTTTGCCAAGGCAGTGACCTCATTCAGTTCCTGAAGGAAGTGACCTCACCTTACTCCCTTGGTGATGGAACTCTCTGAACTTAGGATCCTGGAAGCCAGGCACACAGAGCCAGTCCCAGTACCAGTCCCAGTGGGTTCACTTGTTTGGAATTACCAAGGACAGAGTCAGTCTTTCTTTGTACCTACTGATGTTAGAATGGCCAAAAGCCAAGAGAGCTCTGAAGAGGGGCCTTTCCTGAAAAAGCAGATAGTGGCCCACCGCTGGCTCCTGACAACTTCATAGAGATGGCCAAGGAGACCATATCTGAGACAGGACAGGACATTTCGGGGGAACATTGTGTGGCCCACCAGTCAGAGGACACTCCATAGAGTCACAGACCTACTTAGGGTAAAAAGGTGCCTTTGTGGGTGTGGTTGTGAGTTTGTGATTTTGTCTCATGTTGTGAGAATAGGAAAAAAAGGTGGTTTGTTTGGTTTGGAGTGAACTGTTTCTCGTAAGTCGTTTGAAAAGGAGAGTGTTTCTATGTCTGTGTATCCCATGGTGTCCGTGGTTGTAGACATTAGAAAAGAGAGTGCATCAATGGATGTGTCCTGTCTAGTAGAAAGCTTCCCATTTCATCCTGCCCAATTTATGAATGGTTTGCGGCTCTACTTAAAGATGGGCATAACCTAATACATTCCTAATTTCCAGGTTTATTCATGAACTCTGTTCACTCTCCAGAATAGGATCATGGTTTTGTGTCCAACATATATACCACCTCCAAGCTCTGTGACATGGCCATGTACTGGATAGCTGAAGGGAATGGCGAGCATCTCAAAAAACTCAGATATCAGTGTGACCAGGAAAATCTCAGTGGAAAAACCCTGCTTTGGGCATTTTGCTTATATATTGTTCTGATGAACTGAATGTCAGGAAGTTCTTGCTCTGGCCACCCCTTTGTGAAGCCTGAAGTAAACAGTTTTCAAATGGAAATGATTGGGCATCACCTGTGGCTCTTTGCTTAATTGCTTTGGAAAGGGATGTGTCTGAATTAGCATCTTGGCCCTGTGTAAGGTTGTGGCTTAGATTCTCAGCACCAGATGGATCTAAAGAAAGATCCCATGTGTGCATCCAAAACCAAAATGGCAAATACACCAGTCATTGTGGATAAAGTCTCGCTTTCCTCTGTGAGGTTCCTGACCTCTATCAAGTGAGAATAGGGATCCTTTGTGTCAATTGAGTTCTTCAAAGCCCTGCAAAGGTGCTTGGGTTTTCTCATGACTCTAATTTACATAAAGAATCTATACCTCTAACTCAGTAGGCCTCAAATTGAAGAAGCGGTGCAGTATTAACGGCATGCCTATTTGATCACTCCGGGTTCACAGGAAGTATGTCCAGGCCACCCTGACTTTAGGCAAATGAGGGGCAAGGGAGCTTATTTTGGACACTGTCTTGGAATGTGCCCCTCATGGAAACCTCCAGCCAGAGGTTATGAGAAGTATCTATATGGAAAAAGATGAGAGCCATGTGGGAGTGTTTTGGTTTAATTGTGGTCATTATGTGGCTGTTAAAGGAGATGCCTGGGTCCACATGGGCTTGAACTCTGGTGTGATTACACTTAGAGAGTGCATTCTGGATCTGATCTCAGAGAACTTGTGCCATGAATTGTGTTGGGATTCTAGGAGGGCACGCATGAGAGTCTCCCTTGGAAACTGAGATCTAGGCCCAGGGTGGCTTTCCACAGAGCACTGGGAATCTCAGCCAGGATACCACATGATTTTTTTTTTCTGAAAGACTTGGTAGGCATAGGTGACAGTCAAAACACACATGGACCTCACATTGTAGACCTCAATGGGTCTGATTTCATGTGACTTTTTGGCCACTCCCTGGGAAGCCTTGTCTTTAACAGTTCTACAGAGCATTCATCGAAATGAGGTTTCTCATCATTTAATGGTTCCTGTACAAATTGAAATCCACAGTGCCTCCATCTTCATCCGTGAAAAATGGCTAGATAAATACAATAAAATTATTGAAATTTCCATGACCAGGTGGCACTGGAGAAAATTTGGAAAACCGGTTGCTGATCATGAGTATACCAGACAGTGCCTTGATTGACTAGGTTTCATCAAAATGGTGTATAACAGAGATGCCAGTAAATTGGAGCCTGCTGAGTAGTGGGCCTAGATCAGAGGAGGGGAGGTGTGTGATAAAACATCTCTGGTGGGGCCATGTTGATCTTCCATTGGCTTCCAAATGCCTTGTGACTGACATGGTGCAGCCAGCAGACCCTTATACGTAATGGTATCTTGTTATATAGAGAGGTTTCAGGGCAATGTTGAGAATTATGTTGCTGTGGTCAAGGGGAAAAGCTATGTGGAATAGAAGCATTGTTGGTATATTCTCTTGCAGACCCTGACCCACCACACGTGACAGAACTCCCTCAAGCACTGTGTCCCAGGTGATCTTTTTTTTACTTCATAAGCAAATACAGCAGCAAGAAACACCATGAAAATTGGAGGATGAACAAATGGCTTCACAGTCCACACAGGGAGACACTTAGAACCCATTGGCCACAGTTTACCTACAAAGATCAAATTCAGGACTGGTGTCTCATGTTAATTGGAAAATAAGAAACTATGTTTTACAGGTCACATAGGTGCAGACCCAGCTTTGATGATCTCAGTACAAAGGAAGCTAAAGCTCCTCATAACAACATATGTTTCAAGTGCCCAACCTCAGAGGAAATTTCTCAAGAAGTCTTTAGGCCAGCAGAGCTCCATGTTTATGGAGTGTTCACCCTGTCCCTTACTTTTGGAAACTCCTGTACCACCTTCAAGGTAGTGAACTTCTTAGCATATTACATTCCAGAGAAGTATTCACTGATTTTCTAATTCTTCTCCTCTAATTATGTCTTACTTGGGGCGAAGATAATGTCAAGCCATTGTTCTGGAGGAGTGGGAAGATTTTGTGTGGCACATATTTGCATACACATTGGATACATTTTCCAAATTTCCATTCGAAATACTGAATCCCTGACTCTAACCCCTACCATACTAGACTCTGACTACTAATCGTAATATGATAGAGAATAATAACCAAAACAGAATAGAAATACAAGCAGTTCAGAGGAGGCATGGTGTATAGTTGGAATTGCCTTTTTCATTATATAGGGTAGGAGTTATAAATCTAGTCATTTTTTTTGTTGAAATAGTTCTCCGTGTGTTTTGAAAGTTAACAAATATGTGAATTCCTGTCTCCTTTTCTCTGTAGCCTATTCAGCACATGTAATTTTATATGCACATATAGAATTGTCCCTGGTATCACACGTACATTTTTGTGAAGTGACTGACTTGGCAAATACAAATTGTGAGAAGAGATCACTCCTCCTAAATGCTGTTGGAACTGAAAATTCAACCTATGGGTAAGCCTCCTAGTTGAACAACATTATACATAAATCCATGTTCAGTATATGAATATTTTTGGGTCTGTGGATGATATGTATTTCATGATGAATTTTGATTGGCATATATATTGCTAGTTTTTAATGTCTGTGTGTGTGTGTGTGTGTGTATATATATATATATATATATATATATATATATACTCTCCAGATTTTTCAAAATATGAAATATTTGTGTCTTATTTTGCACTCCCTAAATTCATTCATATTCATGTATGTGGATTTATAATCCAATTTTTAAAAAATTATTCTCAGAAATATTCATCCACCTGAAATACATATTTTTTCCTAGTACTGAAACAGTTTTCAGTAAATGGTGCATCCAAATCCTAATATTTCGGCATTGCAAGATGGCTGTGAAGACAGTGTATCACACCCAGTGTACCCTGCCACTGCGCAAGTGAATAACGAGTTAGAGCAATGAAAAACTATCTTGTTAGGATCTTACAGGAAAATGGGTGTTTACCGAAACCTAGAAGAATGATTTCCACCACCGAGGTCCGGTAATTGAGTCTCAAACACAAGCCACTTGTGCAACTGGAGATCCATTCTGATTGATCCGCGTGACCTGCCCTGTGTCTACAAATGGTGAGGCACCACCGAGAAGCGACCAGCAAGCAGGGAGAAACGTTGCTGCGGATTCTGTGGAATCCTGCTGGCTGAGCATCCACTGAGCCCCCAGCTGAATTCGGGATTTCAGACGGGGAAGTTAGCAGTACATTTCTATGCCCCAAAGCAGAAACTCCACAAAGGAAACCAACAGCCACCATCTTGGAGAGCTGAAGTAACCACCACCACTCCCTGACAGATTGCAAGAATAAAACAGGTGTGTGTTTCTCAGCTCATCTCACATACAGAGGGGAATTTGCATAAAATATCTCCTAGGCTTTTGGGGGAGGAATAATCAGAGCAAGTCTGCATAAAGACTCGGGGAAAACTAGAGGCACCTGACCTTCATCTCCCCTTCCCATCAGCGGCAAAAATGAAACTTGTCTAGCCAGTGCGGGGCGATGGGCAAGCGAAAAAAATTAAAACAATAGAGTTCCAGGGTTCCCAATAGACACCCTCCCCACCCAACAAACGGCAGACCCAGAGAACAGTTTGAGCTGCCGAGAAGCATCACTCAGGAGAAATCTGGTCTAGCAGGAGAAATCAGGACTAGCAGGATAAACCAGGGGACTAGAGGCCAGGCCCTCCTGACTGGCTGGCTGGAGAACGCCGGCCCACTGCCAGTGTGACTGGGCAACTGGAGACCACCTTCCTGCTGGCGCCAGCCCACCTGCTGACGCTATGTTTTGACGGCTGGAGAACGCGCGCCTGCCGGCGACCGAACGCGCAACTGTGTGGCTAGAGATCACCCACCAGCTGAAGACAGACCACAAGCTGCCCGCGCTACTGGGTGGCTGGAGACTGCCGGCCTGCCAGCGACCGGGAGCTGAAACCAACCAGAGACAATCCAGTCCACCCACCCAATTCGGACACTCCGGCAAGGAGCCTGGGGCCCACCACAGCAGAGAGGTGACATCACTGGAGCTCGGCCGTCAGAATTCCTTAACAGCGGAATCCACTTAAGCAGGCATAGTCTACCAACACAAAGGAGAGAAAACAGAGATATATAAACCCATAACAAATCTATAGAAGAGAGCAGAAACACAGCAATCAAATAGAGCTGGAAAATGACGTGAACATCATGAAAAAACAAGGGAAAACAAGGTGTACAAACAATGAAGGACAACTTAATACTACAGGAGAACCTAGAAGCATCAGAAACAGGGATAGGGAAAAAACTTAAGTCATACCTAACTCAGATGGAAAGGAATAAGAGAGAAGACATGAGGCAGCAAGTCTAAGGATAAAAGTATATTTTGAAAATGAATTAAACTAACAAATTCAAATGGCAAAGAACAAGCTTTACCAGGAGATAGAGATCTTTTAAAAAATCATACAGTAATTCTAGAAATGCAGGAAACTATAAACCAAATTAAAAACTCAAACAAGAATATTACAAATAGACTAGATCAAGTAGAAGTCAGAACATCAGATAATGAAGACAAAGTTTGTCAACTTGAAAAGAATATAGTCAACACAGAAAACATGCTTAAATCCCATGAGCAACTATTCAAGAGATATGGGATGTCATAAAAAAAACAAAATTGGGAGTCATCGGGATAGAAGAAGGCATAGAAATTCAAACCGAATGAATGAACAACATATTAAATGAAATAATTCTAGAAAACTTCCCAGAGATGAAAGATGGAATGGATTGCCATATCCTGGAAGCCTACAGGACCTCAAACATTCAAAACCATAATAGACAAACTCCAAGACATATAATTATGAAGATAGCCAACATACAGAACAAGGAGAGAATATTAAAAGCTACGAAAGAAAGTAGGCAGATAACATTCAGGGGTAAACCAATAAGGTTAACAATTGATTTTTCATCACAAACATTGAAAGCGAGAAGGTCTTTGAACAATGTATTTCAAACACTGAAAAATAATGGATTCCAACCAAGAATACTGTATCCAACAAAATTAAGCTTCAGATTTGACAATGAAATTAAGTCCTTCCTGATAAATAAAAGCTAAAAGAATTCGCAGACAGAACACCAGCACTGCAAAGCATTTTGAGCAAAATACTACAAGAAGAGGAATTGAAAAATAGTGCCCAAAACTAACAGCGGGAGGTATCTCAGTAAAGGGGTAAGAAAAAAACCAAAAAGTAAAAACTACCCAAATTAAAATAAATAAATAAATAAACATGACTGGAAGTACAAATCATATTTCAATTGTAACCTTAAATGTTAAAAATCTAAACTCACCAATCAAGAGACATAGGCTAGTAACCTGGATCAAAAAAATAAATCCAACAATATGCTGCCTTCGAGAGACTCATATGAAAGGTAAAGACATACACAGGCTGAAAGTGAAAGGTTGGGAAAAATCATACCACTCATATGGCCCTCGGAAGCAAGCAGGAGTGGCCATACTCATATCATATAAAATCAACTTCAAACCTACATTAATCAAAAGGGATAAAGTAGGACACTATATATTGTTAAAAGGAACCATCCACCAACAAGACATAACAATTATCAATTGGTATGCACCAAACAATTGAGCTGCAATGCTCATAAAACAAACTCGCCTCAAGTTCAAGAGTCAAATAGACTACAACACAATAATTATGGGTGACTTCAACACACCGCTCTCGCCATTAGACAGATCCTCTATAAAAAACTGAATAAAGAAACTATAGAATTCAACAGCACAATCAATAACCTTGACGTAACCGACATATATAGAATACATCAACCATCATCAAGTGGATACACTTTATTCTCAGCAGCACATGGATCCTACTCCAAGTTAGACCATATATTATGCCATTGGGCAACTCTTAGTAAATATAAAGGCGTGGAGAAAATACCATGCACCATATCTGATCATAATGGAATGAAACTGGAAATCAATGATAAAAGAAGGAAGGAAAAATCCTACATCACATGGAAAATGAACAATATTCTACTGAATGATCAATGGGTTACAGAAGACATAAAGGAGGAGATAAAAATATTTTTAGAATCAAATGACAATACAGACACATCGTACTGGAATCTATGGGACACAAAGAAGGCAGTTTTAAGAGCGAAATTCATTTCTTGGAGTTCTTTCCTCAAAAAAAGAATAAAACAACAAATAAATAAACTCACAGTACACATCAAAAACCTAGAAAAGGAAGAGCAAAACAACAGGAAATGTAGTAGAAGACAAGAAATAATTAAAATTAGAGCAGAAATCAACGAAATTGAAACAAAAAAAAACATTGAAAAAATTGATAAAACTAAAAGTTGGTTCTTTGAAAAAATAAATAAGATTTACAGGCCCTTAGCCATGCTAACGATGAGAAGAAGAGATACAACTGAAATTACTAACATATGGAATGAAAAAGACAATATCACAACAGACAGTACACAAATACAGAAGATAATTAGAAAGTATTTTGAAACCCTATATTCCAATAAAATAGAAGATAGTTAAAATATCGACAAATTTCTTAAGTCATACGATCTGCCCAGATTCAGTCTGGAAGACACACACAATTTAAACAGACCAAAAACAAAGGAAGAAATAGAAGAAGCCATCAAAATACTACCAACCAAAAAAAGCCCTGGACCTGATGGGTATAGAGCAGAGTTCAAAAAAACCTTCAAAGAAGAATTAGTACCAATACTTTTCAAGCTATATCAAGAAATAGAAAAATAAGGAGCTCTTCCAAATTCATTCTCGGAGTCCAAAATCACCCTGATCCCAAAACCAGACAAAGACACTTCAAAAAAGAAAACTACAACCAATATCTCTAATGAACTTGGATGCAAAAATTCTCAATGAAATCCGTGTGAATTGAATCCAAAAGCATATCAAAATAGTTGTGCACCATGATCAAGTAGGATTCTTCCCTGGAATGCAAGGCTGGTTCAATATACGGAAATCAATAAATGCTATTCACCACATCAATAGACTTAAGGACAAGAACCATATGATCATCTCGATAGATGTAGTAAAAACATTCGACACAGTTCAGCATCCCTTTATGTTCAAAACACTAGAAAAACTAGAAATAACAGGAACTTACCTCAACATTGTAAAAGCTATATATGCTAAACCTCAGGCTAGGATCATCCTAAATGGAGAAAACTGAAGGCATTCCCTCTGAAATCTGGAACAAGACAGGGATGCCCTCTATCACCACTTCTATTCAATTTAGTTCTTGAAATACTAGCCAGAGAAATTAGACAGACAAAAGAAATTAAAGGCATAAAAATAGGAAAAGAAGAGCTTGAATTATCGCTATTTGTGGATGACATGGTAATATATTTAACAGACCCAAAAGGGTCTACAAAGAAACTGCTAGAGTTAATAAATGAAGGATATAAAACCAACACGCATTAATCAAAGGCATTCCTGTATATCAGCAACAAAACTTCTTAAATTGAAATGAGGAAAACCACTCCATTCACAATATCCTCAAAGAAAATAAGATACTTGGAAATCAACCTAACAAAAGAGGTGAAAACCACAGAACCCTAAAGAGAGAGATAGAAAAAGATCTTAGAAGATGGAAAAATGTACCCTGTTCATGGATAGGCAGAACTAAATTCATCAAAATGGCGAAATTACCCAAAGTTCTATACAGGTTTAACGCAATGCCAATCAAAATCCCAATGGCATTTCTTGTAGAAATGATAAAGCAATCATGAAATTCATATAGAAAAACAAAAGACACAGAATAGCAAAAGAAATTCTAAGCAGGAAGTGTGAATCGGAAGGTATAGCGATACCAGAGTTCAAACTTTACTACAAAGCAATAGTAACAAAAACAGTGTGGTACTGGTACGAAAACAGGCAGGTGGACAAATGGTATAGAATGGAGGACAGAGAAACCAATCCACAAAATTACAACTTTCTTATATTTGATAAAGTGGCTATAAACATGCAATGGATGAAGGATAGCATCTTCAACAAATGGTGCAGGGAAAATTAGAAATCCATATGCAACAAAATGAAACTGAATCCCGTTTTCTCACCATGCACAAAAGTTAAATCAAAATAGATCAAGGAGCTAGATATCAAATCAGAGACACTGCGTCTCATAGAAGAAAAAGTTGGCTACGATCTATATACTGTGGGGTCAGGCTCCAAATTCTTTAATAAGACATCAATAGCCCAAGAGTTAATAACAAGAAAAAAACAAATGGGACTTACTTAAACTAAAAAGTTTTTTTCTCAAGAAGAGAAACAATAAGAGAGGTAAATAGAGAGCCTACATCCTGGGAACAAATTTTTACCCCTCACACTTCAGATAGAGCCCTAATATGCAGAATATACAAAGAACTCAAAATATTAAACAATAAGATAACAAATAACCCAATCAACAAATGGGCCGAGGACCTAATCAGACACTTCACAGAGGAGGACATACAATCAATCAACAAGTACATGAAAAAATGCTCACCATCTCTAGCAGTCTGAGAAATGCAAATCAAAACCACCTTAAGATACCATCTTACTCCAGTAAGATGAGCAGCCATTATGAAGTCAAACAACAATAAGTGTTGGCGAGGATGTGGGGAAAAGTGTACACTTGTACACTGCTGGTGGGACTGCAAATTGGTGAGGCCAATTTTGAAAGAAGTATGGATATTCCTGGGAAAGCTGGAAATGGATCCACCATTTGACCCAGCTATCACCCTTCTTGGACTGTTCCCTGAGGATCTTAAAAGAGCGTACTATAGGGATACTGCCACATCAATGATCATAGCGGCACAATTAACAATAGCTAGACTGTGGAACCAACTTAGATGCCCTTCAATAGATTAATGGATAAAAAAATGTGGCATCTATACACAATGGAGTATTACACAGCACAAAAATGACAAAATCATAGAATTTGCAGGGAAATGGATGGCATTAGAGCATATTATGTTAAGCGAAGCTAACCAGTCCTTAAAAAATAAATGCCAAATGTCTTCTCTGATATAAAGAGAGCAAATAAGAGCAGAACAGGGAGGAAGAGCATGAGGAAAATATTAACATTAAACAAAGACGAATGGGGGGAGAGAAAGGGAGAGAGAAGGGAAAGCTTATGAAAATTGTAGGAGACCCTCAATGTTACACAAAATCGCATATAAAATGTTGTGAGGGGAAGTGGGGGGGAAACAATGGAGAGAATTGAACAATAGCAGATGAGGTAGAGAGGGAAGATGGGAGGGGAGGAGAGGGTGGATAGTAGGGGATAGGAAAGGTAGCAGAATACAACAGTCACTAATATGCCATTATGTAAAAGTGTGAATGTGTAACCGATGTGATTCTACAATTCGTATTTGGGGAAAAAATGGGAGTTCATAACCCAATTGAGTCAAATGTATGAAAGATGATATATCTTGAGCTTTGTAATGTTTTGAACAACCAATAAAAATAAATAAATAAATAAATAAAGGTTTAAAATTTAGTGGGAAGAAATCAGCTAAAAATGGGTTCAGATGTATTCACTTTGCTATGCAGAAACTTTGTTTTGTGTAGTTGTAAATATCACAAATTTATTTTACCAGAAAATGCACATAAATTGAGATGAAAGGATAATTCACCTATCTTCATGAAAAATTCATAGCATTTTCTACACTTTTCATACTTCATTTTTTTCGTGAATATTTTGACATGGACAAGGTCTAGTCTTAGGCTATTCTTCCAGAATACTACCTCATCTGACAAGTTCGTACAATGTGTTGGATTGTTCTTTTCATCTTTTATTTAATAGTTTCTAGCTGATAATGTGTATTTTTCTTATCTTAATTTGGACATTATCTTTGCATTTTATGTTTTACTGGGGAAGAGACTCATCAAAAGCTCTTTATTATATGTATCAACAATCAAACATTTAGAGCATGCAATTATTCTTAATTTTGCATGAAAATAAATTTGTACCATTTTTCTTATAAAGATGTTGTATTATTAATAATGTCCCTACTGTAATAAGTAACTACTTACAAGAAGAATTAAACAATTGACTTTATATCAATTATGAACATGAAAAGTACTAAAATAAGTATTTGGCAATTAATACACAATTGATAGAAATAGAAATCACAAGAACGCCATTTAAAATGTCAGTGCATATGGTCCTTAAATAATAGGTTGTTCAAATAAAATTTCTCTAATTCATAAGAGTTAATATGCCATATTACAGCTTAATGTGATATAAAACCTTAAATTATTAGTATTGATAAATAAGAATGATACCTTTTTACTTAAATATGTTTATTTGATTTTCACTGTAAGATGTTAATTATGGAAGAATTGAGAATTAAGAAAGACTTGGTCTATATTATTTCTAACAGGAAAATCAAAGTACTTTTAAATATATATGTATATATATATAATATATGTAATGCATATGCATGAATATAGATACATATGTGTAATAAATGTATTGTAATATATCTATCAGGTGATTATAATTTTTAGATTTTCTCAAGAAAAAGAATGACTATAAAAAACAGTCTTAAACTTAAATTTCATAGCATACTACTGTTTGTAATGACATGAGAGAAAAATAGATATGGAGGGGAAACGAAAAAGGAAGGGAGAGAAGGGGGAAAATGGGGAAGAAAGTGAGTAAAGAAGAGGGACATGAGTGTATGATGTTAAGATAAAAGTGGAGGGGCTGGGTTTGTGGCTCAGTGGTAAGATGCTTTTCTAGCATGTGTAAGGCACATGGTTCTATTCTCAGCACCACATACAAATAAACAAAATGAAGGTCAATCAACAACTGAAAAAATAAAAAATAAAAAAGAAGAAATATTATGAAAATTCCAAGCTTTGATGAATGTTAAATAAAAAAAATTATGTTACATAGCCTTATGTAATTTTAGACTATCCAAAATAGTCACTAAATGTTAGATTATTAGTGCTATAACTAAAAATCCATTGATCTTTCCTCTACATTCTGTGGCATGCTAGTGCTAAAATAAATTGTATTATTAATCCCCCCCAAAATCCTAATATTTCTACAGTAACTGACCCAGTTGAACATCAATGCAAGTAGACATGATGTGCATTTTGACGTTCATTTTTATTCAACACTGGTACATTACTATTTCTTCAGTTTATGCACATCATAGCATATATGTCTCATCAAAATTTCGCAAATTTATAGGCATTTGTTTCACTTTCAATCACTTCCTGCTTGAGAACACATGTATTCCTCCATGTTTCTTGACTGCTCTTTTCATGAGACTTCTTTCCAAACACATTATTTTCGATTTCCATTATCACATTTGAAGCAAAACTCACAAACCCGTCACAATAAACCATAACACTAATATTACCATTAGATGTGTAACTGGTTGGAATGAATGGTTCTATATCAATATAAGATTTCTTACTTAGTTTCAGATATCAATTCAATCCATTATTTAAAGTGGAACCAGTTATATTATTTATTCACAGTACAGTCTATTCACGAATTATCTCTATATTCATAGACACAGGTACACCTCTTTGTACCCTCAATACTAACTTATATGTCCTCAAAATATAGCTCCCAGAAATGGTGGAAGAAATACTCATGTCACCTGATCTACATATACATTTTATCACAGTAATATTCTGGACACAAAAAGCAAAGGTCACACTTATGATTGTACAAAACCTAAATGGAAAGTGAACATGGATTACTGAAAACATCCATGTCCAGGTTGCCTAATGCTCTCAAATGAAAATCCTATTGGTGACTACATATTTGTTTCTTCCAAAGATTATATATTCAAACTCAACCATGTTGAAAATGTCTAATCCTGTCACTCACTTTATACTTTGCCTGATTTTGTAATGTCTCTATTGATATCTGCTTTCCTACATATTTTCCCCAGTTAATCATTGTGACTTCCTCGTCACATGTGCTGATATTTACATTCACTCTCTTAGCGATACCCTACTTCTAAAGAACTTTTGTTCCAAATCCTACACTCATTCTTCTTCCTAAACCTACCGACTATCTTCCTAATCCTACCCACTATCACTTTTTGACTGGATGTTCTCTTCTACATTCAATCATCCAAGGTGAAAGGTCCTATGCCATTGTATATCGATTTATCTGAAACATCTGTGCAGAATGTAATTCAATGCTAAGTATCCCAATCAAGGGACAAATGACCTTCTGGGCTTCAAATCTTACTTAGATTTCTGTTTTCGTACATATATTTCACCTCTATATTCTTGTAAATATCACAGGTTCCCAATACCATTATTCATGCAGCAGAATGGTTCCTAACCCATATCGAACATGTTAATAACACTAATCATACACTGTTCCCTCAATCTAACTTTGCTGAAGAGCAGCGACAGTGTTGGTCTTACAATACAAGAATGTATGGGATCTTCCACCTGCTGAGAACATCAAAGGTACGTGCAGAAATGATCTCTGGAGAAGATGTAGGCAGCTATGAAGGACCTGAGAGAGCAAAAGACATCTCCATGGCAAACAACCTGGAAGGATGAAGGAATGTGTCTGAATCAGCCTCACTCTTCTTAATGTAGAGTAGACCAAACCAGGCCTGTGTGGAAAGCTCTTCCCAGGTGCGTATGGTTGATATACCATTCTAACATATGAAATTGTCACAGGAAGTAGGGGCAGCCTCCATCTCATGGAACCCTTGGAAGCAACTGTTAGGACAAAGTGGTAGCCAAGGCAGTGACCTCATTCAGTTCCTGAAAGAAGTGACCACACCTCACTTCCTTGGTGATGAAAGTCTCTGAACTTGGGATCCAGGAAGCCAGGCACCCAGAGCCATTACCAATCCCAGTCCCAGTGGTCTCATTTGTTTGAATTTACCAAAGACAGAGTCAGTCTTTCTTCTTACCTGTTAAGGTCTGTAAACAAGTCAGATTGGCACCTGTTATTTTCCTGGAGAAATGTTAGAGTCTGTAAACAAGTCTGGATGGTGCCTGGCAAAATGCCAGAGGGAGTGGTTTGTGAAGTAACAAAAGCGAGCCATTAAGTGTGAAGATTCCTTATTGGTTGACTGCTGTATCTATTTTATGCTAATGAGATAGGCTGTGTAAAATGTATAAATATCGCTCAGATCTTACAATAAACGGCTCTCATTCCTGCTGCATCAACATACACAAGTTATTCGTCACCCCCCAGGTTATTCTGCTGCAGCGGGACTGCGGCAGATGGTGGCCCGTTACGGGGAGCCCTGGGACACTCACGGGTAAGGGTCGAAAAAAGCTTTCTGTCCATAGATAGGACGGGAGCAATCTGCTCGTCCCTAGGCAGATAGGGGGATAGGAAAAATGACCATTTCGAGAAAATGGAGAAGATTGATGCAGTATGTTTGTGTCTTGTTTTGTCTTGAAATGTTGTATTGTCTTTGTGATGAAAATATGGAAGGGGTGAGAAGTAAATTGATAAGAGAAAAAGGCACCCCAGTGGAACCAAGAATAGTTAGGGCATGTGTTGATAAAAGCCCAGAAACTCTAGTCAGAAAGAAAAAGAAAGTTCAGAAGAAGAAGAATTATCAGGAAAAAAGTTGCAGCAAAAGGCTATTACTGAATACTTTTCGATACTGGAGGGTGCGTGAAATGACAAGGCGGCTGCCACCTGCCCAAGCCGATCATGGCGCAGTAAGAATTTTCCAAGAGGCAGTTGAGGGCTCTTCCCCGCCCCCCTGCCCGGGGGAGCGGATCACCACTGTGAGCCCAAATCTAGACCTGACCTGGAGGCACAGTCTCGCAGGCTTTTGCTCCCTGTGCCCGGAAGAAGTTTGAGCCCAGGACTCTCCCTGGGGCCATCTGGGGCTGCCCAGGATGCTACAGCTGGCAGAAGATGCCACTGGCATCCCTGAAGTTTGATCATTTCCAAGGCCAGTAACTACAATGGGTCTCCCACACCTGCAGGCTGATGAGTAATGAGTACTATTAAGGCTTATTTCAAATGTAAAAAACCTTGAGATAATGTACTAAAATTGTTCAGAAGGTTGTTTTCTTAGTGAAATGCTACAGGATTTTCTTTAGCCATCCGGAGTTCCTGCCTTCGTCCAAGTGCCGGTGAAAACAAAGGTGGAAGAATTTACAATGTTGCTGAGAACTGGAGGAAACTTCGGCTGAGAACCTGAGGAGACTTCGGAGCTATCGCTGTTTCTGCTACTACAACTTAAGCTAGCTGCCTGGAGAACTTACCTGGACTGTGATTTACCTGAACTCTGAGTTAATCTATTGAGACACTGCTTTATCTGGACTGAGACAACAGACTGTAATCTACAACAACTTGTAACTCGGTATCTTTGCTAACGGTGTCATTGCTGGTATAAGTTTTCCAAGGGCTTCTTGCATGGAGCCATCAATTGGATTGGTATTGTAACATTTTGTATCCTCCCTTTCTGTTTCTAGCAGGTTATTTATGGTGTTTCTGTAAAAAACACTATGGTCCTTATTTAAATTAAACAAAAGGGGGAAATGTTAACGTCTGTAAACAAGTCAGATTGGCACCTGTTATTTTGCCAGAGAAATGTTAGAGCCTGTAAAGAAGTCTGGATGGCGCCTGGCAAAATGCCAGAGGGAGTGGTTTGTGAAGTAACAAAAGCGAGCCATTAAGTGTGGAGATTCCCTATTGTTTGACTGCTGTATCTATTTCATGCTAATTAGATAGGCTGTGTAAAATGTATAAATACCGCTCTTATTCAACAATAAACGGCTTCCAGGCCTGCTGCATCAGTCTACACAAGTTGTTCGTCACCCCCCCGGTTATTTGCCAAGCCAGCCGGGCTACGGCACTTACCTACTGATGTGAGGATGGCCAAATGCCAGGGAAGCTCTGAAGATGGTTCTTTCCTGATAAAGCAGGTATTGGCTCACCGCTGACTCCTGACTACTTCAAGAGTTGGCAAAGGAAAGCAGATTTGAGACAGAACAAGCAATTTTGGGGAACATAGTATGGCCCACCAGTCAGAGGACACTCTGGATAGTCACAGACCAACTTGGAGGAAAGTGTTGCCTTTGTGGGTGTGGTTGTGGGTTTGTGTATCCCACTGTGTCTGTGGTTATAGACATTAGAAAAGAGAATGCATCAATGGATGTGTTCTGTCTAGTAGAAAGCTTCTCAGCATTCATCCTGCCAAATTTATGAATGGACTACGACTTTCCTTATGAATGGGCAATACCTGCTATCTTCCTAAGTTCCTGTTTTCTTCCTGAATTCTGGCCACTCTCAAGAATAGGCTCATGGTTTTGTGTAAAAGATATGTACCACCTCCAAACTCTGTAACATGGCCTTGTACTGGATAGATGAAGGGAATGGAGAGGAACTCAGAAAACTCAGATATCAGTGTGACCAGTAAAGTGTCAGTGGAGAAACACTGATTTGGGCCTTTTGTTTACCTATTGTTCCGTTGCCCTGAATGTCTGGAAGGTCTTTGCCTCAGTCCACCCCTTTGTGAAGCCTGAAGAAAACAGTTTTCTAATGGAAAATAATGAGCATCACCTGTGACTCTTTGCTTAATTGCCATGGAAAGGGATGTTTCTGAATCAGCCTCTTGGCCCTGTGTGAGGCTGTGACTTAGATTCTCACCACCTGATGAATCTAAGGAAAGATCTCATGTGTGCATCCAAAACCAAAATGGAAAAAGAGCAGTCTTGTGGATGAAGTCTCTCGCCTTCCTCTGTAAGGTTCCTGATTTCCATCAAGTGAGAATAGGTATCCTTTGGTTCAAAAAGTTTTTCAAAGCCCTGCAGAGGCAAGCCCATAGGTGCTTGGATTTTCTCATGACTCCAATTCACATAAAGAATCTAAACCCCACAGACATTAGGCTCAAATTGGAGAAGCAGAGCAGTATTAATGGCAGGCCTATTTGATCACTCCTTGTTCACAGATAGGTTGTCAAGCCACCCTGACTTTAGACAAATGAGGGTAGGGAGCATATTTTGGATACTGTCTTCAGCTGCGCCCCTCATGGAAACTTCCAGCCAGAGGTAATGATGAGTGTCTATGTGGAAGTAGTTGAGAGCCATGTGGGAGTATTTTGGTTTTAATTGTGGTCATTTGTTTGGCTGATGGAAGAGATGACTGGGTCCACCTTGGCTTGAACTCTGGTGTGAGTCTTCTTAGAGACTGAGTTTGGAAATTACTGCAGAGATGTATTGCCATGAATTGTGTTGGGATTTTTGGAGGCCACACATGGTAGTGGCCTTTGGAAACTGAGATCTAGGTCCAGGGGGCTTCCCACAGAGCACTGGGAATCTGAGCCAGAATATCACATGATTTTATTCTTTAAGACTTGACAGCAATAGTTGAGAGTAAAAACACACATGGACCTCACATTGTAGACCTCAATGGGCCTGGCTTCATTTGATCATTTGGCCACTCTTTGGGAAGTCTTGCCTGTGAGAGTTCTCCAGATGTTTCATTGAAATGGGCTTTCTCACCATTTGATGTTTCCAGAATGAATTAAATCCCACAGTGCCTCCAACCTCATCCTTGAAAAATGGCTAGATAAACATCATAAAAATTTGAAATTCCCATCACCAGGTGTCACTGGATACACTTTGGATTTCCTGTTGCTGATCATGAGTGTACCAGACAGTGCCTTGATTGACTGGGTTTCATGAAAATGGTGTAGAACAGTGATGCAAATAAGTTAAAGTCTGTTGAGTAGTGGGCCTAGAGGAGTGTTTTGCAGGTCTGTGATAAAACTTCTGTGTTGGGATTATGTGGATCTGCCAAAAGGCTTGTAACTGACATGGTGCAGCAAGCAGACCCTTGTATGTAAAGGCATCTTGTTGAATGGAGAGGTTTCAGGTCAATGTTCAGAATCAGGTTGCTATGGTCAAGGGGGCAAGCTATGTGGGATAGAAGCCTGGTTGGTGCATTCTCCTGCAGACCCTGACGCACAACACGTGACAGATCTCCCTCCAGCACTGTGACCCAGTTGAATTTCTTGTATTTCCTGAAGCCAATACCAAACTCCCAGTGCAGCAGCAAGAACACCATGAAAAGTGGAGGATTACCAAATGGCTTCACAGTCCACACGAGGCCACACTTAGCCTTCAGTGGCAAGAGTTTACTTACAAAGAGAGAATTCAGCCTTGCTGCCTCACTTTCTTTGGAAAATAAGAAACCATGTTCTGCAGGTCACATAGATGGAGACCCAGCTTTGGTGGTCTCACTAGAAAGGAAGCCATAGGTCCTGATAACAACATATACTTCAAGTGGCCAACCTCAGAGGCAGGTTCTCCAGAAGTCTTTAGGCTGGCACATCTCCATATTTGTGCAATATTTACCCTGTCCCTTACTTTTGGAAACTCCTCTACCACCTCCAAGATTGTGAACTCGCAATCATGTTCCATTCCTGATATGTATTCACAGATTTTCTAACTCTTCTTCTTTTATTTTGTCTTACTTGGGGCAAAGATAGTGTCAAGGTATTGTTGTGAATGAGAGTAGGAAGATTTTGTGTAGCACATATTTGCATACACAAATATGTTCTACACCATTTTCATGAAACTCAGTAAATCAAGGCAGTGTCTGGTATACTCATAATGAGCAACAGGACATCCAATGTTTCTCCAGTGCCACCTGGTCATAGGAATTTCAAAAATTTCATGGTATTTATCTAGCCATTTTTCAAGCATGAAGTTGGAGGCACTGTGGGTTTCAGTTCATTCAGCAAACATTAAATGGTGAGGAAGCTCATTTCAATGAAATCTCTGGAGAACTCTCACAGGCACGGCTTCCCAAAGAGTGGACAAAAGGTCACATTAGGCCAGGCCCATTGAGGTCTACAATGTGAGGTCCATGTGTGTTTTGACTCTCAACTATGGCTGCCATTTCTTTAAGAATAAAATCATGTGATATCCTTGCTGAGATTCCCAGGCCTCTGTGGAAATCCACCCGGGGCCTAGGTCTCAGTTTCCAAGAGGGACTTTCATGCGTGGCCTCTTAAAATCCTAAAAAAATTCATTGCAATGCTTCTCTGAGTTCAGTTCCAAAACCCAGTCTCTAAGGGGAATCACACCAGAGTTCAAGCCCACGTGGACCCAGTTATTTTTTCCAATGCAACACAAATGACCAAAATTAAAACCAAAACACTCCCACATGGCCTTCATCTTATTCCATATAGTCAATCATCTTAACCTCTGGCTGGAGGTTACCATGAGGGGCGCAGCCCAAGACAGTGTCCAAAATCAGCTCGTTTGCCCCTCATTTGCCTAAAGTCAGGGTAGCCTGGACACCGTTTCTGTGAACCAGGAGTGAACAAATAATCCTGCCGTTAATACTTCTTTGTTTCTCCAATTTGAGGCCTACTGATTTTAGGTATCGATTCTTTAGGTGATTTAGAGTCATGCGAAAACACAAGCACCTCTGCAGGGCTTTGAAGAACTCATTTGACCCAAAGAATCCCTATTGTCATTTGATGGAGTTCAGGAACCTAACAGAGGAAGGCAAGAGACTTCATCCACAATGAATGATATTTTTTGCCATTTTGGTTTTGGAAGCTCACATGGGATCATTCTTAAGATCCATCAGGTGCTGAGAATCTAAGTCACAGCCACACACAGGTCCAAGAGGCTGATAAAGAGCCACAGGTGAGGCCCATTCATTTCCATTTGAAAACTGTGTTCTTCAGGCTTCACAAAGTGGTGGCCTGAGGCAAAGACCTTCCTGACATTCAGTGCAACACAACAATAAGTAAGCAAAAGGCCCAAAGCAGGGTTTCTGCACTGAGACTTTCCTGGTCACACTGATATCTGAGTTTTCTGAGATGCTCGCCATTCTCTTCAGCTATCCAGTACATGGCCATGTAGCAGAGCTTGGAGGTGGTACATATTTTGGACACAAATCCATGAGCCTATTCTGCAGAGTGGCCAGAATTCAGGAAGAAAACAACCACTTAGGAAGATAGCAGGTGTTGCACATCGATAAGACAAGCTGCAGTCCATTCATATATTGGGCAGGATGAATTATGGGAAGATTTATACTAGACAGGACACATCCATTAATGCATTTTCTTTTCTAATGTCTACAACAACGGACACAGTGGGATACACAGAAAGAGAAACACTCGCCATGTCAAATGACTTACTAGAAACTGTCCACTCCAAACCAAACAAACCGCCTTTCCTATCTATTCTCAGAACATGAGACAAAACAACAAACCCACACCCACTCCCACAAAGGCACCTCCTTCCCACAAGTACGTCTGTGACTATCCGGAGTGTCCTCTGACTGGTGGGCCATACTATGTTCCCCCGAAATGGCCTGTCTTCTCTCAGATCTTGTTTCCTTGACCAACTCTGTGAAGATGTCAGGAAAAAGTGGTTAGCCACTACCTGTTTTCTCAGGAAAGGTCCATCTTCAGAGCTCTCCTGGCATTTGGCCATCCTCACATCATTAGGTACCAAGAAAACTGACTCTGTCCTTGGTAAATCCAAACAAGTGAGCCCACTGGGACTGGGACTGGGACTGCCTCTGGGTGCCTGGCTTCTTGGATACCAAGTTCAGAGAGTTCCATCACCAAGGATATGAGGTATGTCACATTCTTTGGAACTGAATGAGGTCACTGCCTTGGCAACCACTTTGTCCTAACAGTTGCTTCCAAGGGTAACATAAGATGGAGGTTGCCCCTACTTCCTGTGACACTTTCATAAGGTAGAATGTATATCACCATTGGCACCCGGGAACAGCTCTCCACTCAGCCCTGGTTTGGTCCATCTTCTGTACAATAAGAAGAGAGAGAGGCAGATTCAGACACATCCCTTCATCCTGACCAGGTTGTTTGCCATGGAAGATGACTTTTGCTCTCTCAGGTGCTTCATACCTGCCTTCAACTTCTCCAGGTATCATTTGTGCATGGACATTTGAGGTTCTCATCAGATGGAAGGTCCCCAACTTTCCTGTATTGTAAGAACCACTCTGTCCCTGCTCTTCTGTAAAATGATTGAGGGAACAGTGTATACTTGGGGTTAAAAACAGGTTTGATTTGGATTACGAGTGATTCTGTGAGATGAATAATGGTATTGGGAACCTGAAATATTTACAAGAATATAGAGGTGAAATATAAGTAGGAAAACAGAAATCTAGGTATGATTCGAAGCCCAGAAGGGTTTTGCCCTTGATTGGGATACTTAGCTTTGAATGATGTTCTGCAAAGATGCCTCAGATAATTCGATATACAATGGCATAAGACCTTGTACATTGGATGATTGAATGTAGAAGAGAACATCCAGTCAAAAAGGGATATTCAGTAGGATTAGGAAGATAGTCGGTAGGTTTAGGAAGAAGAGTGAGTATAGGATTTGGACCAAAAGTTCTTTAGCAATAGACTTTCGGTTGTTGAGTGAATGAAAATGTCAGCACATATGAAGAGTCAGTCACTATGTTGAACTGGGGAAAATATGTAGAAAAGCAGATATCAATAGAAACATTACGAAATCAGGCAAAGTATAAAGTGAGTGATAGAATTAGACATTTTCAACAGGGTTGAGTTTGAATATATAAATTAGGAAAAAAACAAATATGTAGTCACCAATAGGATTGACAATTGACAGCATTAGGCAACCTGGACATGGATGTTTTTAGAAATCCATGTTCACTTTCCATTTAGGCTTTGGTACAATCATAAGTGTGACCTTTCCATTTTTTGTCCAGAATATTACTGTGATAATGAGGTGACATGAGTATTTCTTTCACCATTTCTGGGAGCAATATATTGAAGATGTAAAATGAGAATCGGGGGTACAAAGAGGTGTACCCTGTTTCTAGGAACATAGAGAAAAAGCATGAATAGACCATACAGTGAATAAAAAATATAACTTTTTTGAACTTTAAATAATGATTTGAACTGATATCTGAAAAATTAAAGGAAATCGTATATTGATATACAATCATTCATTCCAACCAGGTATATATGTAATGGAAATATTTGTGTTTTGGTTTATCATGAAGAGTGTGTGTTTTGCTTCAAAATGATTATGGAAATTCAAAATAATGTGTTTGGAAAGAAGTCTCATGAAAAGACCAGTCAAGAAACCCTGACAATACATGTGTTCTGAAGCAAGAAGTGGTGAAAGTTGAAACAAATGCTTATTAATTTGTGAACTTGTGGATGAAATGTATATCCTGTGATGTGCAAAAACTGAAGAAACAATAATGTACCAGTGTCGAATACAAATGAATGACAAATTACATATCATGTCCCATAGGAGTCTACTTGCATTGATGTTAGACTGGGTCAGTTACTGTAGAATAATTAGGATTTGTATGCACCATTCACTGAAGTTAGTTTTCAGTACTAGGAAACAAATATGTATTTCAGGTGGATGAATATTTCTGATTATCATCTTGTGAAAAGTGGATTATAAATCCACATACATGAACATGAATGAATTTAGAGAGTGTATATTAGACACATATATTTCATATTTTGAAAAATTTGGAGAGTATATCTATATCTATATCTATGTATATACATACACACACACACACACACACACACACACACACACACACACACACAACTCACAGACATTAAAAAGTACCAATATAAATGCCAATCGAAATTCATCAGTAAATATGTATCATCCACAAATGCAAAAATATTTATTTTACTGAACATGAGTTAATGTATAATGTTGTTCTACTAGGATGCTCTCCTATAAGTTGAATATTCATTTCCAACAGCATTTAGGAGGAGTGAACTCTTCTCACAATTTGTATCTACCAAGACAGCCACCTCACAAAAATGTACGTGTGATACCTGGTAGGATTCTATATATGCATATAAATATACGTGTGTGAAGAGACTACAGAAAAAGGAAACAAGAATTCACATATTTGTTAAGTTTAAAACACATGGAGAATATTTCAAATAAATTTGACTAGATTTGTAACTCCTACCTTATATAATGCAAATGTCAAGTCCATCTATACAACATGTCTCCTCTGAAGTACTTGTATTTCTAATGTGTTGGGTTAATTTTCTCCATTATATTAGGATGAATAGTCTGAGTCTACTAGGTATGGGTTAGTGTCAGGGATTCAGTATTTCGAATGGAAAATTGGAAAATGAATCCAATGTGTATGTAAATAGCGCTGCACAAATATCCTCCCGCTCTCATCCAGAACAATGCCTTGACATTACCTTCACACCAAGTAAGACACAATTAGAGGAGAAGAGTTACAAAATCAGTGAATACATATCTGGAATGGAAAATGCTCAGGAGTTCACAACCTTGGAGGTGGTAGAGGAGTTTCCAAAACTAAGGGACAGGGTAAACACTCCACAAACATGGAGCTCTGCTGGCCTAAAAACTTTTTGAGAAACTGCCTCTGAGCTTCCACACTTGAAATATATGTTGTTTTCAGGAGATTTGGCTTCCTCTGTAGTGAGAACATCAAAGCTGGGTCTGCATCTATGTGACCTGGAGGACATGGATTCTTATTTTCCAATGAACAAGATGAAGCAGTGCTGAATCCTCTCTTTGTAGGTAAACTGAGGCCACTGGGGACTAAGTGTCTCCCCGTGTGGACTGTGAAGCCATTTGGTCCTCTTCCACTTTTTGTGGTGTTTTTGCTGCTGCACTGTGAGTTTGGTATTTGTTTCACGAAATACTAGGAGCTAAACTGGGATACAGTGCTGGAGGGAGTTCTTTCACGTGTGGTGCGTCAGGGTCTGCAAGAGAATGCACCAACTAGGCTCCTATCTCTCACAGCTTGCCCCATTGCCCCCTTGTCCATATCAACCTGATTCTTAATTTTCCTCTGAAAACTCTCCATATAACAAGATGCCTTTACATATAAGGGTCTGTTGGCTGCACCATGTCAGTTACAAGCCATTTGGAATCCAATGGTAGATCCACATGGCCCTACCATGGATGTTTTATCAAACACCTCCCCACCACTGCTCTAGACCCAATACTCAGCAGGCTCCAAATTTCTGGCATCTCTGTTCTACACCATTTTCATGAAACTCAGTAAATCAAGGCACTGTCTGGTATACTCATGATCAGCAACAGGACATCCAATGTTTCTCCAGTGCCACCTGGTCATAGGAATTTCAAAAATTTCATGGTATTTATCTAGCCATTTTTCAAGCATGAAGTTGGAGGCACTGTGGGTTTCAGTTCATTCAGCAAACATTAAATGGTGAGGAAGCTCATTTCAATGAAATCTCTGGAGAACTCTCACAGGCATGGCTTCCCAAAGAGTGGACAAAAGGTCACATTAGGCCAGGCCCATTGAGGTCTACAATGTGAGGTCCATGTGTGTTTTGACTCTCAACTATGGCTGCCATTTCTTTAAGAATAAAATCATGTGATATCCTTGCTGAGATTCCCAGGCCTCTGTGGAAATCCACCCGGGGCCTAGGTCTCAGTTTCCAAGAGCGACTTTCATGCATGGCCTCTTAAAATCCCAACAAAATTCATGGCAATGCTTCTCTGAGTTCAGTTCCAAAACCCAGTCTCTAAGGGGAATCACACCAGAGTTCAAGCCCACGTGGACCCAGTCATTTTTTCCAATGCCACACAAATGACCAAAATTAAAACCAAAACACTCCCACATGGCCCTCATCTCATTTCATATAGTCAATCATCTTAACCTCTGGCTGGAGGTTTCCATGAGGGGCGCAGCCCAAGACAGTGTCCAAAATCAGCTCGTTTGCCCCTCATTGTCTAAAGTCAGGGTAGCCTGGACACCGTTTCTGTGAACCAGGAGTGAACAAATAAGCCTGCCGTTAATACTTCTGTGTTTCTCCAATTTGAGGCCTACTGATTTTAGGTATCGATTCTTTAGGTGATTTAGAGTCATGCGAAAACACAAGCACCTCTGCAGGGCTTTGAAGAACTCATTTGACCCAAAGAATCCCTATTGTCATTTGATGGAGTGCAGGAACCTAACAGAGGAAGGCAAGAGACTTCATCCACAATGAATGAAATTTTTTGCCATTTTGGTTTTGGAAGCTCACATGGGATCATTCTTAAGATCCATCAGGTGCTGAGAATCTAAGTCACAGCCACACACAGGCCCAAGAGGCTGATAAAGACACATCCCTTTCCAAAGCAATTAAGCAAAGAGCCACAGGAGAGGCCCATTCATTTCCATTTGAAAACTGTTTTCTTCAGGCTTCACAAAGGGGTGGCCTGAGGCAAAGACCTTCCTGACATTCAGTGCAACACAACAATAAGTAAGCAAAAGGCCCAAAGCAGGGTTTCTGCACTGAGACTTTCCTGGTCACACTGATATCTGAGTTTTCTGAGATGCTCGCCATTCTCTTCAGCTATCCAGTACATGGCCATGTCACAGAGCTTGGAGGTGGTACATATTTTGGACACAAATCCATGAGCCTATTCTGGAGAGTGGCCAGAATTCAGGAAGAAAACAACAACTTAGAAAGATAGCAGGTGTTGCACATCGATAAGACAAGCTGCAGTCCATTCATATATTGGGCAGGATGAATTTTGGTATGATTTATACTAGACAGGACACATCCATTAATGCATTCTCTTTTCTAATGTCTACAATAACGGACACAGTGGCATACACAGAAACAGAAACACTCGCCGTGTCAAATGACTTACTAGAAACTGTCCACTCCAAACCAAACAAACCGCCTTTCCTATCTATTCTGAGAACATGAGACAAAACAACAAACCCGAACCCACTCCCACAAAGGTACCTCCTTCCCCCAAGTAGGTCTGTGACTATCCGGAGTGTCCTCTGACTGGTGGGCCATACTATGTTCCCCCGAAATGGCCTGTCTTCTCTCAGATCTTGATTCCTTGACCAACTCTGTGAAGATGTCAGGAAAAAGTGTTTAGCCACTACCTGTTTTCTCAGGAAAGGTCCATCTTCAGAGCTCTCCTGGCATTTGGCCATCCTCACATCATTAGGTACCAAGAAAACTGACACTGTCCTTGGTAAATCCAAACAAGTGAGCCCACTGGGACTGGGACTGCGACTGCCTCTGGGTGCCTGGCTTCTTGGATACCAAGTTCAGAGAGTTCCATCACCAAGGAAATGAGGTATGTCACATTCTTTGGAACTGAATAAGGTCACTGCCTTGGCAACCACTTTGTCCTAACAGTTGCTTCAAAGGGTAACATAAAATGGAGGTTGCCCCCGCTTCCTGTGACACTTTCATAAGGTAGAATGTATATCACCATTGGCACCCGGGAACAGCTCTCCACTCAGGCCTGGTTTGGTCCATCTTCTCTACAATAAGAAGAGAGAGATTCAGATTCAGACACATCCCTTCATCCTGACCAGGTTGTTTGCCATGGAAGATGACTTTTGCTCTCTCAGGTGCTTCATACCTGCCTACAACTTCTCCAGGTATCATTTGTGCATGGACATTTGAGGTTCTCATCAGGTGGAAGGTCCCCAACTTTCCTGTATTGTAAGAACCACTCTGTCCCTGCTCTTCTGTAAAATGATTGAGGGAACAGTGTATACTTGGGGTTAAAAACAGGTTTGATTTGGGTTACGAGTGATTCTGTGTGATGAATAATGGTATTGGGAACCTTCAATATTTACAAGAATATAGAGGTGAAATATAAGTAGGAAAACAGAAATCTAGGTATGATTTGAAGCCCAGAAGGGTTTTGCCCTTGATTGGGATACTTAGCTTTGAATGATGTTCTGCAAAGATGCCTCAGATAATTCGATATACAATGGCATAGGACCTTGTACATTGGATGATTGAATTTAGAAGAGAACATCCAGTCAAAAAGGGATATTCTGTAGGATTAGGAAGATATCTGTAGGTTTAGGAAGAAGAGTGAGTATAGGATTTGGACCAAAAGTTCTTTAGCAATAGACTTTCGGTTGTTGAGTGAATGTAAATGTCTGCACATATGAAGAGTCAGTCACTATGTTGAACTGGGGAAAATATGTAGAAAAGCAGATATCAATAGAAACATTACAAAATCAGGCAAAGTATAAAGTGAGTGATAGAATTAGAAATTTTCAACAGGGTTGAGTTTGAATATATAAATTAGGAAAAAAACAAATATGTAGTCACTAATAGGATTGACAATTGACAGCATTAGGCAACCTGGACATGGATTTTTTTAGAAATCCATGTTCACTTTCCATTTAGGCTTTGGTACAATCATAAGTGTGACCTTTTCATTTTTTGTCCAGAATATTACTGTGATAATGAGGTGACATGAGTATTTCTTTCACCATTTCTGCGAGTAATATATTGAAGATGTAAAATGAGAATCAGGGGTACAAAGAGGTGTACCCTGTTTCTAGGAACATAGAGAAAAAGCATGAATAGACCATACTGTGAATAAATAATATAACTTTTTTGAACTTTAAATAATGATTTGAACTGATATCTGAAAAATTAAAGGAAATCGTATATTGATATACAATCATTCATTCCAACCAGGTATATATGTAATGGAAATATTTGTGTTTAGTTTTATCATGAAGAGTGTGTGAGTTTTGCTTCAAAATGATTATGGAAATTCAAAATAATGTGTTTGGAAAGAAGTCTCATGAAAAGACCAGTCAAGAAACCCTGACAATACATGTTTTCTGAAGCAAGAAGTGGTGAAAGTTGAAACAAATGCTTATTAATTTGTGAACTTGTGGATGAAATGTATATCCTGTGATGTGCAAAAACTGAAGAAACAATAATGTAATAGTGTCGAATACAAATGAATGACAAATTACAGTTCATGTCCCATAGGAGTCTACTTGCATTGATGTTAGACTGGGTCAGTTACTGTAGAATAATTAGGATTTGTATGCACCATTCACTGAAGTTAGTTTTCAGTACTAGGAAACAAATATGTATTTCAGGTGGATGAATATTTCTGATTATTATCTTGTGAAAAGTGGATTATAAATCCACATACATGAACATGAATGAATTTAGAGAGTGTATATTAGACGCATATATTTCATATTTTGAAAAATTTGGAGAGTATATCTATATCTATATCTATATCTATACACACACACACACACACACACACACACACACACACACAACTCACAGACATTAAAAATACCAATATAAATGCCAATCGAAATTCATCAGTAAATATGTATCATCCACAAATGCAAAAATATTTATTTTACTGAACATGAGTTAATGTATAATGTTGTTCTACTAGGACGCTCTCCTATAGGTTGAATTTTCATTTCCAACAGCCTTTAGGAGGAGTGAACTCTTCTCACAATTTGTATCTGCCAAGACAGCCACCTCACAAAAATGTACGTGTGATACCTGGTAGGATTCTATATATGCATATAAATATACATGTGTGAATAGGCTACAGAAAAGGGAAACAAGAATTCACATATTTGTTAAGTTTAAAAACACATGGAGAATATTTCAATTAAAATTTGACTAGATTTATAACTCCTACCTTATATAATGCAAATGTCAAGTCCAACTATACAACATGTCTCCTCTGAAGTACTTGTATTTCTAATGTGTTGGGTTAATTTTCTCCATTATATTAGGATGAATAGTCTGAGTCTACTAGGTATGGGTTAGTGTCAGGGATTCAGTATTTCGAATGGAAAATTGGAAAATGAATCCAATGTGTATGTAAATATATGCTGCACAAATATCCTCCCGCTCTCATCCAGAACAAAGCCTTGACATTACCTTCAACCCAAGTAAGACACAATTAGAGGAGAAGAGTTACAAAATCAGTGAATACATATCTGGAATGGAAAATGCTCAGGAGTTCACAACCTTGGAGGTGGTAGAGGAGTTTCCAAAACTAAGGGACAGAGTAAACCCTCCACAAACATGGAGCTCTGCTGGCCTAAAAACTTTTTGAGAAACTGCCTCTGAGCTTCCACACTTGAAATATATGTTGTTTTCAGGAGATTTGGCTTCCTCTGTAGTGAGACCATTAAAGCTGGGTCTGCATCTATGTGACCTGTAGGACATCGTTTCTTATTTTCCAATGAACAAGATGAAGCAGTGCTGAATCCTCTCTTTGTAGGTAAACTGAGGCCACTGGGGACTAAGTGTCTCCCCGTGTGGACTGTGAAGCCATTTGGTCCTCCTCCACTTTTTGTGGAGTTTTTGCTGCTGCACTGTGAGTTTGGTATTTGTTTCACAAAATACTAGGAGCTAAACTGGGACACAGTGCTGGAGGGAGTTCTGTCACGTGTGGTGGGTCAGGGTCTGCAAGAGAATGCACCAACTAGGCTCCTGTCTCTCACAGCTTGCCCCATTGCCCCCTTGTCCATATCAACCTGATTCTTAATTTTCCTCTGAAAACTCTCCATATAACAAGATGCCTTTACATATAAGGGTCTGCTGGCTGCACCATGTCAGTTACAAGCCATTTGGAATCCAATGGTAGATAAACATGGCCCTACCACGGATGTTTTATCAAACACCTCCCCACCATTGCTCTAGACCCACTACTTAGCAGGCTCCAACTTACTGGCATCTCTGTTCTACACCATTTTCATGAAACTCAGTAAATCAAGGCACTGTCTGGTATACTCATGATCAGCAACAGGACATCCAATGTTTCTCCAGTGCCACCTGGTCATAGGAATTTCAAAAATTTCATGGTATTTATCTAGCCATTTTTCAAGCATGAAGTTGGAGGCACTGTGGGTTTCAGTTCATTCAGCAAACATTAAATGGTGAGGAAGCTCATTTCAATGAAATCTCTGGAGAACTCTCACAGGCATGGCTTCCCAAAGAGTGGACAAAAGGTCACATTAGGCCAGGCCCATTGAGGTCTACAATGTGAGGTCCATGTGTGTTTTGACTCTCAACTATGGCTGCCATTTCTTTAAGAATAAAATCATGTGATATCCATGCTGAGATTCCCAGGCCTCTGTGGAAATCCACCCGGGGCCTAGGTCTCAGTTTCCAAGAGCGACTTTCATGCGTGGCCTCTTAAAATCCCAACAAAATTCATGGCAATGCTTCTCTGAGTTCAGTTCCAAAACCCAGTCTCTAAGGGGAATCACACCAGAGTTCAAGCCCACGTGGACCCAGTCATTTTTTCCAATGCCACACAAATGACCAACATTAAAACCAAAACACTCCCACATGGCCCTCACCTTTTTCCATATAGTCAATCATCTTAACCTCTGGCTGGAGGTTTCCATGAGGGGCGCAGCCCAAGACAGTGTCCAAAATCAGCTCCTTTGCCCCTCATTTGTCTAAAGTCAGGGTAGCCTGGACACCGTTTCTGTGAACCAGCAGTGAACAAATAAGCCTGCCGTTAATACTTCTGTGTTTCTCCAATTTGAGGCCTACTGATTTTAGGTATCGATTCTTTAGGTGATTTAGAGTCATGCGAAAACACAAGCACCTCTGCAGGGCTTTGAAGAACTCATTTTACCCAAAGAATCCCTATTGTCATTTAATGGAGTGCAGGAACCTAACAGAGGAAGGCAAAAGACTTCATCCACAATGAATGAAATTTTTTGCCATTTTGGTTTTGGAAGCTCACATGGGATCATTCTTAAGATCCATCAGGTGCTGAGAATCTAAGTCACAGCCACACACAGGCCCAAGAGGCTGATAAAGACACATCCCTTTCCAAAGCAATTAAGCAAAGAGCTACAGGTGAGGCCCATTCATTTCCATTTGAAAACTGTTTTCTTCAGGCTTCACAAAGGGGTGGCCTGAGGCAAAGACCTTCCTGACATTCAGTGCAACACAACAATAAGTAAGCAAAGGCCCAAAGCAGGGTTTCTGCACTGAGACTTTCCTGGTCACACTGATATCTGGGTTTTCTGAGATGCTCGCCATTCTCTTCAGCTATCCAGGAAATGGCCATGTCACAGAGCTTGGAGGTGGTACATATTTTGGACACAAATCCATGAGCCTATTTCGGAGAGTGGCCAGAATTCAGGAAGAAAACAACAACTTAGAAAGATAGCAGGTGTTGCACATCGATAAGACAAGCTGCAGTCCATTCATATATTGGGCAGGATGAATTATGGGATGATTTATACTACACAGGACACATCCATTAATGCATTCTCTTTTCTAATGTCTACAACAACGGACACAGTGGGATACACAGAAACAGAAACACTCGCCATGTCAAATGACTTACTAGAAACTGTCCACTCCAAACCAAACAAACCGCCTTTCCTATCTATTCTCAGAACATGAGACAAAACAACAAACCCACACCCACTCCCACAAAGGCACCTCCTTCCCCCAAGTAGGTCTGTGACTATCCGGAGTGTCCTCTGACTGGTGGGCCATACTATGTTCCCCCGAAATGGCCTGTCTTCTCTCAGATCTTGTTTCCTTGACCAACTCTGTGAAGATGTCAGGAAAAAGTGGTTAGCCACTACCTGTTTTCTCAGGAAAGGTACATCTTCAGAGCTCTCCTGGCATTTGGCCATCCTCACATCATTAGGTACCAAGAAAACGGACTCTGTCCTTGGTAAATCCAAACAAGTGAGCCCACTGGGACTGGGACTGGGACTGCCTCTGGGTGCCTGGCTTCTTGGATACCAAGTTCAGAGAGTTCCATCACCAAGGAAATGAGGTATGTCACATTCTTTGGAACTGAATGAGGTCACTGCCTTGGCAACCACTTTGTCCTAACAGTTGCTTCAAAGAGTAACATAAAATGGAGGTTGCCCACGCTTCCTGTGACACTTTCATAAGGTAGAATGTATATCACCATTGGCACCCGGGAACAACTCTCCACTCAGGCCTGGTTTGGTCCATCTTCTCTACATAAAGAAGAAAGAGATTCAGATTCAGACACATCCCTTCATCCTGACCAGGTTGTTTGCCATGGAAGATGACTTTTGCTCTCTCAGGTGCTTCATACCTGCCTTCAACTTCTCCAGGTATCATTTGTGCATGGACATTTGAGGTTCTCATCAGGTGGAAGGTCCCCAACTTTCCTGTATTGTAAGAACCACTCTGTCCCTGCTCTTCTGTAAAATGATTGAGGGAACAGTGTATACTTCTGGTTAAAAACAGGTTTGATTTGGATTACGAATGATTCTGTGTGATGAATAATGGTATTGGGAACCTGCAATATTTACAAGAATATAGAGGTGAAATATAAGTAGGAAAACAGAAATCTAGGTATGATTTGAAGCCCAGAAGGGTTTTGCCCTGGATTGGGATACTTAGCTTTGAATGATGTTCTGCAAAGATGCCTCAGATAATTCGATATACAATGGCATAGGACCTTGTACATTGGATGATTGAATTTAGAAGAGAACATCCAGTCAAAAAGGGATATTCAGTAGGATTAGGAAGATAGTCGGTAGGTTTAGGAAGAAGAGTGAGTATAGGATTTGGACCAAAAGTTCTTTAGCAATAGACTTTCGGTTGTTGAGTGAATGTAAATGTCAGCACATATGAAGAGTCAGTCACTATGTTGAACTGGGGAAAATATGTAGAAAAGCAGATATCAATAGAAACATTACGAAATCAGGCAAAGTATAAAGTGAGTGATAGAATTAGACATTTTCAACAGGGTTGAGTTTGAATATATAAATTAGGAAAAAAACAAATATGTAGTCACCAATAGGATTGACAATTGACAGCATTAGGCAACCTGGACATGGATGTTTTTAGAAATCCATGTTCACTTTCCATTTAGGCTTTGGTACAATCATAAGTGTGACCTTTCCATTTTTTTGTCCAGAATATTACTGTGATAATGAGATGACATGAGTATTTCTTTCACCATTTCTGGGAGCAATATATTGAAGATGTAAAATGAGAATCAGGGGTACAAAGAGGTGTACCCTGTTTCTAGGAACATAGAGAAAAAGCATGAATAGACCATACTGTGAATAAATAATATAACTTTTTTGAACTTTAAATAATGAATAGAACTGATATCTGAAAAATTAAAGGAAATCGTATATTGATATACAATCATTCATTCCAACCAGGTATATATGTAATGGAAATATATTTGTTTTGGTTTATCATGAAGAGTGTGTGAGTTTTGCTTCAAAATGATTATGGAAATTCAAAATAATGTGTTTGGAAAGAAGTCTCTCATGAAAAGACCAGTCAAGCAACCCTGACAATACATGTGTTCTGAAGCAAAAGTGGTGAAAGTTGAAACAAATGCTTATTAATTTGTGAACTTGTGGATGAAATGTATATCCTGTGATGTGCAAAAACTGAAGAAACAATAATGTACCAGTGTCGAATACAAATGAATGACAAATTACATATCATGTCCCATAGGAGTCTACTTGCATTGATGTTAGACTGGGTCAGTTAGTGTAGAATAATTAGGATTTGTATGCACCATTCACTGAAGTTAGTTTTCAGGAAACAAATATGTATTTCAGGTGGATGAATATTTCTGATTATAATCTTGTGAAAAGTGGATTATAAATCCACATACATGAACATGAATGAATTTAGAGAGTGTATATTAGACGCATATATTTCATATTTTGAAAAATTTGGAGAGTATATCTATATCTATATCTATATCTATACACACACACACACACACACACACACACACAACTCACAGACATTAAAAATACCAATATAAATGCCAATCGAAATTCATCAGTAAATATGTATCATCCACAAATGCAAAAATATTTATTTTACTGAACATGAGTTAATGTATAATATTGTTCTACTAGGACGCTCTCCTATAGGTTGAATTTTCATTTCCAACAGCATTTAGGAGGAGTGAACTCTTCTCACAATTTGTATCTGCCAAGACAGCCACCTCACAAAAATGTACGTGTGATACCTGGTAGGATTCTATATATGCATATAAATATACATGTGTGAATAGGCTACAGAAAAGGGAAACAAGAATTCACATATTTGTTAAGTTTAAAAACACATGGAGAATATTTCAATTAAAATTTGACTAGATTTATAACTCCTACCTTATATAATGCAAATGTCAAGTCCAACTATACAACATGTCTCTGGAGAACCTTTGGATGTCCTGTTGTTTATCATGAGTATACTAGACAGTGCCTTGATTGACTGTGTTTCATGAAAATGATCTAGAACAGACATGCCAGTAAGTTGGTGCCTGCTGAGTAGTGTGCCTAGAGCAGTGGTGTGTATGTGTGTCATAATACATCTCTGATGTGGCCATATGGATTTGCCATGGGCTTCCAAATGGCTTGTGACAGACATGGTGAGGTCAGCAGACACTAATATGTAAGGGCGTCTTGTTATATGGAGAGGTTTCATGGCAATGTTAAGAATCAGGTTGCAATAGACAAGGGAAAAAGATATGTGGGATAGAAGCCTGGTTGGTGCATTCTCCTGCAGACCCTGACCCACCACATGTGGCAGAACTCCATCCAGCACTGTGTCCCTTTTGAACTCCTTGTATTTCGTGAAGCAAATACCAAACTCCCAATGCAGGAGAAAGAAAAACCATGAAAAAGTGGAGGATGACCAAATGGCTTCACAGCCCAGATGGGGAGAGACTTAGCACGCTCTGGTCACATTTTACTTAAAAGAGAGAATTCACCACTGCTGCCTCATGTTCTTTAGAAAATAAGAAACCATGTCCTCCAGGACACATAGAATCAGACCCAGCTTTGATGGTCTCACGACAAAGGAAGCTAAAGCTCCTGAAAACAACATATATTTCAAGTGCCCAACCTCAGAGGCAGTTTATCAAGAAGTCCTTTAGGCCAGCAGAGCTCCATGTTTGTGGAGTTTTTAACCTGTCCCTTACTTATGGAAACTTCTCTACCACATCCAAGGTTGTGAACTCATGAGCATTTTCCATTCCAGTTATATATTCACAGATTTTATAACTCTTCTCCACTAATTGTGTCTTACTTGGGGCGAAGGTAATGTCAAGGCATTGTTCTGGATGAGAGAGGGAAAATATTTTGTGTAGCACATATTTGATAGACATTGGATTCTTTTTCCTATTTTCCATTCAAAATACTGAATCCCTGACACTAACACATACCCTACTAGACTCTGACTACTAATCCTAATATGATGGAGAAAAATAACCCAAATAGAACAGAAATACAAGCAGTTCAGAGGAGGCATGGTGTATTTTTGAACTTTTCTTTTGCATAATAAATGGTAGGTGTTATAAATCTAGTGAATTTTTATTTGGAATAGTTTTTCATGTGTTTTTAAAATTAACAAATATGTGAATCCCTGCCTCCCTTTCTCTGTAGCCTATACAGCACATGTATTTTTATATGTACATATTGAATCCTACCTGGTATCACACGTACATTTTTGTGAGGTTGCTGACTCGGCAGATATAAATTGTGTGAAGAGACTACCCCTCTTAAACGCTGTTGGAACTAAAAATTCAACCTATGGGTGAGCTTCCTAGTACAACAACATTATACATAATTTCATGTTCAGTAAAGTATATATTTTTGCATCAGTAGATGTTATATATTTCATTATAAATTTCATTTGGCATATATTGCTACTTTTTTATGTTTCTCTGTGTGTTTTTTTGGTATATATATATATATATATATATATATATATATATATATATATATATATATATATACACTCTCCTGATTTATCAAAACATGAAATATATGTGTCTTATATACACTCTCTACATTCATACATTCTTTCATGTATGCATGAGGAAATATAATCAACTTTTCTCAAGATTATTATTGGAAATATTCATCCACCTGAAATACATATTTGTTTCCTTGTACTGACAACTCACTTCTGTGAATGGTGCATACAAATCCTAATAATTCTACAGTATCTGACCCAGTTTAACATCAATGCAAGTAGATTCCTATGGGACATGATGTGTATTTTGACGTTCATTTATATTCCACACTGCTACATTAATATTTCTGCAGTTTTTGCACATCATAGGATATATATTTCATCCACAAGTTCACAACTTTATAGGTATTTTTTCACTTTTAATCATTTCCTGCTTCAGAACACATGTATTCCTCCCGGTTTCTTGACTGGTCTTTTCATGACACTTCTCTGCAAACACATTTTTTTTTAATTTCATAATCAGTTTTGAAGCAAAACTCACACACTTTTTATGATAAACCATAAATCTAATATCACCATTAGAAGCATAACTGTTTGGAATGGATGATTGTATATCAATATTAGGTTTCCTGTATATTTTCAGAAATCAATTCAATCCATTATTTAAAGTTCGAACCAGTTATATTATTTATTCACAGTATGGTCTATTCATGCATTATCTCTATATTCATAGGCACAAGGTACACCTATTTGTACCCCCAATTAATTTATACGTCTTCAAAATATTGCTTTCCTACATATTTTACCCAGTTCATCATTGTGACTGACTCTTCACATGTGCTGACATTTACAATCACTCTCTACCTGAAACCCTATTGCTAAAGAACTTTTGGTCCAAATCCTATACTCACTCTTTTATCTAAACCTACCGACTATTTTCCTAATCCTACTGAATATCCCTTTTTGACTGGATGTTCTCTTCCACATTCAATCATCCAAATTAGAAGGTCCTATGCCATAGTATATTGATTTAACTGAGACAACTGTGCAGGACATAAATCAATGCTAAGTATCCCAATCAAGGGCCCAATGCCCTTCTGGGCTTCAAAACTTACCTAGATTTCTGTTTTCATACTTATATTTCACCTATATATTCTTATAAATATCACAGGTTCCTAATACAAATATTCATTCCAGAGAATGATTCCTAACCCAAATTGAACATGTTATTAACCCTAACCATACACTTTTCCCTCAATCTAATTTTACAGAAGAGCAGGGACAGAGTTGGTCTTACAATACAGGAATATAGGCGATCTTCCAGCTGCTGAAAACCTAAAAGGTCCATGCTGAAATGATCCTTGGAGAAGATGTAGGCAGCTATGAAGGACATGAGAGAGCAAAAGTCATCTTCCATGGCAAACAACCTGGTCAGGTTGATGGGATGTGTCTGAATTAGCCTCTCTCTTCCTAATGTAGAGAAGATGGACCAAACCATGCCTGTGTGGAGAGCTGTTCCCCGGTGCCTATGGTTGATATACCATTCTAACATATGAATGAGTCACAGCAAGTAGAGGCAGCCTCCATCTTTTGGGAACCATGTAAGCAACTGTTAAAACAAAGTGGTTTCCAAGGCAGTGACTTCATTCAGATCTTGAAGAAAGTGACATCACCTTACAGTTTTGGTAATGAAAGTCTGTGATCTTGGGATCCAGGAAACCAGGCACACAGAGTCAAACCCACTCCATGTCCCAGTGGGCTAACTTGTTTGGATTTAACAAGACAGAGTCACTCTTTCTTTGTACCTACTGATGTGAGGACAGCTAAATGCCTGGAAACTATGAAGACTGGCCTTTCCAGAGAAAGCAGGTAGTTTCTCACCATGGGCTCCTGACAACTTCACAGAGTTGGCCAAAGAGACCAGATTGGAGACAGGACACGCCATTTTGGGGGAACATAGTATGGCCCACAAGTCAGAGGACACTCCGGATAGTCACAGACCTACTTGGGGAAAGGAGGTGACTTTTTGGGTGTGAGTGTGAGTTTGTGGTTTTGTCTCATGTTCTGAGAATAGTTAGGAAAGCTGGTTTGTTTATTTTGGAGTGGACTGTGTCTAGTAAGTCCTTTGACAAGGTGAGTGTTTCTGTGTCTATATATCATACTGTGTCAGTGATTGTAGACATTAGAAAAGAGAATGCATCAATGGATGTGTCCTGTCTACGAGAAAGCTTCAAAGCATTCATCCTGTGCAATTTATGAATGGACTGCAGGTTGCCGTATGGATGGGCAACTCCTGCCATCTTTCTAAATTCCTGTTTTCTTCCTGAATTCTGGACACTCTCCAGAATACGCTCATGATTTTGTCCAAGATATGTACCACCTCCATCTCTGTGACATGGCCATGTACTGGATAGCTGATGGGAATGGCGAGTATCTCAGAAAACTCAGATATCAGTATGCCCAAGAAAGTCTCAGTGGAGAAACCCTGCTTTGGGCCTTTGGCTTACCTATTCTGTTGCCCTGAATGTCAGGAAGGTCTTTGCCTCAGGCCACACTTTGTGAAGCCTGCAGAAAATAGTTTTCAAATGGAAAAGAATGGTCATTACCTGTGCCTCTTTGCTTAATTGCTTTGGAAATGGATGTTTCTGAATCAGCCTCTCAGCCCTATGTGAGGCTGTGGCTTAGATTCACAGCACATGATGGGTCTAAAGAAAAATCCCATGTGTGCATCCCAAACCAAAATGGACAAAAGAGCTGTCAGAGTAGTTCTTACAATACAGGAAAGTTGGGGACCTTCCACTTGATGAGAACCTCAAATGTCCATGCACAAATGATACCTGGAGAAGTTGTAGGCAGGTATGAAGCACCTGAGAGAGCAAAAGTCATCTTCCATGGCAAACAACCTGGTCAGGATGAAGGGATGTGTCTGAATCTGAATCTCTCTCTTCTTATTGTAGAGAAGATGGACCAAACCAGGCCTGAGTGGAGAGCTGTTCCCGGGTGCAAATGGTTGATATACATTCTACCTTATGAAAGTGTCACAGGAAGTAGGGGAAACCTCCATCTTATGTAACCCTTGGAAGCAACTGTTAGGACAAAGTGGTTGCCAAGGCAGTGACCTCATTCAGTTCCAAAGAATGTGACATACCTCATTTCCTTGGTGATGGAACTCTCTGAACTTGGTATCCAAGAAGCCAGGCACCCAGAGGCAGTCCCAGTCCCAGTCCCAGTGGGCTCACTTGTTTGGATTCAAGGACAGAGTCAGTTTTCTTGGTACCTAATGATGTGAGGATGGCCAAATGCCAGGAGAGCTCTGAAGATGGACCTTTCCTGAGAAAACAGGTAGTGGCTAACCACTTTTTCCTGACATCTTCACAGAGTTGGTCAAGGAAACAAGATCTGAGAGAAGACAGGCCATTTCGGGGGAACATAGTATGGCCCACCAGTCAGAGGACACTCCGGATAGTCACAGACCTACTTGGGGGAAGGAGGTGCTTTTGTGGGAGTGGGTGTGGGTTTGTTGTTTTGTCTCATGTTCTGAGAATAGATAGGAAAGGCGGTTTGTTTGGTTTGGAGTGGACAGTTTCTAGTAAGTCATTTGACACGGCGAGGGTTTCTGTTTCTGTGTATCCCACTGTGTCTGTTGTTGTAGACATTAGAAAAGAGAATGCATTAATGGATGGGTCCTGTCTAGTATAAATCTTCCCATAATTCATCCTGCCCAATATATGAATGGACTGCAGCTTGTCTTATCGATGTGCAACACCTGCTATCTTTCTAAGTTGTTTTTTTCTTCCTGAATTCTGGCCACTCTCCAGAATAGGCTCATGGATTTGCGTCCAAAAAATGTACCACCGCCAAGCTCTGTGACATGGCCATGTACTGGATACCTGAAGAGAATGGCGAGCATCTCAGAAAACTCAGATATCAGTGTGACCAAAAAAATCTCAGTGCAGAAACCCTGCTTTGGGCCTTTTGCTTACTTATTGTTGTGTTGCACTGAATGTCAGGAAGGTCTTTGCCTCAGGCCACCCCTTTGTGAAGCCTGAAGAAAACAGTTTTCAAATGGAAATGAATGGGCCTCACCTGTGGCTCTTTGCTTAATTGCTTTGGAAAGAGATGTGTCTTTATCAGCCTTTGGACCTGTGTGTGGCTGTGACTTAGATTCTCAGCACCTGATGGATCTTAAGAATGATCCCATGTGAGCTTCCAAAACCAAAATGGCAAAAAATATCATTCATTGTGGATGAAGTCTCTTGCCTTCCTCTGTTAGGTTCCTGCACTCCATCAAATGAGAATAGGAATTCTTTGGGTCAAATGAGTTCTTCAAAGCCCTGCAGAGGTGCTTGTGTTTTCGCATGACTCTAAATCACCTAAAGAATTGATACCTAAAATCAGTAGGCCTGAAATTGGAGAAACAAAGAAGTATTAAAGGCAGGCTTATTTGTTCACTCCTGGTTCACAGAAACGGTGTCCAGGCTACCCTGACTTTAGACAAATGAGGGGCAAAGGAGCTGATTTTGGACACTGTCTTGGGCTGCGCCCCTCATGGAAACCTCCAGCCAGAGGTTAAGATGATTGACTATATGGAATAAGATGAGGGCCATGTGGGAGTGTTTTGGTTTTGATTTTGGTCATTTGTGTGGCATTGGAAAAAATGACTGGGTACACGTGGGGTTGAACTCTGGTGTGATTCCTTTTAGAGACTGGGTTTTGGAAATGAACTCAGAGAAGCATTGCCATGAATTTTGTTGGGATTTTAAGAGGCCACGCATGAAAGTTGCTCTTGGAAACTGAGACCAAGGCCTCGGGTGGATTTCAAAAGAGGACTGGAAATCTCAGCAAGGATATCACATGATTTTATTCTTAAAGAAATGGCAGCCATAGTTGAGAGTCAAAACACACATGGACCTCACATTGTAGACCTCAATGGGCCTGGCCTAATGTGACCGTTTGTCCACTCTTTGGGAAGCCGTGCCTGTGAGAGTTCTCCAGAGATTTCATTGAAATGAGCTTCCTCACCATTTAATGTTTGCTGAATGAACTGAAATCCACAGTGCCTCCAACTTCATGCTTGAAAAATGGCTAGATAAATACCATGAAATTTTTGAAATTCCTATGACCAGGTGGCACTGGAGAAACATTGGATGTCCTGTTGCTGATCATGATTATACCAGACAGTGCCTTGACTTACTGAGTGTCATGAAAATGGTGTAGAACAGAGATGCCAGTAAGTTGGAGCCTGCTGAGTAGTGGGTCTAGAGCAGTGGTGGGGAGGTGTTTGATAAAACATCCGTGGTAGGTCCATGTGGATATACCATTGGATTCCAAATGGCTTGTAACTGACATGGTGCAGCCAGCAGACCCTTATATGTAAAGGCATATTGTTATATGGAGAGTTTTCAGAGGAAAATTAAGAATCAGGTTGATATGGACAAGGGGGCAATGGGGCAAGCTGTGAGAAATAGGAGCCTAGTTGGTGCATTCTCTTGCAGACCCTGACCCACCACACGTGACAGAACTCCCTGCAGCACTGTGTCCCAGTTTAGCTCCTAGTATTTTGTGAAACAAATACCAAACTCACAGTGCAGCAGCAAAAACTCCACAAAAAGTGGAAGAGGACCAAATGGCTTCACAGTCCACACGGGGAGACACATAGTCCCCTGTGGCCTCAGTTTACCTTCAAAGAGAGGATTCAGCACTGCTTCATCTAGTTCTTTGGAAATAAGAAACCATGTCCTCCAGGTCACATAGATGCAGACCCAGCTTTGATGGTCTCACTACAAAGGAAGCCAAATCTCCTGAAAACAACATATATTTCAAGTGCAAAACTCAGTGGCAGTTTCTCAAAAAGTTTTTAGGCCAGCAGAGCTCCATGTTTTTGGAGTGTTTACCCTGTCCCTTAGTTTTGGAAACTGCTCTACCACCTCCAAGGTTGTGAACTCCTGAGCATTTTCCATTCCAGATATGTATTCACTGATTTTGTAACTCTTCTCCTCTAATTGTGTCTTACTTGTGGTGAAGGTAATGTCAAGGCATTGTTCTGGATGAGAGCACTAGGATATTTGTGCAGCATATATTTACATACACATTGGATTCATTTTCCAATTTTCCATTCGAAATACTGAATCCCTGACACTAACCCATACCTAGTAGACTCAGACTATTCATCCTAATATAATGGAGAAAATTAACCCAACACAATAGAAATACAAGCACTTCAGAGGAGACATGTTGTATTGTTGGACTTGACATTTGCATTATATAAGGTAGGAGTTATAAATCTAGTCAAATTTTAATTGAAATATTCTCCATGTGTTTTTAAACTTAACAAATATGTGAATTCTTGTTTCCCTTTTCTGTAGCCTATTCACACATGTATATTTATATGCATATATAGAATCCTACCAGGTATCACACGTACATTTTTGTGAGGTGGCTGCCTTGGCAGATACAAATTGTGAGAAGAGTTCACTCCTCCTAAATGCTGTTGGAAATGAAAATTCAACCTATAGGAGAGCGTCCTAGTAGAACAACATTATACATTAACTCATGTTCAGTAAAATAAATATTTTTGCATTTGTGGATGATATATATTTACTGATGAATTCGATTGGCATTTATATTGGTACTTTTTAATGTCTGTGAGTGTTGTGTGTGTGTGTTTGTGTGTGTGTGTGTATATATATAGATATGGATATAGATATAGATATAGATATAGATATACTCTCCAAATTTTTCAAAATATGAAATATATGTGTCTAATATACACTCTCTAAATTCATTCATGTTCATGTATGTGGATTTATAATCCACTTTTCACAAGATTATAATCAGAAATATTCATCCACCTGAAATACATATTTGTTTCCTAGTACTGAAAACTAACTTCAGTGAATGGTGCATACAAATCCTAATTATTCTACAGTAACTGACCCAGTCTAACATCAATGCAAGTAGACTCCTATGGGACATGATATGTAATTTGTCATTCATTTGTATTCAACACTGGTACATTATTATTTCTTCAGTTTTTGAACATCATAAGATATACATTTGCCAAGGCAGTGACCTCATTCAGTTCCAAAGAATGTGACATACCTCATTTCCTTGGTGATGGAACTCTCTGAACTTTGTATCCAAGGAGCCAGGCACCCAGAGGCAGTCCCAGGCCAAGTCCCAGTGGGCTCACTTGTTTGGATTTACCAAAGATAGAGTCAGTCATTCTTGGTACCTACTGAAGTGGGATTACCAAATGCCTGGAGAGCTCTGAATAGGGAGCTTTCCTGAGAAAGCAGGTACTGGCTCTCCACTTTTTCCTTACAACTTTACAGAGTTGGCCAAGGAAAACAGATCTGAGAGAGGACAGGCCATTTCGGAAGAACAGAGTATGGCCACCAGTCAGAGGACACTCTGGTTAGTCATACACCTATGGGGAAGGAGGTGCCTTTTTGGGAGTGGGTGTGGGTTTGTGGTTTGTCTCATGTTCTGAAAATAGGTAGGAATGGCGGTTTGTTTGTTTTGGAGTGAACTGTTTCCGGTAAGTCATTTGAAGAGGTGAGTGTTTCCATGTCTGTGTATCCCACTGTGCCTGTGGTAGTAGACATGAGAAAAGAGAATGCAGCAATGGATGTGTCATGTCTAGTATAAAGCTTCCCAGCATTCATCCTGCCCAATTTATGAATGGAGTGTGGCTTGCCTTATGCACGGGCAACACCTAATACCTTCCTAAGTCCCTGTTTTCTTCCTGAATTCTGGCCACTCTCTAGAATAGGCTCATGGTTATGTGTCCAAGATATGTACCAAATCCAAGGTCTTTGACATGGCCATGTACTGGATACCTGAATGGAATGGCCAGCATCTCAGAAAACTCAGATATCAGTGTGACCAGGAAAGTCTCAGTGGAGATACCCTGCTTTGGGCCTTTTGCTTACCTATTGTTCTGTTGCCCTGAATATCAGGAAGGTCTTTGTCTCATGCAACCCCTTTGTTAAGCCTGAAGAAAACAGTTTTCAAATGGAAATGAATGTGCATCACCTCTGGCTCTTTGCTTAATTTCATTGGAAAAGGATGTGTCTGATTCAGGCCCTTTGCCCTGTTTTAGGCTGTGACTTAGATTCTCAGCACCTGATGGATGTAAAGAAAGATCCCATATGTGCATCTAAACCAAAATGGAAAAACGTTCAATCAATGTGCATGAATTATATTGCCTTCCTTTGTTAGGTTTCTGAAATCCATCATGTCAGAATAGGGATTCTTTGGGTGAAATGAGTTCTTCAAATCTCTGCAGAGGGGCTTGGCTTTTCTTATGACTCCAATTCACAAAAAGAATCTAGACCCCACAGTCAGAGAGCCTCAAATTGGAGAAGCGAAGCAGTATTAAGGGCAGGCCTATTTGATCACTCCTGGTTCACAGGAAGGGTGTCCAAGCCACCCTGACATTCGGCAAATGAGGGGCAAGGGAGCTTATTTTGGACACTGTCTTGGGATGTGCCTCTCATGAAAACCTCCATCCAGATGTTATGATGAGTATCTTTATGGTAGAAGATGAGGGCCATGTAGGAGTGTTTTGGTTATAATTGTGGTAATTTGTGTGGCAGTTGGAAGAGTTGACTGGGTAAACCTGGGCTTGAATTCTGCTGTGATTCCCCTTAGAGACTGAGTTCTGGAACTGACCTCAGAGAAGTATTGACATGAATTGTGTTGGGATTTTAGGAGGCCAGGAATGAGAGTTGCCATTGGAACCTGGGATCAAGGCCCAGAGTGGCTTTCCACAGAACACTGGGAATCACAGCCAGGATATTACATGATTTTATTCTGAAAGACTTGGCAGGCATAATTGAGATTCAAAACACACTTGGACCTCGCTTTGTAGACCTCAATGGGCCTGGCTTCATGTGACTTTTTGGCCACTCTTTGGGTAGACTTGCCTGTGAGAGTGCTCCAGAGATTTCCCTGAAATTAGCTTCCTCACCATTTAATGGTTCCTGAATGAATTGAAACCAACATTGCCTCCAAATGCATCTGTGAAAAAATGCTAGATAATTACCATGAAATTTTAGAAATTCCGATGACCAGCTGGCACTGGAGGACCTTTGATGTCCTGTTGATGATCATGAGTATACCAGACAGGGCCTTGATTGACTGGGTTTCATGAAAATGGTGTAGAACAGAGATGCCAGTAAGTTGGGGCCTGGTAAGTAGTGGGCCTAGAGCTGTGTTATGCAAATGTGTGATAAAACATCTGTGGTGGGGCCATGTGGATCTTCCATTGGCTTCCAAATGGCTGTGACTGACATGGTGCAACCATCACACCCATATATGTAAAGGCATATTTTTATATTGAGAGGTTTCAGACCAATGTTCAGTATCATGTTGCTATTGTCAAGGGGGCAAGCTACTTGAGATAGAACCCTGGTTGGTGCATTCTCCTGGAGACCCTGCCAACCACACCTGACAGAACTCCCTTCAGCACTGTGTCCCATTTGAACTCGTTGTATTTCATGAAGCAAATACCAAACTCCCAGTGCAGCAGCAAGAAACACCACGAAAATTGGAGGATGACCATTGGTTTCACAGTCCACACGGGAAGACCCTTACCCTCAGTGGCCAATGTTTACCTACAAAAAGAGAATTCATCACTGCTGCCTCATTTTTATTTGAAAATAAGTAATCATTTCCTCCAGGTCACATAGATGCAGATCCAGCTTTGATGGTTTCACTACAAATAAAGCTAAAGCTCCTGACAACAACATATATTTCAAGTGCCCAACCTCAGAGGCAGATTCTCAAAAAGTCTTTTGGCCAGCAGAGCTCCATGTTTGTGGAGTGTTTACCCTGTCTCTTACTTTTGGAAACTCCTCTACCACCTCCAAAGATGTGAAATCTGGAGCATTTTCCATTCTAGATATGTATTCACAGATTTTCTAACTCTTCTCCTCTAATTGGGTCTTACTTGGGGCGAAGGTAATGTCAAGGCATTGTTCTGGAGGAGAGTGGGAAGATTTTTCCGTAGCATATATTTGCATACACATTGGATTCAGTGTCCTATTTTCAATTCAAAATACTGAATACCTGACTCTAACCCATACCCTACCAGACTCTGACTACTAATCCTAATATGATGGAGAAAAATAACCCATAAAGAATAGAAATACAAGCAGTTCAGAGTAGGCATGGTGTATAGATGGACTTGCCTTTTGCATGATACAGAGTTGGAGTTATAAATCTAGTCAATTGTTTGTTGAAATAGTTGTCCTTGTATTTTTAAGGTTAACAAATATGTGAATTGATGTCTCCCTTTCTCTGTATTCTTATATGCACATATAGATTCCTATCTGGTACCACACGTACATTCTTGTGAGGTGGCTGACTTGGCAGATACAAATTGTTAGAAGAGATCACTCCTACTAAACCCTGTTGGAACTGAATATTCAACCTATGGGTGAGCTTGCTAGTTGAACAGCATTATACATAAATCCATGTTCAGTAAAATGAATATTTTTAGATCTGTGGATGGTATATATTTTATAATGAATTTTGATTGACATATATATTGCTACTTTTTTGTCTGTGTGTTTGTTTTATGTATATGTATATATATGTATATATATATATATATATATATGTGTGTGTATATATATATATATATATATATATATATATATATATATATACACTCTCCAGATTTTTCAAAATATGAAATATATGTGTCTTATATTCACTCCCTAAATTCATTCATGTTCATGTATGTGGATTTATAATCAACTATTCACAAGATTATTCTCAAAATATTCATCCACCTGAAATTTGCCCAATGCTCTCAAATGTCAATCCTATTTGTGACTATATCTTTGTTTCTTCCTAAGATTATATATTTAAACTCAACCCTGTTCAAAATGTCTAATCCTATCACACACTTTATACTTTGCCTGATTTTGTAATGTCTCTATTGATATATGCTTTCCTACATATTTTCCCCACTTCATCATTGTGACTGACTCTTCACTTGTGCTGACATTTACATTCACTCTCTAATCGAAATCCTATTGCTAAGAAACTTTTGTTCCAAATCTTATACTCACCCTTCTTCCTAAACTTACTGACTATCTTCCTAATGCTACAGACTATCCCTTTTTGACTGGATGTTCTCTTCTACATTCAATCATCCAAGTAAACGTGGTGCGAGCTTCAGAGGAGGAGACTACCAACAGGCTATCTCATGCAACATCAAAGGGTTTATTGGGTGTCCAGAATGCTGGGGTTCAGAGCTCACCTGAATAGAGCAGATAGCCCTGAGAATAGCTGAAGTAGAGCTTATATACTTTCCCTGGAGAGAGAAGGGAGGGAATTGTATTGATGGGTCAGGGCGAGTGGGCGGTTTGCATGCAACTGGGAGAGGGAGTACATTCTGCAATTTGGCAGCTGGGGATAGAACATTCTGGGAACAAATTTTGCAAACATTTCTCAAGATTTCAACAGTGTTCTGTTAAGCATACAGAAAAACAAGATGTGACAAGTACCTATTTTATTAATATTTCATTCCCCACTTCTTCTTCTGGCTAATTTTAATCATAAAAATGATCATTGGAGGGTGTCACATTCAATGTCTGCTAGTGGGGTATTACCATAAGTTTAACTCCTCCAATTTGAGCCTGGAGAAAAGATATTACACGGTTGAGCAAACAGGGTTTTATAGTTAGCAATAATATGAGGATTATTATTGGACCAGCCAGGGTTGATAAAAACGTAGTTAACCAGGGGGACTGTGTGAACCAAGACTCAAGCCACCCTTTTGGGCCCTCTCTCATTTGTTGATGCTCTTCAAGGTGTCTTTTAAATTTACTCATAGATTTTATTACGACTCCAGTATAGTCAGCATAAAAACAACATTCTTCCCTCAATGCAGCACAAAGCCCCACTTCTCTAATGAAGAGGAGGTCCAACCCTCAACTGTTCTGTAAAACAACTTCAGAGAGAGAGGTTAAAGTTTCATGCAAAGCCCTGAAGGAGGTTTCTAATATCTTACTTTTGCTCTATTGCTGCTTCTAATTGGGTCATCTTTTGTGTCCCATGGACAATGCCACTGGTTCCTCTGCCCACCCGTGCAGCAACTCCTATTCCTAATAGGATGGCTAAAGTGAGGGATATATGTTCCCAGTGGAACCGGTTGTATGCCCCCCCCTATTTGATCTTCAAATGAACCTGCATCATGATAGAGCACTCTGGGAAACATCTGCACCATTACACAATTTATCACATATCCTGATCATTTCATGAAAACATAAACGATGTTTAAGTATATAGAATTATGCTGTTGTAGGCACTGACAAAGCAAGGCACCTAAGATAGCACTCAAGAGAGGGAAACAGTCCTATTTGGTTGCAACCGGATTCAGAGGGCATTGCTTATATTGTAATCAATTAATCCCCTGAAACTCAAGTTTAGGTAGTTTCAGAATTTTGTACCCAACATATAAGGGATGGGGCTCAGAAGTTCACAGTCTTCAGAAGTTTAAAAAAGCAGTATTTGTTTCTGTTTTTCCTTCTGTTCTGGGCAAGTTAACTTTTCAAGGACACCTGGGAGGAGGAGAGCTTTTTCTTCCATTTCTTATTTTCCCCCTGCCAGCTGTTACCATGGAGCCCGGTTGGTAATTTCTTTATCTTAGAAATGTAGCCATCTCTGTGAAGCCCCAGATGAAGGCCAGAGGACTTGTTCACATATTTTGTGAAAAACTAGTTAGGGGTTGTTTAGCTTAGAAGTACTGAGATTTTTAGCCAGTGGCCAAGTAGAACAGGGCAATACGAAAGAGAAAGTTTATCTACATTAAAGTCTTTATTGGGACTGTTTTGCTGAAAGTTCAAAACTCAGCCATGGTGAAGACTTCTGAAGAAGGTCATTTAAGACTTTTCTGTGGGCCTGGTACAGAGGGGGAAAGACGGGGAAGGTGGGGCTGAGAGCACCTCCGAGGATCTGAGAATGAGGGAAAAGAGAGATGTAAAAGAATAATGCGAAAGGGTATTGGGAATTTCCTAGCAGCAAACTTGAGCAGTAGATCAGGTAGAGCAGAGTGAAAGACGGGAGTGAGGATCCCAAAATCCTGTGAGGGACTTTAAATTTTAGTAACCTGTTTTCAGTGATGACAAAGCAACTTTAAAGGCCAATTATATTACATCTTGGATAAGGGTCTCAGGGCTCTCCTCAGCTCATTTGAGCATTGGGTTAGCTGGTAAGAGGACCTGGTGCGACCCGGTGAGGGCACTGACAGGAGATGAGAGGAATGAGTCGGTGGAGCGGTACCTATGTACCTGCTACCTCAGAAAGGGGGCGATGGTCTGAGAACTGGTGGAGCTTTGGGTTTCTGATCTAGTTATTGGAGGGGAGAAATCAAGTTGCTGAGATGGGAGTGACATCAGAGGGTCTGGAGCAGAAGGCTGAGGATAATGATCTATTGGAGAAGCATAGTTCAGGATGTGAGTGAGGGAGGGAAAAGGCTTCCACATAGGGGAATTTCCTTTCACTCTTTTGAGCACTTGCAGAAGTTAAATAGGTCATGCAAAATTTGAGGATCTAGAGACCCCTCTGGGTGCCATAGTTTTTGGTTGTCTAATTGGTAATGTGGCCAATGCTGTGTACTGAATTTGATGAAGAATTGGGGTTCCATCAGGCAGCCCCTGTATGCACACATTCCCATGACATACAGAAAAAGTCGGCTTTTCCCCCACACAGCCATTACTCTTTGTGGCTTTGATAGTCTGCCAGGCAAACTTAGTAATCTAGACTAGCCAACCTGCATCTGGCTCGCATGTCCCTACATCCATAATGTTTGTTTCCATTATCTATGGTACAGAAGGGATTTAATGGTATTTTAGTGGGATCCTCTTCATCAGGGATATCACAATAGGAAATACCTATAGCCAGCTAACAAATGTCTGGGTGGAGAGATGGCCACCAGGTCCCTAAGGGGGCTGTATGCGAGATAGACCATACTTCTTTTCCAGTAGGATTTGTGATCAGCCATCACTGCTTAATGGGCTGATGAGGGTTAGGACTACTTGTAGCCAAGGGGAGAGTATATAACCTTATTCACATTGCGAATACACAATTTGAAACTGTTACCAGTCTTTTTCAGTTTCCAGAAAGATTCTGTACAGGCAGCAGGCTTGAGATGAGAGGTATGGATCCAGGAAGTGATTCTGTTTACGTTTACCACTGTAGGTGTTATAATAGCACCTGGTATGGTCCTTTTCAGCGGGGTACCAGGGATGACACCTGATATCATCTTACATAGATGAAATCTCTTACTTGATATGGATGTGGAATCCCCTGGTTCCCAGTTGGGTAGGCAGTGGCCAGCTGTTTTCACAGGTATTACTGAGTTCTTTCAAGATCTTTAAGTCTGTCAAGCAAGGGGGTGTGGAAAGGATCTTTAGGTCTTACAGTTGGGCTTAGGTCCCCTACTGGAGGAGGGCCACCATAAAGAATTTCACATGTGGTAAGGTTACTCAAAGAAACAAAGGGATTTTTTCTTGCATGAAACATTGCATAAGGCAGGAGCATAGTCCAATCTTATGCTGGTCTCTAAGCTTAATTTCGTTAAGGTCTCTTTAATAGTTCTATTCATTCTTTCTACTTGTCTTGAACTCTGTGGTCTATAAGCACAATTTAACTTCCAATTAATCCCCAGGTTCCTGGCTAACCCCTGACTTACCTGGGCCATGAACATCAGTCCATTGTCAGATCCTATTACCGGCTTAGCTTCCTCCAATGGTAGAGAGGCTTAGTCAGCAGCAGCGGAATCACTTAGAGTGTGTTGTGTGTTAGGGGACGAGGGCAGGGGATAAGGAGGGGGAGAAGAGTCCAGTAGAGTCAAATCTGTGACTCAGGGAGAACAGAGGGTGGAGGAGGAGGAGGTTGAGAGGGTTTGAGAGATCATGGGGGAAGGAGTAGGAGCAGAGGTAGGGGCAAGGAAAGGCTTCACCCATGGAGGAGGAGATTTGCAGAGGTCCTGCCAAGTTAAGATATATGGCTGTTGATCCGGATGGCTATGTGGCGCTGGCTGAAAGACAATACCTCTGACTTTTTAAATTAGTGGGAAGTAGAAAGATCCTTCTAGGGGCCATACGACTCCAAAGATGGGCCATTCTGAGGCACAGAGATTCTGCCAGGTCCAGCGTTTTACTAAAAAAAGAAAGATTCTGAGCCCTTAAGCGGACTTTGGTCCAGTGATCAAGGGTCAGGGACAGAGGCATTGACGTGCTCTGTTCCATAATGAAAGTTCCACAAACAGTAAAAGCAAGGACACACGACACAGATAAGACAAGACCATAAAGACAGGCAATGAACGTCCAACACTGAGACCAGGAATGAGTAGCCGGCAAAACCCAATGGTATGGCAATAACGAATCTAAAAGAAAATATCACTGAGTCGAGAAGACTATTGTTCCTTGATTTCCCGAGTTCTCTGCGGGGTCCTCCACAGAGGTGCCCTTTGTCTCTGTGACATGTCTCTCAGCCACCACATATATTTCACCTATATATTCTTCTACACATAGCAAGTTCCCAATACGATCATTCATCCAGCAAAATGATTTCTAACCCAAATCGAGCATGTTTTTAACCATAACCGGACACTGTTCCCTCAATCTAACTTTACAGAAGAGCAGGGCAGGAGTTGATATTACAATACAGAAATGTAGAAAAACTTCCACCTGCTGAGAACCTCAAAGGTCCATGCAGAAATGATCCCTGGAGAAGATGTAGGAAGCAATAAAGGACCTGAGAGACCAAAAGTCATCTTCCATGGCAAACAACCCGGTCAGGATAAAAGGTTGTGTCTGAATCAGATTTTTTTTTAATGTAGAGATCATGGACCAAACCAGGCCTGTGTGGAGATCTATTCCTGGGTGCCTTTGGTTGATATACCATTCTAACTTGTGAAAATGTCACAGGAAGTAGGGGCAGCCTCAATCTCTTGGGACCCTTGGAAGCAACAGTTAGGACAAAGTGGCTGCCAAGACAGTGTCCTCATTCAGTTCAGGAAGGAAGTGACCTCACCTCACTTTCTTGGTGATGGAACTCTCTGAACGTGGGATCCAGGAAGCCAGGCACACAGAGCCAGTCCCAGTCCCAGTCCTAGTGGTCTCACTTGTTTGGATTTACCAAGGACAGGGTCAGTATTTTTTGGTACCTACAGATGTGAGGAAGGCCAAATGCCAGGAAAGCTCGGATGCAGGGCTTTTCATGAGAAAGCAGGTAGTAGCTCACCCTTGGCTCCTAAGAAGTTCACAGAGTTGGCCAAGGAGACAAGATCTGAGACAGGAAAGGCCATTTTGGGGGAACATATTATGGCCCACAAGTCAGAGGACACTCTGGATAGTCACAAACCTACTTAGGGGAAGGAGGTGCCTTTGTGGGTGTGGTTGTGGGTTTGTGGTTTTGTCTCATTTTCTGAGAATAGGTAGGACAGTCGGTTTGTTTCATTTGAAGTGGACTGTTTCTAGTAAGTCTTTTCACAGGGCGAGTGTTTCTATGTCTGTGTATTCCACTGTTTCCGTGGTTGTAGACATTAGAAAAGAGAATCCATCAATGGATGTGTCGTGTCTAGTAGAAATCTTCTCAGCATTCATATTGCCCCATTTATGAATGGACTGTAGCTTGCCTTATCCATGAGCAACACCTGCTACCTTCCTAAGTTTCTATTTTCGTCCTGAATTCCGGCCAATCTCAAGAATAGGCCCATGGTTTTGTGTCCAAGATATGTACCACCTACAAGCTCTGAGACATGGCCATGTACTGGATAGCTGTAGGGGATGGCGAGCATCTCAGAAAACTCAGATATCAGTGTGACCAGGAAAGTCTCAGAGGAGAAACCCTGCTTTCGGCCTTTTGCTTACCTATTGTTCTGTTGCCCTGAATGTCAGGAAGTTCTTTGCCTCAGGCCACCCCTTTGTGAAGCCTGAAGAAAACAGTTTTCAAATGGAAATGAATGGGCATACCTGTGGCACTTTCCTTAATTGCTTTGGAAAGGGATGTGTCTGAATCATGCCCTTGGCCCTGTGTGTGGCTGTGGCTTAGATTCTCAGCACCTGATGGATCTAAAGAAAGTTACCATGTGTGCATCCAAAAGAAAATTCGCCAAAAGAGCAATTATTGGGAGGAAGTCTCTCGACTTCCTCTGTAAGGTTCCTGACTTCCATCAAGTGAGAATGGGATCCTTTGGTTCAAAAGAGTTCTACAAAACCTGCAGAGGCTAGCCCATTGTGCTTGGGTTTTCTCATGACTAAAATTCACATAAAGAATCTAAACCCCACAGACAGTAGTCCTCAAATTGGAGTGGTATTAACGGCAGGCCTATTTGATCACTTTTGGTTCACCAGATGGGTGTCCAGGCCACCTTGACTTTAGGCAAATGAGGGGCAAAGGAGCTTATTTGGGACACTGTCTTGGTCTGCACCCCTCATGGAAACCTCCAGCCAGATTATGATGAGTGTCTATATGAAAGAAGATGAGGGCCATATGGGAGGGTTCTTGTTTTAATTGTGGTAATTTGTGTGGTAGTTGGAAGAGATGACTGGGTCCACCAGGGCTTGAACTCTGGTGTGATTCCTCTTAGAGACTGAGTTCTGGAACTGACCTCAGAGAAGTATTGCCATGAATAGTGTTGGGATTTTAGGAGACCACGCATGAGAATCGCTTTTGGAAACTGAGATCTAGGCCCAGGATGGCTTTCCACAGAGCTCAGGGATTCTGAGCCAGGATATCACATGTTTTAATTCTTAAAGACTTGGTAGCCATAATTGAGAGTCCAAACACACATGGACCTCACATTGTATACCTCAATGGGCCTGGATTCATGTGTCCTTTTGGCCACTCTTTGGGAAGGCTTGCCTGTGAGTGTTCTCCAGAGCTTTCATTGAAATGAGCTTCCTCACCATTTAATGGTTCCTGAATTAAATGAAACCCACAGTGCCTCCAACTTCATCCTTGAAAAATGACTAGATTAATACCATGAAATTTTTGAAATCCCCATGACCAGGTGGCACTGGATAACCTTTAGATATCCTGTTGCTGATCATGAGTATAACAAACAGTGCCTTGATTGACTGAGTTTCGTGAAAATGGTGTAGAACAGAGATGCCAGTAAGTTGGAGCCTGCTGGGTAGTGGGCGTAGAGCAGTGGACTATAGGTGTGTAAATAAATATTTTTGGTAGGACCACCTGGATCTTCCATTGGCTTCCAAATCTTGCGACTGACATGGTGCAGGCAGCAGACCTTTATATGTAAAAGCATCTTGTTATATGTAGAGGTTTCAGGGCAATGTTCAGAATCAGGTTGCTATAGTCAAGGGGAAAGCTATGTGGGATAGAAGCCTGGTTCGTACATTCTCTTGCCGACCCTGACCAACCACACATGACAGAACTCCCTCCAGCATTGTGTCCCATTTGAACATATTGTATTTCATGAAGCAAATACCAAATTCCCAGTGCAGCAGTAAGAAACACCCTGAAAAGTGGAGGATGACCAAATGGCTTCACAGACCACACGGGAAGACACTTAGCTCCCAGTAGCAACAGTTTACCTACAAAGGGAGTTTTCAGACCTGCTGCCTCATGTTCATTACAAAATAAAGAACCATGTCCTCCAGGTCACATAGATGCAGACCCAGATTGCAGAATCACATCAGTTGCAGAACCATTGATTTAAATATTGCCATACATATATTTCTTGTGCCTAACCTCAGAGGAAGTTTCTCAATAAGTCTTTAGGTCAGCACAGCTCCATGTTTCTGAAGTGTTTACCATCTCCCATACTTTTGTAAACTGTTTTACCACCTCCAGTGTTGTGAACTCCTGAGCATTTTTCATTCCACATATGTATTCACAGGTTTTCTAACTCCTCTCCTCTAATTGTGTCTTACTTTTAGCGATGGTTATGTCAAGGTATTGTTCTGGATAAGAGAGGGAAGATTTTTGTGTATCACATGTTTGCATACACATTAGATTCATTTTCCTATTTTCCATTTGAAATACTGAATCCCTGACACTAACCCATACCCTACTAGACTCTGACTACTAATCCTAATATCATGGAGAAAAAAAAACCTAAATGAATAGAAGTACAGTCCTTTTATAGGAAGCATGGTGTATATTTGTATTTGTCTTCCTCTTTATCAAGAGTATGTGTTTTAAATTTAGTAAACTTTTCATTTTAATATTTCTCCATGATTTTTTAAAGTTATCACATATGTAAATTCCTGTCTCCCTTTCTCTGTATCCTATTCAGCACATGTAATTTTTTTATGCATATACAATATCCTACCTGGTATCACACGTACATTCTTGTAAGATCACTGACTTTGGAATATAAAAATTGTGAGAAGAGATGACTCTCCCTAAATAATGATGGAACTGAAAATTCCACCTATGGGTGAGCTTCCTAGTGAAAAACACTATACATAAATCCATGTTCAGTAAAATGAATATTTTTGGATTTGTGAATGAATTATATTTCATGATGAATATCGATTGGCATATATATTGCTAAATATTAATGTGTGTGTGTGTGCATGTGTGTGTGTGTGTGTGTGTGCGTGTGTGTGTGTGTATATTCTACGGATTTTAAAAAAATATGAAAAATATGTGTCTTATTATACACTCCCTAAATTCATTCATATTCATTTATGTTCATTTAAATTCAAATTTTCACAAGATTATTCTCAGAAATATTCATAAACCTGAAATATATTTTGGTTTCCTACTACTGAAAACTTAGTTCAGTGGATGGTGCTTAAAAATCCTAATATTTCTACAGTAACTGACCCAGTTTAACATCAATGCAAGTAGATTGCTATGGGACATGATGTGTAATTTGAAGTTCATTTTTACTCAACACTGGTACATTACTATTTCTTCAGTTTATGGACATCATAGGATGTATTTTTTCATCCAGAACTTCACAAATTTTTTTGGCATTTGGTTCACTTTCAATTACTTACTACTTCAGAACACATGTATTCCTCCATGTTTCTTTACTGGTCTTTTCACTAGACTTCTTTCTAAACACATTATTTTCGATTCCATAATCATTTTTGAAGCAAAACTCACTCTTCACGACAAACCGTAACCCTAATAATACCATTGCATATATAACTCGTTGGAATGATGGTATATATATCAATATAAGATTTCCAATATATTTTCAGATGCAAACTCAATCCATTATTTAATGTTGGATCCAGTTACATACTTTATTCACAATATGGTCTATTCATGCATCATCTCAATAATCATCAACACAAGGTACACCTATTTGTATCCCCAGTACTAATTTATAAGTTTCCAGAATATTACTCCCCTTTATGGTGGAAGAAATACTTATGTCACCTGATCTACATATACATTTTACCACAGTAGTATTCTGGACACAAAATGCAAAGGTCACACATATGATTGTACCAAAGCCTAAATGGAAAGTGACCATGGATTACTAAAAGCATCTATGTCCAGGGTGCCTACTGCTCTCAAATGTCAATCCTATTGGTTACTACATATTTGTTTCTTCCTAAGATTATATATTTAACCTCAAGCCTGTTGAAAATATCTAATCCTATCACTCACTTTATACTTTTCCTGATTTCCTAATGCCCCTATTGATATCTGCTTTCCTACATATTTTTCCCAGTTCATCATTGTGACTGTCTCTTCACATGTGCTGACATTTACATTCACCCTCTAACTGAAAACCAATTGCTAAAGAACTTTTGGTCCAACTCCGAGACTCACTCTTCTTCCTAAACCTACTGACTATCTTCCTAATCCTACAGACTATCCCTTTTTGACTGGATGTTCTCTTCTACTTTCAATCATCCGAGGTATAGGGTCCTATGCCATTGTATATCGATTTATCTGAGACCTCGGTGCAGAACATAATTCAATCTAAGTATACCAATCAAGGGCCCAATGCCTTTCTGGGCTTCAAATCTTTCCCAGATCTCTGATCTCATACATATATTTCACATTTATATTCTTATAAATATCATAGGTCCCCAATACCGTAATTCATCCAGCAGAATGACTCCTAACCCAAATCGAACATGCTATTAACACTAACCATACACTGTTCCCTCAATCTCACTTTACAGAAGAGCAGGGACAGAGTTGGTCTTAAAATCCAGGAAGGTAGGGTATCATCCACCAGCTGAGAACCTCAAAAGTCCCTGCAGAAATAATCCCTTGAGTAGGTGTAGGCAGGTATGAAGGATCTGAGAGAGCAAAAGTCATCTTCCATGGCAAACAACCTGGTCAGGTTGAAGGGATGTGTCTGAATTAGCCTCTCTCTTCCTAATGTAGAGAAGATGGACCAAACCATGCCTGTGTGGAGAGCTGTTCCCCGGTGCCTATGGTTGATATACCATTCTAACTTATGAATGAGTCACAGCAAGTAGAGGCAGACTCCATCTTTTGGGAACCTTGGAAGCAACTGTTAAAACAAAGTGGTTTCCAAGGCAGTGACTTCATTCAGTTCTTGAAGGAAGTGACCTCACCTTACATTATTGGTGATGAAAGTCTGTGATCTTGGGATCCAGGAAACCAGGCACACAGCGTCAAACCCACTCCATGTCCCAGTGGGCTCACTTGTTTGGATTTAACAAGACAGAGTCACTCTTTCTTTGTACCTACTGATGTGAGGACAGCCAAATGCCTGGAAACTATGAAGACTGGCCTTTCCAGAGAAAGCAGATAGTTTCTCACCACGGGCTCCTGACAACTTCACAGAGTTTGCTAAAGAGACCAGATCGGAGACAGGACACACCATTTTTGGGGAACATAGTATGGCCCACAAGTCAGAGGACACTCCGGATAGACACAGACCTACTTGGGGGAAAGAGGTGCCTTTTTGGGTGTGAGTGTGAGTTTGTGGATTTGTCTCATGTTCTGAGAATAGTTAGGAAAGCTGGTTTGTTTGTTTTGGAGTGGACTGTTTCTAGTAAGTCCTTTGACAACGTGAGTGTTTCTGTGTCTATATATCATACTGTGTCCGTGATTGTAGACAGTAGAAATGAGAATGCATCAATGGATGTGTCCTGTCTACGAGAAAGCTTCAAAGCATTCATCCTGTGCAATTTATGAATGGACTGCAGGTTGCCGTATGGATGGGCAACTCCTGCTATCTTTCTAAATTCCTGTTTTCTTCCTGAATTCTGGACACTCTCCAGAATACGCTCATAATTTTGTGTCCAAGATATGTACCACCTCAATCTCTGTGACATGGCCATGTACTGGATAGCTGATGGGAATGGTGAGTATCTCAGAAAACTCAGATATCACTATGCCCAAGAAAGTCTCAGTGGGGAAACCCTGCTTTGGGCCTTTTGCTTACCTATTCTGTTGCCCTGAATGTCAGGAAGGTCTTTGCCTCAGGCCACACTTTGTGAAGCCTGAAGAAAATAGTTTTCAAATGGAATTGAATGGTCATTACCTGTGCCTCTTCGGTTAATTGCTTTGGAAATGGATGTGTCTGAATCAGCCTCTTGGCCCTATGTGAGGCTGTGGCTTAGATTCACAGCACATGATGGGTCTAAAGAAAAATCCCATGTGTGCATCCAAAACCAAAATGGACAAAAGAACTGTCATGGTGGATAGAGTCTCTCACCTTCCTCTGTAAGGTTCCTGACCTCCATTAAGTGAGAATAGGGATCATTTGGGTCAAGTGAATTCTTTAAAGTTCTGCAGAGGCTATCCCATAGGTTCGTGGGTTTTCTCATGACTCCAATTCACATCTATGTTTACAGAAGAGCAGGGACAGTGTTGGTCTTACAATACAGGATTGCAGTGGATCTTCCATCTGTTGAGAACCTCAAAGCTCCATGCAGAAATGATCTCTGGAGAAGATGTAGGCAGCTATGTAAGACCTGAGAGAGCAAAAATCATCTTCCATGGCAAACAACCTGGTCAGGATTAAGGGTTGAGTCAGAATGAGCCTATCTCTTCTTAATGTAGAGAAGATGGACCAAACCCGGCCTGTGTGGAGAGCTGTTCCCTTTTGCCTACGGGTGATATACCATTCTAACTTGTGAAAGTGTCACAGGAAGTAGGGGCAGCCCTCATCTCATGGGACCGTTGGAAGCAATTGTTATGACAAAGTGGTTGCCAAGGCAGTGATCTCATTCAGTTCCTGAAGGACGTGATCTCATCTCACTTCCATGGTGATGGAACTCTCTGAACTTGGGATACAGAAAGCCAGGCACCCAGAGCCAGTCTCAGTTCTAGTCCCAGTGGTCTCACTTTTTTGGATTTACAAAGGACATAGTCAGTCTTTCTTGATACCTACTGATGTGAGGATGGCCAAATGCCAGGAAAGCTCGGAAGAGGGGCTCTTCCTGAGAAAGCAGATAGTGGCTCACTCCTGGCTTCTAACAACTTCACATTGTTGGCCAAGAAGACCAGATCTGAGACAGGTCAGGCCATTTCGGAGCATCATAGTATGGCCCATCAGTCAGAGCACACTCCGGAGAGTCACAGACCTATTTGGGGGAAGGAGGTGCCATTGCGGGTGTGGGTTTGTGGTTTTGTCTCATGTTCTGAGAATAGTTAGAAAAGGCGGTTTGTTTGGTTTGGAGTGAACTGTTTCTAGTAAGTCGTTTGACAATGCAAGTGTTTCTATGTCTGTGTATCCCACTGTGTCCGTACTTGTAGACATTAGAAAAGAGAATGCATCAATGGATGTGTCCTGTCTCATAGAAAGCTTCCCAGCATTCATCCAGCACAATTTATGAATTGAATGCGGCTTGCCTTATTGATGGGCGATACCTGCTACCTTCCTAAGTTGCTGTTTTCTTCCTGAATTATGGCCAATCTCCAGAATAGGCTCATGGTTTTGTGTCCAAGATATGTACTACCTCCAAGCTCTGTGACATGGCCATGTACTGGATAGCTGAATGGAATGGCGAGCATCTCAGAAAACTCAGATATCAGTGTGACCAGTAAAGTCTCAGTGGAGAATCCCTGCTTTGGGCCATTTGCTTACCTATTGTTCTGTTGCCCTGAGAGTCAGGAAGGTCTTTGTCTCAGGCCAACCCTTTGTGAATCCTGAAGGAAAGATTTTTCAAATGGAAATGAATATGCTTTACCTTTGGCTCTTTCCTTAATTGATTTGGAAAGAGATGTGTGTGAATCAGCCTCTTGGCCCAGTGTGATTCTTTGACTTAGATTCTCAGTACCTGAAGGATCTAAAGAAAGATCCCATGGGTGCATAAAATCCAAAATGGCATAAAGAGCAGTCATTGTTGATGAAGTATTTTGCCTTCCTCTGTAAGGTTCCTGAATTCCATCAAGTGAGAATAGGGATATTTTGGGTCAAATGAGTTCTTCAAATCTATTCAGAGGCTATCCAATAGGTGCTTGAGTTTTCTCATCTTTCCAATTCACATAAAGAATCTGTACCCGACACTCAGTAGGACTCAAATTGGAGAAGCAGAGCAGTATTAAGGGCAGGCCTATTTGATCACTCCTGGTACACAGGAAGGGTGTACAGGCCACTGGGAATTTAGGCAAATGAGGGGCAACAGAGCTTATTTTGTACACTGTCTTGGGCTACGCTAATGCTATCAAATGTCAATCCTATTGTTGACTTCATATTTGTTTTATCCTAAGCTCATATATTCATCCTCAACCCTGTTGAAAATATCTAATCCCATCACTCACTTTATTCTTTTCCTGATTTCCTAATGTCTCTATTGATATCTGCTTTCCTACATATTTTGCCCTGTGCATCATTGTGACTGACTCTTCACTTGTGTTGACGTTTACATTGACTCTCTAACCAAAACCCTATTGCTAAAGAACTTTTGTTCCAAATCCTATACTCACTTTTCTTCCTAAACTTACCGACTATCTTTCTAATCCAACTGACTATAACTTTTTGAATGGATGTTCTCTTCTACATTCAATGATCCAAGTACAGTTCAGGTTTCTATTCAACCGGGTGAGGGAGTAGATTCTGCAGTTTGGCAATTGGGGACAGCACATTCTGGCAACAAGATTAGCAAAGAGTTCTCAAGATTTCAACAGTGTTTCGCTAAGTGTACAGAAAAACAGGAAGTGACAAGTACATATTTTATTAACCTTTCATTCCCCACTTCTTTTTCTGGCTACTTTTAATCATAAAAGTGATCTTTGTGGGGTGTCACATTCTATGTCTGCTAGTGGGGTATTACCATAATTTTAATTTGTCCAATTTGAGCTTGGAGAAAAGAAATTACATGGTTGAGAAAACAGGGTTTTATAGTTAGTAATAATATGAGGATTATTATTGGACCGGCCAGGGTTGATAAAAACGTAATTAACCAGGGGGACTGTGTAAAAAAAGACTCAAACTACCCTTTCTGTGCCTCTCTCTCTCTCTCGTTGTTGCTCTTCAAGGCATCTTTTTAATTTACTCATAGATTTTTTTACAACTCCAGTATTGTCGACATAAAAACAACATTCTTCCCTCAATGAAGCACAAAGGCCCCCCTCTGTCATGGAAAGGAGGTCCAACCCTCGACTGTTCTGTAAAACAACTTCAGAGAGAGAGGTTAAAGATTCCTGCAAAGCTGTGATGGAGGTTTCTAAAATCTTTAAGTTTTGATCTATTGCTGCTTCTAATTGGGTCACTTGTTGTGTCCCATGGACCAGAGCAGTGGTTCTTGTGCCCAACCCTGCAGCAACTCCTATTCGTAATAGAATGGCTAAGGTGAGGGACATATGTTCCCAGCGGAACCGGGTTGTATGTCCCCCTCTTTGATCTTCAGATGAACCTGCGTCATGATAGAGCACTCTGGGAAACATCTGCACCATTTCACAATTAATCACATCTGTTGACCATTTCATGAAAACATAAACAATGTTTAAGTATATAGAATTATACTGTTGTAGGGACGGACAAGGCAAGGCACCTAAGATAGCACCAAAGACACGGAAACAGTCTTTTTTGGTTTCAACCAGATTCAGAGGGCATTGCTTCTGTTGTAATCAATTAATCCCCTGAAACCCAAGTTACGTAGTTTCAGAATTTTGTACCCAACACGTAAGGGAAGGGGCTCAGAAGTTCACAGTCTTCAGAAGTTCACAAAAAGCAGTTTTTGTTTCTCTTTTTTCCTCAGTTTGGGCAAGTTAACTTTTCAAGGACACCTGGGTGGGGGTGTCTTCCCTTTCTTTTTTTCCCCCTTCCAGCTGTTTCCATACAGCCCAGTTTGTAACTTCTTTATCTTAGAAATGTAGCCATCTCTGTGAAGCCCCAGCTCAAGGCCAGAGGCCTTTTTTTCAAATATTTTGTGAAAAACTAGTAAGGGTGTGTCTAGATCAGGAGTGCTGAATTTTTTAGCCAGTTGCCAAGGAGACCAGGGCAACACAAAAATAGGAAGTTTATCTACAGTGAACTCTTTTATCGGGATTCTTTTGCTGAAAGTCCTAAATCAGCCATGGTGAAGACTTCTGGAGAAGGTCAGTTAAGACTTTTCTGTGGGCCTGGTACAGAGGGGGACAATTTGGAAGGCAGGGATAAGAGCAGCTCTGTGGATCTGAGAATGAGGAAGGAGAGATGTAAAAGAATATTGGGAGAGGGCTTTGGGATCTTAATAGCAACAAAAACTTGAGCAGTAGAACAGATAGAACAGAGGGGGAGACGGGAGTGAGATTCCAAAAAGCCTGTGAGGGACTTTAAATTCTTAGTAACCTGTTTTTAGTGATGACAAAGCAAAATTAAAGGCCATTTTCATTACATCTTGTATTAGGGTCTGAGGATTCTTCTCAGCGGGTTTGAGCTTTGCATTAGGTGGTAAGAGGACTGGGTGGGACCCGGTGCGGGCATTGACAGGAGAGGAGAGGAGTGAGTGAATGGAGTGGTACCTCAGTACCTGCAACCTCAGCAAGGGAGCAATGGTCTGAGAACTAGTCGAGATTTGGGTTTTTGATCTAGATATTGGAGGGGAGAAATCAAGTTGCTGAGGTGGGAGTGACAGCAGAGAGTCTGGAGCAAAAGGCTGAGGGTGAGCATCTATTGGAGAAGCATAGTTCAGGATGTGAGCAAAGGAGAGAGAAGGCCTCCACATAGCGGAATCTCCATTCACCCTTTTGAGCACTTGCAGAAGTTAAAAAGGTCACACAGAATTTGAGGATCTAGAGACCCCTCTGGGGGCCATCGGTTTTGGTTATCTAATTCGTAATATGGCCAATGCTGTGTACAGAATTTGATGAGGAGTTTGGGTTCCATCTGACAATCCCTGTATGCTCACATCCCCATGACTTACAATAGAAGTCTGCTCTCCCCCCCCCACAGCCGTGACTGTTTGTGGCTTTGATAGTCTGCCGGGCAAACATAGTAATCTAGGCTAGCCAACCTGCATCTGGCTCACGTGTCCCTACATCTACAATGTTTGTTTCCATTATCTATGGTACGGAAGGGATTTAATGGAATTTTAGTGGGATCCTGTTAATCAGGGATATCCCAATAGGAAAGACCTATAGCCAGCTGACAAATGACTGGGTGGAGAGATGGCCACCAGGTTCGTAAGGGGGCTGTATTCGAGATAGGCCATACTTCGTGTCCAGTAGGATTTGTGATCAGCCATCGCAGCTTAAGGGGCTGATTAGGGTTAAGACTACTGGTCGTCAAGGGGAGAATAAATATCTTCCAGGATCTTCTTTACAACCATTTGCAATGTTTCTTTTTTCTTCTTTTTTATTTCTTTTTTTGTGTGTGTGTGGGGAAGGCTTCAATACATCCTGAAAATGTATGTTCAAAGACTAGGAGTTATTTAAGTCCATACCTTACTGGCTTAATTTCAGTAAAGTCCACTTCCCAGAATTGTCCTCGTCTGGTTCCTCATAGGTGCTTTCCTGCAGGAAGCTTGGAAGTGTAAGCTTTAACCAATTAATGGACCTGACAGGCTTTTGTTACCCATTCAGTTATTTCCTTTTGCTGTGAGTAGGTTAGTGGAAAACTGTGTTCTTGATCCTTCACGAATGAATGCAGTTTCTTTGAACAAAGGTGAGTGAGTTGATGAACATTTGCTACTGACATAGTTAGAGCCATGATTATAGGAGTAGTTACTGAAGAATTAAAAAATTCCACTTGAGGGCCTTCAGGGTTAAAAGTTATTTTGGCCCAGAGCTTGGTGAGCAGAACTCTGCCCATCAATGGGGCCAGGCATTCTGGGATTACTAGGAAGGAGTGATGGATTTTTCCTTTTCCCTGGTCCATGGTCCTCGTAGTTGTCAAAGCCCGATATTTACTTCTGTTAGACTCTTGAATTAGAGACCTTTTATTCGGTAGAGGGCCCAATGGGCCTTACGGGCTGAGTATATTCACCCTGCATCTACTTCAAAGTTTATTGTGTTCCCCTCCACTTCAAAAGTTACCTTGAGGTCAGGGAGAGGATCTGAGCCCGGACTTTCTTAGTATTCCTCCAGAGTCAGAATATCTGGCTGGCATGGCTGTCTCTTTCTAGGGCACTCTTTGGCCCAGTGTCCTTTTTCTTTAGAGTAGGCACATTGATCTGAGGCCAGGGGTGGCCTCTAGTGTGTGCCCAGGTATCCCTTCCTGTCTCTCTGTTTCTTAATTTCTGGCCTATTTGTTGTTGTGACCAGGACCTTAGTCAATGCCTTAGTCTGTCTTTTGTTTCTTTTATCCTCACTCAGCTCCCTTCTCTTCCTCAGTTTCTCTCTTAAAGTATACCTTCTCGGGTTCTCTGAATAAATCCCTCAAAGTCATATCTTGTAATCCATCTAAGCATTGTAACTTTCTTTTAATATCCAGGGCAGCTTTCCCAATAAAGGCCATTGTGACAGATGCCTTTTGATCCTCTGCCTGAGGATCGAAAGGAGTATGTCTCTTATATGCCTACATAATTATCTCTAAGACATAGAGGGAGATTCATCAGGCCCTTAAATAATCTCTCTTACCTTGGCCAAATTAGTTGGTCACCTAGCGGCCACTAAGATACCCACTATTAGAGCCCGGCGATAAGTGGACAGATGCTCCCTACCTTCAAAGGTGTTGGGGTCCCAGTTGGGTCGTTTCAAGAGAAAGCCGGCTTTGAATATATTGGGAAGTTTTGTCGGTCACGCATTTGGTCCGAGGATACTTTTTTCTAGCATCCAGGAGGATTCTCTTTTGTTCCTCTGTCATGAAGAGAGTCCCTAGGAGTTGTTGGCAGTCATCTCAAGTAGGTTGGTGTGAAAACATCAATGACTTCACCAGACCTGAGAGCCAGGTTGGGTCCTCGGTAAAAGGGGGATTGTTATATTTCCATTTATATAGGTCTGAAGAGGAGAAGGCCAATACTGGTAGGCTTGCATTTTTTCCCTATGGCCATCGTCAATCATTGGTCCTTAGGGATGGAGGGAAGCAACACGGGAGTTCCAGGGTTTTCAATCATTTGCCACCGGCGAGTTCCTTTAGCAACTCCAGCTTCCTCCAGGGGAGGAGGGGCTGTGTGTGACGCAGGGGAGTTATCTGGAGGGCCCTGGGCTGGCTTAGCGTCCTCCAATTGTGGAGAGGCTGAGTCAGCAGCTGGAGAATCACTTAGAGGGTGTTGGGGGTTGTGGGACAAGGGTAGAAGATAAGGAGGGGGACGAGAGTCCAGTAGAGTCAAATCTTGTGACTCAGGGAGAACAGAGGGTGGAGGAGGAGGAGGAGCAGAGGGGTTGAGAGATCGTGGGGGAAGGAGTAGGAACGGGGACACAGTAAGGAAAGGCTTCACCCACGGAGGAGGAGATTTGCAGATGTCCTGCCAAGTTAAGGTATATTCCTGTTTATCAGTATGGCTATGTGGCCCTGGCTGTAAGACAATATCTCTGTCTTTTTAAATTAGTGGGAAGTAGAAAGATCCTTCTAGGGGCCATCCGAATCCAAAGGTGGGCCATTCTGTGGCACACAGAGTCTGCCAGGTCCAGCGTTTTACAAAAAAGAAACATTCTGAGCCCTTAAGCGGACTTTGGTCCATAGATCAAGGGTCAGGGACAGAGGCATTGAAGTGATCTGTCCCATAATGAAAGATACACAAACAGTAAAAGCAACGACACAGGACACAGACAAGAGAAAACAATAAAGACAGGCAATGGACGTCCAACACTGAGACCAAGACTGAGCAGGTTGCAAAACCCGATGGGCTGGCAATACCGAATCTGAAACAAAGTATCACTGAGTCGAGGAGACTATTATTCCTTGATTCCCGAGTCCTCTGTGGCGTCCCCCAGGGACTTGGCTTGTGGCTCTGTGACACATCTGCCAGCCAACATCAAAGAGAGCTCACACACTTCATCGACAGCCATTTTGCCAAGCCCTAACCTGAAACCTGAAACCAGAAAGAGGTGCCTTACTTACCCTGAGAGTAGCCCATTGGGGTCTCTCGTTCACCACTGCTGGATTTCGGTGGAACCTCCATATATAAATATCGAAAGAGCATTGGGGGAAGAGACCACCAAGAGACTCTCTCATGCAAAAACAAAGGGTTTATTGGGGGTCCAGCATGCTGGGGCTCAGAGCTCATTTGAATAGAGCAGAGAACCCTGAGAACAGTTAAGCAGAGCTTATATACTTTCCTTGAAGAGGGCAGGGAGGAAAGTTTATTGATGGGCCTGGGCGGGTGAGCAGTTTGCGTGCAACTGGGTGAGGGAGTACATTCTGAAGTTTGGTAGTTGGGGACAGCACATTCTGGGAAAAAGATTAGAAATCACTTCTCAAGATTTCAACAGTGTTTTATTAAGCATACAGTAAAACAGGAAGTGACAAGAATCTATTTTATTAACATTTCACTACCGACTATACTTTGCCAGATTTCCTAAGCTCTCTATTGATATCTGCATTCCTACATATTTTCCCCAGTTCATCATTGTGATTAATTCTTCACATGTGCTGACATTTACATTCACTCAATACCCGAAACCCTATAGCTAAAGAACTTTTGGTCCAAATCCTATACTCACTCTCCTTTATAAACATACCGACTATCTTCCTAATACTACTGACTATCCATTTTGACTGGAAGTTCTCTTTGAAAATCAATCATCCAAGTTACAAGGTCCTATGCTTAATACCCAATCAAAAGCCCAATGCCCTTCTGGGCTTCAAATCTTACCTAGATTTTTGTTTTCAGATTCATATATTTTACCTATATATTCTTGAAAATATCGCAGGTTCCCAATACCATTATTCATCCAGCAGAATGATTTCTATTCCAAATCAAACCTGTTATTAACCCTAACCATACACTGTTCCCTCAATCTAACTTTAGAGAAGAGCAAGGACAGAGTTGGTCTTAAAATACAGGAATTTAGGGGATCTTCCAACTGCTGAGAAACTCAAAGGTCTATGCGCAAATGATCCCTAGAGAAGTTGTAGACACCTATGAAGGAACTGAGAGAGCAAAAGTCATCTTTCATTGCAAACAACCTGGTCAGCATGAAGGGATGTGTCTGAATCAGCCTCTCTCTTCTTTATGTAGAGAAGAAGGACCAAACGAGGCCTCTGTGGAGAGCTGTTCCTGGTTACCAATGTTTGATATACCATTCTAACTTGTGAAAGTGTCAAAGGAATTAGGGACAGCCTCCATTTCATGGGACCTTTGGAAGCAAATGTTAGGACAACGTGCTTGCCAAGGCATTGACCTCATTCAGTTCCTGAAGGAAGTGACCTCACCTCACATTCTTGGTGATGGAACTCTCTGAACTTGGGATACAGGCATCCAGGCACACAAATCTAGTCCCAGGCCCAGTCCCAGTGGTCTCACTTCTTTTGATTTACCAAAGACAGAGTCAGTCTTTCTTGGAATCTACTGATGTGAGGATGGCCAAATGCCAGGAAAGCTCTGAAGAGTGGCCTTTCCTGAGTAAGCAGGAAGTGGCTCACCATTGTCTCCTGACAACTTCACAGAGTTGGCCAAGGAAACCAGATCTGAGACAGAACAGGCCATTTGATGGGAACATAGTACGGCCCACCAGTCAGAGGTCACACCCGATAGTCAGAGACCTACTTTGGGAAAGGAGGTGAATTTGTGGGTGTGAGTGTGTGTTTGTGATTTTGTCTCATGTTCTGAGAATAGGTAGGAAAGGCAGTTTGTTTGGTTTGGAGTGGACGATTTCTAACAAGTGATTTGACAAGGCGAGTGTTTTTATGTCTGTGTATCCCACTGTGTCCATGGTTGTAGACATTAGAAAAGAGAATGCAATGCATCAAAGGATGTGTCCAGGCTAGTAGAAAGCTTACCAGAATTCTTTCTGCCCAATGTATGAAAGGAATGCGGCTTGCCTTATGGATGGGTAACACCTGCTATCTTCCTAAGTTCCTGTTTTCTTCCTGAATTCTGGCCACTCTCCAGAATAGGCTCATGATTTTGTGACCAAGTTATGTACCACCTCCAAGCTCTGTGACATGGCCATGTACTGGATAGCTGAAGGGAATGGCGAGCGTCTCAGAAAATTCAGATATCAGTGTGACCAGGAAAGTCTCAGTGGAGAAACACTGCTTTGGGCCGTTTGCTAACCTAATGTTCTGTTGCCCTGAATGTCAGGAAGGTCTTTGCCTCATGCCACCCCTTTGTGAAGCCTGAAGAAAACAGTTTTCAAATGGAAATGAATATGGATCACCTGTGGCTCTTTGCTTAATTGCTTTGAAAAGGGATGTGTCTGAATCAGCCTCTTGGCCCTGTGTGAGGTTGTGGCTTAGATACTCAGCACGTGGTGGATGTAAAGAGAGATCCCATGTGTGCATCCAAAACCAAAATGGCCAAAAAGCAGTCCTTGTGGATGAAGTCTGTCCCCTTCCTCTTTAAAGTTCTTGAACTCCATCAAGTGAGAATAGGGATCCTTTGGGTCAACTGGGTTCTTCAAAGACCTGCAGAGGAGCTTGTGTTTTCTCATGACTGCAAATCACATAAAAATATATACCTGACACTCAGTTTTCCACAAATTGGAGAAGCATAGAAGTATTAACGTCTAGCATATTTGATCACTCCTGTTTCACATGAAGGATGTCCAGACCACCCTGAATTTACGCCAATGAGGGGCAAGGGAGTTATTTTGGACACTCTCTTGGACTCCGCCACTCATGGAAACCTTCAGCCAGAGGTTGTGATTAGTGTCTATATGGAAGAAGATGAGGGCCATATGGGAGGGTTTTGGTTTTAAATTTGGTCATTTGTGTCCAGTATGAAGACATGACCTGGACCACCTGGGCTTGAACTCTGGTGTGATTCCCCTTAGAGACTGAATTCAGAGAAGTATTGCCATGAATTTTGTTGGGATTTTAGAAGTCCACCCATGAGAATCACCCTTGGAAACTGAGATCTAGGCCCAGGTTGGCTTTCCACAGAGCCCTGGGTATCTCAGCCAGGATATCACATGATTTAATTCTGAAAGACTTGGCAGCCATAGTTGAGAGTCACAACACCCATGGACGTCACATTGTAGACCTCAATGGGCCTGGCTTCATGTGACATTTTGTCCACTCTTTGGGAAGCCTTGCCTGTGAGAGTTCTACAGAGCATTCATTGAAATGAGCTTCCTCACCATTTAATCTTTGCTGAATGAATTGAAACCCACAGTGCCTGCAACGTCATCCTTGAAAAATGCCTAGATAAATACCATGAAATTTTTGAAATTCCCATGACCAGGTGGCACTGGAGAAACTTTGGATGTCCTGTTGCTGATCGTAAATATGCAAGACAGTGCCTTGATTGAGTGGGTTTCATGAAAATGGTGTAGAACAGAGATGCCAATATGTTGGAACCTGCTGAGTAGTGGGCCTAGAGCAGTGGTAGGCAGGTGTGTGATAAAAAATTTGTGGTGGGGCCATGTGGATCTGCCATTGGATCCCAAATGGCTTGTGACTTACATGGTGAAGCCAGCAAACCCTTCCATGTAAAGGCTTCTGGTTATATGGAGATGTTTCCGGGCAATGTTTAGAATCAGGTTACTATGGACATGGGGCCAAGCTATTTGGGATAGAAACCTGGTTGGTGCATTCTCCTGCAGACCCTGACCAACCACACATGAAAGAATTGCCTCCAGAACTGTGTCCCAGTTGAACTTCTTTTATTTCATGAAGCAAATACCAAAGTCCCAGTGCAGCAGCAAGAAACACCACGAAAAGTGGAGGATGACCAAATGGCTTCCCAGTCCACATGGGAATACCCTTAGCCCCCAGTGGCCACAGTTTACTTACAAAGAGAGAATTCAGCACTGCTGCCTCATGTTCATTGGAAAATAAGAAACCATGTCCTCCAGGTCACATAGATGCAGACACAGCTTTGATAGTCTCACTAAAAAGAAGCTAAAGCTCCTGACAACAACATATATTTCAAGTGCCCAAACTCAGAGGCAGTTTCTCAAGAAGTATTTAGGCCAGCAGAGCTCCATGTTTATGGAGTGTTTACCCTGTCCCATACTAGGGAAACTCCTCTACCACTTCCAAGGTTGTAAACTCCTGAGCATATTATTCACAGATTTTATTACTCTTCTCCTCTAATTGTGTCTTACTTTGGGCGAAAAAAAATATCAAGGAATTGTTCTGGATGAGAGTGGGAAGATTTTGTTTAGCACATATTTGCATACACATTGGATTCATTTTTCTATTTTACATTTGAAATACTGAATCCCTGACACTAACACATGCTCTGCTAGATTCTGAATACTAATCCTAATATGATGGAGAAAAATAACGGAAACAGAATAGAAATACAAGCAGTTCAGAGGAGGCATGTTGTATACTTGGACTTGCCTTTTGCATTATATAGGGTAGGAGTTATAAATCTAGTCAATTTTTTGTTGAAATAGTTTTCCATGTGCTTTTAAAGTTAACAAATATGTGAATTCCTGTCTCCCGTTCTCTGTATTCTATTCAGCACATGTATTTTTATATGCACATATAGAATCCTACCTCGTATCACATGTACATTCTTGTGAGTTACATGACTTGGTAGATACAAAGTGTGAGAAGAGATCACTCCTCTTAAACGCTGTTTGACCTGAAAATTCAACCTATGTGTGAGCTTCCTAGTTGAAAAAAGTTATACATAAATCCATATCCAGTAAAATGAATATTTTTGGATCTGTGGATGATTCATATTTCACGGTGTAATTCGATTGGCATATATATTGCTAATTTTTAAAATCTGTGTGTGGATATATATATATATATATATATATATATATATATATATATATATTCTCTCCAGATATTTCAAAATATTTAATATATGCGTCTTATTATACACTCCCTAAATTCATTCATGATTATGTATATGGATTTATAATCAACTTTTCACAAGATTATTCTCAGAAATATTCATTCACCTGATATACGTATTTTTTTCCTCGTATTGAAAACTAACTTCAGTGAATGGTGCATATAAATCCTAATATTTCTACAGTAACTGATCCATTTTCACATCAATGCAAGTAGATTCCTATGGGACATGATAAGTATTTTGAAGTTCATTTTTATTCAAAACTAGTACATTACTATTTCTTCAGTTTATGCACATTATTGGATATATATTTCATCCACAAGTTCACAAATTTATAGGCATTTATTTCACTTTCATTCACTTTCTGCTTCAGAAAACACGTGTTCCGCCATGTTTCAAACTGGTCTTTTCATGAGACTTCTTTCCAAACACATTATTTTTGATTTCCATAATCACTTTTGAAGCAAAACTCACACACTCTTCATGATAAACCATAACCCTAGGATTACAATTAGACGTATAACTAGTTGTTATGAATGATTATATATCAATATATGATTTCTTATGTATTTTCAGATATCAATTCAATACATTATTTAAAGTGGAACCAGTTATATTATTTATTAACTGTATGGTCTATTCATGCATTATCTCTATATTCATAGTCACAGGGTACACCTATTTTTACCCTCAATACTAATTTATACGTTTTCAAAATATTCCTCAAAAAATGGTGGAAGAAATACTCATGTCACCTGATCTATATATACGTTTTATCACAGTAATATTCTGGACAAAAAAATCAAAGGTCACCCTTAAGGTTGTACCAAAGCCTAAATGGAAAGTGAGCATGGATTACTAAAACCTTCCATGTCCAGGTGGCCTAATGCTCTCAAATGTCAATCTTATTGGTGACTACATTTTTGTTTCTTCCTAAGATTATATATTCAACCTCAAGCCTGTTGAAAATGTCTAATCCTATCACTCACTTTATACTTTGCCTGATTTAGTAATGTCTCTATTTATATCTATTTTCCTACATATTTTCCCCTGTTCATCATTGTGACTGACTCTTCACTTGTGCTGACATTTACATTCACTGTCTACCTGAAACCCTATTGCTTAAGAACTTTTGGTCTAAATCCTATTCTCACTCTTCTTTGTAAACCTACTGACTATCTTTCTAATCCTACCGACAATCCCTTTTTGAGTGGGTGTTCTATTCGACATTCAATCATCCAAGGTACAAGCTCCTATGCCATTGTATATAGATTTATCTGAGACATTTTTGCAGAAAATAATTCAAAGCTAAGTGTACCAATTAAGGGCCCAATGCCCTTCTGGACTTCATATCTTCCCTAGATTTCTGTTTTTATACTTATATTTCACCTATATATTCTTGTAAATATCATAGTTTCCCAATACCATTATTCGTCATGCAGAAGGATTCCTAACCCCAAATTGAACATGTTACTAACCCAAACCATACACTGTTCTCTCAATCGAACTTTACAGAACAGCAGGGACAGGGTTGCTCTTAAAATACAGGAATGTAGGGCATGTTCCAGCTGTTGAGAACATCAAAGGTCCATGCAGAAATGATCCCTTGAGAAGATGTAGGCAGCTACGAAAGACCTGAGAGAGAAAAGTCATCTTCTATGGCAAACAACCTTGTCAGCATGAAGGGATATGTATGAATCAGCCTCTCTCTTCTTAATGTAGAGAAGATGGACCAAACCAGTCCTAGGTGGAGAGCTGTTCCCGGGTGCCCATGGTTTATATACCATTCTAACTTGTGAAAGTGTCACAGGAAGTAGGGGCAGCCTCCATCTCATGGGACTCTTGAAAGCAACTGTTAGGACAAAGTGGTTGTCAAGGCAATGACCTCATTCAGTTCCTGAAGAAGTGATCTACCTCACTTCCTTGGTGATGGAACTCTCTTAACTTGGGATCCAGGAAGCCAGGCACCCGGAGCCAGTCCAGTCCCAGACCCAGTAGGCTCACTTGTTTGAATTTACCAAGGAGAGTGTCAGTCTTTCTTGGTACCTACATATGTGAGGATGGCCAAATACCAGGAGAGCTCTGAATAGGGGCCTTTCCTGAGAAAGTAGGTAGTGGTTCACCGCAGGCTCCTGACAACTTCACAGAGTTGGCCAAGGAGACCAGATCTGAGATAGGACAGGCCATTTTGGGGGAACATAGTATGGCCCACCACTCAGAGGAAACTCCGGATAGTCACAGAGTTACATGGGGGAAGGAGGTGTCTTTGTGGGGTGGGTGTGATTTTGTGGTTTTGTCTCATGATCTGATAATAGGTAGGAAAGACGGTTTGTTTGATTTGGAGTGGTCTTCTTCTAGTAAGTCGTTGGACAAGGCAAGTGTTTCTATTTCTGTGTATCCCACTGTGTCCGTGGTTGTAGACATTAGAAAATAGAATGCAACAATTGATATGTCCTGTATAGTAGAAAGATTCCCGGCATTCATCCTGCCCAATTTATGAATGGACTGCAGCTTGCCTTATCCATGGGCAACACCTGCTACCTTCCTAAGTTCCTGTTTCTTCCAGAATTCTCACCACTCTCCAGAATAGTCTCATGGTTTTGTGTCCAAAATATGTACCACCTCCAAGCTCTGTGACATTGCCATGTCCTGGATAGCTGAAGGGAATGGCGAGCATCTCAGAAAACTCAGATATCAGTGTGACCAAGAAAGTCTCAGTGGAGAAACCATGCTTTCGGCCTTTTGCTTATCAATTGTTCTGTTTCCCTGAATGTCAGGAAGGTCTTTGCCTCAGGCCACCCCTTTGTGAAGCCTGAAGAAAACAGTTTTCAAATGGAAATGAATAGGCATCACCTGTGGCTCTTTGCTTAATTGCTTTGGAAAGGGATGTGTCTGAATCAGCCTCTTGGCCCTGTGTGAGGTTGTGGCTTAGATTCTCAGCACCTGATGGATGTAAAGAGAGATCCCATGTGTGCATCCAAAACCAAAATGGCCAAAAGAGCAATTATTGTGAATGAAGTCTCTCGCATTCATTTGTAAGGTTCCTGACCACCATCAAGTGAGAATACGAATCCTTTGGTTCAAATGAGTTATGCACAGCCCTGCAGAGGCTAACCCATAGGTTTTTGGGTTTTCTCATGGCTCCAAATCATATAAAGAATCTATACCTGACAGTCAGTAGGCCTCAAATTGGAGATGCAGAGCAGTATTAACAGCTGGCCTATCTGATCACTCCTGGTTCACCGGATGGGTGTCCAGGCCACCTTGACTTTAGGCAAATGAGGGGCAAGGGAGCTTATTTTTGACACTGTCTTGGGCTGCACCCCTCATGAAAAACTCCAGCCAGAGGTTATGATAAGTGTCTATATGGAAGAAGATGAGGGCCATGTGGGAGTGTTTGGTTTTAATTGTGGTCATTTGTTTGGCGGTTGGAAGAGATAACTGGATCCACCTGGGCTTGAATTCTGGCATGATTCCTCTTAGAGACTGAGTTCTGGAATTTACCTCAAAGAAGTATTGCCATGAAATGTGTTGGGATTTTAGGAGGCCACGCATGAGATGCGCCCTTGAAAACTGAGATCGAGGGCCAGGGTGTCTTTCCACAGTGCAGTGAGAATCTCAGCCAGGATATCACATGATTTTATTTTGAAAGACTTGGCAGCCATAATTGAGAGTCTAAACACAAATGGAACTCATATTGTAGACCTCAATGATCCTGGCTTCATGTGACCTTTTGGCCACTTTTTGGGAAGCCTTGCCTGTGAGATTTCTCCAGAGATTTCATTTAAATGAGCTTCCTCACCACATAATGGTTCCTGCATTAATTGAAACGCACAGTGACTCCAACTTCATCCTTCAAAAATGGTTAAATAAATACTATCAAATTTCTGAAATTCCCATTACCAGGTGGCACTGGAGAACCTTTGGATATCCTGTTGCTGAACATGAGTGAAATAATTCCCCACGCAATGACACTTCACCGGGAGAATTCCAAATTTATTGCTAAAAGCTGTGTGCTTATATAGAACTAAGGGGGAGATGGTATGGCTTAGATAAATGGCAGCAACCCGTTTATTGACAAGTTCTTTCAAATATCAGCTCCAGAGCCCAGGAATTAGTTCTCATTGGGGCTAAGGTTCCCCACAAGCGAGATTTGAAATTGGCGCTGGCGGGAGAGTTCACAAGGGCGGGAACTTTTTGCGCCACTGCAGAAATGAAGAAGGTAGGAAGAAGAAGTCCTTAGGCGCCATGTTGGGGTTTTTCTCTGGGGTATGGCTGCCATTTATTCTTTTCCCAACATTCCACCCTTTTTGTTTTCTTAGGAAGTGGGGTGTCGTTTGTCAGATCTGGCTGCTTCCTGCTGTGTGGGGGTGGTGTGGGGCCTAGAAAGAGAAGTGGAGGAATGCTCAGGGGGCAGGTATGGGGATATCATGGCAGCCAGAAATAAAACCCAGTGGCTATAGACAGCTATTTTCATAGGGGTGAAGTCAATGAATGTTCCCTGAAGCCAAAGATGTCGATGGCATGGAACCAGTCCTGGATGGAAGAGATTGTTGGTATCAGCCACTGGTCCTGTAACAGAGACTCAAGGAAATACTGGAAGCGTTGCCTGGACATGGTGTCACCAGCACCTGAAGAAGATCAGAGCGAATAAAAACAGAATGAAGATAAAAATTAAAGCAAATGTCAATTTTTGGCAGAAGTTCCATGTGGGGGGACTGACATAGAAGAGGCCAAGAACCATGAGAAAGCTTAGAAGGTGGTAAAGACTATGAATCCAGGATGGCAGATTAAGAGGTTCTCCGAGCTCGTTGTCTCCCGCTGTCTAATACCCGTTGCATTCCATCGTGCCTGGTAGTGAGCTTCATCACTGAGTGAACTGTTCTCTTGGAGATGTTGGGGATTCATCGGTCATCAGAGGCTGGTAGTGACTAAGCAAAAGCTGGTTGAAAGTTTGATTAGGAATTTTATGCAGTTGGGTTTGAAGGCACTTCATTATGCAGGGCAAGAGAGCACAAAAAAGGAGCATCCAAATAAGGGGATCCAAGATATGTAGTAAGTACATGGCAAGATAGGATTGGAAGAACCCCGTTATGGGATTGGAGGAGGTAGGTTTGAGCAATTGGGTCGATAATTCCTGCAATTTAACAACATTTTTTTTTGTTAGCCCAGATTCATTAACATAATAGCAAAATTCCTCTCTGAGGAATAGGCATGTAACCCCTTTTTCTGCAGTGAGAAGATCAATTGCCCTTTGGTTCTGTAAAACCACTTGTGCCAATGAAGTAACCTGCCGCTGCAAGGAACCCAGAGACTCAGCCATGGTATTGAGTGTTTCCTGCAGTTTTTGTTGAAGGTCATTGGATCCCATAGAGCATGACCTATAGCTCCACCAGAGAGTCCGAGACCTGTCACTGAGGTTGTTAAAATGAGGCCTACCAGAACCGGCAGAAAGACTACCCTACGGGTGCGGGAAGGTAGGGCCAACTGTCAGAATTCGGTGGGAGTATACAAAGATAGCTGAGGAACAACAGTAACCAAGAAACAGGCGCCAGAGACATTGATGGTTGAGGTACTTAAAGAACCATTACACCAGAGGAAATGTCCAGGTTGCATAAACACAGGGCTCTATGGGGTGCTGTAGCTCAAGGAACAAATGGGTAAAGGATTCATTATTGGCAGGTGGAAACAGATGAAAGGAAATAAAGTATTGGTGGAATAACTTTCCCACAGTGGGATACGTGTCACATGTAGGGGTTGTCCTTTTTAGAGAAATTGTAGGGTTTTGCTGGAATATTTCCTGCCGCTAATGGGACTGCTGCTAGAAGTGGACGACTAAGTGAAGCACAGAGAAAGCACTGAGAAGTAGGCACAGAAAGAGGGGTGGAGTTTAATAATCAAAAAGTTTGGTGTAGCAAATTGAGCCATGTGGGAGGGGGACCTGAGAGGGTTGAAGGCTCTGAATCCTCTTTGGATGAGCTATGGATATGATCTCAAAGTTTTGATTCTGAGTCCTTAATGTGTTCGACTACCTGGATGGTTGCCTTAGGTTGCGTAATCAGGGTGCGGCCAATAGTCATCCACCCTGTGGGTCTGACTGAGGTTGTCCGAGCATAGACAGCAAACTCAACATAGCCCCATCGTTTGGCCTTGGGGTCAGGTTTATCTAAAGTATACCATCCATTGTTACTGGATGAAGAGCCTTTATGCCACTTTATGTAACTAGAAGTCCACCCTTCAGGGTAACCAAATGAGTGGTAAGAATAGCTACCACGTTCATCATGGAACATGCATGACCAATAGGGGCACCCATTATATATCTCATGCCACCAATGACAATAGTCTTTTGTTTGATCAAAAAGGAAGCAAATGAAAGGCCAGTTCCAGCTACCAGGGACGAAGGTCCTTGAAGGTCACAATTTTAGGGAAATAGAGGTGCAGTTGTGGATGAAGCAAGTAGTTGCATCCACTGCGCAGACCTTCTGCATGCCATGTTCTGAGTATCGTTCCCGAAAAGTGAATAAATGCATGGTAGGTGAGGAGGGTAAAGACCAGTCCTGACAGAGCACAGAAAATAAGCAGAGCACAAAAAACAAGCAGTTAGAGAAGACTAGGGTGTTGGGAGAGCTCATTGTGCCTTCTTTAAGAGGAATTGGGCTGCAAGGAAAACCGTGTGAGCCACAACTAAAATGGGTGAGATGGGTGTGGAGAGCAGGAGTAAAGGGGAGGTTCAGTAGGTGATTCTTGGAGTTCCTCTGGGGTGGCCCTGTCTTCAGCAGGTGGGGCCTCCTGGTGATGTGGCTTCAACCTAGACATGTGAATCCAGGGAGTGAGACAGTTGTCTGGTAAGGAGAGTTTGGCGGCGCTAAGGGTAAAGAGAATGACAGGATAGGGGCCTTCCCATTTTGCGGCAAGAGTCCCTTTTTCCTCTGGGGTATTATAATAGACTAGACTAACAGGTGATAAGGGAGGAGTGTTTGGAGAGGAGACTGGGTCCGGAAGAAGCATCTGTGTATGATATATATTTACTGATGAATTTCGATTGGCATTTATATTGGTACTTTTTAATGTCTGTGAGTGTTGTGTGTGTGTGTGTGTGTGTGTGTGTGTGTATAGATATAGATATAGATATACTCTCCAAAGTTTTCCAAATATGAAATATATGTGTCTAGTATACACTCTCTAAATTCATTCATGTTCATGTATGTGGATTTATAATCAACTTTTCACAAGATTATAATCAGAAATATTCATCCACCTGAAATACATATTTGTTTCCTAGTACTGACTACTAACTTCAGTGAAGGGTGCATACAAATCCTAATTATTCTACAGTATCTGACCCAGTCTAACATCAATGCAAGTAGACTCCTATGGGATATGATATGTAATTTGTCATTCATTTGTATTCGACACTGGTACATTATTGTTTCTTCAGTTTTTGCACATCATAGGATATACATTTCATCCACAAGTTCACAAATTAATAGGCATTTGTTTCAACATTAATCACTTCTTGCTTCAGAACACATGTATTGTCAGGGTTTCTTGACTTGTCTTTTCATGAGACTTCTTTCCAAACACATTATTTTGAATTTCCATAATATTTTAAAGCAAAACTCACACACTCTTCATGATAAACCAAAACACTAATATTTCCATTAGATATATAACTGGTTGGAATGAATGATTGTATATCAATATACAATTTCCTTTTATTTTTCAGATATCAGTTCAATTCATTATTTAAAGTTCAAAAAAGTTATATTATTTATTCACAGTATGGTCTATTCGTGGTTTTTCTCTATGTTCATAGAAACAGGGTACACCTATTTGTACCCCCGATTCTAATTTTACATCTTCAATACATTGCTCTCAGAAATGGTGAAAGAAATACTCATGTCACCTCATTATCACAGCAATATTCTGGACAAAAAATGGAAAGGTCACACTTATGATTGTACCAAAGCCTAAATGGAAAGTGAACATGGATTTCAAAAACATCCATGTCCATGTTGCCTAATGCTGTCAATTGTCAGTCCTATTGGTGACTACATATTTGTTTTTTCCTAATTTATATATTGAAACTCAACCCTGTTGAAAATGTCTAATTCTATCCCTCACTTTATACTTTGCCTGATTTCGTAATGTTTCCATTGATATCTGCTTTTCTACATATTTTCCCCAGTTCAACATAGTGTCTGACTCTTCATATGTGCTGACATTTACATTCACTCTATAACCAAAAGTCTATTGCTAAAGAACTTTTGGTCCAAATCCTATACTCACTCGTCTTCCTAAACCTACCGAATATCTTCCTAATCCTACTGAATATCCCTTTTTGACTGGATGTTCTCTTCTAAATTCAATCATCCAATGTACAAGGTCCTATGCCATTGTATATCAAATTATCTGAGACATCTTTGCAGAACATAATTCAAAGCTAAGTATCCCAATCAAGGGTAAAACCCTCTGGGCTTCAAATCATACCTAGATTTCTGTTTTCCTACTTATATTTCACCTCTATATTCTTGTAAATATTGCAGGTTCCCAATCCCATTATTCATCGCACAGAATCATTCATCACCAAATCAAACCTGTTTTTAACCCCAGGTATACACTGTTCCCTCAATCATTTTACAGAAGAGCAGGGATAGAGGGGTTCTTACAATACAGGAAAGTTGGGGATCTTCCACCCGATGAGAACCTCAAATGTCCATGCACAAATGATACATGGAGAAGTTGTAGGCAGGTATGAAGCTCCTGAGAGAGCAAAAGTCATCTTCCATGGCAAACAACCTGGTCAGGATGAAGGGATGTGTCTGAATCTGCCTCTCTCTTCTTATTGTAGACAAGGTGGAACAATCCAGGCCTGAGTGGAGAGCTGTTCCCGGGTGCCAATGGTTGATATACATTCTACCTTATGAAAGTGTCACAGGAAGTAGGGGAAACCTCCATCTTATGTAACCCTTGGAAGCAACTGTTAGGACAAAGTGGTTGCCAAGGCAGTGACCTCATTCAGTTCCAAAGAATGTGACATACCTCATTTCCTTGGTGATGGAACTCTCTGAACTTGGTATCCAAGAAGCCAGGCACGCAGAGGCAGTCCCAGTCCCAGGTCCAGTGGGCTCACTTGTTTGGATTTACCAAGGACAGAGTCAGTTTTCTTGGTACCTAATGATGTGAGGATGGCCAAATGCCAGGAGAGCTCTGAAGATGGACCTTTCCTGAGAAAACAGGTAGTGGCTAACCACTTTTTCCTGACTTCTTCACAGAGTTGGTCAAGGAAACAAGATCTGAGAGAAGACAGGCCATTTCGGGGGAACATAGTATGGCCCACCAGTCAGAGGACACTCCGGATAGTCACAGACCTACTTGGGGGAAGGAGGTGCCTTTGTGGGAGTGGGTGTGGGTTTGTTGTTTTGTCTCATGTTCTGAGAATAGACCGAAAAGGCGGTTTGTTTGGTTTGGAGCAGACAGTTTCTAGTAAGTCATTTGACAAGGTGAGTGTTTCTGTTTATGTGTATCCCACTGTGTCCGTTGTTGTAGACATTAGAAAAGAGAATGCATTAATGGATGTGTCCTGTCTAGTATAAATCTTCCCTATAATTCGTCCTGCCCAATATATGAATGGACTGCAGCTTGTCTTATCGATGTGCAACAACTGCTATCTTTCTAAGTTGTTGTTTTCTTCCTGAATTCTGGCCACTCTCCAGAATGGGCTCAGGGATTTGTGTCCAAAATATGTACCACCTCCAAGCTCTGTGACATGGCCATGTAAAGGATAGTTGAAGAGAATGGCGAGCATCTCAGAAAACTCAGATATCAGTGTGACCAGTAAAGTCTCAGTGCAGAAACACTGCCTTGGGCTTTTTGCTTACTTATTGTTGTGTTGCACTGAATGTCAGGAAGGTCTTTGCATCAGGCCACCCCTTTGAGAAGCCTGAATAAAACAGTTTTCAAATGGAAATGAATGGGCCTCACCTGTGGCTCTTTGCTTAATTGCTTTGGAAAGGGATGTGTCTTTATCAGCCACTTGGACCTATGTGTGGCTGTGACTTAGATTCTCAGCACCTGATGGATCTTAAGAATGATCCCATGTGAGCTTCCAAAACTAAATGGCAAAAAATATCATTCATTCTGGATGAAGACTCTTGCCTTCCTCTGTTAGGTTCCTGCACTCCAACAAATATGAATAGGGATTCTGTGAGTCAAATGAGTTCTTCAAAGCCCTGCAGAGGTGCTTGTGTTTTCGCATGACTCTAAATCACCTAAAGAATCGATACCTAAAATCAGTAGCCCTCAAATTGGAGAAACATAGAAGTATTAACGGCAGGCTTATTTGTTCACTCCTGGTTCACAGCAACGGTGTCCAGGCTACCCTGACTTTAGGCAAATGAGGGGCAAACGAGCTGATTTTGGACACTGTCTTGGGCTGCACCCCTCATGGAAACCTCCAGCCAGAGGTTAAGATGATTGACTATATGGAAAAAGGTGAGGGCCATGTGGGAGTGTTTTGGTTTTAATGTTGGTCATTTGTGTGGCATTGGAAAAACTGACTGGGTCCACGTGGGCTTGAACTCTGGTGTGATTCCCCTTAGACAATGGGTTTTGGAACTGAACTCAGAGAAGCATTGCCATGAATTTTGTTGGGATTTTAAGAGGCCACGCATGAAAGTCGCTCTTGAAAACTGAGACCTAGGCCCCGGGTAGATTTCCACTGAGGCCTGGAAATCTCAGCAAGGATATCACATGATTTTATTCTTAAAGAAATGGCAGCCATAATTGAGAGTCAAAACACACATGGACCTCACATTGTTGACCTCAATGGGCCTGGCCTAATGTGACGTTTTGTCCATTCTTTGGGAAGCCTTGCCTGTGACAGTTCTCCAGATATTTCATTGAAATGAGCTTCCTCACCATTTAATGTTTGCCTAATGAATTGATACCCACAGTGCCTCCAACTTCATGCTTGAAAAATGGCTAGATAAATACCATAAAATTTTTGAAATTCCTATGACCAGGTGGCACTGGAGAAACATTGGATGTCCTGTTGCTGATCATGAGTATACCAGACAGTGCCTTGATTTACTGAGTTTCATGAAAATGGTGTAGAACAGAGATGCCAGTAATTTGGAGCCTGCTGAGTAGTGGGTCTAGAGCAGTGGTGGGGAGGCGTTTGATAAAACATCCGTGGTAGGACCATGTGCATCTACCATTGGATTCCAAATGGCTTGTAACTGACATGGTGCTGCCAGCAGACCCTTATATGTAAAGGCATCTTGTTATATGGAGAGTTTTAAGAGGAAAATTAAGAATCAGGTTGATATGGACAAGGGGGAAATGGGGCAAGCTGTGAGAGATAGAAGCCTAGTTGGTGCATTCTCTTGCAGACCCTGTCCCACCACACGTGACAGAACTCCCTCCAGCACTGTGTTCCAGTTTAGCTGCTAGTATTTCGTGAAACAAATACCAAACTCACAGTGCAGCAGCCTAAACACCACAAAAAGTGGAGGAGGACCAAATGGCTTCACAGTCCACATGGGGAGACGGGGAGACACTTCGTCCCCAGTGGCCTCAGTTTACCTATAAAGAGAGGATTCAGCACTGCTTCATCTTGTTCATTGGAAAATAAGAACCATGTCCGCCAGGTCACATAGATGCAGACCCAGCTTTGATGGTCTCACTACAAAGGAAGCCAAATCTCATGAAAACAACATATATTTCAAGTGCGGAAGCTCAGAGGCAGTTTCTCAAAAAGTTTTTAGGCCAGCAGAGCTCCATGTTTGTGGAGTGTTTACCATGTCCCTTACTTTTGGAAACTCCTAAACCACCTCCAAGGTTGTGAACTCCTGAGCATTTTCCATTCCAGATATGTATTCACTGATTTTGTAAATCTTCTCCTCTAATTGTGTCTTACTTGGGGTGAAGGTAATGTCAAGGCATTGTTTTGGATGAGAGCGGGAGGATATTTGTGCAGCATATATTTACATACACATAGGATTCATTTTCCAATTTTTCATTCGAAGTACTGACTCCCTGACACTAACCCATACCTAGTAGACTCAGACTATTCATCCTAATATAATGGGGAAAATTAACCCAACACAATAGAAATACAAGCACTTCAGAGGAGACATGTTCTATAGTTGGACTTGACATTTGCATTATATAAGGTAGGAGTTATACATCTAGTCAAATTTTAATTGAAATATTCTCCATGTGTTTTTAAACTTAACAAATATGTGAATACTTGTTTCCAATTTCTGTAGCCTATTCACACATGTATATTTATATGCATATATAGAATCCTACCAGGTATCACACGTACATTTTTGTAAGGTGGATGTCTTGGCAGATACAAATTGTGAGAAGTGTTCACTCCTCCTAAATGCTGTTGGAAATGAAAATTCAACCAATAAGAGAGCGTCCTAGAAGAACAACATTATACATAAACTCATGTTCAGTAACATAAATATTTTTGCATCTGTGGATGATATATATTTACTGATGAATTTTGATTGGCATTTATATTGACTTTTTAATGTCTGTGAGTGTTGTGTGTGTGTGTGTGTGTGTGTATAGATATAGATATAGATATACTCTCCAAAGTTTTCCAAATATGAAATATATGTGTCTAGTACACACTCTATAAATTCATTCATGTTCATGTATGTTGATTAATAATCAACTTTTCACAAGATTATAATCAGAAATATTCATCCACCTGAAATACATATTTGTTTCCTAGTACTGACTACTAACTTCAGTGAAGGGTGCATACAAATCCTAATTATTCTACAGTATCTGACCCAGTCTAACATCAATGCAAGTAGACTCCTATGGGACATGATATGTAATTTGTCATTCATTTGTATTCGACACTGGTACATTATTGTTTCTTCAGTTTTTGCACATCATAGGATATACATTTCATCCACAAGTTCACAAATTAATAGGCATTTGTTTCAACATTAATCACTTCTTGCTTCAGAACACATGTATTGTCAGGGTTTCTTGACTTGTCTTTTCATGAGACTTCTTTCCAAACACATTATTTTGAATTTCCATAATCATTTTGAAGCAAAACTCACACACTCTTCATGATAAACCAAAACACTAATATTTCCATTGGATATATAACTGGTTGGAATGAATGATTGTATATCAATATACAATTTCCTTTTATTTTTCAGATATCAGTTCAATTCATTATTTAAAGTTCAAAAAAGTTATATTATTTATTCACAGTATGGTCTATTTGTGGTTTTTCTCTATGTTCATAGAAACACGGTACACCTCTTTGCACCCCCGATTCTAATTTTACATCTTCAATATATTGCTCCCAGAAATGGTGAAAGAAATACTCATGTCACCTCATTATCACAGTAATATTCTGGACAAAAAATGGAAAGGTCACACTTATGATTGTACCAAAGCCTAAATGGAAAGTGAACATGGATTTCTAAAAACATCCATGTCCAGGTTGCCTAATGCTGTCAATTGTCACTCCTATTGGTGACTACATATTTGTTTTTTCCTAATTTATATATTGAAACTCAACCCTGTTGAAAATGTCTAATTCTATCCCTCACTTTATACTTTGCCTGATTTCGTAATGTTTCCATTGATATCTGCTTTTCTACATATTTTCTCCAGTTCAACAAAGTGTCTGACTCTTCATATGTGCTGACATTTACATTCACTCTATAACCAAAAGTCTATTGCTAAAGAACTTTTTGTCCATATCCTATACTCACTCGTCTTCCTAAACCTACCGAATATCTTCCTAATCCTACTGAATATCCCTTGTTGACTGGATGTTCTCTTCTAAATTCAATCATCCAATGTACAAGGTCCTATGCCATTGTATATCAAATTATCTGAGACATCTTTGCAGAACATAATTCAAAGCTAAGTATCCCAATCAAGGGCAAAACCCTCTGGGCTTCAAAGCATACCTAGATTTCTTTTTTCAAACTTATATTTCACCTCTATATTCTTGTAAATATTGTAGGTTCCCAATCCCATTATTCATCGCACAGAATCATTCATCACCAAATCAAACCTGTTTTTAACCCCAATATACACTGTTCCCTCAATCATTTTACAGAAGAGCAGGGACAGAGGGGTTCTTACAATACAGGAAAGTTGGGGATCTTCCACCAGATGAGAACCTCAAATGTCCATGCACAAATGATACCTGGAGAATTTGTAGGCAGGTATGAAGCTCCTGAGAGAGCAAAAGCCATCTTCCATGGCAAACAACCTGGTCAGGATGAAGGGATCTGTCTGAATCTGCCTCTCTCTTCTTATTGTAGACAAGGTGGAACAATCCAGGCCTGAGTGGAGAGCTGTTCCCGGGTGCCAATGGTTGATATACATTCTACCTTATGAAAGTGTCACAGGAAGTAGGGGAAACCTCCATCTTATGTAACCCTTGGAAGCAAATGTTAGGACAAAGTGGTTGCCAAGGCAGTGACCTCATTCAGTTCCAAAGAATGTGACATACCTCATTTCCTTGGTGATGGAACTCTCTGAACTTGGTATCCAAGAAGCCAGGCACCCAGAGGCAGTCCCAGGCCGAGTCCCAGTGGGCTCACTTGTTTGGATTTACCAAGGACAGAGTCAGTTTTCTTGGTACCTAATGATGTGAGTATGGCCAAATGCCAGGAGAGCTCTGAAGATGGACCTTTCCTGCGAAAACAGGTAGTGGCTAACCACTTTTTCCTGACATCTTCACAGAGTTGGTCAAGGAAACAAGATCTGAGAGAAGACAGGCCATTTCGGGGGAACATAGTATGGCCCACTAGTCAGAGGACACTCCGGATAGTCACAGACCTACTTGGGGGAAGGAGGTGCCTTTGTGGGAGTGGGTGTGTGTTTGTTGTTTTGTCTCATTTTCTGAGAATAGATCGAAAAGGCGGTTTGTTTGGTTTGGAGCAGACAGTTTCTAGTAAGTCATTTGACAAGGCGAGTGTTTCTGTTTATGTGTATCCCACTGTATCCGTTGTTGTAGACTTTAGAAAAGAGAATGCATTAATGGATGTGTCCTGTCTAGTATAAATCTTCCCATAATTCATCCTGCCCAACATATGAATGGACTGCACCTTGTCTTATCGATGTGCAACACCTGCTATCTTTCTAAGTTGTTGTTTTCTTCCTGAATTCTGGCCACTCTCCAGAATAGGCTCAGGGATTTGTGTCCAAAATATGTACCACCTCCAAGCTCTGTGAAATGGCCATGTACTGGATAGCTGAAGAGAATGGCGAGCATCTCAGAAAACTCAGATATCAGTGTGACAAGGAAAATCTCAGTGCAGAAACCCTGCTTTGGGCCTTTTGCTTACTTATTGTTGTGTTGCACTGAATGTCAGGAAGGTCTTTGCCTCAGGCCACCCCTTTGTGAAGCTTGAAGAAAACAGTTTTCAAATGGAAATGAATGGGCCTCACCTGTGGCTCTTTGTTTAATTGCTTTGGAAAGGGATGTGTCTTTATCAGCCTCTTGGACCTGTGTGTGGCTGTGACTTAGATTCTCAGCACCTGATGGATCTTAAGAATGATCCCATGTTAGCTTCCAAAACCAAAATGGCAAAAAAAAATCATTCATTGTGGATGAAGTCTCTTGCCTTCCTCTGTTAGGTTCCTGCACTCCAACAAATGAGAATAGGGATTCTTTGGATCAAATGAGTTCTTAAAGCCCTGCAGAGGTGCTTGTGTTTTCGCATGACTCTAAATCACCTAAAGAATCCATACCTAAAATCAGTAGGCCTCAAATTGGAGAAACACAGAAGTATTAACGGCAGTCTTATTTGTTCACTCCTGGTTCACAGCAACGGTGTCCAGGCTACCCTGACTTTAGGCAAATGAGGGGCAAACGAGCTGATTTGGACACTGTCTTGGGCTGCACCCCTCATGGAAACCTCCAGCCAGAGGTTAAGATGATTGACTATATGGAAAAAGGTGAGGGCCATGTGGGAGTGTTTTGGTTTTAATGTTGGTCATTTGTGTGGCATTGGAAAAAATGACTGGGTCCACGTGGGCTTGAACTCTGGTGTGATTCCCCTTAAACACTGGGTTTTGGAACTGAACTCAGAGAAGCAATGCCATGAATTTTGTTGGTATTTAAGAGGCCACGCATGAAAGTCGCTCTTGGAAACTGAGACCTAGGCCCCGGGTAGATTTCCACTGAGGCCTGGGAATCTCAGCAAGGATATCACATGATTTTATTCTTAAAGAAATGGCAGCCATAGTTGAGAGTCAAAACACACATGGACCTCACATTGTAGACCTCAATGGGCCTGGCCTAATGTGACCGTTTGTCCACTCTTTGGGAAGCCGTGCCTGTGAGAGTTCTCCAGAGATTTCATTGAAATGAGCTTCCTCACCATTTTATCTTTGCTGAATGAATTGAAACCCACAGTGCCTCCAACATCATGCTGGAAAAATGGCTAGATAAATACCGTGAAATTTTTGAGATTCCTATGACCAGGTGGCACTGGAGAAACATTGGATGTCCTATTGCTGATCATGAGTATACCAGACAGTGCCTTGATTTACTGAGTTTCATGAAAATGGTGTAGAACAGAGATGCCAGTAAGTTGGAGCCTGCTGAGTAGTGGGTCTAGAGCAGTGCTGGGGAGGTGTTTGATAAAACATCCGTGGTAGGGCCATGTGGATTTACCATTGGATTCCAAATGGCTTGTAACTGACATGGTGCTGCCAGCAGACCCTTATATGTAAAGGCATCTTGTTATATGGAGAGTTTTAAGAGGAAAATTAAGAATCAGGTTGATATGGACAAGGGGGCAATGGGGCAAGCTGTGAGAGATAGAAGCCTAGTTGGTGCATTCTCTTGCAGACCCTGACCCACCACACGTGACAGAACTCCCTGCAGCACTGTGTCCCAGTTTAGCTGCTAGTATTTCGTGAAACAAATACCAAACTCACAGTGCAGCAGCCTAAAAACCACAAAAAGTGGAGGAGGACCAAATGGCTTCACAGTCCACACGGGGAGACGGGGAGACACTTAGTCCCCAGTGGCCTCAGTTTACCTATAAAGAGAGGATTCAGCACTGCTTCATCTTGTTCATTGGAAAATAAGAAACCATGTCCTCCAGGTCACATAGATGCAGACCCAGCTTTGATGGTCTCACTACAAAGGAAGCCAAATCTCATGAAAACAACATATATTTAAAGTGCGGAAGCTCAGAGGCAGTTTCTCAAAGTTTTTAGGGCAGCAGAGTTACATGTTTGTGGAGTGTTTACCATGTCCCTTACTTTTGGAAACTCCTAAACCACCTCCAAGGTTGTGAACTCCTGAGCATTTTCCATTCCAGATATGTATTCACTGATTGTGTAACTCTTCTCCTCTAATTGTGTCTTACTTGGGGTGAAGGTAATGTCAAGGCATTGTTTTGGATGAGAGCGGGAGGATATTTGTGCAGCATATATTTACATACACATTGGATTCATTTTCCAATTTTTCATTCGAAGTACTGAATCCCTGACACTAACCCATACCTAGTAGACTCAGACTATTCATCCTAATATAATGGGGAAAATTAACCCAACACAATAGAAATACAAGCACTTCAGAGGAGACATGTTCTATAGTTGGACTTGACATTTGCATTATATAAGGTAGGAGTTATACATCTAGTCAAATTTTAATTGAAATATTCTCCATGTGTTTTTAAACTTAACAAATATGTGAATACTTGTTTCCAATTTCTGTAGCCTATTCACACATGTATATTTATATGCATATATAGAATCCTACCAGGTATCACACGTACATTTTTGTAAGGTGGATGTCTTGGCAGATACAAATTGTGAGAAGTGTTCACTCCTCCTAAATGCTGTTGGAAATGAAAATTCAACCTATAAGAGAGCGTCCTAGAAGAACAACATTATACATAAACTCATGTTCAGAAACATAAATATTTTTGCATCTGTGGATGATATATATTTACTGATGAATTTCGATTGGCATTTATATTGGTACTTTTTAATGTCTGTGAGTGTTGTGTGTGTGTGTGTGTGTGTGTGTGTGTGTGTGTGTGTATAGATATAGATATAGATTTACTCTCCAAAGTTTTCCAAATATGAAATATATGTGTCTAGTATACACTCTCTAAATTCATTCATGTTCATGTATGTGGATTTATAATCAACTTTTCACAAGATTATAATCAGAAATATTCATCCACCTGAAATACATATTTGTTTCCTAGTACTGACTACTAACTTCAGTGAAGGGTGCATACAAATCCTAATTATTCTACAGTATCTGACCCAGTCTAACATCAATGCAAGTAGACTCCTATGGGACATGATATGTAATTTGTCATTCATTTGTATTCGACACTGGTACATTATTGTTTCTTCAGTTTTTGCACATCATAGGATATACATTTCATCCACAAGTTCACAAATTAATAGGCATTTGTTTCAACATTAATCACTTCTTGCTTCAGAACACATGTATTGTCAGGGTTTCTTGACTTGTCTTTTCATGAGACTTCTTTCCAAACACATTATTTTGAATTTCCATAATCATTTTGAAGCAAAACTCACACACTCTTCATGATAAACCAAAACACTAATATTTCCATTAGATATATAACTGGTTGGAATGAATGATTGTATATCAATATACAATTTCCTTTTATTTTTCAGATATCAGTTCAATTCATTATTTAGAGTTCAAAAAAGTTATATTATTTATTCACAGTATGGTCTATTTGTGGTTTTTCTCTATGCTCATAGAAACAGGGTACACCTATTTGTACCCCCAATTCTAATTTTAAATCTTCAATATATTGCTCCCAGAAATGGTGAAAGAAATACTCATGTCACCTCATTATCACAGTAATATTCTGGACAAAAAATGGAAAGGTCACACTTATGATTGTACCAAAGCCTAAATGGAAAGTGAACATGGATTTCTAAAAACATCCATGTCCAGGTTGCCTAATGCTGTCAATTGTCACTCCTATTGGTGACTACATATTTGTTTTTTCCTAATATATATTGAAACTCAACCCTGTTGAAAATGTCTAATTCTATCCCTCACTTTATACTTTGCCTGATTTCGTAATGTTTCCATTGATATCTGCTTTTCTACATATTTTCCCCAGTTCAACATAGTGTCTGACTCTTCATATGTGCTGACATTTACATTCACTCTATAACCAAAAGTCTATTGCTAAAGAACTTTTGGTCCAAATCCTATACTCACTCGTCTTCCTAAACCTACCTACTATCTTCCTAAACCTACTGAATATCCCTTTTTGACTGGATGTTCTCTTCTAAATTCAATCATCCAATGTACAAGGTCCTATGCCATTGTATATCAAATTATCTGAGACATCTTTGCAGAACATAATTCAAAGCTAAGTATCCCAATCAAGGGCCAAACCCTTCTGGGCTTCAAAGCATACCTAGATTTCTTTTTTCATACTTATATTTCACCTCTATATTCTTGTAAATATTTCAGGTTCCCAATCCCATTATTCATCGCACAGAATCATTCGTCACCAAATCAAACCTGTTTTTAACCCCAAGTATACACTGTTCCCTCAATCATTTTACAGAAGAGCAGGGACAGAGGGGTTCTTACAATACAGGAAAGTTGGGGATCTTCCACCAGATGAGAACCTCAAATGTCCATGCACAAATGATACCTGGAGAAGTTGTAGGCAGGTATGAAGCACCTGAGAGAGCAAAAGTCATCTTCCATGGCAAACAACCTGGTCAGGATGAAGGGATGTGTCTGAATCTGCCTCTCTCTTCTTATTGTAGACAAGGAGGAACGATCCAGGCCTGAGTGGAGAGCTGTTCCCGGGTGCCAATGATTGATATACATTCTACCTTATGAAAGTGTCACAGGAAGTAGAGGAAACCTCCATCTTATATAACCCTTGGAAGCAACTGTTAGGACAAAGTGGTTGCCAAGGCAGTGACCTCATTCAGTTCCAAAGAATGTGACATACCTCATTTCCTTGGTGATGGAACTCTCTGAACTTGGTATCCAAGAAGCCAGGCACCCAGAGGCAGTCCCAATCCCAGGCCCAGTGGGCTCACTTGTTTGGATTTACCAAGGACAGAGTCAGTTTTCTTGGTACCTAATGATGTGAGGATGGCCAAATGCCAGGAGAGCTCTGAAGATGGACCTTTCCTGAGAAAACAGGTAGTGGCTAACCACTTTTTCCTGACATCTTCACAGAGTTGGTCAAGGAAAAAAGATCTGAGAGAAGACAGGCCATTTCAGGGGAACATAGTATGGCCCACCAGTCAGAGGACACTCCGGATAGTCACAGACCTACTTGGGGGAAGGAGGTGCCTTTGTGGGAGTGGGTGTGGGTTTGTTGTATTGTCTCATGTTCTGAGAATAGATCGAAAAGGCGGTTTGTTTGGTTTGGAGCAGACAGTTTCTAGTAAGTCATTTGACAAGGCGAGTGTTTCTGTTTATGTGTATCCCACTGTGTCCGTTGTTGTAGACATTAGAAAAGAGAATGCATTAATGGATGTGTCCTGTCTAGTATAAATCTTCCCTTTAATTCATCCTGCCCAATATATGAATGGACTGCAGCTTGTCTTATCGATGTGCAACACCTACTATCTTTCTAAGTTGTTGTTTTCTTCCTGAATTCTGGCCACTCTCCAGAATGGGCTCAGGGATTTGTGTCCAAAATATGTATCACCTCCAAGCTCTGTGACATGGCCATGTAAAGGATAGTTGAAGAGAATTGCGAGCATCTCAGAAAACTCAGATATCAGTGTGACCAGGAAAGTCTCAGTGCAGAAACACTGCTTTGGGCTTTTTGCTTACTTATTGTTGTGTTGCACTGAATGTCAGGAAGGTCTTTGCCTCAGGCCACCCCTTTGTGAAGCCTGAAGAAAACAGTTTTCAAATGGAAATGAATGGGCCTCACCTGTGGTTCTTTGCTTAATTGCTTTGGAAAGGGATGTGTCTTTATCAGCCTCTTGGTCCTGTGTGTGGCTGTGACTTAGATTCTCAGCACCTGATGGATCTTAAGAATGATCCCATGTGAGCTTCCAAAACCAGAATGGCAAAAAATATCATTCATTGTGGATGAAGACTCTTGCCTTCCTCTGTTAGGTTCCTGCACTCCAACAAATATGAATAGGGATTCTGTGAGTCAAATGAGTTCTTCAAAGCCCTGCAGAGGTGCTTGTGTTTTCGCATGACTCTAAATCACCTAAAGAATCGATACCTAAAATCAGTAGCCCTCAAATTGGAGAAACATAGAAGTATTAACGGCAGGCTTATTTGTTCACTCCTGGTTCACAGCAACGGTGTCCAGGCTACCCTGACTTTAGGCAAATGAGGGGCAAACGAGCTGATTTTGGACACTGTCTTGGGCTGCACCCCTCATGGAAACCTCCAGCCAGAGTTTAAGATGATTGACTATATGGAATAAGGTGAGGGCCATGTGGGAGTGTTTTGGTTTTAATGTTGGTCATTTGTGTGGCATTGGAAAAAATGACTGGTTCCACGTGGGCTTGAACTCTGGTGTGATTCCCCTTAAACACTGGGTTTTGGAACTGAACTCAGAGAAGCATTGCTATGAATTTTGTTGGGATTTTAAGAGGCCACGCATGAAAGTCGCTCTTGGAAACTGAGACCTAGGCCCCGGGTAGATTTCCACAGGGGCCTGGGAATCTCAGCAAGGATATCACATGATTTTATTCTTAAAGAAATGGCAGCCATAGTTGAGAGTCAAAACACACATGCACCTCACATTGTAGACCTCAATGGGCCTGGCCTAATGTGACCTTTTGTCCATTCTTTGGGAAGCCTTGCCTGTGAGATTTCTCCAGAGATTTCATTGAAATGATCTTCCTCACCATTTAATCTTTGCTGAATGAATTGAAACCCACAGTGCCTCCAACTTCATGCTTGAAAAATGGCTAGATAAATACCATGGAATTTTTGAAATTCCTATGACCAGGTGGCACTGGAGAAACATTGGATGTCCTATTGCTGATCATGAGTATACCAGACAGTGCCTTGATTTACTGAGTTTCATGAAAATGGTGTAGAACAGAGATGCCAGTAAGTTGGAGCCTGCTGAGTAGTGGGTCTAGAGCAGTGCTGGGGAGGTGTTAGATAAAACATCCGTGGTAGGGCCATGTGGATTTACCATTGGATTCCAAATGGCTTGTAACTGACATGGTGCTGCCAGCAGACCCTTATATGTAAAGGCATCTTGTTATATGGAGAGTTTTAAGAGGAAAATTAAGAATCAGGTTGATATGGACAAGGGGGCAATGGGGTAAGCTGTGAGAGATAGAAGCCTAGTTGGTGCATTCTCTTGCAGACCCTGACCCACCACACGTGACAGAACTCCCTCCAGCACTGTGTCCCAGTTTAGCTGCTAGTATTTCGTGAAACAAATACCAAACTCACAGTGCAGCAGCCTAAAAACCACAAAAAGTGGAGGAGGACCAAATGGCTTCACAGTCCACACGGGGAGACGGGGAGACACTTAGTCCCCAGTGGCCTCAATTTACCTATAAAGAGAGGATTCAGCACTGCTTCATCTTGTTCATTGGAAAATAAGAAACCATGTCCTCCAGGTCACATAGATGCAGACCCAGCTTTGATGGTCTCACTACAAAAGAAGCCAAATCTCATGAAAACAACATATATTTCAATTGCGGAAGCTCAGAGGCAGTTTCTCAAAAAGTTTTTAGGCCAGCAGAGTTACATGTTTGTGGAGTGTTTACCATGTCCCTTACTTTTGGAAACTCCTAAACCACCTCCAAGGTTGTGAACTCCTGAGCATTTTCCATTCCGGATATGTATTCACTGATTGTGTAACTCTTCTCCTCTAATTGTGTCTTACTTGGGGTGAAGGTAATGTCAAGGCATTGTTTTGGATGAGAGCGGGAGTATATGTGTGCAGCATATATTTACATACACATTGGATTCATTTTCCAATTTTTCATTCGAAGTACTGAATCCCTGACACTAACCCATACCTAGTAGACTCAGACTATTCATCCTAATATAATGGGGAAAATTAACCCAACACAATAGAAATACAAGCACTTCAGAGGAGACATGTTCTATAGTTGGACTTGACATTTGCATTATATAAGGTAGGAGTTATACATCTAGTCAAATTTTAATTGAAATATTCTCCATGTGTTTTTAAACTTAACAAATATGTGAATACTTGTTTCCAATTTCTGTAGCCTATTCACACATGTATATTTATATGCATATATAGAATCCTACCAGGTATCACACGTACATTTTTGTAAGGTGGATGTCTTGGCAGATACAAATTGTGAGAAGTGTTCACTCCTCCTAAATGCTGTTGGAAATGAAAATTCAACCTATAAGAGAGCGTCCTAGAAGAACAACATTATACATAAACTCATGTTCAGAAACATAAATATTTTTGCATCTGTGGATGATATATATTTACTGATGAATTTCGATTGGCATTTATATTGGTACTTTTTAATGTCTGTGAGTGTTGTGTGTGTGTGTGTGTGTGTGTGTGTGTATAGATATAGATATAGATTTACTCTCCAAAGTTTTCCAAATATGAAATATATGTGTCTAGTATACACTCTCTAAATTCATTCATGTTCATGTATGTGGATTTATAATCAACTTTTCACAAGATTATAATCAGAAATATTCATCCACCTGAAATACATATTTGTTTCCTAGTACTGACTACTAACTTCAGTGAAGGGTGCATACAAATCCTAATTATTCTACAGTATCTGACCCAGTCTAACATCAATGCAAGTAGACTCCTATGGGACATGATATGTAATTTGTCATTCATTTGTATTCGACACTGGTACATTATTGTTTCTTCAGTTTTTGCACATCATAGGATATACATTTCATCCACAAGTTCACAAATTAATAGGCATTTGTTTCAACATTAATCACTTCTTGCTTCAGAACACATGTATTGTCAGGGTTTCTTGACTTGTCTTTTCATGAGACTTCTTTCCAAACACATTATTTTGAATTTCCATAATCATTTTGAAGCAAAACTCACACACTCTTCATGATAAACCAAAACACTAATATTTCCATTAGATATATAACTGGTTGGAATGAATGATTGTATATCAATATACAATTTCCTTTTATTTTTCAGATATCAGTTCAATTCATTATTTAGAGTTCAAAAAAGTTATATTATTTATTCACAGTATGGTCTATTTGTGGTTTTTCTCTATGCTCATAGAAACAGGGTACACCTATTTGTACCCCCAATTCTAATTTTAAATCTTCAATATATTGCTCCCAGAAATGGTGAAAGAAATACTCATGTCACCTCATTATCACAGTAATATTCTGGACAAAAAATGGAAAGGTCACACTTATGATTGTACCAAAGCCTAAATGGAAAGTGAACATGGATTTCTAAAAACATCCATGTCCAGGTTGCCTAATGCTGTCAATTGTCACTCCTATTGGTGACTACATATTTGTTTTTTCCTAATATATATTGAAACTCAACCCTGTTGAAAATGTCTAATTCTATCCCTCACTTTATACTTTGCCTGATTTCGTAATGTTTCCATTGATATCTGCTTTTCTACATATTTTCCCCAGTTCAACATAGTGTCTGACTCTTCATATGTGCTGACATTTACATTCACTCTATAACCAAAAGTCTATTGCTAAAGAACTTTTGGTCCAAATCCTATACTCACTCGTCTTCCTAAACCTACCTACTATCTTCCTAAACCTACTGAATATCCCTTTTTGACTGGATGTTCTCTTCTAAATTCAATCATCCAATGTACAAGGTCCTATGCCATTGTATATCAAATTATCTGAGACATCTTTGCAGAACATAATTCAAAGCTAAGTATCCCAATCAAGGGCCAAACCCTTCTGGGCTTCAAAGCATACCTAGATTTCTTTTTTCATACTTATATTTCACCTCTATATTCTTGTAAATATTGCAGGTTCCCAATCCCATTATTCATCGCACAGAATCATTCGTCACCAAATCAAACCTGTTTTTAACCCCAAGTATACACTGTTCCCTCAATCATTTTACAGAAGAGCAGGGACAGAGGGGTTCTTACAATACAGGAAAGTTGGGGATCTTCCACCAGATGAGAACCTCAAATGTCCATGCACAAATGATACCTGGAGAAGTTGTAGGCAGGTATGAAGCACCTGAGAGAGCAAAAGTCATCTTCCATGGCAAACAACCTGGTCAGGATGAAGGGATGTGTCTGAATCTGCCTCTCTCTTCTTATTGTAGACAAGGAGGAACGATCCAGGCCTGAGTGGAGAGCTGTTCCCGGGTGCCAATGATTGATATACATTCTACCTTATGAAAGTGTCACAGGAAGTAGGGGAAACCTCCATCTTATATCACCCTTGGAAGCAACTGTTAGGACAAAGTGGTTGCCAAGGCAGTGACCTCATTCAGTTCCAAAGAATGTGACATACCTCATTTCCTTGGTGATGGAACTCTCTGAACTTGGTATCCAAGAAGCCAGGCACCCAGAGGCAGTCCCAATCCCAGGCCCAGTGGGCTCACTTGTTTGGATTTACCAAGGACAGAGTCAGTTTTCTTGGTACCTAATGATGTGAGGATGGCCAAATGCCAGGAGAGCTCTGAAGATGGACCTTTCCTGAGAAAACAGGTAGTGGCTAACCACTTTTTCCTGACATCTTCACAGAGTTGGTCAAGGAAAAAAGATCTGAGAGAAGACAGGCCATTTCAGGGGAACATAGTATGGCCCACCAGTCAGAGGACACTCCGGATAGTCACAGACCTACTTGGGGGAAGGAGGTGCCTTTGTGGGAGTGGGTGTGGGTTTGTTGTATTGTCTCATGTTCTGAGAATAGATCGAAAAGGCGGTTTGTTTGGTTTGGAGCAGACAGTTTCTAGTAAGTCATTTGACAAGGCGAGTGTTTCTGTTTATGTGTATCCCACTGTGTCCGTTGTTGTAGACATTAGAAAAGAGAATGCATTAATGGATGTGTCCTGTCTAGTATAAATCTTCCCTTTAATTCATCCTGCCCAATATATGAATGGACTGCAGCTTGTCTTATCGATGTGCAACACCTACTATCTTTCTAAGTTGTTGTTTTCTTCCTGAATTCTGGCCACTCTCCAGAATGGGCTCAGGGAATTGTGTCCAAAATATGTATCACCTCCAAGCTCTGTGACATGGCCATGTAAAGGATAGTTGAAGAGAATGGCGAGCATCTCAGAAAACTCAGATATCAGTGTGACCAGGAAAGTCTCAGTGCAGAAACACTGCTTTGGGCTTTTTGCTTACTTATTGTTGTGTTGCACTGAATGTCAGGAAGGTCTTTGCTTCAGGCCACCCCTTTGTGAAGCCTGAAGAAAACAGTTTTCAAATGGAAATGAATGGGCCTCACCTGTGGTTCTTTGCTTAATTGCTTTGGAAAGGGATGTGTCTTTATCAGCCTCTTGGTCCTGTGTGTGGCTGTGACTTAGATTCTCAGCACCTGATGGATCTTAAGAATGATCCCATGTGAGCTTCCAAAACCAGAATGGCAAAAAATATCATTCATTGTGGATGAAGACTCTTGCCTTCCTCTGTTAGGTTCCTGCACTCCAACAAATATGAATAGGGATTCTGTGAGTCAAATGAGTTCTTCAAAGCCCTGCAGAGGTGCTTGTGTTTTCGCATGACTCTAAATCACCTAAAGAATCGATACCTAAAATCAGTAGCCCTCAAATTGGAGAAACATAGAAGTATTAACGGCAGGCTTATTTGTTCACTCCTGGTTCACAGCAACGGTGTCCAGGCTACCCTGACTTTAGGCAAATGAGGGGCAAACGAGCTGATTTTGGACACTGTCTTGGGCTGCACCCCTCATGGAAACCTCCAGCCAGAGTTTAAGATGATTGACTATATGGAATAAGGTGAGGGCCATGTGGGAGTGTTTTGGTTTTAATGTTGGTCATTTGTGTGGCATTGGAAAAAATGACTGGTTCCACGTGGGCTTGAACTCTGGTGTGATTCCCCTTAAACACTGGGTTTTGGAACTGAACTCAGAGAAGCATTGCTATGAATTTTGTTGGGATTTTAAGAGGCCACGCATGAAAGTCGCTCTTGGAAACTGAGACCTAGGCCCCGGGTAGATTTCCACAGGGGCCTGGGAATCTCAGCAAGGATATCACATGATTTTATTCTTAAAGAAATGGCAGCCATAGTTGAGAGTCAAAACACACATGCACCTCACATTGTAGACCTCAATGGGCCTGGCCTAATGTGACCTTTTGTCCATTCTTTGGGAAGCCTTGCCTGTGAGATTTCTCCAGAGATTTCATTGAAATGATCTTCCTCACCATTTAACCTTTGCTGAATGAATTGAAACCCACAGTGCCTCCAACTTCATGCTGGAAAAATGGCTAGATAAATACCATGGAATTTTTGAAATTCCTATGACCAGGTGGCACTGGAGAAACATTGGATGTCCTATTGCTGATCATGAGTATACCAGACAGTGCCTTGATTTACTGAGTTTCATGAAAATGGTGTAGAACAGAGATGCCAGTAAGTTGGAGCCTGCTGAGTAGTGGGTCTAGAGCAGTGCTGGGGAGGTGTTAGATAAAACATCCGTGGTAGGGCCATGTGGATTTACCATTGGATTCCAAATGGCTTGTAACTGACATGGTGCTGCCAGCAGACCCTTATATGTAAAGGCATCTTGTTATATGGAGAGTTTTAAGAGGAAAATTAAGAATCAGGTTGATATGGACAAGGGGGCAATGGGGTAAGCTGTGAGAGATAGAAGCCTAGTTGGTGCATTCTCTTGCAGACCCTGACCCACCACACGTGACAGAACTCCCTCCAGCACTGTGTCCCAGTTTAGCTGCTAGTATTTCATGAAACAAATACCAAACTCACAGTGCAGCAGCCTAAAAACCACAAAAAGTGGAGGAGGACCAAATGGCTTCACAGTCCACACGGGGAGACGGGGAGACACTTAGTCCCCAGTGGCCTCAATTTACCTATAAAGAGAGGATTCAGCACTGCTTCATCTTGTTCATTGGAAAATAAGAAACCATGTCCTCCAGGTCACATAGATGCAGACCCAGCTTTGATGGTCTCACTACAAAAGAAGCCAAATCTCATGAAAACAACATATATTTCAATTGCGGAAGCTCAGAGGCAGTTTCTCAAAAAGTTTTTAGGCCAGCAGAGTTACATGTTTGTGGAGTGTTTACCATGTCCCTTACTTTTGGAAACTCCTAAACCACCTCCAAGGTTGTGAACTCCTGAGCATTTTCCATTCCGGATATGTATTCACTGATTGTGTAACTCTTCTCCTCTAATTGTGTCTTACTTGGGGTGAAGGTAATGTCAAGGCATTGTTTTGGATGAGAGCGGGAGTATATGTGTGCAGCATATATTTACATACACATTGGATTCATTTTCCAATTTTTCATTCGAAGTACTGAATCCCTGACACTAACCCATACCTAGTAGACTCAGACTATTCATCCTAATATAATGGGGAAAATTAACCCAACACAATAGAAATACAAGCACTTCAGAGGAGACACGTTCTATAGTTGGACTTGACATTTGCATTATATAAGGTAGGAGTTATACATCTAGTCAAATTTTAATTGAAATATTCTCCATGTGTTTTTAAACTTAACAAATATGTGAATACTTGTTTCCAATTTCTGTAGCCTATTCACACATGTATATTTATATGCATATATAGAATCCTACCAGGTATCACACGTACATTTTTGTAAGGTGGATGTCTTGGCAGATACAAATTGTGAGAAGTGTTCACTCCTCCTAAATGCTGTTGGAAATGAAAATTCAACCTATAAGAGAGCGTCCTAGAAGAACAACATTATACATAAACTCATGTTCAGAAACATAAATATTTTTGCATCTGTGGATGATATATATTTACTGATGAATTTCGATTGGCATTTATATTGGTACTTTTTAATGTCTGTGAGTGTTGTGTGTGTGTGTGTGTGTGTGTGTGTGTATAGATATAGATATAGATTTACTCTCCAAAGTTTTCCAAATATGAAATATATGTGTCTAGTATACACTCTCTAAATTCATTCATGTTCATGTATGTGGATTTATAATCAACTTTTCACAAGATTATAATCAGAAATATTCATCCACCTGAAATACATATTTGTTTCCTAGTACTGACTACTAACTTCAGTGAAGGGTGCATACAAATCCTAATTATTCTACAGTATCTGACCCAGTCTAACATCAATGCAAGTAGACTCCTATGGGACATGATATGTAATTTGTCATTCATTTGTATTCGACACTGGTACATTATTGTTTCTTCAGTTTTTGCACATCATAGGATATACATTTCATCCACAAGTTCACAAATTAATAGGCATTTGTTTCAACATTAATCACTTCTTGCTTCAGAACACATGTATTGTCAGGGTTTCTTGACTTGTCTTTTCATGAGACTTCTTTCCAAACACATTATTTTGAATTTCCATAATCATTTTGAAGCAAAACTCACACACTCTTCATGATAAACCAAAACACTAATATTTCCATTAGATATATAACTGGTTGGAATGAATGATTGTATATCAATATACAATTTCCTTTTATTTTTCAGATATCAGTTCAATTCATTATTTAGAGTTCAAAAAAGTTATATTATTTATTCACAGTATGGTCTATTTGTGGTTTTTCTCTATGCTCATAGAAACAGGGTACACCTATTTGTACCCCCAATTCTAATTTTAAATCTTCAATATATTGCTCCCAGAAATGGTGAAAGAAATACTCATGTCACCTCATTATCACAGTAATATTCTGGACAAAAAATGGAAAGGTCACACTTATGATTGTAAAAAAGCCTAAATGGAAAGTGAACATGGATTTCTAAAAACATCCATGTCCAGGTTGCCTAATGCTGTCAATTGTCACTCCTATTGGTGACTACATATTTGTTTTTTCCTAATATATATTGAAACTCAACCCTGTTGAAAATGTCTAATTCTATCCCTCACTTTATACTTTGCCTGATTTCGTAATGTTTCCATTGATATCTGCTTTTCTACATATTTTCCCCAGTTCAACATAGTGTCTGACTCTTCATATGTGCTGACATTTACATTCACTCTATAACCAAAAGTCTATTGCTAAAGAACTTTTGGTCCAAATCCTATACTCACTCGTCTTCCTAAACCTACCTACTATCTTCCTAAACCTACTGAATATCCCTTTTTGACTGGATGTTCTCTTCTAAATTCAATCATCCAATGTACAAGGTCCTATGCCATTGTATATCAAATTATCTGAGACATCTTTGCAGAACATAATTCAAAGCTAAGTATCCCAATCAAGGGCCAAACCCTTCTGGGCTTCAAAGCATACCTAGATTTCTTTTTTCATACTTATATTTCACCTCTATATTCTTGTAAATATTGCAGGTTCCCAATCCCATTATTCATCGCACAGAATCATTCGTCACCAAATCAAACCTGTTTTTAACCCCAAGTATACACTGTTCCCTCAATCATTTTACAGAAGAGCAGGGACAGAGGGGTTCTTACAATACAGGAAAGTTGGGGATCTTCCACCAGATGAGAACCTCAAATGTCCATGCACAAATGATACCTGGAGAAGTTGTAGGCAGGTATGAAGCACCTGAGAGAGCAAAAGTCATCTTCCATGGCAAACAACCTGGTCAGGATGAAGGGATGTGTCTGAATCTGCCTCTCTCTTCTTATTGTAGACAAGGAGGAACGATCCAGGCCTGAGTGGAGAGCTGTTCCCGGGTGCCAATGATTGATATACATTCTACCTTATGAAAGTGTCACAGGAAGTAGGGGAAACCTCCATCTTATATAACCCTTGGAAGCAACTGTTAGGACAAAGTGGTTGCCAAGGCAGTGACCTCATTCAGTTCCAAAGAATGTGACATACCTCATTTCCTTGGTGATGGAACTCTCTGAACTTGGTATCCAAGAAGCCAGGCACCCAGAGGCAGTCCCAATCCCAGGCCCAGTGGGCTCACTTGTTTGGATTTACCAAGGACAGAGTCAGTTTTCTTGGTACCTAATGATGTGAGGATGGCCAAATGCCAGGAGAGCTCTGAAGATGGACCTTTCCTGAGAAAACAGGTAGTGGCTAACCACTTTTTCCTGACATCTTCACAGAGTTGGTCAAGGAAAAAAGATCTGAGAGAAGACAGGCCATTTCAGGGGAACATAGTATGGCCCACCAGTCAGAGGACACTCCGGATAGTCACAGACCTACTTGGGGGAAGGAGGTGCCTTTGTGGGAGTGGGTGTGGGTTTGTTGTATTGTCTCATGTTCTGAGAATAGATCGAAAAGGCGGTTTGTTTGGTTTGGAGCAGACAGTTTCTAGTAAGTCATTTGACAAGGCGAGTGTTTCTGTTTATGTGTATCCCACTGTGTCCGTTGTTGTAGACATTAGAAAAGAGAATGCATTAATGGATGTGTCCTGTCTAGTATAAATCTTCCCTTTAATTCATCCTGCCCAATATATGAATGGACTGCAGCTTGTCTTATCGATGTGCAACACCTACTATCTTTCTAAGTTGTTGTTTTCTTCCTGAATTCTGGCCACTCTCCAGAATGGGCTCAGGGATTTGTGTCCAAAGTATGTATCACCTCCAAGCTCTGTGACATGGCCATGTAAAGGATAGTTGAAGAGAATGGCGAGCATCTCAGAAAACTCAGATATCAGTGTGACCAGGAAAGTCTCAGTGCAGAAACACTGCTTTGGGCTTTTTGCTTACTTATTGTTGTGTTGCACTGAATGTCAGGAAGGTCTTTGCCTCAGGCCACCCCTTTGTGAAGCCTGAAGAAAACAGTTTTCAAATGGAAATGAATGGGCCTCACCTGTGGTTCTTTGCTTAATTGCTTTGGAAAGGGATGTGTCTTTATCAGCCTCTTGGTCCTGTGTGTGGCTGTGACTTAGATTCTCAGCACCTGATGGATCTTAAGAATGATCCCATGTGAGCTTCCAAAACCAGAATGGCAAAAAATATCATTCATTGTGGATGAAGACTCTTGCCTTCCTCTGTTAGGTTCCTGCACTCCAACAAATATGAATAGGGATTCTGTGAGTCAAATGAGTTCTTCAAAGCCCTGCAGAGGTGCTTGTGTTTTCGCATGACTCTAAATCACCTAAAGAATCGATACCTAAAATCAGTAGCCCTCAAATTGGAGAAACATAGAAGTATTAACGGCAGGCTTATTTGTTCACTCCTGGTTCACAGCAACGGTGTCCAGGCTACCCTGACTTTAGGCAAATGAGGGGCAAACGAGCTGATTTTGGACACTGTCTTGGGCTGCACCCCTCATGGAAACCTCCAGCCAGAGTTTAAGATGATTGACTATATGGAATAAGGTGAGGGCCATGTGGGAGTGTTTTGGTTTTAATGTTGGTCATTTGTGTGGCATTGGAAAAAATGACTGGTTCCACGTGGGCTTGAACTCTGGTGTGATTCCCCTTAAACACTGGGTTTTGGAACTGAACTCAGAGAAGCATTGCTATGAATTTTGTTGGGATTTTAAGAGGCCACGCATGAAAGTCGCTCTTGGAAACTGAGACCTAGGCCCCGGGTAGATTTCCACAGGGGCCTGGGAATCTCAGCAAGGATATCACATGATTTTATTCTTAAAGAAATGGCAGCCATAGTTGAGAGTCAAAACACACATGCACCTCACATTGTAGACCTCAATGGGCCTGGCCTAATGTGACCTTTTGTCCATTCTTTGGGAAGCCTTGCCTGTGAGATTTCTCCAGAGATTTCATTGAAATGATCTTCCTCACCATTTAACCTTTGCTGAATGAATTGAAACCCACAGTGCCTCCAACTTCATGCTTGAAAAATGGCTAGATAAATACCATGGAATTTTTGAAATTCCTATGACCAGGTGGCACTGGAGAAACATTGGATGTCCTATTGCTGATCATGAGTATACCAGACAGTGCCTTGATTTACTGAGTTTCATGAAAATGGTGTAGAACAGAGATGCCAGTAAGTTGGAGCCTGCTGAGTAGTGGGTCTAGAGCAGTGCTGGGGAGGTGTTAGATAAAACATCCGTGGTAGGGCCATGTGGATTTACCATTGGATTCCAAATGGCTTGTAACTGACATGGTGCTGCCAGCAGACCCTTATATGTAAAGGCATCTTGTTATATGGAGAGTTTTAAGAGGAAAATTAAGAATCAGGTTGATATGGACAAGGGGGCAATGGGGTAAGCTGTGAGAGATAGAAGCCTAGTTGGTGCATTCTCTTGCAGACCCTGACCCACCACACGTGACAGAACTCCCTCCAGCACTGTGTCCCAGTTTAGCTGCTAGTATTTCGTGAAACAAATACCAAACTCACAGTGCAGCAGCCTAAAAACCACAAAAAGTGGAGGAGGACCAAATGGCTTCACAGTCCACACGGGGAGACGGGGAGACACTTAGTCCCCAGTGGCCTCAATTTACCTATAAAGAGAGGATTCAGCACTGCTTCATCTTGTTCATTGGAAAATAAGAAACCATGTCCTCCAGGTCACATAGATGCAGACCCAGCTTTGATGGTCTCACTACAAAAGAAGCCAAATCTCATGAAAACAACATATATTTCAATTGCGGAAGCTCAGAGGCAGTTTCTCAAAAAGTTTTTAGGCCAGCAGAGTTACATGTTTGTGGAGTGTTTACCATGTCCCTTACTTTTGGAAACTCCTAAACCACCTCCAAGGTTGTGAACTCCTGAGCATTTTCCATTCCGGATATGTATTCACTGATTGTGTAACTCTTCTCCTCTAATTGTGTCTTACTTGGGGTGAAGGTAATGTCAAGGCATTGTTTTGGATGACAGCGGGAGTATATGTGTGCAGCATATATTTACATACACATTGGATTCATTTTCCAATTTTTCATTCGAAGTACTGAATCCCTGACACTAACCCATACCTAGTAGACTCAGACTATTCATCCTAATATAATGGGGAAAATTAACCCAACACAATAGAAATACAAGCACTTCAGAGGAGACACGTTCTATAGTTGGACTTGACATTTGCATTATATAAGGTAGGAGTTATACATCTAGTCAAATTTTAATTGAAATATTCTCCATGTGTTTTTAAACTTAACAAATATGTGAATACTTGTTTCCAATTTCTGTAGCCTATTCACACATGTATATTTATATGCATATATAGAATCCTACCAGGTATCATACGTACATTTTTGTAAGGTGGATGTCTTGGCAGATACAAATTGTGAGAAGTGTTCACTCCTCCTAAATGCTGTTGGAAATGAAAATTCAACCTATAAGAGAGCGTCCTAGAAGGACAACATTATACATAAACTCATGTTCAGTAACATAAATATTTTTGCATCTGTGGATGATATATATTTACTGATGAATTTCGATTGGCATTTATATTGGTACTTTTTAATGTCTGTGAGTGTTGTGTGTGTGTGTGTGTGTGTGTGTGTGTGTGTGTGTGTGTGTGTATAGATATAGATATAGATATACTCTCCAAAGTTTTCCAAATATGAAATATATGTGTCTAGTATACACTCTCTAAATTCATTCATGTTCATGTATGTGGATTTATAATACACTTTTCACAAGATTATAATCAGAAATATTCATCCACCTGAAATACATATTTGTTTCCTAGTACTGAAAACTAACTTCAGTGAATGGTGCATACAAATCCTAATTATTCTACAGTAACTGACCCAGTCTAATATCAATGCAAGTAGACTCCTATGGGACATTATATGTAATTTGTCATTCATTTGTATTCGACACTGGTGCATTATTGTTTCTTCAGTTTTTGCACATCATAGGATATACATTTCATCCACAAGTTCACAAATTAATAGGCATTTGTTTCAACATTAATCACTTCTTGCTTCAGAACACATGTATTGTCAGGGTTTCTTGACTGGTCTTTTCATGAGACTTCTTTCCAAACACATTATTTTGAATTTCCATAATCATTTTGAAGCAAAACTCACACACTCTTCATGATAAACCAAAACACTAATATTTCCATTAGATATATAACTGGTTGGAATGAATTATTATATATCAATATACAATTTCCTTTTATTTTTCAGATATCAGTTCAATTCATTATTTAAAGTTCAAAAAAGTTATATTATTTATTCAAGTATGGTCTATTCGTGGTTTTTCTCTATGTTCATAGAAACAGGGTACACCTATTTGTACCCCCGATTCTCATTTGACATCTTCAATATATTGCTCCCAGAAATGGTGAAAGAAATACTCATGTGACCTCATTATCACAGTAATATTCTGGACAAAAAATGGAAAGGTCACACTTATGATTGTACCAAAGCCTAAATGGAAAGTGAACATGGATTTCTAAAAACATCCATGTCCAGGTTGCCTAATGCTGTCAATTGTCACTCCTATTGGTGACTACATATTTGTTTTTTCCTAATTTATATATTGAAACTCAACCCTGTTGAAAATGTCTAATTCTATCCCTCACTTTATACTTTGCCTGATTTCGTAATGTTTCCATTGATATCTGCTTTTCTACATATTTTCCCCAGTTCAACAAAGTGTCTGACTCTTCATATGTGCTGACATTTACATTCACTCTATAACCAAAAGTCTATTGCTAAAGAACTTTTGGTCCAAATCCTATACTCACTCGTCTTCCTAAACCTACCGACTATCTTCCTAATCCTACTGAATATCCCTTTTTGACTGGATGTTCTCTTCTAAATTCAATCATCCAATGTACAAGGTCCTATGCCATTGTATATCAAATTATCTGAGACATCTTTGCAGAACATAATTCAAAGCTAAGTATCCCAATCAAGGGCAAAACCCTTCTGGGCTTCAAAGCATACCTAGATTTCTTTTTTCATACTTATATTTCACCTCTATATTCTTGTAAATATTGCAGGTTCCCAATCCCATTATTCATCCCACAGAATCTTTCGTCACCAAATCAAACCTGTTTTTAACCCCAAGTATACACTGTTCCCTCAATCATTTTACAGAAGAGCAGGGACAGAGGGGTTCTTACAATACAGGAAAGTTGGGGATCTTCCACCAGATGAGAACCTCAAATGTCCATGCACAAATGATACCTGGAGAATTTGTAGGCAGGTATGAAGCTCCTGAGAGAGCAAAAGCCATCTTCCATGGCAAACAACCTGGTCAGGATGAAGGGATCTGTCTGAATCTGCCTCTCTCTTCTTATTGTAGACAAGGTGGAACAATCCAGGCCTGAGTGGAGAGCTGTTCCCGGGTGCCAATGGTTGATATACATTCTACCTTATGAAAGTGTCACAGGAAGTAGGGGAAACCTCCATCTTATGTAACCCTTGGAAGCAACTGTTAGGACAAAGTGGTTGCCAAGGCAGTGACCTCATTCAGTTCCAAAGAATGTGACATACCTCATTTCCTTGGTGATGGAACTCTCTGAACTTGGTATCCAAGAAGCCAGGCACCCAGAGGCAGTCCCAGTCCCAGGCCCAGTGGGCTCACTTGTTTGGATTTACCAAGGACAGAGTCAGTTTTCTTGGTACCTAATGATGTGAGGAGGGCCAAATGCCAGGAGAGCTCTGAAGATGGACCTTTCCTGAGAAAACAGGTAGTGGCTAAGCACTTTTTCCTGACATCTTCACAGAGTTGGTCAAGGAAACAAGATCTGAGAGAAGACAGGCCATTTCGGGTGAACATAGTATGGCCCACCAGTAAGAGGACACTCCGGATAGTCACAGACCTACTTGGGAGAAGGAGGTGCCTTTGTGGGAGTGGGTGTGGGTTTGTTATTTTGTCTCATGTTCTGAGAATAGATCGAAAAGGCGGTTTGTTTGGTTTGGAGCAGACAGTTTCTAGTAAGTAATTTGACAAGGCGAGTGTTTCTGTTTATGTGTATCCCACTGTGTCCGTTGTTGTAGACATTAGAAAAGAGAATGCATTAATGGATGTGTCCTGTCTAGTATAAATCTTCCCTATATTTCATCCTGCCCAATATATGAATGGACTGCAGCTTGTCTTATCGATGTGCAACACCTGCTATCTTTCTAAGTTGTTGTTTTCTTCCTGAATTCTGGCCACTCTCCAGAATGGGCTCAGGGATTTGTGTCCAAAATATGTACCACCTCCAAGCTCTGTGACATGGCCATGTAAAGGATAGTTGAAGAGAATGGCGAGCATCTCAGAAAACTCAGATATCAATGTGACCAGGAAAGTCTTAGTGCAGAAACACTGCTTTGGGCTATTTGCTTACTTATTGTTGTGTTGCACTGAATGTCAGGAAGGTCTTTGCCTCAGGCAACCGCTTTGTGAAGCCTGAAGAAAACAGTTTTCAAATGGAAATGAATGGGCATCACCTGTGGTTCTTTGCTTAATTGCTTTGGAAAGGGATGTGTCTTTATCAGCCTCTTGGTCTGTGTGTGGCTGTGACTTAGATTCTCAGCACCTGATGGATCTTAAGAATGATCCCATGTGAGCTTCCAAAACCAAAATGGCAAAAAATATCATTCATTGTGGATGAAGACTCTTGCCTTCCTCTGTTAGGTTCCTGCACTCCATCAAATGAGAATAGGGATTATTTAGGTCAAATGAGTTCTTCAAAGCCCTGCAGAGGTGCTTGTGTTTTCGCTTGACTCTAAATCACCTAAAGAATTGATACCTAAAATCAGTAGACCTCAAATTGCAGAAACATAGAAGTATTAACGGCAGGTTTATTTGTTCACTCCTGGTTCACAGAAATGGTGTCCAGCCTACCCTGACTTTAGGCAAATGAGGGGGAAACGAGCTGATTTTGGACACTGTCTTGGGCTGCGCGTCTCATGGAAACCTCCAGCCAGATGTTAAGATGATTGACTATATGGAATAAGATGAGGGCTATGTGGGAGTGTTTTGGTTTTAATGTTGCTCATTTGTGTGGCATTGGAATAAATGACTGTGTCCACGTGGGCTTGAACTCTGGTGTGATTTCCCTTAGAGACTGGGTTTTGGAACTGAACTCAGAGAAGCATTGCTATGAATTTTGTTGGGATTTTAAGAGGCCATGCATGAAAGTCGCTCTTGGAAACTGAGACCTAGGCCCCGGGTGGATTTCCACAGAGGCCTGGGAATCTCAGCAAGGATATCACATGATTTTATCCTTAAAGAAATGGCAGCCATAGTTGAGAGTCAAAACACACATGGACCTCACATTATAGACCTCAATGGGCCTCGCCTAATGTGACCTTTTGTCCACTCTTTGGGAAGCCTTGCCTGTGAGAGTTCTCCAGAGATTTTATTGAAATGAGCTTCCTCACCATTTAATCTTTGCTGAATGAATTGAAACCCACAGTGCCTCCAACTTCATGCTTGAAAAATGGCTAGATAAATACCATGAAATTTTTGAAATACCTATGACCAGGTGGTACTGGAGAAACATTGGATGTCCTTTTGCTGATCATGATTATACCAGACAGTGCCTTGATTTACTGAGTTTCATGAAAATGGTGTAGAACAGAGATGCCAGTAGTTTGTAGCCTGCTGAGTAGTGGGTCTAGAGCAGTGGTGGGGAGGTGTTTGATAAAACATTCGTGGAAGGGCCTTGTGGATCTACCATTGGATTCCAAATGGCTTGTAACTGACATGGTGCAGCCAGCAGACCCTTATATGTAAAGGCATCTTGTTATATGGAGAGTTTTCAGAGGAAAATTAAGAATCAGGTTGATATGGAAAAGGGGGCAATGGGGAAAGCTGTGAGAGATAGAAGCCTAGTTGGTGTATTCTCTTGCAGACCCTGACCCACCACACGTGACAGAACTCCCTCCAGCACTGTGTCCCAGTTTAGCTCCTAGTATTTCGTGAAACAACTACCAAACTCAAAGTGCAGCAGCAAAAACTCCACAAAAAATGGAGGAGGACCAAATGGCTTCACAGTCCACACGGGGAGACACTTAGCCCCCAGTGGCCTCAGTTTACTTACAAAGAGAGGATTCAGCACTGCTTCATCTTGTTCATTGGAAAATAAGAAACCATGTCCTCCAGGTCACATAGATGTAGACCCAGCTTTGATTTTCTCACTACAAAGGAAGCCAAATCTCCTGAAAACAACATATATTTCAAGGGCGGAAGCTCAGAGGCAGTTTCTCAAAAAGTTTTTAGGCCAGCAGAGCTCCATGTTTGTATAGTGTTTACCCTGTCCCTTACTTTTTGAAACTCCTCTACCGCCTCCAGAATGTGAACTCCTTAGCATTTTCCATTCCAGATATGTATTCACTGATTTTGTAACTCTTCTCCTCTAGTTGTGTCTTACTTGTGGTGAAGGTAATGTCAAGGCATTGTTCTGGATGAGAGCGGGAGGATATTTGTGCAGCGTATATTTACATACACATTGGATTCATTTTCCAATTTTTCATTCGAAGTACTGAATCCCTGACAATAACCCATACCTAGTAGACTCAGACTATTCATCCTAATATAATCGTGAAAATTAACCCAACACTATAGAAATACAAGCACTTCAGAGGAGACATGTTGTATAGTTGGACTTGACATTTGCCTTATATAAGGTTGGAGTTATAAATCTAGTCAAATTTTAATTGTAATATTGTCCATGTGTTTTTCAACTTAACAAATATGTGAATTCTTGTTTCCCTTTTCTGTAGCCTATTCACACATGTATATTTATATGCATATATAGAATCCTACCAGGTATCACACGTACATTTTTGTGAGGTGGCTGTTTTGGCAGATACAAATTGTGAGAAGAGTTCACTCCTCCTAAATGCTTTTGGAAATGAAAATTCAACCTATAGGAGAGCGTCCTATTAGAAAAACATTATATATAAACTCATGTTTAGTAAAATAAATATTTTTTGCATTTGTGGATGATATATATTTACTGATGAATTTCGATTGGCATTTATATTGGTACTTTTTAATGTCTGTGAGTGTTGTGTGTGTGTGTGTGTGTGTGTGTGTGTGTGTATATATATATATATAGATATAGATATAGATATAGATATAGATATATAGATGTAAATATAGATATACTCTCCAAATTTTTCAAAGTATGAAATATATGTGTCTTATTTTGCACTTCCTAAATTTTTCATATTCATGAATGTGGATTTATAATTATCTTTTCACAAGATTATTCTCAGAAACATTCATATACCCTACGAGACTCTTACCACTAATACTAATATAATGGAGAAAAAGAACCCAAACAGAATAGATACAAGCATTTCAGAAGAGACATGGTGTATAGTTGGACTTGCCTTTTGCATAATATAAGGTAGGAGTTATAAATCTATTCAATTTATTGAAATAATTTTCCATGTGTTATTTTTTTTGACACAACACAAAATTTAATCTTTGAAAAATAAATAAAATTGACACTTCCTTAACCAAGCTAATGAAGAAAAAAAACCTCAAATTACTAAAATTAAGGATCATAAAGGAACTTTTACAGAGTACACAACTAAAATACAGAGAATAATTGAAAACTAATTTGAAAATTTATAGTCTAATAAATTAAAATACCATGATGACATCAATAAAATTTTAGAGATATACCCAAACTTAATTAGTAGGACGTGAACAATTTAAACAAATCAATTTCAAGCAATGAAATAGAAGTTGCTGTCAACAGCCTACCAATCAAGCAAAGCCCAGGAACAGACAGATTCTCAGCCATGTTCTACAAGACCTTCAAAGAAGCATTCATCACAATACTCCTCAAATTATTCCATAAAATAGAAAAGGATGGAACTCCTCCAAACTCATTCCATGAGGCTATTATCACTCACATACCAAAATCAGACAAAGACACATCAAGGAAAGAAATCTTCAGAGCAATATTCCTGACAAAGATATATACAAAAATTCTCAATAAAATTCTTTTTTTTAAGCCAAAGTTAATCAAAAGGGATAAAGAGGGACACTACACACTATTCCATGTGTTTTTAAAGTTAAGAAATATATGAATTCCTGTCTCACTTTCTCTGTAGCCTATTAAGCACATGTATTTTTATATGCACAAATAGAATCCTACCTGGTTTCACACGTACATTCTTGTAAGGTGGCTGACTTGGCAGATACTATTTGTGAGAAGAGATCACTCCTCCTAAACGCTGTTGGTACAGAAAATTCAACCCATGGGTGAGCTTCCTAGATGAACAACATTATACATACATCCATGTTCAGTAAAATGAATATTTTGAGATATGCGGATGAGTTATTTTTCATGATGAATTTCGATTGACATATATATTGCGACATTATAATGTGTGTGTGTTTGTCTCTCTCTCTCTCTCTCTCTCTCTCTATATATATATATATATATATATATATATATATATATATATATAGTCTCCAGATTTTCCAAAATATGAAATATATGTCTTCTTATACACCACCTGAATTCATTCATATTCATATATGTGGATTTATAATCAACTTTTAACAAGTTTATTCTCAGAAATATACATCCACTGAAATACATATTTGTTTCCTAGTACTGAAAACTAAATTCAGGGAAGGGTTCTTACAAATCCTAATATTTCTAGACTAACTGGCCAAGTTTAACATCAATGCAAATACATTCCTATTGGATATGATGTGTTTTTTAAAGTTCATTTTTATTCAAACTTGGTGCGTTATTATTTATTCAGTTTATGGACATCATAAAATATATCCTTTCATTCACAAGTTCACAAATTTATAAATATTTGGTTTACTTTCAATCACTTCCTCCTTTGGAACACATATATTCCTCTATGTTTCTTGACTGGTCTTTTCACTAGACTTCTTTCTAAACACATTATTTTCGATTCCATTATCATTTTTGAAGCAAAACTCACACACTATTCATGATAAACGGTAACCCTAATAATACCATTAGATATATAACTTGTTGGAATGAATGTACATATATCAATATATGATTTCGTCTATATTTTCAGATATTAAAACAATCCATTATGTAAATTTGGAACCAGTCACATAATTTTTTCACAGTATGGTCTATTAATGCATCATCTCTATATTCATCAACACAGGGTAAACCTCTTAGTATCCCCAGTACTAATTTATATGTTTTCAAAATATTGCTCCCAGAAAAGGTGGAAGAAATACTCATGTCACCTGATCTACATATACATATTATCACAGTAATATTCTGGACACAAAATGCAAAGGTCACCATTATGATTGCAATAAAGCCTCAATGGAATGTGAACATGGATTACTAAAAACATCCATGTCCAGTTTGCCTAATGCTCTCAAATGTCAATCCAATTGGTGACTACATTTTTGTTTCTTTTTAAGATTATGTATTCAACCTCAACCCTGTTGAAAATGTCAAATCTTATCACTCACGTTATACTTTGCCTGATTTCCTAATGTCTCTATTGATGTCTGCCTTCCTACATATTTTTCCCAGTTCATCATTGTGCCCAACTTTTCACATATGGTGCCATTTATATTCACTCTCTAACCGAAACCTATTGCTAAAGAACTTTTGGTCCAAATCCTAGACTCACTCTTCCTCCTAAACCTACTGACTATCTTTCTAATCCTACACACTATCCCTTTTTCACTGGATGTTCTCTTCTACATTCAATCATCTGAGGTACAGGGTCTTATGCCATTGTATATCGATTTGCATCGACCTCGGTGCAAAACATTACTCAAGCTAAGGATCCCAATCAAGAGCCCAAATCCTTCTGGGCTTCAAATATTACCTAGATTTCTGTTTTCATACTTATATTTTACCTCTATATTCTTATAAATATTGCTGGTTCCCAATACCATTATTCATCCAGCAGAATGATTCCTAAGCCAAATGGAACATGCTATTAACCCTAACCATACAATGTTCCCTCAATCTCACTTTACAGAAGAGCAGGGATAAAGTTGATATTACAATACAGGAAGTTAGGAGATCTTCCACCTGCTGAGTACCTCAAAATCCATGCAGAAATAATCCCTGGAGAAGATGTAGGCAGCTATGAAAGACCTGAGAGAACAAAAGTCATATTCCATGGCAAACAACATGGTCAGGATGAAAGGATGTGTCTGAGTCAGCCTCTCTATTCTTAATGCAGGGAAGATGGACCAAAGCAGGCCTGTGTGGAGAGCTGTTCCCAGGTGACTATGGTTTCTATACCATTCTAACATGTGAAAGTATCACAGGAAGTAGGGCAGCCTCCATGTCAGGAGACACTAGGATGCAACTGTTAGGACAAAGTAGTGGCCAAGACAGGGACCTCATTTATTTCCTGAAGGTAGTGACCTCACCTCATTTCCTTGGCGATGGAACTCTCTGAATTTTGTGATCCAGGAAGCCAGGCACCAGAGCCAGTCCAAGTCCCAGTCGCAGTGGGCTCACTTGTTTGGATTTACTAAGGACAGAGTCAGTCATTCTTGGTACCTACTGATGTAAGGGTTGCCAAATACTAAGAAAGCTCTGAAGAGGGGTCTTTCCTGAGAGGACAGGAATTGGCTCACCACTGCCTCCTGACAACTTCACAGAGTTGACCAAGGAGACCAGATCTGAGACAGAAAGGCCATTTGTGGGGAACATCGTATGGCCTACCAGTCAGAGGACACTCCAGATAGTGACAGACCTACTTGGGGGAAGGAGTTGCATTTGTGGGTGTTGGTTTGTGTTTGTGGTTTTTTTCCATGTTCTGAGAATAGGTAAAAAAGGAGGTTTGTTTGGATTGGAGTGGACTGTTTCCAGTAAGTCATTTGACAAGGAGACTGTTTCTATGTCCGTGTATCCCACTGTGTTTTTCTTTGTGGATATTAGAAAAAAATAGCTCATTGGGTGTGTCCTGTCTAGTAGAAAGCTTCCCAGCATGCATCCTTTCCAATTAATGAATGGACTGAGGCTTGCCTTATCCATGGGCAACACGTGCTATCTACCTAATTTTCCATTTTTTCATGAATTCTGGCCACTCTCAAGATTAGTATCATGTATTTTTGTACAAGATATGTACCACCTCCAAGCTCTGTGACATGGCCATGTACTGGATAGCTGAAGGGAATGGCGAGCAACTCAGAAAACTCACATATTAGAGTAACAAGGAAAGTCTCCGTGGAGAAACCCTGCTTGGGGCCTTTTGATTACCTATTGTTCTGTTGCTCTGAATGTCAGAAAGGTCTTTGCCTCAGGCCACCCCTTTGTGAAGCCTGAAGAAAACAGTTTTAAAATGGAAATGAATGGGCATCACCTGTGGCTCTTTGCTTCATTGCTTTGGAAATGGATGTATCTGAATCAGCCTCTTGGCCCTGTGTGAGCCTGTGGTTTAGATTTTCAGCACCTGATGAATCTAAAGAAAGATCCCATGTGGGCATCCAAAACCTAAATGGAAAAAAGATCAGTCATTGTGGATGAAGCCTCTCGCCTTCCTCTGTAAGATTCCTGACCTCCATCAAGTGAGAATAGGGATCATTTGTGTCAAATAAGTTCTTCAAAGGGCTGCAGAGGGGAGACAATAGGTGCTTGGGTTTTCTTATAACTCCAATTCACACTAAAAATCTATACCCCACAGTCAGTAGGCCTCAAATTTGAGAAGTGGAGTAGTATTAACGGCAGGCCTATTTGATCACTTCTGGTTCACACTAAGGTTGTCCAGGCCACCCTGACTTTAGGCAAATGAGGGACAAGGGAGATTATTTTTGACACTGTCTTGGGCTGTGCCCCTCATGGAAACTTCCAGCTAGAGGTTATGATTAGTGTCTATATAAAAAGATGAAGAGGGCCATGTGAGAGTGTTTTGGTTTTAATTGTCATCATTTGTGTGGCAATTTGAAGAGATGCCTGGGTCCACCTGGGCTTGAACTCTGTTGTGATTCCCCTTAGAGACTGAGTTGTGTAACTGACCTCAGAGAAGTATTGCCATGAATTGTGTTGGGATTTCAGGAGGCCACACATGAGATTCACCATTGGAATCTGAGATCTTGGCCCAGGGTGACTTTACACAGAGCACTGGGAATCTAAGCCAGGATATCACAAGATTTTATTCTGAAAGATTCCAGCCATAGTTAAAACACCAACAGGGAATCTTTAGATCACTTATAAGCAAATAAAAAAACAAAATTTTTTAACAAGAGTAAAAATACTTAGTTAATGTAATGCTACCCTGAATTTTTTGGGTGAGTTTTACTTTATATTCCCTGTTTGAGATCCTAGTAAACTTGAGAGAAAAAAAAAAAGAAAAAAACAAAACTTTTGAACATAACTTTAAATGAAATAAAATCTAACCTACTGCTTTCGTAGTCATTCTCACATGTAGTAAGATGGGACACAGAGCCTTATCTCAGGTAAGACAGGGCTCTTTATAAATCATAAGTGTTTTAGTTCTAAAGCTGATCTTCGTTTTTTAATATCCTTTTACAAAGTTTACATAAATTGTTTGAGGTCACATGAACATTAGCTAACACCATATAATATCACTTTTGAAACATGAATTAAAGAATGGCTGAATGTTTTTAACATTCAAATAGATTAGGCTCTCATTAATTTAAAAATACATTTAAATTGTTGCACAATGTAAAGTGTAACATAAAACTTTACATATCTTATTGATAACAGGTAAATAAATCCCCAATATATATTTTATTTACCATACAACTTCAGAACACCAGCTTGATATAATGCTCTTTTAATGTTTCTACCTTATCGAGTTGTATAACTGGAAGATATGAGCACATTAATAGCATCACAGTTACATTGATGTTTCTACATTAACCAAGTTTATCTTTTAAAGAAATGGCAGTACAGTGCTCTAAAATAACAGTTCTGTTTTAAACAGTTGTTTAATTTTTATGGTTGCTTGCTCTGGAAAAAATAAGACTTAATAAACACAATGTTATGAGTAATCTTATGTTTTAAGAAATTTTTGTCTCTTTAACACATGACTAATTTTTACAATCTTACACAGACTTTAGTAGAAAGTCTGTATAAGATTGTAAACATTTTATACAGATTTTGTACTAAAAATTGATAGACCTTAGTATATCAATCAGATATCAAACAAAAACACTCATGAATGAGTAAATCCAAATCAAATTTACTTTACTTTTTAATCAAAATATTAGACAAATGTATTGAACAGTGTAAACCATTTTTTGGTTGAAGGAAAAGTCCTAGAACAAAGTCATATAGACCTTTGGTAGACAATAATATTTTATTAGATTTTTGAACACCTAGAAAAACTTATAGGCATAAATTTGAAGACATTTATATTTATCTGTTTATCCAATCTAAATTGAAACATTTAAACCACGTGAATTAAAGATCTGTGGTCCACTTTTTAAAATTTGTTTTTATGAGCGCTTTTTTATATGAGTGCTCCTTATATATGTTAATTTGTGTATCATTTGAATGATATACGGACATATGTGTGTATATATATATATATATATATATATATATATATATATATATATAGAGAGAGAGAGAGAGAGAGAGAGAGAGAGAGAGACATAAAACACATAACAAAAGTGTGCACACCTAATAATAGTGAAGGCCTTGTAGCTTTTCACAGGTGAAATCACCATTGCAATGTTTTTAAAACTCCACAGTTGGTCAAAGATAAAACTGATCAGAAAAACATTAACCTAGGTCTGTAGGATCAAAATCATAAACTCAAAAAAAAAAAAAGAATCTAAGAAAAAATTATGAGTCCTAGAAAAAATGACTGGCCGGTAATTAGTAAATACCATACAATTTACCATTTTTTTCCCTTAGGCCTCAGATCAGTCTCCTACTGAGCTTACAGGAGACTTTCATTTGCATTTCAACAGAAGTCCTGGCTGAGGTCTGGAAGGAGCAGGAAAAAACTGCTATTCTGAGCAGACACCTCAGGCCTAAGGCATTTTAACCATAATTTTCTGGTTAGGATGTTGAAAATTATGCTACAAGTTTAAGATACAATTCACAAAATTTTATATCTTTACATCTTGTTTTGTCAACAGATATCATACTATGATTTACTATCCTTGTCCAAATTAATGCACTGGTAAACACAGTGACATTTTCCCAGGCTACCCAATTCAGAATTGGAGAAAAAAAGACTGCATGATTGGGAAGTTACTTGCCAACTTGGAAGTAGAGTTCTTTAGTTTTCCATCCTAAGTATTTAAGTTCTCTGGCATGAATTATCTGAAATCAAAAACTAAACAATTACCTAAACCCGACTTTTAACTGCAATATTGTGCAATGCTTCAAAAAACGCATTCAGATACCAGATTTTTACAATAAAACATCATCATTTAGACACACATTCAGCTAAGATTATTCTCAAGAAACAATTTATAATATAAACACATTATTGCACATGTATTAAAGTGCCAAAAACAAAGGCACAAGACAGACAGAAAGGAACTCCAGAATATGGCTGACAGACAGAAGCCTTTAAAACAGAGCAGATAAGAGAAAAATCTCCTGCACCAGTGGCACCACAGATGTCCCCACAAGGGGACCAGATGTTTTCACAGAGAAGCTACCTGAAATGTAAAATCAAGGGTCTCCATGGTGACTTTACTGCATTTAGTGTCCCCTTTTTATTTTTCTCTTTTAAAAGAAGACAGAGGTGTCATAATTCTTACAGTGCAGGGAAGGAAGGAGGGAATTCCCTGAAGCAACAGGGCTTTGGCAGTTGCTGGGGTCCCTCAGTCCCTCCTTTTACTTACAGGATTAGCTCTTCTGTTTCGGGTCCACTCCAAGCATGCACCATCTCCTAACATTTCAGTCATCAGCTCTCAAAAAGTTCTGGGACGGGGCCGGGTATCAAAATTTGTAACTTAAAGTTCGGTTTCTGACCCTGAAGCAAATTAATGCTAATTTAATAATGAGGACAGGGTTTTGAGAAAAAGAAAATGGAGGTTTATTGCTTTGCTAAAAAAGGAAAAACAAGGGGACTCTGCCAAAAGGTTGTGACTCTCATGATCTGGAGGGACAAGGGATTTTAAAGAGTTTCACTTGTTAACCTGGGGTATACTCAGTTCTTCGTTCCCCAGCAGGCATTGCCCTGTGCAGTGGGTGTGCTCCAGGCAGCCAGCTAGGGGCTTCTTTCTTCCTGCTTAACAAAGGTGGGTAAAGTTCATCACAGTTCCTTAAAACACAGTCGAAAGGGTGTCAGGCTTACTTGCTTTGTTACCCTTTTTCACGTCCAATATCCTTAAAATTTTACCACAGAAATCAAACAAAAAAACGCACAAAAAAAAAAAACAACAAAAAACATATAGACCACAGAACAAAACACAGAAAAACAGAATCCTGGTGCCGAAACAGAAAAACAGAGGAGCAATGCAACATCTTGCTAAAGCTCCAGGGTAGGAGCGTGTGTGTGCCCATCGGCACCTCTCTACCCTTCCAGAGGAATTCCCTACAGAACAGAACAGAGGACAGCATGATTCTCATTACTGTCCTGGACAGGAGTGTATGTGAGCCTCCCCAGGCCACCTCTCTGTCATCAGAAGAGATCTCCCTTAACCAGATATCAGATGTTATAAAGGCGCCACATACCTATGGAGGCCTCCTCCACCAGGGGCTTGATAATAGTTTTAGTGTGGTGGTTCACTGCAGTGCTCCCCAGACTGACGGCTCACTCCAAGGCCTTGGAACATCTCAAGTTGTGCACCTCCTAGAGTGGTTCTCCAGCCCAGTGCCCTGGAGGGAAGGCCAGCTTCAGAATTTTCAGCAGTCTGGTTTTGTGATCTGCTCGGGCAGGGTCATCTCACCGGGGAACTCCAAAATTTTGGACTAGGATGCAAGAAAAGACCACTGACTCCAATTAAAATCAAATTAAGGCAAGCTTATTATTTCAACAGGCTGGGCTGCCTCTCCTTCCCAAAATGGCGGGAACAAGATAGCAACCCCACCTTTCCTACAGCCCAGCTATATAGCCCAGAAAGTTACACAAACGGGTGGTTACAGATAACAAAACTTTGAAAGCATCACACTAATGGTAGTTTACATTTTTTTTTTTTTGCTGGCCCCAATATCAGAAATAATGAGGACCATTAGGGCCTCAGAGAGGGTTGTTGTCTGGCCAGGGAAGGCCAATATTTATGAGGTGTCACTAAAGTTTCAGAAAGTACTGTTATCTGGTCAGAGAGCCAGGTGTGGATGAGTTCAAGGCACGGGCAGGCGTTCCAAGCAGGTTCAGAATTTGCAGTAATTTAGAGTAAAGCCAAAATTATCTTTTCACGGCTTTGTGGCAAGATGGTTCCCAATTTTAATAAAAAATCAGGTTGGGTCTATCAAGCCTCTCCCTTACTTTTGGAAACTCCTCTGCAAACTCCAATGTTGTGAACTCCCGAGCATTTTAATTCCAGATATGTATTCACAGAATTTCTAACTCTTCTATTCCAATTGTGTCTTTCTTGGGGCGAAGGTAATATCAAGTCATTGTTCTGGATGAGAGTGGAAATATTTTTGTGTAGCACATATTTGCATACACATTTAGGAGATCACTCCTCCTAAACACTGTTGGAACAGAAAATTCAAACTATGGGGGAGCTTCTTAGTTGAACAACATTATTCATGAATCCAAGTTCATTAAACAAATAGTTTTGGATCAGTGGATGATATATATTTCAAGATGAATTTCAATTGGCATATACTATGCTACATTTTAATGTCTGTGTGTGTTTTTTGTTTATAATGTTTTGCGATTTATATGGATTTAAAATCAAGTTTCCACAAGATTATTCTCAGAATATTCATCCACCTGAAATACATATTTGTTTCCTAGTACTGAAAACTAACTTCAGTAAATGGTGCATAAAAATCCTAATATGTCTACAGTAACTGACCCAGATTAATATCAATGCAAGTAGATTCCTAGGGGACATGATGTGTATTTTGATGTTCATTTTTATTCAACACTGCTACATTACTATTTCTGCAGCTTATGCACATCATACTGTATATATTTCATTCAAAAGTTCGCAAATTTATATGCATGTGTTTCACATTCAATCACTTCCTGCTTCAGAACACATGAATTCCTCCAGGTTTCTTGACTATTCTTTTCATGATACTTCTTTCCAAACACATTATTTTTGATTTCCATAATCACGTTTGAAGCAAAACTCACACACTTTTCAGGATAAAATATAACCCTAATATTACCATTAGATGTATAAGTGGTTGGAATGAATGATTGCATATCAATATGAGATTTCTTTTATATTTTCAGATATCAATTCAATCCATTATTTAAAGTGGAACCAGTTATATTATTTATACACAGTATGGTCTATTCATGCATAATCTGCATATTCATAGACACAGGGTACACCTATTTGTACCCCAAATACTAAATTATACGTCTACAAAACATTGCTCCAGAAACGGTGGAAGAAATATTCATGTCACCTGATCTACACATACATTTTATCACAATAATATTCTGGACACAAAATGCAATGGTCACACTTATGATTTTAAAAAAGCCTAAATGGAAAGTGAACATGGATTACAAAAAAACATCCAAGTCCTGGTTACCTAATGCTCTCGAATTCAATCCTATTTGTGACAACATATTTGTTTCTTCCTAAGATTATATATTCAAACTCAACCCTGTTGAAAATGTCTAAACCAATTACACACTTTATACTTTTGCTGATTTCCTAATGTCTCTATTTATGTCTGCTTTCCTACATATTTTCCCCTGTTCATCATTGTGACTGACTCTTCACATGTGCTGACATTTACATTCACTCTCTACCCGAAACCCTATTTGTAAAGAACTTTTGGTCCAAATCCTATACTCACTCTTCTTTATAAACCTGCTGACTACCTTGGTAATCCTACGGACTATTCCTTTATGACTAGATGTTCTGTTTGTTATTCAATCATCCGAGGTACAAGATCCAATTTCATTGTATATTGACTTATCTGAGACATCTGTGCAGAATATAATTCAAAGCTAAGTATCCCACTCAAGGGCCCAATGCCCTACTTGGCTTCAAATCTTCCCTAGATTTCTGTTATATTTTACCTATATATTCTTGTAAATATCACAGGTTTCCAATACCATTATTCATCCAGCAGAATGATTGCTAACCAAAATTGAACATATTATTAACCCTAACCATACACTGTTCCCTCAATCTAACTTTAGAGCAGTGCAGGGACAGAGTTGGTCTTACAAAAGAGGAATGTTGGGGATCTTCCACCTGCTGAGAATATCAAAGATCCATGCAGAAATGATCCCCGAAGAAGATGTAGACTGCTATGAAGGACCTGAGAGAGCAAAAGTTAGCTTCCATGGCAAACAACCTGGTCACTATGAAGGGATGTGTCTGAATAAGCCTCTCTCTTTTTAATATAGAGCAAATGGACCAAACCAGGCCTGTGTGGAGATCTTTTCCCCGGTACCAATGGTTGATATACCATTCTAACTTGTGAAAGTGTCACAGGAAGTAGGGGCAGCCTCCATCTCATGGGACCCTTGGAAGCAACTGTTAGGACAAAGTGGTTGCCAAGGCTGTGAGCTCATTCACTTCATGAAGGAAGTGACCTACCTCACTTTCTTGGTGATGGAACTCTCTGAACTTGGGATCCCTGAAAACAGGCAGCCAGAGTCAGGCCCAATAACAGTCACAGAAGTCTCACTTTTTGGATTTACCAAGGAGAGAGTCAATCTTTCTTGGTATCTACAGTTGTGAGGATGGCCAAATGCCAGGAAAGATCTGAATTGGGGTCTTTCCTGAGAAAGCAGGTATTGGCTCACCGCTGGCTCCTGACAACTTCACAGAGTGGGCCAAGGAGTCCAGATTTGAGAATAGAGAAGCCATTTCGGGGGAACATAGTATGGCCCACAAGGCAGAGGACACTCTTGATAGTCACAGACCCTCTTGGGGGAAAAAGGTGCCTTTGTGGGAATGAGTGTGTGTATGTGGTTTTGTCTCATGCTCTGAGAATAGGTAGGAAAGGCGGTTTCTTTGGTTTAGAATGGACTGTTTCTAGTAAGTCATTTGACAAAGCAAGTGTTTCTATGTCTGTGTATCCAACTGTGTCCATGGTTGTAGACATTACAAAAGAAAATGCATCAATGGATGTGTCCTGTCTAGGAGAAAGCTTCCCCACATTCATCCTGCCCAATTTATGAAAGGACGGAGGCTTGCCTTATTGATGGGCAAGACCTGCTGTCTTCCTAAGTTTCTGTTTTCTTCTTGAATTCTGGCCACTCTCCAGAATAGACTCATGGTTTTGTGACCAAGATATGTAGCACCTCAAAGCTCTGTGACATGGCCGTGTACTGGATAGCTGAAGGGAATGGCGAGAATCTCAGGAAACTCAGATATCTGTGTGATCATGAGTGTCTCAGTGGAGAATCCCTGCTTTGGGCCTTTGCTTACCTATTGTTCTGTAGCACTGAATGTCAGGAAGGTCTTTGCCTAAGGCACCACTTTGTGAAACCTGAATAAAACAGTTTTCTAATGGAAATGAATGAGCATCACCTGTCTCTCTTTGAGTAATTGCTTTTGAAAGGGATGTGTCTGAGCCAGTCTGTTGGCTGTGTGTGAGGCTGTGGCTTGCATTCTCAGCACCTGATGGATCTAAAGAAAGATGCCATGTGTGCATCCAAAACCAAAATGGCCAAAAGAGCAGTCATTGTGGATAAAATCTCTTGCCTTCCTCTGTAAGGTTCCTGACCTCTATCAAGTGAGAATAGGAATCCTTTGGGTCAAATGACTTCTTCAAAGCCCTGCGGAGGCTAGCCAATAGGTGCTTGGGTTTTCTCATGACCCCAATGCACATAAAGAATCTAAACCCCACAGTCAGTAGGCCTCAAATTGGAGAAGCTGAGCAGTATTAATGGTAGGCCTTTTTGATCACTTCTGGTTCACCGAAGGGGTGTCCAGGCCACTCTGACTTTATGGAAATGACGAGCAAGAGTGCGTATATTGGACACTGTCTTGTCCTGCGCTCCTCATAGAAACCTCCAGCTAGAGGTTATGATGAGTGTCTATATGGAAGAAGATGAGAGCCATGTGGGACTATTTTGGTTTTAATTGTGGTCATTTGTGTGGCAGTTGGAAGAGATGACTGGGTCCACCTGGGTTTGAACTCTGGTGTGAATCCCCTTAGAGACTGAGTTCTGGAAGTGACCTCAGAGAAGTATTGCCATGAATCGAGTTGGGATTTTAGGAAGCCATGCATGAGAGTCGCCCTTATAAACTTAGATCAAGGTCCAGGGTGGCTTTCCACAGAGCACTGGGAATCTCAGCCAAATTATCCCATGATTTTATTCTTAAAGACTTGGCAGCCATACTTGAGAGTCAAAACACACATGGAACTCACATTGTAGACCTCAATAGGCCTGGCTTCATGTAACCTTTTGGCCACTCTATGGGAAGCGTTGCCTATGAAAGTTCTCCAGAGTTTCACTGAAATGAGCTTCCTCAACATTTAATGGTTCTTGAAAGCCACAGTGCCTCCCAACTACATCCTTGAAAAATGGCTAGATAAATACTTTGAAATTTTTGAAATTCCCATGACCAGGTGGCACTGGAGTATCTTTGGATGTCCTGCTGCTGATCATGAGTGTACCAGAGAGTGCCTTGATTGACTGGAATTTATAAAAATAATGTAGAACAGAGATGGTAGTAAGTTGGAGCCTGCTGAGTAGTGGGCCTAGAGCAGTGGTAGCCACGTGTGTGATAAAACATCTGTGGTGGGTCCATGTGATTAGCCCATTTGCTTCCAAATGGCTTGTGACTGACATGGTGCAGCCAGCAGACCCTTATTTGTAAAGGCATCTTTTTATTTGGAGAGCTTTCAAGGTAATGATCAGAATCAGGTTGATATGGTCAAGGGTGCAAGCTATGTGAGAAAGAAGCCTGGTTGTTTCATTCTCCTGCAGACCCTAACCCACCACACGTGACAGAACTCCCTCTAGCACTGTGTCCCAGTTGAACTTGTTGTTCAAAAAGCCCAGTGCAGCAGCAAGAACCAAAAGCCCCAGTGCAGCAGCAAGAACCACCACAAAAATTTGAGGAGGACCAAATGGCTTCACAGTCCACACGGGATGAAACTTAGCCTCCAGTGGCCACACTTTACCTACAAAGAGAGAATTCAGCACTGCTGCCTCAGGTTCATTTGAAAATAAGAATCCATGTTCTCCAGGTCATATAGATGCAGACCCAGCTTTGATGGTCTCACTACAAAAGAAGCTAAAACTCCTTAATACAACATATATTTCAAGTGACCAGCTTCAGAGGCAGTTTCTCAAGAAGTCTTTAGGCCAGCAGAGCTCAATGTTTGTGGAGTGTTTACCATGTCCCTTACTTTTGGAAACTGCTCTACCACCTCCAAGGTTGTGAACTCCTGAGCATATTCCATTCCAGATTTGCATTCACAGATTTTCTAACTCTTCTCCTCTAATTGTGTCTTACCTGGGGTGAAGGTAATGTCAAGGCATTGTTGTGGATGAGAGTGGGAAGATTTTTGTGTAGCACATATTTGCATACACATTGGATTCATTTTCCAATTTCCCATTAAAATTACTGAATCCCTGACACGAACCCATACCCTACTAGACTCTGACTACTAATCCTAATATGATGGAGAAAAATAACCCAAACAGAATAGAAATACAAGCAGTACAGAGAAGGCATGGTGTATAGTTGGACTTGCCTTTTGCATTATGTAGGGTAGGTGTTATAAATCTAGATAATTTTCAATTGAAATAGTTCTCCATGTGTTTTTAAAGTTAACAAATATGTGAATTTCTATCTCCCTTTCTCTGTAGCCTATTCAGCAAATGTATTTTTATATGCACATATAGAATCCTACCTGGTATCACATGTACATACTTGTTTGGAGGCTGACGTGGCAGATAAAAATTATGAGAAGAGATAACTCCTCGTAAATGCTGTTGGATCTTAAAATTCAACCTATGGGTGATCTTCCTAGTTGAACAACATTATTCATAAATCCATGTTCAGTAAAATTAATATTTTTGGATCAGTGGACGATATATATTTCACCATGAATTTCGATTGGCATATATACTGCTACTCTTTAATGTCTGTGTGTGTTTTGTGTTTGTGTGTGTATATATATATATATATATATATATATATATATATATATATATATATATATATATATAATCTCCAGATTTTTTAAAATATAAAATATATGTGTCTTATTATGCACTCCCTAAATACATTCATATTCATGTATGTGGATTTATAATCAAATTTTTACAAGGTTATTCTCAGAAATATTCATCCCCCTGAAACACATATTTGTTTACTAGTACTGAAAACTAACTTCAATGAAAGGTGCATACAAATCCTAATATTTCTGCAGTAACTTACCCAGGTTAATATCAATGCAAGTAGATTCCTATGGGACATGATGTGTATTTTGACATTCATTTTTATTCAACACTGGTACAGTACTATTTTTTCAGTTTATGCACATCAAAGGATAAATGTTTCATCCAAAATTTCAAAATTTAAAACTTTTGATTCACTTTCAATCACTTCCTGCTTCAGAACACATGTATTCCTCCATGTTTCTTGACTGGTCTTTCATGAGACTTCTTTGCAAACACATTATTTCCGATTTGCATATTCAATTTTGAAGCAAAACTCACACACTCTTCATGATCAACCGTAACACTAATATTACCATTAGATGTACAAACTGGTTGTAATTAATGTATGTATGCCAATATCAATATAAGATTTCCTGTATATTTTCAGATATCAATTTATTCCAATTCCAATTTCTAATGTTGGGTCCAGTTATATTATTTATTCACAGTTTGGTCTATTCATTCATCATCTCTATATTCATCAAAACAGGGTACACCTATTTTTTTCCCCAATACTAATTTATAGGTTGTAAAAATATTGCTCCCCATAATGGTGGAAGAAATACTCATATCACCTGATCTACATATACATTTTTATCACAGTAATATTCTGGACACAAATGTAAAGGTAACACTTATGATTGTACCAAAACCTAAATTGAACGTGAATATATATTACTAAAACCATCCATGTCCAGGTCGCCTAATGCTCTCAAATTTCAATCCTATTGGTGACTACATATTTGTTTCTTCTAATATCATATATTAAACCTCAACCCTGTTGAAAATGTCTAATCCTGTTACTCACTTTATACTTTGCCTGATTTCCTAATGTCTCTATTTTATATCTGCTTTCCTACATATTTTCCCCAGTTCATCATTGTGACTGACTCTTCATATGTGCTGATATTTTCATTCAGTCTCTAAACGAAACCCTATTGCTAAAGAACTATATTTCCAACTCAAAGACTCACTCTTCAACCTAAACCTACTATTTTCCTAATCCTACTGACTATCCCTTTTTGACTGGATGTTCTCTTCGACATTCAGGCATCTGAGGTACTAGGTTTTATTCCATTGTATGTAGATTTACCTGCGACCACATTGCAGAATGTAATTCAAAGCTAAATATCATAATCAAGGGCCCAATGCCCTTCCTGGCTTCAAATCTTACCTAGATTTCTCTTTTCATACTTATATTTCAAATACATATTCTTATAAATATTTCAGGTTCCCAATACCATTATTCATCCAGCAGAATGATTCCTAACACAAATAAAACATGTTGTTAACCCTAACCATACACTGTTCCCTCAATCTAAATTTACAGAGGGAAGGGACAGAGTTGGTCTTACAGTAAAGAAATGTAGGGGGTCTTCCACCTACTGAGACCCTCAAAGTTCCATGCTGAAATGATCACTGGAGAATATATACGCAGCTATGAAGGACCTGAGAGAGCAAAAGTCATGTTCAATGGCAAACAACCTGGTCAGGATGAAGGTTTCTGTCTGAATCAGCCTCTCTATTCTTAATGTAGAGAAGATGGACCAAACCAGGCCTGTGTGGGTAGCTGTTCCCGGGTGCCTATGGTTGATATAAGATTCTAACTTGTGAAAGTGTCACAGGAATTAGGGACAGCCTCCTTTTCATGTGAGACTTGGAAGCCACTGGTTGGACAAAGTGATTGCCAAGGCAGTGACCTCATTCAGTTCCTGAAGGAAGTGACCTCACATCACTTCCTTAGTGAAGGAAATCTCAGAACTTGAGATTCATGAAGCCAGGCACCCAGAGTCAGTCCCAGTCCCAGTCCCAGTGGTCTCACTTGTTTGGATTTACCAAGGACAGAGTAAGTCTTTCTTGGTACCTATTGATGTGAGGATTGCAAAATGCCAGTAAAGCTCTGAAGAGGGGCCTTTCCTGAGAAAGCAGGTAGTGGCTCACCTCTGGGTCCTGACACCTTCACAGAGTTGGCCAAGGAGACCAGATCTGAGACATTTCAGGCCATTTAGGGGGAAAATAATATGGCCCACCAGTCAGAGGACACTCCGGACAGTAACAGACCTTCTTGGGGGAAGGAGCTGCCTTTGTGGGTGTTGGTTTGTGGTTTTGTCTCATTTTCTGAGAATAGGTAGGCAAGGCGCTTTATGTGCTGTGGAATGAACTGTTTATTGTAAGTCATTTGACAAGGCGAGTGTTTCTATGTCTGTTTACCTCACTGTGTCCGTGGTTGTACTCATTAGAAAAAAAGAATGCATCAATGGATGTGTCCTGTCTAGTAGAAAGCTTCCCAGAATTCATCCTGCCCAATTTATGAATGGAGTTCAGATTGCCTTATCAATGGGTAACACCTGCAATCTTCCTAAGTTACAGTTTTCTTCCAGAATTCTGGCCCCTCTCCAGAATAGTCTCATGGTTTTGTCTCTAAGGTATGTACCACCTCCAAGCTCTGTGACATGGCCATGTACTGGATAGCTCAAGTGAATTGTGAGCATCTCAGAAAAATCAGAAATATGTGTGACCACTAAATCTCAGTGGAGAAACCCTGCTTTGGGCCTTTTTTTTTTTAATTAATTTTTATTGTAGGTTGTTCAAAACATTACATAGTTCTTGATATATCATATTTCACACTTTGATTCAAGTGGGATATGCACTCCTTTTGCTTACCTATTATTCTGTTGCTATGAATGTCACGAAGTTCTTTGCCTCGGGCCACCAATTTGTGAAGCCTGAAGAAAACAGTTTTCAAATGGAAATGAATGGGCATCACCTAGGGCTCTTTGCTTAATTGCTTTGGAAAGGGGTGTGTCTGAATCAGCCTCTTGGCCCTGTGTGAGGCTGTGGCTTAGATTCTCAGCACCTGATGGATCTAAAGAAAGATCCCATGGATGCATACAGAACCAAAATAGCCAAAAGAGCTGTCATTGTGGATGAAGACTCTCGCCTTCCTTTCAAAGGTTCCTGACATCTATCAAGTGAGAATAGGGATCCTTTGGGTCAAGTGAGTTATTCAAAGCCCTGCAGAGGCTAGCCTATACGTGCTTGGGTGTTCTCATTACTCCAATTCACATAAAGAATCTAAACCCCACAGTCAGTAGGCCTCAAATTGGAGAAGCCACGCAGTATTAATGGCAGACCTATTTGATCACTCCTCGTTCACAGTCAGGGTTTCCAGGCCACACTGATTTTAGGCAAATCGGGGGAAAGGTAGGTTATTTTGGACATTGTCTTGGTCTGTGTCCCTCATGGAAAACTCCATCCAGAGGTTATGATGAGGGTCTACATGGAAGAAGATAAGGTCCATGTGGGAGAATTTTGTTTTGAATTGTGGTAAGTTGTGTGGCAGTTGGAAGAGATGCCTGGGTTTACCTGGGCTTTAACTCTGGTGTGATTCCCCTTAGAGTCTGAGTTCTGGAACTGACCTCAGAGAAGCATTGTCATCAATTGTGTTTGAATTTTACTAGGCCATGCATGAGAGTTGCCCTTGGAACCTGAGATCTAGCCCAGAGTGGCTTTCCACAGAGCACTGGGAATCTCAGCCAGGATATCACATGATTTTATTCTGAAAGACTTTGCAGCCACAGTTGAGTCAAAACACGCATGGACCTCACATTGTAGACCTCAATGGGCCTGGCTTCATGTGACCTTTTGGCTACTCTTTGGGAAGCCTTGCCTGTGAGTGTTCTCTAGAGCTTTCATTGAAATGAGCTTCCTCAACATTTAATGGTTCCTGAATGAATTGAAACCCCCAGAGCCTCCAACTTCATCCTTGACAAATGGCTTGATAAATACCATGAAATTTTTGAAATTCCCATGACCAGGTGGCACTGGAGAACTTTTGGATGTCCTGTTGCTGATGATGAGTGTACCAGACAGTGCCTTGATTTACTGGGTTTCATGAAATTTGTGTAGAACAGTGATGCCAGTAAGTTGGATCCTGCTCATTAGTGGGCCTAGAGCAGTGGTGTGAAGGTGTGTGATAAAACATGTGTGGTGGTGACATGTGGATCTGCCATTGGCTTCCCAAAGGCTTGTGACTGACATGGTACAGCCAGCAGACCCTTCTATGCAAAGGTGTTTTTTATATAGAGAGGTTTCAGGGCAATGTTCAGAATCAGGTTGCTATGGAAATGGGGGCAACTTATGTGGAATTGAATCCTGGTTGGTGCATTCTCATGCAGACCGTGACCCTCCACACGGGACAGAACTCTCTCCAGCACTGTGTCCCAGTTTAGCTCCTTGTATTTCATGAAGCAAATACCAAACTCCCAGTGCACCTGTGAGAAACACCACGAAAATTGGAGAATGACCAAATGGCTTCACAGTCCACACGTGGAGACACTTACAACCCAGTGACCATAGTTAAACTACAAAGAGAGTATTCAGCATGGCTGCCTCATGTTCATTGGAAAATTAGAAACAATATCCTCCAGGTCACATTGTTGCACACCCAGATTTGATGGTCTCCCAACAAAGGAAGCTAAAGCTCCTAACAACAACATATATTTTTAAGTGCCCAACCTCAGAGGAAGTTTCTCAAGAAGTCTTTACACCAGCAGAGCTCCATGTTTGAGAAATGTTTACCCTGTCCCTTACTTTTGAAAACTCCTCTACCACCTCGGAGGTTGTGAACTCCTGAGCATTTTTCATTCCTGATATATATTCACAGATTTTCTAACTTTTCTCCTCTAATTGTGTCTTACTCGGAACAAAGGCAATGTCAAGGCAATGTTCTGGATGAGAGTGTGAACATTTTTTTGTAGCACATATTTACATACACATTGCATTCATTTTACAATTTTCCATTCAAAATACTGAATCTCTGACATGAACCCATACCCTACTAGACTCTGACTACTACTCCTAATATGATGGAGAAAAATAACACAAACAGAATAGGAATACAAGCAGTTAGGAGAAATCATAGTGTATAGTTGTACTTGTATTTTGCATGATTAATGGTAGGTGTTATAAATCTAGTCAATATTTAATTTAAATAGTTCTCCATGTGTTTTTAAGGTTAACAAATATGTGAATTCCTGTCTCCCTTTCTCTGTATCCTATTTAGCACATGTACTTTTAAATGCACATATAGAATCATACCTGGTATCACATGTACATTTTTGTGAGGTGGCTGATTTGGCAAATACAATTTGTGAGAAGTGATCACTCCTCTTAAACGCTGTTGGAACTGAAAATTCAACCTATAGGTGAGCTTCCTAGTTGAACAACATTATACATAAATCCATGTTCAATTAAAGAAATATTTTTGCATCTGTGGATGATATATATATCATGATAAATTTCGATTGGCATATATATTGCTAATTTAATGTCTGTGTGTGTGTGTGTGTATGTGTGTGTGTGTGTGTATATATATATATATATATATATATATATATATATATATATATATATATATATGTATATATACTCTCCAGAAATATATGTGTCTTATATACACTCTCTAAATTCATTCATGTTCATGTATATGGATTTATAATCAACTTTTCACAAGATTTTTCACAGAAATATTCATCCACCTGAAATACATATTTGTTTCCAGTACTTAAAACTAACTTCAGTTTATTTTGCATACAAATACTATTATTTTTACAGTAACTGACCCAGTTTAACATCAATGCAAGTAGATTCCAGTGGGACATGATGTGTATTTTGAAGGTCATTTTTATTCAGCACTGGTACAATACTATTTCTTCAATTTATGCACATGATAGGATATATATTCCATCCACAAGTTAGGAAACTTATAGGCAGTTGTTTCACTTTCATCACTTCCTGCTTCAGAACACATAAATTCCTCTAGGTTTCTTGACTGGGCTTTTCATGAGACTTCTTTCCAAACACATTATTTTTAATTTCCATGATCACTTTTGAAGCAAAACTCACACACTCTTCATGATAAACCATAATCCTAATATTACCATTAGATGTATTAGTGGTTGAAATGAATGTATGTATATCAATATAAGATTTCCTGTATATTTTCAGATATCAATGGAATCCATTATTTAAATTTGGAACCCATTGTATTATTTATTCACATTATGGTCTATTCATGCATTATCTCTATATTCAGAGTCACAGGATATACCTATTTGTACCCCCAATACTAATTTATACATCTTCAAAATATTGCTCCCAGAAATGGTGGAAGAAATACTCACGTCACCTTATCTACATATACATTTTATCACAGTAATATTCTGGACACAAAAAGCAAAGATGACACTTATTATTTTACCAATGTAAAGGTCAGGCGAGTGTCGGAGGAAGAGACTACCAGAGACTGTCTCATGCAACAGCCAAGGATTTATGGGGGTCCAGCATGCTGGGGTCAGAGCTCCCTTGAATAGAGCACAGAGTCCTGAGAACAGCTTAAGCAGAGCTTATATACTTTCCTTGGAGAGGGCAGATAGGAAAGTTTATTGATGGGTCAGGGCGAGTGGGCGGTTTGCGTCCAAATGGGTGAGGAAGTACATTCTGCAGTTTTGCAGTTGGGTACAGCACTTTCAGGGAACTAGATTAGCAAACAGTTCTCAAGACATCAACAGTGTTTTGTTAAGCATACCGAAAAACTGGAAGTGACAAGTACCTATTTTATTAACCTTTCATTCCCCACTTCTTCTTTTGGTTACTTTTAATCATAAAAATGATCATTGGGGGTGTCACATTTTATGTTTACTAGTGCGGTATATTGTTTTCTGATTACCATAAGTTTAACTTGTCCAATTTGAGCATGGAGAAAGGAAACTACACGGTTGATCAAACAGGGTCCTACAATTACCAATAATATGAGGATTATTAATGGACCGGCCAGGGCTGATGAAAATGTAGTTAATGAGGGGGCTTTGTGAACCAAGACTCAAACCACCTTTTTTGGGCCTCTCTCTCTTGTTGATGCTCTTCAAGGCATCTTCTTAATTTAATCATAGATTCTTTTACAACTCCAGTATGGTCGGCATAAAAACAACATTCTTCCCTCAATGCAGGACGAAGGCCCCTTCTCTCATGAAGAGGAGGTCCAACCCTCGACTGTTCTGTAAAATAACTTCAGAGAGAGAGGTTAAAGATTCGTGTAAAGCTGTGAAGGAGGTTTTTAATATCTTTAAGTTTTGGTCTATTACTGCTTCTAATTGGGTCATTTGTTGTGTCCCATGGACCAGGGCAGTGGTTCCTGTGCCCACCCCTGCAGCAACTCCTATTCATAATAGGATGATTAAAGTGAGGGATACAGGTTCCTGGCAGAACCGGGTTGTTTGCCCCCCTATTTGATATTTAAATGTACCTGCGTCATGATAGAGCACTCTGGAAAACATCTGCACCATTACATAATTAATCACATCTGTTGACCATTTTATGAAAACATAAACAATGTTTAAGTGTATAGAATTGTACTGCTGTAGAGATGGACAAGGCAAGGTACCTAAGATAGCACAGAAGACAGGAAAACAGTCTTATTTGGTTGCATCCGGATTTAGAGGGCATTGCTTCTGTTGTAATCAATTAATCCCTGAACCCAAAGTTTAGGTTGTTTCAGAATTTTGTACCCAGCATGTAAGGGAAGGGGCTCAGAAGTTCACAGTCTGCAGAAGTTCACAAAAAGCAGTTTTTGTTTCTGTTTTTTTTTTTCCTCTGTTCTGGGAAAGTTAACTTCTTAAGGACACCTGGGAGGGGGAGAGCTTTTTTCTTCTTTTTTTTCTTTTCCTCCCTGCCAGCTGTTACCATGGAGCCCAGTTGGTAACTTCTATATCTTAGAAATGTAGCCATCTCTATGAAGCCCCAGCTCTAGGGCAGAGGCCTTCTTCATATATTTTGTTAAAAACTACTATGGGGGTGTCTAGCTTAGGAGTGCTGATTTTTCCAGCCAGTGGCCAAGTAGAACAGAGCAACACGAATAGAGGAAGTTTATCTACATTGAACTCTTTTATAGGAACTGTGTTGCTGAAAGGCTTAAAGTCAGCCATGGTGAAGACTTCTGGAGAAGGTCATTTAAGACTTTTCTGTGGGCCTGATACAGAGGGGAAGACAGGGAAGGCAGGGGATGAGAGCAGCTCCGTGGATCTGAGGATGAGGAAAAAGAGATATAAAAGAATTATGGGAAAGGGGTTTGGGATTTTCCTGGCAACAAAACTTGAGCAGTAGAACAGGTAGAGCAGAGGGGAAGACGGGAGTGACTATCCCAAAAAGCCTGTGAGGGACTTTAAATTCTTAGTAACCTGTTTTCAGTGATGACAAAGCAACTTTAAAGGCCATTTTAATTACATCTTTGATAGGCGTCTGAGGGCACTCCTTAGCTGGTTTGAGCTTTGGGTTAGCTGGTAAGAGGACCTGGTGGGACCCGGTGTGGGCACTGACAGGAGGAGAGAGGAGTGAGTGGGTGGAAGGGTACCTCAGTACCTGCAAGCTCAGCAAGGGGCAATGGTCTGAGAAGCGACGGAAATTTGGGTTTTTGATCTAGTAACTGGAGCTGAGAAATCAGGTTGCTGATGTGGGAGTGACAGCAGAGAGTCTGGGGCAGAAGGCTGCGGGTGAGTATCTATTGGAGAAGCATAGTTCAGGATTTGAGCATAGGAGGGAAAAGGCCTACACGTAGGGGAATTTCCTTCCACACTTTTGAGCACTTGTCGAAGTTTAAAAGGTCACGCAAAATTTGAGGATCTAGAGACCCTTCTGGTGGCCATCGGTTTTTGTTATCTAACTGGTAATATGGCCAATGCTGTGTACTGAATTTGATGAGGAGTTTTGCTTCCACCAGGTAGCCCCTGTATCCTCACATCCCCATTATTTACAGAAGAAGTTGGCTTTTCCCCCACACAGTCGTGGCTGTTTTTGGCTTTGGTAGTCCGCCAGGCAAACATAGTAATCTAGGCTAGCCAACCTGCATCTGGCTCGCGTGTCCCTACATCCATATTGTTTGTTTCCATTATCTATTGTATGGAAAGTATTTAATGGAATTTTTGGGGATCCTCTTCATCAGGGATTTCCCAATAGGAAAGACGTATAGCCAGCTGACAAATTTCTTGGTGGAGCGATGGCCACCAGGTCCCTAAGTGGGCTGTATGTGCGATAGACCATACTTCTTGTCTAGTAGGATTTGTGATCAGCCATCGCTGCTGAACGGGTTGATGAGGGTTAGGACTACTGGTGACCAATTGGAGAGTCTATAGTCTTATTCACATGGCGAATATACAATTTGAAAATGTTACCAGTCTTTTTCATTTTTCAGCCAGATTCTGGACAGGGCACAGGCTTGAGATGAGAATTAGGAACCAGGAAGTGATTCCGTCTAACTTTAGCACTGTAGGTGTTATAAGTAGCACCTGGTATGGTCCTGTCCAGCCGGGTTCCAGGGATGACACCTGATGTTGTCTTATGTAGACAAAGTCTCTTACTTGATATAGATGTGGAGTACCCTCTTCAGCAGGTTGGTAGGCAGTGGCCAGCTGTTTCCACAGGTATTGCTGAGTTCCTTCCAGAACTTTAAGTCTGTCAAGCAAGGTGGTGTGGAAGGGATCGTTAGATCTTTGAGTTAGGGTTAGGTCCCTTACTGGAGATGGGGTCCCATAGAGAATTTCATAGGGGGTGAGGTTACACAAAGAAACAGAGGGAGTATTTCTTGCATGAAATAGTGCATAAGGCAGGAGCATAGTCCAATCTTTTATGCTACTCTTTAAGCTTAATTCCGTTTAGGTCTCTTTAATGGTTCTATTTAATTTTTTTACCTGTCCTGAACTCTGGGGTCTATAAGCACAATGTAACTTCCAATTAATCCCCAGGGTCCTGGCTAACCCCTGAGTTACCTGGGCCATGAACGCTGGTCCATTATCAGACCCTATTACCTTAGGCAGGCCGTACCTTGGAAAAATATCTTTCAGGATCTTCTTGACCACCATTTGCGCCTTTTTTTGGGGGGGGGGGGGAGGCTTCAATCCATCCTGAAATATATCTACAAAGAGTAGGAGATATTTAAGTCCATACCATGCTTGCTTAATTTCAGTAAAGTCCACTTCCCAGAATTGTCCTGGTCTGGTTCCTCGTAGGTGCTTTCCTGCAGGAAAGTTGGAAGGGTAAGCATTAACCTATTGACAGACCCGACAGGCTTTTTTTTACCTGTTCAGTTATTTCCTTTCACTGTGAGTCGGTTAGTGGAAAACTCTGTTCTTGATCCTTCAGGAATGCCTGCAATTTCTTTGAACCAAGGTGAGTGAACTGATGTACATTTTTAACGTAGTGTAGGGCTTTCTGAAATTTCAGGCTTTGCTCAGTGAAGTTGAGGAGTACAGTGTCAGTGTCCTTAGATATTATCAAAAGCTTGCTGGATCTCAGGGGTCCATTAGAATTGGGCATCTCCTTTAACAGCGGGTGTAAATGAGAAGTTAAGGACCCAAACACAGGAATCCTTAACCTGCAAAACCCAGCAGTCCCAAGAAACTCTCTGTGTTGTCTGCTGTTAGATGGGGGTGGTTTCTGCACAACCGTTTGATTTCTGGGCTCAGTGAGCCATCGTTTACTGCCCCTAAAGGAATAGCCCAGGAAGATTACTTCTTGCTGGCAAATTTGGGCCTTTTAGGAAGAAGCTCTATACCCGAGTTGAGGAAGCTCACATAATACTGCTTGGGTCCCAAATTCACAGATATCCTTGGTGTTGGGTGCCAGTAGCAGGTCATCCACGTATTGAAGCTGGGTGACTTCGGGGTGCGTAGTTCTGAAGCTGTTGAGATCTCTTTGGAGGGCTTCATCAAAGAGAGTGGGGGAGTTTTTCAACCATTTTGGGGAGTCTAGTCCAAGTTAGTTGACCACACGTTCCAGTTTCTGGGTCTACCCACTAGCAAGCAAACAGCAACTGACTATATTTATGCAGAGGCAAGCAAAAGAAAGCATCTTTTAAGTCCAGAACAGTATACCATTTCCTCTCAGGGTTCAGAGTGATAAGCAGATTGTACGGATTAGGTACACTGGGGTGAATGTCCTACACTCTGTTGTAGGTCTCTCTTATGTCTTTAATGGGGGATAGTCCCCGGCTCCTGGCTTTTTATACTGGTAGCGGGGGAGTGTTTTAGGATGATTGACAAGGCCTTAGGACCCTAAGGCCAGATATTTCTGAATATGGGGCCTTATCCCATCTTTAGCTTTTTTGCTCAGAGGATATTTTTTGACATTGATTGGGGAGGCTGAGGTTTTGAACTCCACTGTTTTTGGAGGTTGTTTCATGGCTAGTCCTAACCCAGCAGTTTTTTTCCAGGCATCTGGGTAATCTGTTATCCATTTCTGGGGTAGCTTGCCTGTTTGATCAGTCTTGGGGGGTGTGAAGAGTTGCTGTTCATCTTCTACTGACATATTTAAAGCCGTGAATATAGGAGTTTATACTGAAGGATTTAGAAATATCATTTTGGGGCCTTCATGGTTAAAAGTCATTTTGGCCCGGAGCTTGGTGAGCAGATCTCTGCCCATCAATGGGGCCAGGCATTCTGGGATTATTAGGAAGGAGTGATGGATTTTTCCTTTCCTCATGTCCATGGTTTTCTTAGTTGTCTAATTCCCATATTTACTGGTGTTAGCACTTTGAACTAGAGAGCTTTTATTTGATAGAGGGCCCAGTGGGGCCTTAAGGACTAAGTATACTGCCCCTGTATCCACTTCAAAGTTTACTGGGGTCCCCTCCACATCAAAAGTTACCCTGGGTTTATTGGGAGTCTAGCAATCTGGGGCTCAGTGCTCACTTGAATAGAGCAGAGAGCAATGAGAACAGCTTAAGCAGAGCTTATATACTTTCCTTGAAGAGGGCAGGGAGGGAAGCTTATTGATGGGTCAGGGCGAGTGGGCGGTTTGCGTGCAAACAGGTGAGGGTGTACATTCTCTGTTTGGCAGTCGGGGACAGCACATTCTGGGGAAAAAATTAGCAAACAGTCCTCAAGGTTTCAACAGTGTTTTGTTAAGCATACAGAAAAACAGGAAGTGACAAGTACCTATCTTATTAACCTTTCACCAAATCCTAAATGGAAAGTGAGCATGGATTTCTAAAAACATCCATTTCCAGGTTGCTTAATGCTCGCAAATCAATCCTATTGGTGACTACATATTTGTTGCTTTCTAAGATTATATATTCAACCTCAACCCTGTTGAAAATGACTAATACTAACCCTCACTTTATGCTTTTCCTGATTTCCTAATGTCTCCATTGATATCTGCTTTCATACATATTTTCCTGAGTTCATCATTGTGACTGACTCTTTACATGTGCTGAAATTTACATTCACTCTCTATCCGAAACCCTATTGCTACAGAACTTTTGTTCGAAATCCTATACTCACTCTTTTTTCTATACCTACCAACTATCTTCCTAATCCTACCGACTATCCCTTTTTGACTGGAAATTCTCTTTGACAATCAATCATCCAAGGTACAAGGTCCTATGCCATTGTATATCAATTTATCTGAGACATCTGTGCAGAATATAATTCAAAGCTAAGTATCCCAATCAACAGCCCAATGCCCTTCTTGGATTCAAACCTTATCTAGATTTCTGTTTTCATACTTATATTTCACCTATATATTCTCGTAAATATCGCGAGTTCCCAATACCATTGTTCATTCCTCAGTATGATTTCTAACCTAAATCAAACCTGTTATTACTCTAACCATACACTGTACCCTCAAACTAACTGTACAGAAGAGCCGGGAGAGAGTTTGTCTTACAATACAGTAATGTATGGGCTCTTCCACCTGCTGAGAACATCAAAGGTACAAGCAGAAATGATACCCTGGAGAAGTTGCAGGCAGCTATGAAGGACCTAATAGAGCAAAAGTCATCTTCCATGACAAACAACCTGGTCAGTATTAAGGGATGTGTCTGAATCAGCCTCTCCTTTCTTAATGTAGAGAAGATTGATCAAACCATGCCTGTGTGGAGAGCTGTTCCCAGGTGCCTATGGTTGATATACCATTCTAACTTGTGAAAGTGTCACAGGAAGTAGTGGCAGCCTCCATCTCATGGGAACCTTGGATGAATCTGGTAGGACAAAGTGGTTGCCAAGGCAGTGACCTCATTCAGTTCCTGAAGGAAGTGACCTCACCTCACTTTCCTGGTGATGGAAATCTCTGAATTTGGGATCCAGGAAGCCAGGCACCGAGAGCCAGTCCAAGTCCCAATCCCAGTGGTCTCACTTGTTTGGATTTACCAAGGACAGAGTCAGTCTTCCTTGGTACCTACTGATATGAGGATTGCCAAATGCCTGAAGAGCTCTGAAGAGGGGCCTTTACTGAGAAAGCAGGTAGTGGTTCACCGCTGGCTGTTGACAACTTCACAGAGTTGGCCAAGGAGACCAGATCTGAGACAGTACAGGCCATTTTAGGGGAACATAGTATGGCCCACTATTCAGAGGACACTCCGGATAGTCACAGACCTACTTGAGTTAAGGAGGTGCCTTTGTGGGTGTGGGTGTGAGTTTGTGGTTTTGTCTCATGTTCTGAGAATAGGTAGGAAAGGCTGTTGTTTTGATTGGAGTGGACTGTTTCTAGAAAGTCGTTTGACTAGGCGAGTGCTTCTATGTCTGTGTATCCCACACTGTCCATGGTTGTAGACATTCGAAAAGAGAATGTATCAATGTATGTGTCCTGTCTAGTGGAAAACTTTCCAGCATTCATCAGGCCTAGTTGATGAATGGACTGTGGCTTTCCTTATGGATGGGCAACACCTACTAACTTCCTAAGTTCCTGTTTTCTTCCTGAATTCTGGCCACTCTCCAGAATAGCCTCATAGTTTTGTGTCCAAGATACATACCACCCCCAAGCTCTGTGACATGGCCATGTACTTGATAGCTATAGGAAATGGGAACATCTTAGAAAACTCAGACATCATTGTGACCAGTAAACGCTCAGTGAAGAACCCATATTTTGGTTCATTTGCTTACCTATTGTTCTGTTGCCCTGAATGTCAGGAAGGTCTTTGCCTCAGGCCACCCCTTTGTGAAGCCTGAATAAAACAGTTTTAAAATGGAAATAAATGGGAATAACTTGTGGTTCTTTGCTTTGGAAAGGGATGTGTTTGAATCAGCCTCCTAGCCCTGTATGAGGTTGTGGCTTAAATTTTCAGCACATGATGGATCTAAAGATAGATACCATGTGTGCAATCAAAACCATAATGGCAAAAATTCAGTAATTGTGGATGAGTCTCTTGCCTTCCTCTGTTAGGTACCTGACCTCTATCAAGTGAGACAGGGATCCTTTTGGTCAAATGAGTTTTTCAAAGTCCTGCAGAGGTGCTTGTGTTTTCTCATGACTCCAAATCACATAAAAAAATCTATACCTGAGAGTCAATAGTGCTCAAATTGGAGAAGCAGAGCAGTATTAACGGCAGGCCTATTTGATCACTTCTGGTTCACAGGAAGGGTGTCCAGGCCACCCTGACTTTAGGCAAATGAGGGGCAAGGGAGAATATTTTGGACACTGTCTTGGGATGCGTCCCGCATGGAAACCTCCAGCCAGAGTTTATGATGAGTGTCTATATTTAACAAGATGAGGGCCATGTGGGAGTGTTTTGGTTTTAATTGTGGTCATTCGTGTGGCGGTTGGAAGAGATGACTGGATCCAAATGGGCTTGAACTATGGTGTCATTCCCCTTAGAGACTGAGTTCTGGAACTTACCTCAGAGAAATATTGCCATGAATTGTGTTGGGATTTAGGAGGCCACGCATGAGAGTCACCCTTGGAAACTGAGATCTAGGCCCAGTGTCGCTTTCCACAGAGCACTTGGAATGTCAGGAGGATATCACACAATTTTATTCTGAAAAACTTGTCAGACATATTTGATAGTCAAAACACACATGGACCTCAATTGTAGACCTCAATGGGCCTTGCTTCATGTGACCTTTTGGCCACTCTTTGGGAAGCCTTGCCTGTGACAGTTCTCCAGAGCTTTCATTGAAATGAGCTTCCTCACCATTAAATAATTTCTGAATGAATTGAAACCCACAGTGTCTCCAACTTCATCCTTGAAAATTGGCTAGATAAATACCATGAAATTTTTGAAATTTCCTTGACCAGGTGGCACTGGAGAACATTTGGATGTCCAGTTGCTGATCATGAGTGTACCAGACAGTGTGTTGATTGACTGGTTTTCATGAAAATGGTGTAGAAAAGAGATGCCAGTCATTTGAAGCCTGTTGAGTAATGGGCCCAGAGCGGGGGTGAGCAAGTGTGTGATAAAACATCTGTGGTGGGGTCATGTGGATCTGCCATTGGCTTCCAAATGGCTTGAGACTGACATGGTGCAGCCAGCAGATCCTGTATGTAAAGACATCTGGTTATATAGAGAGGTTTCAGGGCAATGTTCAAAATCAGGTTTCTATGGTCAAGGGAGCAACCTATGTGGTATACAAGCCCTGTTGGTGCATTCTCCTGCAGACCCTGACCCACCACACGTGAAAGAACTTCCTCCAGCCCTTTGTCCCAGTTGAACTCCTTGTATTTCATGAAGCAAATACCAAACTCCGAGTGCAGTATCAAGAAACGTTTTGAAAAGTGGAGGATGACCTAATGGCTTAGCAGTCTACATGGGGAGACACTTAGACCCAGTGGCCATAGTTTACCTACAAAGAGAGAAATCAACACTGCTGCTTCATGTTCATTGGAGAATTATAAACCATGTCCTCCAGGTCACAGATGTGCAGACCAAGCTTTGATTGTCTCACTAGAAAGGAAGCTAAAGCTCCTGACAACAACATATATTTCGAGTGCCCAACCTAGAGGCAGTTTCTCCAGAAGTCATTAGGCTGGTAAATCTCCATGTTTGTGGAGATTTTACACTTTCCCTTACTTTTGGAAACTCCTCTACCAACTCCAAGGTTGTGAACTCCTGAACATTTTTCATTTCAGATATGCATTCAAAGATTGTCTAACTCTTCTCCTCTAAATGTGTCTTACTTGGGGTGAAGGTAATGTCAAGGCATTGTTCTGAATGAGAGTGGGAAAATTTTTGTGTAGCACACATTTGCATACACATTGATTCATTTTACAATTTTCCATTTGAAATACTGAATTCTTGACACTATCTCATACCCTACTAGACTCTGACTACTAATCCTAATATGATGGAGAAAAATACCCAAACAGAATGAAAATACAAGCAGTTTACAGCAGGCATGGTGTATTGTTGGCCTTCCTTTTTGCATGATAGAGGGTAGGTATTCTAAATCTACTCAATTTTTAATTGAAATAGTCCTCCATGTGTTTTTAATGTTAACACATATGTAAATTCCTGTCTTCCTTTCTATGTAGTCTACTCAGCACATGTATTTTTATATGCAAATATAGAATCCTACGTGGTCTCACACGTACATTTTTTTGAGTTGGCTGACTGGGCAGAAACAGGTTGTGAGAAGAGATCTCGTAAACACTGGTGGAACTGAAAATTAAAACTATGGGTGAGCTTCCCAGTAGAACAATTTATACATAAATCCATGTTCAGTAAAATAAATATATTTTCATCTGTGGATGATATATATTACTGATAAATTACGTTTGGCATATATATTGATACTTTTTAATGTATTTTTGTGTTTTTCTGTATATATATATATATATATATATATATATATATATATATATATATACACACACACACACTCTCCAGATTTTATAAAATATGAAATATATGTCTCTTATATACACTCCATCAATTCATTCATGTTCATGTATGTGGATTTATAATCAACTTTTCACAAGATTATTCTCAGAAATATTCATCTACCTGAAATACATATTTGTTTCCCAGTATGAGAACTAACTTCAATCAATGGTGCTTACAAATCCTAATGTTTTTACAGTAACAGACCCAGTTTAACATCAATGCAAGTAGATTCCTATGGGACTTAATGTCTATTTTGACCTTTATTTTAATTCAACACTGGTACATTAGTATTTCTTCAGTTTTTGCACATCATAGGACATATATTTCATCCACAAGTTAGCAAATTAATAAGAATTTGTTTCACTTCCTGCTTCAGAACACATGAATTCTTCCATGTTACTTGACTGGTCTTTTCATGAGACTTCTTTCCAAACACATTATTTTCGATTTCCATAATCAATTTTGAAGCTAAACTCACACACTCTTCATGATAAACTATAACATTAATATTACCATTAGATGTAAAACTGGTTGGAATGAATGTATGCATATCAATATAAAATTTCCTGTATATTTTCACATTTCAATTCAATCCATTATTTAATGTTGGAACCAGTTATGTTATTTATTCACTGTATGGTCTATTAATGCATTATCTCTATATTCATAAACACAGTGTACACCTATTTGTCCCCCCATTACTAATTTGTACCTCTTCAAAATATTGCTCCCAGAAATGGTGGAAGAAATACTGATGTCACCTTATCTATATATACATTTTATCACAGTAATATTCTGGACACAAAAAGCAAAGGTCAAACTCATGATTGTATCAAAGCCTAAATGGAAAGTGAGCATGGATTACCAAAAACAACCATGTCCTGGTTACCTAATGCTCTCAAATGTCAATCCTATTGATGACTACATATTTGTTTCTTCCTAAAATTATATATTCAACCTCAAGCCTGTTGGAAATGTCTAATTCTATCACTCACTTTACACTTTGCCTGATTTCCTAATATCTCTATTGATATCTGCTTTCCTACATATTTTCCCTAGTTCATCATTGTGATTCATACTTCACATATGCTGACATTTACATTCACTCTCTACACGAAACTCTATTGCTAAAGAACTTTTGGTCCAAATCCTATACTCACTCTTCTTTATAAACCTACTGACTATCTTACTAATCCTACTGACTATCACTTTTTAACTCGATGTTCTCTTCAACAATCAATCATTCAAGGTAAAAGGTCCTATGCCATTTTATATCAATTCATCTGAGACACATGTGCAGAACATAATTCAAACCTAAGTATCCCACTCAAGGGCCCAATGCCCTTCTGGCTTCATATCTTACCTACATTTCTGTTTTCATACTTATATTTCACCTATATATTCTTGTAAATATCACAGGTTCCCAATACCATTATTCATCCGGCAGAGAGATTCCTAACCCAAATCGAACATGTCATTAACCCTAAATATACACTGTTACCTCAATCTAACTTTACAGAAGAGGAGGGACAGAGTTTCTCTTTAAATACTGGAATGTAGGGAATCTTCCACCTGCTGAGAACATCAAAGGTCCATGTAGAAATAATCCCTGGAGAAGATGTAGGCAGCTGTGAAGTTCCCGAGAGAGCAAAAGTCATCTTCCATGGCAAACAACCTGGTGAGGATGAAGGGATGTGTCTGTATCAGCCTCTATCAACTTAATGTAGAGAAGATAGACCAAACCAGGCCTGTGTGAAGAGGTGTTCCCAGGTGCCTATGGTTGATATACCATTCTAACTTTTGAAAGTGTTACAGAAAGTAGGAACAGCCTCCATCTCATGGGCCCTTAGAAGTAACTATTTGGACAAAGTTGTTGCCAAAGCAGTGACCTCATTCAGTTTCTGAAGGAAGTGACCTCACCTCACTTCCTTTGTGATGGAACTCTCTGAACTTGGGATCCAGGAAGAATGGCACCCAGAGCCAGTCGCAGTCCCAGGCCCAGTGGTCTCACTTGCTTCAATTTACCAAGGACAGAGTCAGTCTTTCTTAGTGCCTACAGATGTGAGGATGTTCAAATGCCAGAAAAGCTCTGAAGAGGGGCCTTTCCTGAGAAAGCAGGTAGTGGCTCACCCATGGCTAATGACAACTTCACAGAATTGGCCAAGGAGACCAGATTTGAGACACAACAGCCCATTTTGGGGGAATATAGTATGGCCCACCATTCAGAGGACACTCTGGGTAATCACAGAACTACTTGGAGCAAAGTTGGTGCCTTTGTGGGTGTGGGTGTATGTTCATGGTCTTGTCTCATGTTCTGAGAATAGGTAGGAAAGACTGTTTGTTTGGATTGGCGTGGACTGTTTCTAGTTAGTCGTTTTGCAATGCGAGTGCTTCTATGTCTGTGTATCCCACTGTGTCCGTGGTTGTAGACATTAGAAATAAGAATGCATCAAAGGATGTGTCCTGTCTAGTAGAAAGCTTCCCAGCATTCATCTTGCCCAATTTATAAATGGACTGTGGCTTTTGTTATCAAAGGGCAACACCTGATATCTTCATAAGTTTCTGTTTTCTTTCTGAATTCTGGACACTCTGCAGAATAGCTTCATGGTTTTGTGTCCAAGATATTTACCACCTAAAAGCTCTGTTATATGGCCATGTAGTGGGTAGCTAGTGTGACCAGGAAAGTCTCAGTGGAGAAACCCTGATTTGGGCTTTTTGCTTACCTATTGTTCTGTTGCCCTGAATATCAGGAAGGTATTTACCACAGGCCAATTCTTTGTGAAGCCTGAAGAAAAAAGTTTTCAAATGGAAATGAATGGACATCACCTGTAGCTCTTTGCTTAATTGCTTTGGAAATGGATTTGTCTGAAACAGCCTCTTGGCCCTGTGTGAGGCTGTGGTTAGATTCTCAGCACCTGATGGATCCCATGTGTTCATCCAAAACCAAAATGATCAAAAGAGCAGTCATTGCGGATGAAGTCTCTTGCCTTCCTCTGTAAGGTTCCTGACCTCCATCAAGTGAGAAGAGGGATTCTTTGGGTCAAATGCATTCTTTAAAGCCAAGGAGAGGCAAGCCCAAAGGTGCTTGCATTTTCTCATGCTTCCAATTCACATAAAGAATCTAAACCCCACAGTCAGTCGTCCTCAAATTGGAGAAGCAGAGCAGTATTAACGGCACACTATTTGATCACTCCAGGTTCACAGGAAGGTGTTCAGGCCACCCCGACTTTAGGCAAATGAGGGGCAAGGGAGCTAACTTTGGACACTATCTTGTTCTGCATCCCTCATGGAAACCTCCAGCCAGAGTTTATAATGAGTATCTATATGGAAGAAGATGAGGGCCTTGTGGGAGTGTTTGGGTTTTAATTTTGGAAGTTTGTGTGGCGGTTGAATAAGATGACTGGCTCCACCTGGTCTTGAACTCTGGTGTGATTCCCTTTAGAGACTGAGTTCTGGAACTGACCTCAGAGAATTATTGCCATGAGTTGTGTTGGGATTTTAGGAGGCCATGAATGACAGTCGCCCTTTGAAACTGAGATCTGTGCCCAGAAAGGCTTTCCACAAGGCACGAGGAATCTCAGCCAGAATATCACATGATTTTATTCTGAAAGACTTGGCAGCCATAGTTGAGAGGCAAAACACACATGATCTCACATTGCAGACCTCAATGGGCCTGGCTTCATGTGACCTTTTGGCGACCCTTTGGGAAGCCTTGCCTGTGAGTGTTCTCCAGAGCTTTCATTGAAATGAGCTTCCTCAACATTTAAAGGTTCCTGAGTGAATTGAAAATCATAGTGCCTCCAACTTCATCCTTGAAAAATGGCTAGAGAAATACCATGGAATTTTTGAAATTTTCATGACCAGGTGGCACTGGAGAACTTTTTGATGTCCAGTTGCTGATCATGAGTATACCAGACAGTGCCTTGATTGACTGCGTTTCTTAAAAATGGTGTAGAACAGAGATGCCAGTAAGTTGGAGCCTGCTGAGTAGTGGGCCTAGAACAGTGGTGGGCAGGTGTGTGATAAAAAATCTGTGTTGGGGCCATGTAGATCTGCCATTGGCTTCCAAATGGCTTGTAACTGACATGGTGCAGCAAGCAGACCCTTATATGTAAAGGCATCTTGTTATATGGAGAGGTTTCAGGGCAATGTTCAGAATCAGGATGCTATGGTCAAGGGGTCAAACTATGTGAAATAGAAGCCTGACTGGTGCATTCTCCTGCAGACCCTGAGGCACCACATGTGACAGAACTCCCTCCAGCACTCTGACCAAGTTGAACTCCTTGTATTGTGAAGCAAATAACAAACTCCCAGTGCTCTACTAAGAAAAGTAGAGCATGATCAATTAGCTTCACAGTCCACACAGATTGACCCTTAGACTCCAGTTGCCACAGTTTACCTACAAAGTGAGAATTCAGCACTGCTGCCTCATGTTCATTGGAAAATAAGATACCATGTTTCCCAGGTCACATAGATGCAGACCAGTTTTGATGCTCTCACTATAGAGGAAGCTAAAGCTTCGGACCACAACATACATTTTAAGTGCCCAAACTCAGAGGCAGTTTCTCAATATGTCTTTAGGCCTGCAGAGCTCCATGTTTGTGGAGTGTTTACCCTGTCCCTTACTTTTGGAAACTCCTCTACCACCTCCAAGCTTGTGAACACCGAGAATATTCCATTCCAGATATGTATTCACAGATTTTCTAACTCTTCTCCTCTAATTGTGTCTTATTAGGGGAGAAGGTAATGTCAAGGCATTGTTCTGAATGAGAGTGGGAAGATTTTTGTATCACACATATTTGCAAACACAATGGGTTTATTTTCCTATTTTCTATTCGAAATACTGAATCTCTGACACTAATCCATAACCTACTAGACTCTGACTACTAATCCTAATATGATGGAGAATAGTAACCCTAACAGAATGGAAATACAAACAGTTCAGAGAAGGCATGGTGTATACTTGGATTTCCCTTTTGCATTATATGGGGTTGGAGTTATAAATATAGTCAATGTTTATTGAAATATTTCTCCATGTGTTTTTAACGTTAACAAATATGTGAATTCCTCTCCCCTTTCTCTGTCACCTATTCAGCACATGTATTTTTATATGCTCATATAGAATACTACCTGGTATCACACAGACTTTCTTCTGAGGTGGCTGACTTGGCAGATACAAATTGTGAGAAGAGATCACTCCTCCTAAACCCTTTTGGAACTGAAATTTCAACCTATGGGTGAGCCTCCTAGTTGAACAACATTATACATAAATCCATTTTCAGTAAAATGTATTTTTTTGGATATGTGAAGGATATATATTTCATTTTGAATTTCGATTGGCATATATATTGCTACTTTTTAATGTCTGTGAGTGTGTTTCTGTGTGTGTATATATATATATATATATATATATATATATATATATATATATATATATATATATCACTCTCCAGATTTTTCAAAATATGAAATATATGTGTCTTATTATACACTCCCTAAAATCATTCATATTCACGTATGTGGATTTATAATCAACTTTTCACAAGATTATTCTCAGAAATTCAGATTATTCATTCACCTGAAATACATATTTGTTTCCTAATACTGAAAACTAACTTCAGTAAATGCTGCATACAAAGCATAATATTTCATCATTGCCTGATGGCCATGAATAGAGTGCATCACACCCAGTGTAACGCGCCACTGCACAGGTGAATAACGAGATAGAACCACAAAAAACTATCTTGTTAAGAACTTACAGCAAAATGGGGGTGCACCAAAACCTATAAGAAAGATTTTTAGCACTGAGATCTGGTAATTGGGTCTGAAAAACGAGCCAAATGTGCAACCGGAGATCCGGTCTGACTGATCCTCAAAACAATAGAGTGTCTGGGTTCCAATAGACACCCTCCACACCCAACAAATGACAGGCCCAGAATACAGATTGAACTGCAGAGAAGCATCACTCAGGGGAAATCTAGTCTAGCAGGAGAAACCAGGACTAGCAGGAGAAACCAGGGGACTAGAGGCCAGGCTCTTGTGACTGGGAAGCTGGAGAACACAGAAGCGCAGGTGACAGTCCACCTGCTGTCCGCGTGACTGGGCGTCTGGAGAACACCGGCGCGCAGGAGACCGACTGCGCCACTGGGTGGCTAGTGATTGCCCACCCGCCAGTGACCTAGAGCTGAAACCAACTGGAGACAGTCCAGTTCCATCCCCGTATTCGAACATTTCGGCAAGGAGCCTGGGCCCGCCAAAGCAGAGGGGTGACGTCACTGGAGCTCGGCCTTCGGAATTCCCTACAAGTGGAATCCACTTTAGCAGGCATAGTCTACCAACACAAAGGAGAGACAACAGAGATACACAACACCGAAACAAATCTATAGAATAAAACAGAAACACAGCAATCAAATAGAGCTGGAAAGTAACATGAGCATCATGAAAAAACAAGGGAAAGAAAGGAGTACAAACAATGCAGGACAACTTAATTCTACAGGAGGACCTAGAAGCATCAGAAACAGGGATAGGGAAAGAACTTAAGGCATTCCTAACTCAGATGGAAAGGAATATTAGAGAAGACATGAGGCAGCAAGTCCAAGCAATAAAAGTATATTTTGAAAATGAATTAAACAAACAAACTCAAATGGCAAACAACGAGCTTTACCAGGAGATAGAGATCTTAAAAGAAATCAAACAGTAATACTAGAAATGCAGGAAAGTATTAAACAAATTAAAAACTCAAACGAGAATATTACAAATAGACTAGATCAAGCAGAAGTCAGAATATCAGATAATGAAGACAAAGTTTATCAACTTGAAAAGAATATAATCAACACAGAAAAGAGGCTTAAATCCCACTAGCAATCTATTCAAGAGATATTGGATGTCATAAAAAATGAGAGTCATTGGGATAGAAGAAGGCATAGAGATTCAAACCAAAGGAATGGAGAACATATTAAATAAAATAATTCTAGAAAACATCCCAGAGATGAAAGATGGATCGGATTGTCAAATCCTGGAAGCCTACAGGACCCCAAACATTCAAAATCATAATAGACAAACTCCAAGACATATAATTATGAAGATAGCCAACATACAGAACAAGGAGAGAATATTAAACACTATAAGAGAAAGGAGGCAGATTACATTCAGGGGAAAACCAATTAGGTTAATGACTGATTTTTCATCACAGACTTTGAAAGCGAGAAGATCCTTGAACAATGTATTTCAAATGCTGAAAAATAATGGATTCCAACCAAGAATACTGTATCCAGCAAAATTAAGGTTCAGATTTGAAAACGAAATTAAAGTCTTTCACAATAAACAAAAGCTAAAAGAATTCGCAGCCAGAAAACCAGCACTGCAAAGCATTTTGAGCAAAATACTACAAGAAGAGGAATTGATAAATAGTGCCGAAAACTAACAGCAGGAGGTATCTCAGTAAAGGGGGAGGAAAATAACCAAAAAAGTAAAAACTAGCCAAACTAAAACATAATAAATAAATAAACATGATTGGAAGAACAAATCATATTTCAATTGTAACCTTAAATGTTAATGGATTATATTCACCAATCAAGAGAATGGGCTAGTAACCTGGATCAAAAAAAATAAATCCAACAATATGCTGCCTTAAGGAGACTCATATGATAGGAAAAGACATACACAGGGTGAAGGTAAAAGGTTGGGAAAAATCATACCACTCACATGGCCCTCAGAAGCAAGAAGGAGTGGCCATACTCATGTGGAATAAAATCAACTTCAAACCTAAGTTAATCAAAAGGGATAAAGAAGGACACTATATTCTGTTAAAAGAAACCATCCACCAACAAGACATAACAATTATGAATTTGTATGCACCAAGCAATGGAGCTGCAATGTTCATAAAACAAACTCTCCTCAAGTTCAATAGCCAAATAGACTACAACACAATAATTATGGGTGACTTCAAGACACCACTCTCGGCATTAGACAGATTCTCTAGACAAGAACTGAATAAAGAAACTATCAAACTCAACAGCACAATTTGTAACCTAGACTTGAACGACATATATAGAATATATCAGCCATCATCAAGTGGATACACGTTCTTCTCAGTTTCACATGGATCCTACTCAAAGATAGACCATATATTATGCCATAGGGCAATTCTTAGTAAATATAAAAGAATGGAGATTATACCATGCACTATATCTGATAATAATGGAATGAAACTGGAAATCAATGATGAAAGAAGGAAGGAAAAATCCTACATCACATGGAAAATGAACAACATGCTACTGAATAATCAATGGGTTACAGAAGACATAATGGAGGAGATAAAAAAAATTCTTAGAGACAAATGACAATACAGACACAACATACCAGAATCGATGGGACACAATGAAAGCAGTTTAAGAGGGAAGTTCATTTCTTGGAGTTCTTTCCTCAAAAAAAGAAAAAAATCAACAAATAAATGAACTCACACTACACCTCAAAAACCTAGAAAAGGAAGAGCAAAACAACAGCAAATGTAGTAGAAGACAAGAAATAATTAAATTTAGAGCAGAAATCAACAAAATTGAAACAAAAAAAAATTAAAAAATTTGATAAAACTAAAAGTTTCTTCTTTGAAAAAATAAATAAGATTGACAGGCCCACAGCCATGCTAATGAAGAGAAGAAGAGAGAGAACTCAAATTACTAACATACGGGATGAAACAGGCAATATCACAACAGACACTACAGAAATACAGAAGATAATTAGAAAGTATTTTGAAACACTATATTCCAATAAAATAGAAGATAGTGAAGATATCGATGAATTTTTTAAGTCATAAGATCTGCCCAGATTGAGTCAGGAAGACACACGCAATTTAAACAGACCAATAACAAAGGAAGAAATGAAAGAAGCCATCAAAAACTACCAACCAAAAGAAGCCATGGACCGGATGGGTATACAGCGGAGTTCTACAAAACCTTTAAAGAAGAATTAATACCAATATTTTTCAAGCTATTTCAAGAAAAACAAAAAGAAGGAGCTTTTCCAAATTTATTCTATGAGGATAAATCACCCTGATCCCGAAACCAGACAAAGACACTTCAAAGAAAGAAAACTACAGACCAATATCTCTAATGAACTTCGATGCAAAACTTGTCAATAAAATCCTGGCGAATCGAATACAAAAGCATATCAAAAAAATTGTGCACCATGATCAAGTAAGATTCATCCGTGGGATGCAAGGCTTGTTCAATATACGGAAATCAATAAATGCCATTCACCACATCAATAGACATAAAGACAAGAACCATTTGATCATCTCAATAGATGCAGAAAAAACATTTGACAAAGTTCAGCATCACTTTATGTTCAAAACACTAGAAAAACTAGGGATAACAGGAACTTACCTCAACATTGTAAAAGCTATATATGCTAAACCTCAGGCTAGCATCATCCTGAATGTGGAAAAACTGAAGGCATTCCCTCTAAAATCTGGAACAAAACAGGGATGCCCTCTATCACCACTTCTATTCAATTTAGTTCTTGAAATACTAGCCAGAACAATTAGACAGACAAAAAAAATTAAAGGCATAAAAATAGGAAAAGAAGTATTTAAATTATCGCTATTTGCAGATGTCATGAAAATATATTTAACAGACCCCAAAGGGTCTACAATGAAACGGCTAGAGTTAATAAATGAATTCAGCAAAGTGGCAGAATATAAAATTAACACGCATAAATGAAAGGCATTCCTGTATGTCAGCAACACAACTTCTTAAATGGAAATGAGGAAAACCACTCCATTCACAATATCCTCAAATAAAATAAGATACTTGGGAATCAACCTAACAAAAGACGTGAAAGTTTTATATACTGAAAACTACAGAACCCTAAAGAGAGAGAGAGAAGAAGATCTTAGAAGATGAAAAAACAAAAGACCCAGAATAGCAAAAGCAACTCTAAACAGAAAATATGAATCTGGAGGTATAGTGATACCAGAGTTCAAACTGTACTAAAAGCAATAGTAACAAAAACAGCGTGGTACTGGTAACAAAATAGGCAGGTGGAACAATGGTACAGAATAGAGGACACAGAAACCAATCCTCAAAATTACAACTTTCTTATATTTGAAAAAGGGGCTAAAAGCATGCAATGGAAGTAGGATAGCATCTTCAAACAATGGGGTAGGGAAAATTGGGGAAAGGTGGGGCAAGGGAGAGAAGTGAACAACAGCAGATGAGGTAGAGAAAGAAGATGGGAGGGGATGGGAGGGGGTATAGTAGGGGATAGTAGGGGATAGGAAATGTAGCAGAATACAACAGTTACTAATATGACATTATGTAAAAATGTGAATGTGTAACCGATGTGATTCTGCAACTCGTATTTGGGGAAAATTGGGAGTTCATAACCCAATTGAGTCAAATGTATGAAAGATGATATAGGATGAGCTTTGTAATGTTTTGCACAACCAATAAAAAATAAATAAATAAAGGTTTAAAGTTGAGTGGGAAGAAATCAGCTAAAAAAGAGTTGAGATGCATTCATTTTGCTAAGCAGAAACTTTGTTTTGTGTACTTGTAACTGTCACAAATTTATTTTACCAGAAAACTGGCTTTTAAAAATGCACATAATTGAGATTAAAGGATAATCCACTTACCTTCAAGAAAAACTCATAGCATTTCCTATATTTTTCATATTTTATTTTTTTGTGAATATTTTGTCATGGACCAGGTCTAGACTTAGGCTATTCTTCCAGAATACTACCTCATCTGACAAGTTGGTACAATGTGTTGGATTGTTCTTTTCATCTTTTATTTAATAGTTTCTAGATGATAATGTGTATTTTTCCATATGTTTGTTTGGACATACATACCCAACTATATCTTTGCATTTTCTGTTTTACTGGGGAAGAGACTCATCAAAAGCTCTTTATTATATGTATCAACAATCAAACATTTAGAGCATGCAATTATACATAATTTTGCATGAAAATATTTTTGTACCATTTTTATAAAGATTTAGAATTATTAATACTGTTCCTACTGTAATTAGTAACTCCTTACAAAAAGAATTAATCAATTGACTTTATATCAATTATGAATATGAAAATTACTAAAATAAGTATTTGGCAATTAATATGCAATTGATAGAAAGTGAAATCACAAGAAAGCCATTTAAAATGTCAGTGCATATGGTCCTTAAATAATAGGTTGTTCAAAAAAAAATTCTCTAATTCAAAAGAGTTAATATGCCATATTACAGCTAAATGTGATATAAAAACCTTAAATTATCAGTATTGATAAATAAGAATGATACCTGTTTACTTAAATATGTTTATTTGATTTTCACTGTAAGATGTTAATTCTGGAAGACTTGAGAATTAAGAAAGACTTGGTCTATATTATTTCTAACAGGCTAATCAAAGTACTTTTAAATATATATGTATCTATATATATATATATATGTAACACATATGCATGAATATAGATACATATGCATAATAAATGTATTGTAATATATTTATCAGGTGGTTATAATTTTTAAATTTTCTCAAGAAAAGAATGACTATAAAAAACAGTTTTAAATGTAAATTTCATAGCATAGTACTGTTTGTAATGCTGAGAGAAAAATACTTATGGAGGGAAAATGAAAAAGGAAGAGAGAGAAGGGGGAAAATGAGGAAGAAAGTGAGTAAAGAAGAGGGAGAGGAGTGTTTGATGAAAAGATAAAAGTGGAGGGGCTGGGTTTGTGACTCAGTGTTAACATGCTTGTCTAGCATGTGTGAGGCAGTGGGTTATATTCTCAGCACCACATACGAATAAATAAAATGAAGGTCTATCAACAACTGAAAAAATAAAAAAAGGAGAAATATTACCAAAATTCCAAGATTTTATGAATGTTAAATACAAAAAATTATGTTGCATAGCCTTATGTAAATTCTAGACTCCCCAAAATAATCATTAAATGCTAGATTATTAGTGTTATAACTAAAAATCCATTGCTCTTTCTTCTACATTCTGTGGCATGCTAGTGCTAAAATAAATTGTATTATAACACCAAAATAAAATTCTAATATTTATACAGTAACTGACCCAGTTTAACATCAATGCAAGAAGATTCCTATGTGATATAATGTGTATTTTGACGTTCATTTTTATTCAACACTGGTACATTACTATTTCTCCAGTTAATGCACATCATAGGATGTATATTTCATCCACAATTTAGCAAATATATACACATTTGTTTTGCTTTCAATCACTTTTGCTTCAGAACACATGTATTCCTCCATGTTTCTTGACTTCTCTTTTTGTGACACTTCTTTCCAAACACATTATTTTCGATTTCCATTATCACTTTTGAAGCAAAACTGACACACCCGTCATGATAAAACATAACACTAATATTACCATTAGATGTAAAACTGGTTTAAATGAATGATTGTACATCAATATAAGATTTCTTGTATACTTTCAGATATCAATTCAATCCATTATTCAAAGTGAAACCAGTTATATCATTTATTCACAGTATGGTCTATTCATGCATTGTCTATATATTGATAGACACATGGTACACATCTGTGTACTCCCAACAATAATTTCTATATCTTCAAAATATTGCTACCAGAAATGGTGGAAAAAATATGCATGTCAACTGATCTACATATACATTTTATCACAGTAATATTCTGGACACAAAATGCAAAGGTCACACTTATGACTGTCCCAAAGCCTAAATGGAAAGTGAACATGGATTACTAAAAACATCCATGTCCAGGTTGCCTAATGCTCTCAAATGTCAATCCTATTGGTGATTACATATGTGTTTCTTCCTAAGACTACATTTTCAATCTCACCCTGTTGAAACTGTCTAAACCTCTCACTCATTTTATAATTTGCCTGATTTCCTACTCTCTATTCACATCTGCTTTCCTACTTTTTTCCCCAGTTCATCATTGTGACTGACTCTTCACATGTGCTGACATTTATATTCAATCTCTACCAGAAACCCTATTGCTAAAGAACTTTTGGTCCATATTCTATACTCAATCTTCTTCGTAATCCTACCGACTATATTCCTAATCCTAGCAAAAATCCCTTTTTTAACTGGATGCTCTCTTCTACATTCAATCATCGAAGGTACAAGGATCTATGCCATTGCATATCAATTTATCTGAGACATATGTGCAGAACATAATTCAAAGCTAAGTATCCCACTCAAAGGCCAAATTCCCTTCTAGGATTCAAATCTTACCTAGATTTATATTTCAATACTTATATTTCACCTATATTTTCATGTAAATATCGCAGGTTTCCAATAACATTGTTCATCAAGCAGAATGATTCCTAACCCATATTGAACATGTTATTAATCCTAACCATACACTGTTCCTCAATCTAACTTTACAGAAGAGCAGAGACAGAGTTGGTATTACAATACAGGAATGTATGGATCTTCCACCTGCTGAGAACCTCAAAGGTCCATGTAGAAATAATCCCTGGAGAATGTGTAGGATGCTATGAACGACCTGAGAGGGCAAAAGTCATCTTCCATGGCAAAAAACATGGTCAGGATAAAGGGTTGTGTCCTAATCAGAATCTCTCTTCTTAATGTAGAGAAGATGGACCAAACCAAGCCTCTGTGGAGAGCTGTTCCCCAGTACCTATGGTTGATATACCATTCTAACTTATGAAAATGTCAGAGGAAGTAGGTGCAGCCTCCATCTCATGGGACCCTTGGAAGCATCTGTTAGGACAAAGTGGTTGCCAAGGCTGTGACCTCATTCAGTTCCTGAAGGAAGTGACCTACCTCACTTTCTTGGTGATGGAATCTCTGAACTTGGGATCCAGGAAACCAGGCACACAGAGCCAGTCCCAGTACCAGTCCCAGTGGTCTCACTTGTTTGGATTTACCAAGGACAGAGTCAGTCTTTCTTGGTACCTACTGATGTGAGGATGGCCAAATGCCAGAAAAGCTCTGAAGAGGGGCCCTTCCTGAGAAAGCAGAAAGTGGCTCACCAATGGATCCTCACAACTTCACAGAGTTGGCCAAAGAAAACAGATCTGAGACAAGACAGGCCATTTTGGGGTAACATAGTATGGCCCACCATTCAGAGGACACACTGTATAGTCACAGACCTACTTGGGGAAAGGAGGTGCCTTTGTGGGTGTGGGTGTGAGTTTTTGGTTCTGTCTCATTTTCTGAGAATAGGTGGAAAAGGCGGGTTTTTTTTGGTTTGGTGTGGACTCTTTATAGTAGGTCGTTTGACAAGGTGAGTGTTTCTTTATCTATGTATTCCACTGTGTCCATGGTTGAAGACATTAGAAAAGAGAATGCATCAAGGATGTGTCCTGTCTATTAGGAAGCTTCCCAGCATTCATCCTGCCCGATTTATTAATGGACTGTGGCTTGTCTTATAGATGTGCAACACCTACTAAATTCCTAAGTTCAGGTTTTCTTCCTAAATTCTGGCCACTCTCCAAAATAGTCTTATGGATTTGTGTCCAAGATATGTACCCCTCCAAGCTCTGTGACATGGCCATGTACTGGATAGCTGAAGGAAATGGGAGCATCTCAGAAAACACAGATATCAGTGTGACCAGTAATGTCTCAGTGGAAAAACCCTTCTTTTGGCCTTTTGCTTACCTATTGATCTTTTGACCTGAATGTCAGGAGGTCTTTGCCTCAGTCCACCCATTTGGGAAGACTGATGAAAACTGTTTTCAAATGGAAATGCATGCGCATCACCTGTCGCTCTTTGTTTAATTGCTTAGGATAAGGATGTGTCTGATTCAGCCTCTTGGCCCTGTGTGATGCTGTGGCTTAGATTCTCAGCACCTCATGGATCTAAAGAAAGATTCCATGTGTGTATCCAAAACAAAAATGGTAAAAAACCACGCTGACTTTAGGAAAATAAGTGGCAAGGGAGCTCTTTTGAACACTGTCTTGGGCTGCGCCCCTCATGGAAAACTCCAGCAAGAGGTTATGATTAGTGTCTATATGGAAGAGGATGAGGGCCTTGTGGGAGTGTTTTGGTTTTAATTGTGTTTATTTGTGTGGTGGTTGGAAGTGATGACTGGGTCCCCTGGGCTTGAACTCTGGTGTGATACCCTTAGAGACTGAGGTCTAGAACTGACGTCAGAGAAGTATTGCCATGAATTGTGTTGGGGTTTTAGGAGGCCATGCATGAGAGTCGCTCTTGGAAACTGAGATCTTGGACCAGGGTAGCTTTCCACAGAACACTGGGAATCTCAGCCAGGATATCACATGATTTCATTCTGAAAGACTTGGCAGCAATAGTTGAGAGTCAAAACTCACATGGACCTCATATTGTAGACCTCAATGGGCCTGTCTTCATGTGACTTTTTGGTCACTCTTTGGGAAGACTTTCCTCTGAGAGTTCTCCAGAACTTTCATTGAAATAAACTTCCTCAACATTTAATGGTTCCTGAATAAATTTAAACCCACAGTGCCTCCAACTTCATCCTTTAAAAATGGCTAGATAAGTACCATGACATTTTTTAAATTCCCATGACCAGATGGCACTGGAGTAACTTTGGATCTTATGCTGTTGATCATGAGTGTACAAGACAGTGCCTTGATTGACTTGGTTTCATGAGAATGGTGTAGAACAGAGATGCCAGTAATTTGGAGACTGCTGAGTTGGGGCCTAGAGCAGTGATGTGCAGGTGTGTGATAAAACATCTGTGTTGGGGCCATGTGGATCTGCCATTGGCTTCCAAATGGCTTGTGACTGACATGCTGCAGCCAGCAGACCCTTATGTGTAAAGGCATCTTGTTATATGGAGATTTTTCAGGGCAATGTTCAGAATCAAGTTGCTATGGTCAAGGGGGCAAGCATGTGCGATAGAAGCCTGGTTGGTGCATTTATATGCAGACCCTGACACACCACATGTGACAGAAATCCCTCCAGCACTGTGCCCCAGTTGAAATCCTTGTATTTCAAGAAGCAAATACCAAACTCCAAGTGCAGCAGCAAGAAACACCACGAAAACTGGAGGATTACCAACTGGGTTCACAGTCCAAACAGGGAGACACTTAGCCCCAAGTTGCCACAGTTTACCTACAAAGAGAGAATTCAGAACTGCTGCCACATGTTCATTAGGAAAATAAGAAACAACATCCTCCAGGTCACATAGATGAAGACCCAGCTTTGATGGTCTCACTACAAAGAAAGCTAAAGCTTCTGACAACAACGTATATTTCAAGTGCCCAACCTCAGAGGCAGTTTCTCAAGAAGTCTTTAGGCAAGCAGAGCTCCATGTTTCTGGAGTGTTTACCCTTTCCCTTACTTTTGGAAACTCCTCTACCACCTTCAAGGTTGTGAACTCCTGAGCATTTTCCATTCCAGATATGTATTAACAGATTTTCTAATTCTTCTCCTCTAATTGTGTCTTACTTGGGGCGAAGGTAATGTCAAGGCATTTTTCTGGATGAGAGTGGAAAGATTTTTGTTTAGCATATGTTTGCATACACATTGGATTCATTTTCCTATTTTCCATTTGAAATACTGAATCCCTGACACTAACCCATACTGTACTAGAATCTGACTACTAATCCTAATATGATGGAGAAAAAGAATCCTAACAGAAAAAAAATAGAAGCTGTTCAGAGAAGGCATGGTATATATTTGGACTTGCCTTTTGCAAGTAGGTGTTATAATTCTAGTCAATTTTTAATTGAAATAGTCCTCCATGTGTTTTTAAAGTTAACAAATATGTGAATTCCTGTCTCCCTTTCACTGTAGACTATTCAGCACATCTATTTTATATGCACATAAAGAATCCTACCTTTTATCACGTGTATATTTTTGTGCGGTAGCTGATTTGGCAGATACAAATTTTGAGAAGAGATCACTCCTCCTAGATGCTGTTGGAACTGAAAATTGAACCTATGGGTGAGCTTCCTAGGAGAACAACATTATACATAAATCCCTGTTAAGTAAATTGAATATTTTTAGATCTGTGAATGATGTATATTTCATGGTGAATTTGGATTGGCATATATGTTGCTACATTTTAAAATGTGTGTGTGTGTGTGTGTGTGTGTATACACACATACACACTCTCCAGATTTTTCAAAATATGAAATATATGTGTCTTATTTACACTCCCTAAATTCATTCATGTTCAAGTATGTGGATTTATAATCAACTTTTCACAAGATTATTTTCAGAAATATTCATCCACCTGAAATTCATATTTGTTTTCTATTCCTGAAAACTAACTTCAGTGAATGGTGCATACGTATCCTGTTGATAGTCACAGCCGAAGGGGCCACAGCAAACTTCCAGGTGCCAGCAAACTTTCAGCTGCAGGCTGATGATTGGCTCACAGCGGCCTTAGCAACTTCTAGCTCATTGTCTCCTCTGTGGTGATGCTCATTGGAGATGCTCATTGAGATGTTTCCCCGCCTTTCAAACTTCCAGCTTATGATTGGCTCACAGCAGCCCCAGCAACATCTAGCTGATTGGCTCCTCTGCGGTGATGCTTATTGGGCTGTTTCCCTGCCCATTCAGACCATGGAGCTGCTCATTGGGGGACTTTTTTGGCTCTGCCCACGTGACCCAGCCAATCTGCCTCAAGAGCAGGAGGATTGTGAGAAGTGGATAGAGGCTTTTGTGGGAGGGAGAGGCTTTTGGGAAGCTGGTGTTGGGAGTTGGGGTTCTGAGGATTTTTCCTGAGAGGCTGTTTTGCTTGGCGTGTGTGGTTCTAAAAATAAAGTTAGTTTCTTTTGACAAGTGGATTCTGATCGTGCCCAGCCAGACAGCGGCATTTGGTGGCTCATATGGGGAGCGACTGAGGGTAACTGATAAGGTAAACTGCTCGCTCTTGAGGGCAGGGCGAGAGGATGGGTAGCCATTTTATGATTCCTATTTTGTTTTAAGTTGCCTGTCCCTGGAGATGAGTGAGATGGAAGAAAAACTGCTCACATCTGAGGAAAAACTATTTGTGTCTGAGGAACAGATAGGGAGAAAGGCTATAATAATTTTTTGTTGTTCCATTTTTATTTCGTTCTATCTCTTTTTTTGTTTGGTGTTATCTTGTTGGTTTGTATTATAGTAGAAATATGGGATCAAAAATTAGTAAAAAACAAACCAAAAAAGTGTTAAGTAAATTGTTAGAGGAAGGAGGCATCCCAGTAAAATCAAGAGCAGTCATGGCAATTGTTGATACAATACAAAAATGTAGACCATGGCTTTTTAAGGAGGAGTTGTTAAATATATCACAATGGAACCATCATGGTGCAGATTTAAAAAGAATAGAAAAGAAAAGCCCAGGGATTCTGCCAGTTGGCACATTGCCATTGTGGACATTCATATCTTGTTTGCTTAGTTCAAAGCCTTCAGTTCAGTCAATGGTAGAGGAAGAAGAAGACATATTGATTCAAGTAAAACAGATGGTGTCTCAAGTTAGTCAGACAGAAGAAAAAATTCAAGTAAAAGAGAAGGTCTCTCGAGCTAGTCAGATAGAGGAAACTATTCAAGTAAAAGAGAACGTCTCTCGAACTAGTCAGACAGAGGAAAAAATTCAAGTAAAAGAGAAGGCCTCTAAAGCTAGTTAGACAGAGAAAGAAAGTGTAAAACAGTAAAAAACATCAGGGGAAATTTACAACAGGAGACTGCTACTAACACCTTTCTATCACCAGATGACATAAGTGTCCAACTAACAAGGCCACTTTCTTATGCTGGGAGGCCCCCAACTCCCGCAGTTGATAGTTAGGATCCTGAGACAAGATCTCAAATATTAACATGCCCTGTATTTGAGGGAGGAGGGCAGCGTGTTTACCATGCTTTAAATTTCAAAACAGTGAAGCAGCTAAAAGAGGCTGTAACAACCTATCGTCCTCAAGCACCCTTCAATGTAATCATGGTCGAATCCATTAACAACTTGAACATGAAGCCAGTGGATTGGGCTAATATGTGTAATGTTGTGCTAAATGGAGGACAATGCATGTTATGGAAGGTTGCCAATGAGGAATGTTGAAAGGAGACAGCTAGGCGAAATGCAGGAGCTGGTTATCCTCAGAGAAATCTAGATATGTTGTTAGGAAAGGGACCTTATGAAGATCAGCCGCAGCAAATTGCATATGATCATGGTGTATGTGCAGAAATTGGTGTAGATGCAATTAAGGCATGGAAGACTTTACAAGAACATGGAGGTTTACAAGGTCAATTATCTAAGGTAATACAAGGAGCTAATGAACCTTATGCTGAATTTGTAGATAGGCTTATTCAAAGAGCTACCAGAGTTTTTGGGAATACAGAACAAGCAATGCCATTACTAAAACAACTGGCTTATGAGCAAGCGAATCGTTGTTGCAGAGATATCATTAGACCATGGAAAAATGAAGATTTAAACACATTGATTTAATTATGTAGAGACATTAATGAACAAGAGCAAGTCATGGCAGCTGCAGTAAAACAGGCTTTAGTTGCCAGATACATTAATGAACAAGGGCAAATTGTGGCAGCTACAGTAAAACAGGCTTTAGATGCCAGACCAAGAACATGCTACCAATGTGAAGAAACAGGACATTTTAAAAGGAATTGGCCCATAGAAGGAGGGTTTAACAATATTAGGTATCAAAGGAGTAGAATACCAGGTATTTGGCCACAATGCCATAGAGGGAGACATTGGGCTAATGAGTGCTGTTCTCAAACCACCATAGAGGGTACTCAATTATCAAAAAATGAACAAGGACCAGGTGTTTATCCACGATATCATGGAGAAAGGCATTGGGCTCAATTGCCAAATAAATGGACAGGGGGTTCCAATGCTCCGGGGCCCCAAACCACAAATATACAGAGCACTGGAGGAACGCAGCAACCCCAACAGGGTAGTGCCCAGGACACATTGTCCATCAGATCCCTCATCAGACAAACCAGAGGGAGCACAGTGTTGGACATCTGTGCCTCTGCCAGATCAGTACTAACTCCAGAGATGGGAGTTCAAATCATTCCCACAGGGGTAAAAGGACCTCTTCCCAAAGGAACCATGGGCTTATTATTGGGATGCAGCTCTTCTACTCTAAAAGAACTTATGATAAGTCCTGGGGTGATTGATCCCGATTATGAAGGTGAAATAAAAATTATAGCCAGTTCTCCAAAGGACATATCAGTAATTTCACAAGGAGATAGAATAGCACAGTTACTAATAATACCCAGCCTATATGATAAATTTTCCAGTCGTACTGTAGAAAGATGTTCCAAGGGATTAGGCTCCACAGGTGTAGATTTGGCTATGCTTTCTTTAAATTTAGATTCTCGCCCCATGCTAAAACTAAATATTCAAGGGCATGAATTGAATGGGCTACTGGATACAGGTGCAGACATTAGCATCATCTCTCGTCAAGAATGGCAAAAACATTGGCCATTACAACAAGCCACTCAAACGCTTCGAGGCCTATAAGTGGCGACTAATCCCCATAGAAGTAAAATGGTATTAGATAGGAATGATCCTAAAGGATGTGAAGGAACTATACAGCCATATGAATTGGATCATCTTCCCATAAATTTATGGGGACGAGATGTCCTAGATCAATTAGGTTTGACATTAACAAATAACATCAACCAAAATGCAGCCACTATTATGACTAGACAAGGTTTTAGGAAAGAAAAAAGATTAGAAAAACAAGAATAAGTCATAGCAGCACCAATACAAATAGATCAAGGAACAGAGAGACATGGGTTGGATTTTCAGAAAGGGCCACTGAGACAATAAAAATTACCTGAAAATCAGAAAGACAGTATGGGTTCCTCAGTGGCCCCTGACTGAAGAAAAGATACAAGCAGTCCATGACCTGGTAAAACAACAATTAGCAGAAGGACATATACAACCGACTGTATATCCCCAAAATACTCCCATTAATGTCATCAAAAAGAAATCTGGTAAATGGAGACTATTGCAAGATTTTAGAGCCATTAATAATGAGATGGTTATTATGGGACCTGCTCAATCAGGGATTCCTCAATTGTCTGCTTTGCCAATAACCTGGTATGTTTTAGTTATAGATATTAAATATTGTTTTTTTTTTTTCAATTATAATTCATCCTAAGGATAGTCCAGGTTTTGCTTTTACTATCCCTGCACTGAATCATGAAGGTCCTGATCAGAGATATGAATGAAAAGTACTCCCTAAAGGGATGGCTATCAGCCCAACTATGTGTCATATTTATGTTAACAAAGTAATCCAGCCACTTAGAAATCAAAATTCTGAACACAAATATTTCACTATATGGATGATGTATTATTAGCACACAAAGCTAAAAACACATTGCTAGAAAGTTATGCCACACTTACAAACTTATTAAAAATTATAATGTAGAGATAGCAATAGATAAAGTACAATTAAATTTTCCAATTAATTATTTAGGAGTTCTGTTATCCTCAACAATGGTCAGTCCACCAAAAATTCAAATACGAGTAGATCAACTCAAATCACATAACGACTTTCAAAAGTTATTAGGAGACATTAATTGGATAAGGCCTTATCTAGGTATACCAACAGGAGAGTTGGGACCTTTATTTGATATCCTAAAAGGTCTATCAGATAAAAATTCACCCTGCATGTTAACACCTGAAGCAAGAAAGGCAATAAAAATCAATGAAACATATATGGAAAATATGCATTTGGATAGAATTGATATAAGTTTGCCTTTATTATTTATTGTACTACCAACAAAAAATATTCCTACAGGAGTATTTTGGCAAGAAGGTCCATTATTATGGATACATTTATCTTATTCTCCTTACACTATTCTTACTAGGTATCCTGAGGCTTTAGGATAATTAATACTCAAAGGAATTAAAGCAGCAAAGGGAGTGTTTGGAATTTCTTCCAATAAAATTTTTACTCCATATACTCTGAATCAAATTGATGAGTTAGCTAATGAGTTAAATACTTGGGCAATAATCATGGTCCAATCTAATGTTTCATTTGATAACCACTTACCATCTAACCCTTTATTTTCTTTTTGGTCATCGCATCCTGTAATTTTTCCAAAATTGAGAAGAAAAACACTTATCATGAATGCTTCAAATATATTCACTGATGTATCAAATAATGGTACAGCAGCAATAGTTATACCTGATAAAACTTATAAATTTTTAGTACCCAAACAATCAGCTCAAAAGGTAGAGCTTAATGCAGTATTACAAGCTTTTGAGATATTTAAATATTCTGTATTTAATTTATTTTCCGATAGTCAGTATATAGTTAATGCTATAGTATCCCTTAAAGTTGCTGGTAAGATTTCTCCTTTCTCTACTGTTTTCTCTTTACTTTCCAATATAAAAAGTCTAATCTGGGACAGAAAAGATCTATTCTTTATAAGACATATCAGGGCACATCCAAAAAGAAGATGATTTGACTCAAGGCCTTATCAGCTGATATCCAAAATTCCAGTTTGACTATCCTTACATCTGAGATAGAACCAGGATGCTTTTTTCATTATCTATTTTATTATTGCCCTTTCCCACATTCTATTTTGTTTTTTGAGCTCATACAGACCTAGTTTAATGTTTTGCTGATCAGTTCTATTTTTTGACAAAAGAGTTTTTGAACATTGCAATGGAGATTTCACGTGTAAAAAGTTATAAGGCCTTTACTATTAGGTTATGTGTTGTATGTATTATATTATGTGTGCACACTTGTGTTTTGTGTTATATGTTTGAATGTTCGTATGTCCATATATGATATATGATGAGCGCTCATAAAAAAAATGGATCCAAATATTTTTTTATTCACATTATTTAAATGGTTTAATTTAAATTGGGTAAAGAGCTGTTGAGGTTTGTTTTAAAATTTGAAAAAAAGGAGGTTAACAGATCTGTTTCCTTTCTTTCACCTTTCCTTTTCATTATATTTAATAATTATCTTCAAGACAATGTAAATAGTTAAGAAAATTGTTTTCTTTCAGTGCCTTCTGGAATGTTACATAATTTTTCTTTAGCCATTATTGCCAGAATTCCTATCTTCATCCCAGTGCTGGTGAAATCAAAGATAAAACCAATCTACAGCTTCTGCAATAGCCATCACTGAAATGCTTGCAGAACTTGCCTAGACACATTGAGAACTCTCCTGTATGCATTGTAAACTACCTGTTTGTGCAGCGACTTGTGGTAGTGTTCGGGTATATTTGCTGATGATGTCATCGGTGGTACAATTTTTCCAAAAGGAGCTGTCAATTGGCTTGGTGTATCTTCCTCTCTTCTGTGTGTCATTATCGTCCAGCTAATGTTTGGGGGCCATTAGAGGTGAGGCAAAGAACCTCACCACCCCCCGGTGGTACAAAGACCTCTCCACAGGTGTTGCTGTAAACTGGACCAGTAGTCAGTGATGGGTAAGATCCAATTGCAATGGTACCAACTTAACGGGTAAGGACCATATGTACTATTGGACAACCTAAGGCAGGCACTGTCCCTAAGCCACATGTGTGTTGTTTAAACAGAGAGGGGGAGATGTTGAGAGCCACATCCGAAGGGGCCCCAGCAAAATTCCAGAAGCCAGCAAACTTCCAGCTGCTGGCTGATGATTGGCTCACAGCAACATCTAGCTGATTGGCTCCTCTGCGGTGATGCTCATTGGGCTGTTTCCCTGCCCTTTCAGACCACGGAGTTGCTCATTAGGGGACTTATTTGGCTTTGCCCACATGACCTAGCCAATCGGCCTCAAGAGCAGGAGGATTGTGGGAGGTGGAGAGATGCTTGTGTGGGAGGAAGAGGCTTTTGGGAAGCCAGTGGTGGCAGTTGGGGCTCTGAGGGTTTTTCCTGAGAGGCTGTTTTGTTTGGCGTGTGTGGTTTTAAAAATAAAGTTAGTTTCTTTTGACAAGTGGCTCCTGATTGTGCCCAGCAAGACTGCGGCATTATCCTAATATTTCTACAGTAACTGCCCCAGTTTAACAGCAATGCAAGTAGACTCTTATGGGACATGATTTGTATTTTGATGTTCATTTTTATTCAACACTGGTACATTACTATTTCTTCAGTTTATGCACATCAGAGGGTATATATTTCTTGCACAAGTTGGCAAATTTATAGGCATTTGTTTCACTTTCAATCACTTCCTGCTTCAGAACACATGCATTACTCCAGGTTTCTTAACTGGTCTATTCGTGAGACTTCTTTCCAAACATATTATTTCCGATTTTCTTTATAATTGTTTAAGCAAAACTCACACACCCTTCATGATAAACCATAACTATCATTTCACAATTAGATGTATAACTGTTTGGAATGAATGATTGTATATCAATATAAGATTTCTTATATATTTTCTGATATCAATTCAATCCATGATTTAAAGTGGAACCAGTTATATTATTTATTCACAGTATGGTCTATTCATGCATTATCTATATTCATAGACACAGGGTACACCTCTTTGTACCCCCAATACTAATTTATACGTTTTCAAAATATTGCTCCCAGTAATAGAGGAAGAAATACTCATGTCACCTAATCTAAATATGCATGTTATCACAGTAATATTCTGGACGCAAAATGCAAAATTCACACGTGTGATTGTACCAAAGCCTAAATGGACACTGAACATGGATTACTAAAAACATCCATGTCCAGCTTGCATAACGCTCTCAAATGTCAATCCTATCGGTGACTACATATTTGTTTCTTCCTAATATATTCAACCTCAAAACTGTTGAAAATGTCTAATACTATCACTCACCCTGTACTTTGCCTGTTTTCCTAATGTCTCTATTGATATCGGCTTTCCTACATATTTTCCCCAGTTCATCATTGTGACTGACCCTTCACATGTGCTGACATTGATATTCACTCTCTAACCAAAACCCAATTGCTAAAGAACTTTTGGTACAAATACTAAATTCACCCTTGTTCCAAAATCTACTGACTATCTTCCTGATCCTATTGATTATCCCTGTTTGAGTGGATGTTCTCCTCTACATTCAATCATCCAAGGTACAAGTCCTATGGCATTGTATATCGACTTATCTGAGACATGTGTGCAGAACGTAATTTAAAGCTATGTATCGCAATCAATTGCCCAATGCACTTCTGAGCTTCAAATCTCACCTAGATTTCTGTTTACATACTTATATTTCACCTCTGTATTCCTATAAATATTGCAGGTTCCCAATACCATTATTCATCCCACAGAATGATTCCTAAACCAAATCGATCCTGTTATTATCCCTAACCATACACTCTTGCCTCAATCTAACATTACAAAAGAGCAGGGACAGAGTTCATCTTACAATACAGGAATGTAGGGGATCTTACACCTGCTGAGAACCTCAAATTTCTATGCAGAAATGATCCCTGGAGAAGATGTAGGCAGCTATGAAGGACCTGAGAGAGCAAAAGCCATCTTCCATGGCAAACACCTTGTGAAAACGAAGGGATGTGTATGAATCAGCCTCTCTTTTCTTAATGTAGAGAAGATGGACCAAACCAGACCTGCGTGGAGAGGTGTTCCCGGGTGGCCATTGTTGATATACCATTCAAACTTGTCAAAGTGTCACAGGAAGTAGGGGCAGCCTCCATCTCATGAGACCCATGAAAGCAACTGTTAGGACAAAGTGGTTGCCAAGGCAGTGATCTCATTCAGTTCCTGAAGGAGGTGACCTACCTAACTTCGTTGGTGATGTAACTCTCTGAAATTGGGATCCAAGAAGCCAGGCACCCAGAGCCAGTCCCAGTCCCAGTCCCAGTGGTCGAACTTGTTTGGATTTACCAAGGACAGAGTCAGTCTTTCTTGGTACCTAATGATATGAGGATGGCCAAATGCCAGTAGAGCTCAGAAAAGGGGCCTTTCCCTAGATAGCAGGTATTGGCTCAATGCTGCCTGCTGACAACTTCGTAGAGTGGGCCAAGAAGAACAGATCTGAGACAGGCCAGGCCATTTTGGGGCAACATAGTATGGCCCACCAGTCAGAGGACACTCCAGATAGTCACAGACCTACTTGGGGGAAGGAGGTGCTTTTGTGGATGTGGATGTGAGTTTGTGGTTTTGTCTCATGTTCTGAAAATAGGTAGGAATGGTGGTTTGTATGGTTTGGAGTTGACTGTTTCTAGGAAGTCGTTTGGCAAGGCGAGTGTTTCTATGTCTGTGTATCCACTGTGTTCGTGGTTGTAGTCTTTAGAAAAGAGAATGCATCAATGGAGGTTTCCTGTCTAGTTGGAAGCTTCCCAGCATTCATCCTGCCCACTTTATAAATGGACTGTGGCTTGCCTTATGGATGGGCAACACCTACTATCTTCCTAAGGTCCTCTACACATCTTGATTTCTGGCCTCTCTCCAGAATAGGCTCATGGTTTTGTGGCCAAGATATGTACCACCTCCAAAATCTGTTACATGGCCATGTAATGGATAGCTGAAGGGAATGGGAACATCTCAGAAAACTCAGATATCAGTGTAACCAGTAAAGTCTCAGTTTAAAAACCTTGCTTTGGCCCATTTGCTTACCTATGGTTATGTTGCCCTGAATGTCAGGAAGGTATTTGCCTCAGGCCACCCCTTTCTGAAGCCTGAAGAAAACATTTTTCAAATGGAAATGAATGGGCATCACCTGTGGATCTTTGCTTAATTGCTTTGGAAAGAGATGTGTCTGAATCAGCCTCTTGGCCCTGTGTGAGGTTGGGGCTTTGATTCTCAGAAGGTGATAGATCTTAAGAAAGATCCCATGTGTGCTTGGGTGTTCTATTGCCTCCAACTCACATAAAGGATTTATACCCGACAATCAGTAGGATTAAATTGGAGAATCAGAACAGTATTAACGGCAGGCCTATTTGATCACTCCTGGTTCACAGGAAGGGTGTCTAGGTCACCCTGACTTTAGGCAAATGAGGGGCAAGGGAGTTTATTTTGGAAACTGTCTTGGGCTTCGCCCCTCATAGAAAATTCCATTCAGAGGTTACGATGAGTGTCTATATGGAAGATGATGAGGGCCATGTGGCAGTGTTTTGGTTTTAATTGTGGTCATTTGTGTGCTGGTTGGAAGAGATGACTGGGTACACCTGGACCTGAACTCTGGTGTGATTCCCCTTAGAGACTGAGTTCTGGAACTGACTTCAGGGAAGTATTGCCATTAATTTTGGTGGGATTTTAGGAGGCCACACATGAGAGTCGCCCTTGGAAACTGAGATCTAGTCTCAGGGTGTCTTTCCACAGTGCACTGGGAATCTCCACCAGGATATAAGACGATTTTATTCTGAAAGACTTGGCAACCATAGTAAAGAGTCAAAACACATATTGAACTCACATTGAGTAGACATCAATGGGTCAGGCTTCATGTGACATTTTGGCCACTCGTTGGGAAGCGTTGCCTTTTAGAGTTCTCCAGAGCTTTCATCCTCACCATTTAATGGTTCCTGAATGAATTGAAAAAGCAATGCATCCAACTTGATACTTGAAAAATGGCTAGATAAATACCATGAAATTTTTGAAATTCCCATGACCAGGTGGCACTGGAGAACCTTTGGATGTCCTGTTGCTGATCATGAGTGTACCAGACAGTGCCTTGAATCACTGGGTTTCATGAAAATGGTGTAGAACAGAGATGCCAGTAAGTTGGAATTTGCTGAGTAGTGGGCCTAGAACAGTGGTGGGCAGGTGTGTGATTAAACATCTGTGTTGGTGTCATGTGGATTGGTCATTGGCTTCCAAATGGCTTTTGACTGACATGGTGCAGCCAGCAGACCCTTGCATGTAAAGGCATCTTGTTATATGGAGAGGTTTCAGGGCAATGTTCAGAATCAAGTTGCTAGGGACAAGGGGGAAGTCTATGTTGGATATAAGACTGGTTGGTGCATTCTCCTGGCAGACCCTGACCCACCACACATGACAGAACTCCCTCCAGCACTGTGTCCCAGTTGAACTACTTGTATTTCGTGAAGCAAACACCAAACTCCCATTGCAGCAGCTAGAAAGACCATGAAAAATGGAGGATGACCACATGGCTTCAGAGTCCACACAGGAAGACACTTAGCCCCCATTGGCCACAGTTTACATACAAAGAGAGAATTCTGCACTACTGCCTCATGTTCATTAAAGAATAAGAAAACATGTGCTCCAGGTTACATAGATGCAGACCCAGCTTTGATGGTCTCACTGCAAAGGAAGCTAAAGCTCCTGACTACAACATATATATCCAGTGCCCAAACTCAGAGGCAGTTTCTCATAAGTCTTCCGGTCAGCAGAGCACCATGTTTGTGAAGTGTTTACCCTGTCCCTTACTTTTGGAAACTCTTCTACCACCCCCAAAGTTGTGAACTCCTGAGCATATTCCATTCCAGATAAGTATTTATAGATTTTCTAACTCTTCTCCTCTAATTGTGTCTAACTTGGGGCGAAGGTAATGTCAAGGCATTGTTCTTGATGAGAGTGGGATGATTATTTTAGCACATATTTGCATAAACATTGGATTGATTTTCCTAATTTTCATTCGAAATACTGAATCACTCCCACTAACCCATACCCTACTAGACTCTATATTCTGACTCCTAATCCTAATATAATGGAGAAAAATAACCCAAAATGAATAGACATACAAGCATTTCAGAGGAGGCATGGTGTATAATTGGACTTGCCTTTTGCATTATGTAGAATTGGAGTTATAAATCTAGTCAATTTTTTGTTGAAATAGTTCTCCATGTGTTTTTTTAACTTTTGTTGTTTGTTGTTCAAAACATTATATAGTTCTTGATATATCATATTTCACACTTTGATTCAAGTGAGTTATGAACTCCCATTTTTATCCAGTATATAGTTTGCAAAATCATATCAGTTACGCATCCATTGATTTACATATTGCCATACTAGTGTCTGTTGTATTTTGCTGCCTTTCCTATCCTCTACTATCCCCCCTCCCCTCCCCTCCCCTCCCATCTTCTCTCTCTACCCCCTATACTGTAATTTATTTTTCCCCCTTGTATTTTTCCCTTTCCCCTCACTTCCTCTTGTCCGTAATTTTGTATAACCCTGAGGGTTTTCTTCCATTTCCATGTAATTTCCCTTCTCTCTCCCTTTCCCTCCTACCTCTCATCCCAGTTTAATGTTAATCTTCTTCTCATGCTCTTTATCCCTACTCTGTTCTTAGTTACTCTCCTTATATCAAAGAAGACATTTGGCATTTGATTTTTAGGGATTGGCTTCCTTCACTTAGCATAATCTGCTCTAATGCCATTCATTTCCCTGCAAATTCTATGATTTTGTCATTTTTTAATGCTGAGTTAAACTCCATTGTGGCCTCTGGCGTGCGTCCAGGTTTCCGTTCCTGTCTTCCTGTTTGTTAATTTCTGGCCTATTTATTGTTGTGACCAGGACCTTAGTCAATGCCTTAGTCTGTCTTTTGCATCTCTCATCTTCCCTTTGCTCCCTTTCTTTCTCTTTGTTTCTCTCATATAGTATACTTTCTCGGCTTCTCTGACTAAATCTCCCAAAGTCATATCTTGTGATCCCTCTAAGAGTTGTAACTTTCTTTTAATATCCAGGGCAGCTTGCCCAATGAAGGCCATCATGACAGATGCCTTTTGATCCTCTGCCTGAGGATCAATAGGGGCTCGAGCCTTTGACTGAGGGGGAAACCTGTCCTCAGGGAAGACTTAAAAAAGCGGAGCTTGCGATTGCCTCAGCAGACACCACCGAAAGACAGATCCAGGAGGAGAGTGGGGATGACACATGGTGAGTGACCCACCATGGGACAAGCAGTCTCGTCACATGATTTGTTTTTGTCAGGCCTCAAGGAGGCCCTCAAGACATAGGGGGCACATGTTAAGAAAAAGGACTTAAAATTATTCTTTTCATACATAGGAGAATTGTGTCCATGGTTTCCCCCTGAAGGGTCCATTGATGGTAGAAAATGGCTTAGAGTAGGAGACTGTTTAAACCATTTTTTTTGTTGTTGTTGAAGAAAAAGTCCTAGAACAAAGGTATATTAGACCTTTTGTAGACATTAATATTTTATTAGATTTTTAAACACCTAGAAAAATTTGTAAGTTTAAATTTAAAGACATTTATATTTATCTGTTTATCCAATTTAAATCGAACCATTTAAATCACGTGAATTAAAGATCTTTGGATCCACTTTGAAATAGTAAGCTTGCCTTAATTTGATTTTAATTGGAGTCAGTGGTCTTTTCTTGCATCCTGGTGTAATATTTTGTAGTTTCCCATCGAGATGACCCTGCCCCAATAGATCACAAGACCAGACTACTGGAAATTCTGAAGCTGGCCTTCCCTCCAGGGCTCCGGCATGAAGAGGCAATTTCCAAGGCCTTGGTGTGAGATTTTGGTCCAGGGAGCACTGCAGTGAACCACCGCCCTAAAACTATTAGCAAGCACATGGTGGAGGAGGCCTCCATAGGTAACTGGCGCCTATATAACATCTGATATCCGGTTAAGGGAGATCTCTTCTGATGACAGAGTGGTGTCCTGGGGAGACACACATATACTCCTGTCTGGTACAGTAACGAGAATCATTCTGTCCTCTGTTATATTCTGTAGGGAATTCCTCTGAAAGCATAGAGAGGTGCCAATGGGCACGCAGGAGCTCCTATCCCAGAGCTTTAGCAAGACGTTGCATAGTTCCTCTGTTTTTCTGTTTCTGCGCTGGTTTTCTGTTTTTTTGTGTGTTTTGTTCTGTGTTTCATATGTTTTTTTTTTTTTTTGGTTTGTTTTAGTGTGTTTTGTTGTGTGAATTCTGTGGTAAAACTTAACTGAAAATGGGTAATAAAGCAAGTAAACTGACACCCATTTGGACTGTGTTTTAAAGAACTGTGATGAACTTTAATACCCTTTGTTAAGCAGGATGAGAGAAACCCCTAGCTGGCTGCCTGGAGCACACCCACTGCAGAGGGCAATGCCTGCTGGGGACCTAAGAACTGAGTATCTCCCAGGTTAACACGTGAAACTCCTTAAAACCCCTTGTCCCTTCAGATCGATAGAATCACAACCATTGGGCAGAGACCCCTGTTTTTCTCCTTTGTTAGCAAAGCAGTAAATCTCCCTTTTTCTTTTTCTCAAACCCTGTCCTCATTATTAAATTGGTATTAATTGGCTTCAAAATCAGGAACCAAACTTTAAGTTACAATTTTTGGTACCCCCCACACCCCTGAACTCTTTGAGAGCTGACTACTGAAATGTTAGGAGACGGAGCGTGCTTGGGGTGGAACCGAACAAGAGGAGCTAATCCTGTAAGTGAAAGGAGGGACTGAGGGACTTCCAGCAGCTGCCCAAGCCCTGTTGCTTCAGAGAATTACCTACTTCCTTCCCTGCACTGTAAGGATTTTGCCATCTCTGTTTTCTTAAAAAAGAGAAAAAGAAAAAGGGGACACTAAATACAGTAAAGTCACCATGGAGACCCTTGATTTTACATTTCAGGTTGTCCCTCTGTGAAAACATCTGGTTCCCTTGTGGGAAAATCTATGGTGCCACTGGTGTAGGAGATTTTTCTCTTATCTGCTCTGGTTTAAAGGCTTCTGTCTGTAAGCCATAGTCTGGAGCTCCTTTCAGTCTGTCTTGTGTCTTTGTTTCTGGCCCTTTAAGACATGTGCAATAATGTGTTGATATTATAAATCATTTCTTGGGAATGATCTTAGCTGAATGTGTATCTAAATGATGATGTTTTATTGTAACAATCTGGCATCTGAATGGGTTTTTGAAGCATTGCACAATCTTGCAGTTAAAAGTCGGGTTTAGGAAATTGTTTAGTTTATGATTTCAGATAATTCATGCCAGAGAACTTAAATACTTAGGATGGAAAACTAGAGAACTCTACTTCCAAGTTGGCAAGTAACTTCCCAATCATTCAGGCTTTTTTTTCACCAATTTTTAATTGGGTAGCCTGGGAAAATGTCACTGTGTCTACCAGTGCATTAATTTGGACAAGGATAGTAAATCATAGTATGGTATCTTTTGACAAAACAAGATATAAAGATGTAAAATTTTGTAAACTGTGTCTTAAACTTGTATCATAAAATTTTGTGAATTTTGTCTTAAAATTGTATTATAATTTTCAACATCTGAACCTGAAAATTATGGTTGAAATGCCTTAGGCCTGAGGTGTCTGCTCAGAATAGCAGCTTTTTCCTGCTCCTTCCAGACCTCAGGCAGGACTTATGTTGAATGGCAAATGAAAGAGGCCTGCAAGCTCAGTAGGAGAGTGATCTGAGGCCTAAAAAAAATTAAATTGTATGGTATTTACTAATTAATGGCCAGTCAATTTTTCTAGGACTCTTATTTTTTCCTTAGATTCTTTATTTTTTTTTTTGAGCTCATGATTTTGATCCTAAAGACCTAGGATGATGTTTTTCTGACCAGTTCTATCTTTGACTAACTGTGTAGTTTTTGAAACATTGCAATGGATATTTCACCTGGAAAAGCTACAAGGCCTTTACTATTATTATGTGTGCACAATTTTGGTATGTGTTGTATGTCTATATATTCATTTGTCCGTATATCATATATATGATACACAAATTAACATTTATAAAGAGCACTCATTAAAACAAAAACGCTCATAAAAACAAATTTTAAAAAGTGGATCCAAATATCTTTAATTCAAGTGATTTAAATAGTTGAATTTAAATTGGATAAAGAGATAAAAATAAATGTCTTTAAATTTAAGCTTACAAGTTTTTCTAGGTGTTCAAAAATCTAATAAAATATTAATGTCTACAAATGTTCTAATATGCCTTGGTTCTAAGACTTTTCCTTCAACAAAAAAATGGTTTACACTGTTCAATATATTTGTCTAATATATTGATAAATAAGTAAAGTAAATTTGATATGGGATTACTCATTCATGAGTACTTTTGTTAGATATCTGATTGATTTACTAAGGTCTGTATAAGTTTGTACTAATGTCTGTATAAGATTGTAATAATCAGTCATGTGTTAAAGAGACAAAAATTTCTTAAAACATAAGTTTACCCATAACATTGTGTTTATTAAGTTTTATTTTTTCTAGAGCAAGCAACCATAAAAATTAAACAACTGATTAAATAAGAACTGTTATTTTAGAGCACTGTGCTGCCATTTATTTAATAGCTAAACTTGGTTAATGTAGAAACTTCAATGTAATTGTGATGCTATTAATGTGCTCATATCTTTCAGGTATACGAATCTGTAAGGTAGAAACTTTAAAAGAGCATTATTTCAAGCTGGTGTTCTGAAGTTGTATGGTAAAAAAATATATTGGGCATTCATTTACTTCTTATCAATAAGATATGTAAAGTTGTATGTTACTTTTTACATTGGGGAACAATTTAAATGTATTTTTATGTTAATGAGAGTCTAATCTATATAAAGGTTAAAAACTTTCAGCCTTTCTTAAATTCATGTTTTAAATGTGATATCATATGGTGTTAACTAATGTTCATGTGACCTCAAATAATATATGTAATCTTTGTAAAATGATATTTAAAAAAACAAAGATCATCTTTAGAAGTAAAACACTTAAGTTTTATAAAGAGCCCTGCCTTACCTGAGATAAGGCTCTGTGTCCCATCTTACTATATGTGAGAATGACTACGAAAGCAGTAGGTCAGATATTATTTCATTTAAAGTTATGTTCAAAAGTTGTTTTTTTTTCTGTCAAGATTTCTAGGATCTCAAACAGGGGATATAATGTATAACTCAGCTTAAAACTTCAGGGTAGCTATTACACGAACTAAGTATTTTTACTCTTGTTAAAAAATTTTATTTTGTAATTTCCTTATAAGTGATCTAAAGATTCCTTGTTAGTGTTTTACAGAAGTGTTGCTTTAAGAACACAACATGGGTTAATTTAAGATAATAAGTCATCACCTACAAGACAGACAGAATAATACAGATCCCAGTTAATAAAAAAGATAAATAATTATAAAGTTATAGACATTAAAGCCCAGTACTCTTAATATAAGGCTGTTAAAATTTATTTGCTGGATGATTAAGATTAGGATTTATATTAAAGTTACATGAAAAGGGACAAGAAAACCAATATTTGGCTCTTGCCCTCTGAGTCAGTCTGAATCCAGGGAACAAGGGACTTCTCAAAGACCTTTGCAACTCTGGGCCTCATATCTTCCCAATTAGGGAGATTAATGAGACCCCTGGAGAACAGAAAGCCAATCAGTGCATTTGCTAAGAAGAGGAGAGTCATCAGAGAAGGGAGACATCCCTGATGCTTCCAAGGGTAGCCACATGGTCAAGCAAGACCTGGACCCACCTAGCGCAAATGGCACTAGCAGAACTGAGAAGCTGCTCTCAAGTTTCCCCAGGAATGACTCCCATAAAAGCTCAGCTGACTGTTAACAATAGATAGAAACAAAAGTCAGTTTGACTGTTTCATGATAAACACTTAGGAAAGACAGTTAAAACCAAAATACAGCCATTCCTGGGCATTTTAAATAATAATATTAATAATAATAATAATAATTTTTTATACACATTATGTTAGCCTCCCAAAATAAGTAAGACTGGAGGCTACAAAGAAGGATTCCCAGAAAGGAATGCCTGATAACTATAAAAAGAGACTATCAAGAGGAGCTGCCAGAGGCAGAAATTTTTAGTTTAAGGCCTACAGATATTCCTAACCTACAGGTAGGGTTGGTGTTTGCTAGTACGATTATCCAGCCCTGAGTAACAGAATTAAAGGTTTCTCTATTACACACAGAGGTCATACTAGTAAAATGATTTTGCAAGATCAGATGATATTAAATCATTAAACTGTATCTTATGGAGAGGGATAACTGTAACACTAAATGTTAAATATTAAGTTGACAGTCCTGATAACTGGGAATATTAAAGCCTGCTGAGGGAACTTCTATACAGTGACATGTTCCAGCTGCTGCAACATTTTTTCAGTACTCATGGTTCTTGTTTCTCACACAGAAGAACCCATCCCCAGATGAATTTACAACCTGTTCTTCCCCAACCAGACTTCAAAACGAACTGATTTCTAAAAGGCAACTCATGTTCCTCAACTGACTTCTAAAAAGCAACTCATGTCCCTTATACTGTGCCCACTCACGTCACTCTCTCTCAGCTCAGAAGAAGCCAAAATGAGTGACGCCTCTCGTCTTACAACTATGGAGCCAAAAATAAATAGAATATCAATATAAGTAATTAATTAAGTCAGGTAAAACCAGGAATCCAATTTTGGGTGAGTTCTAAAAATTTGGAGACTGTTACCTGAGGGATTAAAATTCCCTCATTGCTCTTTCCCTACCCTATCAAAAATTTGGAAGGGACACATTAAAAAAGGGGGAATGATTTGCATTTCTCTGACTGCTAGAGATGGTGAGCATTTTTTCATATACTTGTTGATTGATTGTATGTCCTCCTCTGAGAAATTTCTGTTCAGGTCCTTGGCCCATTTGTTGATTGGGTTATTCGTTATCTCATTGTCTAATTTTTTTAGTTCTTTGTATATTCTGAATATTAGCGCTCTGTCTGAAGTGTGAGGAGTAAAGATTTGTTCCCAGGACGTAGGCTCCCTATTTACCTCTCTTATTGTTTCTTTTGCTGAGAAAAAACTTTTTAGTTTGAGTAAGTCCCTTTTGTTGATTCTAGTTATTAACTGTTGTGCTATGGGTGTCCTATTGAGGAATTTGGAGCCCGACCCCAGAGTATGTAGATCATAGCCAACTTTTTCTTCTATCAAATGCCATGTCTCTGATTTGATATCAAGTTCCTTGATCCACTTTGAGTTAACTTTTGTGCATGGCGAGAGTAAGGGATTCAGTTTCATTTTGTTGCAAATCTCACTCCAGTAAGATTGGCAGCCATTAGGAAGTCAAACAGCAACAAGTGCTGGCGAGGATGTGGGGAAAAGGGTACTCTTGTACATTGCTGGTGGGACTGAAAATTGGTGTGGCCAATTTGGAAAGCAGTATGGAGATTTCTTGGAAAGCTCGGAATGGAACCACCATTTGATCCAGCTATTCCCCTACTCGGTCTATTCCCTAAAGACCTAAAAAGAGCACACAATAGGGACACTGCTACATCCATGTTCATAGCAGCACAATTCACAATAGCAAGACTGTGGAACCAACCTAGATGCCCTTCAATAGACGAATGGATAAAAAAAAATGTGGCATTTATACACAATGGAGTATTACTCTGCATTAAGAAATGACAAAATCATAGAATTTGGAGGGAAATGGATGGCATTAGAGCAGATTATGCTAAGTGAAGCTAGCCAATCCCTTAAAAACAAATGCCAAATGTCTTCTTTGATATAAGGAGAGTAACTAAGAACAGAGTAGGGACGAAGAGCATGAGAAGAAGATTAACATTAAACAGGGATGAGAGGTGAAAGGGAAAGGGAGAGAGAAGGGAAATTGCATGTAAATGGAAGGAGACCCTCAGGGGTATACAAAATTACATAAAAGAGGAAGTGAGGGGAAAGGAGAAAAATTTAAGGGGGAGAAATTAACTACAGTAGAGGGGGTAGAGAGAGAAGAGGGGAGGGGAGGGGGGAGGGGGGATAGTAGAGGATAGGAAAGGCAGCAGAATACAACAGACACGATAATGGCAATATGTAAATCAATGGTTCTGCAACTGATGTGATTTTGCAATCTGTATATGGGGTAAAAATGGGAGCTCATATCCCACTTGAATCAAAGTGTGAAATATGATATATCAAGAACTATGTAATGTTTTGAACAACCTACAATAAAAATTAATTTAAAAAATATTAAAAAGCAAAAAAAAAATGGGGGGGGAATGATAAACCCAACCTGATCATTTATTAAAATTGGGAGCCATCTTGCCACAAAGTCATGAAAAGATAATTTTGCTTTCCTATAAATTACTGCAAATTCTGAATCTGCTTGGAATGCCTGTCCGTGCCTTGAACTCACCCATGCCTGGCTCTCTGACCAGATAGCAGCCCTCTCTGAAAATTTAGTGACACCTCATAAATATTGGCCTTCTCTGGCCAGACAACGACTCTCGTGAGTCTCTAATGGTCCTCATAAATTCTGATGATGGGGCCAGCAAAAAAAAAATTGTAAACTAGCAATAGCGTGATGCTTCTCCGAGTTCTGTTATCTGTAACCCCCCTTTTGTGTAACTTACTGGACTATAAACCTGGGCTGTAGGAAAGGTGGGGTTGCTGTCTTGTTTCTGCCATTTTGAGAGGGATAGGCAGCTCAGCCAGTGGAAAAATAATAAGCTTGCTTTAATTTGATTTTAATTGGAGTCAGTGGTCTTTTCTCCTGTCCTGGTCAAACAGGTAAACACTCCACAAACATGGAGCTCTGCCGGCCTAAAACTTATTGAGAAACTCTCCCTGACCTTGGGCACTTGAAATATATGTTGGTGTCAGGAGCTTTAGCTTCTTTGTAGTGAGACCATCAGAGCTGGGTCTGCATCTATGTGACCTGGAGGACATGGTTTCTTATTTTCCAATGAACATGAGGCAGGAGTGCAGAATTCTCTCTTTGTAGGGAAACTGTTGTCACTGAAGGCTAAGTGTCTCCCCATGTGGTATGTGAAGCCATTTGCGCATCTTCCACATTTCATGGTGTTTCTTGCTGCTGCACTGGGGGTTTAGTATTTGCTTCATGAAATACAAGGAGATCAACAGGGACTCAGTGCTGGAGGGATTTCTCACACGTGTGGTGGGTCAGGGTCTCCAGGAGAATCCACCAATGAGGCTTATATCCCACATAGCTTGCCCCCTCAACCATTGCAACCTGATTCTGAACATGGCCCTGAAACCTCTAAATATAACAAGATGCCTTTATATGAAGAGATCAGACATATAGGGATTACTGGCTGCACCATGTCTGCCACAAGACATTTGGAAGTCAATGGCAGATCCAAATGGCCCCACCAGAGATATTTTATGACACAACTGCACACCACAGCTCTGGGTCACTACTCAGCAGGCGCCAACATACAGGATTCTTTCTTCTACACCATTTTCATGAAACCCAGTCAATCAAGGCACTCTCTGGTACACTCATGATCAGCAACTGGACATCCAAATGTTCTTCAGTGCCACTTGGTCATAAGAATTTCAAAAATTTCATGGTATTTATCTAGCCATTTTTCAAGGATGAAGTTGGATGCACTGTGAGTTTCAATTCTTTCAGGAACCATTAAATGGTGAGGAATTTCATTTCAATTAAAGCTCTGGAGGACTCTCACAGGCAAGGCTTCCCATGGAGTGGCCAAAAGGTCACATGAAACCAGGCCCATTGAGGTCTACAATGCTAGGTCCATGTGTGTTTTGAATCTCAACTATGGTTGCCAAGTCTTTCAGAATAAAATCATGTGATATCGTAGCTGAGATTCCCAGTGTTCTGTGGAGAGCCACCTGGGCCTATATCTCAGTTTCCAATGGGGACTCTCATGCGTGGCCTCCTGAAATCCCAACACAATTCATGGCAATTCTTCTCTGAGGTCAGGTCCAGAACGCAGTCTCTAAGGGGAATCACACCAAAGTTCAAGCCATGGTGGACACAGTTATGTCTTCCAACTGCCACACAAATGACCACAATTAAAACCAAAACACTTTCACATAGCCCTCGTCTTCTTCCATGTAGACACTCATCAAATCCTCTGGCTGGACGTTTCCAAAAGGGGTGAAGTCCAAGACCCTGTCCAAAATATGCTCCCTCGCCCCTATGTTGCCTAAGGTCAGTGTGGCCTAAACACCTTTCCTGTGAACCAGGAGTGATCAAATAGGCCTGACCTTATTACTGCTCCACTTCTCCAATTTGAGGCCTACTGACTGCCAGGTATAAATTCTTTATATGAATGGGAGTCATGAAAAAACCCAAGCATCTATGGTCTAGCCTTTGCAGGCCAGGATGGAGGTCAGGAACCTTACAGAAGATGGCGAGAGACTTCATACACAATGACTGCTATTTTGACCATTTTGTATTTGTAGCACACATGGAATCTTACCTTAGATCCATCAGGTGTTAAGAATCTAAGCAGCAGCCTCACACAGGTTCACAAGGCTGATTCAGACACATCCCTTTTGGAAGCAATTAAGCAAAGAGCCACAGGTGATGCCCATTCATTTCCATTTGAAAACTGTTTTCTTAAGGCTTCACAAAGGGGTGGCCTGAGGCAAAGACCTTCCTGACATTCAGGGCAATGAAGCAATAGGTAAGCAAATGGCCCAAAGCAAGGATTCTCCACTGAGACTTTACTGGTCACATTGATATCTGAGTTTTCTGAGATCCTCCCATTCCCTTCAGTTATCATGTACATGGCCATGTCACAGTGCTTGGAGGTGGTACATATCTTGGACACAAAACCATGAGCCAATTCTTGAGAGTGGCCAGAATTCAGGAAGAAAACAGAAACGTAGTAAGATAGTAGGTGTTGCCCATCCATAAGGCAAGTCACAGTCCATGCGTTAATTGGGCAGGATGAATGCTAGGAAGCTTTCTACAAGACAGGAAACATCCATTGATGCATTTTCTTTTCTAATGTCTACAACCACGGACACAGTGGGAGAAACAGACATAGAAACACTCGCCTTGTCAAACAATTTACTAGAAAAAGTCCATTCCAATCCAAACAAACCACCTTTCCTACCTATTCTCAGAACATGAGACAAAACCACACACTCACACCCACACCCACAAAGGCACCTCCTTCCCCCAAGTAGGTTTGTAACTATCCAGAGTGTCCTTTGACTGGTGGGTCATACTATGTTCCCCTGATATGGCCTATCCATTCTCAGATCTGGTCTCCTTGGCCAACTCTGTGACGTTGTCAGGAGCATGTGGAGAGCCAATACCTACTTTCTCAGGAAAGGTCCCTGGCATGTGGCCATCCTCACATCAGTAGGTACCAAGAAAGACTGATTCTGTCCTTAGTAACACCAAACAAGTGAGCCCACTGGGACTGGGACTTGGATTGGCTCTCAGTGCCTGGCTTCCTGGATCCCAAGTTTAAAGTGTTCCATCACCAAGGAAGTGAGGTAGGTTACTTCCTTCAGGAATTTAATGAGGTCACTGCCTTGGCAAACACATTGTCCTAACAGTTGCTTCCAATGGTTCCATGAGATGGAGGCTGCCCCTACTTCCTGTGACATTTTCACAAGTTAGAATGATATATAAATCAAAGGCACCAAGAAACAGCGCTCCACAAAGGCCTGGTTTGGTCCGTCTCCTGTACATTAAGAGAGAGGCTGATTCAGCCACATCCCTTCATCCTGACCAGGTTTTTTGGCAATGGAAGATGACTTTTGCTCTCTCAGGTCCTTCATAGCTGCCTACATCTTCTTCAGGGATCATTTCTGCATGGACCTTTGAGGTTCTCAGCAAGTGGAAGATCCCCTACATCCCTATATTTTAAGGCCAACTCTGTCCCTGCTCTTCTCTAAAGTTAGATTGAGAGATCACTGTGTGGTTACGGTTAATAACAGTTTCGATTTGGGTTAGGAATCATTCTGCAGGATGAATAATGGTATTGGGAATCTGTGATATTTATAAGAATATAGACGTGAGTTAAAATTATGGAAACAGAAATCTAGGTAAGATTTGCATCCCAGAAGGGCATTGAGACCTTCATTGGGATACTTAGCAATGTTATACTTTCTGCACAAATGTCTCAGATAAATCCATACACAATGGCATAGGACGTTGTACCTTGGATGATTGAATGTCGAAGAGAACCTCCAGTCAAAAAGGGATAGTCGGTGGAATTAGGAAGATAGTCAGTAGGTTTAGAAAGAAGGGTGAGAATAAGATTTGGAAAAAAGTTCTTTACCAATAGGGTTTCGGTTAGAGAGTGAATATTAATGTCAGCCCATGTTAAGTGTCAGTCACAATAATGAATTTGGGAAAATATGTAGGAAAGGAGGTATCAATAGAGACCTTAGGAAATCAGGCAAATTATTAAGTGAGTCATAGGATTAGGCATTTTCAACAGGGTTGAGGTTGAATATATAACCTTAGGAAGAAAGAAATATGTAGTCACCAATAGAATTGACATTTGAGAGCATTAGGCAACCTGGACATGAATGTTTTTAGTAATTCATGCTCACTTTCCATTTAGGCTTTGTTGAAAATAAATAAAATAGGTACTTGTCTCTTCCTGTTTTTCTGTATGCTTAAGAAAACACTCTTGAAATCTTGAAAACTTTTTGCTAATCTTGTTCCCAGAATGTGCTGTCCCCAACTGCCAAACTGCAGAATGTACACCCTCACCCGTTTACATGCAAACCGCCCACTTGCCCTGACCCATCAATAAACTTCCCTCCCTGCCCTCTTCAAGAAAAGTATATAAGCTCTGCTTAAGCTGTTCTCAGTGCTCTCTGCTCTATTCAAGTGAGGTCTGAGCCCCAGAATTTTGGGTGCTTTGCTGTTGCATGAGACAGTGTCTTGGTGGTCTCTTCCTCCAATGGTCGCCTGACCATTACATCTGAGGGCCCCAGCGAGTTCCAGCAGCGTTGGACGAAAGACCCCCAATAGGCTCATCTCAGGTTAAGTAAGGCGCCACTTTCTTGTTTCAGGTTTCAGGTTAGGGATGGGCAAAATGGCTATTGGTGATGAGCATGAGCTCTCTCTGACGGTGGCTGACAGAAGTGTCACAGAGCCACAGGCCACGTCTCTGGGGGACGCCCCAGAGAACTCGGGAAACCGAGTAACAATAGTCTCCTAAACTCAGTGATATTTTGTTTTGGATTCGGTATTGTCAGCCCATCAGGTTTTCCTGGCTACTCAGTCCTGTTCTCAGTATTGGACGTCCATTGCCTGTCTTTATTGTCTTGTCTTGTCTGTGTCGTGTGTCATTGCTTTCACTATTTGTGTATCTTTATATGGGACAGAACACTTCAATGCCTCTGTCCCTGAACCTTGATCACTGGACCAAAGTCTGCTTAAAGGCTCAGAATCTTCTTTTTTTCAGTAAAACGTCAGATCTGGAAGACTCTATGTGTCTCAGAATGACCCACCTTTGGAGTCGGATGGCCCCCAGAAGGATCTTTCTACTTCACACTAATTCAAAAACTCAGAGATATTGTCTTTCAGCCGGGGCCACATAGCCATCCAGATCAACAGCAATATATCTTTAGTTTGCAGGACCTCTGCAAATCTCCTCTTCCATGGTTGAAGCCTTTCCCTGTCCCTGTCCCCGCTCCTACTGGTTCTCCAACTTTTCTATCTCTCAAACCCTCTGCTCCCCCTCCTCCACCCTCTGTTGTCCCTGAGTCTCAAGACTCTACTGGACTCTCTTCCCCCTCCTTATGCCCTGCCCTTGTCCTCCAACCCCAAACACCCTCTAAGTGATTCCCCTGCTGCTGACTCAGACTCTCCACAATTGGAGGAATATAGGCCAGCCCAGCGCCCTCCAGGTGACTACCCCACGGCACACACAGCCCCTCCTTCCTTGGAGGTAGCTGGCCCGGCCAAAAGAACACAAAGTACTCGCTGGGGGGGTTAAACTTTGAAGTGGATACAGGGTAAGTATACTCAGCCCTTAAGGCCCCATTGGGCCATCTATCAAACAAAAAGGACTCTAGTTCAAGGGGCTAATGGGAGTAAATATGGGGCTTAGACAACTAAGAGGACCATGGACCTGGGGAAAGAAAAAATCCATCACTCGTTCCTAGTAATCCCAGAATGCCCGACCCCATTGATGGGCACACATCTGCTCAAAAAGCTCCAGGCCAGAATAACTTTTAACCCTGAAGGCCCCCAAGTGAAATTTCTAAATTTTTCAGTAAAAACTCCTATAGTCACGGCTTTTACTATGTCAGTAGAAGATGAACATCAACTTGTCAAACCCCCCAAGACTGATCAAACAGGCAAGCTACCCCGGAAATGGATAACAGATTACGCAGATGCCTAGGAAAAAAACTGCTGGGTTACACGTAGCCGTGAAACATCCTCCAATAACAGTGGAGTTAAAAACTTCAGCCCCCCATCAATGTCAAAAAATATCCTCTGAGCAAAAAAGCTAAAGATGGGATAAGGCCCCATATTCAGAAATATCTGGCCTTAAGGGTCCTAAGGCCCTGTCATTTGAACTGGAACACTGCCCTGTTACCAGTATAAAAATCCAGGAACCGGGGACTATCGCACCGTTCAAGACCAAAGAGAGATCTACAACAGAGTGCAGGACATTCACCCCACAGTACATAATCTGTACAATCTGCTTAGCACTCTGAACCATGAGCGGAAATGGTATACTGTTCTGGAGTTAAAAGATGCTTTCTTTTGCTTGCCTCTGCATAAAGATAGTCAGTTGCTATTTGATTTCGAGTGGGTAGACCCAGAAACCGGGACGTCTGGTCAACTAACATGGACTAGACTCCCACAGGGGTTCAAAAACTCCCCCACTCTCTTTGATGAAGCCCTCCACAGAGACCCCAACAACTTCAGAACTATGCACCCTGACGTCACCCTGCTTCAATATGTCGATGACCTGCAACTGGCAGCCAACACCAAGAAAAACTGTGAGTCTGGAACCCAATTATTATTATACGAGCTTGCTCAACTCTGGTATAGTGCTTCTGCCAAAAAGCCCAAATTTGCCAGCAAGAAGTAATCTTCCTGGACTATTCCCTTAGGGGCAGTAAGCGATGGCTCACTGAGACCAGAAAACAATCCATTGAGCAGATACCACCCCCATCTAACAGCAGACAACTCAGAGAGTTTCTTGGGACTGCTGGCTTATGCAGCTTATGGATACCTGGGTTTGCGTCCTTAGCTGCTCCTTTATACCTGCTGTTAAAGAGAGATGCCCAATTCTAATGGACCCCTGAGCACCAGCAAGCTTTTGATAACATCTAAGGACACTGACACTGAAACCCTCAACTTCACTGAGCCCAGCTTGCATTTTCAGAAAGCCCTAAACTAAGTTAAAAATGTACATCAACTCACTCACCTTGGTTCAAAGAAACTGCAGGCATTCCTGAAGGATCAAGAACAGAGTTTTCCACTAACCGACTCAGAGCGAAAGAAATAACTGAACGGGTAACAAAAGCCTGCCGGGTCTGTCAATTGGTTAATGCTTACCCTTCCAACTTTCCTGCAGGAAAGCACCTACAAGAAACCAGACCAGGACAATTCTTGGAAGTGGACATTACTGAAATTAAGCCAGGAAGTTATGGACTTAAATATCTCCTAGTCTTTGTAGATACATTTTCAGGATGAATTAATTGAAGCCTTCCCCCACACACACACACACACAAAAAAAAAAACAACAACAACAAAATAAATGTCACAAATGGTGGTCAAGAAGATCCTGAAAGATATTTTTCTAAGATACGGACTGGCTAAGGCAATAGGGTCTGATAATGGACTTGCGTTAATTGCCCTGATAAGTCAGGGATTAGCCAGGACCCTGGGGATTAATTGGAAATTACATTGTGCTTATAGACCCCAGAGCTCAGTACAGGTAAAAAAAAAATAATAGAACCATTAAAGAGAATTAACAAAATCAAGCTTAGAGATCGGCATAAAAGATCGATCTATTCTCCTGCTTTATGCACTGTTTCATGCAAGAAATACTCATACTCCTCTGTTTCCTTGTGTAACCTCACCCCCTATGAAATTCTCTATGGTCCCTCCTCCAGTAAGGGACCTAACCCAAACTCTAAGACCTAACGATCCCTTCCACACCCCCTTGCTTGACAGACTTAAAGCTCTTGAAAGAAATCAGCAATATCTGTGGAAACATCTGGCCACTGCCGACCAACCTGGGGACGAGGGGACTCCATATCGATACCAAGTAGGAGACTTCGTCTACATTAGACGACATCAGGTGTCATCCCTGGAACCCCACTGGAAAGGACCATATAAGGTGCTACATATAACACCTACAGTGGTAAATGTAGACGGAATCACTTCATGGATCCATGTCTCTCATCTCTGGCCTGCGCCCTGTCCAAAATCTGACTGGAAACTGGAAAAGACTGGTAACACTTTCAAAGTGCGTATTCGCCATGTGGATAAGGCTACAGACTCTCCCCTTGGCCAAGAGTAGTCCTAACCCTCATCAGCCTGTTCAGCAGTAATGGCTGATCACAAATCCTACTGTACAAGAAGTATGGTCTATCTTGCATACAGCCCCTTTAGGGACATGGTGGCCATCTCTCCACCCAGACATTTGTCAGCTGGCTATAGGTCTTTCCTATTGGGATATCCCTGATGAAGCGGATCCAACTAAAATTCCAATAAATCCTTTCCGTATCATAGGTAATAGAAACAAACATTATGGATGTAGGGACACGAGAGCCAGATGCAGGTTGGCTAGCCTAGATTACTATGTTTGCCCAGCGGACTATCAAAGCCACAAACAGACATGGCTGTGTGGGGGAAATGCCGACTTCTTCTGTAAGTCATGGGAATGTGAGCATACAGGGGTGCCTGGTGGAACCCAAACTCCTCATCAAATTCAATACACAGCATTGGCCATATTACCAATTACACAACCAATACCGATGGCCCCCAGAGTGGTCTCTAGATCCTAAAATTCTCCGTGACCTTTTTAACTTCGGCAAGTGCTCAAAGGGTGGAAGGAAATTCCCCTAAGTGGAGGCATTTTCCCTCCTTCGCTCACATCCTGAACTATGCTTATCCAATAGATCCTCACCCTCAGCTTTCTGCTCCAGACTCTCTGCTGCCACTCCCACCTCAGCAACCTGATTTCTTCCCTCCAATTACTAGATCAAAAACCCAAACCGCCGGTTCTCAGATTATTGCCCCCTTGCTGAGGTAGCAGGTACTGAGGTACCCATCCACCCACTCACTACTCTCTTCTCCTGTCAGTGCCCGCACCAGGTCCCACCAGGTCCTCTTACCAGCTAACCCAAAGCTCAAACCAGCTAAGGAGAGCCCTCAGACCCCTATCCAAGATGTAATGAAAATGGCCTTTAAAGTTGCTCTGTCATCACTGAAAACAGGTTACTAAGAATTTAAAGTCCCTCACAGGCTTTTTGGGATACAAACTCCCATCTTCCCCTCTGCTCTATCTGTTCTACTGCTCAAGTTTTGTTGCCTGGAAAATTCCAAACCCCTTTCCCATTATTCTTTTACATGTCTCCTTCCTCATGCTCAGACCCAAGGTGCTGCTCTCAGACCCGCCTTCCCTGTCTTCCCCGTCTATACCAGGCCCACAGAAAAGTCTTAAATGACCTTCTCCAGCAGTCTTCACCATGGCTGACTTTAGGACTTTCAGCCAAAGAGTCCCTATAAAAGAGTTCAATGTAGATAAACTTCCCCTTTTCGTGTTTCCCTGTTCTATTTGGCCACTGGCTGGAAAAATCAGCACTCCTAAGCTAGACTCCCCCTTACTAGTTTTTCACAAAACATGTGAACAAGGCCTCTGGCCTTGAGCTGGGGCTTCAAAGACATGGTTACATTTCTAAGATAAATAAGTTACCAAATGAGCTCCATTGTTAGAGCTGGCAGTGAGAAAAAAAAAAGAGAAGAAAAAAGCTCTCCCACTCCAGGTGTCCTTAAAATGTTAACTTGCCCAGAACAGATGAAAAAAACAATAGAAACGAAAACTTCTTTTTGTGAACTTATGCAGACTGTGAACTTCTGAGCCCCTTCCCTTACATGTTGGGTACAAAATTCGGAAACTACCTAAATTTGGAGATCAGGTGACTAATTGATTACAACAGAAGCAATGCCCTCTAAATCCGTTGCAACCAAATAGGTATGTTTCGCTGTCTTCGGTGCTATCTTAGGTGCCTTGAATTGTCCGTCCTTACAACAGTATAATTCTATATACTTAAACATTGTTTATGTTTTCATAAAATGGTCAACAGATATGATTAATTATGTAATGTTCAGATGTTTCCCAGAGTGCTCTATCATGAGGCAGGTTAATTTAAATATCAAATACGGGGGCATACAACCCGGTTCCTCTGGGAACCTGTATCCCTCACTTTAGCCATCCTATTAGGAAAAGGAGCTGCTGCAGGTGTGGGCACAGGAATCACTGTCCTAGTCCATGTGACACAACAAATGACCCGATGAGAAGCAGCAATAGACCAAAATTTAAAGATATTAAAAACCTCCATCACAGTTTTATAGGAATCTTTAACCTCTCTCTCTGAAATTGTTTTACAGAACATGCGAGGGTTGGACCTCCTCTTCGTGAGAGAAGGGGGCTTTTGTGCTGCATTGAGGGAAAAAGTTGATTTTATGCCGACCATACTGGAGTTGTAAAAAAATCTATGAGTAAATTAAGAAGACGCCTAGAAGAGCATCAACAAGAGAGAGATGCACAAAAAGGGTGGTTTGAGTCTTTGTTCACACAGTCCCCCTGGTTAACTACGCTTTTATCAGCCCTGGCCAGTCCATTAATAATCCTCATTTCATTGCTAATTGTAGGACCCTGTTTGCTCAACCATCTAGTTTCCTTTCTACAAGCTTAAATTGGATAAGTTAAACTTATGGTAATCAGACAACAATATACCTCACTAGAAGACATAAAATGTGAGACCCCGCAATGCTCATTTTTATGATTAAAATTAACCAGAATAAGAAGTGGGGAATGAAAGGTTAATAAAATATGTACTTTTAACTTCTTGTTTTTCTGTATGCTTAACAAAATACTGATGAAATCTTGAAAACTGTTTGCTAATCTTGTTCCCAGAATGTGCTGTCCCCAATTGCCAAACTGTTGAATGTACTCCCTCTCCCATTGGCATGCAAACCACTCACTCGACCTGACCCATCAATAAATTTCCCTCCCTGCTCTCACCACGTAAATTGCATAAGCTCTGCTTAAGCTGTTCTTAGGGCTCTCTTCTCTATTCAAGTGAGCTCTGAGCCCCAGCATGCTGGACCCCCAATAAACCCTTTGCTGTTGCATGAGACAGTCTCTTCGTGGTCTCTTTTCCGACGCTCGCCCGACTTTACATTGGTACAATCATAAGTGTGAACATTCCTATGTGTGTCCAGAATATTACTATAATAAATAATATATGTAGATCAGGTAATAGGAGTTTTTCTTCCACCATTTATGGGAGCAATATTTTGAAGATATATGAATTAGTATTTTGGGTAGAAATAGGTGTACCATTTGTCTATGAATATAGAGATAATGCATGAATAGACAATACTGTGAATTAATAATATTACTGGTTCCAACTTTAAATAATGGATTGAATTGATATCTGAAAATATACAGAAAACCTTATATTGATATACTACATTTAATCCTACCCATTATACATCTGAATGAAATATTAGGGTTATGGATTTTCATGAAGAGTGTTTGAGTTTTGCTTCAAAAGTGATTATGGAAATTGAAAATAATGTGTTTGGAAAGAAGTCTCATGAAAAGACCAGTCCAGAAACCTGGAGGTATGCATGTGTTCTGAAGCAGAAAGTGATTTAAAGTGAAACAAACGCCTATATATTTGCTAACTTGTGGATGATAAATATATACGATGATGTGCAGAAATTGAAGAAATAGTAATGTACCAGTGTTGAATAAAAATGAACGTTAAAATACACATCATGTCCCATAGGAATCTACTTGAATTGATGTTAAACTGCGTCCGTTAATGTAGAAATATTAGAATTTGTATGCACCATTCACTGAAGTTAGTTTTCAGTACTAGGAAACAAATATGTATTTCAGGTAGATGAGTATTTCTGAGAATAATCTTGTGAAAAGTTGATTATAAATCCACATACATGAACATGAATGAATTCAGGGAGTGTATAATAAGACTCATACATTTCATATTTTGAAAAATCTGGAGAGTATATATATATATATATATATATATATATATATATATATATATACACACACACACACACACTCACACAAACTGAGACTATAAAAATAGCAATATATATGCCAATTGAAATTCACCATGAAATATACATCATCCACAGATTCAAAAATATTCATGTTACTGAAGATAGATTTATGTATAATGTTGTTTAACTAGGAAGTTTACCCATACATTGAATTTTCAGTTCCAACAGCATTTAGGAGGAGTAATCTCTTCTCACATTTTGTATCTGCCAAGTCAGCCACCTCACAAGAATGTACGTGTGATACCAGGTAGGATTCTATATGTGCATATAAAAATACATGTGCTGAGTAGGCTACAGAGAGAGGGAGACAGGAATTCACATATTTGTTAACTTTAAAAACACATGGATAACTATTTCAACAGAAAATTGACTAGATTTATAACACATACCCTTTTTTATGCAAAAGGCAAGTCCAACTATACACCATGCCTCCTCTGAACTGCTTGGATTTCTATTCTGTTTGGGTTATTTTTCTCCATCATATTAGGAGTAGTAGTCAGAGTCCAGTAGGTTATGAGTTAGTGTCAGGGATCAGTATTTCAAATGGAAAATAGAATAATGAATCAAATGTGTATGCAAATATATGCTACACAAAAATCTTCCCACTCTCATCCAGAACAAATCCTTGACATTACCTTCGCCTGAAGTAAGTCACAATTAGAATAGAAGAGTTAGAAAATCTGTGAATACATATCTTGAGTGGAAAATGCTCAGAGTTCAGAACCTTGGAGGTGGTAGAGGAGTTTCCAAAAGTAAGGGACATGGTAAACACTCCTCTAACATGGAGGTCTGCTGGCGTAAAGACATCTTGAGAAACTGCCTCTGAGGTTGGGCACTTGAAACATACGTTATTTTCAGGAGCTTTAGCTTCCTTTGTAGTGAGACAATAAAATCTGGGTCTGCATCTATGTGACCTGGAGGATATGGTTTCTTATTTTCCAGTGAACATGAGGCAGCAGTGCTGAATTCACTCTTTGTAGGTAAACAGTGGCCACTGGGGTCTAATTGTCTCCCCATGTGGACTGTGGAGCCATTTGGTCATCCTCCACTTTTCGTGGTGTTTCCTGCTGTTGCACTGGGAGTTTGGTATTTGCTTCACAAAATACAAGAAGTTCAACAGGGACACAGTGCTGGAGGGAGTTCTGTCACGTGTTGTGGGTCAGGGTCTGCAGGAGAATGCAACAACCAGGCTTCTTTCCCACATACTTTGCCCCCTTGTCCATAGCAACATGATTCTGAACATGGCCCTGAATCCTCTCCATATAAAAACATGCTTTTACATATTCGGGTCTCCTGGCTGCACCATGTTAGTCACAAAAAATTTGGAAGCCAATGAGAAATCCACATGGCCATACCACAGATGTATTATCACACAACTGCAGACCACTTCTCTAGGCCCAATACTCTGCAGGCTCTAACTTGCTTGCCCCCATGTCCATAGCAACTTGATTCTGAACATGGCCCTGAAATCTTTCAATATAAAAACATGCTTTTACATATACAGGTCTCCTGGCTGCACCATGGCAGTCACAATGAATTTGGAAGCCAATGGCAGAACCACATGGTCACAACACAGATGTATTATCACAAAACTGCACACCATTTCTCTAGGCCAACAACTCTGCAGGCTATAACTCAATGGCATCTCTGTTCTACACCATTTTCATGAAACCCAGTGAATTAAGGCAGGGTCTGGTACACTCAAGATCAGCAACAGGACATCCAAAGGTTCTCCAGTGCCACCTGGTCATGGGAATTTTAAAAATTTCATGGTATTTATCTGGCCATTTTTCAAGGATGAAGTTGGAGGCACTGTGGGTTTCAATTCATTCAGGAACCATTAAATGTTGAGGAAGTTCATTTCAAAGAAAGCTCTGGAGAACTCTCACAGGCAAGGCTTCCAAAAGAGTGGCCAAAAGGTCACATGAAGCCAGGCGCAGTGAGGTCTCCAATGTGAGGTCCATGTGTGTTTTGACTCAAAACTATCCCTGCCAAGTCTTTCAGAATAAAATCATGTGATATACTGGCTGAGATTCCCAGTACTCTTTGGAAAACCACCCTGGGCCTAGATCTCAGTTTCCAAGGGTGACTTTCATGCGTGGCCTCCTAATATCCCAACACTTTTCATGGCAATACTTCTCTGAGGTCAATTCCAGAACGCAGTCTCTAAGGGGAATCAAACCAGAGTTCAAGCCCAGGTTGACCCAGTCATCTCTTCACACCGCCAATCAAATGAACACAATTAAAAACAAAACACTATCACATGGCCCCATCTTCTTCCTTATAGACACTCATCATAACCACTGGTTGGAGCTTTCCATGAGGGGTAGATTCCAAAAGAGTGTCCAAAATAAGCTCCCTTGCCCCTCATTTGGCTCAAGTCAGGGTGGGAAGGACACCCTTCCTGTGAACCAGGAGTGATCAAATAGGCCTGTCATTAATACTGCTCCGCTTTTCCAATTTGAGGCCTTCTGACTGTGGGGTTTAGATTCTTTATGTGAACTGGAGTCATGAGAAAAGACAAGCACCTCTGCAGAGATTTGAAGAACTCATTTGACCAAAAGGATCGCTATTCTCACTTGATTGATTTCAGGACCCTACAGAGAAAGGCAATAGAATTCATTCACAATGACTGAAATTTTTTGCGAATTTGGTTTTGGTTTCACACATGGGATCTTTCTTTAGATCCATCAGGTGCTGAGAATCTAAGCCACAGCCTCACACAGGGTAGAGAGCCTGATTCAGACACATCCCTTTCCGAAGCAATTTAGCAAGAGCCACAGGTGATGCCCATTCATTTCCATTTGAAAACTGTTTTCTTCAGGCTTCACAAAGGGGTAGCCTGAGCCCAACATCTTCCTGACATTCAGGGCAACAGAACAATAGGTAAGCAAAAGGCCCAAAGCATGGTATCTCCACTGAGATTTTTCTGGTCACACTCATATCTGAGTTTTCTGAGATACTGGCCATTCCCTTCAGGTATCCAGTACATGGACATGTCAAAGACCTTGGAGTTGGTACATATCTTGGACACAAAACAATGAGACTATTCTGGAGAGTTGCCAGAATTCAGGAAGAAAACAGGGACTTAGGAAGGTAGTAGGTTTTGCCAATCCATAAGGCAAGCTGCAGTCCATTCATAAATTGGGCAGGATGAATGCTGGGAATCTTTTTACTACACAGGACACATCCATTGTTGCATTGTCTTTTCTCATGTCTACAACCACGGACACAGTGGGATACACAGACATGGAAACACTCACCTTGTCAAATGACTTACTAGAAATAGTTCACTGAAAACCAAACAAACCGCCTTTCCTACCTATTCTCAGAACAAGAGACAAAACCACACACCCACACTCACAATGGCACCTCCTTCCCCTAAGTAGGTCTGTGACTATCCGGAGTGTTCTCTGACTGGTGGGCAATACTATGTTCCCCCGAAATGGCCTGTATTCTCTCAGATCTGGTTTCCTTGGCCAACTATGTGAAGTTGTCAGGAAAAAGTGGTGAGCCACTACCTGCTTTCTCAGGAAAGGTCCCTCTTCAGAGCTCTCCTGGCATTTGGCCATCCTCACATCAGTAGGTACCAAGAAAGACTGACTCTGTCCTTGGTAAATCCAAACAAGTGAGCCCACTGGGACTGGGACTGGAACTGCATCTGGGTGCCTGGCTTCTTGGATACCAAGTTCAGAGAGTTCCATCACCAAGGAAATGAGGTATGACACTTTCTTTGGAACTGAATGAGGTCACTGCCTTTGCAACCACTTGGTCCTAACAGTTGCTTCCAAGGGCCCCATGAGATGGAGGCTGCCCCTTCTTCCTCTGACACTTTCACAATTTAGAATGGTATATCAACCATAGGCACACACACAGGCCTGGTTTGGTCCATCTTCTCCACAATAAGAAGAGAGAGGCTGATTCAGACACATCCCATCATCCTGACCAGGTGGTTTGTCATCGAAGATGACTTTTGCTCTTTCAGGTCCTTCATACCTGTCTACAACTTCTCCAGGTATCATTTCTGCATGGACCTTTGAGGATCTCAGCAGGTGGAAGGTCCCCTACTTTTCTGTATTGTAAGAACAACTTTGTCCCTGCTCTTCTGTAAAATGAGATTGAGGGAACAGTGTATGTTTTGGGTTAATAACAGGTTTGATTTCGATTTGTGTTAGGAATCATTCTTCTGGATGAATAATGGTATTGGGAACCTGGTATATTTACAAGAATGTAGAGGTGAAACATAAGTATGAAAACAGAAATCCAGGTATGATTTTAAACCCATAAGGGCATTGGGCCCTTGATTGGGATACTTAGCTTTGAATTATGTTCTGCACAGATGTCTCAGATAATTTGATATACAATGGCATAGGACCTTGTACCTTGGAAGATTGAATGTAGAAGAGAACATCCCTTCAAAAAGGGATAGTCGGTAGGATTAGGAAGATAGTCGGTCGTTTTAGGAAGAAGAGTGAGTATATGATTTGGAACAAAAGTTCTTTAGCAATAGGATTTCAGTTAGAGAGTGAATGTATATGTCAGCACATATGAAGAGCCAGTCACGATGATGAAGTGGGGAAAACATGTAGAAAAGAAGATATCAATAAAGATATTACGAAATCAGGGAAAGTATAAAGTGAGTGAGAGGATTAGACATTTTCAACAGGCTTGAGGTTGAATCTTAGAAAGAAACAAATATGAAGTCACCAATAATATTGACATTTGAGAGCATTAGGCACCCTGGACATGGATGTTTTTAGTAATCTATGTTCACATTTCATTTACGCTTTGCTTGGTTCATTCATAAGTGTAACATTTACATTTTTGTCCAGAATATTATTGTGATAATATGTATATGTAGATCAGGTGACATAAGTATTTCTTCCACCATTTTTGGTAGCAATATACTGAAGACATAAAATTAGTATTGGGCGTACAAAGAGGTGTACCCTATGTCTATGAATATAGAGATAAAGCATGAATAGACCATACTGTGAATAAGTAATATAACTTGTTCCGACTTAATATAATGGGATGAACTGATATCTGAAAAATTACTGGAAATCTTATATGCATATACAATCATTCATTCCAACCAGTTATTCATCTAATGTCAATATTAGTGTTTTGGTTTATCATGAAGAGTGTGTGAGTTTTACTTCAAAAGTGATTATGGAAATCGAAAATAATGTGTTTGGAAAGAAGTCTCATGAAAAGACCAGTCAAGAAACCCTGACAATACATGTGTTGTGAAGTAGGAAGTGATTAAAGTTTAAAGAAATGCCTACAAATTTGTGAACTTGTGGATGAAATACATATCTTATGATGAGCAAAAACTGAAGAAATAATAATGTACCAGTGTTGAATATAAATGAACATCATATTATATATCATGTCCCATTGGGATCTACTTGCATTGGTGAAAGACTGGATCAGTTCCTGTAGAATGATTAACATTTGTATGCACCATTCACTGAAGTTAGTTTTCAGTACTAGGAAACAAATATGTATTTAAGGTGGATGAATATTTCTGAGACTAATATTTTGGAAAGTTTATTATAAATCCACATGCATGAACATGAATGAATTTAGAGAGTGTATATAAGACACATATATTTCATATTTTGAAAAATCTGGAGAGTGTATATATATATATATATATATATATATATATATACACAGTGTGTATATATATATATATATATATATACACACACATGCCCACACACACAAAAAAAAACCACACACAGACATTTAAAAGTAGCAATATATATGCCAATCAAAATTCATCTTTAAATATATATCATCCACAGATGCAAAAATATTTATTTTACTGAACATGAGTTTATGTATAATGATGTTCTACTAGGAAGTTCCCCTATAGGTGGAATTTTCAGTTCCAACAGCAATTTGGAGGAGTGATCTCTTCTCACAATTTGTATCTGCCAAGTCAGCCACCTCACAAAAATGTACATGTGATACCAGGTAGGATTCTATAAGTGCATATGAAAATACATGTGATGAATAGGCTACAGAGAAAGGGAGACAGGAATTCATATATTTGTTTAATTTAAAAACACATGGTGAACTATTTCAATTAAAAATTGACTAGATTTATAACACCTACCATTTATCATGCAAAAGGTAAGTCCAAGTATGCAGCATGCCTCCTCTGAACTGCTTGTATTTCTATTCTGTTTGGGTATTTTTCTCCATCATATTAGGATTAGTAGTCAGAGGATAGTAGGGTATGGGATAGTGTCAGGGATTCAGTATTTCGAATAGAAAATTGAAAATGAATGCAATGTGTATGCAAATATGTGCTACACAAATATCTTCCCACTCTCATCCAGAGCAATGCCTTGACATTACCTTCGCCCCATGTATGACACAATTAGAGCAGAAGAGTTAGAAAATCTGTGAATACATATCTGCAATGGAAACTGCTCAATTTTCACAAATTTGGAGAAGGTAGAGGAGTTTCCAAAATTAAGGGACAATGTAAACTCTCCACAAACATGGAGCTCTGCTGGCCTAAAGAGTTCTTAAGAAACTGCCTCTGAGGTTGGGCACATGAAATATATGTTGTTGTCAGGAGCTTTAGCTTCCATTGTAGTGAGACCATCCAAGCTGGTCTGCATTTTTGTGACCTTTGTGAGCACATGGTTTCTTGTTTTCCAATGGACATGAGGCAGCCTTGCTAAATTCTCTCTTTGTAGGTAAACTGTGACCAATGGGGACTAAGTGTCTCCCCGTGTGCACTGTGAACCCATTTGGTCATCCTCCACTTTTCATGCTGTTTCTTGCTGCTGCACTCGCAATTTGGCATTTGCTTCATGAAACAAGGAGTTCAACTGGGACACAGTGCTGGAGCGAGTTCTGTGACGTGTGGTGGGTCAGGGTCTGCAGGAAAATGCACCAACCATGCTTCTATCCCACCAGCTTGCCTCCTTGAGCATAGCAACCTGATTCTGAACATTGCCCTGAAACTCCTACATATAACAAGATGCCTTTTGAGAGAAGGGTCTGCTGGCTGCACCATATCAGTCATAATCCATTTGGAAGCCAAAGGCAGATCCACATGGCCAAACCACAGATTTTTTATCACACACCTGCCCACAACTTCTCTAGGTCCACTACTCAGCAGGCTCGAACTTACTTGCATCTCTTTTCTATACCATTTTCATGAAAACCAGTCAATCAAGGCACCTTCTGGTATATTCTTAATCAGAAACAGGACATCCAAAGGTTTTCCAGTGCCACCTGCTCATGGGAATTTTAAACATTTCATGGTATTTATCTAACCATTTTTAAAGGATGAAGTTGGAGGCACTGTGGGTTTCAATTCATTCAGGAACCATTAAATGTTGAGGAAACTCATTTTAATGAAAGCTCTCGAGAACTCTCACAGGCAAGGCTTCCAAAAGAGTGGCCAAAAGTTCACATGAAGCCAGGCCCATTGAGGTCTACAATATGAGGTCCATGTTTGTTTTGACTCTCAACTATTGCTGCCAAGTCTTTCAGAATAAAATCATGTGATATCCTGGCTGAGATTCCCAGTGCTCTGTGGAAAGCAACCCTGGGTCAAGACTCATTTTCCAAGGACTCCATGCGTGGTCTCCTAAAATCCCAACACAACTCATTGCAATACTTCTCTAAGATCAGTTCCAGAATGCAGTCTCTAAGGGTAATTACGCCAGAGTTCCAGCCCACGTGGACCAATTCATCTCTTCCAACCGCCACACAAGTGACCACAATTAAAACCAAAACACTCCCACATGGACCTCATCTTCTTCCATATAGACACTCATCATTACCTCTGGCTGGAGGATTCTATGAGGGGCACAGCCCAAGACAATGTCCAAAAGAAGCTTCCTTACCCCTCATATGCCTAAAGGCCCGGACTCCCTTCCTGTGAACCAGGAGTGATCAAATAGGCCTGCCGTTAATACTGCTCCACTTCTTCAATTTGTGGCCTATTGACTGTGGGGTTTAGATTCTTTTTGTAAATGGGAGTCATGAGAAAACCCAACCACCTATGGGCTAGACTCTGCAGGGCTTTGAAGAACTCATTTGACCCAAAGGATCCCTATTCTCACTTGATGGAGGCAGGAACATTACAGAGGAAGATGAGAGACTCCATCCACAATGACCGCTCTTTTGGCCATTTTGGTTTTGGATGCACACATGGGATCCTTCTTTAGACCCATCAGGTGCTGAGAATCAAAGCCACAGCCTCACACAGGGCCAAGAGGCTGATTCAGACACATCCCATTCTAAAGCAATTAAGCAAAGAGCCCAAGGTGATGCCCATTCATTTTCATTTGAAAACTGTTTTCTTCAGGCTTCAAAAAGGGGTGGCCTGAGTCAAAGAACTTCCTGACATTCAGGGCAACAGACAAATAGGTAAGCAAAAGACCCAAAGCAGGGTTTCTCCATTGAGACTCTCCTGGTCCCAATGATATCTGTGTTTTCTGACATGCTCTCATTCCCTTCAGCTATCCAGTACATAGCCATGTCACAGATCTTGGAGGTGGTTCATATGGTGGACATAAAATCATAAGCCTATTCTGAAGAGTGGCCATAATTCTACGAAGAAAACAGGAACTTTGGAAGATAGTAGGTGTTGCACATCCATAAGGCAATCCACAGTCCATTCATAAATTAGGCAGGATGAATGCTGAGAAGCTTTCTACTAGACATGACAAATCCATTGATGCATTCTCTTTTCTAATGTCTACAACCACAGACACGGTGGGATACACAGACATAGAAACACTTGCCTTGTCAAAGCACTCAGTAGACACAGTCCATTCCAAACCAAACAAACTGCCTTTCCTACCTATTCTCAGAACATGAGACAAAACCACAAACTCACACCCACAACCACAAAGGCACCTCCTTCCTCCAAGTAGGTATGTGACTATCTGGAGAGCCCTCTGACTGGTGGACCATTTTATGTTCCCCCGAAACGGCCTGTCCTGTCTCAGATCAGGTCTCTTTGGCTAACTCTGTGAAATTGTCCGGGACCAGCAGTGAGACACTACCTGCTTTCTCAGGAAAGGCCCCTCTTCAGAGCTCACCTGGCATTTGGCCATACTCACATCAGTATTTACCAAGAAAGACGGACTCTGTCCTCTGTAAATCTAAACAAGTGAGCCCACTGGGACTGGAACTGGGACTGCCTCTGGGTGCCTGGATTCCAAGTTTAGAGTGTTCCTTCAACAAGAAAATTAGATGAGGTCACTTCTTTCTGGAACTGATTGAATTTGCTGCCTTTGCAACCACTTTGTCCTAACAGTTGTTTCCAAGGGTCTCATGAGATGGAGGCTGCCCCTATTTCCTGTTACAATTTCACAAGATAGAAAGTTATATCAACCATAGGCACCTGGGAACAGCTCTCTACATAGGCCTGGTTTGGTCCATCTTCTCTACATTAAGAAGATAGAGGCTGATTCAGACACATCCCTTCGTCATGACCAGGTTGTTTGCAATTGAAGATGACTTTTTCTCTCTCAGGTACTTCATAGTTCCCTATATCTTCTCCAGGGATTATATCTGCATAGACCTTTGAGCTTCTCAGCAGGTGAAAGTCTCCCTACATTTTTGTATTGTAAGACCAACTCAGTCCTGCTCTTTTGTAAAGATAGATTGAGGGAACAGTATATGGTTAGGGTTAATAACAGGTTCGATTTGTGTTAGGAATCATTCTGCTGGATGAATAAGAATATTGGGATCCTGTGGTATTTATAAGAATATAGAGGTGAAATATAAGTATGACAATGGAATTCTAGATAAGATTTGAAGCCCAGAAGTGCACTGGGCACTGGAGTGGGAAACTTAGCTTTGAACAATGTTCTGCACAGATATCTCAGATAAATCGATATATAATGGCAAAGGACCATGTACCTTGGTTGATTGAATGTGTAAGAAAACATCCAGTCAAAAAGGGATAGTCGGTAGGATTAGGAAGATAGTGTAGGTTTAGATAGAAGAGTGAGAATAGGATTTGGACCAAAAGTACTTTAGCAATAGAGTTTTGGTTAGAGAGTGAATGTAAATGTCAGCACATGTGAAGAGTTGGTCACAGTGATGAACTGGAAAAAATATGTAGGAAAGCATTTATCAATAGAAAAATTAGGAAATCAGGCAAAGTATAAAGTGAGTGATAGGATTAGACATTTTCAACAGGTTGAGATTTAATATATAATCTTAGGAAGAAACAAATATGTAGTCACCGACAGGATAGACATTTGAGAGCATTAGGCAACCTGGACATGGATGGTTTTAGTAATCCATGCTCACTTCCTATTTAGGATTTGGTACAATCATAAGTGTGACATTTGCGTTTTGTGTCCAGAATACTACACTGAAAAAATGTATATTTATATCAGGTGACATGAGTATTTCTTCCACCATTTCTGGAAGCAATATGTTGAAGACATATAAATTAGTATTGGGGGTACAAATACGTGCACCCTGTGTCTCTGAATATAGAGAAAATGTATGAATAGACAATAGTGTGAATAAAGAATATAATTGGTTTCAACTTTAAAAAATGGATTGAAGTGGTATCTGAAAATATAAAGAAAATTTTATATTGATAAACATACATTCATTCAAACCAATTATACATCTATTTGTAATATTAGGGTTATGGTTTATCATAAAGGGTGTGAGTTTTGCTTCAAAATTGATTATGAAAATCGAAAATAATGTGTTTGGGTAGAAGTCACATGAAAAGACCAGTCAAGACTCCTGGAGGAATACATGTGTTCTGAAGCAGGAATTGATTGAAAGTGAAACAAATGCCCATAAATTTGTGAATTTGTGGATGAAATATATATCCTATGATGTCCATAATACGAATAAATATTAATGTACCAGGGTTTAATAAAAATGAACGTCAAAATGCACAGCTTGTCATATCGGAATCAAGGTGCATTGATGTTAAACTTGGTCAGTTACTGTAGAAATATTAGTTAAATCTGTTTTTCAGGTGGATGAATATTTCTGAGAATAATCTTGTGAAAAGTTGATTATAAATCCAAGTCCATGAACATGAATAAATTTAGCGAGTGTAAATAAGACACATATATTTCATATTTTCAAAAATCTGGAGAGTGTATATATATATATATATATATATATATATATATATATATATATATTTACACAAAACACACACACAGACATTAAAAAGTAGCAATATATATGCCACTCAAAATTCATCTATAAATATATATCATCCAAAGATGCAAAAATATTTATTTTACTGAACATGAGTTTATGTATAATGTTTTTCTACTAGGAAGCTCCCCTATAGGTGGAATTTTCAGTTCCAACAACGATTTGGAGGAGTGATCTCTTCTCACAATTTGTATCTACCAAGTCAGCCAACTCACAAAAATGTACATGTGATACCAGGTAGGATACTATAAATGCATATAAAAATACATGTGATGAATAGGCTACAGAGAAAGGGACAGGAATTCATATATTTGTTAATTTTAAAAACACATGGAGAACTATTTCAATTGAAAATTGACCAGATTTATAACACCTACCATTTATCATGCAAAAGGCAAGTCCAAATATACAACATGCCTCCTCTGAAATGCTTGTATTTCTATTCTGTTTGCGTTACTTTTCTCCATCATATTAGGATTAGTAGTGAGAGTCTAGTAGGGTATGTGAATATTTCTGAGAATAATCTTGTGAAAAGATGATTATAAATCCACATTCATGAATATGAAAAATTTAGGATGTGTAAAATAATACACATATATTTCATATTTTGAAAAATCTGGAGAGTGTGTGTGTATATATATATATATATATATATATATATACACACACACACACACAAACATTCACAGACATTAAAAAGTAGCACTATATGCCAATTTAAAATCACCATGAAATATATATCATCCACAGATCCAAATAAATTCATTTTACTGAACATCGATTTATGTATAATGTTGTTCAACTAGGAAGCTCACCCACAGGTTGAATTTTCAGTTCCAACAGCGTTTAGGACGAGAGATCCCTTTTCACAATTTGTATCTGCCAATTCAGCCTCCACACAAGAACGTACGTGTGGTAACAGTTAGGATTCTAAATGTGCATATAAAAATACAGGTGCTGAATAGGCTTCAGAGAAAGGGAGACAGGAATTCACATATTTCTTAACTTTTAAAATACATGGAGAACTATTTCAAAAAAAATTGACAAGATTTAAAACTCCTACACTATATAATTCAAAAGGCAAGCCCAACTATCCACCATGCCTCCTCTGAACTGCTTGTAGTTCTATTCTTTTGGGGGTATTTTTCTCCAACATATTAGGATTAGTAGTCAGAGTCTAGTAGGGTATGTGTTAATGTCAGTGATTCAGTATTTTGAATGGAAAATAGGAAAATGAATCCAATGTGTATGCAAATATGTGCTTCAGAAAAATCTTCCCACTCTCATCCAGAACAATCCCTTGACATTACCTTCGCCCCAAGTAAGACACAATTAGAGGAAAAGAGATAGAAAATATGTGAATACATATCTGAAATGGAATTTGATCAGGAGTTCACAACCATGGAGGTGGTAGAGGAGTTTTCAAAAGTAAGGGACAGGGTAAGCACTCCACAATCACAGAGCTCTGCTGGCCTAAAGACTTCTTGAGAAACTGCCTCTGAGTTTGGGCACTTGAAATATATGTTGTTTTCAGGAGCTTTTGCTTCCTTCTAGTGAGACGATCAAAGCTGGGTCAGCATCTATGTGACCTGGAGGACATAAATTGTAATATTCCAATGAACATGAGGGAGCAGTGCTGAATTCTCTCTTTGTAGGTATACTATGGCCACTTGGGGCTAAGTGTGTCCCCGCGTGGATTGTATATTCATTTGTTCCTCTTCCACTCTTCATTGTGTTTCTTGCTGCTGCACTGCGACTTTGGTATTTGCTTCACGAAATACATGGAGTTCAACTGGGACACAGTGGTCTAAGTGTCTGCCCGTGTGGACTGTGAAGCCATTTAGTAATCCTCCACTTTTCCTGGTGTTTCTTGCTGCTGCACTGCGAGTTTTGTATTTGCTTCATGAAATACAAGGAGTTCAACTGGGACACAGTGCTGGAGGGAGTTCTATCACATGTGGTGGCTCACACATGAGCATTCATGAAACCGGCCTCTATACCACATAGCTTGCTCCCTTGACCATAGCAACCTGATTCTGTAAATTACCCTAAAACCTCTCCATATAACAAGATGTGTTTACTTATAATGGTCTCCTGGCTCCACCATGTCCGTCTCATGACATTTGGAATCCAAAGGCAGATCCACATGGCCCCATCACAGATGTTTTATCACACACCTGCCTACCGCTGCTCTAGGCCCTCTACTCATCAGGCTCCAAATTACTGGCATCTCGGTTCTACACCATTTTCATTAAACCCAAACAATCAAGGCACTGTCTGGTACACTCATGATCAGAAATAGGACATCCAAAGGTTCTGTATGCCACCTGTTCATGGGAATTTCAAAAATTTAAACTATTTATCTAGCCATTTATCAAGGATGAAGTTGGAGGCACAGTGGATTTCAATTCATGCAGGAACCATTAAATGGTGAGTATGATCATTTCAATGAAAACTCTGGAGAACTCTCACAGGCAAGGCTTCCCAAAGAGTGTCCAAAAGGTCACCTGAAGCCAGGCTCATTGAGGTCTACAATTGAGATCCATGAGTGTTTTGATCTCAACTATGGCTGCCAAGTCTTTCAGAATAAAATCTTGTGGTATCCTGACTGAGATTCCCAGTGCTCTGTGGAAAGCTACCCTGGGCCTACATCTCAGGTTCCAAGGGCGACTCTCATGCATGGCCTCCTCAAATCCCAACACAACTCATGGCAATACTTCACTAAGCTCAGTTCCAGGACACAGTGTCTAAAAGGAGTCACACCAGAGTTCAGGCCCAGGAGGACCCAGTAATCTCTTCCAGCTACCACACATATGACCACAATTTAAATCAAAACACTCCCACATGGGCCTCATCTTCTTCTACACAGACACGCATCATAACCTCTGGCTGGAAGTTTCCATGAGGGGTGCAGCCCAAGACAGTGTCCAAAATAAGCTCCATTGCCCCTCATTTGCCAAAAGTCAGGGTGGCCTAAACACCCTTCCTTTGAACCAGGAGTGATCAAATAAGCCTGCCTTTAATACTGCTCTGCTTCTCCAATTTGAGGCCTAATGACTGTCAGGGGTAGATTTTCTATGTGATTTGGAGTCATGAGAAAACCCAAGCACCTATGGGCTATCCACTGTAGGGCTTTGAAGAACTCATTTGACCCAAATGATCCCTATTCTCACTTGACGGAAGTCAGGAACTGAAAAGGTCGGGCAAACTTCGGAGGAAAAGACCACCAAGAGACTGTCTCATGCCACAGCAAAGGGTTTATTGGGGGTCCAGCATGCTGAGGCTCAGAGCTCACTTCAGAGGAGCAAAGAACAAAGAGCCCCGAGAACAACTTGAGCAGAGTTTATATACATTCTTTAGAGAGGGCAGGGACTTTACATACATCATAGCCTCCTTTAGAAAATCATCATATACCGCGGGAAAATCAAATAATAACTCTAAAACATGATTAGCACATTCATTGGTGGGAACAGGTTGGGCAGCGGGTGATTGGTCAGCCGTGAGAAGGAGTATACATTTAAACTGATTGGTTGAAGCACTGAGATGTATACGTGCAAATCTGCATGGTTTCTGGGAAGGGGTGGTTAAGTAACGAGGTGGTCAGGGAAGATTTCAACACACATCTAATGGGAAGATCCGGGAATTGTCTTAAGTGCCACAGGAATTTCAGGTTCTGAGTGCAGCTTGGAAAATGTACAAAACCTGGTTCTTTACGTTTCAATTTCAATTTCTTTTATTCTTTCATTTCCCACCCCTTTTTTCTGACTACTTTTAATCTTAAAAGTAATGAATCAAAATTATTGTGGGGTTTCACATTCTATTCCTACCAGTGCAGCATATTTCTGTCTGATTATCATGAGTTTCACCTGCCTAATCTGAGCCTGGAGAAAGGAAACTATGTGGTTAGGCAAACAAGGTCCCACAGTTAGCAACACCATAAGGATGATCAGGGGTCCAGCTAAGTCTGATATTAGTGTAGTTACCAGGGGTACTCGGTTAACCATGACTCAAAGCACCCTTGTTGAATCTCCCATTCTCTCTGGCGCTCTTCAAGGTATTTTCTTAATTTACTCATGAATTATTTTGCAACTCCAATATGGTCATCATAAAAACAACATTCTTCTCTCAGTGCAACACAGAGGCCCTCTCCCTCATCAAGAGGAGGTCTAATCCTCACCTGTTCTGTAAAACAACTTCAGAGAGAGAGGTTAAGGATTCCTGCAAAGCTGTGATGGAGGTCTCTAACGTCTTCAAGTCTTGATTTATTGCTGTTTCTAATTGGGCCATTTGTTGTTAACCACGCATCATAGAAGCTGTTCCCATACCCACTCCTGCAGAAGCTCCTATCCCCAATAGGATGGCTAGAGTAAGGGACAATGGTTCCCCTTGATATCGGGTTGTTTGTCTCCCTAGTAGACCTTCAAATGATTAGGCATTATGATAGAGTACCCTGGAGAGTATCTGCACCATTACACAATAATTTACAGGGCTGTCAAAGACCTGGGCTGAAATACAAGGAGTTCTGACTGTGTGGAGTTCAGTACCATAAAGGTTCCTTTAATTAGTTCCCAGGGGGAGGAGTCAGATGTACTCTGGACTGGGGAAGTAGGCAAAGACGGAATCCAGGAAGTATTAGATGGTAGAGGGGTTCTGGTAGATCTAGGCATGGAAGGTTTAGGAGGCTTAATCCCTGGCTTGAGGGGATTGGGTCCTATTGCTGTGGGATTTTCTTTCTTTTTAAGCCAGACGGTGAACCAGAGACCAAATTCATCACCTGGGCCATAAATATAGAATCGCATTCCCCACGTATTTCCCATAGGCCAGGTTTTTCTGAGGTAGCCCCTTCCTTTGGAAGTGAAAGTTATATTGAGGGGGTAACATAGAGTATTCTTTCCACAGTGAGTTTTTGACACCACTGGGCAAGCAGCACATTTCTTGGGATCAATCCAGGTGTCATTTCATCCTACCGGAATCATACCTTTCTGGGGAGTTTGGGTTCCACCATGCAGCTTTCGTTTGTTCACAACCCCAAGATCTACAATAAAAGTCACTGGGTCCTCCACAGGTTTGGGCCTGTTTTATGACTTTGGAAATCAGGTGGGCACACATAATAGTCAAGACTGGCTAGTTTACACCTGAGCTGGGGGAGATGACATCCACAATTCATGGGTTAAGGTGGTCTATGTTGCCCTAGTTAGGGTTTGAGTGGGATCTGTGTGGGGTCCTCTATGTCAGGGAGATCCCAGTCAGGGAAGCCTATGGCAAGCTGACAAATTTCCGGGTGGAGAGATGGCCACCAAGTCCATAAGGTGGCTGTTTGTGAAATAGATCACACTACTTGCCCATTAGGATTCATTACTTGCCCTTGTTGCTGAGCACGCTGATGGGGATTAGGGCTGCTGGTGGTCATGGGAAGAATCCATAGCCCTACCCACATGACGGACACGCAACTTGAGATGGATACCAGTCTGTAGAAGTTTCCAGCCAGAGTCTGTACAGGGCTCAGGCATGAGATGGGAGGCATTGATCCAGGAAGTGATCCCATCCACTTTCACCACTGTGGGTGTTATAAGCAGCACCTGGTATGGTCCTTTCCAGTGGAGTTCCAGGGATGACACCTGACGCCATCTCACGTAGACGAAGCCTCCCACTTGATATCAATGTGGGGTTCCCTCGTCTCCAGTCTGATAAGCAGAGGCCAAATGTTTCCACAGGTATCGCTGGGTGCTGGGTTTGTTAAAGGGCTTTAAATCTGTCAAGCAAGGGGGTGTGAAAGGAATCATTAAGTCTCATAGTTGGGATTAGGTCCCCTACTGGAGGAAGGGCACCATTGAGAATTTCATAAGAGGTGAGGTTACACAAAGAGGCGGGGGGGGTATTTCTTTCACAAAACAGTGCATAAGGTTGGAGCATAGTCCAATTTTTTATGCCAGTATCCAAGCTTAATTTTGTTAAGTACTCTTTGATGGTTCTATTCATCCTTTCTACCTGTCCTGAGCTATAGGGTCTATAAGCACAATGTAACTTCCAATTAATCCCCAGGGTCCTGGCAAATCCCTTACTTTCCTGGGGCATGAATGCCGGTCCGTTAGCGGACCCTATTACCTTAGGCAGGCCGAACCTTGGAAAAATGTCTTCTACGATCTTTTTGACTACCATCTGAGCTGTTTCTTTCTTCATGGGGAAGGCTTCGACCCATCCTGAAAAAGTATCTACAAAGACTAGGAGATATTTAAGTTCATACCTTGCTGGCTTAATTTCAGTAAAGTTCAATTCCCAGAATTGTCCTTGTCTGGTTCCTTGTAAGCGCTTCCCTGCAGGAAGCTTGGAGGGGTAAGCATTAACTACTTGGCAGACTTGACAAGCTCTAGTCACCTGCTCAGCTATTTCTTTCCTCTGTGAGTCAGTCAATAATAAGTCCTTTCTCCGGTCCTTTAAGAGTGCCTATATCTTCTCTGAGTCTAAGTGGGTGAGCTGGTGTACGTCTTTGACATAAAGGTGGGCTTTTTGAAATTGTAAACTTGGCTCTGTAGGATCCCAGAGTTCTGTATCTGTCTCCTCAGATTATAAGTTGCCTGAATGTTCCGGTGCGGCCAAGTCTCCTGATTGTTGTTCCCCCTGGTGTGGAAAAAGTTAACACAGTCACTCCATTTAGGGCTGCCAATTAAGCTTCCTCATCTGCCCTTGTTTTTCCAACCGCCAAGGGTTCGTTTCCCTTCTGGTGCCCTGGGCAGTGCACTATAGCTAGTTCCTTAGGGCCCTGCACTGCTGAGAGAAGTTGGAGGATCTCATCTTTGTTCTTTATTTCTTTCCAGGTGGAGGTTAATAACCCCCTTTGATGGTAAATAGCCCCGTGCACATTTGCAGTGGCAAATGCATAGCGGCTATCAGTGTATATGGTGGCCCTTTTGCCTGTTGCTAGTTCCAATACTTTCGTAAGGGCAATCAGTTCTGCTTTTTGGGCTGATGTCAGTTCTGGGAGACCAGAGGAACAGATGACATTAATTTTGCTAACTACTGCTTCTCCAGCCCACCGCTTACCATCTTGGAGGAAGCTGCTGCCATCCATAAACCATACAACTTCAGGGCAAGGCAGTGGCTGATCCTTCAAGTCTCGTCGTATACTGGTTTCCTCTGCCAGTATGTGTTGACACTCATGAGCAACGGGTCTTGATGATTCTTCTGGCAGCAGTGTAGCCGGGTTGAGTGGAGCAGCGGGTCCCAGCGTGATTCTGTCTTTGTCAAGCAAGAGGTTCTGGTAGTGGGTTATTCTAGAGTTTGATAGCCACATCTCTGGAGGCTGACAGATGATGCACTCCAGGGCATGGGGGACTATAATCGTTAGCTTCTGTCCCAACGTTAATTTATCAGCATCTTTTATTAGAAGGGCTGCCGTTGCTATAGCTCTTAAGCAATGGGGCGACCCACTAGCCACTGGGTCCAGTTTATTTGATAAGTATTCTACCGGCCTTTTCCAAGGTCCCAAAGTCTCAGTGAGCACAACCCGTGCTATTCCTTTCTTTTCCTCGATGTAGAGACTGAAGGGTTTTTCTATATCTGGGAGTGCTAAGGCCGGAGCAGATAGCAGCACCTTTTTTCTGACATTATCAAAAGCTTGTTGGTGCTCAGGGGTCCATTGGAAGTGGGCATCCCCCTTTATCAGCGGGTATAAAGGGGCAGCCAGAGACGCGAACCCAGGAATCCATAACCTGCAAAAGCCGGCAGTCCCAAGAAACTCCCTGAGTTGTCTCTTATTAGATGGGGGCAGTATCTGCACAAAGGTTCGTTTTGTGGGCTCAGTGAGCCATCCTTTGCCACCCCTAAGAGAATAACCCAGGAAGATTACTTCTTGCTGACAAATTTGGGCCTTTTTTGCAGAAGCCCTATATCCAAGCCGAGCAAGCTTGGAAAATAATGCTTGGGTCCCAGACTCATAGTTCTCTTTGGTGTCGGCTGCCAGTAGCAGACCATCCACATATTGGAGTATGGTGACATCGGGGTGTGCAGTTTTGAAGTCATTGAAGTCCTTGTGGAGGGGTTCATCAAAGAGAGTGGGAGAGTTTTTGAACCCCTGTGGGAGTCTAGTCCAGGTTAGTTGGACAGATGTTCCTTTTTCGAGGTCTATCCACTCAAAAGCAAACAGCAACTGAGTGTCCTTATGTACGGGCAAGCAAAAGTGAGCATCTTTTAAGTCTAGCACAGTGTACCATTCCTGCTCCAGATTCAGAGCGCTAAGCAAATTATATGGATTCGGTACAGTGGGGTGAATGTCCTGCACTCTGTTGTTGATCTCTCTTAGGTATTGAAGCGTCCGGTAGTCCCCAGTTCCTGGCTTTCTTACTGGTAGCAGGGGGATATTCTAGGACAAATGACAGGGCCTTAAGACCCCAAGAGCCAGGTATTTCTGAATATGGGCCCTTATCCCATCCTTAGCTTCTTTGATTAGAGGATATTGTTTAACACTGATTGGAGAGATAGAGGCTTTTAATTCTACTACTATTGGAGGTTGTTATATGGCTAGACCTAACCCAGCAGTTTCTGCCCAGGCATTAGGATAATCTTTTATCCATTTCTGGGGTAGTTTGCCTGTTTGATCAGTCCTAGGAGGCGCGAAGTGTTGATGTTCATCTTCTACGGATGTTGTCAAAGCCATGACTATGGGAGTTTTTACTGAAGGCTTTAGAAACTCCACTTGGGGACCATCAGGGTTAAAGGTTATTCTAGCCCAGAGTTTGGTAAGCAGATCCCAGCCCATCAATGGGGATGGGCATTCTTGGATTACTTGGAAAGCGTGGTGGACTTTTCCATTTCCTAGGTCCATAGTCCTCTTAGTTGTCCCAGCCCAATATCTACTGCCATTAGTACCTTTAACAGGGGACCATTTATTTGATAGGGGGCCCAGTGGGGTCTTAAAGGTTGATTATACTGCTCCTGTATCCACTTCAAAGTTCACTGGGATCCCCTCCACTTTAAATGTTACCCTGAGCTCGGAGAGGGGATCCGAGCCCCGACTTTCCTAGTCCTCTTCTAGAGTCAGCACGGCGGACTGGCATCTCTGCTTCTTTCGGGGGCACTCTTTGGCCTAGTGTCCTGTTTTCTTTACAGTAGGCACACTGATCTGAGGCCAGGGGCAGCCATTGGCGGGGGCCCAGGTATCCCTTTCTGACTCCCTGCTTTTTAACTTCTGGCATATTTGGTGCTCTGACCAGAACCTTAGTCAATGCTTTAGTCTGCCTTTTGCTCCTTTCATCCTCCTTTTGTTCCCTTTCCGTCTCTCTCCTCTGTTCCCTTTCCTCCTCAGTTTCTCTCTTATAATATACTTTCTCAGCATCTCTTACTAAATCTCTCAAGGTCTTATCTTGTAATACATCTAGACGTTGTAACTTTCTCTTAATATCTAGGGCAGCCTGCTCGATAAAGGCCATTGCAACAGATGCTTGTTCATCCTCTGCCTGAGGATCAAAAGGAGTATATTTCCTATATGCTTCCATAATTCTCTCCAGAAACATAGAGGGAGACTCATTAGGCCCTTGGATAATCTCTCTTACCTTGGCCAAATTAGTCGGCCCTCTGGCGGCCACTCGGAGACCCGCTATTAGAGTCTGGCGATAAGTGGACAGATGCTACCTACATTTAAAGGTGTTTGGGTGCCAGTTGGATCGGTTCATTGGCCCGTAGGGACGGAGAGGAAGCATCATAGGGGCTTCCGAGTTTTCTATTATCCGTCACCGGCGGGTTCCTTTAGGTGGCCCAGCTTCCTCCAGGGGAGGAGGGGTTGCTGCTGCTGCAGAGAAGTCCCCTGGAGTGCTTGGGTCTGGCCCAATTGCCTCTAGCGGCAGAGAGGCTGAGTCAGCGGCGAGAATATCATCTGGAACGTGTTGGGGGTTGGAGAGCGAGGGTAGAGGATAAGGAGTGGGAGGAGTGTCCAGTCTTGTGACTCAGGGAGAATGGAAGGAAGAGGGGGAGGAGTGGAAGGTTTGAATGATAGGATGCTGGGGGAAGGGGTATATGGCTGTTGATCTGGGTGGCCACGTGGCCCCAGCTGAAAGACAATATCTCTGACTTTTCGGATTAGAGGGAAGTAGAAGGATCCTTCTGGGGGGCCACCTGACTCTGAGAATAGGCCATTCTGAAGCACAGAGAATCTGCCAGGTACGGCATTTTACTGAAAAAGAAAGATTCTGGGCCCTTGAGCGGACATCAGTCCAATGATCAAGTGTCAGGGACAGAGAAGTGGAAGTGCTTTGTCCCATAATGAGAGTTACTCAAACAGGGACAGTGAAGACACAAACGCAACACAGACAAAGACAAACAGTAAACGTTTAACATGAGTCCAAGACAAAGATTAGAACTGAGTAACTGCCAAAACCTGATGGGTTAGACAATAAAGACAGCCGGAAAACTCAACATGAGTTCAGAACAATGACCAAAACTGAGTAGCCGGCAAAACCTGATGGGCTGGCGAACCGAATCCTGAAGCAAAATATAAACGAGTTGAAGAAATTAGTATTCCTTGATTTCTCTAGTCCTCTTGAGTGTCCCCCAGGAACGTGGCCTGTAGCTCTGTGACACATCTGTCAGCCACCATCAGAGAGAGCTAATGCTCTTCACTGACAGCCACTTTGCCAATCCATAACCTGAAACCCAAAACCAGAAAGAGGTGCCTTACTTACCCCGAGAGGAGTCCATTGGGGTCTTTTGTCCGCCGCTGCCGGATATCTCACCTGGGGCCTCCAGATGAATAGGTGGGGCGAACGTCAGAGAAAAAGACCACCAAGAGGCTTTCTCATGCAACAGCAAAGGTTTTATTGGGGGTCCAGCATGCTGGGGCTCAGAGCTCACTTTAGAGGAGCAAAGAACAAAGAGCCCTGAGAACAACTTGAGCAGAGTTTATATACATTCCTTAGAGAGGGCAGGGACTTTACATACATGATAGCCTCCTTTAGCAATTCATCATATACCATGGGAAAATCAAATAACAACTCTAAAGCATGATTAGCACTTTCATTTGCGGGAACAATTCGGGCAGGGGGTGATTGGTCAGCCCTAAGAAGGGGTATAAATTTAAACTGATTGGTTGAATACCTGAGATGTATACTTGCTGAGCTGCAGGGATTCTGGGAAAGGGTTGTTAAGTAACTAGGTAGTCAGGGAAGATTTCAACACACATCTAATGGGCAGATTCGGGAATTGTCTAAACTGCCACAGGAAAGTGCAGCTTGGAAAGTTTACAAACCTGGTTCTTTACATTTCAATTTCAATTTCAATTTCTTTTATTCTTTCAGAACCTTACAGAGAAAGGCAAGAGGCTTAATCCACAATGACTGCTCTTTTGGCCATTTTGGTTTTGGATGCACACATGGGATCTTTCTTTCGATCCATCTGGTGCTGATAATCTAAGTCACAGCCTCACACAGGGCCAAGAGGCTAATTAAGACACAACCAATTTCAAAGCAATTACTACTCTGAGGTCAGTTACAGAACTCAGTCTCTGAGGAGAATCACACCAGTGTTCAAGGCTAGGTGCACCCAGTCATCTTGTCCAACCACCACATAAATGACCACAATTAAAACCAAAACAATTCCACATGGCCCTCATCTTCTTCCATAGAGTCACTCATCATAACCTCTGGCTGGAGGATTCCTTGAATGGCGCAGCTCAAGAGAGTGTCCAAAATAAGCTTCCTTGCCCCTCATTTGCCTAAACTCAGGGTGGCCTGGACACCCTTCCTGTGAACTAGGATTGATCACATACGTCTGCCGCTAATACTGCTCTACTTCTCCAATTAGAGGCCTACTGACTGTCAGGTATAAATTCCTTATGTGATTTGGATTCATGATTAAACCCAAGCACCTCTGAAGAGCTTGGAAGAACTCATTTGACCCAAAAAATCCCTATACTCCCTTGAAGAAGGTCAGGAACCTAACAGAGGAAGGCAAGAGACATCATCCACAATGACTTATGTTTTTGCCATTTTGGTTTTGGATGCACACATTGGATGTTTCTTTAGATCCATCAGGCGCTGAAAATCTAAGCCATAGCCTCTCACAGGGCCAAGAGGCTGATTCAGACACATGGCTTTCCAAAGCAATTAAGCAAAGAGCCACAGGTGATGCCCATTCATTTCCATTTGAAAACTGTTTCCTTCAGGCTTCACCAAGGGGTGGCCTGAGGCCAAGACCTTCCTGACATTCAGGGCAAAAGATCAATAGGTTAGCAAAAGGCCCAAAACAGGGTTTCTCCACTGAGGCTTTTCTGGTCACACTGATATCTGAGTTTTCTGAGATGCTCCAATTCCCTCCAGCTATCCAGAACATAGCCATGTCGCAGAGTTTGGAGGTGGTACATATTTTGGACACAAAACCATGAACCTATTCTGGAGAGTGGCCAAAATTCAGGAAGAAAACAGAAACTTAGTAAGATAGTAGGTGTTGCCCATCGATAAGGCAACCTGCAGTCCATTACTAAAATGGACAGGATGAATGCTGGGAAGCTTTCTACTAGACAGGACACATCCATTGATGCATTCTCTTTTCTAATGTCTACAACCATGGACACAGTGGGAGACACAGACACAGAAACACTTGCCTTGTCAAAGTTCTTTCTAGAAATAGTCCACTCCAAACCAAACACACCGCCTTTCCTACCTATTCTCAGAACATGAGACAAAACCACAAACTCACACACACACTCAAAAAGGCACCTCCTTCCCCCAAGTAAGTCTGTGACTATCCAGAGTGTCCTTTGACTGGTGGGCCATTTTATGTTCCCCCGAAAAGGCCTGTCTTGTCTTAGATCTGGTCTCCTTGTCAAACACTGTGAAGTTGTCAGGAGCCTGTTCTGACCACTACATGCTTTCTCAGGGCAGGTCCGTCTTCAGAACTCTCCTCGCATTTGGCCATCCTCACATCAGTAGGTACCAAAAAAGACAGACTCTGTCCTTGGTAAATCCAAACATGTGAGCCCACTGGGACTGAGACTGGGACTGGCTCTGTGTGCCTGGCTTCCTGGATCCCTAATTCAGAGAGTTCCATCACCAAGGAAGTGAGGTAGGTCACTTATTTCAAGAATTTAATGAGTTCACTGCCTTGGCAACCACTTTGTTATAACAGTTGCTTCCAAGGGTCCCATGAGATGGAGGATACCCTACTTCCTCTGACACTTTCACTAGTTAGAATGGTATATCAACCATATGGAACCAGAAACAGCTCTCCACATTGTCCTGGTTTGGTCCATATTCTCTCCATTAAGAATAGAGAGGCTGATTCAGACACAACCCTTCATCCTGACAAGGTTGTTTGCCATGGAAGATGACTTTTGCTCTCTCAGGTCCTACATAGCTGCCTAATACTTCTCCAGGGATCATTTCTGCTTGGACCATTGAGTTTCTAAGCAGGTGGAAGATCCCCTACATTCCTGTATTGTAAGACAAACTCTGTCCCTGCTCTTCTGTAAAGGTAGATTGAGGGAACAGTGTATGGTTAGGGTTAATAACAGGTTCGATTTTGGTGAGGAGTCATTCTGTTGGATGAATAATGGTATTGGGAACCTGCGATATTTACAAGAATATATAGGTAAAATATAAGTATGGAAACAGAAATCTAGGTATGATTTGAAGCCCAGAAAGACATTGGGACCTTCATTGGGATACTTAGCTTTGAATTATGTTCTGCACAGATGTCTCAGATAAATCGATATACAATGTTATAGGACCTTGTACCTTGGATGATTGAATGTCGAAGAGAACATCCAGGATAAAAGGGATAGTTGGTAGTATTAGGAAGACAGTTTGTACGTTTAAAAAGAAGAGTGAGTATAAGTTTTGGACCAAAAATTCTTTAGCAATAGGGTTTCGGGTAGAGAGTGAATATGAATGTCAGAACGTGTGAAGAATCAGTCACAATGATGAACTGGGGAAAATATGTAGGAAAGCAGATATCCATAGAGACATTAGGAAATCATGCAAAGTGTAAAGTGAGTGATTGGATTAGACATTTTCAATATGATTGAGTTTCAATATATAATCTTAGGAAAAAACAAATATGTAGTCCCCAAAAAGATTGACAAGTGGGAGCATTAGGCAGCCTGGACATGGATGTTTTTAGTAATCCATGTTCATTTTCCATTTAGACTTTGGTACAATCATAAGTGTGATGTTTGCATTTTCTGACCAGAATATTACTGTGATAAAATGTATATGTGGATCAGGTAACATGAGTATTTCTTCCACCATTTCTTGGAGCCATATTTTGAAGATGTATAAATTAGTATTGTGGGTAAAAATAGATGTACCCTGTGTCTATGAATATAGAGATAATGCATGAATAGAGCGTAGTGTGAATAAATAATATTACTTGTTCCAACTTTAAATGATGGATTAAATTGATATCTAAAAATATTCAGGAAATCTTATATTGATATACATACATTCATTTCAACCAGTAATACATCTAATGGTAATGTTAGGGTTGTGGTTTATCCTGAAGTGTGTGTGAGTTTTGCTTCAAACTGATTATGGAAATCAAATATAATATTTTTGGAAAGAAGTCTCATGAAAAGACCAGTCAAGAAACATGGAGGAATACTTGTGTTCTGAAGCAGGAAGTGATTGACATTGAAACAAATGTCTAAAAATTTGTGAACTTGTGGATAAAATATATATCCTACGATGTGCATAAACTGCAGAAATAGTAATGTACCATTGTTGAATAAAAATGAACGTCAAATTATATGTCATGTCCCATAGGAGTCTACTTGCGTTGATATTAAACTGGGTCAGTTACTCTAGAAATATTAGGATTTGTGTGCAGCTTTCACTGAAGTCAGTTTTCAGTACTAGGAAACAAATATATATTTCAAGTTGATGAATAATTCTGAGAATAATCTTGTGAAAAATCGATTATAAATCTAAATACATCAACATGAATAAATTTAGGGAGTATATATAAGACACATATATTTCATATTTTGAAAAATCTGGAGAGTATGTATATATATATATATATATATATATATATATATATACACAAAACATACACACAGACTATAAAAAGTAGCAATACATATGCTAATCGAAATTCATCATTAAATATATATAATTCACATATGCAAAAATAATTATTTTACTGAACATGGATTTTTGTATAATGTTTTTCTATTAGGAAGCTCACCCATAGGTTGAATTTTCAGTTTCAACAGCGTTTAGGAGGAGGGATCTCTTCTCACAATTTGTATCTTCCAAGTCAGACAAAACAAAAAAATTAACCTGTGATACCAGGTAGGATTCTATATGTGCATATAAATATACATGTGCTGAATAGTCTATAGAGAAAGGGAGACAGGAATTCACATATTAGTTAATTTTAAAAACACATGGAGAATTATTTTAACCAAAAATTGACTAGATTTATAACACCTACCCTTTATCATGTAAAAGGCAAGTCCAAATATACACCATGCCTCCACTGAACTGCATGTATTTCTATTTTGTTTTGGTTATTTTTCCTCCATCATATTAGGATTAGTAGTCAGAGTCTAGTAGGGTATGGGTTAGTGTCATGGTTTCAGTATTTTGATTGGAAAATAAGAAAATGAATCCAATGTGTATGCAAATATGTGCCACACAAAAATATTCCCACTCTCATCCAGAACAATGAATTGCCATTACCTTCACCCCAAATAAGACACAATTAGAGGAGAAGAGTTAGAAAATCTGTGAATACATATATGGAATGGAACATAATCAGGAGTTCACAACCTTGGAGGTGGTAGAGGAGTTTCCAAAAGTTAGGGTCAGGGTAAACACTCCACAAACATGGAGCTCTGCTGGCCTAAAAACTTCTTGAGAAACTGTCTCTGAGTTTGGGCACTTGAAATATATGTTGTTGTCAGGAGCTTTAGCTTCATTTGTAGTGAGGCCATCAAAGATGGGTCTGCATCTATGTGACCTGGAGAACATGGTTTCTTTTTTTTTAATGAACATAAGGGAGCAGTGCTGAATTCTCTCTTTGTAGGTAAACTGTGGCCACTCGGGTCTAAGTGTCTCCCCATGTGGACTGTGAAGCCATTTGGTCATCCTCCACTTTTTGTGGTGTTTCTTGCTGCTGCACTGGGAGTATGGTATTTACTTAACGAAATACAATGAGTTCAATTGGGACAAAATGCTAGAGTGAGTTCTGTCATGTGTGGTGGGTCAGGTTCTCCAGGAGAATGCACCAACAAGTCTTCTATCCAACATAGCTTGTCCCCTTGACCATAGCAACCTGTTTCTTAAAATTGACGTTAAACCTCTCCATATAACGAGATGCCTTTACATATAAGGGTCTGCTGGCTACACTATTTCAGTCACAAGCCATTTGGAAGCCAATGGAAGATCCACATGACCCCACCACAGATATTTTATCACACATCTGCACACCACTGCTCTAGGCCCACTACTCAGCAGGCTCCAACTTACTGGCATCTCTGTTCTACACCATTTTCATAAAACCAAGTCAATTAAGCCACTGTCTGGTACACTCATGATCAGAAACAGGACATCCAAAGATTCTCCAGTGCCACCTGGTCATAGGAATTTCAAATATATCATGGTATTTATCTGAGATTAGGAAGATAGACGGTAGGATTAAAAAGAAGGGTGAGTAAAGGATTTGGACATTAAGTTCTGCTTCTCCAATTTGACGCGTATTGTCATGCATGGGCGACTCTCATGCCTGGCCTCTGAAAATCCCAACACAATTCATAGCAATACATCTCTAAGGTCATTTCCAAAACTCCGTTTCTAAGGGGAATCACACCAGAGTTCAAGCCCAGGTGGACCCATTCATCTCTTCCAACCGCCACACAAGTGACCACAATTAAAAACAAAACACTCCCACATGGCCCTCATTTTCTTCCATGTAGACACTCATCATAATCCCTTGCTAGAGGTTTCCATGAGGGACACAGTCCAAGACAGTGTCCAAAATAAGCTCCCTTCCCCCTCATTTGCCTAAAGTCAGGGTGGCCTGGGCACCCTTCCTGTGAACCAGGAGTGATTAAATAGGACTGCCATTAATGCTGCTCTGCTTCTCGAATTTGAGGCCTACTGACTGTGGGGTTTAGATACTTTATGTGAATTGGAGTCATGAGAAAACCCAAGAATCTCTGGGCTTCCCTCTGCAGGGCTTTGAAGAACCCATTTGAGTGAGTCTAGGAGTTGGACCAAAAGTTCTTTAGCAATAAGGTTTTGGTGAGAGAGTAAATGTAAATGTCAGCACATTTGAAGGGTCATTCCCAATGATGAACTGGAGAAAAGGTATTTGAAAGCAGATATCAATGGAGACATTAGGAAATCAGGCAAAGTACAAAGTGAGTGGTAGGATAAGACATTATTAACAGGGTTGAGTTTGAATATATAATCTTAGGAAGAAACAGATATGTAGTCACCAATAGGAATAATATTTGAGAGCATTAGGGAACCAGGACATGGATGTTGTTAGTAATACATGCTCACATTCAATTTAGGCTTTGGTACAGTCATAAGTGTGACCCTTGCATTTTGTGTCAGGAATATTACTGTGATGAAATGTATATGTATATCAGGTGACTAGAGTATTTTTTCCACCATTTCTGAAAGCAATATTTTAAAGACTTATAAATTAGTATTGGGGATACAAATACATAGACCCTGGGTCTATGAATATAGAGATGATGCCTTAATAGACCATACTGTGAATAAATAATATAACAGGTTCCACTTTTAATATTGGATTGAATTGATATCTGAAAATACATAAGAAATTTTATGTTGATATACAATCATTCATTCCAAACAGTTATACATCTAATGGTAATAATAGAGTTATGGTTTATCATGATGGGTGTGTGAGTTTGCCCCAAAAGTGATTATGGAAATCGAAAACAATGTGTTCAGAAAGAAGTCTCATGAAAAAACCAGTCAAGAAAGCTGGAGGAATACATGTGTTCTGAAGCAGGAAGTGATTGAAAGTGAAACAAATGCCTATAAATTTGCTAAATTGTGGAAGAAATATATATCGTATGATGTGCATAAAATGAAGAAAACTAATATACCAGTGTTGAATAAAAATGAACGTCAAAATAGACATCATGGAACATAGGAATCTACTTGCACCGATGTTAAACTGGGTAAGTTACTGTAGAAATATTAGCATTTGTATATACCATTCACTGAATTTAGTTTTCAGTACTAGGAAACAGATATGTAGTTCAGGTGGATGAATATTTCTGAGAATAATCTTGTGAAAAGTTGATTAGAAATCCAAATATATGAACATTAATGAATTTAGGAGTGTATAATAAGACACATATATTTTACATTTTGAAAAATCTGGAGAATGAATATATATATATATATATATATATATATATATATATATATATATACACACACACACACACAAAACCCACACAGAGCAATTAAAAAGTAGCAATATATATGCCAATCAAAATTCATCGTGAAATTTATATGATCCACATATCCAAAAATATTTATTTTACTGAACATGGATTTATATATACTGTTGTTCACCTAGGAAGCTCCCCCATAGGTTGAATTTTCTGTTCCACAATTTGTATCTGTCAAGTTGGCCACCTCACAAGTATGTACGTGTGATACCAGGTAGGATTCAATATGTGCATATACAAATACATGTGCTTAATAGGCTACAGAGAAAGGGAGACAGGAATTCACATATTTGTTAACTTTAAAAACACACGGAGAACTACTTCAATTAAAAATTGACTAGATTTATAACTCCAAACCTATGTATTGCAAAAGGCAAGCCCAACTATACACCACCCCTCCTCTGAACTGCTTGTATTTCTATTCTGTTTGAGTTATTTTTCTCCATCACATTAGGATTAGTAGTCAGAGTCTAGCAAGCTATGGGTTAGTGTCAGGGAATCAGTATTTCGAATGGAAAATTGGAAAATGAACACAATGTGTATGCAAATATGTGCTACACAAAAATCTTCTTATTCTCTTCCAGAAAAATTTATTGTAATTAACTCCGCCCCAAGTAATACAGAATTAGAGAAGAAGAGTTAGAAAATCTGTGAATACATATCTGGAATGGAATATGCTCAGGAGTTCACAACCTTGGAGGTGTTAGAGGAGTTTCCCAAAGTAAGGGACACAGTAAACATTTCTCAAATGTGGAGCTCTGGTGCCCTAAAGACTTCTTGGGAAACTGCCTATGTGGTTGGGCACTTGAAATATATATTGTTTTCAGGAGCTTTTGATTTCTTTCTAGTGAGACCATCAAAGCTGGGTCTGCATCTATGTGACCTGGAGGACATGGATTCTTATTTTCCAATGTACATGAGGTAGCAGTGCGGAATTCTCTCTTTGTAGGTAAACTGTGGCCATTGTGGGCTAAGTGTCTCCCTGGGGGACTGTGAAGCCATTTGGTCATCCTCCAATTTTCATGGTGTTTCTTGCTGCTGCACTGGGACTTTGGTATTTGCTTCACGATATACAAGGAGTTCAAATGGGACACAGTGGTGGAGGAAGTTCTGTCTTGTGCGGTGGGTCAGGGTTCTCAGGAGAATGCACCAAGCAGGCTTCTATCCCTCATAGCTTGCCCCCTTGTCCATAGAAACCTGGTTCTGAACATTGCCCTGAAACCTCTCCATATAACAATATGCCATTTCATTGAACATTCTGCTGACTGCACCATGTCAGTCACAAGCAATTTGGAAGCTAATGGCAGATTGACATGGCCTCACAAAGATGTTTTATCATACACCTTCCCACCTCTGCTCTAGGCCCACCACTCAGTAGGCTCCAACTTACTGGTATCTCTGTTCTACACCATTTTTATGAATCCCAGTCAATCAAGGCACTGCCTGATAGATTCATGAATGATGTAGGACATCCAAATGTTCCCAGTGCGACCAGGTCATGGGAAATTCAAAAATTTCATGGTATTTATCTAGGCATTTTTCAAGGATGAAGTTGGAGGCACTGTGGGTTTTAATTCATTCGGGAACCATTAAATGGTGAGGATGCTCATTTCAATGAACGCTATCGAGAACTCTCACAGGCAAGACTTTCCAAAGAGTGGCCAAAAGGTCACATGAAGCCAGGCTCATTGAGGTCTACAATGTGAGGTCCATGTTTGTTTTGATTCTCAACTATGGCTGACATGCCTTTAAGAATAAAATCATGTGATATCCTGGCTGAGATTCCCAGTGCTCTGTGGAAAGGTACCCTGGGCCTATATCTCAGTTTCCATGGGCGACTCTCATGCGTGTCCTCCTAAAATCCCAACACAAGTCATGGCAATACTTCTCTGAGGTCAGTTTCAGAACTCACTCTCTAAGGGGAATCACGCCACTGTTCAAGCCCAGGTGGACCCAGTCACCTCTTCCAACCGCCACACAAATGAAAACAATTGAAACCAAAAAAAATCCCACATGGCCCTCATTTTATTTCATATAGACACTGAACATAACCTCTTGCTAGAGGTTTCCATGAGGAGCACAGTACAAGACAGTATCCAAAATAAGCTCCCTTGCCCCACGTTTGCCTAAAGTTTGAGTGGCCTGGACACCCTTCCTGTGAAACAGGAGTGATCCAATAGGCCTGCATTTAATACTGCTCCACTTCTCCAATTTGAGGCCTACTGACTGTGGGATTTAGATTATTTATGTGTATTGGAGTCATGATAAAACCCAAGCACCAATGGGCTAGCCTCTGCAGGGCTTTAAAGAACTCATTAGACCCAAAGGATCCTTATTCTCACTTGATGGAGGTCAGGAAACTTACAGAGAAAGACAAGAGAATTCACCCACAATGACTGCTCTTTTGGCCATTTTGGTGTTGGATGCATACATGGGATCTTTCTTTACATCCATCAGGTGCTGACAATCTAAGCCACAGCCTCACACTGGGCCAAGAGCCTGATTCAGACACATCCCTTTCCAAAGCAATTAAGCAAAGAGACACAGGTGATGCCCATTCATTTCCATTAGAAAACGGTTTTCTTCAGGCTTCACAAACGGGTTGGCCTGAGGCAAAGTCCTTCCTGACTCAGGGGAAAAGAACAATTGTTAAGCAAAAGGCCCAACCACGGTTTCTCCACTGAGATGTTAGTAGTCACACTAATATCTGAGTTTTCTGAGATGCTCGCCATTCCCTTCAGCTATCCAGTATATGGCCATGTGACAGAGCTTGGTGGTGGTACATATCTTGGACACAAAACCATGAGCCTATTCTGGAGAGTGGCCAGAATTCAGGAAGAAAACTGGAACTTAGGAAGATAGCAGGTGTTACCCATTGATTATGCAAGCCCTGGTCCATTCATTAATTGGGCAGGATGAATGCTCGGAAGCTTTCTAATAGACAGTACACATCCATTGATGCATTCTTTTTTTCTAATGTCTACAACCACGGACACAGTGAGATACACAGACATAGAAACACACGCCCTGTGAAACGACTTAGTAGAAACATTTCACTCCAAACCTCAAAACCGTCTTTCCTACCTATTCTCAGAACATGAGACAAAACCACAAACCCACACCAACACCCAAAAAGGCACCTGCTTCCCTCAAGTAGGTCTGTGACTATCCAGAGTGTCCTCTGACTTCTGGACCATACTATGTTCTCCCAAAATGGCCTGTCCTTTATCAGATCTGGTCTCCTTGGTCAACTCTGTGAAGTTGTCAGGAGCTAGTGGTGAGCCACTACCTGCTTTCTCAGGAATGGCCCCTCTTCAGAGCTTTTCTGGTATTTGGCCATTCTCACATCAGTAGGTACCAAGAAAGATTGACTCTGTCCTTGGTAAATCCAAACAAGTGAGCCCACAGGGACTGTGACTGAGACTGGCTTGGATGCCTGGCTTCCTGGATCCCATGTTCAGAGAGTTCCATCACCACGGAAGTGAGGTGAGGTCACTTCCTTCAGGAACTGAATGAGTTCACTGGCTTGGCAACCACTTTGTCCTAACAGTTGCTTCCAAGGGTCACATGAGATGGTGGCTGCCCCAACTTCCTGTGACACTTTCACAAGTTAGATTGGTATATCAACCATAGGAACCTGGGAACAGCTCTCCACAGAGGCCTGGTTTGTTCCATCTTCTCTACATTAGGACGAGAGAGGCTGATTTGGACACAACCCTTCATCCTGGCCATGTTGTTTGTCATGTAAGATGACTTTTACTCTCCCAGGTCCTTCATAGCTGCCTACATCTTCTCCAGAGGACATTTCTGCATGGACCTTTGAGGTTCTCAGCAGGTGGAAGATCCACTACATTCCTGTATTGTAAGACTAACTCTGTCCCTCCTCTCTGTAATGTTAGATTGAGGGGAAAGTGTACGGTTAGTGTTAATAACATTTTCGATTTGGTTAGGAATCATTCTGCTGGATGAATAATGGTATTGGGAACCTGTGATATGTATGAGAATATATAGGTGAAATACATGTATGAAAACAGAAATCTAGGTAAGTTTTGAAGCCCAGAAGAGAATTGGGCCCTTGATTGGGATACTTAGCTTTGAATTAGGTTCTGCACAGATGTGTCAGATTAATCAATATTCAATGGCCTAGGACCTTGTACCTTGGATGATTGAATGTAGAAGAGAACATCCAGTCAAAAAGGGATAGTCGGTAGTTAAAGGTTAATAAAATAGGTACTTGTCACTTCCTGTTTCTCTGTATGCTTAACAAAACACTTTTGAAATCTTGAGAACTCTTTGCTAATCTTGTTCCCAGAATGTGCTCTCCCCAACTGCCAAACTGCAGAATGTACTCCCTCACCCGTGTGCACGCACACTGCCCACTCACCCGGACCCATCAATAAACTTTCCTCCCTGCCCTCTCCAAGAAAATTATATAAACTCTGCTTAAGGTGTTCTCAGGGCTCTCATCTCTTTTCAATTGAGCTCTGAGCCCCAGCATGCTGGACCCCCAATAAACCCTTTGCTGTTGCATGTGACAATCTCTTTGTGGTCTCTTCCTCCAAGGCTTGCCCGACCTTTTCATATGGAGGTTCCACTGAAATCCAGCAGCGGCGAATGTGAGACCCCATGTGTCGTGGCTTTCACTATTTGTGTATCTTTCATTATGGGACAGAGCACTTCAATGCCTCTGTCCCTGACCATTGATCACTGGCCCAAAGTCCACATAAGGGCTCAGAATCTTTTTTATTTAGTAAAACACTGGACCTGGAAGACGCTCTGTGCCTCAGAATGACCCACCTTTCGAGTCGGATGGCCTCTAGAAGGATCTTTCTACTTCCCACTAATTTAAAAAGTTAGAGATATTGTCTTTTAGCCAGGGCCACATAGCCATCTGGATCATTCCGCCATATATCTTAACTTTGCAGGACCTCTGCAAATCTCCTCCTCCATGGGTGAAGCCTTTCCTTACCGCTGCCCCTGCTCCTACTCCTTCCCCCATGATCTCTCAAACCCTCTGCTCTTCTTCCTTCTCCACCCTCTGTTCTCCCTGAGTCACAAGATTTGACTCTACTGGATTCTCCTCCCCCTCCTTATCCCCTGCCCTCTTCCCCCAATCCCCAACACCCTCTAAGTGATTCCCCTGCTGCTGACTCAGCCTCTCTGCAATTGGAGGAGCACAGCACCCTCCAGATAGCTCCCCAGTGGCACACACAGCCCTTCCTTCCCTTGAGGAAGCTGGCCCGGCTATAGGAACTCGCCAGCAGTGAATAGTTGAAAACACTGGAACTCCCATGATGCTCCCCCTCCATCGCTATGGGCCAAAGATTGACGACGGCCATGGGGGAAAAAATGCAAGCCTACCAGTTTTGGCCATTCTCCTCTTCAGACGTACATAATTGGAAATATAACAATCCCCCTTTTTCTGAGCACCCCACCTGGCACACAGGTCTGGTTGAGTCATTGATGTTTTCACACTACCCTACTTGAGATGACTGCCAACAACTCATAGGGACTGTCTTCATGACAGGGGATCAAAATAGAATACTCCTGGAAGCTGGAAAAAAATATCCTCTGACCAGATGCGTGACTGACACAACTTCCCAAGATAATCAAAGCCAGCTTTCCTTTGAACCAACCCAACTGTGGCCCCCAAATCTTTGAAGGTAGGGAGCATCTGTTCACTTATCACCGGGCTCTAATAGTGGGTTTCCGTGCGGCCGCTAGGCGACCAACTAATTAGGCCAAGGTAAGAGAGATTATTCAAGGGCCTGAAGAACCTCTCTCTATGTTTCTAGAGAGAATTATGGAGGCATATAGAAGATACACTCCTTTCAATCCTCAGGCAGAGGATCAAAAGTCATCTGTCACAATGGCCTTTATTGGGCAAGCTGCCCCGGATATTAAAAGAAAGTTAAAATGCTTAGATGGATTACAAGATACGACTTTGAGAGATTTAGTCAGAGAAGCTGAGAAGGTATACTTTAAGAGAGAAACTGAGGAAGAGAAGGGAACAAAGGGAGGATAAAAGAAACAAAAGACAGACTAAGGCGCTGACTAAGGTCCTGGTCACAACAACAAATAGGCCAGAAATTAAGAAACAGGGAGACAGGAAGGGATACCTGGGCCCACGCCAGAGGCCACTCCTTGCCTCAGATCACTGTGCCTACTGTAAAAAAAAGGACACTGGGCCAAAGAGTTCCCAAAAAGAGACAGCCACTCCTGCCAGCCATTCTGACTCTTGAGGATGACTCCAAAAGTCGGGGCTAACATCCCCTCCCGGAGCTCAGGGTAACTTTTGAAGTGTAGGGGACCCCAGTAAACTTTGAAGTGGATACAGGGGCAATATACTCAGCCCTCAAGGCCCCATTGGGCCATCTATCAAATTAAAGGTCTCTAGTTCAAGGGGCAAATGGCAGTAAGTATCGGGCTTGGACAACTAAGAGGACCATAGACCTGGGAAAAGGAAAATCCATCAATCCTTCCTAGTAATCACAGAATGCCTGGCCCCATTGATGGGCAGAGATCTGCTCACCAAGCTCTGGGCCAAAATAACTTTTAACCCTGAAGGCAACCAAGTGGGATTTCTAAATCCTTCAGTAAAAACTCCTATAGTCATGGCTCTAACTATGTCAGTAGAAAATGTACATCAACTCACTCAACTTTGTTCAAAGAAACTTGCAGGCATTCCTGAAGGATCAAGAACAGAGTTTTCCACTGACCAAATCACAGCAAAAGGACTGAATGGGTAACAAAAGCCTGTCGGGTCCATCAATTGGTTTATGCTTACCCTTCCAAGCTTCCTGGAGGAAAGCACCTAGGAGGAAAAAGACCAGGACAATTCTGGGAAGTGAACTTTACTGAAATTAAGCATGCAAGGTATGGACTTAAATATCTCCTAGTCTTTGTAGATACATTTTCAGGATGGATTAAAGCCTTCCCCACCAAAAAAAAAGAAAGAAAGAAAGAAAGAAAGAAAGAAAGAAAGAAAGAAAGAAAGAAAGAAAGAAAGAAAGAAAAAGAAAGAAAGAAAGAAACAGCACAAATGGTGGTCAAGAAGATCCTGGAAGATTTTTTTCCAAGATACGACCTGCCTAAGGTAACACAGTCTGATAATGGACCTGCATTCATGACCCAGGTACGTTAGGGGTTAGCCAGTACCCTGGGGATTACATTGTGCTTATAGACCACAGAGTGCAGGACAGGTAGAATGAATGAATAGAACCATTAAAGAGACCTTAATGAAATTAAGCTTAGAGACCGACATAAAAGATTGGACAATGCTTCTGCCTTATGCAATGTTTCATGCAAGAAATTCTCTCTCTGTTTCTTTGTGTAACCTCACCCACTATGAAATTCCCTATGGGGCCCCTATTCCAGTAAGGGACCTAACCCCAACTCTAAGACCTAACGATCCCTTCCACACCACCATGCTTGACAGACTTACAGCTGTTGAAAGAACTCAGCGATACCTGTGAAAACAGCTGGCCACTGCCTACCAACCTGGAGATGAGGGGACTCCACATCAATATCAAGTAGGAGACTTTGTCTATGTAAGACAACATCAGGTGTCATCCCTGGAACCCCACTGGAAATGACCATACCAGGTTCTACTTATAACACCTACAGTGGTAAAGGTAGACAGAATCACTTCCTGGATCCTGGCCTCTCATCTCAAGCCTGCACCCTGTCCAGACTCTGCCTGGAAACTGGAAGAGACTGGTAACCCTTTCAAATTGTGTATTCGCCAGGTGGATGAAGCTATAGAGTCTCTCCTTGACCACCAGTAGTTCTAACCCTCATCAGCCCTTTCAGCAGCGATGGCTGATCACAAATCCTACTGGAGAAGAAGTATAATCTATCTCACATATAGCCCACTTTGGGACCTGGTGGCCATTTCTCCACCCAGACATTTGTTAGCTGGCTATAGGTCTTTCCTATTAGGATATCCCTGATGAAGAGGATACCACTAAAATTCCATTAAATACCTTTTGTACCATAAATAATGGAAACAAACATTATGGATGTCGGGACAGGTAAGCCAGGTGCAGGTTGGCTAGCCTAGATTACTATGTTTGCCCGGCAGACAATCAAAGCCACAAACAGCAACAGCTGTGTGGAGGAAAAGCCAATTTCTTCTTTAAGTCATGGGGATGTGAGCATACAGGGGCTTCCTGATGGAACCCGAACTCCTCATCAAATTCTGTACACAGCATTGGCCATATGACCAATTAGATAACCAAAACCCATGGCCCCCAGAGGGGTCTCTAGATCCTCAAATACTGTGTGACCTTTTTAACTTCTGCAAGTGCTCAAAAGGGTAAAAGGAGATTTTCCTATGTGGAGGCCTTTTCCCTCCTTTGCTCACATCCTGAACTATGCTTCTCCAATAGATCCTCACCCTCAGCCTTCATCTCCAGACTATCTGCTGTCACTCCAAACTCAGCAACCTGATTTCTTCCCTTCAATTACTAGATCAAAAACCCAAACCAACACCGGTTCTCAGACCATTGCCCCCTGGCTGAGAAGCAGGTACTGAGGTACCCCTCCACCGACTCACTCCTCTCTTCTCTTGTCACTGCCCGCACTGGGTCCCACCAGGTCCTCTTTCCAGCTAACCCATAGCTCAAACCAGCTGAGGAGAGCCCTCAGACCCTTATCCAAATGTAATGAAAATGGCCTTTAAAGTTGCTCTTTCATCACTGAAAACAGGTTACTAAAAATTTAAAGTCCCTCACAGGCTTTGTGGATACTCACTCCCTTCTTCCCCTCTGCTCTACCTGTTCTACTGCTCAAGTTTTGTTGCTAGGAATATCCCAAACCCCTTTCCCATTATTCTTTTACATCTCTCCTTTCTCATTCTCAGATCCATGAAGCTGCTCTAAGCCCCGACTTCTCTGTCTCCCCCCTCTGTACCAGGCCCACAGAAAAGTTTTCACTGACCTTCTCCAGGAGTCTTCACCATGGCTGACTTTAGGACTTTCAGCAAAAAAGTCCCTATAAACGATTTCAGTGTAGATAACCTTCCTCATTTAATGTTGCCCTGTTCCACTTGGCCACTGGCTAAAAATAATCAGCACTCCTAAGCTAGACACCCCCTTACTAGTTTTTCACAAAATATGTGAACAATTCCTCTGGCCTTGAATTGGGGCTTCACAGAGATGGCAACATTTCTAAGATAAAGAAGTTACCATCTGGGCTCCATGGTAACAGCTGGCAGGGGGAAAAAAAGAAAGGGAAGTAAAAGCTCTCCCCCACCCAGTTGTCCTTGAAAAGTTAACTTGCCCAGAACAGAGAAAAAAAAACAGAAACAAAAACAGCTTTTTGTGAACTTCTGCAGAGTGTGATCTTCTGAGCCACTTCTCTTACATGTTGGGTACAAAATTCTGAAACTACCTAAACTTGGAATTCAGAAGATTAATTGATTACAACCGAAGCAATGCCCTCTGAATCTGGGTGCAACCAAATAGGACTGTTTCACTGTCTTTGGTGCTATCTTAGGTGCCTTGCCTTGTCCGTCCCTACAACAGTATAATTCTATATACTAAAACATTGTTGATGTTTTCATGAAATGAAAAACGGATGTGATTAATTGTGTAATGGTGCATATGTTACCCAGAATGCTCTATCATGACGCAGGTTCATTTGAAGATCGAATAGGTGGGACATACAACCCGGTTTCACTGGGAACATATGTCCCTCACTTTAGCCATCCTATAAAGAATAGGAGTTGCCACAAGGGTGGGCACAGGAACCACTGCCCTGGTCCATGGGACACAACAAATGACCCAGTTAGAAGCAGAAATAGACCAAAACTTAAATATATTAGAAACCTCCATAACAGCTTTGCAGGAATCTTTAACCTCTCTCTCTGAAGTTCTTTTACAGAACAGTTGAGGGTTGGACCTCCTCTTCATGAGTGAAAGGGACCTTTGTGCTGCATTGAGGGAGGAATGTTGTGTGAAGTTGTCAGAAGCCAGTGGTGAGCTACTACCTGCTTTATCAGGAAAGGCCCCTCTTCTTAGCTTTCCTGTCTTTTGGCCAGTAGGTACCAAGAAAGACAGACTCTGTCCTTGGTAAATCCAAAAAAAGTGAGACCACTGGGACTGGGACTGGGACTGGTTGTGCTTGCCTGGCTTTCTGAATCCCACGTTTAGAGAGTTCCATCACCCAGGACGTTATGTGAGGTAACCTCAATCAGGAAGTGAATGAAGTCACTGCCTTGGCAACCACTTTGTCCTAAGAGTTGCTTCCAAGGGTCCCATGAGATGGAGGGTGCCCCTACTTCCTGTGACATTTTCACACGTTGGAATGGTATATCAACCATAGGCACCCGAGAACAGCTCTCCACACAGGCCTGGTTTGGTCAATCTTCTCTACATTAAGATGAAAGAGGCTGATAAAGACACATCCCTTCATTCTGACCAGGTTGTTTACCATGGAAGTTGAGTTTTCCTCCCTCAGGTCCTTCATAGCTGCCTACAACTTCTCCAGGGTATCATTTCTGCATGGTCCTTTGAGGATCTCAGCAGGTTGAAGATCCCCTACATTCCTGTAGTGTAAGACCAACTTTTTCCCTGCTATTCTGTAAAGTTACATTGAGGGAACAGTGTATGGTTAGGGTAATAACAGGTTTTATTTGGGATAGGAATCATTCTGCTGGATGAATAATGGTATTGGGGACCTGTGATATTTACAAGAATATATAGTTGAAATATAAGTATAAAAACAGAAATCTAGGTAAGATTTGAAGCCCAGAAGAGCATTGGGCCCTTGATTGGGATACTTAGCTTTTAAATATCTTCTAAACAGATGTCTCAGATAAATCGATATACAATGGCATAGGACCTTGAAAATTGGATGATTGAATGTAGAAGAAAACATCCACTCATATAGGCATAGTTGGTAGGATTAGGAAGACAGTCAGTAGGTTTAGGAAGAAAAGTGAGTATAGGATTTGGACAAAAAGTTCTTTAGCAATAGGGTTTGCGGTAGAGAGTGAATGTAAATGTCACCACATGTGAAGAGTCAGACACAATGATGAACTGGGGAAAATATATGGGGAAGCAGATATCAATGGAGATATTAAGAAATCAGGCAAAGTATAAATTGAGTGATAGGATTAGACATTTTCAACAGGGTAGAGGATGAGTATAAAATCTTAGAAAGAATCAAATATTTAGTCACCAATAGGATTGACATTTGAGAGAATTAGGCAATCTGGACATGGATATTGTTAGTAATCCATGCACACTTTCCATTTAGGCTTTGGCACAGTCATAAGTGTGAACTTTGCATTTTGTTTCCAGAATATTACTGTGATAAAGTGCATATGTAGATCAGGTGACATCAGTATTTCTTCCACCATTTCTGTGGGCAATATTTTGAAGGTGTATAAATTAGTATAGGGTGTACAAATAGGTGTTCCCTGTGTCTAGGAATATAGATAAAATGAATGAATAGACCATACTGTGAATAAATAATATTACTGGTTCCAACTTTAAATATTGGATTGAATTGATATTTACAAATTTACAGGAAATCTTATATTGAGATACATACATTCATTACAACCATTTATACATCTAATGGTAATATTAGGTTTATGGTATATCATGAAGAGTGTGTGAGTTTTGCTTTAAAAGTGATTATTGAAATCTAAAATAAAATGAAGTATCATGAAAAGACCAGTCAAAAAACATAGAGGAATACTTGTGTACTGAAGCAAGAAGTGATTAAAAGTGAAACAAAAGCCTATCAATTTGCAAAATCGTGAATGAAATATATATCCTATGATGTGCATAAACTGAAGAAATAGTCATGTAACAGTGTTGAATAAAAATGAAGGTCAAAATACACATCATGTCCCATAGGAATCTACTTGCATTGATGTTAAAGTGGGTCAGTTACTGTAGAAAAATTAGGACTTCTATGCACCATTCACTGAATTTTGATTTCAGTACTAGGATACAATATGTATTTAAGGTGGATGAATATTTCTGAAAATAACTTTGTGAACATTTGGTTATAAATCCACATTCATGAACATGAATGCATTTAGGGATTGTATAATAAGACACATATATTTTACATTCTGAAAAATCTGGAGAGTGTGTGTGTGTATATATATATATATATATATATATATATAGAGAGAGAGAGAGAGAGAGAGAGAGAGAGAGAGAGGCATTAAAAGGTAGCAATATATATGCCAATCGAAATTCATCATGAAATATATAACATCCACAGATCCAAAACTATTCATTTTACTGAACATGGATTTATGTATTATATTGTTCAACTAGGAAGCTCACCCATAGTTTTAATTTTCAATTCCAACAACGTTTAGGAGGAGTGACCTCTTCTAAAAATTTGTATCTGCCAAGTCAGCCATCTAACAAAAATGTACATGTGATACCAGGTAGGATTCTATATGTACATTCAAAAATACATGTGCTGAATAGCCTACAGATAAAGGGAGATAGGAATTCACATATTTGTTAACTATAAAACACATGGAGAACTATTTCAATTTAAAATTGACTAGATTTATAACACCTACCCTTTATCATGCAAAAGGTAAATCCAACAATACACCATGCCTCTCTAAACTGCTTGTATTTCTATTCTGTTTGGGTTCTTTTTCTCCATCACTTTAGGATTGCTGCAATCTGGCTGGGCACAATTCAGGAGCCACTTGTCAAAAGAAACTAAAATTACTTTTAGAACCACACATGACTAAAAATTAGCTCCTCGGGAAAAACCCTCAGAGCCCAACTGCCACTACTGGCTTCCCACAAGCTCTCAACCTCCACACTCCTTCTCTTGAGGTCGATTGGCTGGGTCGTGTTTGCAGAGCCCAAAAAGTCTCACAATGAGCAGCTCCGTTGTCTGAAAGGGTGGGGAAACAGCCCAATGGCATTACCACAGAGGAGCCAATCAGCTAGATATTGCTGGGGCTGCTGTGAGCCAATCATCAGCTTGCAGTCTGAAAGGGTGGGGAAACTGCTCAATGAGCATCTCCAATGAGCATCACCGCAGAGGAGCCAATTAGCTTGATGTTGCTGGGGCCGCTGTTAGCCAATCATCAGCCGGCAGTCTGAAAGTTTGTTTGGCCCCTTGGGCTGTGCCTCTCAACACCTCCCCCTCTCTGTTTAAACAACAAGCATGTGGCGTAGGGACCATGCCTGCCTTAGGTTGTCCAATAGTACATATGGTGCTTACCCATTATCGAATGAGCTGACCTCAAGGTATCAGCCTCCAGTCTTAGATTGGTACCATTGCAATTGGATCTTACCCGTCACTAGCTACAGGTCCAGTATACAGTCACACCTGTGGAGAGGTCTTTGTACCAGCGGGGGGTGAGGTTCTTTGTCTCACCTCTGTTGGCCCCAAAATTTTAGCTGAACGACCATGACAGCAGAAGGGAGGAAGATACACCAAGCCAATTGTCGGCTCCTTTTGGAAAAATTGTACCACCGATGACATCATCAGCAAAAATACCCCAACACTACCACAAGTCAATTCACCAACATATTGTTCACAATGCATGCAGGTGAGTTCACAATGCATACAGGTGATACATAGTCGAGGCAAGTTCTGCAAGCAGTTCAGTGATGGCTATTGCAGAAGCTGTAGATTGGTTTTATCTTTGTCTTTACAGGCACTGGGATGAAGATAGGAATTTTGGCAATAATGGCCAAAGAAAAATTATGTAACATTCCAGAAGGTACTAAAAGAAAACAATTTTCTTAACAATTTACATTGTCTTGAAGAGAATTATTAAATATAATGAAAAGAAAAGGTGAAAGTAAACAAACAGATCTGTTAACCTCCTTTTTTGTACACATTTTAAAACAATCCTCAACAGGTGTTTACCCAATTTAAATTAAAACATTTACATCAAGTGTATAAAAATATATTTGGATCCATTTTTTCATGAGCGCTCATCATATATGATATATGGACATACGTACATTCAAACATATAACAAAAAACACAAGTGTGCACACGTAATATAATACATACAACACATAACATAAGAGTAAAGGCCTTATAACATTTTACAGGTGAAATCTCCATTGCAATGTCTAAAAACTCTATAGTCCAAAAATAGAACTGATCAGCAAAACATTAACCTAGGTTTGTATGAGCTCAAAAAACAAAATAGAACTTCATGACATGGGAAAGGGTAATAATAAAATAGATATTGAAAAAAGCATCCTGGATTTGTCACAGATGTAAGAATAGCCAAACTGGAGTTCTGGATATCAGCTGTTATGGATTTGAGCCAAATCATATTTTTTTAATCTGTAGAAATCGCTTTAGTTAGTCTCTCTGGAATCCAAATCGGCTGCTGTTCTCCCTGTGGAAACACACAAACAGACCTCCAACTCCAGACAATTACTGGGTCAGGACATTTCCATTGTCCTGTTAGAATATCCTTCCAAAGTACCTTGGGCTTATGTACATTTTTTGGACACATATGCCTTTCCACAGGAATAAGCCCTGATGAATCCAAATTTCCAAAGTTTAGAGTAAAAAGGGTTATTTTAAGTTTATCTTTGGGGAATATATACCCCTTCCCAATTCCTTTTTTTTTTTGTTTAATTAGTACGTTTAAATAGTTTGATGAGCTCATTTAACTATGCCTTGTCCCTGCGGATTGTATGGGATTCCTGTTATATGAGTAATGCAAAATGATGAGCAAAATTCTTTAAAAGAGGTAAAAGTATAACCAGGGGCAACATCTGTTTTTAACTGTTTTGGAATGCCCACAGTGGCAAAATTTTGTAAGCAATGAGCTATAACATCTTTAGTTTTTTTTCTCCGGCATGAAGGGAGTCCATCAAAAATTCAGAAGAAGTATCAACTGTAACATGCAAATATTTTAATTTTCTAAATTCTGGCAAGTTTGTGACGTCCATCTGCCAAATATGGTTAGGTATCAATCCTCTAGGATTGACTCCAAGATTAACTTGTGGTAAAATGGTCACACAATTTTGACATTGTTTTATTATTTGTCTAGCTTGTTCCTTAGTTATTTTAAAGCGCTTATGTATAGTATTAGCATTGACATGGAATTTTTTATGAAAATTTGTAGCTTCTTCTACTGTAGAGAAAATATGTATGTCATGCGTAGTTTTATCTGCTAAATCATTACCCAAACTAAGGGCTCCAGGCAATCCTGTATATGTCCTGATATGCCCTATAAAGGACGGATCTTTTCTGTCCCAGATTAGACTTTGTATAGTGGAAAGAAAAGAGAAAACAGGAGAGGAAGGGGAAATTTGTTTCTTCCTAAGATTATATATTCAAACTCAACCCTGTTGAAAATGCATAATCATATCACTCACTTTATACTTTGCCTGATTTCATAATGTCTCTAAAGATATGTGGTTTCCTGCATATTTTCACCAGTTCACCATTGTGACTGACCCTTCACATGAACTTATGTTCACTTTCACTCTCTAACCACAACCCTAATGCTCCAGAACTTTTGTTCCAAATCCTATACTCACTCTTCTTCCTAAACCAACTCTGTACCTAATTCTACCTACTATCCGTTTTTGACTGGATGTTCTCTTCAACATTCAATCATCCAAGCTACAAGGTCCGATGCCATTGTATATCTATTTATCTGAGACATCTGTACACAATGTAAATCAAAGTTAAGTATCCCAATCAAGGGCCCAATGCCCTTCTGAGCTTCAAAATTACCTAGATTTCGGTTTTAATTCATATATTTAACCTCTATATTTTTATAAATATCTCAGGTTCCCAATACCATTATTCATCCCGCAGGATTATTCCTAACTCAAATCAAACATTTTATTAGCCCTAAGAATACACTGTTCTATCAACCTAAATTTAAAGAAAAGCAGGGACAGAGTTGGTCTTACAATACAGGAATGTAGGTTATCTTCCACCTGCTGAGAACCTCCAAAGTCCATGCAGAAATGAATCCTGGAGAAGATATAGTCAGCTATGAAGGATCTGCGAGAGCAAAAGTCATCTTCCATGGCAATCACCCTGGTCAGGATGAAGGGATGTGTCTGAATCAGCCTCTCTCTTCTTAATGTAGAGGAGATTGACCAAACCAGGCCTGTGTGGATAGCTATTCCCGGGTTCCTAAGGTTGACATACCATTCTAACTTGTGAAAGTTTCAAAGGAAGTAGGGGAAGCCTCCATCTAATGGGACACTTGGAAGCAACTATTAGGACAAAATGGTTTACAAGGCAGTGAATTTATTCAGTTCCTGAAGGGAGTGACCTCACCTCACTTTCTTGGTGATGGATCTCTCTGAACTTGGGATACTGGAAACCAGGCACATAGAGCCAGTCCCAGTCCCAGTCCCAATGGGCTCACTTGTTTGGATTTACCAAGGACAGAGTCAGTCTTTCTTTGTACCTACTGATGTTAGGATGGCAAAAGCAAGGAGAGCTCTGAAGAAGGGCCTTTCCTGAGAAAGCAGGTAGTGGCTAAACACTAGCTTCTGACAACTTAACAGAGTTGGTCAAGGAGAACAGACCTGAGACAGGACAGGACTTTTCAGGGGAAAATTGTATGGCCCACCAGTCAGAGGACACTCCCTAGAGTCACAAACCTACTTGGGGGAAGGAGGTGCCAATATGGGTGTGGTTTTGGGTTTATGATTTTGTCTCATGTTCTGAGAATAGGTAGGAAAGGTGGTTTGTTTTTTGGGGTTGAACTGTTTCTAGTAAGACGTTTGACAAGGCGAGTGTTTCTATGTCTGTGTATCCCACTATGTCCGTGGTTGTAGACATTAGAAAAGAGAATGCATCAATGGATTTGTCCTGTCTTGTAGAAAGCTTCCCAGCATTCATCCTGCCCAATTAATGAATGGATTGCAGCTTTCCTTAAGGATGGGCAACACCAACGATCTTAGTAATTTTCAATTTTCTTTCTGAATTCTCGCCAATCTCCAGAATAGGCTCATGGTTTTGTGTCCAAGATATGTACCACCTCCAAGCTCTGTGACATGGCCATGTACTGGATAGATGAAGGGAATGGCGAGCATCTCAGAAAACGCAGATATCAGTGTGACCAGTAAACTCTCAGTGGAGAAACCCTTCTTTGAGCCTTTTGCTTACATAATGTTCTGTTGCCTTGAATGTCAAGAAGTTCTTTGTTTCGGACCACCCCTTTGTGAAGCCTGAAGAAAACAGTTTTCAGATCTAAATGAATGGGCATAACCTGTGGCTCTTTGCTTACTTGCTTTGGAAATGGATGTGTCTGAATCCAACTCTATGCCCTGTGTGAGGCTGTGTCTTAGATTCTCTGCAACTGATAGATCTAAAGAAAGATCCCATGTGTGCATCCAAAACCAAAATGGCCAAAAGAGCAGTCATTGTGGGTGAAGTTTCTCTCCGTCCTCTGTTAGGTTCTTGACGTCCATCAAGTGAGAATTGGGATCCTTTGGGTCAAATGAGTTTTTCAAAGCACTGCAGATGTGGTTGGGTTTTCTTATGACTGAAATTCACATAAAGAATCTACACCTGACAGTCAGTAGGCCTCAAATTGCAGAAGAAGATCAGTATTAATGGCAGGTGTATTTGATCAATCCTGGTTCACTGGAAGGGTTTCCAGGCCACCCTGACTTTAGGCAAATTAGCGGCAAGGGAGCATGTTTTGGACACTGTCTTGGGCTATGCCCCTCATGGAAACGTCCAGCCAGAGGTTATGATGAGTGTCTATATGGAAGAAGATGAGGGCCATTGGGGAGTGTTTTGGTTTTAATTGTGGTCATTTGTGTGGCATTTGGAAGAGATGACTGGGTCCACCTGGGCTTGAACTCTGGTGTGATTCCCCTTAGAGACTGAGTTCTGGAACTGAGCTCAGAGAAGTATTGCCATTAATTGTGTTGGGATTTTATGAGACCACGCATAAGAGTCGCCCTTTAAACTGAGATCTAGCATTGAAGTGCTCTGTCCCATAATGAAAGATCCACAAACAGTGAAAGCAATGACACATGAAACAGACAAGACAAGACAATAAAGACAGGCAATGGACGTCCAACACTGAGATCAGGACTGAGTAGCCGGCAATAACCAATGGGCTGGCAATACCGAATCCAAAACAAAATATCACTGAGTCGAGGAATCTATTATAACTAAATTTCCCAAGTCCTCTGGGGCGTCCTCCAGGAACGTGGCCTGTGGCTCTGTGACACGTCTGTCAGCCACTGTCGGAGAGAGCTCACACTCTTCATCAATAGCCATTTTTCCAAGTCCTAACCTGAAACCTGAAACCAGGAATAGGAGACTTACTTACCCCAAGAGTAGCCCGTTGGGGTCTCTCATCCGCCGCTGCCAGATATCAGTGGAAACTTCATGTGTAAAGGTCGGGCGTGCATTGGAGGAAGAGACCACCAAGAAACTGACTCATGAAACAGCAAAGGGTTTATTGGAGTTCCAGCATGCTGGGGCTCAGAGCTCACTTGAATACAGCAGAGAGCCCTGAGAAGAGCTTGAGCAGAGCTTATATACTTTCCTTGCCGAGGGCAAGGAGGAAAGTTTATTGATGGGTCAGTGGGAGTGGGCAGTTTGCATGCAACCAGCTGAGAGAGTAAATTCTGCAGTTTGAAAACTGGGGACAGCACATTCTGGGAACAAGATTAGCAAACAGTTCTCAAGATTTCAACAGTGTTTTGTTAAGCATAGAGAAAAACAGGAAGTGACAAGTACCTATTTAATTAACCATTCAATAACAACTATACCTTTTTAAATGGATGTTCTCATCTACATTCAATCTTCCAAGGTACAGGGTCCTATGACATTGTATATCAATTTACCTGAGACATCTGTGCAGAACGTAATTCAACGCTAAGTATCCCAATTAAGGGCCCAATGCCATTCTGGGATTCAAATCTTACTTAGATTTCTGTTTTCCTACATATATTTCAACTATATATTCTTATACATATCGCAGCTTCTCAATAGAATTATTCATAAACAGAATGATTCCTAACCCAAATCAAACATGTTATTAACCCTAACCCTACAGTGTTCCCTCAATCTAACTTTAAAGAAGAGCATGGACAGAGTTGGTCTTATAATACAGGAATGTAGGGGATCTTTCACCTGCTGAGAACCTCAAAGGTCCATGGAGAAATAAGCCATGGAGAAGATGTAGGCAGCTATGAAGGACCTGAGAGAGCAAAAGTCATCTTCCATGGCAAACAACCTGGTCAGGATGAAGGGATGTCTCTGAATCTGCCACTCACACCCTGTGAACTGCGCCACTTCACAGGTGAATAACGAGTTAGAACGACAAAAAATTATCTTGTTAGGATCTTACAGAAAAATGGGTGTGCACCGAAACCTAGAAGAATGATTTCCACCAATGAGGTCCGGTAATTGAGTCTCAAACACGAGCCAAATGTGCGACCGGAGATCCGGGCTGACAAATCTGTGTGGCCTGCCCCGTGGCTAGAGACAGCAGGGCACCACCTAGAAGCGACCAGCTGGCAGGGAGAAACGTTGCTGCAGATTCTGTGGAATCCTGCTGGCTGACCTCCAACTGAGCCCCGGGCTGAGTTTGGGATTTCAAACGGGGAAGGAAGTGCTACAGTTCTATCCCCCCACAATAAAAACTCCACCAAGGAAACCAACGGTCACCATCTTGGAGAGCAGAAGTAACCACCGCCACTCTCCAACAGATTGCAACAATAAAACAGGTTTGTGTTACTCAGCTCATCTCCCATACAGCAGGGAATTCACATAAAATCTCTCTTAGGCTTTCCATTGGAGAGATTATCAGAGAGAGCCTGCATAAAGACGTCGGGAAAACTACAGGCACCTGACCTTCAACTTCCCCTCCCATCAGCGGCGAAAACGAAACCTGTCTAGCCAGAGCTGGGAGAGGGGCAAGAGGAAAAAATCAAAACAATAGAGTGCCGGGGTTCCCCATAGACACCATTCACACCCAAGAAACGGCAGGCCCAGAGGACAGTATGAGCTGCCGAGAGGCATCACTCAGGGGAAATCTGATCTAGCATGAGAAACCAGGACTAGCAGGAGATAACAGGGGACTAGAGGCCAGGCCCGCGTGACTGGGTGGCTGGAGAACGCCCACCCACTGGTCACAAACAGCCCGCTGCTGGTGCGACTGGGTGGCTGGTGCCCGCCTGCCTACCAGCGACCAATCGCCCGCTGGCTGCACGTGCAACTGGGTGGCTAGAGATCTCCCGCCCACCAGTGACAGCCCACCCGCTGACTGTGTGACTGGACAGCTGGAGACCGCCCGCCCGCCGGCGACCGGGAGTTGAAAACAAACAGAGACAGATCAGTCCCAGCCCACTCCCATTTGAACACCCTGCAAGGAGCCTGGGGCCCGCCATAGCAGACAGGTGACATCACTGGAGCTCGGCCATCGCAATTCCTTCCAAGCAGAATTCACTTTAGCAGGCATAGTCTACCAACACAAAGGAGAGACAACAGATATATTAAACCAAAACAAATCTATAGAATAGAGCAGAAAAACAGCAATCAAATAGAGATGGAAAACAACGTGAACATCATGAAAAAACAAAGGAAAAAAATGTGTACAAACAATGCAGGACAACTTAATTCTACAGGAGGACCTAGAATCATCAGAAACAGGGATAGGGAAAAAAACTCAAGGCTTACCTAACTCAGATGGAAAGGGATATTAGAGAATACATGAATCAGCAAGTCCTAGCAATAAAAGTATATTTTGAAAATGAATTAAACAAATTCAAATGGCAAAGAACAAGCTTTACCAGGAGATAGAGATCTTAAAAAAATCAAACAGTAATCCTAGAAATGCAGGAAACTATTAATTAAAACTCAAACGAGAATATTACAAATAGACTAGATCAAATAGAAGTCAGAACATCAGATAATGACGACAACGTTTATCAACTTGAAAAGAATATAGTCAACACAGAAAAGATGCTTAAGTCCCAAGAGCAGTCTATTCAAAAGATATGGGATGTCATAAAAAAAACAAATTTCACAGTCATCGGAATAGAAGAAGCCATAGAGATTCAAACCCAAAGAATGGACAACATATTAAATGAAATAATTCTAGAAAACTTCCCAGAGATGAAAGATGGAATGGATTGCCAAATCCTTGAAGCCTACAGGACCCCAAACTTTCAAAACCATAATAGACCAACTCCAAGACATATAATTATGAAGATAGCCAAAATACAGAACAAGGAGAGAATATTAAAAGCTACGAGAGAAAGGAGGCGGATTACATTCAGGGGTAAACCAATTAGATTAACGACTGATTTTTCATCACAAACTTTGAAAGTGAGAAGATCCTGGAACAATGTATTTCAAACACTGAAAAATAATGAATTCCAAAAAAGAATACTGTATCCAGCAAAATTAAGCTTCAGATTTGACAATAAAATTAAAATCTTTCACAATGAATAAAAACTAAAAGAATTCACACCCATAACACCAGCACTGCAAAGGATTTTGGGCAAAATACTACAAGAAGAAGAATTGAAAAATAGTGCCCCAAACTAACAGTGGGAGGTATCTCAGTAAAGGGGGAGGAAAATAACCAAAAAGTAAAAACTAGCCAAACTAAAATAAATAAATAAATTAACATGAATGGATGTACAAATCATATTTCAATTGTAACCTTAAATGTTAATGGCCTAAACTCACCATTCAAGAGACATAGGGTAGTAACCTGGATCAAAAAAACAAATCCAACAATATGCTGCTTTCAGGAGACTCATATGATAGGTAAAGACATACACAGGCTGAAAGTAAAAGGTTGGGAAAAATCATACCACTCACAGGGCACACGGAAGCAAGCAGGAGTGGCCAAACTCATATCAAATACAATCAACTTCAAACCTACGTTAATCAAAAGGGATAAAGAAGGACACTATATAACGTTAAAAGGAACCATCCACCAACATAACATAACAATTACCAATTTGTATGCAGCAAACAAATGAGCTGCCACACTCATAAAACAAACTCTTCTCAAGTTCAAGAGTCAAATAGACTACAACATAATAATTATAGGTGACATCAACAGACCGCTCTCACCATTAGACACATCCTCTAGACAAAAACTGAATAAAGAAACTATAGAACTCAACAGCACAATCAATAACCTAGACTTAACCGACATATATAGAATATATCAACCATCATCAAGTGGATACACCTTCTTATCAGCAGCAGATGGATCCTACTCAAAGATAGACCATATATTAGGTCATAGGGCAACTCTTAGTTAATATAAAGGCGTGGAGATAATACCATGCACCATATCAGATCATAATGAAATGAAACTGGAAATCAATGATAAAAGAAGGAAGGAAAAATCCTACATCACATGGAAAATGAACAATATTCTACTGAATGATCAATGGGTTACAGAAGACATTAAGGAGGAGACAAAAAAATTCTTAGAGACAAATGACCATACAGACACAACCTACTGTAATCTATGGGACGCAATGAAAGCAGTTTTAAGAGGAAAATTCATTTCTTGGAGTTCTTTCCTCAAAAAAAGAAAAAAACAACAACAAATAAATGAACTCACACTACACCTCAAAAACCTAGAAAAGGAAGAGCAAAACAACAGCAAATGTAGTAGACGACATTAAAATAAGAGCAGAAATCAACGAAATTGAAACAAAAAATCATTGAAAAAATTGATAAACTAAAAGTTGGTTCTTTGAAAAAATAAATAAGATTGACAGGCCCTTAGCCATGATAACGAAGAGAAGAAGAGAGAGAACTCAAATTATTAACATAGGGGGTGAAAAATGCAATACCACAACAGACACTACAGAAATATAGAAGATAATTAGAAAGTATTTTGAAACCCTATATTCCAATAAAATAGAAGATAGTGAAGATATCAATAAATTTCTTAAGTCATACGATCTGCCCAGATTGAGTCAGGAAGACACACACAATTTAAACAGACCAATGACAAAGGAAGAAATAGAAGAAGCCATCAAAAGATAACCAACGAAAAAAAGCCCTGGACCGGATGGGTAAACAGCGGAGTTCTACAAAACCTTCAAAGAAGAATTAATACTGATTCTTTTCAAGCTCTTTCAAGAAATAGAAAAAGAAGGAGCTCTTTCAAATTCATTCTATGAGGCCAAAATCACCCTGATCTTGAAATCAGACTAAGACACTTCAAAGAAACAAAACTACAGACCAATATCTCTAATGAACTTGGATACAAAAATTCTCAATAAAATCCTGATGAATCGAATACAAAAGCATTTCAAAAAAAATTGTGCACCATGATCAAGTAGGATTCACCCCTGGGATGCAAGGCTGGTTCAATATACGGAAATCAATAAATACTATTCACCACATCAATAGACTTAAAGACAAGAACCATATGATCATCTCGATAGATGCAGAAAAAAACATTTGACAAAGTACAGCATCCCTTTATGTTCAAAACACTAGAAAAACTAGGGATAACAGGAACTTACCTCAACATTGTAAAAGCTATATATGCTAAACCTCAGGCTAGCATCATCCTAAATGGAGAAAAACTGAAGGGATTGCCTCTAAAATCTGGAACAAGACAGGGATGCCCTCTATCACCACTTCTATTCAATTTAGTTCTTGAAATTCTAGCCAGAGCAATTAGACAATAGAAATTAAAGGCATAAAAATAGGAAAACAAGAACTTAAATTATCACTATTTGTGGATGACATGATAATATATATAACAGACCCAAAAGGGTCTACAAAGAAACTGCTAGAGATAATAAATGAATTAAGCAAAGTGGCAGGATATAAAATCAACACGCATAAATCAAAGGCATTTATGTATATCAGGAGCAAAACTTCTGATACGGAAAGGAGGAAAACCACTCCATTCACAATATCCTCAAAGAAAATAAGATACTTGGAAATCAACCTAACAAAAGAGGTGAAAGATTTATATAATGAAAACTACAGAATCCTAAAGAGAGAGATAGAAGAAGATCTTAGAAGATGGAAAAATGTACCCTGTTCATGGATAGGCAGAACTAACATCATCAAAATGGTGATATTACCCAAAGTTCTCTACAGGTTAAAATGGATGCCAATCAAAATCCCAACGGCATTTCTTGTAGAAATGATAAAGCAATCATGAAATTCATATGGAAAAACAAAAGACCCAGAATAGCAAAAGCAATTCTAAGCAGGAATTTGAATCTGGAGGTATAGCGATACCAGAGTTCAAACTGTACTACAAAGCAATAGTTATAAAAGCAGCGTGGTACTGGTACCAAAACAGGCAGGTGGATCAGTGGTAGAGAATAGAGGACACAGAAATCAATCCACAAAATTACAACATTCTTATATATGATAAAGAGGCTAAAAGCATATTGGGAGATGGATAGCATCTTCAACAAATGGTGCTGGGAAAATTGGAAATCCATATGCACCAAAATGAAACTGAATCCCTTTCTCTCGCCATGCACAAAAGTTAACTCAAAATGGATCAAGGAGCTAGTGATGAAATCAGAGACACTGCATGTGATAGAAGAAAAAGATGGCTATGATCTACATACTGTGGGGTCGGGCTCCAAATTCATTAATAGGACACCCATAGCCCAAGAGTTAATAATAACAATAAACAAATGGGACTTACTTAAACTAAAAAGTTTTTTCTCTGCAAGAGAAACAATAAGAGAGGTAAATAGAGAGTCTACATCCTGGGAACAATTTTTTACCCCTCACACTTCAGATAGAGCTCTAATATCCAGAATATACAAAGAACTCAAAAAATTAAACAATAAGATAACAAATAACCCAATCAACAAATGGGCCAAGGACCTGAACAGACACTTCAGAGAGGAGGACATACAATCAATCAACAAGTACATAAAAAAATGCTCACCATCTGTATCAGTCAGAGAAATGCAAATAAAAACCACCCTAAGATACCATCTCACTCCAGTAAGATTAGCAGCCATTATGAAGTCAAACAACAATAAGTGTTGGCGAGGATGTGGAGAAAAGGGTACACTTGTACACTACTGGTGGTACTGAAAATTGATAAGGCCAATTTGTAAAGCAGTAAGGAGATTTCTTGGAAAGCTGGGAATGAATGCACCATTTGACCCAGCTATCACCCTTCTCGGACTAGAGGGTCTTAACAGAGCGTACTATAGGAATACTGCCACATCAATGATCATAGCGCCACAATTCACAATAGCTAGACTGTGGAACCAACCTAGATGTCCTTCAATAGATGAATGGTTAAAAAACTGTGGCATCTATACACAATGGAGTATTACTCAGCACTAAAAAATGGCAAAATCATAGACTTTGCAAGGAAATGGATGGCATTAGAGCAGATTATGCTAAGCTAAGCTAACCAATTCTTAAAAAAATGCCAAATGTCTTCTTTGATATAAAGAGAGCACCTAAGAACAGAACAGGGAGGAAGAGCATGAGAAAAAGATTAACATTAAACAAAGACGAGTGGGGGGATAGAAAGGGGGAGAGAAGGGAAAGCATATGGAAATGGTAGGAGACCCTCAATGTTACACAAAATTACATATAAGAGCTTGTGAGGGGAAATGGGGGGAAAACAATGGAGAGAATTGAACAACAGCAGATGAGGTAGAGAGGAAAGATGGGAGGGGAGGGGAGGGGGGATAGTAGGGGATAGAAAAGGTAGCAGAATACAACATCACTATTATGCCATTATGTACAAATGTGAATGTGTAACCAATGTGCTTCTACAATTCGTATTTGGGGAAAAATGGGAGTTCATAACCCAATTGAGTCAAATGTATGAAAGATAATATATCATGAGTTTTGTAATGTTTTGAACAATCAATAAAAATAAATAAATAAATAAAGGTTTAAAATTGAGTGGCAAGAAATCAGCTAAAAAAGTGTTGAGATGCATTCATTTTGCTAAGCAGAAACTTTGTTTTGTGTAGTTGTATCTATCACAAATTTATTTTACCAGAAAACTGGCTTTTGAAAATACACTTAATTGAGATTAAAGGATAATCCACCTACCTTCATGAAAAATTCATAGCATTTCCTATATTTTTCATATTTCAATTTTTGGTAAATATTTTGTCATGGACCAGGTCTAGTCTTAGGCTATTCTTTCAGAATACTGCCTCATCTGATAAGTTGGTACAATGTGTTGGATTGTTCTTTTCATCTTTTATTTAATAGTTTCTAGCTGATAATGTGTATTTTTCATTATCTTTATTTGGACATACATACCCAACGATATCTTTGCATTTTATGTTTTACTGGGAAGAGACTCATCAAAAGCTCTGTATTATATGTATCAACAATCAAACATTTAGAGCATGCAATTATTCTTAATTTTGCATGAAAATATCTTTGTACCATTTACTTATAAAAATTTAGAACTATTAATAATGTCCCTACTGTACTAAGTAACTAATTACCAGAAAAATTAAACAATTCACTTTATATCAATTATGAATATAAAAAGTACTAAAATAAGTATTTGGCAATTAATACATAATTGATAGAAATTGAAATCATAAGAAAGCCATTTAAAATGTCAGTGCATATGGTCCTTAAATAATAGGTTGTTCAAAAAAATTTCTCTAATTCATAAGATATAATATGCCATATTACAGCGTAACGTGATAAAAAACATTAAATTATCAATATTCATAATAAAGAATGATACCTTTTTTCTTAAATATGTTTATTTGATTTTCATTGTAAGATGTTAATTCTGGAAGACTTCAGAATTAAGAAAGTCTTGGTGTATATTATTTCTAACAGGCTAATCAAAGTACTTTTAAATATATATGTATATATATATATATATATATATATATATATATATATATACATACATAATATATGTAATGCATATGCATGAATATAGACACATATGTATAATAAATGTATTGTAATATATCTATCAGGTGATTATAATTATTAAATTTTTTTAAAAAAAATAGTGACTATAAAAAACAGTCTCAAATTTAAATTTCATAGCATACAACTGTTTGTAATGCCATGAGAGAAAAATAGATATGGAGGAAAAACGAAAAAGGAAGAGAGAGAAGGGGAAAAATGAGGAAGAAAGTGAGTAAAGAAGAGGGAGAGGCGTGTTCGATGTTAAGACAAAAGTGGAGCGGCTGGGTTTGTGATTCAGTGTTAACATGTTTGCCTAGTATGTGTGAGGAACTGGGTTCTATTCTCAGCACCACATACAAATAAAGAAAATGAAGATCCATCAACAACTTAAAAAATAAAAAATAAAAAACTAGAAATATTACTAAAATCCCAAGCATTTATGAATGTTAAATAATAAAATATATGTTACATAGCCTTATGTAATTTCTAGACTCCCCAAAAAAGTCATTAAATGTTGGATTATTAGTGCTATAACTAAAAATCCATTGCTCTTTCCTCTACATTCTGTGGCATTCTAGTGCTAAAATAAATTGTAGTATAACACCAAAAAAAAAAAAATCCTAATATTTCTACAGTAACTGACCCAGTTTAACATCAATGCAAGTAGATTCCTATGGGACATGATATGTACTTTGAAGTTTATTTTTATTCAACACTGGTACATTTCTATTTCTTGAGTTTATGCACATTATAGGATATATATTTCATCCACACGTTCACAAATTTATAGGCATTTATTTCACTTTCAATCACTTCCTCCTTCAGAAAACATGTATTCCTCCGTTTCTGACTGGTCTTTTCTTGAAACTTCTTTCCAAACACATTATTTTCGATTTCCATTATCACATTTGAAGCAAAACTCACACACCCCTCATAATAAACCATAACCCTAATATTACCATTAGATGTACAACTGGTTGGAATGAATGATTGTATATCAATATAAGATTTCTTACTTAGTTTCAGATATCAATTCAATCCATTATTTAAAGTGGAACCAGTTATATTATTTATTCACAATGTGGTATTTTCATGCATTATCTCTATATTCATAGACACAGGGTACACCTCTTTGTACCCCCAACACTAATTTATACGTCTTCAAAATATTGCTCCCAGAAATGTTGGAAGAAATACCCATGTCACCTGATCTACATATGCATTTTATCACTGAAATATTCTGGACACAAAAAGCAAAGGTCACACTTATGATTGTATCAAAGCTAAATGAAAAGTGAACATGGATTACTAAAAACATCCATGTCCAGGTTGCCTAATGCTCTCAAATGAAAATCCTATTGGTAACTACAAATTAGTTTCTTCCAAAGATTATATATTCAAACTCAACCCTGTTGAAAATGTCTAATCCTCTCACTCACTTTATACTTTGCCTGTTTTTGTAATGTCTCTATTGGTATCTGCTTTTCCACAGTTCATCATTGTGACTAAATCTTCACATGTTCTGAAACTTACATTCACACTCTAATCGAAATCCTATTGCTAAAGAACTTTTGGTCCAAATCCTATATTCACTCTTCTTCTTAAAACCTACCTACTATCTTCCTAATCATACCGACTATCACTTTTTGACTGGAGGTTCTCTTCTACATTCAATCATCCAGTTACAAGGTCTTATGCCATTGTATATCGATTTCTCTGAGACATTTTTGCAGAATGTAATTCAACGATAGGTATCCCAATCAAGGGCCCAATGATTTCTGGGCTTCAAATCTTACTTAGATTTCTGTTTATGTACATATATTTCACGTCTGTATTCTAATAAATATCACAGGTTCCAATAACATTATTCATCCAGCAGAATGGTTCCTAACCGAAAATGAAAATGTTATTAACCGTAACCATACACTGTTCCCTCAATCTAACTTTACAGAAGAGCAGTGACAGTGTTGGTCTTACAATACAGGAATGCATGGGATCTTCCACCTGCTGAGAACCTCAAAGGTACATGCAGAAATGATCCCTGGAGAAGATGTAGGCAGCGATGAAGGACCTGAGGGAGCAAAAGTCATCTCAATGGCAAACAACCTGGTAGAATTAAGGAATGTGTCTGAATCAGCCTCATTCTTCTTAATACAGAGAAGATAGACCAAACCATGCCTGTGTGGAGAGCTGTTCCCTGGTCCCTATGTTTGATATACGATTCGAACTTGTGAAAGTGTCACAGGATGTAGGGGCATCCTCCATCTCATGGGAACCTTGGAGGCAAATGTTAGGACAACGTGGTTTCCAAGGCAGTGACCTCATTCAGTTCCTCAAGGAAGTGACTTCACCTCACTTCCTTGGTGATGGAAGTCTCTGAACTTGGGATCCAGGAAGCCAGGCACCCAGAGCCATAACCCGTCCAAGTCCCAGTGGTCTAACTTGCTTGGATTTACGAAGGACAGAGTCAATATTTCTTGGTACCTACTGATTTGAGGATGGCCAAATGCCAGGAAACCTCTGAAGAGGGTCCTATCCTGATAAAGCAGGTAGTGGATCACCGCTGGCTCCTGACTACTTCACAGAGTTGGCAAAGTAGAGCAGATCTGAGACAGGACAGGCCATTTTGGGAGAACATAGTATGGCCTACCAGTCAGAGGACACTCCGGATATGACAGACCTACTTGGGGGAAGGAGGTGCCTTTGCGGGTGTGGGTGTGGGTTTGTGGTTTTGTCTCATGTTCTGAGAATACGAAAGAAAGGCGGTTTGATTGGATTGTAGTGAACTGTTTCTAGTAAGTCGTTTGACAAGGCGAGTCTTTCTATGTCTGTGTATCCCACTGTGTCCGTGGTTGTCGACATTAGAAAAGAGAATGCATCAGTTGATGTGTTCTGTCTAGTAGAAAGCTTCGCAGCATTCATCCTGCCCAATTGATGAATGGACTGCGGCTTGCCTCATGGATGGGCAACACCTACTATCTGCCTAAGTTCCTGTTTTCTTCCTGAATTCTGGTCACTCTCCCGAATAGGCACATAGTTTTGTGTTTAAGATATGTACCACCTCAAGCTCTGTTAAATGGCCATGTACTGGACAGCTGAAGGGAATGGGAGAATATCAGAAAACTCAGATATCAGTGTGACCAGGAAAGTCTCAGTGGAGAAACCCTGCTATGGGCCATTCTCTTACTATGTATCTGTTTCCCTGAATGTCAGGAAGTTCTTTGCCTCAGGCCACCCTCATGTGAAGCCTGAAAAAAAGAGTTTTCAAATGAAAATGAATGGGCATCACCTGTGGCTCTTTGCTTAATTTCTTTGCAAAGGGATGTGTCTGAATCACCCTTTGGCCCTGTGTGCGGTTGTGGCTTAGATTCTCAGCCCCTGATGGATCTAAAGAAAGATCCGATGTGTGCATCCAAAACCAAAATTTCAAAAAGATCAGTTATGATGGATGAAGTCTCTTGCCTTTCTTTGTTAGGTTCCTGAACTACATCAAGTGAGAATAGGGATCCTTTGGTTCAAATAAATTTTTGAAAGCCCTGAAGAAGTGCTTGGGTTTTCTTATGACTCCAATTCACATAAAGAATCTATACCTGACAGTCAGTAGGCCTCAAATTGGAGAAGCAGATCAGTATTAACTGCGGTCTTATTTTATCACTCCTGGTTCACATGCAGGGTGTCCAGGCCACCATGACTTTAGGCAAATGAGCGGCAAGGGAGCTTATTTTGGACACTAACCCATACCCTACTAGACTCTGACTAGTAATCCTAACATGATGGAGAATAATAACCCCAACAGAATAGAAATACAAGAAGTTTTGAGGATTCATGTTGTATAGTTGTACTTCCCTTTTGCATTATATAGGGTAGGAGTTATAAATTTAGTCAATTTTTAATTGAAACAGTTCTCCATGTGTTTTTAAAGTTCACAACCATGTGAATTCCTCTCTCACTTTCTCTGCAGCCTATTCAGAACATGTATTTTTATATGCACATTTAGAATCCTACCTGGTATCACATGTACATTCTTGAGAGTTTGCTGACTTAGCAGATACAAATTGTCAGAAGAGATCACTCCTCTGAATGCTGTTGGAAGTGAAAATTCAAACTATGGGTGACTTCCTAGTTGAACAACATTATACATAAATCCACGTTTAGTAAAATTAATATTTTTGGCTCTGTGGATTATATATATTTCATGATATATATATATATATATATATATATATATATATATATATATATATATATTGCTACATTTTAATGTCTGTTTGAGTGTGTGTGTGTGTGTGTGTGTATAGATAGATAGATAGATAGATAGATATACACTCTCCAGATTTTTGAAAATATGAAACATATGTGTCTTATTATATACTCCCTAAATTCATTCATGTACATGTATGTGGATTTATAATCAACTTTTCACAAGATTATTTTCAAAAATATTCATCCACCTGAAATACATATTTGTTTCCTAGTACTAAAAACAAACTTCAGTGAATGGTGCATACAAATCCAAATATTTCTACAGTAACTTTCCCAGTTTAACATCAATGCTTGTAGATTCCTATGGGACATGATGTGTATTTTGACGTTCATTTTTTAACAAAACTGGTACATTATTATTTCTTCAGTTTATGCACATCATAGGATATATATTTCATTAACAAGTTCACAAATTTATAGGCATTTGTTTCGCTTTCAATAACTTCCTTATTCAAAACTCTTGTATTCCTCCAGGTTTCTTGTCTGGTCTCTTCATGAGACTTCTTTCCAAACTCATTATTTCTGAAATCCATAATCACCTTTGAAACAAAATTCACACACTCTTTATGATAATCCATAAGCCTAATATTAAAATAAGATGGATACCTGGTTGGATTGAATGATTGCATATCAATATAAGATTTCCTGTATATTTTCAGATATCAATTCAATCCATTATTTAAATTTAGAACTTGTTACATTGTTTAATCAAAGTTTTGTCTATTCATGCATTATCTCCATATTCCTAGACACAGGGTACACCCATTTGTAACGCCAGTACTAATTTATATATCTTCAAAATATTGCTCCCAGAAACGGTGGAATAAATACTTATGTCATCTGATCTACATATACATTTTATCACAGTAATTTTCTGGACACAAAAAGCAAAGTTCACACTTATGATTTTACCAAATCCTTAATGGAAAGTGAGTATGCATTACTAAAAACATCCATGTCCAGGTTGCCTAACGCTCTCAAATGTGAATCCTATTGGTCACTACATATTTGTTTCTTCCTAAGATTATATATTTTACCTCAAGCCTGTTGAAAATGTCTAATCCTATCAATCACTTTATCATTTGCCTGATTTACTAATGTCTCTATTAATATCTGCTTTCCTACATATTTCCACAGTTTATCATTGTGACTGACTCTTCACATGTGCTCACATTTTCATTCACTCTCTACCCAAAACCCTATTGCTAAAAAACTTTTGGTTTAAATCCTACACTCTCTCTGCTTTCTAAATCTACTGACTATCTTTCAAATAATACCGAGTATCCCTTTTTGACTAGAAGTTCTCTTTGACATTCCATCATCCAAGGTACAAGGTCCTATGCCATTGTACATCGATTTATCTGAGACATCTCTGCAGAACATAATTCAAAGCTAAGTATCCCAATCAAGGGCCCAATACCCTTTTGGGCTTCAAATCTTACCTAGATTTCTGTTTTCATTCTAATATTTCACTTTTACATTCTTGTAAATATTACAGGTTCCCAATACAATTATTCATCCTGCAGAATGATTCTTAACCCAAATCGAACCTTTTATTAACCCTAACCATACACTCTTCCCTCAATCTAAGTTTACAGAAGAGCAGGGACAGAGTTGTTTTTACAATACAGGAATGTAGGTCATCTTAAACCTGCTGAGAACCTCAAAGGTCCATGCAGAAATGATACCTGGAGAAGATGTAGGCAGCTATGAAGGAGTTGAGAGAGCAAAAGTCACCTTGCATGGCAAACCACCTGGTCAGGATGAAGGGTCGTGTCTGAATCAGTCTCTCTATTCTAAATGTAGAGAAGGTGGACCAAACCAGGCCTTTGTTGAGAGATGTTCCCGGGTGCCTATGGTTGATATACCATTCTAACTTGTGAAAGTGTCACAGGAAGTAAAGGCAGCCTCTATCTCATGGGACCCTTGGAACCAACTGTTAGGACAAAGTGGTTGCCAAGGGAGTGAACTCATTCAGTTCTTGAAGGAAGTGTCCTACCTCACTTCCTTGGTATTGGAACTCTCTGAAATTGGGATCCAAGATGCCAGACACCCAGAGCCAGTCCCAGTCCCACTCCCACTGGGCTCAGTTGTTTGGATTTACCAAGGACAGAGTCAGTCTTTCTTGGTACCTACTGCTGAGAGAATGGCCAAATGCCAGGACAGATATGAAGAGGGTCTTTCCTGAGAAAGCAGGTAGTGGCTCACCACTGGATCCTGACAACTTCACAGAGTTGGCCAAGGCAACCAGAACTGAGACATGACTGGCCATTTCGGGGAACATAGTTTGGCTCAACAGACAGAGGACACACTGGAGAGTCAGAGACTTACTTGTGGGAAGGAGATGCCTTTGTGGGTGTGGGTGTGAGTTTGTGGTTTTGTCTCATGTTCTGAAAATAGGTAGGAAAGGTGGTTTGTTTGGTTTGGAATGGACTGTTTCTAGTAAATCGTTTGACAAGGTGAGTGATTCTAGTTCGGTGTATCCCACTGTGTACGTGGTTTTGGACATTAAAAAACAGAATGCACCAATGGATGCATCCTGTCTAGTAGAAAGCTTCCCAGCATTCATCCTGCTCAACTGATGGATGGACTGCGGTGTGTCTTATGGATGGGGAACACCTACTATCTTCCTAAGTTCCTGTTTTCTTCCTGAATTCTGGCCACTCTCCAGAATAGGCTCATGGTTTTGTGTCCAAGATATATACCACCTCCAAGCTCTGTGCCATGGCCATGTACTGGACAGCTGAATGGAATGGGAGGATCACAGAAAACTCAGATATCAGTGTGACCAGGAAAGTCTCAGTGGAGAAATCCTGCTTTGGCCATTCTCTTACCTATATTTCTGTTGCCCTGAATGTCAGGAAGTTCTTTCCCTCAGCCCACCCCTTTGTTAAGCCTGAAGAAAACAGTTTTCAAATGGAAATGAAAGGGCATCACCTGTGGCTCTTTGCTTAATTTCTTTGTAAAGGGATGTGTCTGAATCAGCCTCTTGGCCCTGTGTGCGGTTGTGGCTTAGATTCTCAGCACCTCATGGATCTAAAGAAAGATCCCATGTGTGCATCCATAACCAAAATGGCAAAAAGATCTGTTATGGTGAATGAAGTCTCTTGCGTTCCTTTGTTAGGTTTCTGACCTACATCAAGTGAGAATAGGAATCCTTTGGTTCAAATGAATTCTTCAATGCCCTGAAGAAGTGGTTGTGTTTTCTCATGACTCCAAATCACATAAAGAATTGTTACCTGACACTCAGTAGGCCTCAAATTGGAGAAGCAGAGCTGTATTAACTGCAGTCCTATTTTATCACTCCTGGTTCACATGCAGGGTGTCCAGGCCACCATGACTTTAGGCAAATGAGGGGCAAGGGAGCTTATTTTGGACACTAACCCATACCCTACTAGACTCTGACTACTAATCCTAATATGATGGAGATTAATAACCCAAACAAAATAGAAATACAAGCAGTTCAGAGGAGTCATGTTGTATAGTTGGACTTGCCTTTTGCATTATATAGGGTAGGAGTTATAAATCTAGTGAATTTTTAATTAAAATAGTTCTCCATGTGTTTTTAAAGTTAACAAATATGTGAATTCCTCTCTCCCTTTTTGTGTAGCCTATTCAGCACATGTATTTTTATATGCACATATAGAATCCTACCTGGTATCACATGTTCATACTTGAGAGGTTTCTGACTTGGCAGATACTGCCGCGGTCCGGTTGGAGCAAAATAACCGGGGGGTGGGGGTTATGAATAACATGTGTATGTTGATATAGCAGGAGTGGAAGCCATTTATTGTAGGACAATAGAGGTATTTATACATTCCACCCAGGTTATCTAATTAACATAAACTAGATACTGCAGTCAACCAATCAGGAATCTCCACACTTAATGGCTCGCTTTTGTTACATCTCAAACCACTCCCTCTGGCATTTTGCCAGGCATCATCCAGACTTGTTTACACACTCTAACATTCCCCTGGCAAAATGCCAGGTGTTATTTTGACATGTTTACAGACTCTAACATTTCCCCCTTTTATTTAATTTAAATAAAGACCACAGTGGTTTTTACAGAAACACCATAAATAACCTGCTACAAACAGAAAGGGAGGATACAAAATGTCACAATGCAAGCCAATTGATGAAGCACTTGGAGAAATAATACCAGCAATGACACTGTTAGCAAAGACACCGAGTTAAAATTTGTTATAGATTACAGTTTGTTGTCTCAGTCCAGGTAAAGCAGTGTCTCAATAGATTAACTCACAGTTCAGGTAAACCACAGTCCAGGTATGTTCTGCAGGCAGCTAGCTTAAATCACAGTCCTGGTAAGTTCTGCAGGCAGCTAGCTTAAATCACAGTCCATGTAAATTCTGCAGGCAGCTAGCTTAAATCACAGCCCAGGAAAGTTCTGAAGGCAGCTAGCTTGATCCAAAGTCTCCTCCGTTTCTCAGCCGAAGTCTCCTCCGGTTTTCAGCAACACTGGAAATTCTTCCACCCTTGTCCTCACCGGCACTGGGATGAAGGCAGGAACTCCTACCACTGGCTAAAGAAAATCCTATAGTATCCCACCAGGTGCTAAGAAAACAACCTTCTGAAAAATTTAGTACATTATCTCAAGGTTTTTTACATTTGAAAAAAGCCTTAATAGTGCTTATTATTTATTATCTTCCGGGTGTGGGAGAACCATTGTAGCTTAGTTATTGGCATTGAAAATGACCAAACATCAGGGAGCCAGTAGCATCTATGGCTGGCTGTAGCATCCTGGGCAGCCACAGATGGCCCTGGGGAGTGTCCAGGACTCAAACTGCCACGGGGCCCCGCTCCCCAGGCTGGGGGCGGGGAATTGCCGGCTGCCACTGCTTGAAAAGCCCTTGCTGCACAGTGACTGGCTTGAGCATGTGGCAGCCGAGGCGCCTATTCACACACACTCCGGAAACGAAAAGTATTCAGTAACAGCCTTTTGCTGAAACTTTTTTCCTGATAATCCTTCTTCTTCTTAACTTTCTTTTTCTTTCTGATTAGACTTCCTGGGCTTCCATCAACACATGCCCTAATTGCACTTGTTTCCACTGGGGTGCCTCTTTCCATTATCAATTTACTTCTCACCCCTTCCTTATTTTCATCACAAAGACCATACAATACACTGAGATAAAACAAGACACAATCATACTGTATCAATCTTCTCCATTTTTTGAAATGACCGTTTTTCCTCTCCCCCTATCTGCCTAGGGATGAGCAGATTTGCTCCCATCCTATCTATGGATGGGCAGCTTTTATTCGTCACTTACCCCCAAGTGTCCCAGGGCTCCCTGTATGGGCCACCATCTGCAGCAGTCCCACTGCAGCAAAATAACCGGGGCAGGGGGTGATGAATAACTAGTGTATGTTGATACAGTAGGAAAGGCGTGATAGGTAGGAAAGGCTATTTGTTTGGTATTGAGTGGACTGTTTCTAGTAAGTTGTTTGACAAGGCAAGTGTTTCTATATCTGTGTATCCCACTGTATCTCTGGTTGTAGACATTAGAAAAGATAATGCATCAATGGATTTGTCCTCTCCAGGAGAAAGTTTAACAGCATTCATCCTGCCCAATTTATGAAAGGACTGTGGCTTGCCTTATGGATGGGCAACACCTACAATATTCCTAAGTTCCTGTACTCTTCCTGAATTCTGGCCACTCTCCACAACAGGCTCATGGTTTTGAGTCCAAGATATGTACCACCTCCAAACTCTGTGACATGGCCATGTACTGGATAGCTGAAGGGAATGGCGAGCATCTCAGAAAACTCAGATAACAGTGTGACCAGTAAAATCTCAGTGGAGAAACCCTGCTTTGGGCCTTTTCTTACATAATGTTCTGTTGCCCTGAATGTCAGGAAGGTCTTTGCCTCAGGCCAACCCTTTGTGAAGCCTGAAGAAAACAGTTTTCAAATGGAAATGAATGGGCATCACCTGTGGCTCTTTGCTTAATTTCTTCCAAAAGGGATGTGTCTGAATCAGCCTCTTGGCCCCGTGTGAGGCTGTGGCTTAGATTCTCAGCACCTGATGGATCTAAAGAAACATTCCTTTTGTGCTTCCAAAACCAAAATGGCCAAAAGGGCAGTCATTGTGGTTGAAGTCCCTCGCCTTCCTCTGTAAGGTTTCTGACCTACATCAAGTGAGAAGAGGGATCCATTGGGTCAAATGAGTTCTTCAAAACCCTGCAGAGGCTAGCCCGTAATTGCTTGGGTTTTCTCATGACTCCAATTCACATAAAAAATCTATACCAAACAGTCAGTAGGCCTCATATTGGAGAAGCTGGGCAGTACAAATGGCAGGCATATTTGATCACTACTGGTTCACAGGAAGGGTGTCCAGGCCACCCTGATTTTAGGCAAATGAGGGGTAAGGGAGCTTATTTTGGACACTGTCGTGAGCTTTGCCCCTCATGGAAAACCCCAGCCAGAGGTTATGATGAGTGTCTATATGGAAGAAGATGAGGGCCATGTGGGAGTGTTTTGGTTTTAATTGTGGTCATTTGTGTGGTGGTTGAAATAGATGACTGGGTCCACCTGGGCTTGAAGTCTGGTGTGATTCCCCTTACAGACTGAGTTCTGAAACTGACCTCAGAGAAATATTGCCATGAGTTCTCTTGGGATTTTAGGAGGCCACGCATTAGAGTCGCCCTTGGAAACTGAGATCAAGTCCCAGGGTGGCTTTCCACAGAGCATCGGGAATCTCAGCCAGGATATCACATGATTTTATTATGAAAGACTTGGCAGCCATAGATGAGATTCAAAACAAACATGGACCTCACACTCTAGACCTCAATGGGCCTGGGTTCATGTGATCTTTTGGCCACTCTTTGGGAAGCCTTGACTGTGAGAATTCTCCAGAGCTTTCATTGAAATGAGCTTCCATACCATTTAATGGTTCTTGAAAGAATTGAAACCTACAGTGCCTCCAACTTCATCCGTGAAAAATGCTAGATAAATACCAAGAAATTTTTGAAATTCCCATAACCAGGTGTCAGAGGAGAACATTTGGATGTCCTGTTGCTGATCAGGAGTGTTCCAGACAGTGGTTTGATTGACTGGGTTTCATGAAAATGGTGTAGAACTGAAATGCCAGTATGTTGGAGCCTGCTGAGTATTGGGCCCAGAACTGTGGTGTGCAGGTGTGGGATAAAACATTTGTGTTGGGGCCATTTGGATCTACCATTGACTTCCAAATGGCTTGTGACTGACATGGTGCAGCCAGCAGACCCTTATATGTAAAGGCATCTTGTTATATGGAGAGGTTTCAGGGCAATGTTACGAATCAGGTTGCTATCTTCAAGTGGGCAAGCTATGTGGGATAGAATCCTGGTTGGTGCATTCTCTTGCAGACTCTGACCGACCACACGTGACAGAACTACCTTCAGCACTGTGTCCCAGTTGAACTTCTTGTATTTCGTAGAGCAAATACCAAACTCCCAGTGCAGCAGCAAGAAACACCATGAATAGTGGAGGATGACTAAATGGGTACACAGTCCACACAGGGAGACACTTAGCCTTCAGTGGCCACAGTTTACCTACAAAGAGAGAATTCAGCACTTTGCCTCATTTTCATTGGAAAATAAGAAACCAATTTCTTCAGGTCACATAGATGCAGAGCCAGCTTTGATGGTCTCACAACAAAGGAAGCTAAAGCTCCTGAAAACAACATATATTTCAAGTGCCCAACCTCAGAGGCAGTTTCTCAAAAAGTCGTTAGGCCAGCAGAGCTCCATGTTTGTGGAGTGTTTACCTGTTAGACAAGGATGCAAGAAAAGACCACTGACTCCAATTAAAATCAAATTAAACTAAGCTTATTATTTTCACCAGCCAGGCTAACTCTCCCTCCCAAAACGGCCGGAACAAGACAGCAACCCCAACTTACCTACAGCCCAGCTTTAAAGCCCAGAAAGTTACACAAAAGGGGGGTTAGAGATAACAGAACTCGGACAAGCATCACACTAATGGTAGTTTATATATATATATATATATATATATATATATATATATATATATATATATATATATATATATATTTTTTTTTTTTTTTTTTTTTTTTGCTGGCCCCAACATCAGAATTTGTGAGGACCATTAGACCCTCAGAGATGGTCATTGTCTGTCCAGGGAAGGCCAATATTTATGATGTGTCGCTAATGTTTCACAGAGTGCTGCTATCTGGTCAGAGAGCCAGACATGGGTGAGTTCAAGGCATGGGCAGGCATTCCAAGCAGGTTCAGAATTTGCAGTAATTTATAGTAAAGCCAAAATTATCTTATCATGGCTTTGTGGCAAGATGGCTCCCAATTTTAATAAAAGATCAGGTTGGGCCTATCATTCCCCCCTTTTCTTATGTGTTCCTTTCAAATCTTTGATAGATTAAGGGAAGTGCACTGAGGAAATTTAAATCCCTCAGGTAACAGACTCCAAATTTCTAGAACTCACCCAAAACGGGTCTCCCTGATTTTACCTGACTTAATTAATTACGTATATTGATAGTCTATTTATTTTTGGCTCCATTGTTGTAAGAAGGGAGGCCTCACGCATTTTGGATTCTTCTGCGCTGAGAGAGGGTGACGTAAGGGTCATGGCATGAGGGACATGAGTTGCCTTTTAGAATTTAGTTGAGGGACATGAGTTGCCTTTTAGATTTCAGCTTGGTTTGAAGTCTGGTTGGGGAAGAACAGGTTGTAAAGTCATCTGGGAATGGGTTCTTCTATGAGAGTAACAAAAACCATGAGTAATGAATAAATGTTGCAGCAGCTGGAACATGTCACCGTATAGAAGTTCCCTCACCATTCTTTAATATCCTCAGTTATCAGGACTGTCAACTTAATATTTAATTTTTTGTTTTACAGTTGTCCCTCCCCATAAGATACAGTTTATTAATTTAATGTCATCTGATCTTGCAAAATCCTTTTTCTAGTATGACCTCTGTGTCTAATAGAGAAACCTTTAATTCTGTTACTCAGGGCTGGATAATCGTACTAGCAAACACCAAGCCTACATCTGTAGGTTAGGAATATCTGTAGGCCCTAAACTAAATTTTCTGCCTCTGGCAGCTCCTCTTAATAGTCTCTTTTTATAGTTATCAGGCATTCCTGTCTGAGAATCCTTCTTTGTAACCTCCAGTCTTACTTATTTTGGGAGGCTAACATAAAGTGTATACCTTAAAATATTAATATTTGTTTTCTTGGCCGATTCATTTAACTTTAATTTTAAATCCTAATCTTAAACATCCAGCAAATAAATTTTAACAGCCTTATATTGAGAGTACTGGGCTTTAATATCTATAACTTAATTATTATTTATCTTTTCATTAATTGGGATATGTATTATTCTGTCTGTCTTGTAGGTGATGACTTATTATCTTAAATTAACCCATGTTGTGTTATTAAAGCAACACTTCTGTAAAAGACTAACAGGGAATCTTTAGATCACTTATAAGCAAATTAAAAATAAAATTTTTTAACAAGAGTAAAAATACTTAGTTTCTGTAATAGCTACCCTGAATTTTTTGGCTGAGTTATACATTATATGCCCTGTTTGAGATCCTAGTAATCTTCACAGAAAAACAAAAGAACTTTTAAACATAACTTTAAATGAAATAAAATCTGACCTACTCCTTTTGTAGTCATTCTCACATGTAGTAAGATGGGACACAGAGCCTTATCTCAGGTAAGGCAGGCCTCTTTATAAATATTAAGTGTTTTAGTTCTAAAGCTGATCATTGTTTTTTAAATATCATTTTACAAAGTTTACATAAATTGTTTGAGGTCACATGAACATTATCTAACATCATATGACATCACATTTAAAACATGGATTAAAGAAAGGCTGAAAGATTTTAACCTTTACATATATTAGGCTCTGATTAACTTAAAAATACATTTAAATTGTTCCCCAATGAAAAAAGTAACATAAAACTTTACATATCTTATTGATAACAGGTAAATAAATCCCCAGTACATTTTTTTTACCATACAACTTCAGAATACCAGCTTGATATAATGCTCTTTAAATGTTTCTAACTTACAGACTTGTATACCTGGAAGATATGAGCACATTAATAGCATCAAAATTACATTGATATTTCTAGATTAACCAAGTTTAGCTTTTAAAGAAATGGCAGTAGAGTGCTCTAAAATAACAGTTCTTATTTAATCAGTTGTTTAATTTTTATGGTTGCTTGCTCTAGAAAAAATAAAACTTAATAAACACAATGTTATGGGTAAACTTATGTTTTCAGAAATTTTTGTCTCTTTAACACATGACTGATTTTTACAATCTGATACAGACCTTAGTAAATCAATCGGGTATCTAATAAATGTACTCAAGAATGAGAAATTCCACATCAAATTTACTTTACTTATTTATTAAAATATTAGACAAATGTATTGAAGAGTGTAAACCATTTTTTTGTTGAAGGAAAAGTCCTAGAATCAAGGCATTTTAGACATTTTGTAGATATTAATATTTTATTAGATTTTTGAACACCTATAAAAACTTGTAAGCTTAAATTTAAAAACATTTATTTTTATCTGTTTATCCAATTTAAATTGAACAATTTTAATCACGTGAATTAAAGATCTTTGGATCCACTTTTTTTAAATTAATTTTTATTGTAGGTTGTTCAAAACATTACATAGTTCTTGATATATTATATTTCACACTTGTTTCAAGTGGGATATGAACTCCCGTTTTTACCCCATATACAGATTGCAGAATCACATCAGTTGCACAACCATTGATTTACATATTGCCATTCTGGTGTCTGTTGTATTCTGCTGCCTTTCCTATCCTCTACTATCCCCACTCCCCCATCCCCTCCCCTCTTCTCTCTCTACCCCCTCTACTGTAATTCATTTCTCCCCCCTCATATTTTTCCTCCTTTCCCCTCACTTCCTCTTGTATGTAATTTTGTATACCCCTGAGGGTCTCCTTCCATTTACAGGAAATTTCCCTTCTCTCTCCCTTTCCCACCCACCTCTCATCCCTGTTTAATGTTAATCTTCTTCTCATGCTCTTCGTCCCTACTCTGTTCTTAGTTACTCTCCTTATATCAAAGAAGACATTTGCCATTTGTTTTTGAGGGATTGGCTAGCTTCACTTAGCATAATCTGCTCTAATGCCATCCATTTCCCTCCAAATTCTATGATTTTGTCATTTCTTAATGCAGAGTAATACTCCATTGTGTAAAAATGCCACATATTTTTTATCCATTCGTCTATTGAATGGCATCTAGGTTTTGCTTCCACAGTCTTGCTATTGTGAATTGTGCTGCTATGAACATGGATGTAGCAGTGTCCCTATAGTGTGCTCTTTTTAGGTCTTTAGGGAATAGACCGAGTAGGGGAATAGCTGGATCAAATGGTGGTTTTATTCCCAGCTTTCCAAGAAATCTCCATACTGCTTTCCAAATTGGCTGCACCAATTTGCAGTCCCACCAGCAATGTACAAGAGTACCCTTTTCCCAACATCCTCGCCAGCACTTGTTGTTGTTTGACTTCCTAACGGCTGCTAATCTTACTGGAGTGAGATGGTATCTTAGGGTGGTTTTGATTTGCATTTCTCTGACTGCTAGAGATGGTGAGCATTTTTTCATATACTTGTTGATTGATTGTATGTCCTCCTCTGAGAAATTTCTATTCAGGCCCTTGGCCCATTTGTTGATTGGGTTATTTGTTATCTTATTGTCTAATTTTTTGAGTTCTTTGTATATTCTGGATATTAGGGCTCTGTGTGAAGTGTGAGGAGTAAAGATTTGTTCCCAGGATGTAGGATCCCTATTTACCTCTCTTATTCTTTCTTTTGCTGAGAAAAAACTTTTTAGTTTGAGTAAGTCCCATTTGTTGATTCTAGTTATTAACACTTGTGCTATGGGTGTCCTATTGAGGAATTTGGAGCCCAACCCCACAGTATGTAGATCATAGCCAACTTTTTCTTCTATCAGACGCCATGTCTCTGATTTGATATCAAGTTCCTTGATCCACTTTGAGTTAACTTTTGTGCATGGCAAGAGAAAGGGATTCAGTTTCATTTTGTTGCATATGGATTTCCAGTTTTCCCAACACCATTTGTTGAAGATGCTATCCTTCTTCAATTGCATGCTTTTAGCCCCTTTATCGAATATAAGATAGTTGTAGTTTTGTGGATTGGTTTCTGTGTCCTCTATTCTGTACCATTGGTCCACCCACCTGTTTTGGTACCAGTACCCTGCTGTTTTTGTTACTATTGCTCTATAGTATAGTTTGAAGTCTGGTATAGCTATCCCGCCTGATTCACACTTCCTGCTTAGCATTGTTTTTGCTATTCTGGGTCTTTTATTTTTCCATATGAATTTCATGATTGCTTTCTCTATTTCTACAAGAAATGCCGTTGGGATTTTGATTGGCATTGCATTAAACCTATAGAGAACTTTTGGTAATATCGCCATTTTGATGATGTTAGTTCTACCTATCCATGAACAGGGTATATTTTTCCATCTTCTAAGATCTTCTTATATTTATCTCTTTAGGTTTCTGTAGTTTTCATTGTATAAGTCTTTCACCTCTTTTGTTAGGTTGATTCCCAAGTATTTTATTTTATTTGAGGATATTGTGAATGGGGTGGTTGTCCTCATTTCCATTTCAGAGGATTTGTGGCTCATATACAGGAATGTCTTTGATTTATGTGTGTTGATATTATATCCTGCCACTTTGCTGAATTCATTTATTAGCTCTAGTAGTTTCTTTGTAGACCCTTTTGGGTCTGCTAGGTATAGAATCATGTCATCTGCAAATAGTGATAATTTGAGTTCTTTTCCTATTTTTATGCCTTTAATTTTTTTCGTCTGTCTAATTGCTCTGGCCAGTGATTCGAGAACTATGTTGAACCGAAGTGGTGAGAGAGGGCATCCCTTAAAATTTGTTTTTATGAGTGCTTTTTTTATTATGAGCGCTCCTTATATATGTTAATTTCTGTATCATATATATGATTAAGAATATATATATATATAGACATACAACAAATAACAAAAGTGTGCACACATAATAATAGTAAAGGCCTTGTAGCTTTTAGCAGGTGAAATCTCCATTGCCATGTTTTAAAAACTCCACAGTTGGTCAAAGATAGAACTGATCAGAAAAACATTAACCTAGGTCTGTAGGATCAAAATTATGAGTTAGAAAAATTAAAGGATCTAAGGAAAAAAATAAGAGTCCTAGAAAAAATAACTGACCAGTAATTAGTAAATACCATACTATTTACTTTTTTTTTTCCTTAAGCCTCATGTCAGTCTCCTACTGATCTTGCAGGCTTCTTTCATTTGCATTTCAATCTAAGTCCTGGCTGAGGTCTGGAAGGAGCAGGAAAAAACTGCTATTCTGAGCAGACACCTCAGGCCTAACGCATTTTAACCATAATTTTCCAGATAGGATGTTGAAAATTTTGATACAAGCTTAAGACAAAATTTACAAAATTTCATATCTTTACATCTTGTGTTGTCAACAGATACCATACTATGATTTACTATCCTTGTCCAAATTAATGCACTGGTACACACAGTGACATTTTCCCAGGCTACCCAATTAAAAATTGGTGAAAAAAAAAAGACTGAATGATTGGAAAATTTCTTGCCAACTTGGAAGTAGAGTTCTTTAGTTTTCCATCCTAAGTATTTAAGTTCTCTGGCATGAATTATCTGAAATCATAAACTAAACAATTATCTCAATCTGACTTTTAACGGCACGATTCTGCAATGCTTCAAAAACCCAATAAGCTACCAGATTGTTACAATAAAACATCATCATTTAGACACACATTCAGGTAAAATCATTCCCAAGAAACAATATATAATATCAACACATTATTGCACATGTCTTAAAGTGCCAGAAACAAAGACACACGACAGACAGAAAGGAGCTCCAGACTATGACTGACAGACAGAAGCCTTTAAAAGAGAGCAGATAAGAGAAAAATCTCCTACACCAGTTGCACCACAGATGTCCCCACAAGGGGACCAGGTGTTTTCACAGAGGAGCATCCTGAAATGTAAAATCAAGGGTCTCCATAGTGACTTTCCTGCATTTAGTGTCCCCTTTTTTTCCCTCTTTTTTAAGATGACAGAGGTGGCATTATCGTTAAATTGCAGGGAAAGACCTAGGGAATTCTCTGAAAAAATAAGGCTTCAGCAGCTGCTGGGAGTCCCTCAGTCCCTCCTTTTACTTACAGGATTTGCTCCTCTGTTTCAGTTCCACCACAAGCATGCTCCATCTCCTAACATTTCTGTAGTCAGCTCTCAAAAAGTTCCAGGGTGCGGGTGGGTTATCAAAATTTGTAACTTAAAGTTGGGTTCCTGAACTTGAAGCCAATTAATGCCAATTTAAAAATGAGGACAGGGTTTTGAGAAAAAGAAAAACGAAGGTTTATTGCTTTGCTAACAAAGATAAACACAGGGACTCTGCCAAAAGGTTGTGACTCTCTTTATCTGGAGGGACAAGGGATTTTAAAGGAGTTTCACTTATTAACCTGGGAGATACTCAGTTCTTAGGTCCCCCGCAGGCACTGCCCTCTGCAGTGAGTGTGCTCCAGGCAGCCAGCTAGGGGCTTCTATCATACTGCTTAACAAACGGGTGTAAAGTTCAATGGAGTTCCTTTAAACTCAGTCCAAAGGGTGTCAGGCTTACTTGCTTTATTTTCATGTCCGATATCCTTAAGTTTTCACCACAGAAATCACACAACAAAATGCACAAAAACAAACAAACAAAAAACATATAGAACACAGAACAAAACAACAACAACAACAACAAAAAAAAAAAAAACAGAAATCCGGCGCCGAAACAGGAAAACAGAGGAGCAATGCAATGTCTTCCTAAAGCTCCCCGTAGGAGCGCATGCGTGCCCGTTGGCACCTCTCTACCCTTCCAGATGAATTCCCTAGAGAACAGAACAGATGACAGAATGATTCTTGTTACTGTCCCAGACAGGAGTATATGTGAGCCTCCTCAGTCCACCTCTCTGTCATCAGAAGAGATCTCCCTTAACCGGATATCAGATGTTATAAAGGCACCAATTACCTATGGATGCCTCCTCCACCAGGTGCTTGCTAATAGTTTTAATGCGGTGGTTCACTGCAGTGCTCCCTGAACTGAAGGCTAACTCCAAGGCCTTGGACCATCTCAAGTTGCACAAACCCTAGAGTTGCTCTCAAGCTTGGAGCCCTGGAAGGAAGGCCAACTTCAGAATTTACAGCAGTCTGGTCTTGTGATCTTGTCCGGCAGGGTCATCTCACTGGGGAACTCCAAAATATTAGACCAGGAACGCATGTAAAGACCACTGACTCCTAGTAAAATCAAATTAAGGCAAGCTAATTATTTCAAAGGGAAAGGCTACCTCTCCCTCCCAAAATGGCGGGAGCAAGACAGCAAACCCACCTTTCCTATAGCCCAGCTATATAGCCCAGAAAGATGCACAAAAAGGGGGTTACAGATAACAGAACTTTAACAAGCATCACACTAACGGTAGTTTACATTTTTTTTTAAGCTCACCCCAACATCAGAAATTATGAGGACCATTAGAGCCTCAGAGACTCGTTGTCTGGCCAGGGAAAGAAAATATTTATGAGGTGTCACTAAAGTTTCAGAGAGGGCTGCAATCTGGTCAGAGAGCCAGGCATGGGTGAGTTTAAGGCATGGGCAAACATTCCAAGCAGGTTCAGAATTTGCAGTAATTTATAATAAATCCAAAATTATCTTTTCATGGCTTTCTGGCAAGTGGGCTCCCAATTTTAATAAATGATCAGGTTGGGTCTATCAACCCTGTCCCTTACTTTTGGAAACTCCCCTTCCACATCCAAGCTTGTGAACTCCTGAGCATTTTCCATTCCAGATATGTATTCACAGATTTTCTAACTCTTCTCCTCTAATTGTGTATTACTTGGGGCGAATGTAATGTCAAGGCATTGTTCTGGATGAGAATGGGAAGATTTTTTGCATACACATTGGATTCATTATCTAATTTTTCATTCGAAATACTTAATCCCTGACACTAAAACCTACCCTACTGGACTCTGACTACTAATGCAAATATGATGGAGATAAATTACCCCAACAAAATAGAAATACAAGCAGTTCAGAGGAGGCATGGTGCATAGTTGGACTTGCCTTTTGCATTATGTAGTGTAGGAGTTATAAATCTAGCAAATTTTCAATTTAAATAGTTCTCCATGTGTTTGAAAGTTAACAAATATTTGAATTCCTGTCTCCCTTTCTCTGTAGCCTATTCAGCACATGTATTTTTATATGCACATATCAAATCCTACCTGGTACCACACGTACATTCTTGTGAGGTGGATGAATTGGCAGATACAATTTGTGAGAATAGATCACTCATTCTAAACGCTGTTGGAACTGAAAATTCAACCTATGGGTGAGCTTCCTAGTTGAACAACATTATACATAAACCCATGTTCAGTAAAATGAATATTTTTGGATCTGTGGATGATATATATTTCATGATTAATTTAGATTGCCATATATATTGCTACTTTTTAATGTCTGTGTGTGTGTGTGTTTATATATATATATATATATATATATATATATATATATATATATATATATATATACTCTCCAGATTTTTCAAAATATGAAATATATGTGTCTTATTATACACTCCCTAAATTCATTCATATTCATATATGTGGATTTATGATCAACTTTTCACAAGATTATTATCAGAAATATTCATCCACCTGAAATACATATTTGTTTCCTAGTACTGAAAACAAACTTCAGTGAATGGTGCACACAAATCCTAATATTTCTACAGTAACTCACCCAGTTTAACATCAATGCGTATAGATTCCTATGGGACATGAAGTGTATTTTGACGTTCATTTTTATTCAACTCTGGTACATTACTATTTCTTCAGTTAATGCACATCATAGGATAAATATTTCATCCACAATTTATCAAATTGATAGGCATTTGTTTCACTTTCAATCACTTCCTGATTCAGAACACATGTATTCCTTAATGTTTCTTGACTGCTCATTTCATGAGACTTCTTTCCAAACACATTATTTTCAATTTCCATTATCGCTTTGAAGCAAATCTCACACACCCGTCTTGATAAACCATTAAAGTAATATTACCATTATATGTATAATTGGTTGGAATTAATGATTGTATATCAATATAAGATTTTCTGCATATTTTCAGATATAAATTCAATCGATTATTTAAAGTGTAATCAGTTATATTATTTATTCACAGTATGGTCTCTTCATGCATTATCTCTACATACATAGACACAGGGTACACCTCTTTGTACCCCCAATATTAATTTATATGTCTTCAAAATATTGCTCCCAGAAATGGTGGAAAAAAATACTCTGTCAACTGATGTACATAAACATTTTATCACAGTAATATTCTGGACACAAAATGCAAAGTTCACACTTATGATTGTACCAAAGACTAAATGGAATGTAAACATGGATTACTAAAAAAATCCATGTCCAATTTGGCTAATGCTCTCAAATGTCAATCCTATTAATGATTACATATTTGTTTCTTCCTAAGATTATATATTCAAATTCAACCCTGTTGAAAATATCTAATACTATCACTCACTTTATACTTTGTCTGATTTCATAATGTCTCTATAGATATCTGCTTTCCTACATATTTTTCACAGTTCATCATTGTGACTCATTCTTCACATGTGCTGACATTGACATTCACTCACTAACCGAAACCCTGTTGCTAAAGAACTTTTGGTCCAATTCCTATACTCATTCTTTTTTCTAAACTTACTTACTATCTTCCTAATCCACCTACTGTCCCCTTTTGACTGGATATTCTCTTCGACATTCAATCATCCAAGGTACAAGGTCCTATGCCATTTTATATCGATTTATCTGAGACATCTGTGCAGAACATAATTCAAAGCTAAGTGTCACAATCAAAGGCCCAATTCCCTTCTGGGCTTCAAGTCTTACCTAGATTTCTGTTTTCATACTTACATTTCACCTATTTATTCTTGTAAATATCGCAGATTCCCAATACCATTATTCATCCTGCAGAATGATTCCTAACTCAAATCGAATATGTTATTAATCCTAACCATACACTCTTCCATCAATCTAACTTTACAAAAGAGTAAGGACACAGTTTGTCTTACAATACAGGAATGTAGGGGATCTTCCACCTGCTGAGAACCTCAAAGGTCCTTACAGAAATGATCCCTGGAGAAGATGTTGACAGCTATGGAGGACCTGAGAGAGAAAAATTCATTTTCCATGGAAAACAACCAGGTCAAAATGAAGGGATGTGTCTGAATCAGCCTCTCTCTTCTTAATGTAGAGTAGTTGGACCAAATCAGGCATGTGTGGAGAGCTGTTCCCGGGTGCCGATTTTTGATATACAATTCTTAGCTTGAAGTGTCACAGTAAGTAGGGGCAGGCTCCATCTCATGGGAACCTAGGAAACAACTTTTAGGACAAAGTTTTTGCCAAGGCAGTGACCTCATTCAGTTTCTGAATGAAGTGACCTACCTCACTTCTTTGGTGATGGAACTCTCTGAACTGGGGATCCAAGAAGCCAGGCACCCAGAGTCAGTCCCAGTCCCAATCCCAGTGGGCTCACATGTTTGTATTTACCAAGGACAGAGTCAGACTTTCTTGGTACCTACTGATGTGAGGATGGCCAAATGCCAGGAGAGCTCTGAAGAGGGCCAGTTCATGAGAAAGCAAGCAGTGTCTCACCACTGGTTCCTGAAAACTTCACTGAGTTGGCCAAGGAGACCAGATCTGAGAGAGTTTCCCAATACTATTATTCATCCCGAAGAATGATTCCTAACCCAAATTGAACATGTTATTAAACCTAACATACACTGTTCCCTCAATCTAACTTTACAGAAGAGCGGGGACAGTGTTGGTCTTACAATACAAGAATGTAGGGGATCTTCCACCTGCTTAGAAACTCAAAGGTCCATGCAGAAATCATTCCTGGAGAAGATGTAGGCAGCTATGAAGGACTTGAGAGAGCAAAAGTCATCTTCCATGGCAAACAACCTGGTCAGGATAAAGGAGTGTATCTGAATCAGCCTCTCTCTTATTAATGTAGAGAAGATGGATCAAACCAGGCCTGTGTGGAGAGCTATTCCTGAGTGCCTATGGTTTATATACCATTCTAACTTGTGAAAGTGTCACAGGAAGTAGGGGCATCCTCCATCTCAAGAGACCATAGGAAGCAACTGTTAGGACAAAGTGGTTGCCAAGGGAGTGACCTCTTTCAGTTTCTGAAGGAAGTGACCTCACGTCACTTCCTTGGTGTTGGAACTCTCTGAACTTGGGATCCAGGAAGCCAGGCACCCATTGCCAGTCCCAGTCCTACTCCTAGTGGGCTCACTTCTTTGGATTTACCAGGGACAGAGTCAGTCTTTCATGGTACCTAATGATGTGGGGATGGCCAAATGCCAGAAGAGCTCTGAAGAGGGGCCTTTCCTGAGAAAGCAGGTAGTGGCTCATGCTGGCTCCTGAAATCTTCGCAGAGTTGGCCACGAAGACCAGATCTGAGACAAGACAGGCTATTTTTGGGGAACATAGTATGACCCACCAGTCAGAGAATACTCCAGATAGTCACAGATGTACTTGGGGGAAGCAGGTGCCTTTGTGGGTGTTGGTGTGGGATTCTTTTTTTGTCTCATGTTCTGAGTATAGGTTAACCAGTACCCTGGTTATTAATTGGTAGTTACATTATGCTTATAGACCCCAGAACTCAGGACAGGTAGAAAAAATAAATAGAACCATTAAATAGACCTTTACGAAATTACTCTTAGAGACCTGCATAAAAGATTGGACTATGCTCCTGCCTTATCCACTGTTTCATGCAAGAAATACTCCCTCTGTTTCTTTGTGTAACCTCACCACCTGTGAAATTCTCTATGGTGCCCTTCCTCCAGTAAGGGACCTAACCCCAACTCTAAGACCTAAGGATCCCTTCCACACCCCCTAGCTTGACAGACTTAAAGCTCTTGAAAGAACTCATTGATATCTGTTCAAACAGCTGGCCACGGCCTACCAAACTGGGGACAAGGGGACTCCACTTCAATATAATGTAAGAGACTTCATCTACATAAGAAGACATCAGGTTTCATTCCTGGAACCCCGATCGAAAGGAACATACCAGGTACTACTTATAACACCTACATCAGTAAATGTATACGGAATCAATTCCTGGATCCATGCCTCTCATCTCAAGCCTGCGCTCTGTCCAGACTCTTGCTGGAAACTGGAAATGACTAGTAACCCTTTCAAATTGTGTATTCACCATATGAATAAGGCTATAGACTCTCCCCTTGGCCACCAGTAGTCCTAAACCTCATCAGGTGGTTCATCAGCGATGGCTGATCACAAATCCTACTAGAGAAGAAGTATGGTCTATCTCGCTTACAGCCCCCATAGGGACCTGGTGGCCATCTCTCCACCCAGACATTTGTCAGCTGGCTATAGGTTTTTTCCTATTGGGATATATCTGATAAAGTGGATCCCACTAAAATTCTATTAAATACCTTCTGTATCATCGATAATGGAAACAAACATTATGGATGTAGGGACACGCGAGCAAGATGCAGGTTGGCTAGCCCAGATTACTATGTTTGCATGGCAGACTATCAAAGCCACAAAGAGCCACGGCTGTGAGGGGAAAAAGCCAACTTCTTCTGTAAGTCATGGGGATGTTAGCATACAGGGACTGCCTGGTGGAACCCAAACTCCCCATCAAATTCAGTACACAGCATTGGCCATATTACCAATTAGACAACCAAAACCGATGGACCCCAGAAGGCTCTCTAGATCCTCAAATTATGCATGACATTTTTAACTTCTACAAGTGATGAAAAGGGTGGAAGGAGATTCCCCTATGTGAAGACCTTTTCCCTACTTCACTCACGTCCTGAACTATGCTTCTCCAATAGATCCTAACCCTCAGCCTTCTGCTCCAGACTCTCTGCTTTCACTCCCACCTGAGCAACCTGATTTCTCCCCTCCATTTACTAGATCAAAAAACCAAACCTCGGCCGGTTCTCAGACAATTGCGCCCTTGCTGAGGTATCAGGTACTGAGGTACCCCTCCACCCACTCAGTCCTCTTTTCTCCAGTAAGTGCCCAGAGCAGGTCCCATCAGGTCCTCTTACCAGGTAACCCAAAGCTCAAACCAGCTGAGGAGATCCCTCAGACCACTATCCAAGATGTAATGAAAGTGACCTTTAAAGTTGCCTTGTCATCACTGAAAACAGGTGACTAAGAATTTAAAGTCCCTCACAGGCTTTTTGGGATACTCACTCCTGTCGTCCCCTCTGCTCTACCTGTTCTACTGCTCAAGTTTTTGTTGCCAGGAAAATCACAAACCCCTTTCCCAATATTCTTTTACATCTCTCCTTCCTAATTCTCAGATAAACGGAGCTGCTCTCAGCCTTGCTTTCCACGTCTTGCCCCTCTTCACCAGGCCCACAGAAAAGTCTTATATGACCTTCTCCAGAAGTCTTCACCATTGCTGACTTTAGGACTTTCAGCAAAAGAGTCCCTATAAAAGAATTCAATGTAGATAAACTCCGTGTTTTCATGTCGCCCTGTTCTACTTGGCCAGTGGCTGGAAAAATCAGCACTCCTAAGCTAGACACCCCCTTACGAGTTTTTCACAAAATAAGTGAACAAGGCCTCTGGCCTTGAGCTGGGGATTCTCAGAGATGGCTACAATTCTAAGTAAAGAAGTTACCAACTAGGCTCCATGGTAACAGCTGGCAGGGAGAAAAAAAAGAGAAAAAAAAAAGCTCTCCCTGTCCCAAGTGTCCTTGAAAAGTTAACTTGCCGAGAACAGAGGAAAAAATAACAGAAACAAAAACTGCTTTTTGTGAACTTCTGCAGACTGTGAACTTCTGAGCCCCTTCCCTTACATGTTGGGTACAAATTCTGAAACTACCTAAACTTGGGGTTCAGAAGATTAATTGATTACAACAGAAGCAATACCCTCTAAATCCGTTTGCAACCAAATAGGGCTGTTTCCCTGTCTTCGGTGCTATCTTAGATTCCTTTCCTTTTCCGTACCTACAACAGTATAATTCTATATACTTAAACATTGTTTATGTTTTCATGAAATGGTCAACAGATGTGATTAATTATGTAATGGTGCAGATGTTTCCCAGAGTGTTCTAGGATGATGCATGTTCATTTAAAGATCAAATCGGAGGGCATACAACCTGTTTCCACCGGGAACCTGTATCTCTCACTTTAGCCATCCTATTAGGAATAGGAGTTGCTGCAGGAGTGAGCACAGGAACCCTAGTCCATGGGACACAACAAATGACCCAATTAGAAGCAGCAATAGACCAAAAATTAAAGATAATAAAACCTCCATCACAGCTTTACAGGAATGTTTAACCTCTCTCTCTGAAGTTGTTTTACAGAACAGGCGAGGGTTAAACCTTCTCTTCATGAGAGAAGGGGGACTTTGTGCTGCATTGAGGGAAGAAGGTTGTTTTTATGCCGACCATACTGGAGTTGTATAAGAACCTATGAGTATATTAAGAAAATGCCTTTAAGAGTGTCAACGAGAGAGAGAGGCCCAAAAAGGGTGGTTTGAGTCTTGGTTCACACAGTCCCTCTGGTTAACTATGCTTTCATAAGCCCAGGCCTGTCCATTAATAATCCTCATATTATTGCTAACTGTAGGACCCTGTTGGCTCAACCATGTAGTTTCCTTTCTCGAAGCTCAAATTGGACAATTTAAACTTATGGTAATCAGACAACAATATACCCCACTAGGAGACATAAAATGTGACACCCTTCAATGATCACTTTCATGATTAAAAGTAACCAGAAGAAGAATTGGGGAATAAAAAGTTAATAAAATAGGTACTTGTCACTTCCTATTTTTCTGTATGCTTAATAAAACACTGTTGAAATCTTGAGAACTGTTTGCTAATCTTGTTCCCAGAATGTGCTGTCCCCAACTGCCAAACTGCAGAATGTACTCCATCATCCCGTTGAAAGCAAACTGCCCACTCTCCCTGACGCATCAATAAATTTCCCTCCCTGCCCTCTCCAAGGAAAGTATATAAGCTCTGTTTAAGCTGTTCTCAGGACTCTCTGCTCTATTCAAGTGAGCTCTGAGCCCCAGCATGCTGGACCCTCAATAAACCCTTTGTTGTTGCATGAGACAGTCTCTTGGTGTTCTCTTCCTCCTATGCCTGCCCGACCATTACAATATTCCAACTCTATATTCTTATAAATATCTCAGGTTCCCAATACCATTATTCATCCAGCAGAATAATTCCTAACCCATATCAAACATGTTATTAAACATAACCATACACTCTTCCCTCAATCTAACTTTACAGAAGAGCAGGCACAGAGTTGGTATTACAATACAGGAATGTAGGGGATTGTTCATCTGCTGAGAACCTCAAAGATCCATGCAGATATGATCACTGGAGAATATGTAGGCAGTTATGAAGGACCTGAGAGAGCAAAAGTCATCTTCCATGGAAAACAACCTGGTCAGTATGAAGGGTTGTGTCTGAATCAGGCTCTCAAATTTTAATGTAGAGAAGATGGACCAAACCAGGCCTGTTTAGAGAGTTGTTCCCGGGTGCCTATGGTTGATATACCATTCTAACTTGTGAAACTGTCACAGGTAGTAGGGGCAGCCTGCATCTCATGGGACCCTTGGAAGCAAATGTTAGGACAAAGTGGTTGCCAAGGCAGTGACCTCATTCAGTTCCTGAAGGAATTGACCTCACCTCACTTTCTTGTTGATGGAACTATCTGAACTTGGGATCCAGGAAGCCAGGCACACAGAGCCAGTCCCAGTCCCAGTCCCAGTGGTCTCACTTGTTTGGATTTACCAAAGACAGAGTCAGTCTTTCTTGGTACCTACTGATGTGAGGATGGCAAAATGACAAGAGAGCTCTGAAGAGGGGCCTTTCCTGAGAAAAAGGTAGTTGCTCAATGCTGGCTCCTGACAACTTTACAGAGTTGGCTAAGGAGGACAGATCTGAGAGAGAACATGCCATTTAAAGGGAACATACTGTGGCCCACTAGTCAGAGGACACTCCAAATAGTCTCAGAATTACTTATGGAAAGGAGGTGCCTTTATGGGTGTAGGTGTATGTTTGTGGTTTTCACTTGTTCTGAGAATAGGTATCAAAGGTGGTTTGTTTGGATTGAGTGAACTCTTTCTGGTAAGTACTTTGACAAGGCGAGTGTTTTTATGTCTGTATATAAAACGGTGTTCGTGGTTGTAGACATAAGAAGAGAGAATGCATCAATGGATGTGTCCTGTCTAGTAGAAAGCTTGCCAGCCTTCATACTGCCCAATTTATGAATGGACTGCTACTTGACTTATGGATGGGCAACATCTGCTATCCTCCAAAGTTCCTGTTTTCTTCCTGAATTCTGGCCTCTCTAAAGAATAGGCTCATGCTTTTGTGCCCAAGATATGTACCACCTCCAAGCTCTGTGACATGGACATGTACTGGATACCTGAAGGGAATGACGAGCTTCTTAGAAAACTCAGATATCAGTATGACCAGTAAAGTCTCAGTGGAGAAAGCCTGCTTTGTGCCTTTTGCTTACCTATTGTTTTATTGCCCTGAATGTCAGGAAGGTCTCTGCCTCAGGCCTCCCCTTTGTGAAGCCTGAAGAAAAGAGTTCTCAAATTGAAATGAATGGGCATCACCTGTGGCTCTGTGCTTAATTGCTTTGGAAAGGGATGTGTCTGAATCAGCCTCTTGGCACTGTGTGAGGCTGTGGCTTAGATTCTCAGCACTAGATGGATCCAAAGAAATATCTCATGTGTGCATCCAATACAAAAATGGCTAAAAGAGCAGATATTGTAGATGAAGTCTCTCGCCTTCCTATGTAAAGTTCCTGACCTCCATTAAGTGAGAATAGTGATACTTTGGGTCAAATGAGATATTTAAAGCCCTGTAGAGGCTAGCCTATAGGTGCATGGGTTTTCTCATGATTCCAGTTCACATAAAGAATCTAAACCGCACAGTAATTTGGCCTCAAATTGGAGAAGCAAAGCAGCATTAACGGCATGCCTATTTGATCACTCTTGGTTAACAGGAAGGGTGTCTAGGCCACACAGACTTTAGGAAAATGAGGGAAAAAGGGAGCTTATTTTGGACACTGTTGTGGGCTGTGCCCCTCATGGAAACCTGCTACCAGAGGTAATGATTAGTGTCTATATGGAAGAAGATGAGGGCCATGTGGGAGTGTTTTGGTTTTAATTGTGGACATTTGTATCGTGGTTGGAAGAGATGACTGGGTCCACCTGGGCTTGAACTCTGGTGTGACTCCCATTAGAGACTGAGTTCTGGAACTGACCTCAGAGCAGTATTGCCATAAATTTTGTCGGGATTTTATTAGGCCACGCATGAGAGTGACCCTTGGAAACTGAGATCTAAGGCCAGTGTGGATTTCCACAGAGCACTGGGAATCTCAGCCAGGATATAACATGATTTTATTTTTAAAGACTTGGCAGCCATAGTTGAGAGTCAAAACACACATGGAACTCACATTGTAGACCTCAATGGGTCTGGCTTCATGTGACCTTTTGGCCACTCTTTGGGAAGACTTGCCTGTGAGAGTTCTTCAGAGCATTCATTGAAATGAGCTTCTTCACCATTTAATGGTTCCTGAATTAATTGAAACCCATAGTGCCTCCAACTTCATCCTTGAAAAATGGCTAGATAAATACCATGAAATTTTTGAAATTCCCATGACCAGGTGGCACTGGAGAAACTTTGGATGTCCTGTTGCTGATCATGAGTATACCAGACGGTGCCTTGATTGACTGGGTTTCATGAAAATGGTGTAGATCAGATATGCCAGTAAGTTGGAGCCTGCTGAGCAGTGGGCCTAGAGCAATGTTGGGCAGGTGTGTGACACAAAATATGCGCTGGGGCCATTTCGATCTGCCATTGGCTTCCAAATGCCTTGTGACTGACAGGATGCAGCCAGCAGACCCTTATTTGTAAAGGCATCTTGTTATATGGAGAGTTTTGACCCTGTCCCTTACTTTTGGAAACTCCTCTACCACCTCCAAGTTTGTGAACTACTGATCATATTCCATTCCAGATTTGTATTCTCAGAATTCCTAACTCTTTTTCCCTAATTGTGTCTTACTTGGGGTGAAAGTATTGTCAAGGCATTGTTCTGGATGAGAGTGGGAAAAATTTTGTGTAGCACATATTTGCATACACATTGGATTCATTTTCCAATTTTCCATTCAGAATACTAAATCCCTGACACTAACATATACCCTATTAGACTCTGACTACTAATCCTAATATGGTGGAGTAAAATAACCCAAACGGAATAGAAATACAAGCAGTTCAGAGAAGGCATGGTGTGTAGTTGGAATTGTCTTTTGCATTATATTGGGTAGAAGGTATAAACTAGTTAATTTTTTTATTGAAAGAGTTCTCCATGTGTTTTTAAAGTAAACAAATGTATGAATTCGTGTCTCCCTTTCTCCGTAGCATATTCAGCACATGTATTTTTATATGCACATACAGAATCCTACCTGGTACCACTCGTACAATCTTGTGAGGTGGCTTACTTGGCAGATACAAATTGCGAGAAGACATCACAGCTCCTAAACACTGTTGGAACAGAAAATTAAACCTATGGGTGAGCTTCCTAGATGAACAACATTATACATAAATCCATGTTCAGTAAAATGAATATTTTTGCATCTGTGGATGATTTATATTTCATGGTGAATTTCGATTGGCATATATATTGCTACTTTTTAATGTCTGTGTGTATATATATATATATATATATATATATATATATATATATATATATACAGTCTCCAGATTTTTCAAAATTTGAAATATATGTGTCTTATTACACACTTTCTAAATTCATTCATATTCATGTATGTGGATTTATAATCAAATTTTCACATGATTATTCTCAGAAATATTCATCCACCTGAAATACATATTTTTTCCTACTAGTGAAAACTAACTTCAGTGAATGTTGCATACAAATCCTAATATTTCTACAGTAACTGACCCAGTTTAACATCAATGCGAGTAGATTCCAATGGGACATGCTGTGTGTTTTGACGTTCATTTTTATTCAACACTGGTACATTATGATTTCTTCAGTTTATGCACATCATAGGATATATTTTTCATCCACAGTTTCGCAAATTTATAGGCATTTGTTTCACTTTCAATCAATTCCTTCTTCAGAACACATGTATTCATCCATGTTTCTTGACTGGTCTTTTCATGAGACTTCTTTACAAAACACATTATTTTCAATTTTCATAATCATTTTTGAAGCGAAACTCAGACACCGTTCATGATAAACAATAACACTAATATTAACAATAGATGTATAACTGGTTGGAATGAATGATTTTATATCAATATAAGATATCTTAAATATTTTCAGATATCAATTCCATCCATTATTTAAAGTGGAATCAGCTATATTATTTATTCACAGTGTGGTCAATTCATGCATTATCTCTATATTCATAGACACAGGGCACACCTCTTTGTACAACCAATACTTATGTATATGTCTTCTAAATATTACTGCCAGAAATGGTGTAAGAAATACTCATGTCACCAGATCTACATACACATTTTATCACAGTAATATTCGGGACACAAAAAGTAAATGTCACACTTATGATTGTACCGGAGTCTGAATGGAAAGTGAACATGGATTACTAAAAACATTCCTGTCCATGTTGCCTAATCCTCTCAATTATCAATCCTGTTGGTGACTACATATTTGTTTCTTCCAGAGATTATATATTCAAACTCTACCCTGTTGAAAATGCCTAATCATATCACTCACTTTATACTTTGCCTGATTTCATTATGTCTCTATTGATATGTGGTTTCCTACATATTTTCCCCAGTTCATCATTGTGACCGACCCTTCACATGAAGTTATGTTTACTTTCACTCTCTAACCAAAACACTATTGCGATAGAACATATATTCCAAATCCTATATTGACACTTCTTCCTAAACCTACTATCTACCTAATCCTACCGACTATCCGTTTTTGACTGGATGTTCTCTTCGACATTCAATCATCCAAGGTACAAGGTTCTATGCCATTATATATCTATTTTTCTGAGACATCTGTGCACAATGTAAATCAAAGTTAAGTATCCCAATCAAGGGCCCAATGCCCTCTAGGCTTCAAAATTACCTAGATTTCTGTTTTTATTCATATATTTAACCTCTATATTTTTATAAATATCGCAGGTTCCCAATACCATTATTCATCCCGCAGAATGATTCCTAACCCAATTCAAACATTTTATTAACCCTAAGAATACACTGTTCCCTCAATCTAAATTTAATGAAAAGCAGGGACAGAGTTGGTCTTACAATACAGGAATGTAGGGGATCTTCCACCTGCTGAGAATTTCAAAGATCCATGTAGAAATGAACCCTGGAGAAGATATAGTCATCTATGAAGGACCTGAGAGAGCAAAAGTCATCTTCCATGTCAAACACCCTGGTCAGGATGAAGGGATGTGTCTGAATCAGCCTCTCTCTTCTTAATGTAGAGGAGAAGGACCAAACCAGGCCTGTGTGGATAGCTATTCCCGGGTTCCTAAGGTTGACATACCATTCTAACTTGTGAACATTTCAGAGGAAGTAGGGGAACCCTCCATCTAATGGGACCCTTGGAAGCAACTATTAGGACAAAATGGTTTACAAGACAGTGAATTCATTAAGTTCCTGAAGGAAGTGACCTCACCTCACTTCCTTCGTGATGGATCTCTCTGAACTTGGGATCCTGGAAGCCAGGCACACAGAGCCAGTCCCAGTCCCAGTCCCAGTGGGCTCACTTGCTTGGATTTACCAAAGACAGAGTCAGTCTTTCTTTGTTCCTACTGATATTATGATGCCAAAAGCAAGGAGAGCTCTGAAGAGGGGCCTTTCCTGAGAAAGCAGGTAGTGGCTCAAAATTCCCTTCTGACAACTTAAAAGAGTTGGCCAAGTAGACCAGATCTGAGACAGGACAGGACATTTCGGGGAAACATTGTATGGCCCACCAGTCAGAGGACACTCCGTAGAGTCACAGACCTACTTGGGGGAAGGAGGTGACTTTGTGGGTGTGGTTGTGGGTTTATGATTTTGTCTCATCTTCTGAGAATAGGTAGGAAAGGCGGTTAGTTTTTTTTTTTTTTGGAGTGTACTGTTTCTAGTAAGACGTTTGACAAGGCGAGTGTTTCTATGTCTGTGTATTCCACTGTGTCCGTGGTTGTATACATTAGAAACGAGAATGCATCAATGTATTTGTCCTGTCTAGTAGAAAGCTTCCCAGCATTCAACCTGCCCAATTTATGAATGGGTTGCGGCTTTCCTTAAGGATGGGCAACACCTACTATCTTCCTAATTACCAATTTTCTTCCTGAATTCTTTCCAATCTCCAGAATTGGCTCATGTTTTTTGTCCAAGATATGTACCACCTCCAAGCTCTGTGACATGGCCATGTACTGGATATCTGCAGGGAATGGCGAGCATCTCAGAAAACTCAGATATCAGTGTGACCAGTAAAGTATCAGTGGAGAAACCCTGCTTTGGGCCTTTTGCTTACATAATGTTCTGTTGCCCTTAATTTCAAGAAGTTCTTTGCCTCAGGCCACCCCTTTGTGAAGCCTGAGGAAAACAGTTTTCAAATGGAAATGAATGGGCATCACCTGTGGCCCTTTGCTTTATTGCTTTGGAAAGGGATGTGTGTGATTTAGCCTCTTGGCCCTGTGTGAGGCTGTGGCTTAGATTCTCAGCACCTGATGGATCTAAAGAAAGATCCCATGTGTGCATCCAAAACCAAAATGGCCAAAAGAGCAGTCCTTGTGGATGACGTCTCGCCTTCCTCTGTGAGGTTCCTGACTTCCATCAATAGGGATCCTTTGGGTCAGAGGAGTTCTCCAAAGCCCTGCAGAGGTGCTTGGGTTTTCTCATGACTCCAATTCACATAAAGAATCTTAACCTCTGAGTCAGTTGGCCTCAAAGTAGAGAAGCGGTGTAGTCTTCACAGCATGCCTATTTCATCACGCCTGGTTCACAGAAAGTATGTCCAGGCCACCCTGACTTTAGCAAATGAGTGGCAAGGGAGCTTATTTTGGACACTGTCTTGGACTGCGCTCCTCATGAAAACCTCCAGCCAGAGGTTATGATGAGTGTCTATATGGAAGAAAATGAGGGCCATGTCGAAGTGTTTTGGTTTTAATTGTGGTCATTTGTGTGTCAGTTGGAAGAGATAACTGTGTTCACCTGGGCTTGAACTGTTGTGTGATTCCACTTAGAGACTGCTTTCTGGAACTGACCTCAGTGAAGTATTGCCATGAATTGTTTTGAGATTTTAGGAGGCCACGCATGAGATTCGCTCTTGGTATCTGTGATCTAGGCCCAGGGTGGCTTTGCACAGAAAACTGGGAATCTTTGCAAGGATATCACATGATTTTATTCTGAAAGACTTGGCAGCCGTCGATGAGAGTCAAAACACACATGGACCTAACATTGTAGACCTCAATGGGCCTTGCTTATGTTACCATTTGGCCTCTGTTTCTGTAGCCTTGCCTATGAGAGTTCTCTAGAGCTTTCATTGAAATGAGCTTCCTCACCATTTAATGGTTCCTGAATTAATTGAAACCCAGAGTGTCTCAAATTCATTTTTGAAAAATGGCTAGATAAATACCATGCAAGGTTTGAAATTCCCATGACCAGGTGGCACTGGAGAACCTTTGGATATCTGGTTCCTGATCATGAGTGTACCAGACAATGCCTTGATTGACTGGGTTTCATGAAAATGGAGTAGAACAGAGATGCCTGTAAGTTGGAGCCTGCTGAGTAGTGGGCCTAGAGCTGTGGTGTGAAGGTGTGTGATAAACATCTGTGGTGGGGCCATGTGAATATGTCTTTGACTTCCAAATGGCTTGTGACTGACATGCTGCTGCCAGCTGACCCTTATATGTAAAGGCATCTTATTATATAGAGGGGTTTCAGGGCAATGTTCAGAATCAGGTTGCTCTTGTCAAGGGGGCAAGCTATGTGGGATAGAAGCCTGGTTGGTGCATTCTCCTGTAAACCCTGACCCACCACACCTGACAGAACTCCCTCCAGCACTGTGTCCCTGATGAACTCCATGTATTTTTTGAAGCAACACCAAACTACGAGTGCAGCAGCCAGAAACACCACGAAAAGTGGAGGATGACCAAATGACTTCACAGTCCACGCGGGCAGACACTTAGACCCAGGTGGCCAAAAATTGCCGACAAAGATAGAATTCATCACTGCTGCCTAATGTTCATTGGAAAACAAGAAACCATGTCCTCCAGGTCACATAGATGCCATTCCAGATTTGATGGTCTCACTACAAAGGAAGCTAAATCTCCTGACAACAACATATACTTTAAGTGCCCAAACTCAGAGGCAGTTTGTCAAGAAGTCTTTAGGCCAAAAGAACTTCATGTTTGTGGAGTGTTTACCCTATCCCTTACTTTTGGATACTCCTCTCCCAACTCCAAGGTTGTGAACTCCTGAGCATTTTCCATTCCGGATATGTATTCACAAATTTTCTAACTCTTCTCCTCTAATTGTGTCTTACTTGTGGTGAAGGAAATATCAAGGCATTGTTCTGGATCAGAGTGGGGAGATTTTTGTGTAGCACATATTTGAATACACATGAGATTAATTTTCCTATTTTCCATTCGAAATTCTGAATCCCTGACACTTACCCATACCCTACTAGACTCTCACTACTAATCCTAATATGATGGAGAAAAATAACCCAAACAAAATAGAAATACAACCAGTTCAGAGGAGGCCTGTTGTATAGTTGGACTTGCCTTTTGCATGATAAAGGGTAGGTGTTACAAATCTAGTCAATTTTTAAATGAAAAAGTTCTCCATGTGATTTAAAGTTAACAAATATGTGAATTCTTGTTTCCCTTTCTCTGAAGCCTATTCAGAACATGTATTTTTAATGCACATATTGAATCCTACCTGGTATCACACTTATATTTTTGTGAGGTGGATGACATGGCAGATACAAATTGTGAGAAGAGATCACTCCTCCTAAACACTGTTGGAACTGAAAATTCAACCTATGGGTGAGCTTCCTAGTTTAACAACATTTTACTTAAATCCATGTTTAGTAAAATAAATATTTTTGCTTCAATGGATGATATATATTTCATGATGAATTTCTATTGGCATATATATTGCCAGTTTTTAATGTCTCTGTGTGTGTTTTTTGTATATATATATACATTCTCCAGGTTCTTCAAAACATGAAATATATGTGTCTTTTATACACTCCATAAATTTATTCATGTTCATGTACTTGGATTTATAATCAACTTTTCAGAAGATTATTCCAGAAATATTCATCCACCTGAAATTCATATATGTTACCTAGTACTGAAAGCTAACTTCAGTGAACGGTGCACACAAATCCTAATATTTTTATAGTAACTGACCCAGTTTAATATCAAAGCACGTTCATTCCTATGGGACATTTTATGTATTTTGACGTTTATTCCTATTCAACACTGGTAAATTACTATTTCTTCTTTTTTTGCACATCATAGGATATATATTTAATCCAAAAGTTATCAAATTTACAGGTATTTGTTTCACTTTCAATCACTTTCTGCTTCAGAACACACGTATTCCTGCAGGTTACTTGACTGGTCTTATCATGAAACTTCTTTCCAAACACATTATTTTTGATTTTCATAATGATTTTTGAAGCAAAATATACACAATTTTCATGATTATCCATAACCCTAATATTTCCATTAGATGTATAAATGGTTGTAATGAATGTATGTGTATCAATATAAGATTTCATGTATATTTTCAGATATCAATTCATTCCATTATTTAAAGTTGGAACCAGTTATATTTTTAATTCTCAGTATGGTCTCTTCATGCATTATCTCAATATTCATAAACACATGGTACACCCATTTGTACCCCCAATACTAATTTATGCATCTTCAAAATATTGCTCCCAGAAACAGTGGAAGAAATACTCCACCAGATCTACATATACATTTTATCACTGTAATAATCTGGACACAAAATGCAAAGTTCACCTTTATGATTGTACCAAAGCCTAAATGGAAATTGACCATGGATTACTAAAACATCTATGTCTAAATTGCCTAATGCTCTCAAATGTCAATCTATTTGTGACTCCATATTTATTTTTCCCTAAGATTATACAGTCAAGTTCAACCCTGTTGAAAATGTCTAATATTATCACTCACTTTGTACTATACCTGATTTCCTAATATCTCTATTGATATCTGCTTTGCTACATATTTTCCCCAGTTCATCATTGTGAGTGACCCTAAACATGTGCTGATATTGACATTCACTCTCTAACCGAAACCCTATTGTTAAAGAACTTTTGGTCCAAAGTCTATACTCGCCCTCATTTCAACACCTACCGACTATCTTCCTGATCCTACAGACTATCCCTGTTTGATTGGATGTTCTCTTCTACATTCAATCATCCAAGGTACAAGGTCCTATTTCATTGTATATCGATTTATCTGAGACATCTGTGCATAACATAATTCAATGCTAAGTATCCCAATCAAAGGCCCAATGCCCTTCTGGGCTTCAAATCTTACCTAGATTTCTGTTTTCATACTTATATTTCACCTATATATTCTTAAAAATGTCACAGGTTCCCAATACCATTATTAATTGAGCGGAATGATTCCTAACCCAAATCAAACATGTTATTAACCTTAACCATACACTGATCCCTCAATCTAACTTTTCAGAAGAGCAGGGACAGAGTTGGTCTCAAAATACAGGCATGTAGGGGATTCTCCACCTGCTGAGAACCTAAAAGGCCCATGCAGAAATGATCCATGGAGAAGATGTAGGCAGCTATGAAGGACCTGAGAGAGCAAAAGACATCTTCCATGGTGAATAACCTGGTCAGGATAAAGGGTTGTGTCTGAATGAGCCTCTCTTTTTTTCATATAGATAAGATGGACCAAAACAGGCCTATGTGGAGAGCTGTCCCTAGGTGCCTATGGTTGATATACCATTATAACCTGTGAAAGTATCACAGGAAGTAGGGGCAGCCTCCATATCATGGGACCTTTGGAAGCAACTGTGAAGGCAAAGAGGTTGTCAAGATAGTGACCTCATTCAGTTCCTGAAGGAAGTGACCTCATCACACTTCTTTGGTGATGGAACTGTCTGAACTTGGTATCCAGGAAGCCAGGCACTCAGAGCCAGTCACAGTCCCAGTCCAAGGGGTCTCAATTTTTTTGATTTACCAAGCAGAGAGTCAGAGTTTCTTGGTAACTACTGATGTGTGGATGGCCAAATGCCAGGAAAGCTCTGAAGAGGGGCCTTTTCTGAGAAAGCAGGTAGTGGCTCACCACTGGCTCCTGACAACTTCACAGAGTTGGACAAGGAGACCAGATCTGAGAAAGGACAGGCCATTTCAGTGGAACATAGTATGACCCACCAGTCATAGGACACTCTGGATAGTCACAGTCCTACTTGGGGGAAGGAGGTGCCTTTGTATGTGTGTGTGTGTTTGTGGTTTTGTCTAATGTTCTGAGAATAGGTAGTAGCGGCGGTTTGTTTGGTTTTGAGTGAACTGTTTCTAGTAAGTCATTTGACAAGGCGAGTGTTTCTATGTCTCTGAATCCCACTGTGTCCGTGGTTGTAGACAGTTGAAAAGAGAATGGATCAATGGATTTGTGTTGTCTAGTAGAACGCATCCCAGCATGTATCCTGCCAAATTTATTAATGGTCTGAGGCTTTCCTTATCGATGGGCAACACCTGCTATCTTTCTAAGTTCCTGTTTTCTTCCTGAATTCTGGCCAATATCCAGAATAGGCTCATGGTTTTCTCTCCAAGATATGTACCACCTAAAAGCTCTGTGACATGGCCATGTACTGGATAGCTGAAGGGAATGGAGAGCATCTCAGAATACTCAGATATCAGAGTGACCATTTAAGTCTCATTGGAGAAACCCTGCTTTGGGCCTTTTGTTTACCTATTGTTCTGTTGACCTGAATGTCAGCAAGGTCTTTGCCTCAGGCCATCTCTTTTTGAAACCTGAAGAAAACAGTTTTCAAATGGAAATGAATGGACATCCCCTGTGGCTCTTTTCTTAATTTCTTTGGAAGGAGATGTGTCTGATTCAGCCTTTTGGCCCTTTGTGAGTCTGTGGCTTAGATTATCAGCACCTGATGGATCTAAAGAATGATCCCATGTGTGCATTCAAACCAAACTGGCCAAAAGAGCAGTCATTATGGATAAAGTCTCTCACCTTCCTTTGTAAGGTTCCTGACCTCCATCAAGTGAGAATAGGGATCCTTTGGGTCAATTGAGTTCTTAAAAGCCCTGCAGAGGCTAGCCCATAGGTGCTTGGGTTTTCTGATTACTCCAATTCACATAAAGAATCTAAACCCCACAGTCAGTAGGCCTCAAATTGGTGAACCGAAGTAGTATTAATGGCAGGCCTATTTGACCACTCCTGGTTCACAGGAAGGTTGTACAGGCCACCCTGACTTTAGGCAAACCAGAGGCAAGGGAGCTTATTTTGGACACTGTCTTGGGCTGTGCCCCTCATGGAAACCTTTAGCCAGAGGATATGATGAGTGTCTATATGGAAGAATATGAGGGCCATGTGGGAGTGTTTTGGTTTTAATTGTGGTCATTTGTGTGGCAGTTGGAAGAGATTACTTGTAAGATTCCAGCAGATGTCGGAGGAAGAGACTACCAAGAGACTGGCTCATGCAACAGCGATGGGGATTTATTGAGGATCCAATTCAGTTCGCTGGGGCTCTGTGCTCACTCAACAAGCAACAGCGGCCCAGATCCCCGAGAAGAGGTTAAGCAGTGCTTCAGTACACTTTTTGGGTAGGCAGAGGCTTTATATATATCAGAGGAAATCATCTTGATCAGCCGGAAAATCGAACAACAACTCTCCAACTTGATTAGCACATTCATTGGTGGAATCAGGTCGGGCGGGGGTGATAGGTCGATCCTAAGGAGGGGGGTACATTCAAACTGATTGGTTTGGGCCCTGATATGCTTAGGTGCCAAGCTGCACAGGGTCCTAGATTACTAAACAACTGGATGGTCAGGGGGAATATTTAATGGGCAGTGAAAGGATTGTCCTAACAGCTACAGGAATTTCAGGTTTTAGGTTTAGCATGGGAACTTAACAATACCTGGTCCTTTACATTTTAACTCAGGCTTTGCAGCTTAGAAACTTTACAACACCCGCTATTTTACACTTTAACTTCAATTTCTTTTACCCTAACAGACTGGGTCCACCTGGGTGTGAACTCTGGTGTGATTCCACTTAGACACTGAGTTCTGGAACTGAACTCAGAGAAGAGGTGTCATGAATTGTGTTGGGATTATAAGAGGCCACACATGAGAGTTGCCCTTGGAAACTGAGATCTAGGCCCAGGGTGGCTTTCCACAGAGCATTGGAAATTTCAGCCAGGATATCACATGATTTTATTCTGAATGACTTGGCAGCCATAGTTGAGAGTCAAAACACACATGAAACTCACACTGTAGACCTCAATGGGCCTGGTTTCATGTGACCTTTTGGCCACTCTTTGAGAAGCCTTGTCTGTGAGAGTTCTATAGAGATTTCATTGAAATCAGCTTTCTCAAAATTTAAAGGTTCCTGAATGAATTGAAACCCACAGTGCCTCCAACTTCATCCTTGAAAAATGGCTAGATAAATACCATGAAATTTTTGAAATTCCCAGGACCAGGTACCACTGGAGAAAGTTTGGATGTCCGGTTTCTGATCATGAGTATAACAGACAGTGCCTTGATTCACTGGGTTTCATGCAAATGGTGTAGAACAGAGATGCCAGTAAGTTGGAGCCTTCTGAGTAGTGGGCCTAGAGCAGTGGAGGGCAGGTGTGTGATAAAACATCTGTGGTGGGGCCATGGGGATCTTCCATTGTCTTCCAAATGGCTTGTGACTGACATGGTGCAGCCAGCAGACCCTTATATGTAAAGGCATCTTGTTATTTGGAGAGGTTTCAGGGCAATGTTCAGAATCAGGTTGTTATGGTCAAGGGAAAAGCTATGTGGGATAGAAGCATGGTTGGTGCATTCTCTTGCAGACCCTTACCCACCACAGGTGACAGAACTCCCTCCAGCACTGTACCAGGTGAACTACTTGTATTTCGTGAAGCAAATAACAAACTCCCAGTGCAGCAGTAAGAAATACCACGAAAAGTGGAGGATGACCAAATGGCTTCACAGTCCACACAGAGAGAAACTTAGCCCCCAGTGGACACTGTTAACCTACATAGAGAGAAATCAGCACTGCTGCCTCATGTTCAGTGGAAAATAAGAAACTATGTCCTCCAGGTCACATACATGCACACCCAGCTTTGATGGTCTCACTACAAAGGAAGCTCCTGACAAATACTTATATTTCAAGTGCGCAACCTCAGAGGCAGTTTCTCAAGAAGTCTTTAGGCCAGCAGAGCTCCATGTTTGTTGAGTGTTTACCCTGTTCCTTACTTTTGGAAACTCCTCTACCACCTCCAAGGTTGTGAACTCCTGAGCGTATTCCATTCCAGATATGTATTCACAGAATTTTTAACTCTTCTCCTCTAATTGTGTCTTACTTCAGGCGAGGGTAATGTCAAGGCATTTTTCTGTATGAGAGTGCAAAAATTTGTGTGCAGCATTTATTTGAAATACTGAATCCCTGACATTAACCCATATCCTAATAGACTCTGACTACTAATCCTAATATGATGGAGAAAAATAACTCAAACAAAATAGAAATACAAGCATTTCATAGGAGGCATGGTGTATAGTTGGACTTGCCTTTTGCATTATATAGGGTAGGAGTAATAAATCTAGTCAATTTTTAATTGAAATAGTTTTCCATGTGTTTTTAAAGTTAACAAATATGTAAATTACTGTCTCCCATTCTCTCTAGCTTATTCAGAACATGTGTTTTTATATGCACATATAGAATCCTACCTGGTTATCACACATACAGTCTCATGAGGAGGCTGATTGGCAGATACAAATTGTGAGAAATGACCACTCCTCGTAAACGCTGTTGGAACTGAAAATACAACCCATGGGTGAGCTTCCTATTTGAACAACCTTATACAAAAATCCATGTTCAGTGAAATTAATATTTTTGGATCTGATGATGATATATATTTCACGATAAATTTCGATTGGCATATATATTGCAATTTTTAATGTCTCTCTCTGTGTGTGTGTGTATATATATATATATGTATATATATATATATATATATATACATATATATATATATATATATATATATGCACTCTGTCTAGATTTTTCAAAATATGAAACATGTGTCTTATTGTAGACTCCCTAAATTCATTTATATTCATGTATGTGGATTTATAATCAACTTTTCACAAGATTATTCTCAGAAATACTCATCCACCTAAAATACTTACTTGTTTCCTAGTACTGAAAACTAACTTCATTGAATGGTGCATACATATCCTAACATTTCTACAGTAACTGACCCTGTTTAACATCAATTCAAGTAGATTACTATGGGACATGATGTGTATTTTGAAGTTCATTTTTATTCAACACTGGTACATTGCTATTTCTTCAGTTTATGCACATCATAGGATACATATTTCATCCACAAGTTAGCAAATTGATAGGCATTTGTTTCACTTTCAGTCACTTCCTGCTTCAGAACACATGTATTTCTCCATGTTTCTTGACTGATATTTTCATGAGACTTCTTTCCAAACACATTATTTTCGATTTCCGTAATCACTTTTGAAGCAAAACCCACACACCTTTCATGATAACCCATAACCCTAATATTACCATTAGATGTATAACTCGTTGGAATGAATGACTGTATATCAATATTAGATTTCTTATATATTTTCAGATATCAATTCAATCCATTATTTAAAGTGGAACCAGTTATATTATTTATTCACATGATGGTCAATTGATGCATTATCAATATATTCTATGACACAGGGTATACCCTTTTTACCCCCAATACTAATTTATATTTCTTCAAAATAGTGCTCCCAGAAATGGTGGAAGAAATACCCATGTCACCTGATCTACATATACATTTTATCACAGTAATATTCTGGACACATAAAACAAAGGTCACTCCTATGATTGTACCAAAGCCTAAATGGAAAATGAGCATGGATTACTAAATGCACCCATGTCCAGGTTGCCTAATGCTCTCAAATGTCAATCCTATTGGTGACTACATATTTGTTTCTTTCTAACATTATATATCCAAACTCAACCCTGTTGAAAATGTCTAGTCCTATGACTCAGTTTATACTTTGCCTGATTTCCTAATGTCTCTATTAATATCTGCTTTCCTCCATATTTTCCCCAGTTCATCATCGTGACTGACTCTTCACATGTGCTAACATTTACATTCACTCTCAACTGAAACCATATTGCTAAAGAACTTTTGGTCCAGATCCTATACTCACTCTTCTTCCTAAAACTACTATCTCCTGTTCCTACCGAGTATTCCTTTTTGACTTGATGTTCTCTTCTACATTCAATCATTCAAGGTACATGGTCCTATGCCATTGTATATCGATTTATCTGAGACATCTGTTCAGAACGTAATTCAACGCTAAGTATCCCAATCAAGTTCCCATGCCCTTCTCGGCTTCAAATCTTAACTAGATTTCTGTTTTCATACTTATATTTCACCTATATATTCTTGTAAATATCGCGGGTTCCCGATACTGTTATTCAACCCTCAGAATGATTCCTCACCCAAATCGAACCTGTTATTCACCCTAATCATACACTCTTCCCTCAATCTAACTTTACAGAAGAGCAGGGAAGGAGTTGGTATTTCAATACAGGAATGTAGGCGATCTTCCACCTATTGAGAACCTCAAATGTCCTACATAAATGACACCTGGATAAGTTGTAGGCAGCTATGAAAGACCTGAGAGAGCAAAAGTCATCTTCCATGGAAAACAACCTGGTCAGGATGTAGGGATATGTATGAATCAGCCTCTCACTTATTAATGTAGAGAAGATGGACCAAACCAGGCCTGTGTGGAGAGCTGTTCCTGTGTGCCTATGGTTGATATACCATTCTAACTTGTGAAAGTGTCACAGGAAGCAGGGGCAGCCTCCATCTCATGGGACCCTTGGAGTCAACTCTTAGGACAAAGTGGTTGCCAAGGCAGTGAACTCATTCAATTCCTGAAGGAAGTGACTTACGTCACTTCCGTGGTGATCAAACTCTCTGAACTTAGATCCAGTAAGCCAGGCACCCAGAGCCAGTCCAAGTCCCAGTCTTAGTGGTCTCACTTGTTTTGATTTTCCAAGGATAGAGTCAATCTTTCTTGATACCTACCGATGTGGGAATGGCCAAATAACAGGAAAGCTCTCAAGAGGGGCCTTTTCTGAGCAAGCAGGTAGAGGCTCACCCCTGGCTTCTGACAAGTTCACAGAGTTGACCAAGGAGACCTAATCTCATACAGGACAGGCCATCTCAGGGGAACATATTGTGGCCCACCAGTCAGAGGACACTCCGGATAGTCACAGACCCATTTGAGGGAAGGAGGTGCCTTTGTTATGTGGGTGTGATTTTTTGGTTTGTCTCATATTCTGAGAATATGTAGGAAAGGTGGTTTGTTTGGTTTGTAGTGAACTGTTTTTAATAAGTCATTTGACAAGGCGACTGTTTCTATGTCTGTGTATCGCACTGTGTCCGTGGTTGTAGACATTAGAAAAGAGAATGATTCAATGGATGTGTCCTGTCTGGTAGAAAGCTTCCCAGCATTCATCCTGCCCGATTTATGTATGGACTTTGGCTTGCCTTATCGATGGGCAACACCTGCTAATTTCCTAAGTTGCTGTTTTCTTCCTGAATTCTGGCCACTCTCCAGAAGAGGCTCATGGTTTTGTGTCCAAGATATGAATCACTTCCAAGGTCTGTGACATGGCTATGTTCTGGATAGCTGAAGTGAATGGCGAGAATCTCAGAAAACTCAGATCACTGTGACCAGAAAAGTCTCAGTGGATAAACCCTGCTTTGCGACTTTTGCTTACATATTGTTCTGTTACCCTGAATGTCAGGTAGTTCTTTGCCTCAGGCCACCCCTTTGTGAAACCTGAAGAAAACAGTTTTCAAATGGAAATGAATGGAAATCACCTGTGGCTCTTTGCTTAATTGCTTTGGAAAGGGATGTGTCTGAATCAGCCTCTTAGCTCTGTGTGAGGCTGTTGATTAAATTCTCAGCCCCTTATGGATCTAAAGAAAGATCCCATGTGTGCATCCAAAACCAAAATGGCCGAAAGTACAGTCATTGCAGATGAAGTCTTTCGCCTTCCTCTGTAAGGTTCCTGACCTCTATAAAGTGAGAATAGGGAAGATAGACCAAGCCAATTGATGTCTCCTTTTGGAAAAATTGTACCACCAATGAGAGCATCAGCAAAATTACCCCAACACTACCACAAGTCGCTGCACCAACAGATAGTTCACAATGCATACATGTTAGTTCACAATGCATACAAGTGATATATATTCCAGGCAAGTTCTGCAAGCAGTTCAGTGATGGCTATTGCAGAAGCTGTAGATTGGTTTTATCTTTGTCTTCACCAGCACTGGGTTGAAGATTGGAATTCTGGCAATAATGGCTAAAGAAAAAATTACTTACCATTCCAGAAGGCACTAAAAAACCCAATTATCTTAACAATTTACATTATCTTGAAGAGAATTATTAAATATAATGAAAAGGAAAGGTGAAAGTCAACAAACAGTTCTGCTAAACTCCTTTTTTTGTTCACATATTAAAACAATCCTCAACAGTTGTTTACCCAATTTAAATTAAACTATTTAAATCACGTGAATAAAAAAAAAATTGGATCCATTTTTTCATGAGCGCACATCATATATGATATATGGATATATGTACATTCAAACATAAAACACAAAACACAAGTGTGCACAAATAATATAATATATACAACACATAACATAATAGTAAAGGCCTTATAACTTTTTACAGGTGAAATCACCATTGGAATGTCTAAAAACTCTATAGTCAAAAAATAGAACTGATCAGCAAAACATTAACCTAGGTCTGTATGAGCTCAAAAAAAAAAAAATAGAAAATAGAACTTCATGATGTGGGAAAGGGCAATAATAAAATAGATATTGAAAAAAGCATCCTGGTTCTGTCGCAGATGTAAGGATAGCCAAACTGGAGTTTTGGATATCAGCTGTTATGAATTTGAGCCAAATCATCTTCTTTTTGGTCTATAGAAATCACTTTAGTTAATTTCTCTGGAATCCATATTGCCTGCTGTTCTTCCTGTGGAAACACACAAACAGACCCCTGACTAAAGACAATCACTGGGTCAGGACTTTAGTTAATCTCTCCAAAATCCAAATCAGCTGCTGTTCTTCCTGTGGAAACACACAAACAGACGCCCGACTCCAGACAATTACTGGGTCAACACTTTTCCATTGTCCTATTAGAATATCCTTCCAAAGGACCTTGGGCTTATGCACATTTTTTGGAAACATATGCCTTTCCACAGCACTAAGTCCTGATGAATCCAAGTTTAAAAAGTTTAGAGTAAAAAGCGTTAATTTAAGTTTATCTTTGGGGAATATATACCCCTTCTCAATTCCGTCTTTGTGCTTTAATAAGTACATTTTTATTGTTTGATGTGCTCTTTCAACTATGCCTTGTCCCTGTGGATTGAATGGGATTCCTGTTATATGAGTAATGCCAAATGATGAGCAAAATTGTTTAAAAGAGTTAGAAGTGTAACCGGGGGCATTATCTGTTTTTAACTGTTTTGGAATGCCCACAGTGGCAAAATTTTGTAAGCAATGAGCTATAACATCTTTAGTTTTTTTCTCCAGCATGAAGGGAGCCCATTAAAAATCCAGAACAAATATCAACTGTAACATGCAAATATTTTAATTTTCCAAATTCTGGCAAGTGTGTGACGTCCATCTGCCAAATATGGTTAGGTATCAATCCTCTAGAATTGACTCCAAGATTAACTTGTGGTAAAAAGGTCACACAATTTTGACATTGTTTTATAATTTGTCTAGATGTTCCTTAGTTTTTTTGAAATGCTTTTGTAAAGTATAAGCATTGACATGGAACTTTTTAAGAAAATTTATTGCTTCTTCTAGTGTAAAGAAAATATGTATGTATGTCAATTGTAGTTTTATCTGCTAAATCATTGCCCAAACTAAGGGCTTTAGGCAATCCTGTATGTGCCCTGATATGTCCTATAAAGAATGGATCTTTTCTGTCCCAGATTAGACTTTGTATAGTGGAAAGAAAAGAGAAAACAGTAGAGAAAGGGGAAATCCTACCAGCATCTTCAAGGGATACTATAGCATTAACTATATACTGACTATCGGAAAATAAATTAAATACAGAATCTTTAAAAATCACAAAAGCTTGTAATACTGTACTAAGCTCTACCTTGTGAGCTGATTGTTTTGGTACTAAAAATATAAAAGTTGGATCAGGTGTAACTATTGCTGTTGTACCATTATTTAACCCATCGGTGAATATATTTGGAGCATTCACGATAGGTGTTTTCTTGTCATTTTTGGAAAAATTACAGGATGCGATGACCAAAAAGACAATAAAAGATAAGATAGTAAGTGGTTATCAAATGAAACATTAGATTTACACACGATTATTGCCCAAGTATTTAACTAATTAGCTAATTCATCAATTTGATTCATAGTATATGGAGTAATAATTTTATTGGGTGAAATTCCACACACACTCTTTTTGCTGCTTTTATTCCTATGAGTATTAATTCTCCCTCAGCCTCAGGATAGCAAGTAATAATAGTGTTAGAAGAATAAGATAAATGTATCCATAATAATGGACCTTCTTCCCAAAATACTCCTGTAGAAATATTTTTTTTTTGTTGTTAGTACAATAAATAATAAATGCAAAATTATATCAACTCTATCCAAAAGCATATTTCCCATATATGTTTCAATGATTTTTATTGCTTTTCTTGCTTCAGGCGTTAACATTCTGAGTGAATTTGGATCTCATGGTCCTTTTAGGATATCAAATAAAGGTCCCAACTCTCCTGTTGGTATACCTAGATGAGGCCTTATCCAATTTAAGTCTCCTAATAACTCTTGAAAGTCATTAATTGATTTGAGTTGATCTACTCGTATTTGAATTTTTGGTTGACTGACCATGGTTGAGGATAATAGAGCTACTAAATAATTAATTGGAAAATTTAATTGTATTTTACCTATTGCTATCTCTAGGTTATAATTTTTTAATACGTTTGTAAGTGTGGCATACCATTCTAGCAATGGGTTTTTAACTTTGTGTGCTAATAATACATCATCCATATAGTAAAAAATTTGTATTTCAGGAATTTGATTTCTAAGTGGCTGGATTACTTTGTTAACATAAATTTGACGCATAGTTGGGCTGTTAGCCATCCCTTGAGGGAGTACTTTCCACTCATATCTCTTGTCAGGACCTTCATGATTCAGTGCAGGTATAGTAAATGCAAAACTTGGAATATCCTCAGGATGAATTGGAATTGAAAATAAAACGATCTTTAATATCTACAACGAAAACATACCAAGTTTTTGGCAAAGCACACAATTGAGGAATCTCTGATTGAGCAGGTCCCATAAAAACCATCCCATTATTAATGGCTCTTAAATCTTGCAATAATCTCCATTTACCAGATTTCTTTTTAAGGACAAAAATGAGAGTATTATGGGGAGACACAGAAAGTTGTATATGTCCTTCCGCTAATTGTTGTTTGACCAGGTCATGGGCTACTTGTATCTTTTCTTTAGTCAGGGGCCACTGAGGAACCCATACTGGTCTTTCTGATTTCCAAGTAATATTTATTGTCTCAGTGGCCCTTTCTGAAAATCCAACCCATATCTATCTGTTCCTTGATCTTTTTGTATTGGTGTTGCTATACCTTGTTCTTGCTTTTCTAATCTTTTTCCTTTCCTAAAATCTTGTCTAGCCATAATAGTGGGTGAATTTTGATTGATGTTACTTGCTAATGTCAAACCTAATTGATCTAGGACATCTCATCCTTATAAATTTATGGGAAGATGTTCCAATACATATGGCTGTATAGTTCCTTCACATCCTTCAGGATTCTTCCAATCTAATACCGTTGCACTTTTATGGGGATTAGTCGCCACTCCTAGGCCTCGAAGCGTTTGAGTGGCTTGTTGTAATGGCCAATGTTTTGGCCATTCTTGACGACAGATGATGCTAAGGTCTGCACCTGTATCCAGTAGCCCATTGAATTCATGTCCTTGAATATTTAGTTTTAGCATGGGGCGAGAATATAAATTTAAAGAAAGCATAGCCCAATCTACACCTGTGGAGCCTAATCCTTTGGAACCCCTTTCTACAGCATAACTGTAAAATTTATCATGTGGGCTGGGTATTATTATTAATTGTGCTATTCTATCTCCTGGAGAAATTACTGATATACCCTTTGGAAAACTGGCTATAATTTTTATTTCACCTTCATAATCGGGATCAATTACCCCAGGACTCATCATAAGTCCTTTTAGAGTAGAAGAGCTGCATCCCAATAATAAGCCTACTGTTCTTTTGGGAAGAGGTCGTTTCACCCCTGTGGGAATGATTTGAACTCCCATCTTTGGAGTTAGTATTGATCTGGCGGAGGCACAGATGTCCAACCCTGCGCTCCCTCTGGTTTGTCTGATGAGGGATCTGATGAACAATGTGTCGTGGGCACTACACTGATGGGGTTGCTGGTTTCCTCCAGTGCTCCATATATTTGCGGTTTCGGGCCCCAGAGCATTGGGCCCCCCTGTCCATTTTTTGGCAATGGAGCCGGATGCCTTTCTTCATGATATCGTGGATAAACACCTGGTGCTTGTTTGTTTTTTGATAATGAAGTACCCTCTATGGTGGTTTGAGAATGGTATTCATTAGCCCAATGTCTCCCTGTACGTCATTGTGGCCAAATACCCGGTATTCTAGTCCTTTGATACCTAGTTTTGTTAAACCCTCCTCCTATGGGGCAATTCCTTTTAAAAAGTCCTGTTTGTTCACAATTGTAGCATGTTCTTGGCCTGTCTTCTAAAGCCTGTTTTACTAAAGCTGCCACAATTTGCCCTTTTTCATTAATGTCTCTGGCATCTAAAGCCTGTTTTATTGCAGCTGCCACGACTTGCTCTTGTTCATTAATGTCTCTACCAAATTTAATAAATGTGTTTAAATCTTCATGTTTCCATGGTCTAATGATACCTCTGCAGCAATGATTCGCTTGGTCATAAGCCAGTTGTTTTAATAATGGCATTGCTTGTTCTGTATTTCCAAAAACTCTGTAGCTGTTTCAATAAGCCTATCTACAAATCCAGCGTAAGATTCATTAGCTCCTTGTATTACCTTAGATAATTGACCTTGTAAACCTCCATGTCCTTGTAAAGTCTTCCATGCCCTAACTGCCTCTACAGCAATTTGTGCGTATATGCCAGGATCATATGGAATTTGTTGTTGCTGATCCTCATAAGGTCTCTTTTCTAACAACAAATCTAGATTTCTCTGAGGATAACCAGCTGCTGCATTTCGCCTAGACATCTCTTTGCAAAATTCCTCACTGGCAACCTTCCATAATAGGTATTGACCTCCATTTAGCACAGCTTTACACATATTAGCCCAATCTGCTGGCGTCATGTTCAAGGTGTTAATGGATTCGACCAAGCTTACAATGAAGTGTGCTTGAGGACCATATGTTGTTACAGCCTCTTTTAGCTGCTTCACTATTTTGAAATTTAAAGCATGGTGAATTCGCTGCCCTCCTACCTCAAATACAGGGCATGTTAATACTTGAGATCCTGTCTCAGGATCCGAACTATCAACTGTTGGGGTTGGGGGCCTCCCAGCACATGGAGGTGGCCTTGTTAGTTGGACATTTACATCCTCTGGTGACAGAAAGGTGTTAGTAGCAGTCTCCTTTTTTAACTTTGCCCCTGATTGCTTTTTATGCTCTAAACTTGGTTCCTCTATCTTTGTCTGAACTGAAGGCTTTGGACTAAGCAAACCAGATATGAACGTCCACAATGGCAATGTGCCAACTGGCATAGTCCATCGGCTGCTCTTTTCTAATCCTTTTAAATCTTCACCATGATGGTTCCATTGTGATATATTTAATGACTCCTCCTTCAAAAGCCATGGGCTACATTTTTGTATTGTATCAACAAATGCCCTGACTGTCCTTGATATTTCTGAGATGCCTCCTTTCTCTAACAATTTATTTAACACTCTTTCAGTTTGTTTTTTTACTAATTTCTGATCCCGTATTTCTATTATAATACAACCCAACAAGATGACGCCAAACAAAACTGAGACAGAATGAATTAAAAAGGGAACAACAAAAAGTCATTATAGCCTTTCTATCCTCCTGACATGTGCATCCGTCCTTTATACCTATCTGTTCCTCAGACGTAAATAGTTTTTTCTCAGATGTGAGTGGTTTTTCTTCCATCCCACTCATCTCCAGGAACAGGCAACTTAAAACAAAAGTGAAGCAAAACAAAGGAGTCATCTTAAAATGGCTACCCATCCTTTCACCTTGCCCACAGGGGCAAGCAGTTTACCTTATCACTTACCCTCAGTCGTTCCCCATGTGAGCCACAAAATGCTGCAGTCTGGCTGGGCATGATTCAGGAGCCACTTGTCAAAAAAAAAAAAAAAAAAAACTAACTTTATTTTTAGAACCACACACGGCAAACAAAACAACTCCTCAGGAAAAACCCTCAGAGCCCAACTGCCACTACTGGCTTCCTTGTAAAGTCTCTCTCACACACACAAGCCTCTCCACCTGCCACAATCCTACTGCTCTTGAGGCCGATTGGCTGGGTGGAGCCAAAAAAGTTCCCCAAGGAGCAGCTCCATGGTCTGAAAGGGCAGGGAAACAGCCCAATGAGCATCACCACAGAGGAGCCAATCAGCTAGATGATGCTGAGGTCGCTGTGAGCCAATAATCAGCCGGCAGCTGGAAATTTGCTGGCAGCTGGAAGTTTGCTGGGGCCCCTTCAGCTGTGGCTCTCAACAAATTCCTGTCTCATTTCTCTGTAGCCTATTCAGCACATGTATTTTTATATGCACATATAGTATCCTATCTGTTATCACATGTACATTTTTGTGAGGTGGCTGACTTGGCAGATACAAATTATGAGAAGAGATCACTCCTCCTAAACATTGTTGGAACTGAAAATTCAAAATATGGGTGAGCTTCCTAGTAGAATAACATTATACATAAATCCATTTTCAGTGAAATAAATATTTTTGCATCTGTGGATGACATATATATTTCATGATGAATTTTGATTGGAATACACACTCTACAAATTTTTCAAAATATGAAATATATGAGTCTTATTATACACTCCTTAAAATCATTCATATTCATGTATGTGGATTTATGATCAACTTTTCACAAGATAATTCTCAGAAATATTCATCAACCTGAAATACATATTTGTTACCTAGTACTGAAAGATAACTTCAGTGGATGGTGCATACAAATCCTAATATTTCTACAGTAATACCCAGTTTAATATCAATGCAAGTAGTTTCCTATGGGACATGATGTGTATTTTCCGGTTCATTTTTATTCAACAGTGGTACATTACTATTTTCTCAGTTTATGCACATCATAGGATATATATTTCATCCACAAGTTCACAAATTTATAGGCATTTGTTTCAATTTCAATCACTTCCTGCTTCAGAACACATATATTCCTCCAGATTTTTTGACTGGTCTTTTCATGAGACTTCTTTTCAAACACATTATTTTCGATTTTCATAATCACTTTTGAAGCAAAACTCACACATTCTTCTTGATAAACCATAACCCTAATATTACCGTTAGATTTATGACTGGTTATAATGAATGTATGTATATCAATTTAAGATTTCCTTTACATTTTCAGATATTAATTAAATCAATTATTTAAAGTTGGAACCAGTTACATTATTTGTTCACAGTATGGTCTATTCATGCATTATTTCTATAATCATAGACACATGGTACACCTCTTTGTTCCCCCAATACGAATTTATACGTCTTCAAAATATTGCTCCCACTAATGGTGGAAGAAATACTCATGTCACCTAATCTACATATACATTTTATCACAGTAACATTCTGGACACAGAAAACAAAGGTCACTCTTATGATTGTACCAAAGCCTAAAAGGAAAGTGAGCATGCATTACTAAAAACATCCATGTCCAGGTTGCCTAATGCTCTCAAATGTAAATCCTATTGTTGACTATATATTTGTTTCTTCCTAAGATTATATATTCAATCTCAAGCCTGTTGAAAATATCTCATCCTATCCCTCACTTTAAACTTTGCCTGATTTCTTAAAGTCTCTATTGACATCTGCTTTCCTACATATTTTCCCCAGTTCTCATTGTGACTGACTCTTCACATGTGCTGATATTTACATTCACTCTCTACTTGAAAACCTATTGCTAGAGAACTTTTTGTCCAAATCCTATACTCACTCTTGTTTCTAAACCTAGCAACTATCTTCCTAATCCTACGGACTTTCTTTTTTTAATTGGATGTTCTCTTCAACATTCAATCATCCAAGGTACAAGGTCCTATGCCATTGAATATCGATTTATCTGAGACATCTGGGCAGGACATAACTCAAAGCTAAGTAACCCACTCAAGGGCCCAATGCCCTCCTGGGCTTCAAATTGTACCTAGATTTCTGTTTTCATACTTGTATTTCACCTATATATTCTTGTAAATATCCCAGTCTCCCAATACCATTATTCATCCTTCAGAATGATTCCTAACCAAAATCGAATATGTTATTAACCCTAAACATAGACTTTTCCCTCAATCTAACTTTACACGTGAGCTGGGAGAGTGTGATCAGGAAAGTCTCAGTGGAGAAACCCTGCTTTGGGCCATTTGCTTACCTATTGTTCTGTTGCCCAGAATATCAGGAAGTTCTTTGCCTCAGGTCACCCCTTTGTGAAGCCTGAAGAAAGCTGTTTTCAAACGGAAATGAATGAGCATCACTTGGGGCTCTTTGGGTCAAATGAGTTCTTCAAGCCATGAAGAGGTGCTTGGGTTTTCTCATGACGCCAAATCACATAAAGAATCTATACCTATCAGTCAGTAGTAGTCAGTCAATATTGCTCCTAAAAATGGTGGAGAAATACTCATGTCAAATGATCTACATATATATATATATATATATATATATTTAATCACAGAAATATTCTGGGCACAGAATTCAAAGTTCACATTTATGATTGTACCAAAGCCTAAATGGAAAGTGAACATGGATTACTAAAAATATCATGTCCAGGTTGCCTAATGCTCTCAAATGTAAATCCTATTGGTGACTACATATTTGTTTCTTCCTAAGATAATATATTCAACCTCAACCCTGTTGAAAATGTCTAATCCTATCACTCACTATATACTTTGCCTGATTATCTAATGTCTCTATTTATATCTGCTTTCCTACATATTTTCCCAATTTCATCATTGTGACTGACTCTTCACATGTGCTGACATTTAAATTCATTCTCTAACCGAAAACCTATTGCTAAAGAACTTTTGTTGCAAATTCTACATGCACTCTCCTTCCTAATCCTAACTACTATCTTTCTAATCCTACTGACTATCCCTTTTTGACTGGATGTTCTTTTCTACATTCAATCATCCAAGGTACAAGGTCATATGCCATTGTATATCGATTTATCTGAGACATCTGTTCAGAAGTTAATTCAATGCTAAGTATCCCAAGCAAGGGCCCAATGCCCTTCTGGGCTTCAAATCATACTTAGATTTCTGTTTTCATGCATACATTTCACCTCTATATTGTTATAAATATCGCAGGTTCCCAATACCATTATTCACCCAGCAAAATGATTCCTAACCCAAATCGAACCTGTTATTAACCCTAACCATACAGTATTCCCTCAATCTTACTTTACAGAAAAGCAGGGAAAGAGTTGGTCTTATAATACTGGAATGTAATGGATCTTCCACCTGGTGATAACCTCAAATGTCCATGGCGAAATGATCCCTGGAGAATATGTAGGCAGCTATGAAGGACCTGAGAGAGCAAAAGGCATCTTCCATGGCAAACGGCTTGGTCAGGATAAAGGGTTGTGTCTGAATCAGCTTCTATTCTTAAAGCAGAGAACATGAGCCAACCCAGGCCTGTGTGTAGATCTGTTCCTGGGAGATTATGGTTGATATACAATTCAAACTTGTTAAAGTGTCACAGGAATTAGGGCCAGCCTCCATCTCATGGGAACCTTGGAAGCAACGTTTGGACAAAGTGGTTGCCAAGAGAGTGACCTCATTCAGTTCCTGAAGGAGGAACTAAAAACAGTTCCATCACACTTCAGTGGTGATGGAACTCTCTGAACTTGGGATCCAGGATGCCAGGCACCCATAGCCAGTCCCAGTCCCAGCCCCAGTGGTCTCACTTGTTTGGATTTACAAAGACAGAGTCAGTCTTTCTTGGTACCTACAGATGTGAGGAAGGCCAAATGCAAGAAAGCTCTGAAGCAGAGCTTTTCCTGAGAAAGCAAGTAGAGGCTCACCGCTGGCTCCTGACAACTTCACGGAGTTGGCCAAGGAGACCAGATCTAAGACAGGACAGGCCATTTCGGGGGAACATTATTGGCCCACAAGTCAGAGGACACTCCAGATAGTCACAGACCTACCTGGGCGAAGGAGGTGCCTTTTTTTTGTGGTTATGAGTTTGTGGTCTTGTGTCATGTTCTTAGAATAGGTAGAAAAGTAGGTTTGTTTAGTTTGGAGTGGACTGTTTCTAGTAAGTCGTTTGACAAGGCGAGTGTTTCTATGTCTGTGTATCACATTGTGTCCGGGGTTGTAGACATTAAAAAAAATGCATCAATGGATGTGTCCTATCTAGTAGAAAGCTTCACAGCATTTATCCAGCCAAATTGATGAATGGACTGTAGCTTGCCTTATGGATGGGCAACACCTACTATCTTTCTAAGTTCCTGTTTTCTTCCTGAATTCTGGCCACTCTCCAGAATAAGCCCATGGTTTTGTGTCCAAGATATGTACCCCCTCCAAACTCTGTAACATGGCCATGAACTGGATAGCTGAAGTGAATGGCGAGCATCTCAGAAAACTCAGATATCAGTGTGACCAGGAAAGTCTCAGTGGAGAAACCCTGCTTTGGGCCTTTTGCTTACCTATTGTTCTGTTGCACTGAATGTCAGGAAGGTCTTTGACTCAGGCCATCCCTTTGTGAAGCCTGAAGAAAACAGTTTTCAAATGGAAATGAATGGGTATACCTGTGGCTCTTTGCTTAATTGCTTTGGAAAGGGATTGTCTGAATCAGCCCCTTGGCCCTGAGTGAGGCTGTGGCTTAGATTCTCAACACCTGATGGATTTAAAGAAATTTCCCATGTGTGCATCCCAAACCAAAATGGCCAAAAGAGCAGTCTTTGGGATGAAGTCTGTCGCCTTCCTCTGTAAGGTTCCTGACCTCCATCAAGTGAGAATAGGGATTCTTTGAGTGAAATGAATTTTTCCAACTTACAGAGGCTAGGCTATAGGTGCTTCGGTTTTCCATGACTCCAATTCAAATAAAGATTGTAAACCCCACGGTCAGTTGGCCTCAAATTGGAGAAGTGGACCTGAATTAATGACAGGAGTATTTGATTACTCCAGGTTCACAGCAAGTGTCCAGGCCACCCTGACTTTAGGCAAATGAGAGGAAAGGGAACATATTTTGGACACTGTCTTGGTCTGCGCACCTCATGGAAACCTCCAGCCAGTGGTTATGATGAGTGTCTATATAAAAGAAGATGAGGGCCATATGGGAGTGTTTTGGTTTTAACTGTGGTCATTTGTGTGGTGGTTGGAAGAGATGACTTTGTCCACCTGGGCTTGAACTCTGGTATGATTCCCCTTAGAGACTGAGTTTTAGAACTGACCTCAGAGAAGTATTGCAATAAATAGTGTTGCAATTTTAGGAGGCCATGCATGAGAATCGCCCTTGGAAAATGAGATCTATTCCCAGGATGGCTTTCCACAGAGCTTGGGAAATCTAAGCCACGATATCCCAATATTTTATTCTTAAAGACTTTGCAGCCATAGTTGAGATTCCAAACACTCATGGACCTCACATTTTAGACCTCAATGGTCCTGGATTCATGTGACCTTTTGGCCACTCTTTGGAAAGGCTTGCCTGTGAGAGTTCTCCAGAGCTTTCATTTAAATGAGCTTCCTCACCATTTAATGGTTCCTGAATGAATTGAAACCCACAGTGCCTCAAACTTCATCTTTGAAAAATGGTGATATAAATACCATGAAACTTTTGAAATTCCCATGACCAGGTGGCACTGGAGAACCTGTGGATGTCCGGTTGCTGATCATGAGTGTACCAGACAGGGCCTTGATTGACTGGGTTTCGTGATAATGGTGTAGAACAGAGATGCCAATAAGTTGGAGCCTGCTGAGTAGTGAGTGTAGAGCAGTGGACTGTAGGTGTGTGAATAAATATTTTTGGTAGGACCACCTGGATCTGCCATTGGCTTCCAAAGACATGTGACTTGCATGGTGCAGGCAGCAGATCCTTATATGTAAAGGCATCTTGTTATATGGAGAGGTTTCAGGGCAATGTTCAGAATCAGGTTGCTATAGTCAAGGGGAAAACTATTTGGAATAGAAGCATGGTTTGTACATTCTCTTGGAGACCTTGACAAACCACACGTGACAGAACTCCCTCCAGCATTTTGTCCCAGTTCAACTCCTTGTATTTCGTGAAGCCAATGTCAAACTCCCAGTGCAGCAGTAAGAAACACCACTAAAACTGGAGGATGACCAACTGACTTCACAGACAACACGGGGAGACACTTAGCTCCCAGTGGCCACAGTTTACCGACAAAGAGAGAATTCATAACTGCTGTCTCATGTTCATTAGAAAATAAGTAACCATGTCATCCAGGTCACATAAATGCAGACCCAGATTTGATGGGGTCACTACAAATGAAGCTAATTCTCCTAACAATTACATATATTTCATGTGCCCAACCTCAGAGGAAGTTTCTCAAGAAGTCTTTAGGCCAGCACAGCTCCATGTTTGTGGAGTATTTACTCTCTCCCTTACTTTTGGAAACTGTTCTACCACCTCCAGTGTTGTGAACTCCTGAGCATTTTCCATTCCACATATGTATTCACATATTTTCTAACTCCTCTCAACTAATTGTGTCTTACTTGGAGCAATGGTTATGTCAAGGCTTCGTTCTGGATGAGAGTGGGAAGATTTTTGTGTAGCACATATTTGCATACACATTAGATTCATTTTCCTATTTTCCATTTGAAATACTGAATCCCTGACACTAACCCATACCCTACTAGACTCTGACTACTAATCTTAATATAATGGAGAAAAAGAAACCTAACTAAATAGAAATACAGGCCTTTCATAGGAAGCATGGTGTATGCTTGGATTTGCCTTCTGCTTTGTCAAGAGTATGTGTTATAAATCTAGTCAAGTTTTCATTGTAGTATTTTTCCCTGAGCTTTTAAAGTTAACATATATGTAAATTCCTGTCTCTCTTTTTCTGTAGCCTATTGAGTACATGTATTTTTTTAAGCATATATAGTATCCTACCTGGTAACACACGTATATTCTTGTGAGCTCACTGACTTTGGATATAAAAATTGTGAGAAGAGATTACTTCCCCTAAATACTGATGGAACTGAAAATTCAACCTATGGGTGAGCTTCCTAGTGAAAAACATTATACATAAATCCATGTCCAGTAAAATGAATATTTTTGGACATGTGGATGTATTATATTTCGTGATGAATTTCAATTGGCATATATATTGCTAAATAATAATGTGTGTGTGTGTGTGTGTGTGTGTGTGTGTGTGTGTATATATATATATATATATATATATATATATATATATACTCTCCAGATTTTCCAAAATATGAAATAAGTGTGTCTTATTATACATTCCCTAAATTCATTCATGTTCCTGTATGAGTCAGTCTTTCTTGGTACCTACAGATGTGAGGAAGGCCAAATGCAAGAAAGCTCTGAAGCGGGGCTATTCCTGGGAAAGCAGGTAGTGGCTCACCGCTGGCTCCTGACAACTTCACAGAGTTGGCCAAGGAGACCAGATCTGAGACAGGACAGGCCATTTTGGGGGAACATAGTATGGCCAAAAGTCAGAGGACACTCCGGATAGTCACAGACCTACTTGGGGGAAGGAGGTGCCTTTGTGGGTGTGGGTGTGGGTTTGTGGTTTTGTCTAATGTTCTGAGAATAGGTAAGAAAGGCGGTTTGTTTACTTTGGAGTGAACTGATTCTAGTAAGTCGTTTGACACGGCGAGTGTTTCTAGGTCTGTGTATCCCACCGTGTACGTGGTTGTAGACTTTAGAAAACAGAAAGCTTCAATTGATGTGTCCTGTGTAGTAGAAAGCTTCCCACCATTCATACTTCCCAATTTATGAATGGACTGCGGCTTGCCTTATCAATGAGCAACCCCTGATATCTTACTAAGTTTCTGGTTTTTTTTTCTGAATCCTGGCCACTCTCCAGAATAGGCTCATGATATTGTTTCCAAGATATGTACCAACTCTATACTCAGTGACATGGCCATGTACTTGATAGCTGAAGGGAATGGCGAGCGTCCCAGAAAACTCAGATATCTGTGATCAGGAAAAGTCTCAGTGGAGAAACACTGCTTTGGGCCTTTTGCTTACCTATTTTTCTGTTGCCCTGAATGTCAGGATGATCTTTGCCTCAGGCCACCCATTGGGAAGCATAAAGAAAACAGTTTTCAAATGCAAATGAATGGGCATCACATGTGGCTCTTTGCTTAATTGCTTTGGAAAGGAATGTGTCTGAATCAGGCTATAGGTCCTCTGTGAGGCTGTGGCTTAGATTCTCAGCACCTGATGCATCTAAAGAAAGATCCCATGTGTGCATCATAAACTACATTGGCTAAAAGAGCATTCATTGTGGAAGAATTCTCTCGCCTTTCTCTGTAAGGTTCCTGACCTCCATCAAGTAAGAATACGAACCTTTGGTTCAAATAAGATCTTCAAAGCCCTGCAGAAACTAGCCCATAGGTGCTTGGGTTTCAACTGAATCCAAATCACATGAAGAATCTATACCTGGTGCTGGGGATGTGGCTCACGCCCTAGCGTGCTCGCCTGGCATGCGTGCGGCCCGGGTTCGATCCTCAGCACCACATACAGACAAAGATGTTGTGTTCGCCAAATACTAAAAAAGAAAAGTATTAAAATTCTCTCTCTCTCCCCGTCTTTTCACTCTCTCACTCTTTCTAAAAAAAAAAAAAAAAAAAAAAGAATCTATACCTGACAGTCAGTAGGCCTCATATTGGAGAAGCAGAGCAGTATTAACAGCAGGCCTATTTGATCATTCCTGGTTCCCAAGATGGGTGTCCAGGCCAACATGTCTTTATGCAAATGAGGGGCAAGGGAGGTTATTTTGGACACTGTCTTGTGCTGCACCCCTCATGGAAAACTCCAGCCAGAGGTTATGATGAGTGTCTGTATGGACGAAGATGAGGGCCATGTGGGAGTGTTTTGGTTTAAATTGTGGTCATTTGTGTGGCAGTTGGAACAGATGCCTGGGTCCACCTGGACTTGAACTCTGGTGTGATTCCCCTTAGAGAATGAGTTCTGGAACAGACCTCAGAGAAGTACTGGCATAAATTGTGTTGGGATTTTATGAGGCCACGCATGAGAGTCACCCTTGGAAACTGAGATCTTGGCCCAGGGAGGCTTTTCCCAGAGCACTTGGAATCTCAGCCAGGATATCACATGATTTTATTCTGAAAAACTTGGCAGCCATAATTGAGAGTCAAAACACACATGGACATCACATTGTAGACCTCAATAGGCCTGGATTCATGTGACATTTTGGCCACTGTTTGGGAACCTTCCTGTGAGGGTTCTCCAGAGATTTCATTGAAATGAGCTTCCTCACCATTTAATGGTTCCAGAATAAATTGAAACCCACAGTGCCTCCAACTTCCTCCTTGAAAAGTGGCTAGATAAATACCATGAAATTTTTAAAATTCCCATGACCAGGTGGCACTGGAGAATCTTTGGATATCCTGAGGATGATCATGAGTATACCAGTCAGTGCCTTGATTGACTGGTTTTTATGAAGATGGTGCCGAACAGAGATGCCAAGAAGTTGAAGCCTGCTGAGGAGTGGGCATAGAGCAGTGGTGGGCAGGTGTGTGATAAAACATCTGTGGTGGGGCCATGTGGATCTCCCATTGGCTTCCAAATGCCTTGTGACAGACATGGTGCAGCCAGCAGTCCCTTCTATGTAAAGGCATCTTGTTATATGGAGAGGTTTCAGGGCAATGTTTAGAATCGGGTTGCCATGGTCATGGGGGCAAGCTATGTTGAATATAAGCCTGGTTGATGCATTCTTCTGCAGACCCTGACCTACCACAGGTGACAGATCTCCGTCACGCACTGGGTAACAGTTGAATTCTTTGTATTTCGTGAAGCAAATACAAAAATTCCATTTCAGCAGCAAGAAACACCACAAAAAGTGAAGGATGCCCAAATGGCTTCACAGTCCACGTGTGGATACACTTAGCCCCCCGTGGCCACAGTTTACCCTAAAAGAGAGAATTCAACATTGCTGCCTCATGTTCATTGGAAAATAAGAAACCATGACCTCCAAGTCACATAGATGCAGACCCAGATTTGATGGTCTCACTACAAAGAAAGCTAAAATTCCCAACAACAACATATATTTCAAGTGCCCAACGTCAGAGGCAGATTCTCAAGAAGTCTTTAGGCCAGCAGAGCTCCATGGTTGTGGAGTGTTTACCCTGTCCCTTACTTTTGGAATCTCAGAAGGGAGGAAGATACACCAAGCCAATTGACGGCTCCTTTTGAAAAAATTGTACCACCAATGACATCATCAGCAAATATAACCCAACACTACCACAAGTTGCTGCACAAACAGATAGTTTACAATGCATACATGTGAGTTCACAATGTGTCCAGGCAAGTTCTGCAAGCAGTTCAGTGATGGCTATTGCAGAAGCTGTAGATTGGTTTTATCTTTGATTTCACCAGCACTGTGACGAAGATAGAAATTCTGGCAATAATGGCTAAAGAAAAAATTATGTAACATTCCAGAAAACACTGAAAGAAAACAATTTTCTTAACAATTTACATTGTCTTGGAGAGAATTATTAAATATAATGAAAAGGAAATGTGAAAGAAAACAAACAGATCTGTTAACCTCCTTTTTTGTTCACATTTTAAAACAATCCTCAACAGCTGTTTACCCAATTTAAATTAAACCATTTAAATAATGTGAATAAAAAAATATTTGGATCAATTTTTTCATGAGCCCTCATCATATATGATATATGGACATATGAACATTCAAAAATATAACACAAAACACAAGTGTGCACACATAATATAATACATACAACACATAACCTAATAGTAAAGGCCTTATAACTTTTTACATGTGAAATCTCCATTGCAATGTTTAAAAACTCTATTGTCAAAAAATAGAACTGATCACCAAAACATTAAACTAGGTATGTATGAGCTCAAAAAAACAAAATAAAATGTGGGAAAAGGCAATAATAAAATAGATATTGAAAAAAGCATCCTGGTTCTATCTTAGATGTAAGGGTAGCCAAACTGGAATTTTGGATATCAGCTGATATGGACTTGAGTCAAATCATCTTCTTTTTGTTCTGTAGAAATCGCTTCAGTTAATCTCTCTGGAATCCAAATCGGCTGTTGTTCTCTCTGTGGAAACACACAAACAGGCCCCTGGCTCCAGACAATCATTGGGTCAGGACCTTGGTTAATCTCTCTGGAATCCAAATCGGCTACTGTTTTTCCTGTGGAAACAGACAAACAGACCCCCGACTCCAGACAATTACTGGGTCAGGACCTTTCCATTGTCCTGTTAGAATATCTTTCCAAAGAACCTTGGGCTTATGCACATTTTTTGGACACATATGCCTTTCCCCAGCACTAAGTCCTGATGAATCCAAATTTTAAAAGTTTAGAATAAAAAGGGTTATTTTAAGTTTGTCTTTGGGGAATATATACCCTTTCCCAATTGCGTCTTTTTTGCTTTAATAAGTACTTTTTAATAGTTTGATGAGCTTTTTCAACTATGCCTTGTCCCTGTGGATTGTATGGGATTAATGTTATATGAGTAATGCCAAATGATGACCAAAATTGTTTAAAAGAGGTAGAAGTATAACCAGGGGCATTATCTGTTTTTAACTGTTTGGGAACGCCCACAGTGGCAAAATTTTGTAAGCAATGAGTGATAATATCTTTAGTTTTTTCTCCGGCATGAAGGGTGCCCATCAAAAATCCAGAAGAAGTATCAACTGTAACATACAAATATTTTAATCTTCCAAATCCTGGCAAGTGTGTGATGTCCATCGGCCAAATATGATTAGGTATCAATCCTCTAGGATTGACTCCAAGATTAACTTGTGGTAAAAAGGTCACACAATTTTGACATTGTTTTATTATTTGTCTAGCTTTTTCCTTAGTTATTTTAGAAGGCTTTTGTAAGGTATTAGCTTTGACATGGAACTTTTTACGAAAATTTATAGCTTCTTCTAGTGTAGAGAAAATATGTATGTCATGTGTACTTTTATTTGCTAAATCATTGCCCAAACTGATGGCTCCAGGCAATCCTGTATGTGCCCTGATATGTCCTATAAAGAATGGATCTTTTCTGTCCCAGATTATACTTTGTATAGTGGAAAGCAAGGAGAAAACAGTAGAGGAATGGGAAATCCTACCAGCATCTTCAAGGCATACTATAGCATTAACTATATGCTGACTATCAAAAATAAATTAAATACAGAATCTTTAAACATCACAAAAGCTTGTAATACTGCATTAAGCTCTACATTTTGAGCTGATTGTTTGGGTACTAGAAATGTAAAAGTTTGATCAGGTGTAACTATTGCTGCTGTACCATTATTTGATCCATCAGTAAATATATTTGGAGCATTCATGATAGGTGTTTTTCTTGTCAATTTTGGAAAAATTACAGGATGCGATGACCAAAAAGACAATAAAGGATTAGATGGTAAGTGATTATGAAATGAAACATTAGATTTGCACATGATTATTGCCCAAGTATTTAACTCATTAACTAACTCATCAATTTGATTCAGAGTATGTGGAGTAATAATTTTATTGGGAGCAATCCCAAGCACTCACTTTGCTGCTTTTATTCCTTTGGGTATTAATTGTCCTATAGCCTCAGGGTACCTAGTAAGAATAGTGTTAGGAGAATAAGATAAATGTATCTATAATAATGGACCTTCTTGCAAAAATACTCCTGTAGGAATATTTTTTGTTGGTAGACAATAAATAATAAAGGCAAACTTATATCAATTCTATCCAATTGCATATTTTCCATATATGTTTCAATGATTTTTAATGCCTTTCTTGCTTCAGGCGTTAACATGTACCGTGAATTGGGATATGATGGACCTTTTAGGATATCAAATAAATATCCCAACTCTCCTGTTGGTATACCTAGATAAGGCCTTATCCAATTTATGTCTCCTAATAACTTTTGAAAGTCGTTATGTGATTTGAGTTGATCTACTTGTATTTGAATTTTTGGTGGCGGTACATGGTTGAGGATAATAGAACACCTAAATAATTAATTGGAAAATTTAATTGTACTTTATCTATTGCTATATCTAGATTATTTTTTAATAAGTTTGTAAGTGTGGCATAACATTCTAGCAATGTGTTTTTAGCTTTGTGTGCTAATAATACATCATCCATATAGTGAAATATTTGTAGTTCAGGATTTTGATTTCTAAGTGGCTTGATTACTTTGTTAAAATAAATTTGACACATTGTTGGGTTGTTAGCCATCCCTTGAGGCAGTACTTTCCATTCATATCTCTGATCAGAACCTTCATGATTCAGTGCAGGGATAGTAAATGCAAAACGTGGACTATCCTCAGGATGAATTGGAATTGAAAAAAAAAAAACCTTTAATATCTATAAGTAATTTTGTTAAACCCTCCTCCTATGGGCAATTCCTTTTAAAATGTCCTGTTTGTTCACAATTGTAGCATGTTCTTGGCCTGGCATCTAATGCCTGTTTTAGTGCAGCTGCCACAATTTGCCCTTCTTCATTAATGTCTCTGGCATCTAAAGCCTGTTTTACTGCAGTTGCCACGACTTGCTCTTGTTCATTAATGTCTCTACATAATTTAATATATGTGTTTAAATCTTCATGTTTCCATGGTCTAATTATATCTCTGCACCAACTATTCGCTTGCTCATAAGCCAGTTTTTTTAGTAATAGCATTGCTTGTTCTGTTTTCCCAGAACCTCTGGTACCTGTTTGAATAAGCCTATCGACAAATTCAGCATAAAGTTAATTAGCTCCTTGTATTACTTTAGATAATTGACCTTGTAAACCTCCAAGTCCTTGTAAAGTCTTCCATGACTTAATTGCATCTACAGCAATTTATGCACATACACCAGAATCATATGCAATTTGTTGCTGCTGATCCTCATAAGGTCCCTTTCCCAACAACATATCTAGATTTCTCTGAGGATAACCAGCTGCTGCATTTCGCATAGCCGTCTCCTTGCAAAATTCCTCATTGTCAACCTTCCATAACAGGTATTGTCCTCCATTTAGCACAACTTTACACATATTAGCGCAATCCGCTGGCTTCATGTTCAAGTTGTTAATGGTTTCGACCATGCTTACAGTGAAGGGTGCTTGAGGACCATAGGTTGTTACAGCCTCTTTTATCTGCTTCACTGTTTTGAAATTTAAAGCATGGTAAACTCGCTGCCCTCCTACCTCAAATATAGAGCATGTTAATATTTGAGATCTTGTCTCAGGATCCCAACTATCAACTGTGGGGGTTGGGGGCTTCCCAGCATATGGAGGTGGCCTTGTTAGTTGGACACTTACGTCCTCTGGTGATAGAAAAGTATTAGTAGCAGTCTCCTGTAGAGGTGGTTCTGTTGGTTGGACACTTACACCCTCTGGTGATAGAAAGGTGTTAGTAGTAGTCTCCTCTTGTAAATTTCCCCCTGATGGCTTTTACTGTTTTACACTTTCTTTCTCTGTCTGACTAGCTTGAGAGGCCTTCTCTTTTACATGATTTTTTTCCTCTGTCTGACTGGTTCGAGAGACCTTCTCTTTTACTTGAATTTTTTCCTCTGTCTGACTAACTTGAGAGACCTTCTCTTTTACTTGAATCAATATGTCTTCTCCTTCCTCTACCATTGTCTGAACTGAAGGCTTTTGACTAAACAAACAAGATACGAAAGTCCACAATGGCAATGTGCCAACTGGCAGAGTCCCTGGGCTTTTCTTTTCTATTCTTTTTAAATCTTCACCATGATGGTTCCATTGTGATATATTTAACAACTCCTCCTTAAAAAGCCATGGGCTACATTTTTGTATTGTATCAACGTATGCCCTGACTGCTCTTAATTTTACTGGGATGCCTCCTTCCTCTAACAATTTACTTAACACTTTTTCAGTTTGTTTTTTTTTTTTTAATTTCTGATGCCATATTTCTACTATAATACAACCCAACAAGATAACACCAAACAAAACAGAGATAGAATGAAATAAAAATGGAAAAACAAAATATCATTATAGCCTTTCTCTCTATCTGTTCCTCAGACACAAATAGTTTTTCCTCAGATGTGAGCGGTTTTTCTTCCGTCTCACTCGTCTCCAGGGACAGGCAATTTAAAGCAAATGTGAAGCAAAACAAAAGAGGAATCTTAAAATGGCTACCCATCCTCTTGTCCTGCCCTCAGGGGCAAGCAGTTTACCTTATCAGTTACCCTCAGTCGCTCCCCATGCGAGCCACCAAATGCTGCAGTCTGGCTGGGCACAATCAGGAGCCACTTTTCAAAAGAAAGCAACTTTATTTTTAGAACCACACACGCCAAGCAAAAGAGCCTCTCAGGAAAAACCCTCAGAGCCCCAACTGTCACCACCGGCTTCCCACAAGCCTTTCCCTCCCACACAAGCCTCTCTCCTCTTCCCACAATCCTCCTGCTCTTGAGACCGATTGGCTGGGTCACGTGTGGAGTCAAAAAAGTCCCCCAATGAGCAGCTCTGTGATCTGAAAAGGCAGGGAAGCAGCCCAATGAGCATCACCGCAGAGGAGCCAATCAGCTAGATGTTGCTGGGGCCGCTGTGAGCCAAATATCAGCTGGCAGTCTGAAAGGGTGGGGAAACAGCTCAATGAGCATCTCCAATGAGCATCACCGCAGAGGAGCCAATCAGCTAGATGTTGCTGGGGCCACTGTGAGCCAATCATCAGCCGGCAGCTGAAAGTTTGCAGGCAGCTGGAAGTTTGCTGGGCCCCTTAGGCTGCAGCTATGAACAGGAGTTGTATGCACCATTCACTGAAGGTAGTTTTCAGTACTAGGAAACAAATATGTATTTCAGGTGGATGAATATTTCTGACAATAATCTGGTGAAAAGTTGATTATAAATCCACATACTTGAACATGAATGAATTTAGGGAGTGCAAATAAGACATATATATTTCATATTTTGAAAAATCTGTAGAGTGTGTGTGTATACACACACACACACACACACACACACACACACACACACACAGATATTAAAATGTAGCAACATATATGCCAATCGAAATTCACCATGAAATACACATCATTCACAGATCCAAACATATTCAATTTACTTTACAGGGATTTATGTATAATGTTGTTCTACTAGGAGGCTCTCCCATAGTTTGAATTTCAGTTCCAACAGCGTTTACGAGGAGTGATCCCTTCTCAAAATTTGTATCTGCCAAGTCAGCCACCTCACAAGAATGTAGGTGTGATACCAGCTGGGATTCGATATGTGCATATAAAAATACATGTGCTGAATAGGCTACACACAAAGGGAGACAGGAATTCACATATTTGTTAACTTTAAAAACACATGGATATCTAATTCAATTAAAAATAGACTGGATTTATAACACCTAACCTTTATCATGCAAAAGGCAAGTTCAAGAATACACCATGCCTTTTCTGAACTGCTTGTATTTCAATTCTGATTTGGTTACTTTTCTGCATCATATTAGAATTAGTAGTCAGAGTGTAGTAGGGTATAAGTTAGTGTCAGGGATTCAGTATTTCAAATGGAAAATTGGAAAATGAATAAAATGTGTATGCAATATGTGTTACACAAATAACTTCCCACTCTAATTCAGAAAATGGCTTGACATAACCTTCGCCCAAAGAAAGACAAAATTAGAGGAGAAGAGTCAGAAAATCTGTAAATACATATATGGAATGGAAAATTCTCAGAAGTTTAAAACTTTTGAGGCTTTAGAGGAGCTTCCAAAACTTAGGGACAGGGTAAAACTCCACAAACATGGAACTCTACTGGCCTAAAGACTTCTGGAGATACTGACAATGAGGTTGGGCACTTGAAATATACATTGTTGTCAGGAGCTTTAGCTTCCTTTTTAGTGAGAACATCAAAGCTGAGTCTGCATCTATGTGACCTGGAGGACATGGTTTCCTATTTTTCAATGAACATGAGGCAGCAGATTTGAATTTTCTCTTTGTAGCTAAACTGTGACCACTTAGGGCTAAGTGTCTCCCCATGTGGACTTGAAAGCCATTTGGTCATCCTCCAGTGTTCTTGTTATTTCTTGCTCCTGCACTGGGTGTTTTGTATTTGCTTCAAGGCATATAAGGAGTTCAACTGAGACACAGTCCTGGAGGGTGTCCTGTAATATGTGGGGGGTCAGGGTCTGCAGGAGAATGCAACAACCAGGCTTCTATCCAACATTGCTTGCCCCCTTGATCATAGCAACCAGATTGTGAACATTGTCCTGAAAACTCTCTATGTAACAATATGCCTTTATATACAAGGGTGTGCTGGCTGCACCATGTCATTCACAAGCCATTTGGAGCCAGTGTAAGATCCACATGACCCCACCACAGATGTTTTATCACACACCTGCACACCACTGCTCTAGGCCTACTACTCAGAAAGCTCCAACTTACTGACATCTCAGTTCTACACCATTTTCATGAAACACAGTCAATCAAGGCACTGTCTGGTACCCTCATGATCAGCAACAGGACATCCTAAGGTTCTCCAGTGCCACCTGGTCATGGAAATTTCAAAAATGAAGTTTTTGAAATTTCATAAATGAAGTTGAAGGCACTGTGGGTTTCAATTCATTCAGGAACCATTAAATGATGAGGAAGCTCATTTCAATGAAAGCTCTGGAGAACTCTCAGAGACAAGGCTTCCCAAAGAGTAGGCAAAAGGTCACATTGTGGTCTACAATGTGAGGTCCATGTGTGTTTTTACTCTCAACTACGGCTGCCAATCTTTCAGAATAAAATCATGGCATATCTTGGATGAGATTCCCAGTGCTCTGTGGAAAGCCCCCCTGGGCGTAGATCTCAGTTTCCAAGGACGACTCTCATGGGTGGACTCCTAAAATCCAAACACAATACATGGCAATACTTCTCTGAGGTCAGTTACAGAACACAGTCTCTAAGGGGAATCACACCTGAGTTCAATCCTAGGTGGACCCAGTCATCTCTTCCAAACGCCAAACAAATGACCACAATTAAAACCAAAACACTCCCACATGGCCCTTATCTTCTTCCAATAGACACACATAATATCCATTGGCTGGGGGTTTTCATGAGGGGCGCTGTGCAAGACAGTGTCCAAAATAAACTTCCTTGCCCCTCATTTGCCTAAAGTCAGGGTGTCCTGGACACCCTTCCTGTTAACCATGAGTGATCAAATAGGACTGCTGTTAATACTGTTCCAATTCTCCAATTTGAGGCCTACTGGCTCTGGGGTTTAGATTCTTTATGTGAATTGGAGTTATGAGAAAACCCACGCATCTCTGGGCTAGCCTCTGCAGGGCTTTGAAGAACTCATTTGACCGAAAGATCCCGATTCACAATTGATAAAGGTCAGGATCCTTAGAGGAAGGCGAGAGACTTCATCCACAATGACTGTTCTTTTGGCTATTTTGGTTTTGGATACAGAAGAGATTTTTCTTTAGATCCCTCAGGTGCTGAAAATCTAACCACAGCATCACAGAGGGCAAAGAGGCTTATTCAGACCCATCCCATTTCAAAGCAATTAAGCAAAGAGCCACAGGTGATGCCCATTCATTACAATTTGAAAACTGTTTGCTTCAGCCTTCACCAAGGTGTGGCCTGAGGCAAAGACCTTCCTGACATTCAGGGCAACAGAACAATAGGTAAGCAAAAGGCTTAAAGCAGGGTTTCCCACTGAGACTCTTCTGGTCACGCTGGTATCTGAGTTTTCTGAGATGCTCGCCATTTCCTTCAGCTATCCAGTACATGGCCATGTCACAGAGTTTGGTGGTGGTACATATCTTGAACACAAAACCATTTGCCCATTCTGGACAGTGCCCACAATTCAGGAAGAAAACAGAAACTTAAGGAGATAGGAGGTGTTGCCAATCGAAAAGTCAAACCGCAGTCCATTCACAAATTGGGCAGAATGAATGCTGGGAAGCTTTCTACTAGACAGGACACATCCATTGATACATTCTCTTTTCTAATGTCGACAACCACGGACACAGTGGGATACACAGACCTAGAAACACTCGCCTTGTCAAATGACTTACTAGAAATAGTCCACTTCAAACCAAACAAACTGCTTTTCCTATCAATTCTCAGAACATGTGACAAAGCCACAAACACACACCCACACCCACAAAGGCAACTTCTTTACCCAAGAAGGTCTGTGAATATCCGGAGTGTCCTCTGACTGGTTGGCCATTATTTGTTCCCCCAAAATGGCCTGTCCTGTCTCAGATCTGGTCTCCTTGGCCAACACTGTGAAGTTGTCAGGAGCCAGGGGTGAGCCACTACCTGCTTTTTCATGAAAGACCCCTCTTCAGAGCTTTCCTGGCATTTGGCCATCATCATATCAGTAGGTACCAAAAAAGACTTACTCTGTTCTTGGTAAATCCAAATAAGTTAGCCCACTGGGACTGTGACTGGGACTGTCTCTGGATGCCAGGCTTCTTGGATCCCAAGTTCAGAGAGCTCCATCACCAATAAATTAGTTAGTTCACTTCCTTCAGGAACTGAATTATGACACTACCTTGGCAACCACTTTGTTTTAACAGTAGATTCGAAGGGTCTCATGTGATGGAGGCTACCTCTACTTCCTGTGACAGTTTCACAAGTTAAAATGGTATATCAACCATAGGCACCTGGGAACAGCTCACCATACAAGCCTCGTTTGGTCCGTCTTCTCTACATAAAGAAGAAAGTGGCTGATTCAGACAAATCCCTTCATTCTGAGCAGGTTGTTTGCCATGGAAGATGACTTTTGCTCTCTCAGGTCCTAAATAGCTGCATACATCTTCTCCAGGGATCATTTCTGCATGGACCTTGAGGTTCTCTGCCGGTGGAAGATCCCCTCTATTTCTGTATTGTAAGACAAACTCTGTCCCTGCTCTTCTGTATAGTTAGATTGAGGGAAAAGTGTATGGTAAGGCTTAATAACAGGTTCGATTTGGCTTAGGAATCATTCTGATTGATGAATAATGGTATTGGGTACCTGTGATATTTACAAGAATATACAAGTGAAATATAAGTATGAAAACAGAAATCTAGGTAAGATATGAAGCCCAGAAGAGCATTAGGCTCTTGATTGGGATACTTAGCTTTGAATTTTGTTCTGCACAGATGTGTCAGATAAATCGATATACCATGGCATAGGACCTTGTACCTTGGATGATTGAATGTTGAAGAGAACATCCAGTCAAACAGGGATAGTCGGTATTATTAGAAAGATAGTTGGTAGGTTTAGGAAGAAGGGTGAGTATAGGATTGGCAGCAAAAGTTCTTCAGCAATTGGGTTTCAGATAGAGAGTGAATGTAAAAGTTAGTATATGTGAAGAGTCAGTCACAATGATGAACTGGGGAAAATATATAGGAAAGCAGATATGAATACAGACATTATAAAATCAGGCAAAGTATAAAGTCAGTGATAGGATTAGGCATTTTTAACAGGGTTGTTGTTGAATATATAATCTAAGGAAGAAACAAATATGTACTCAACAATAGGATTGACATTTGAGAGCATTAGGCAACCTGCACATAGATGTTTTTAGTAATCCATGCTCACTTTCCATTTAGGCTTTCGTACAATCAAAGTGTGACCTTTGCTTTTTTGTCGAGAATATTACTGTGATAAAATGTATATGGACATCAGGTGACATGAGTATTTCTTCCACCAATTCTGTGAGCAATATTTTGAAGACGTATAAATAAGTGTTGGGTGTAAAATTAGGTGTACCTGGAGTCTTTGGATATAGAGATAATGCATGAATAGACTATCCTGAGAATAAATAATATAACTGGTTCCAACTTTAAATAATTTTTTGAATTGATATCTGAAAATATACAGAAAATCTTATATTGCTATACAATCATTCATTCCATCCTGTTACATTCTAATGGTAATATGAGTGTTATGGTTTATCATGAAGAGTGTGTGAGTTTTGCTTCAAAAGTGATTGTGGAAGTCAAAAATAATGTGTTTGGCAAGAAGTCTCATGAAAAGACCAGTCAAGAGACCTGGAGGAATAAATGTGTTCTGAAGAAGGAATTGATTAAACATGAAAAAAAATTCTTATAAATTTGTGAAACTCTGGATGAAATATATATACTATGATATATATATATATATATATATATATATATATATTTGAATATATGTAGAATACATAGGTAAAATATATGTATGAAAACAGAAATCTAAGTAAGATTTGAAGCCCAGAAGGGCATTGGTCCCTTGATTGGGACTACTTAGCTTTGAATTACTTTCTGCAAAGTTGTCTCAGATAAATCTATATACAATGACATAGGACCTTGTACCTTGGATGATTGAATGTAGAAGCGAACATCCAGTCAAAAAGGGATAGTTGGTAGTGAAAGTTTAATAAAATAGGTACTTGTCACTTCCTGTGTTTCTGTATGCTTAATAAAACACTGTTGAAATCTTGAGAATTGTTTGCTAATCTTGTTCCCAGAATGTGCTGTCCCCATCTGCCAAACTGCAGATTGTACTCCCTCACCCGGTTAAGCGCTAACTGCCCACTGACCCTTACCCATCAATAAACTTCCCTCCCTGCCCTCTCCAAGAAAAGTATATAAGCTCTGCTGAAGCTGTTCTCAGGACTCTCTGCTCTATTCAAGTGAACTCTGAGCCCCAGCATGCTGGACCCCCAGTAAATCCTTTGCTGTTGCATGTTAAAGTCTCTTGGTTGTCCCTTCCTCTGACACTAGCCCGACCTTTACATATGGAGGTTCCACAGAGATCAAGCAGCGGTGGACGAGAGACCCCAATGGACCCCCCTCAGATAAGTAAGGCGCCTCTTTCTGGTTTCAGGTTTCATGTTAGGGTTTGGCAAAATGGCTGTCAATGAAGAGTGTGAGCTCTCTGTGATGGTGGCTGACAGTCGTGTTACAGAACCACAGGCCACGTCCCTGGAGGACGCCTGAGAGGACTCGGGAAATTGAGGAACAATAGTCTCCTTGACTCAGTGATATTTTGTTTCGGATTCAGTATTGCCAGTCCATCGGATTTTGCCGGCTACTCAGTCATGGTCTCAGTGTTGAACGTCCATTGCCTGTCTTTATTGTCTTGTCTTGCCTGTGTCATGTGTCTTGCTTTCACTGTTTGTGTATCTCTCATTATGGAACAGAGCACTTCAATGCCTCTGTCCCTGACCCTTGATCACTATACCAAAGTCCGTTTAAGGGCTCAGAATCTCTTTATTTCAGTAAAGCCCCGGATGTGGTAGACTCTCTGTACCTCCGAATGGCCCACCTTTGGAGTCGGATGGCCCCTAGAAGGATCTTTCTACTTCCCACTAATTTATAATTCAGAGATATTGTCTTTCAGCCGTGGCCAGATAGTCATCTGGATCAACAGCCATATATTTTAATTCAGCAGGACCTCTGCAAATTTCCTCCTCAATGGGTCAAGCCTTTCCTTGCCCCTGCCCCCGCAATGACTCCTTCCCCCAGGAACTCACAAACACTCTGCTCCTCCTCCTCCTCCACACTCTGTTTTCCCTGTGTCACCAGATTTGAGTCTACTGGACTCTCCTCCCCCTCCTTATCCCCTGCCCTCATCCTCTAACCCCCAACACCCTCTAAGTGATACCCCTGCTGCTGACTGAGCCTCTCCTCCATTGAAGGAAGCTAAGCCGGCCCAGCGCCCTCCAGGTAATTCCCCTGCAGCACACACAGCACCTCCTCCCATGGAGGAAGCTGGCCCTGCTAAAGGAACTCGCTGGCGGTGAATGATTGAAAACCCTGGAACTCTTGGGATGCCTCCCCTTCGACCCTATGGACCAATGATTGACAATGGCCATTGGGGGAAAATTCAAGCCTACCAGTATTGGCCGTTCTTCTCTTCAGACCTATGTAACTTAAAAAATAGCAATCCCCCTTTTACCGAGGACCCCACCCGGCTCTCAGGTGTGGTTGAGTCATTGATGTTTTCACACCAGCCTACTTCGGATGACAGCCAACAACTGCTAGGGACTTTCTTCATGACAGAGGAAAAAAAGAGAATTCTCCAGGAAGCTAAAAAAAAATCCTTGGACCAGGTTTGCATCCGACACAACTTACCAACATAATCAAAGCCGGCTTTCCCTTGAACCGACCCAACTGGGACCCCAACACCTTTGAAGGTAGGGAGCATCTGTCCACTTATCGCCGGGCTCTAATAGTGGGTCTCCGAGCAGCCGCTAGTGACCAACTAATTTGGCCAAGGTAAGAGAGATTATCAGGGGCCTGATGAATCTCCCTCTATGTTTCTAGAGAGAATTATGGAGGCATATAGGAGCTATAATCCTTTTTATCGTCAGGCAGAGAATCAAAAGGCATCTGTCACGATGGCCTTATTGGGCAAACTGCCCTGGATATTAAAACAAAGTTACAAAGCTTACATTGATTACAAGATATGACTTTGAGAGATTTAGTCAGAGAAGCTGAGAAGGTATCCTATAAGAGAGAAACTGAGGAAGACAAGGGAGCAAATGGAGGATAAAAGAAACAAAAGGCAGAGTAAGGCGTTGACTAAGGTCCAGGTCACAACAACAAATAGGCCAAAAATTAAGAAACAGGGAGACAAGAAGGTATACATTGGCCCACGACAGAGGCCACCCTTGGCCTCAGATCAATGTGCCTACTCAAACAAAAAGGACACTGGGCCAAAATTGACATAGAAAGCGACAGCCACGCCAGCCAGCCATTCTGACTCTGGAGGATGACTAAGAAAGTCGGGGCTCAGATCCCCTCCCCGAGCTCAGAGTAACTTTTGAAGTGGAGGGGACCCCAGTAAACTTTGAAGTGGATACAGGGGCAATATACTGAGCCCATAAGGCCACATTGGGCCCTCTATCAAATAAAAAATCTCTATTTCAAGGGGCTAATGGCAGTAAATATCGGGCTTGGACAACTAAGAGGACCATGGACCTGGGAAAAGAAAAAATCCATCACTCCTTCCTAGTAGTCCCAGAATGCCTGGCCCCATTGATCGGCGGAGATCTGCTCACCAAGCTCTGGGCCAAAATAAATTTTAACCCTGAAGGCCCTTAAGTGGAATTTCTAAATCTTTCAGTAAAAACTCCAAGAGCCACGGCTCTAACTATGTCAGTAGAAAATGTACATCAACTCACTCACCTTGGTTCAAAGAAACTGCAGGCATTCCTGAAGGATCAAGAACTTAGTTTTCCACTAACAGACTCACAGTGAAGAAAATAACTGAATGGGTAACAAAAGCCTGTTGGGTTCATCAATTGGTAAATGCTTACCCTTCCAAGCTTCCTGTATGAAAGCACATACGAGGAACCAAACCAGGACAATACTGGGAAGTGGACATTACTGAAATAAAGCCAGCAAGGTATGGACTTAAATATCTCTTAGTCTTTGTAGATACATTTTCAGGATGCATTTAAGCCTTCCCCACAAAAAAAAAAAGAAAAAAAGAAAGAAAAGAAATAGCGCAAATTTTGGTCAAGAATATCCTAGAAGATATTTTTCCAAGATACAGCCTGCCTAAGTTAATAGGGTCTGATAATGGACCGGCGTTCATGGCCCAGGTAAGTCAGGGGTTAGCCAGGACCCTGGGGATTAATTGGAAGTTACATTGTGCTTATAGACCCCAGAGTTTAGGACAGGTAGAAAGAATGAACCAAACCATTAAACAGACCTTAAAAAAATTAAGCTTAGAGACCGGAATAAAAGATTGTACTATGCTCCTGCCTTATGCACTGTTAAATGAAGAAAATACTCACTCTGATTTTAGTGTAACCTCACCCCCTATGAAATTCTCTATGGTGCCCCTCCTCCAGTAAGGGACCTAACACCAACTCTAAGACCTTACAATCCCTTCCACACCAGCTTGCTTGACAGACTTAAAGCTCTTGAAAGAATTCAGTGACACCTGTGAAAACAGCTGGCCACTGCCTACCAAACTGGGGATGAGGGGACTCCACATCGATATCAACTAAGAGACTTTGTCTTCGTAAGACGACATCAGGTGACATCGCTGGAACCCCGCTGGAAAGGACCATTCCAGGTGCTACTTATAACACCTACAGTGGTAAAGGTAGATGGAATCACTTCCTGGATGCATGCCTCTCATCTCAAGCCTGCGCCCTGTCCAGACATTGACTGGAAACTGGAATTGGCTGGAAACTGGAAAAGACTGGTAACCCTTTCAAATTGCACATTCGCCGTGTGGATAAGGCTATAGACTCTCCCCTTGACCACCAGTATTTCTAACCCTCATCACCCCTTTCAGCAGCGATGGCTGATCACAAATCCTACTGGACAAGAAGTTTAATCAATCTTGCATACAGCCCCCTTAGGGACCTGGTGGCCATCTCTCCACCCAGACATTTGTCAGCTGGCTATATGTCTTTCCTATTCAGATATCCCTGAAGAAGAGGATCCCACTAAAATTCCATTAAATCCCTTCCGTATCATATGTAATGGAAACAAACATTATGGATGTAGGGACACGTGAGCCAGATGCAGGTCGGCTAGCCTAGATTACTATGTTTGCCCGGTGAACTATCAAAGCCACAAACAGCCATGGCTGTGTGTGGGAAAAGCCGACTTCTTCTGTAATCAAGGGGATGTGAGCATACAGGGGCTGCACGATGGAACCCAAACTCCTAATCAAATTCAGTACACAGCATTGGCCATATTACCAATAAGATAACCTAAATCGATGGCACCCAGAGGGGTCTCTAGATCCTCAAATTCTGTGGAACCTTTTTAACTTTGGGAAGGGCTCAAAAGCATGAAAAGAGATTCCCCTATGTGGAGGCCTTTTCCGTCCTTCGCTCACATCCTGAACTATGCTTCTCCAATAGATCCTCACCCTCAGCCTTCTGCTCTAGTCTCTCTGCTGTCACTCCCACCTCAACAACCTGATTTCTCCCATCCCGTTACTAGATCAACAACCCAAACATCCGCAGGTTCTCAGACCATTGCCCCCTTGCTGAGGTAGCAGGTACTTAGTTACCACTCTACCCACTCACTCCTCTCTTCTCCTGTCAGCACCCATACGGGGTTTCACCAGGTCCTTTTACCAGCTAACCTAAAGCTCAAAATAGCTGAGAAGACCCCTATCCAAGATGTAATAAAAATGGTCTTTAAAGTTGCTTTGTCATCACTGAAAACAGGTTACTAAGAATTTAAAGTCCCTCACAGGCTTTTTGGATACACACTCCCATCTTCCCCTCTTTTCTACATGTTCTACTGCTCAAGTTTTTGTTGCTAGAAAATCCCAAACCCCTTTCCCATTATTCTTTTACATCTCTCCGTACTCATTCTCAGATCCTCGGAACTGCTCTAAGTCCCGCCTTCCCTCTCTTTCCTCTCTGTTCCACACCCACAGAAAAGTCTTAACTGATCTTCTCCAGATGTCTTCACCATGGCTGACTTTAGGACGTTCAGCAAAAGAGTCCCTATAAAAGAGTTCAGTGTAGACAAACTTCCTGTTTTCATGTGGCCCTGTTCTACTTGGCCACTGGCTAAAACAATCAGTACTTGTAAGCTAGACACCCCCTTACTAGTTTTTCACAAAATATGTGAACAAGGCCTCTGACTTTGAGCTGGGGCTTCAAAGAGATGGCTACATTTCTATGATAAAGAAGTTACCAACTGGCTCCATGGTAACAGCTGGCAAGCGGAAAAAAGAAAGGGATGAAATATCTCTCCCCCTCCCAGGTGTCCTTGAAAAGTTAATTTGCTCAGAACAGAGGAAAAAAACATAAAAAAACTGCTTTTTGTGAATTTCTGCTGACTGTGAACTTCTGAGCACATTCCCTTACATGTTGGGTACAAAATTCTGAAACTTCCTAAACTTGGGGTTCATGGGATTAATTGATTACAACAGAAGCAATGCCCTCTGAATCCGTTTGCAACCAAATAAGACTGTTTCCCTAGCTTTGGTGCTATCTTAGGTGCCTTGTCTTGACTGTTCCTACAAGAGTATAATTCTATATACTTAAACATTTTTATGTTTTCATTAAATGGTCAACAGTGGTGATTAAATGTGTAATGGAGCAGAGGTTACCCAGAGTGCTCTATCATGATGCAGGTTCATTTGAAGATCAAACAGGGGGGCATACAACCCGGTTCCACAGGGAACATATATCCCTCACTTCAGCCATCCTATTAGGAATACGAGTTGCTGCAGGGGAGGTCACAGGAACCACTGCCTTGGTCCATGGTACAAAGCAAAATACCCAATTAGAAGCAGCAATAGACCAAAACTTAAAGATATTAGAAACCTCCATCACAGCTTTGTGGGAATCTTTAACCTCTCTCTCTGATGTTGTTTCATACAACAATCGAGGGTTGGACCTCCTCTTCATGAGAGAATGGTGCCTTTGTGCTGCATTGAGGGAAGAATGTTATTTTTATGGCAACAATACTGGAGTTGTAAAAAATTTATGAGTAAAATAAAAGGATGCCTTGAAGAGTGTCAACGAAAGAGAGAGGCCCAAAAAGGGTGGTTTGAGTCTTGGTTCACACAGTCCCCCTGGTTAAATATACGTTTATCAACCTTGGCCAGTCCAATAATAATACTCACATTCTTGCTAACTATAAAACCCTGTTTGCTCAACCATGTATTTTCATTTCTCCAACCTCAAATTAGACAAGTTAAACTTATGGTAATACCCCACTAGCAGACATAGAATGTGACACCACTCCAATGATCACTTTTATGATTAAAAGTAGCCAGAAGAAGACGTGGGGAATGAAAGGTTAATAAAATGGTACTTGTCACTTCCTCTTTTTCTGTATGCTTAACAAAACACTGTTGAAATCTTGAGAACTGTTTGCTAATCTTGTTCCCAGAATGTGCTGTCTCCAACTTCCAAAATATATAATGTACTCCCTCTCCCGGTTGCATGCAAACTGCCCACTCGCCCTGACCCATCAATAAACTTCCCTCCCTGCCCTCTACAAGGAAAACACATAAGCTCTGCTTAAGATGTCCTCAGGGCTCTCTGCTCGATTCAAGGGAGCTCTGAGCCCCAGCATGCTGGACCCCCAATAAACCCTTTGCTGTTCCATGAGACAGTCTCTTGGTGGTCTCTTCCTCCGACGCTCACCTGAACATTACTTGGATGATTGAATGTAGAAGAGAACATCCAGTCAAAAAGGGATAGTCGGTAGGATTAGGAAGATAGTCGGTATGTTTAGGAAGGAGAGTGAGTATAGGATTTGGAACAAAAGTTTTTTAGCAATAGGGTTTTGGTTAGAGAGTGAATGTAAATGTGAGCACATATGAACCATCACAATGATAAACTGGGGAAAATATGAAGGAAAGCAGATATCAATAGAGACATTACGAAATCAGGCAAAGTATAAAGTGTGTGATAGAATTAGGCATTTTCAACAGGGTTGATTTTGGATATATTATCTTAGGAAGAAACGAATATATTGTCACAAATAGGATTGACTTTTGAGAGCATTAGGCAACCTGGACATGGATGTTTCTAGTAATCCATGTTAACTTTACATTTAGGCTTTGGTAGAAACATAAGTGTGACCTTTTCTTTTTGTGTCCAGAATATTACTGGGTTAAATTGTATATGTAGATCAGGTGACATGAATATTTCTTCCACCATTTCTGGGAGCCATAATTTGAATACGTATAAATTAGTATTGAGTTTACAATGAGGTATACCCTGTGTCTATGAATATAGAGACAATGCATGAATAGACTATACTGTGAATAAATAATATAACTGGTTCCACTTTAAATAATGGATTGATTTGATATCTGAAAATATATAAGAAATCTTATATTGATATACAATCATTCATTCCATCCAGTTATACATCTAATGGTAATATTAGGGTTATGGTTTATCATGAACGGTGTGTGAGTTTTGCTTCAAAAGGGATTATGGAAATCGAAAATAATGGGTTTGGTAAGAAGTCTCATGAAAAGACCAGTCAAGAAACATGGAGGAATACATGTGTTCTGAAACAGAAAATTATTGAAAGTGAAACACATACCCATAATTTTGCTAACTTGTGGATGAAATATATACTCTATTATGTGCATTACCTGAAGAAATAGTAATGTACCAGTGGCGAATAAGAATGAACATGAAAATACACATCATGTCCCAAATGAATCTACTTGTATTAATGAGAAACTGGGTCAATTATTGTAGAAATATTAGGATATGTATGCACCATTCACTGAAGTTAGTTTTCATTACTAGGAAGCAAATATGTATTTCAGGTGGATGAATATTTCAGAGAATAACCTTTTGAAATGTTGACTATAAATCCACATACATGAATATAAAAAAATTTAGGGAGTGTATAATAAGGCATATATATTTTATATTTTAAAAAAATCTGGAGTGTGTATATATACACACACAGAGAGAGAGAGAGACATTAAAAAGTAGCAATATATATGCCAATCGAAATTCACCGTGATATATATATCTTACACAGATAGAAAAATATTCAATTTACTGAACATGGATTTATGTATAATATTGTTCACCTAGGAGGCTCACACATAGGATGAATTTCCAAATCCCATAGCGTTTAGGTGGAGTGATCACTTCTCATCATTTGTATCTGTCAAGTCAGACACCTCACAAGAACGTATGTGTGATACCAGGTAGTATTCTATATGTGCATATAAAAATAGATGTGCTCAATAGGTTACATAAAATGGGAGAGAGGAATTCACATATTTGTTAAATTTAAAAATACATGGAGAACTATTTCAATTTAAATCGACTAGATTTATAGCACCTACATTTTGTCATGCAAAAGCCATGTCCAACTATACACCATGCCTCCTTTGAACTGCTTGTATTTATATTCTGTTTGGGTTATTTTTCTCCATCTTATTAGGATTAGTAGTCAGAGACAAGTAGGGTATGGGTTGGTGTCACGGATTCAGTATTTCAAATGGAAAATAGGAAAATAAATCCAATGTGTATGCAAATATGTGCCACAAAAAATATTCCCACTCTCATCCAGAAAAATGCCTTGAAATTATCTTCGCCCCAGGTAAAACACAATTAGAAAAGAAGAGTTAGAAAATCTGTGAATACATATGTGGAATGGAAAATGCTCAGGAGTTCACAACCTTGGAGGTGGTAGAGGAGTTTCCAAAAGTAAGGGACAGTGTAAACACTCCACAATCATGGAGCTATGCTGGCCTAAAGACTTCTTGAGAAACTGCCTCTGAGTTTGGGCATTTGAAATATATGTTGTTGTCAGGAGCTTTAGCTTCCTTTGAAGTGAGACCATCAAACCTGGGTCAGTATCTATGTGACCTGGAGGACATGGTTTCTTATTTTCCGATGAACATGAGGCAGCAGTGCTGAAGTCTCTTTGTAGGTAAACTGTGGCCTCTTCGGGCAAAGTGACACCCCGTGTGGACTTTGAAGCCATTTGGTCATCCTCCACTTTTCGTGGTGTTTTTTTGCTGCTGCACTGGGAGTTTGGTATTTGATTCATGACATACAAGGAGTTCAACTGGGACACAGTGCATGAGGGAGTCTTGTAACGTGTGGTGGGTCAGGCTCTGCAGGAGAATGCACCAACTGGGCTTCTATTCCACATTGCTTGCCGCCTTGACCATAGCAACCTAATTCTGAACATTGCCCTGAAAACTCTGCATATAACAAGATGCCTTTTCATATAATGGTCTCCTGGCTGCATCAAGTCAGTCACAAGCCATTTGGACGCCAATGGCAGATCCACATGGCCACATCACAGATGTATTATCACACACCTGCCTACCACTGCTCTAGGCCCACTACTCAGCAGGCTCCAACTTACTGGCATCTCTGTTCTACACCATTTTCATGAAACCCAGTCAATCAAGGCACTGTCTGTTACACTCATGATCAGCAACAGGACATCCAATGGTTCTCCAGTGCCATCTGGTCATTGGGAATTTCAAAAATTTCATGGTGTTTTTCTTTCCATTTTTCAAGAATGAAGTTGGAGGCACTTTGGGGTTTCCATTCATCCAGGAACCATTACATGGGGAGGAAGCTCATTTCAATGAAAGCTCTGAGGAACTCTAACAGGCAAGGCTTCCCAAACACTGGCCAAAAGGTCACATGAAGCCAGGCCCATTGAGGTCTACAACGTGAGGTCCATGTGTCTTTTGACTCTAACTATGGCTGCCAAGTTTTTCAGAATAAAATCATGTGATATCCTTGCTGAGATTTTCAGCTCTCTGTGGAAAGCCATCCTGGGCCCAGATCTCAGGTTTCAAGGGCAACTCTCATGTGTGGCCTCCTACAATGCCAACACAATTAATGGCAATACTTCTCTGAGGTCAGTTCCAGAACTCAGTCTCCAAGGAGAATCACACCAGAGTTCAAGCCCATGTGGACCCTGTCATCACTTCCAAACGCCACACAAATGACCACAATTAAAACCAAAACATTCCCACATGGCCCTCATCTTCATCCATATAGGCACTCATCATAAACTCTGGCTGGAGGTTTCCATGAGGGATGCAGCCCAAGACAGTGTCCAAAATATCCACCATTGCCCCTCATTTGTCTAAATTTAGGGTGGTCTGGAAACCCTTTCTGTGAACCAAGAGTGATCAAATAGGCGTGCCGTTAATACTGCTCTGCTTCTCCAATTTGAGGCCTACTGACTGTCAGGTATAGATTGCTTATGTGATTTGGCATCATGAGAGAAACCAAGCACTTATGCAGGACTTTGAATAACTCATTTGACCTATAGGAATCCTATTCTCACTTGATGGACGTCAGGAACCTAACAGAGAAAGGCAAGAGACTTCATCCACAATGACTGATCCTTTTGCCATTTTGGTTTTGGATGCACACATGGGATCTTCTTTAGATTTATCAGGAGCTGAGAATCTTAGCCACAGCCTCAACCAGGGCCTAGTGTCTGATTAAGACACATCCCTTTCCAAAGAAATTAAGCAATGAGCCACAGGTGATGCCCATTCATTTCCATTTGAAAACTGTTTCTTCAGGCTTCAAAAAGGGGTGGCCTGAAACAAAGACCTTCCTGACATTCAAGGCAACAGAACCATAGGTAAGCAAATGGCCCAAAGCAGGGTTTCTCCAATGAGACTTTACTGGTCACACTAATATCTGAGATGTTCCCATTCCCTTCAGCTATCAAGAACATGGCCATGTCACAGAGCATGGAGGTTATACATATCTTGGACAATAAATCATGAGCTCATTCTGGAGAGTGGCCAGAATTCAGGAAGAAAACCGGAACTTAGGTAGTTAGTAGTTGTTTCCTATCCATAAGACAAGCCACAGTCTATTCATCACTTATGAACGATGAATGCTGGGAAGCTTTCTACTAGACAGGACACCTCCATTGATGCATTCTCTTTTCTAATGTCTAAAACCACGGACACAGTGGATACACAGACATAGAAACACTCGCCTTGTCAAAAGAGTTACTATCAACAGTAGACTCCAAAGCAAACGAACCACCTTTATTACCTATTCGCAGAATATGAGACAAAACCACAAACTCACACCCACACACATAAAGTCACCTCATTCCCAAAAGTGGATCTGTGACTATCTGGAGTGTCCTCTGACTGGTGGGCCATACTATGTTCCTCTCGAAATGGCCTTTCCTCTCTCAGATTTTGTCTCCTTGGCCAACTCTGTGATGCTTTGAGGAGCCTGCAGTTAGCCACTACCTGCTATCTCAGGAAAGGCCTCTCTTCAGAGCTCAATTGGCATTTGGCCATCCTCAAATCAGTAGGTACCAAGAAGGTCTGAATCTGTACTTGGTAAATACAAACAAGTGAGCCCACTGGGACTGGGACTGGGACTGGCTCTCGGTGCCTGGCTTCTTGCATCACAATTTCAGAGAGTTCCATCACCAAGGAAGTTAGCTAGGACACTTCCTTCAGGAACTGAATGAGGTCACTGCCTTGGCAACAACTTTGTCCTAACCGTTGCTTCCAAGGGTTCCATGAGATGGAGGCTGCTCCTACTTTGTGTGACAATTTGACTTGTTACAATGGTATATCAAAATAGGCACCTGGGAACAGCTCTCCACGCAGGCCTGATTAGGTCCATCTTCTCTACATTAAGAAGAGAAAGGCTGATGCATACACATCCCTTCGTCCTGTTCAGGTTGTTTTCCATGAAGATGGATTTTGCTCTCTCAGATCCTTCATAGCTGCCTACATCTTCTCCAGGGATCATTTCTGCATCGAACTTTGAGGTTCTCAGCAGTTGGAAGATACCCTACATTCCTGTATTGTAAGGCGAACTCTGTCCCTGCTCTTTTGTAATTTTAGATTGAAGCAACAGTGTATGGTTAGGGTTAATAACAGGTTCGATTTGGGCAAGGAATCATTATGCGGGATGAATAATGGTATTGGGAACCTGCAATATTTATAGGAATATAGAGATGAAATATAAGTATGAAAACAGAAATCTAGGTAAGATTTGAAGCTAAGAAATGCATTGGGCAACTGATTGCGATACGTAGCTTTGAATTACGTTCTAGATACATGTTTCAGAAAAACCGATATACAATGGCATAGGATCTTGTACCTTGGATGATTGAATGTAGTAGAGAACATCTACTCAAAAAGGGATAGTCGATAGGATCAGGAACATAGTCAGTATGTTTCGGAAGAAGAGTGAGTATAGGATTTGGACCAAAGTTCATAAGCAATAGGGTTTCGGTTAGAGAGTGAATGTCAATGTCAGCACATGTGAAGGGTCAGTCACAATGTTGAACTGGAGAAAATATGTAGGAAAGTAGATATCAATAGAGAAATTAGGAAATCAGGCAAAGTACAAAGTGAGTGAAAAAATTAGACATTTTCAATGGTATTGAGGTTGAATATATAATCTTAGGAAGAAACAAATATGTAGTCACCAACAGGATGATCATTTGAGAGCATTAGGCAACCTGGACATGGATGTTTTTAGTAATCCATGTTCAGTTTCCGTTTAGGCTTTGTTACAGTCATACGTGTGACTTTTGCATTTTGTGTCCAGAATACTACTGTGATAACATGCATATGTAGATCAGGTGACATGAGTATTTCTTCCACCATTTCTGGGAGCAATATTTTGAAGATGTATAAATTAGTATTGGGGGTACAAAGAGGTGTAACCTGTGTCTATGAATATAGAGATAATGCATGAATAGACCATACTGTGAATAGATAATATAACTGGTTCCACTTTACAAAATGTATTGAATTGATATCTGAAAATATATAAGAAATCTTATATTAATATAAAATCATTCATTCCAACCAGTTATACATCTAATAGTGATATTATAGTTATGATTTATCATGCAGTGTGTGTCCGTTTTGCTTCAAAAGTGATAAAGGAATTCGAAAATAATGTTTTTGGAAAGAAATCTCATGAAAAGATCAGTCAAGAAACATGGAGGAATCCATGTGTTCTAAAGCAGGAAGTGATTGAAAGTGAAACAAATGCCTATAAATTTGCTAACCTGTGGAGGAAATATATATCCTATGATGTGCATAAACTGAAGAAATTGTAATGTCCCAGTGTTGAATAAAAATGAACATCGATAAACACATCATGTCCCATAGGCATCTATTTGCATTGATGATAAACTGTGTCAGTTACTATAGAAATATTAGGATTTGTATGCACCATTCACTGAAGTTAGTTTTCAGTACTAGGAAGCAAATATGTATTTCAGGTGGATGAAATTTTTTGAGAATAATCTTGTGAAAAGTTGATTATAAATCCACATTCATGAACATGAATAAAATTAGGGAGTGTATATAAGACACATATATTTCATATTTTGAAAAATAGAAGGAGAGAGTGTATATATATATATATATATATATATATATATATATATATATATACACACACACACACAGACACACACACATACACACCCAGAGACATTAAAAATAGCAATATATGCCAATCAAAATTCACCATGAAATATATATCATCCACAGATCCAAAAATATTCATTGTACTGAACATGGATTTGTGTATAATTTTGTTCAACTAGGAAGCTCACCCATAGGTTGAATTTTCAGTTCCAACGACATTTAGAAGGAGTGATCTTTTCTCTCAATTTGTATCTGCCAAGTTAGCCACCTCACAAGAATGTACGTGTAGTACCAGGTAGGATTCTCTATGTGTATATAAAAATATATTTGCTGAGTAGGCTACAGAGAAAGAGAGACAAGAATTCACATATTTGTTATCTTTAAAACCACATGGACAACTATTGCAACAAAAAATTGTCTAGATTTATAACCCCTAACCTTTAAAATGCAAAAGGCAAGTCCAACTATACACCATGCCTCCTCTGAACTGCTTGTATTTCTATTATGTTTGGGTTATTTTTCTGCCTCATATTAGGATTAGTAGTCAGAGACTAGTAGGGTGTGGTTTAGTGTCAGAGATAAAGTATTTGAAATGGAAAATTGGAAAATGAATCCAATATGTATGCAAATATGTCCTACACAAAAGTCTTCCCACTCTCATCCAGATAAATCCTTTGACATTACCTTCACCCCATGTAAGATGCAATTCGAAGAGAAGAGTTAGAAAATCTGTGAATACATATCTGGAATGGAAAATGCACAGGAGTTCACAACCTTGGAGGTGGTAGAGGAGTTTCCAAAAGTAAGTGACTGTGTAAACACTCCACAAACATGGAACTCTGCTGGCCAATAGCCTTCTTGTAAAACTGCCTCTGAGTTTGGACACTTGAAATATATCTTGTTGTCTGGAGCTTTAGCTTCATTTCTGGTGAGACCATCAAACCTGGATCTGCATCTATGTGACCTGGAGGACATCGTTTCTTATTTTCCATTGAACATGTGGTACCAGTGTTGATTTCTCTCTTTGTTGGTAAACTGTGGCCACTGGAAGCTTATTGTCTCCCTGAGTGGACTGTGAAGCCATTTGGTCATCCTGCCCTTTTTGTGGTGTTTCTTTCTTTTTTTTTTAATTCTATTTTTTTATTGGTTGTTCAAAACCCTACAAAGCTCTTGACATATCATATTTCATACATTAGCATACATTAGCTTCAAGTGAGTTATGAACTCCCTTTTTTGCCCCAAGTACAGATTGCAGAATCACATGGGTTACACATCCACATTTTTACATAATACCATAATAGTAACTGTTGTATTCTGCTACCTTTCCTATCCTCTACTATCCCCCCTCCCCTCCCCTCCCATCTTCTCTCTCTACCCCTTCTACTGTAATTCATTTCTCACCTTGTTTATTTTCCCATTCCACTTACAACCTCTTATATGTAATTTAGTATAACAATGAGGGTCTCCCTCCGTTTCCATGCAATTCCCCTTTTCTCTCCCTTTCCCTCCCACCTCATGTCTCTGTTTAATGTTAATCTTTTCTTCCTGCTCTTCCTCCCTGCTTTATTCTTAGTTGATCTCATTATATCAAAGATGACATTTGGTATTTGTTTTTTAGGGATTGGCTAGCTTCACTAAGCATAATCTGCTCTAGTGCCATCCATTTCCCTGCAAATTCCAAGATTTTGTCATTTTTTAGTGCTGCGTAATACTCCATGGTGTATAGATGCCACATTTTTTTAATCCATTCATCCATTGAAGGGCATCTGGGTTGGTTCCACAATCTAGCTATTGTAAATTGTGCTGCTATGAACATCGATGTGGCAGTATCCCTGTAATACGCTCTTTTAAGGTCTTCAGGGAATAGTCCGAGAAGGGCAATAGCTGGGTCAAATGGTGGTTCCATTCCCAGCTTTCCCAGGAATCTCCATACTGCTTTCCAAATTGGCCGCACCAATTTGCAGCCCCACCAGCAATGTACAAGAGAACCCTTTTCTCACTCCAGTAAGATTGGCAGCCATTATGAAATCAAACAACAACAAGTGCTGGCGAGGTTGTGGTGTTTCTTGATGCTGCAATGGGAGGTTGGTATTTGCTTCATGAAATACAAGGAGTTCAACTAGGATATAGGGCTGGAGGGAGTTCTGTCACGTGTGTTGGGTCAGGGTGTGCAGGAGAATTCACCAACCAGGGTTCTATCCCACATAACTTGCCCCCTTGACCATAGCAACTTGATTGTGAACATTGCCCTGAAACCTCTCCATATAACAAGATGCCTTTTCATATAATGGTCTGCTGGCTGTACCAAGTCAGTCACAAGCTATTTGGAAGCCAATGGAAGATCCACATGGCGACACCACAGTTGTATTATCACACACCTGCCCACCACTGCTCTAGGCCCACTACTCAGCAGGCTCCAACTTACTGGCATCTCTGTTCTGCACCATTTTCATGAAACCCAGTCAATCAAGGCACTGTCTGTAACACAACAATCAAGCCACTGTCTGCAACAGAACATCCAATGGTTCTCCAGTGCCACTTGGTCATTGGGAATTTCAAAAATATCATGGTATTTATCTATCCATTTTTCAAGAATGAAGTTGGAGGCACTTTGGGGTTTCCATTCTTCAAGGAACCATTACATGGGGAGGAAGCTCATTTCAATGAAAGCTCTGAGGAACTCTAACAGGCAAGGCTTCCCAAACACTGGCCAAAAGGTCACATGAAGCAAGGCCTATGGAGGTCTACAACGGGAGGTCCATGTGTCTTTTGACTCTTAACTATGGCTGCCAAGTTTTTCAGAATAAAATAATGCGATATCCTTGCTGAGATTTTCAGTTCTCTGAGGAAAGCCATCCTGGGCCTAGATCTCAGGTTTCAAAGGCAACTCTCATGTGTGGCCTCCTACAATGCCAAAACAATTAATGGCAATACTTCTCCGAGGTCAGTTCCAGAACTCAGTCTCTAAGAGGAATCACACCTGAGTTCAAGACAATGTGGAACCTGTCAACTCTTCCAACCGCCACACAAATGACCACAATTAAAACCAAAACATTCCCACATGGCCCTCATCTTCAGCCATATAGACACTCATCATAAACTCTAGCTGGAGGTTTCCATGAGGGGCGCTGCCAAAGACAATGTCCAAAGTATGCACCCTTGCCCCCCATGTGTCTAAATTCAGTGTGGCCTGGACACCCTTCCTTTGAACCAGGAGTGATCAAATAGGCCTGCTGTTAATGCTGCTCTGCTTCTCCAATTTGAGGCCTACTGACAGTCAGGTATAGATTCATTATGTGATTTGGCATCATGAGAGAACCCAAGTACTTCTGCAGGATTTGAATAACTCATTTGACCCATAGGAATCCTATTCTCACTTGATGGATTTCCGGAACCTATCAGAGGAAGGCAAGAGACTTCATCTACAATGACTGATCTTTTTGCCATTTTGGTTTTGGATGCACACATGGGATCTTCTTTACATATATCAGGAGCTGAGAATCTTAGCCACAGCCTCAAACAGGGCCTAGTGTCTGATTAAGACACCATCCTTTTCAAAGCAATTAAGCAAAGAGGCACAGGAGATGCCCATTCATTTTCATTTGAAAACTGTTTCTTCAGGCTTCACAAAAGGGTGGCCTGAGGCAAAGACCTTCCTGACATTCAAGGAAATAGAACCATAGTTAAGCAAATGGACCAAAGCAGGGTTTCTCCACTGAGACTTTACTGCTCACACTGATGTCTGAGTTTTCCGAGATGTTCCCATTCCCTTCAGCTATCAAGAACATGGACATGTCACAGAGCTTGGAGGTGGTACATATCTTGCACAATAAATCATGAGCCTATTCTGGAGAGTGGCCAGAATTCAGGAAGAAAACAGGAACTTAGGATGTTAGTAGGTGTTTAAGATCCATAAGGCAAACCACAGTCCATTCATCAATTGAGCAGGATGAATGCTGGGAAGCTTTCTACTAGACAGGACACCTCCATTGATGCATTCTCTTTTCTAATGTCTAAAACCACGGACACAGTGGATACACAGACATAGAAAGTCGCCTTGTCAAAAGACTTACTAGAAACAGTCGACTCCAAACCAAACCAACCACCTTTCCTACCTATTCTCAGAACATGAGACAAAACCGCAAACTCACACCCACACACAAAGGCACCTCCTTCCCAAAAGTAGGTCTGTAACTATCCGGAATGTCTTCTGACTGGTGGGCCATACTATGTTCCCCACAAAATGGCCTCTCCTGTCTCAGATCTTGTCTCCTTGGCCAACTCTGTGATGCTTTGAGGAGCCAACCGTTAGCCACTACCTGCTATCTCAGGAAAAGATTCTCTTCAGAGCTCTACTGACATTTGGCCATCCTCACATCAGTAGGTACCAAGAAGGTCTGATCTGTACTTGGTAAATCCAAACAAGTGAGCCCACTGGGACAGGGACTGGGACTGGCTCTCGGTGCCTGGCTTCTTGCATCAAAATTTCCGAATGTTCCATCACCAAGGAAGTTAGGTAGGTCACTTCCTTCAGGAACTGAAAGAGGTCACTGCCTTGGCAACAACTTTGCCCTAACCGTTGCTTCCAAGGGTTCCATTAGATAGAGGCTGCCCCTACTTCCTTTGAAAATTTGACTAGTTTCAATTGTATATCAAAATAGGCACCTGGGAACAGCTCTGCATGCAGGTCTGGTTAGGTCAATCTTCTCTACATTAAAAAGAGAGAGGCTGATGCATACACATCCCTTTTTCCTGTCTAGATTGTTTGCCATTGAAGATGGCTTTTGCTCTCACAGGTCCTTCATAGCTGCTGACATCTTCTCCAGGGATTATTTCTGCATCGAACTTTGAGGTTCTCAGCAGTTGGAAGATACCCTACATTCCTGTATTGTAAGGCGAACTCTGTCCCTGCTCTTTTGTAATTTTAGATTGAAGCAACAGTGTATGGTTAGGGTTAATAACAAGTTCGATTTGGGTAAGGAATCATTATGCGGGATGAATAATGGTATTGGGAACCTGCAATATTTATAGGAATATAGAGATAAAATATAAGTATGAAAACAGAAATCTAGGTAAGATTTGAAGCTCAGAAATGCATTGGGCAACTGATTGCGATACGTAGCTTTGAATTACGTTCTAGATACATGTTTCAGAAAAATCGATATACAATGGCATAGGATCTTGTACCTTGGATGATTGAATGTAGTAGAGAACATCTACTCAAAAAGGGATAGTCGATAGGATCAGAAAGATAGTCAGTATGTTTCGGAAGAAGAGCGAGTATAGGATTTTGACCAAAGATCTTTAGCAATAGTGTTTCCGTTACAGAGTGAATGTCAATGTCAGCACATGTGAAGTGTCAGTCACAATGTTGAACTGCAGAAAATATGTAGGAAAGTAGATATCAATAGAGACATTAGGAAATCAGGCAAAAGTATCAAGTGAGTGAAAAAATTAAACATTTTCAACAGTTTTGAGGTTGAATATATAATCTTAGGAAGAAACAAATATGTAGCCAGCAATAGTATTGACATTTGAGAGCATTAGGCAACATGGTCAGGGATGTTTTTAGTAATCCATGTTCAGTTTACCTTTAGGCTTTGGTACAATCATACGTGTGGCTTTTGCATTTTGTGTCCAGAATATTACACTGATAACATGCATATGTAGATCAGGTGACATGAGTATTTCCTCCACCATTTCTGGGAGCAATATTTCAAATATGTATAGATTAGTATTGGGGGTACAACCAGGTGTACCCTGTGTCTATGAATATAGAGATAATGCATGAATAGACCATACTGTGAATAAATAATATAACTTGTTACACTTTAAACAATGTATTGAATTGATATCAGAAAATATATAAAAAATCTTTTATTGATATATAATCATTCATTCCAACCAGTAATACATCTAATGGTGATATTACAGTGATGGTTTATCATGAAGTGTGTGTCCGTTTTGCTTCTAAAGTGATAAAGGAAATCGAAAATAATGTGTTTGGATAGAAGTCTCATGAACAGACCAGTCAAGAAACATGGAGGAATACATGTGTTCTGAAACAGGAAGTGATTGAAAGTGAAACAAATGCCTATATATTTGCTAACCTGTGGAGGAAATATATATCCTACGATGTGCATAAAATGAAGAAATTTTAATGTCCCATTGTTGAATAAAAATGAACATCAATATACACATCATGTCCTATAGGAATCTACTTGCTTTGATGATAAACTGTGTCAGTTACTGTAAAAATATTAGGGTTTGTAAGCACGATTCACTGAAGTTAGTTCTCAGGACGAGGAAACAAATATGTATTTCAGGTGGTTGAATGTTTCTGAGAATAATCTTATGAAAAGTTGATTTTATATCCACATACATGAATATGAATGAATTTAGATAGTGTTTAATAGACACATGTTTTTCATATTTTGAAAAATCTATATATATATATATATATATATATATATATATATATATATATATATATATATATATATATATAAAACTCATGGAGAAATATTACAATGAAAATTTGACAAGATTTATAACACATACCCTTGATAAAGCAGAAGGAAATTCCAAGTATATACCATGCCTCCTATTAAAGGCCTGTATTTCTATTCTGTTAGTTTTCTTTTTATCCATCATATTAGCATTAGTAGTCAGAGTCTATTAGGGTATGTGTTAGTGTCGGGGATCAGTATTTCAAATGAAAATAGGAAAATAAATCTAATGTGTATGCAAATATGTGCTACACAAAAATCTTGCCACTCTCATCCAGAACAATTCCTTTACATTAACTTCACTCCAAGTAAGACACAATTAGTGGAGAGGAGTTCGAAAACCTGTGATCACATATGTGGAACTGAAAATGTTCAGGAGTTTACAACATTGGATGTGGTAGAGCAGTTTCCAAAAGTAAGGGAGAGGTTAAACACTCCACAAACTTGGAGCTCTGCTGGCCTTAAGACTTCTTGAGAAAATGCCTCTCAGGTTGGGAACATGAAATATATGAAGTTGTCAGGAGATTTAGCTTCCTCATTGTGACACCATCAAATGTGGGTCTGCATCTATGTGACCTGGAGGAAATGGTTCCTTATTTTCTAATGAACATGAGGCAGCAGTTCTGAATTCTTTCTTGGTAAACTGTGGCCACTGGGAGTTAAGTGTTTCCCCGTGTGGTCTGTGAAGCCATTTGGTCATCCTCCATTTTTGTGGTGTTTCTTACTGCTGCACTGGGAGTTTGGAATTGGCTTAATGAAATACAAGGAGTTCAACTGGGACACAATTCTGGAGGGAGCTCTGACACGTGTGATTGCTCAGGGTCTTCAGGAGAATGTTCGAAACATGGGTCTATCCCACATAGCTTTCCCCTTGACTATAGCAACCAGATTCTGAACATTGCCCTGAAACCTCTCAATAAAACAAGATGCCTTTACATATAAGGGTCTGCTGCCTGCACCATATCAGTCACAATATTTTGGAAGCCAAAGGGAGATCCACGTGGTCCCACCACAGATATTTATTCACAAATGTATAGTCCACTGCTCTAGCCCCAATACTCAGCAGGCTCCAACTTACTGACATCTCGGTTCTGTACCATTTTCATGACAACCAGTCAATCAAGGAACTGTCTGGTACACACATGATCAGCAACAGGACATCCAAAGTTTCTCCAGTGCCACCTGGTCATGGAAATTTCAAAAATTTCATGGTATTTGTATAGCCATTTTTCAAGGATGATGTTGGAGGCACTGTGGGTTTCAATTCATTCAGGAACCATTAAATGGTGAGTAAGCTCATTTCAATGAAAGCTCTGAAGAACTCTCACAGGCAAGGCTTCCCAATGAGTGCCCAAAAGTTCACATGAAGCCAGGCTCATTGAGGTCTACAATATGAGGTACATGTGTGTTTTGAGTCTCAACTATGACTTCCAAGTCTTTCAGTAAAAAAATCATGTGTTACCCTGGCTGAGATTCCCAGTGCTCGGTGGAAAGCCACCCTGGGCCTAGATCTCAGTTTCCAAGGGCTAATCTCATGTGTGGCCTAATATAATCCCAAAACAATTCATGGCAATACTTCTCTCAAGTCAGTTCCAGAACTCAGTCTCTAAGGAGTATCAGAGCAGAGTTCAAGCCCTGGTGGACCAAGTCATCTCTTCCAACCGCCACACAAATGACCACAATTAAAACCAAAACACTCCTACATGACCCTCATCTTCTTCCATAAAGACACTCATCATAACATATGGCTGGAGGTTTCCATGAGGGGCACAGCCCAAGACAGTGTCCAAAATAAGCTCCCTTGCCCCTCATTTGCCTAAAGTCAGGGTGGCTTGGACACCCATCTTGTGAACCAGGAGTGATCTTTAAGGGTAAAAGAAATTGAAATTAAAGTGTAAAAGTTAAAGTGTAAAAGACCGGGTTTGTAAAGTTTCTAAGATTCAAGGCCTGATTTAAAATGTAAAGGACCAGGTATTGTTAAGTTCCTATGCTACATGAAAAATCTGAAATTCCTGTTACTTGTAGGACAATTTCTGGACTGCCCAGTAAATATTCCCCCTGATCGCCTGGTTGTTTAATAACCTAGGACCCTGTGTGGCTTGGCACATATGCATCGCAGGGCCTAATCTAATCAATTTGAATCTGTACCCCGCTGTAGAACTGACCTATCCCTCCTGCCTGACATGTTCCCACCAATGAATGAACTAATCATGTTTAGGATTTGTTGTTTGAATTTCCCGCAGTGTATGATGATTTTTTAAAAGATACTGTGATATATGTGAAGTCTCGCCCTCCCCAAAAAGTGTACTTAAGCTCTGCTCAACCTCAGCTCGGAGATCTGGGCTGCTCTCCCTTCTTGAGTGACCACGGAGCCCTAGCATATTGGATTGGATCCTCAATAAATGTCTTTTGCTGTTGCATGAGCCGTGGTCTCATACATGAACATGAATGAATTTAAGGAGTGTATAATAAGACACATATATTTCATATTTTGAATAATCTATAGAGTGCAGATTTTTCACAAAACACATACAGAGATATTAAAAAGTAGCAATATATATGCCAATCAAAATTCATCATGAAATACATATCATACACAGATCCAAAAATATTTATTTTACTTAACATGGATTTATGTGTAATGTTGTTCAACTAGGAAGCTCACGCATAGGTTGAATTTTCAGTTCCTACAGCGTTTAGGAGGAGTGATCTCTTCTCACAATTTGTATCTGCCAAGTAGGCCACCTCACAATAATGTACGTGTGGTACCAGGTAGGATTCTATTTGTGCATATAAAAATACATGTGCTGAATAGGCAACAGAGAAAGGGAGACAGGAATTCACATATTTGATACCTTTCAAAACACATGGAGAACTATATCAATTAAAAATTAACCAGATTTTTAACAACTACCCTTTATCATGCAAAAGGCAAGTCCAACTATACACCATGCCTCTTCTGAACTGCTTGTATTTCTATTCTGTTTGGGTTATTTTTCTCCATCATATTAGCATTAGTAGTCAGAGTCTAGTAGGGTATGCGTTAGTGTCATGGATTCAGTAATTCAAATGGAAATAAAGGAAAATGAATCCATTGTGTATGCAAATATGCGCTACAAAAAAACTTTCCACTCTCATTCAGAGCAATGCCTTGACATTACCTTCACCCAAGTAAGACACAATTAGAGGACAAGAGTTAGAAAATCTCTGAATACATATCTGGAATGGAAAATGCTCAGGAGTTCACAAGCTTGAGCATTTTAGAGGAGTTTTCAAACTTAAGGAACAGGATAAACAGTCCAAATTCATGGAACTCTGCTGGCCTAAAGACTTCTTGAGAAACTGCCTCTGAGGTTGGGCACTTGAAATATATGTTGTTGTCAGGAGCTTTAGCTTCCTTTGTAGTGATACCATCAAAGATGGGTCTTCATTTATCTGACCTGGAGGACATGGTTTCTTATTTTCCAAAAGAACATGAGGCAGCAGTGCTCAATTCTTCCTTTGAAGGTAAACTGTGTCCACGGAGGGGTAAGTGTCTCCCCGTCTTGACTGTGAAGCCAATTGGCCATCCTACAATTTTCGTGGTGTTTCTTGCTGCTGCACTGGGCTTTTGGTTTTTCTTTCATGAAATACAAGGAGTTCAACTGGGACACAGTGCTGGAGCGAGTTCTGTCACGTGTGGACGGTCAGGGTCTACAGGAGAATTCACCAACCAGACTTCTATCCCACATAACTTGAAACATTATCCATAGCAAACTGATTCTGAACATTGTCCTGAAACCTTTACATATAACAAGATGCCTTTACAGATAAGGGTCGGCTAGCTGTACCATGTAAGCCACAAGCCATTTGGAAGTCAATGGCAGACCCAAATGGCCCCACCACAGATGTTTTATCATACACCTGCACACCACAGCCCTGGGCCCACTTCTCAGCACTCTCCAACTTACTGGCATCTCTGTTCTGCACAATTTTCATGAAATCGAGTCAGTCAAGGCACTGTCTGGTACACTCATGATCAGCAACAAGACATCCAAAGGTTCTCCAGTGCCACCTGGTCAGGGGAATTTCATGGTATTTATAGAGCCATTTTTCAAGGATGAAGTTGGAGGCACTGTGGGTTTCAATTCATTCAGGAACCATTAAATGTTGAGGAAAATCATTTCAATGAAAGCTCTCGAGAACTCTCACAGGTAAGGCTTCCCAAAGAGTGGCCAAAATACACATATATTTCATATTTTGAAAAATCTTGACAGTATATATATATGTATATATATATATATATACAAACACACACAGACATTAAAAACTAGCAATATATATGCCAATCGAAATTCATCATGAAATATATATCATCCACGTATCCAAAAATATTCATTTTACTGAACATGGATTTATGTATAATGTTGTTAAACTAGGAAGCTCACCCATAGGTTGAATTTTCAGTTCCAACAGCGTTTAGGAGGAGTGAACTTTTCTCACAATTTGTATCTGCCAAGTCAGCCACCTCACAAGAATATATGTGTGATACAAGGTACAATTCTATATGTGCATATAAAAATACATGTGCTGAATAGGATACAAAGAAATGGGGGAGACAGGAATTCACATATTTGATAAGTTTAAAAATACATGGACAACTCTTTCAACAAAAAATTGACTAGATTTAAAACTCCTTCCCTATATAATGGAAAAGTTAATTCAATGGTACACCATGCCTCCTCTGATATGTTTGTATTTCTGTTCTATTTGGGTTATTTTTCTCCATTACGTTAGGATTAGTTGTCAGAGTCTTGTAGGGTATGGGTTAGTTTCAGGGATTCAGTATTTCGAAAGGAAAATTGGAAAATGAATCCAATGTGTATGCAAATATGTGCTACACAAAAATCTTCCGACTCTCATCCACAACAATGCCTTGACCTTAACTTCGTCCCAAGTAACACATGTAGAGGAGATGAGTAAGAAAATCTGTGAATACATATCTGGAATTTAATATGCTCAGGAGTTCACAAACTTGCAGGTAGAAGACGAGATTCCAATAGTAAGGGACAATGTGAACACTCCAAAAACATGGAGCTCTGCTAGCCTAAAGGCTTCTTGAAAAACTGGCTCTGATGTTGGGCTCTTGAAATATATGTTGTTGTCAGGAGCTTTAGCTTTTTTTGTAGTGAGACCATAAAAGCTGGGTCTGCATCTATGTGACCTGGAGGAGATGCTTTCTTATTTACCAATGATCATGAGGCAGCATTGCTGAATTCTCTCTTTCGGGGTCAACTGTGGCCACTTGGGGCTAAGTGTCTCCTCATGTGGACTGTGAAGCCATTTGATCATCCTCCAATTTTTGTGATATTTTTTGCTGCTACACTGGGAGTTCAGTATTTCCTTCACGAAATACAAGGAGTTCACCTGGGACACAGTGCTGGAGGGAGTTCTGTCACGTGTGGTGGGACAGGGTCTGCAGGAGAATGCACAAACCAGGCTTCTGTCCAACATAGCTTGACCCCTTGACCATAGGAACCTGATTCTGAACATTGCCCTGAAACTTACCCATATAACAAGAATCATTTACATATAAGGGTCTGCTGGCTGCACCATGTCAGTCACAAGCCATTTGGAAGCCATTGGGAAATCCACATGGAAGCACCACAGATGTTTTATCTCACACATGCCCACCTTTGATCTAGGCCCACTATTCAGCAGGCTCCAACTTACTGGAATCTCTGTTCTACACCATTTTCGTGAAACCCAGCCAATCAAGGCACTGTCTGGTACACTCATGATCACCAACAGGATATCCAATGGTTCTCCAGTGCCTCCTGGATATGGGAATTTCAAAAATTTCATGGTATTTATCGAGCCCATCTTTCAAGGTTGAAGTTGGAGGCACTGAGTGTTTCATTTAATTCGGTAACCATTAAATGGTGAAGAAGCTCATTTCAAAGAAAGATCTGGAGAACTCTCACTGCCAAGATTTCCCAAAGAGTGGCCAAAAGGCCACATGAAGCCAGGCCCATTGAGGTCTACAATGTGAAGTGCATTTGTGTTTTGACTCTCAACTATTGCTGCCAAGTGTTTCAGAATAAAATTATGTGATACCTTGGCTGAGATTCCCAGTGCTCTGTGGAAAGCCACACTGGGAATAGATCTCAGTTTCCAATGGCGACTCTCATGTGTGGCCTCCTAATATCCCAACACAATTCATGGCAATACTTCTCTGAGGTCAGTTCCAGGACTCAGTCTCTATAGGGTATCACACCAGAGTTCAAGCCCAGGTGGACCCAGTCATCGCTTCCAACTTCCACACAAATAACCACAATTAAAACCAAAACACTCCCACATGGCCCTCATCTTCTTCCATATAGACACTCCTCATAACCTCTGGCTGGATGTTTCCATGAGGGGCGCAGCCCAACACAGAGTCCAAATAACCTCGCTTGCCCGTCATTTTCCTAAAGGCAGGGTGGCCTGTACACCCTTCCTGTGAACCACAAGGGATCAAAAATGCCTTCCTTTAATACTGCTCTGCTTCTCCAATTTGAGGCCTACTGACTGTCAGGTATAGATTCTTTATGTGATTTGGAGTCATGAGAAAACACAAGCATGTATGGGATAGCCTTTGCAGGGCTTAGAAGAACTCATTTGATTCAAAGGATCTCTATTCTCACTTGATGGCGGTCAGGAACCTAAGAGAGGAAGGCGAGAGACTTCATCAACAATTACTGATCTCTTTCCCATTTTGGTTTTGGATGCACACATGGGATCATTCTTTAGATGCATCAGGTGCTGAGAACCTAAGCCACAGCCTCACACAGGGCCAAGAGACTGATTCCGACACATCCATTTCCAAAGAAATTAACAAAGAGCCACAGGTGATGCCCATTTATTTCCATTTTAAAACTGTTTTCTTCAGGCTTCACAAAGCGGTGTCTTGAGGCCAAGACCTTCCTCACATTCAGGGGAAGAGAAGAATTGGTTAGCAAAAAACCCAAAGCAGAGTTTCTCCACTGAGGCTTTCCTGGTCACACTGATATCTGAGTTTTTTGAGATGCTAGCCATTCCCTTTAGCTATCCATTACATGGCCTTGTCACAGAGCTTGGAGGTGGTACATATCTTGGACACAAAACCATGAGCCTATTCTGGAGAGTGGCCAGAATCAGGAAGAAAACAGGAACTTAGGAAATTAGTAGGTGTTGCCCATCCATAAGGGAAGCCACAGTCCATTCATCAATTGGGCAGAATGAATGCTGGGTAGGTTTCTACTAAACAGGACACATCCATTGATGAATTCTCTTTTCAAATGTCTACAACCACAGACACAGTGGGATACACAGACATAGAAACACTCACTTTGTGAAACGACTTACTAGGAACAGTCCACTCCAAACCAAACAAACCGCCTTTTTTACCTATTCTCAGAAAATGAGACAAAACCACAAACTCACACCCACACCCACAAAGGCACCTCCTTCCCCCAAAGAGGTCTGTGACTATCCAGAGTGTCCTCTGACTTGTGAGCCTTATTATGTTCCCTGAAATGTTCTGTCCTGTCTCAGATCTGGTCTTTTTGGCCAAATCTGTGAAGTGGTCAGGAGCCAGCTTTGAGCAACTTCCTGCTTTCTCAGGAAAGGCCCCTCTTCTGAGCTCTCCTGAAATTTGGCCATTCTCACATCAGTATGTACCAAGAAAGACTGACTCTGTTCTTGGTAAATCCAAATAAGTGAGCCCACTGGGAATGGTACTGGGACTGCCTCTGGTAGCCTGGCTTCCTGGATCCCAAGTTCAGAGAGTTCTATCACCAAAGAAGTGAGGAAGGTCACCTCCTTTGTGAACTGAATGAGGTCACTGCTTTGGAAACCACTTTGTCCTAAAATTTGCTTCCAAGGTTCCCATGAGATGGAGGCTGCCCCTATTTCCTGTGATACGTTCACAACTGAGGATTGTATATCAACCATAGGCAGCCAGGAACAGCTGTCTACACTGGACTGGTTTGGTCCATCTTCTCTACATTAAGAAGAGTGAGGCTTATTCTGACACATCCCTTCATCCTGACTGGGTTGTTTGCCATGGAAGATGACTTTTGCTCTCTCAGGTCCTTCATAGCTGCCTACATCTTCTCCAGGGATCATTTCTGCATGAAACTTTGAGGTTCTCAGCAGGTGGAAGATCCCCTACACTCCTGTATTGGAAGACTAATTCTGTCCCTCCTCTTCTGTAAAGTTAGATTGAGGAAACATTGTATGGTTAAGGTTAATAACAGCTTCCATTTGGGTTAGGAATCATTCTCTTGGATGAATAATGGTATTGGAATTTTGCTATATTTTCAAGAATATATAGGTGAAATATAATTATGAAAAAAGAATTCTAGGTAATTTTTGAAGCACAGAAGGGAATTGGCCCCACTATTGGGATTCTTAGCTTTGAATTATGTTCTGCACAGGTGTCTCAGATTAATTGATATACAATGGCATAGGACCTTGTCTGTTGGATGATTGAATGTCGAAGAGAAAATCCAGTCCAAAAGGGATAGTTGGTGGATTAGGAAGATATTCGGTAGATTTAGAATGAAGAGTGTGTATAGCATTTGGACCAAAAGATCTTTAGCAATAGGGTTTTGGGTAGAGAGTGAAAGTAAATGTCAGCACATGTGAAGAGTCAGTCATAATGATGAAATGGGAAAAAAAATACAGGAAATCAGATTTCAATAGAGACATTAGGAAATCAGGCAAAGTATAAAGTGAGTGATAGGATTAGACATTTTCAACAGGGTTGAGGTTGAATATGTAATTTCAGGAAGAAACAAATATGTAGTCACCAATAGGATTCACTTTTGAGAGCATTAGGCAACCTGGACATGGATTTTTTTTTAATCCATGCTCACTTTCCATTTAGGATTTGGTACAATCATAAGTGTGACCTTGCTTTTTGTTTCCACAATATTACTGTGATTAATGTATATATAGATCAGGTGACATGAGTATTTCTTCCACCATTTCTGGGAGCAATATTTTGAAGACATATAATTTAGTATTGTGGGTACAAATAGGTATACTCTGTGTTATATGAATATAAAGATAATGCATGAATAGACCATACTGTGAATAAATAATATAACTGGTTCCAAATTTAAATAATGGATTGAATTGATATCTGAATATATATTGGAAATCATATATTGATATTCATACAATCATTCCAACCAGTTATACATCTAATGGTAATATCACTGTTATGGTTTATCATGAAGTGTGTGTGAGCTTTGCTTCTAAAATGATTATGGAAATTGAAAATAATGTGCTTGGAAAGAAGTCTCATTAAAAGAGCAGTCAAGAAACCTGGGGGAATACATATGTTCTGAAGCAGGAAGTAATTGAAAGTGAAAAAAATGCCTATAAATTTGTGAATTTGTGAATGAAATATGTATTCTATTATGTGCAAAAACTGAAGAAATATTAATGTACCAGTTTTGAATAAAAATGAACGTCAAAATACATATCATGTCCCATAGGAATCTACTTGCATTGACGTTAAACTGAGTCATTTACTATAGCAATATTAGGATTTGTATGCACCATTCACTGAAGTTAGTTTTCAGTATTAGGAAACAAATATGTATTTCAGGTGGATTAATATTTCTGAGAACATTCTTATGAAAAGTTGAATATAAATCCACATTCATGAACATCAATGAATTTAGGGAGTATATAATAAGACACATACATTTCATATTTTGAAAAATCTGGAGAGTTTATACATATATATATGCACACACACACACACACACACACACACACGTATACATTAAAAAGTAGCAATATATATGCCAATCGAAATACATCATGAATTATATATCATCCACAAATCCAAAAATCTTCATTTTTCTGAGCATCGATTTATGTATAATGTTGTTCAACTAGGGAGCTCACCCATAGTTTGAATTGTAAGTTCCAACAGCATTTAGGAGGAGTGATCCCTTCTCACAATTTGTATTTGCAAAGTCAGCAACCTCACAAGTATGTACATGTGATGCCAGGTAGGATTCTATATGTGAATATAAAAATGCATGTGCTGAATAGGGTACAGAGAAATGGAGACAGGAATTCTCATATTTGTTAACTTTAGAAACACATGGAGAAGGGAGGGGCAGAGCCGCCAACCGCGCCTGTAAGGTAGGCGGACCTGCGAGCCACCCATAGAACAGGCCTAGCGGCCCGCCATCGTGAAAGACACATCACCCTGGTTGGGGGTTGGGCAGAGCCACTGCACGCGTGCAAGGAACGCGGACATGCAACCCACAGGCAGAACAGGCCCAGACACCCGTGGAGGGGCAGAGACACCCCTTGTGACTTCAAGATAGGTGAACCTGCGACCCACCAGCTGAAGCGGCCCAGCTGCCTTCAGAGGGGCAGAGCCGTCCCCCGTGCCTGCGAAGTAGGTGGACCTGCGAACACCGACAGACCAGGTGCTAGGCCCCGCCAGGGTGCTAGACACATAACCAGGTTTGGGGAGGGGCCGAGCCGCTGCCCGTGCCTGCAAAGCAGGTAGACCTCTCACCCAGAGGCAGAACAGACCCAGCGACCTACCAGCGTGGTACACACATCGCCCCGGTTTGGGGGGGGGGCAGAGATGCCACTCACGCCTGCAATGTAGACAGCCCTGCAACCCACAGACAGAAGAGGCCCAGCGGAGCGCGGAGGGGCAGAGCCGACGCCTGTGCCTGCAAGGTAGCTGGACCTGTTACCCACTGGCTGAACAGGACCAGCACCCGCAGAGGGGTAGATCAACTGCCCGCTCCTGCAAGGTAGGCGGACCAGCTATCAAGAGGCAGAACAGGCCCAGCTGCGTGCTGGTGTGGTAGGCACATTGCCCCAATTGGAGGAGGGGCAGAGCCGCTGCTTACGCCTGTGAGGGAGACTTTTCAAGAATACAATAGCAATATAAACATTTAGGGGTAAAATTCAATAACACAAAAGTTTCACCAAGCCGAAAAAAACGTGAACAGTAGGGAAAGACAAGGAAAGAAAGGACCACAAGCAACGCAGGTCAACTCAACATTAGAAGAGGTAATATCTGCAGCATATGGAATGTCAGATAAAGAATCAGGATATACTTGCTTCAGATGATCTGAAGTCTCCAGGGAGACATTAGACAGCAAAATCAGACAATGAAAGATCACTTTGACAATGAATTACAAAAACAAATACAAGAAGCAAAAGATCAACTATACAGGGAGATAGAGGTTATAAAAAACACACAAACAGAAATCATAGAAATGCAGGAAGCAATAAACCAACTTAAAAACTCAATTGAGAATACTACCAGCAGAATAGATCACTTAGAACAATGAAGACAAAGTATTTCAACTTGAAAAGAACATAGAAAGCTCAGCAAGACTGTTAAGAAACCATGAGCAGAACATCCAAGAAATATGGGATAACATGAAGAGACCAAACTAAAGAGTAATTGGGATACAGGAAGGTATACAGGTCCAAACCACAGGATTGAGCAATCTATTTAATGAAATAATATGAGAAAACTTTCCAGACATGAAGAATGAGACAGAATCCCAAATCCTAGAAGCCTACAGGACGCCAAATGTGCAAAATCATAAGAGATAAACACCGAGACATATTATAATGAAGATGCCAAACATACAGAATAAAGAGAGAATTTTAAAAGCTTCAAGAGAAAGGAAGCAGATTACATTTAGGGGTAAACCAATCAGGATAACAGCTGATCTTTCAACACAGACTCTGAAAGCTAGAAGATCCTGGAATAACATTTTTCAATCACTGAAAGAAATTGGGTTCCAACCAAGAATTGTGTATCCAGCGATTTTAAGCTTCAGGATGGAAGATGAAATTAAAACCTTCCATGATAAACAAAAGTTAAAAGAATTTGCAGCTAGAAAACCATCTCCTCAAAAGATCCTTGGCAAAACATTATAGGAAGACGAAATGGAAAATAACAATAAAAACCAACAGTGGGAGGTAGTACAGTAAAGGGGCGAAAAATAATCAAAGAGAAAAACAAACCTAACATAAATAAACAAATATGGCTGGAAGAACAACCCATATTTCAAAAATAACCCTAAATGTTAATGCCTTAAACTCACCAATTAAGAGACACAGGCTAGTAGAATGGATCACGAAAGAAGACCCAAAAATTTTCTGCCTACAGGAGACACATTTGATAGGAAAAGACATATATAGACTAAAGGTGAAAGGTTGGGAGAAATCATATCACTCATATTGACTTCGGAAACAAGCAGAAGTGTCCATACTCATATCAAATAAAATAGATTTCAAGACAAAGTTAATCAAAAGGGATAAAGAGGGACACTACATATTGCTCAAGGGAACCATACACCAACAAGACATAACAATCATAAATATATGTGCCCCAAACAATGGTTCAGCTATGTTAATCAAACAAACTCTTCTCAAGTTCAAGAGTCTGGTAGACCACCATACAATAATCATGGGAGATTTCAACACACCTCTCTCACTACTGGACAGATATTCCAAACAAAAGTTGAATTAGGAAACTATAGAACTCAATAACACAAATAATAACCTAGACTTAATTAACATATATAGAATATACCACCCAACATCAAGCAGTTACACTGTTTTCTCAGCAGCACATGGATACCTCTCAAAAATAGATCATATATTATGTCACAGAACAACTCTTAGACAATATAAAGGAGTATAGATAATACCAGGCATCTTATCTGATCGTAATGGAATGAAACTGAAAATCAACAATAAAAGAAGGAAGGAAAATCCATGCATCACTTGGAGAATGAACAATACGTACTGAATGATCAATGGGTTATTGAAGACATCAAGGAGAAAAATAAAAAAAATTCTTAGACATAAATGAAAAAGACAGACAGAACATATCAGAATCTATGGGACACATTGAAAGCAGTCCTAAGTGGAAAATTCATTGCTTGGAGTTCTTTCCTTAAAAAAAGAAAAAAAAAAAAACAACAACAAATAAATGATCTCATAGTTCATTTCAAAATCCTAGAAAAAGAAGAGCAAAACAACAGAAAAAGAAGTAGAAGGCAAGAAATAATTAAAATCAGAGCTGAAATTAATGAAATTGAAACAAAAGAAACAATTGAAAAAATTGAAAATACTAAAAGTTGAAAAATTAATAAAATCGACAGACTCTTAGCCATGTTAATGAAGAGAAGAAGAGAGGGAACTCAAATTACTATCATAAGGGATGAAAAAGGCAATATCACAACAGACACTTCTGAAATACAGAAGATAATCAGAAATTATATTAGAAGATAGTGAAGGCATCAATAAATTTCTTAAGTCATATGATCTGCCCAGATTGAGTCAGGAGGATATAGACAACCTAAGCAGACCAATATCAATTGAGAAAATAGAAGAAACCATCCAAAGACTACCAACTAAGAAAAGCCCAGGACCGAATGGGTATACAGCAGAGGAGGCCAATATCACCCTGATTCCTAAACCAGACAAAGACCCTTCAAAGAAACAAATATACATACCAATCTCTCTAATGAACCTAGATGCAAAAATCCTCAATAAAATTCTGGTGAATCAGATACAAAAACATATTTAAAAAATTGTGCAACATGATCAAGTAGGATTCATTCCTGGGATACAAGGCTGGTTCAATGTACAGAAATCAATAAATGTTATTCACCACATCAATAGACTTAAAAATAAGAACCATATGATCACCCCAATAGATGCAGAAAAAGCATTCAATAAAGTACAGCATCCCTTTATGTTTAAAACTCTAGAAAAACTGGGATAACAGGAACATACCTCAATATTGTAAAAGCAATCTATGCTAAGCCTCAGGCTAGTATCATTCTGAATTGAGAAAAAATTGAAGGCATTCCCTCTAAAATCTGGAACAAGACAGGGATGCCCTCTCTCACGATTTCTGTTCAACATAGGTCTCGAACACTGGCCAGAGCAATTAGACAAATGAAAGAAATTAAAGGCATAAAAATAGGAAAAGAAGAACTTAAATTATCACTATTTGCAGATGACATGATTCTATACCTAGTAGATCCAAAAGGGTCTACAAGAAACTATTAGAGATAATAAATGAATTCAGCAAAGTGGCATGATATAAAATCAACAATCATAAATCAAAAGCATTCCTGAATATCAGCAACAAATCCTCTGAAACGGAAATGAGGACAACCACTCCATTGAGAGTATCCTCAAAAAAAATAAAATAAAATATTTGGTTATCAACGTAACAAAAGATGTGAAAGACTTACACAATGAAAACTACAGAACCCTAAAGAGAGAAATAGAAGAAGATCTTACAAGATGGAAAAATATACCCTGTTCATGGATAGGCAGAATTAACATCATCAAAATGGCGATATTACCAAAAGTTCTCTATAGGTTTAATGCAATGCCAATCAAAATCCCAACGGCATTTCCTGTAGAAATAGATAAAACAATTATGAAATTCATATGCAATAATACAAGACCCAGTATAGCAAAGACAACTCTAAGCAGGAAGTGTGAATCAGGCGGTATAGCGATACATGTCCTCAAACTATACTACGGAGCAATAGTAACAAAAAGAGCATGGTACTGGTACCAAAACTGGCGGGTGGACCAATGGTACAGAATAGAGGACACAGAAATCAATCCACAAATTTACAGCAATCTTATATTTGATAAAGGAGCTAAAAGCATAAACTGAAGGAAGGATAGCATCTTCAACAAATGGTGCTGGAAAAACTGGAATTACATATGTAAGAAAATGAAACTGAATCCCTTTCTCTCGCCATGCACAAAAGTTAACTCAAAATGGATCAAGGAGCTTGATATCAAATCAGCGACACGGCATCTGATAGAAGAAAACTTTGGCTATGATCTACATACTGTGGGGTCGGGCTCCAAATTCCTCAATAGGACACCCATAGCATAAGAGTTAATAATTAGAATCTACAAACAGGACTTACTCAAACTAAATAGATTTTTCTCAGAAAAAGAAACAATAAGAGAGGTAAAAAAGGAGCCTACATCCTGGGAACAAATCTTTACTCCTCACACTTCAGATAGAGCCCTAATATCCAGAGTTATACAAAGAACTCAAAAAATTAAACAATAAGCAAATGAATTACCCAATCAACAAATGGGCCAAGGACCTGAACAGACACTTCTCAGAGGAGGACATACAATCAATCAATAAGTACATCAAAAAATTCTCACCATCTCGAGCATTCAGAGAAATGCTAAACTAACCCACCCTAAGATACCATCTCACTGCAGTAAGCTTGGCAGCCATTATGAAGTCAAACGACAACAAGTGCTGGCGAGGATGTGGGAAAAAGGGTACACCTGTACATTGCTGGTGGGACTGCAAATTGGTGCAGCAAATTTGGAAAGCAGTATGGAGATTTCTTGGAAACTTGGGAATGGAACCGCCATTTGACCCAGCAATTCCCCTTCTCGGTCTAATCCCTATAGACCCAAAAAGTGCATGCTACAGGGACACTGATAAATCTATGTTCATAGCAGCACAATTCACAATAGGAAGACTGTGGAACCAACCTAGATGCCCTTCAATAGATGAATGGATTAAAAAAAATGTGGCATTTATACACAATGGAGTATTACTCTGCATTAAAAAATGACAAAATCATACAATTTGCAGAGAAATCGATGACATTAGAACGTATTATGCTACGTGAAGATAGCCAATCACTAAAAAACAAATGCCAAATGTTTTCTTTGATATAAAGAGAGTAACTAAGAACAGAGTTGGGAGGAAGAGCATGAGAAGATGATTAATATTAAACAGGGATGAGAGGTGGGAGGGAAAAGGAAAGAGAAGGAAAATTACATAGAAATGGAAGGAAACCCTCATGGTTATACAAAATTAAATACAAGATGAAGTGAGGTGAAAGGGGACAAAAACAAGTGGAAGAAATGAATTACAATAGATGGGGTAGAGAGAGAGGATTGGAGGAGAGGGGATGGGAGATAGTAGAGGACAGGAAAGGCAGCAGAATACAACAGACACTAGTATAGCAATATGTAAAATAGTGGATGTGTAACTGATGAGATACTGCAATCTGTATACGAAGAAAAATGGAAGTTCATAACCTACTTGAATCAAAGTGTGAAATATGACATGTCAAGAACTATGTAATGTTTTGTAGAACCAACAATAAATATTAAAAGAAAAAAAAACACATGGAGAACTATTTCAATGAAAAATTGACTAGGTTTATAACACCTACACTTTATCATGCAAAAGGCAAGTCCAACTATACACCATGCCTCTTCAGAAGTGCTTGTATTTCTATTCTGTTTGGGTTATTTTTCTTTATCATATTAGGATTAGTAGTCAGAGTTTGGTAGGGTATGCGTTAGTGTCAGGGATTCAGTCTTTGGAATGGAAAATTGGAAAATGAATCCAATGTGTATGCAAATATGTGCTACACAAAAATCTTCCCACTCTCATCCAGAACAATGCCTTGACGTTACCTTCACGCCAAATAAGAAACAATTAGAGGAGAAGAATTAGAAAATCTGTAAATACATATCTGGAATGGAAAATATTCAGGAGTTCACAAACTTGGAGGTGGTAGAGGAGTATCCCAAAGTAAGGGACAGGGTAAACACTCCACAAACATGGAGGTCTGCTGGCCTAAAGACTTCTAGAGAAACTGCCTCTGAGGATGGGCACTTGAAATATATGTTGTCAGTAGCTTTAGCTTCCTTTGTAGTGAGATCATCAAAGCTGGGTCTGCATCTATGTGACCTGGAGGACATTCTTTCTTGCTTTCCAATACACATGAGGCAGCAGTGCTGAATTCTCTCTTCGTATGTAAACTGTGGCCACTGGGGTCTAAGTGTCTCCCTGTGTGGACTGTGAAGCCTTTTGTTCATCCTCCATTTTCGTAGAGTTTCCTGCTGCAGCACTGAGAGTTTGGTATTTGCCTCACAAAATACAAGGAGTTCAACTGGAACACAGTCCTGGAGGGAGTTCTGTCATTTGTGGTTTTTCAGGGTCTACAAGAGAATGCACCAACCAGGCTTCATTCCCACATAACTTGCCCCCTTCTCCATAGCAACCTGATTCTGCACATTGCCCTGAAAACTATCCATTTAACAAGACACCTTTACATATAAGTGTCTGGTCACTGCACCGTGTCAGTGACAAACCATTTGGAATTCAATGGCAAAACCACATGGCGCAACCACAGAAGATTTATCACACACCTGCACACCACAGCTCAGGGCTCACTACTCAGGAGGGTCCAACTTAATGGCATCTCTGTTCTACACCATTTTCATAAATCCCAGTCAATCAAGGCACTGTCTGGTACACTCATGATCAGCAAGAGGTGCTGACAATTTAAGCCACAGCCTCACACAGGGCCCAGAGTCTGATTCAGACATAACCATTTCCAAAACAATTCATCAAAGAGGCACAGGTGATGCCCATTCATTTCCATTTGAAAATTGTTTTCTTCTGGCTTTATAAAGGGGTGGCCTGAGGCAAAGAGGTTCCTGACATTCAGGGCAACAGAACAATAGTTAAGCAAAAGGCCCTAAGCCAGGTTTCACCATAGAGACTTTCCTGGTCACACCAATATCTGAGTTTTCCGGTGTGCTCGCCATTCCTTTCAGCTAACTAGTACATGGCCATGTCACAGAGCTTGGAGGTGGTACATATCTTGGACAAAAAACCATGAGCCTTTCTGGAGAGTTGCCAGAATTCAGGAAGAATTCAAGAACTTAGGATGATACTAGGTGTTGCCCATGGATAAGTCAAGCCTCAGTCCATTCATTAATTGGGCAGGATGAATGCTGTGAAGCTTTCTACTAGACAGGACACACCCAGTGAGCCATTTTCTTTTCTAATATCTACAACTAAGGACACAGTGGGATACACAGACATAGAAACAGTCTCCTTGTCAGATGACTTACTAGAAACAGTCCACTCCAAACCAAACAAACCTCCTTTTTTACCTATTCTCAGAATATGAGACAAATCCACAAACTGACATCCACACACACAAAGTCACCTCCTTCCCCAAGTATGTCTGTGACTATCCGGAGTGTCCTCTGACGAGTAGGCCATAGAATGTTCCCCAGAAATGGCCGGTCCTGTCTCAGATCTTATCTCCTTGGCCAATTCTGTGAAGTTTTCAGGAGGCAGTGGTGAGCCATTTCCTGCCATCTCAGGAAAGGACCCTCTTCAAAGCTTTCTTGGCATTTGGCCACCCTCACATCAGTAGGTACCAAGAAAGACTGACTCTTTACTTGGTAAATCCAAACAAGTGAGCCCACTTGGACTGGGACTGGTACTGGCTCTTGGTGCCTGGCTTCCTGGATCACAAAATTCAGAGAGTTCCATCATGAAAAAAGTGAGGTGAGGTCACTTTCTTCAGAAAATGAATGAGGCCACTGTCTTGGCCACCACTTTGTCCTAACAGTTGCTTCCTAGTGTCTCAGGAAAAGGAGGCTGCCTCTATTTCCTGTGACACTTTCACAAGTTAGAATGGTATAGAAACATAGGCACCTGGGAACAGCTCTCCACACATGCCTGGTTTCATACATCTTCCCTACATTAAGAAGAGATAGGATGATTCAGACACATCCTTTCATCCTGATCGGGTTGTTTGCAAAGGAAGATGACTTTTGCTGTCTCAGGTCCTTCATAGCTGCCTACGTCTTCTCCAGGGATCATTTCTGCATGGATTTTGAGGTACTCAGCAGGTGGAAGATCTCCTAACTTCCTGTATTGTAATACTAACTTTGTCCCTGCTCTTCTGTAAAGTGAGATTGAGTGAACAATCTCAGTTTACAGAATGGTTAGGGTTAATAGCATGTTTGATTTGGGTTATGAATCATTTTGCTGGATGAATAATGATATTGGGAACCTGTGATATTTACAAGAACATGGAGGTGAAATATAAGTATGAAAACAGAAATCTAGGTAATATTTGAAGCCCAGAAGGACTTTGGGCCCTTGATTGGGATACTTAGCTTAAATTATGTTCTGTGTGACCTTTGCATTTTGTGTCCAGAATATTAGTGTGATAATATGTATATGTAGCTAAGGTGACATGAATATTTCTTTCACCATTTCTGTGAGCAATATTTTGAAAACTTATAAATTAGTACTGGGGATACTATTAGGTTTACCCTGTTTTGATGAATATAGAGATGATGCATTAATAGACCATACTGTGAATAAATTATATAACTGGTTCCATATTTAAATAATGGATTGTATTGATATCTGAAAATATATAGAAAATCTTATATTGATATACATACATTCATTCCAACCAGTTATATATCTAATTGTAATGTTAGGGTTATCATTTATCATGAATAGTGTGTGAGTTTTGCCTCAAAAATGATTATGGAATCGAAAATAATATGTTTAGAAAGAAGTCTAGTAAAAAGACCAGTCAAGAAACATGAAGGAACATATGTCTTCCGAAGGAGGAAGTGATTGAAAGTGAACCAAATGTTTATAAATTTGTGAACTTGTGAATGAAAGGAAATATCTTATGATGTCCATGAACTGAAGAAATAATAACGTACCAGGTTTGAATAAAAATGAACTTTAACAAACACAATAGAGACATTAGGAATTCTGGCAAAGTATAGTTCGCAGTGAAAGGTTAATAAAATAAGTACTTGTCACTTCCTGTTTTTCTGTATGCTTAACAAAACACTTTTGAAATATTGAGAACTGTTTGCTAATCTTATTCCCAGAATGTGCTGTCCCCAATTGCCAAACTGCAGAATGTACTCCCTCAACCGGTTGCACGCAAACCGCTCACTCGCCCGGACCCATCAATAAACTTACACCCCTGCCCTGTCCAAGGGAAATATATAAGCTCTGCTTAAGCTGTTCTCTGGGCTCTCTGCTCTATTCAAGTGAGCTCTGAGCCCCAGCATGCTGGACCCCCAATAAACCCTTTGCTTTTGCATGAGACAGTCTCTTGGTGGTCTCTTCCCCCGATTGTCACCGGACCTTTACATATGGAGGTTCCACTGAGATCCGGCAGCGGTGGACAAGAGACCCCAACAAACTCCTCTCAGGGTAAGTAAGGTGCCTCTTTCTGGTCAGGTTTCAGGTCAGGGCTTGGCAAAATGGATGTCAATGAAGAGCGTGAGCTCTCTCCAACGATGGCTGACAGTCATGTCACAGAGCCACAGGCCAAGTCCCTGGGTGACGTCATAGAGGACTCAGTAAATTGAGGAACAATAGTCTCCATGACTCAGTGATATTTTGTTTCAGATTCGTTATTGCCAACCGATCGGGTTCTGCCAACTACTAAGTCCTGGTCTCAGTGTTGGACTTCCATATCCTGTCTTTATTGTCTTGTCTTGTCTTTATTGTCTTGTCTTGTCTTGTCGGCTGGCCGGTCCAATAATAATCCTCATATTATTGCTAACTATTAAACCCTGCTTGCTCAACCATGTAATTTATTTTCTCCAAGCTCAAATTGGACAAGTTAAACTAATGGTAATACCCCACTAGCAGACATAGAATGTGACACCCCCCAATGATCATTTTTATGATTAAAAATAGCCAGAAAAAGAAGTGTCGAATGAAAGGTTAATAAAATATGTAGTTGTCACTTCCTGTTTTTCTGTACGCTTAACAAAACACTGTTGAAATCTTGAGAAATGTTTGCCAATCTTGTTCCCAGAATGTGCTGTCCCCAACTGTCAAACTGCAGAATGTACTCCTTCACCAGGTTGCATGCAAATTGACCACTCGCCCTGACACATCAATAAACTTCCCTCCATGCACTCGCAAGGGAAAGTATTTAACCTCTGCTTAAGCTGTTCTCAGGGCTCTCTACTCTTTTCAAGTGAACTCTGAGCCCCAGCATGCTGGACCCCCAATAAACCCTTTGCTGTTACATGAGATAGATTCTTGGTGGTCTCCTCTTCCGACACTCGACCGACCTTTACTTGGATGATTGAATGTAGAAGAGAACATCCAGTCAAAAAGGGATAGTCAGTAGGATTAGGAATATAGTCCGTAGGTTTAGGAAGAAGAGTGAGTATAGGATTTGGACCAAAAGTTCTTTAGTAATAGGGTTTCGGTTAGAGAATGAATGTAAATGTCAGCACATGTGAAGAATGAGTCACAATGATGAACTGGGGAAAATATGTAGGAAAGCAGATATCAATAGAGACATTAGGAAATCAGGCAAAGTATAAAGTGAGTGATAGGATTAGACATTATCAACAGGGTTGAGTTTCAATATATAATCTTAGGAAGAAACAAATATGTAGTCACCAATAGGATTGACATTTGAGAGTATTAGGCAACCTGGACATGAATGTTTTTAATAATACAGGTTCACTTTCTATTTAGCCTTTGGTACAATCATAAGTGTGACTTTTGCATTTTGTGTTCCGAATATTACTGTGATAAAATGTATATGTAGATCAGGTGACATGAGTATTTCTTCCACAATTTCTGGGAGCAATATTTTGAAGACGTATAAATTGAGCACTCTAGGATATGCCAACAAACAATTCTTACACAAACTTTTACCAATGTGGTTCCAAAGGTAGAGGCGCATACGCAAGGAATGCAAAGTGAACTAATTCTAACCAAAAAAAAAAAAGAAAAAAAAATTGATACTTTATCTTCCACTTCTTGTGCCACTCCTGTTTCAAATTACTTAGTCTTGACAGCATGTCTCCTGCAGAAATAATCAAAATCTCTGGAATACGTCTTTTGTTTGTTTTGCTTTTGTGGTGCTGCAGATAGAACCCAGGGCCTCCACATGCTTCGGAAAGCACTTGACTGCTAAACTACATCCATGCTCCCCACCCCCACTACTTTTTTGTTGTTTTGAGAAAGGGTCTTAGTAGCTGGGATTTCAGGCATGCACTATTGCACCAGACTCCTGAATATATCTTGCCACTACATTTAGATGCAGAATTGGCTCAACAATAAGAAATTAAGTGGGTGTGAATAAAATAGTAATAGTGAAGAACCACTAAGAATACAGAGAAAGCACACTAAACAATACCTTTTGTTCAAATGCAATCTCTTTTAAAAGATTTTTTAAATGGATGACAATAAACTTCTGAAAAACAGACACAAATATCTTTCCTATCCTTTGCCTGAATTTCAATACTTTAAATTTTATTTTAATTACAGCTTTACTGAGATACAAATTTATATACCATGCAATCTATTGTATCACATGTGTATCTATTTTATATCCAGTATGGTTATTTCAATAAAATGACACACTAACTTTTCTGAATGAGTAGAATTACTAGTTACTACTAGGGTTCAATTCCTAGCTTTGCAAAAGCAAACAAACAAACAAACAAAGTTGGCTAACGGATCATATATTCTAATATTCCTAGCATTTTTTCAGTACAAAAAACCCACATTATCCCACAAAGGGATATGAAATAGAATTATATTTTTTCATCTGGGTATGCTAAAGACAAGTCTATTTAGAAAATCCTGTTGTTTCAAATGTTGTTGAAAATAATATAAAAATACTTTAAGAAAGAATGCAAAATAAAAAAAAATAAATTAGTATTGGGGGTACAAAGAGGTGTACAATGTGTCTATGAATATAGAAGTAATTCATGAATTGACAATACTGTGAATAAATAATATAACTGATTCCACTTCAAATAATGGATTGCTAGAATTGATATCTGAAAATATATAAGAAATCTTATATTGATATAGAATCATTCATTCCAATGAGTTATACATCTAATGGTAATATTAGGGTTATATTCTATCATGAAAGGTGTGTGAGATCTGCTTCAAAAGTGAGAATGGAAAAGGAAAATAATGTGTTTGGAAAGAAGTCTCATGAAAAGACCAGTCAAGAAACATAGAGGAATGCATGTGTTCTGAAGTAGAAAGTGATTGAAAGTGACACAAATGCAAATAATTTTGCTAACTTGTGGATGAAATACATATCCTATGATGTGAATAAACTGAAGAAATAGTAAAGTACCAGTGTTGAATAAAAATGAACGTCAAAATGTACATCATGTCCCATAGTAATCTACTTGGATTGATGTTAAACTGGGTCAGTTACTGTAAAAATATTAGGATTTGTATGCACCATTCACTGATGTTACTTGTCAGTACTAGAAAACAAATATGTATTTCAGGTGGATGAATAATTCTGAGAATAATCTTGTGAAAAGTTTATTATAAATCCACATACATGAATATGAATGAATTTAGGGTGTGTAAAAGAAGACAGAAGTATTTCATATTTTTAAAAATTTGGAGAGTATATATATATATATATATATATATATATATATATATATATATATACACACACACAAACAAACACATATACACACAGAGACATTGAAATGTAGCAATATATATGCCAATTGAAATTGATGTAGAAGTACATATCGTCCAAAGATCCAAAAATATTTAATTTACTGAACATGGATTTGTGTATAATGTTGTTCAACTAGGAAGCTCCCCCTTAGGTTAAATTTTCAGTTCCAACAGCGTTTAGGAGGAGTGATCTCTTCTCATAATTTGTATCTGCCAAGTCAGCCACCTCACAAGAATGTACATTTGATACCAGGTAGGATTCTATATGTGCATATAAAAATGCATGTGCTGAATAGGCTACAGACAAACGGAGACAGGAATTCAAATACTTGTTAAATTTAAAAACACATGGACAACTATGTCAACAAAATATTGATTAGATTTATAACTCCTACACTATATAATGCAAAAGGCAAGTTCAACTATACACCATGCCTCCTCTGAACTTCTTGGATTTCTATTCTGTTTGGGTTATTGTTCTCCATCATATTAGGATTAGTAGTCAGATTCTAGTAGGTTATGGGTTAGTGTCAGGAATTCAGTATTTCGAATGGAAAATTGGAAAATGAATCCAATGTGTATGCAAATATGTGCTACAAAAAAATCTTCCATCTCTCATCCACAACAATGCCTTGAAATTACCTTCACCCCAAATAAGACACAATTAGAAGAGAAGAGGTAGAAAATCTGTGAATATATATCTGTAGTGGAATATGCTCAAAAGTTCACAATTTTGGAGGTTGTAGAGCAGTTTCCAAAAGTAAGCGACAGGGTAAACACTCCACAAACATGGAGCTCTGTTGGCCAAAAGATTTCTTGAGAAACTGCCTCTGAGGGTGGGCACTTGAAATATATGTGTTTGTCAGAAGCTTTAGCTTCCTTTCTAGTGAGACCATCAAAGCTGGGTCTGTATCTATGTGACATGAAGATCTTGGTTTCTTATTTTCCAATTATCCTGAGGCAGCAGTGCTGATTTCTCTCTTTGTATGTAAACTGTGGCCACTGGGGGCTAAGTGTCACCCCATGTGGACTCTGAAGCCATTTGTTCATCCTCCAACTTTTGTGGTGTTTCTTGCTGCTGAACTGGGACATTGGTATTTGCTTCACGAAATACAATGAGTTCAACTGGAACACAGTGCTGGAGGAAGTTCTGTCACGTGTTGTGGGTCACGTTCTGCAGGAGAATGTACCAACCAGGCTTCAATACCAGATAGCTTGTCCCCTTAACCTCAGCAACCTGTTTCTTAACATTACCCTGAAACCTCTCCATATACAAGATGCCTTTACATAGAAGGGTCTGCTGGCTGAACCATGTCAGTCACAAGCCATTTGGAAGTCAATAGCAGATCCACATGGTCCCACCACAGATATTTTATCACACACTACTGCTCTAGGTCCACTACTCAGCAGGCTCCAACTTATTGGCATTGCTGTTCTAGATAATTTTTATGAAACTCAGTCAATAAAGGCCCTGGCTAGTATACTCATGATCAGCAACAGACCATTTAAGAGTTCTCCAGTGCCACCTGTTAATGGCCTCCACAGGGCTTTGAAGAACTCATTTGACCCAAAGAATGCCTAATCTCACTTGATGGAGGTCAGGAACCTTACAGAGGAAGGCAAGAGACTTCATCCACAATTACTGATCTTTTTGCCATTTTGGTTTTGAATGCACACATGGGATCTTTCTTTAGATCCATCAGGTGCTGAGAATCTAAGCTATAGCCTCACATAGGACCAAGAGGCTGATTCAGATGCATCCCTTTGCAAAGCAATTAAGCACAGAGCCACAGTTGATGTCCATTTATTTCCATTTGAAAGCTGTTTTCTTCAGGATTCACAAAGGGATGGCCTGAGGCAAAGACTTTCCTGACATTCAGGGCAACAGAACAATAGCAAAAGGCCCAAAGCAGGGTTTATCCACTGAGACTTTCCTGGACACACTGATATTAGAGTTTTCTGAGATGCTCGCCATTCCCTTCATCTATCTTGTACATGGCCATGTCACTCAGATTGGAGGTTGTACATATCTTGGACACAAAACAATGAGCCTATTCTTGAGAGTGACCAGAATTGAGGAAGAAATCAGAAACTTAGGAAGATTGCAGGTGTTGCCCATCCATAAGGCAAGGGGCAGTCCACTCCTAAATTGGGCAGGATGAATGCTGGGAAGATTTCTACTAGACAGGACACATTGATGCATTCTTTTTTCTAAGGTCTACAACCACGAACACAGTGGGTTACAAAGACATGCAAAAAATCGCCTTGTCAAACGACTTACTAGAAGCAGTCCACTCCAAACCAAACAAACCGCCTTTCCTACCTATTCTCATAAGAAGAGACTAAACCACAAAATCACACACACACGCGCAAACGCACCTCCTTCATTCAAGTAGGTCTGTGACTATCTGGAGTGTCCTCTGACTGGTGGGCCATACTATGTTCCCCCAAAAGGCCTGTCCTGTCTCAGATCTGGTCGCGGTGAACCACTACCTGCTTTCTCAGGAAAGGCCCCTCTTCATAGCTCTCCTGGCATTTGAAATCCTCATATCAGTAGGTACCAAGGAATACTTAGTCTATCCTTGGTTTTTCCAAACAATGGAGCCCACTGGCACTGGAACTGTGACAAGGTCTTGGTATTCTCTGTCTTCCTGGAGCCCAAGGTCAGGGAGTTTCTTCACCAAGGAAGTGAGCTAGGTCGCTTCATTCAGGAACTGAGTGACTTTACTGCCTTTGCAACCACTTTGTCCTAACAGGTGATTGCAAGGTTCCCATGAGGTGGAGGCTGCCCCTACTTCCCGAGACAGTTTCAACAGTTAGAATGGTATATCAACCATAGGAATCTGGGAACAGCTCTCCACACAGGCCTGGTTTGGTCCCTCTTCTCTACATTAAGAAAAGAGAGGCTGATTCAGACACAATGCTTCATCCTGAGTACGTTGTTTGCCATGGAAGATGACTTTTGCTCTCTCAGGTCCTTCATAGCTGCCTATGTCTTCTCCAGGGATCGTTTCTGCTTAAAACTTTGAGGATCTCAGCATCTGGAAGATCCCCTACATTCCTGTATTGTAAGACCAACTCTGTCGCTGCTCTTCTGTAAAGTTAGATTGAGGGAACAGTGTTTGGTTAGGCTTAATAACAGGTTCGATTTGGATTAAGAATCATTCTGAGCGATGAATAATGGTATTGGGAATGTGCGATATTTACAAGAATATTTAGGTGAAATATAAGTATGAAAACAGAAATCTAGGTAAAATTTGAAGCCCAGAAGGGCATTGGGCCTTTAATTGGGATACTTAGCTTTGACTTACGTTCTGCACAGATGTCTTAAATAAATCCATATACAATGTCATAGGACCTTGTACCTTGGATGATTGAATGTCACGAGAATATCCAGTCAAAAAGCTATAGTCGGTAGGATTAGGAAAAGTGTCGGTAGGTTTAGAAAGAATAGTGATTATAGGTTTTGGAGGAAATGTTTTTAGCAATTGGGTTTCGGTTAGAAAGTGAATTTAAATGTCAGCACATGTGAAGAGTCAGTCAAAATGATAAACTGGGAAAATATTTAGGAAAGCAGAAATCAATAGAGACATTAGGATATCAGGCAAAGTATAAAGTGAGTGATAGGATTACACATTTTCAACAGGCTTGAGGTTGAATATATAATCTTAGGAGGAAACAAATATATAGTCACCAATAGGATTGACATTTGAGAGCGGTAGCAACCTGGACAGGAATATTTTTAGTAATCCATGCTCACTTTTCATTTAGGTTTTGGTACAATCATAACTGTGACCTTTGCATTTTGTTTCCAGAATATTACTGTGATAACATGTACATGTAGATCAGGTGACATGAGTATTTCTTCCACCATTTCTGGGAGCAATATTGTGAAGACGTATAAGTTAGTACTGGGGGTACAAATAGGTGTACCCTGTGTCTATGAATATAGAGATAATGCATGAATAGACCATACTGTGAATAAATAGTATTACTGGTTCCAACTTTGAATAATGGATTGAATTGATAAATGAAAACATAGAGGAAATCTTATATTGATATATATACATTCATTAAAACCAAATATACATCTAATGGTAATATTAGGGTTATGGTTCATCATGAAGAGTGTGTGAGTTTTGCTTCAAAAATGATTAAGGAAATCGAAAAAGAAACCTCATGAAAAGATCAGTCAAGAAATATGGAGTTATACATGTGTTCTGAAGCAGGAAGTGATTGAAAATGAAACAAGTGCCTATTAATTTTCGAATTTCTAGATGAAATATATATTTTATGATGTGCATAAACGGAAGAAATTGCAATGTACCAGTGTTGAATAAAAATGAATTTCAAAATACACATCATGTCCCATAGAAATCTATTTGCATTGATGTTAAACTGGGTAAGTTACTGCAGAAATACAAGGATTTGTATGCACCATTCACTGAAGATAGTTCTCAGTACGAGGAAACAAATATGTTTTTCAGGTGTGTGAATATTCCTGGGAATAATCTAGTGAAAAGTTGATTAAAAATCCACATACATGAATATGAATTATTTTAGGGAGTGTATAATAAGACACATATTTCATATTTTGAAAAATCTGGAGAGTATGTATACACACACACACACAAACAGACTTTAAAAAGTAGGAATATATATGCCAATTGAAATTCACCATGAAATATATATCATCCACAGATCAGAAATATTTATTTTACTGAACATGGGTTTTTGTGTAAAGTTGTTCAACCAGGAAGCTCACCCATTGGTTGAATTTTCAGTTCCAGCATCATTTAGGAAGAGTGAACTATTCTAACAATTTGTATCTGCCAAGTGAGCCATCTCACAAGAATGTACGTGTGATTCCAGGTAGGATTCTATATGTGCATATAAAATTACATGTGCTGAATAGGCTGCAGAGAAAGGGAGTCAGGTATTCACATATTTGTTAACTTTAGAAATACATGGAGAAATATTTCAACAGAAAATTGACTAGATTTATAACTCCTACCCTATATAATGCAAAAGGCAAGTCCCACTATACAACATGCATCCTCTGAGCTGCTTATATTTCTATTCTGTTTGGGTTTTTATTCTCCATCATATTAGGATTAGTAGTCAGAGTCTAGTAATGTAGTGGTTAGTGTCATGGATTCAGTATTTCTAATGGAAATTTGGAAAATGAATCCAATGTGTATGTAAATATATGCTACACAAAAATCTTCCCACTCTCATCCAGAAAAATGCCTTGACATTACCTTCGCACCAAGAAAGACACAATTAGAGGAGAAGAATTAGAAAATGTGTGAATACATATATTCAATGAAAAATCCTTAGAAATTCACAACCTTGGAGGTGGTAGAGGAGTTTCCAAAAGTAAGGGACAGGATAAACACTCCACAAACATGGAGCTCTGCTGGCCTAAAGACTTCTTGAGAAATGCCTCTGAGTTTGGGCACTTGAAATATATGTTGTTTTCAGGAGCTTTAGCTTCTTTCTAGTGAGACCATCAAAGCTGGGTCTGCATCTATGTGACCTGGAGGACATGGCATCTTATTTTTCAATGAACATGAGGCAGCAGTGCTGGTTTCTCTCTTTGCAGGTAAACTGTGGCCACTGGGGGCTAAGTGTCTCCCCGTTTGGACTGTGAAGCAATTTGGTCATGATCCACTTTTCGTTGTGTTTCTTGCTGCTGCACTGGGAGTTTGGTGTTTGCTTCATGAAATACAACGAGTTTATCTGGGACACAGTGGTGGAGGGAGTTCTGTCACGTGTGGTGGGTCAGTGTCTGCAGGAGAATGCACCAACCAGGCTTCTATCCAGATAGCTTTCCCCCTTGACCATAGCAACCTGATTCTGAACATTGCCCTGAAACCTCTGCATATAACAAGATGCCTTTACATAGAAGGGTCTGCTGCCTGCACCATGTCAGTCACAAGGCATTTGGAATCCAATGCTAGATCCTCATGGCCGTACCACTGATGTTTTATCACACACCTGCCCACCACTGCTCTAGGTCCACTTCTCAGCAGACTCCAACTTACTGGCATCTGTGTTCTACACCATGTTAAAGAAACCCAGTCAATCTAGGCACTCTCTGGTATACTCATGATCAGCAACAGGACATCCAAAGGTTCTCCAGTGCCACCTGGTCATGGTAATTTTAAAAATTTCATGATATTTATGTAACCATTTTCAAGGATGAAGTTGGAGGCATTGTGGGTTTCAATTATTCAGAAACCATTAAATGGTGAGGAATCTCATTTTAATGAAAGCTCTGGAGAACTCTCACAGGCAAGGCTTCCCAAATAGTGGCCAAAATGTCACTTGAAGCCAGGCCCATTGAGGTCTAAAATGTGAGGTCCATGTGTGTTTTGACTCTCAATTGTGGCTGCCATGTCTTTCAGAATAAAATTATGTGATTCTCTGGCTGAGAGTCCCAGTGAACTGTGGAAAGTCCCCCTGGGACTAGATCACAGCTTCCAATGGCGACTCTCATGCGTTGCCTCCGAAAATCTTAACACAATTCATGGCAATTCTTCTCTGAGGTCAGTTCAAGAACTGAGTCTCTAAGGGGAATCACACCAGAATTCAACCCAGGTTGAACCAGTAATCTCTCACAATTAAAACCTAAACACTCCCACATGACCCTCATCTTCTTCCATATAGACACTCATCATAACCTCTGGCTGGAGGTTTCCATGAGGGCACAGCCCAAGACAGTGTCCAAAATAAGCTTCCTTGTCCCTCATTTGCCTAAAGTCACGTTTGCCTGGACACCCTTCCTATGAACCAGGAGTGATCAAATAGGCCTGACATTTATACTGCTCCACTTCTCCAATTTGAGGCCTACTGACTGAGGGGTTTAAATTCTTTTTGGGAATTGGACGCATGAGAAACCACAAGAACTATGGGCAAGCCACTGCAGAGCTTTGAAGAACCCATTTGACACAAAGGATCCCTATTCTTCCTTGATGGAAGTAAGTGCCCTACCAGAGGAAGGCAAGAGACTTCATCCACAATGACTCTACTTTTAGCCATTTTGGTTTTGGATGCACATATGGAATCTTTCTTTAGATCCATAAGGTGCATAGAATCTAAGCCACAGCCTCACACAGGGCCAAGAGGCTGATTCAGACACATCCCTTTCCAAAGCAATTAAGCAAAGAGCCACAGGAGATGCACATTTATTTCCAATTGAAAAGTCTTTTGTTAAGGCTTCCAAAAGTTTTGGCCTGAGGAAAACACCTTCCTGACATTCAGGGCAACAGAAAAATATGTATGCATAAGGCCCAAAGCAGGGTTTCTCCACTGAGATATTCCTGGTCACACTGCTATCTGAGTTTTCTGAGATGCTCGGCCATTCCATTCAGCTATCCAGTACATGGCCATTTCACAGAGCTTGGAGGTGGTACATATCTTGGACACACAACCATGAGTCTATTCTTGAGAGTGACCAGAATTGAGTAAGAAATCAGGAACTTAGGAAGATTGCAGGTGTTGCCCATCTATAAGGCAAGCCGCAGTCCATTCATAAATTGGGCAGGATGAATGCTGGGAAGCTTTCTACTAGACAGGACACATCCATTGATGCATTCTCTTTTCTAATGTCTACAACCACTAACACAGTGGGATACACAGACATAGAAAAACTCGCATTGTCAAAGGACTTAGAAGAATCAGATAATTCCAAACCAAACAAACTTCCTTTCCTACCTATTCTGAGAACATGAGACAAAACCACAAACCCCACCCGAACTCACAAATTCAACTTCTTCCCCCAAGTAGGTCTGTGACTATCCGGAAAGTCCTCTGACTTGTGGGCCATACTGTGTTCTCCCGAAATGGCCTGTCCTGCCTCAGATCTGGTCACCTTGGCCAACTCTGTGAAGTTGTCAGGAGCCAGTGTTGAGCCACTACCTGCTTTCTCAGGAAAGGCCCCTCTTCAGAGCACTCCTGGCATTTGGCCATCCTCACATCAGTAGGTACCAAGAATGACTGACGCTGTCCTTGGTAAATCCAACAAGTGAGCCCACTGGAACTGTGACTGGGACTGGCTCTGGGTGCCTGGCTACTTGGGTCACAAGTTCAGAGAGTTCCATCACCAAGGAAGTTAGGAAGGTCATTTCTTCGGGAACTGAATGAGGTCACTGCCGTGGCAACCACTTTGTCCTAACACTTGCTTCCAAGGGTCCCATGAGATGGAGGCTGCCCCTAATTCCTGAGACACTTTCAAAAGTTAGAATGGTATACCAACCATAGGTACCCAGGAACAGCTCTCCACACAGGCCCGGTTTGCTCCATCTCCTCTACGTTAAGGATAGAGAGTTGATTCAGACTCAACCCTTCATCCTGACCAGGTTGTTTTCCATGGAAGATTACTTTTGCTCTCTCCGGTCCTTCATAGCTGCCTACATCTTCTCCAGGGATAATTTCTGCATTGACCTTTGAGGTTTTCAGCAGGTTGAAGATCCCCTACATTCCTGTATTGTAAGAACAAATCTGTCCCTGCTCTTCTGAATACTTAAATTGATGGAACAATGTATGGTTAGTGTTATTAACATGTTCAATTAAAACCAAAACACTACCACATGGCCCTTATATTCTTCCATATAGACACTCATCATTACGTCTGGCTGGAGGTTTCCACAAGGGGCGAAGCCCAAGACAGTGTCCAAAATAAGTTCCCTTGCCCCTCATTTGCCTAAAGTCTGGGTTTCCTGGACACCCTTCCTGTGAACCAGGATTGATCAAATAGGCCTGCCATTAATAATGCTCTTTTTCTCCTTTTTGAGGCCTACTGAACGTGAGGTATAGATTCTTTATGTGATTTGGAGTCATGTGAAACCCAAGCACCTTTTCTCGTCTTTGAAGAACTCATTAGACCCAAAGGATCCCTATTCGTACTTGATGGAGGTGAGGAGCCTAACAGAGGAAGCAAGAGACTTCATCCACAATGTCTGATCTTTTTGCCATTTTGGTTTTGGATGCACACATGGGATCTTTCTTTAGATCCATCAGGTGCTGAGATTGTAAGCCACAGCCTCACACAGAGCCGAGAGGATGATTTAGACACATCCTTTTCTAAAGCAATTAATCTAAGAGCCACGGGTGATGCTCATTCATTTCCATTTGAAAGCAGTTTCTTCAGGCTTCACAAACTGGTGGTCTGAGGCAAAGACCTACCTGACATTCAGGTCAACAGAACAGTAGGTAAGCAAAAGGCACAAAGCAGGGTTTCTCTACTGAGACTTTACTGGTCACACTGATATCTGAGTTTTCTGAGATCCTCCCCATTCATTTCAGGTATCCAGTAAATGGCCATGTCACAGAGCTCGGAGGTGGTACATATCTTGGACAAAAAAAAAATGAGCCTATTCTGGAGAATGGCCAGAATTCAGGAAGAAAACAGGAACTAAGGAAAATAGTAGGTGTTGCCCATCGATAAGGCAAGCAACAGTCCATTCATAAATTGGGCAGGATGTGTCCTGGAATGCTTTCTACTTGTCAGGACACATGCATTGATGCATTCACTTTTCTCATATCTTCAACCACCGACAAAGTGGGATACACAGACATAGAATCACTCACCATGTCAAATGACTTATTAAAAACAGTCCACTCCAAACCAAACAAACTGCCTTTCCTACCTATTCTCAGAACATGAGACAAAACCATAAACTCACATCTACACCCTCAAAGGCATATCGTTTACCCACATAGGTCTGTGAGTAACCAGAGTGTCCTCAGACTGATAGGCCATACTATGTTCCCCCGAAATGGCCTGTCCTGTCTCAGATCTGGTCTCCTTTACCAACTCTCTAAAGTTTTCAGGAGCCATCGGTGAGTCACTACCTGCTTTCTCAGGAAAGGCCCCTCTTCAGAGCTTTCCTGGCATTTAGTGATCCACAAGAAAGACTGACTCTGTCCTTGGTAAATCCAAACAAGTGAACCCACTGGGAAAGGGACTGGGACTGGCTCTTGGTGCCTGGCTTCCTGGATCCCAAGTTCAGAGGGTTCCATCACCAAGGAAGTGAGGTAGGTCACTTCCTTCAGGAACTGAATGAGGTCACTGCCTTGGCAACCACTTTGTTCTAACATTTGCTTCCAATGGCTCCATGACATGGAGGCTGCCCCTACTTCCTGTGTCACATTCACAAGTTAGAATGGTATACCAACCATAGGCACCCGGGAACAGTCAGAGTCTACTAGGGTATGGCTTACTGTCAGGAATTCAGTATTTCAAATAGAAAATAGGAAAATGAATCTAATGTGTATACAAATATATGCTAGACAAAAATCTTCCCACTGTCCTCCACAACAATGCCTTGATATTTCCTTCACCACAAGTAAGACACAATTAGTGGAGAAGAGTTTGAAAATCTGTGAATATATATCTGGAAAAAAAATGAATGGAGTTCACAACCTTGGAGGTGGTAGAGGAATTTCCAAATGTAAAAGAAAGGATAAACACTCCACAAACATGGAGCTCTGGTGGCCTAATAAATTTTTGAGAAACTGCCTCTGAGTTTGGGCCCTTGAAATATTTGTTGTTGTCAGGAGCTTTAGCTTCCTTTGTAGTGAGACCATCAAATCTGGGTCAGCATCTATGTGACCTGGATGACATGGTTCCTTATTTTCTATTGAACATGAGGCAGCAGTTCTGAATTCTCTCTTTGTAGGTAAACTGAGGCCACTGGGGTCTAAGTGTCTAACCGTGTGGTCTGTGAAGCCATTTGGTCATACTCGAATTTTTGTGGTGTTATTTACTGCAGTACTCTGAGTTTGGTATTGGCTTCATGAAGTACAAGGAGATAAACTGGGACACAGTCCTAGAGGGAGTACTCTCATGTCTGGTGAGTGAGGGTCTGCAGGAGAATGCACCAACCAGGCTTCTATCCCAAAAAGCTTGCACCCATGTCCATAGTAACCTGATTCTGAACATTGCCATGAAACCTCTCCATATAACAAGATCCCTTTATTTGTAAGGGTCTGCTGGCTGCACCATGTCAGTCACAATCCATTTGGAAGCCAAGGGAAGATCCATGTGGCCCCACGACAGATGTTTTATCATACACCTGCCAACCACTGCTCTAGGCCCACTACTCAGCAGGCTCCAACTTTCTGGCATCTCTGTTCTACAACATTTTCATGAAACCCAGTCAATCAGGGCACTGTCTGGTATACTCGTGATCAGCAACAGACATCCAAAGATTTTCTAGTGCCACCTGTTCATAGGAATATCAAAAATTTTATGGTGTTTATCTAGCCAATTTTCAAGGATGAAGTTGGAGGTACTGTGGATTTCAATTCATTCAGGAACCATGAAATAGTGAGGAAGCTCATTTCAATGAAAGCTCTGGACAACTCTCACAGGCAAGGCTTCCCAAGGAGTGGCCAAAAGGTCACATGAAGCCAGGCCCATTGAGGTTTACAATTGAGGTCCATGTGTGTTTTGACTCTCAACTATGACTGCTAAGTCTTTCTGAATAAAGTCATGTGATATCCTGGCTGAGAATCCCAGTGCTCTTTGGAAAGCCAACCTGGGCCTAGATCTCAGTCTCCAAGGGCAACTCTCATGTGTGGCCTCCTAAATTCCAAACACAATTCATGCCAATACATCGCTGAGATCTGTTCCAGAACTCAGTCTCTAAAGGGAATCACACAAGAGTTAAAGCCCAGGTTGACCCTGGAATCTTTTCCAACCGTAACACAAATGACCACAATTAAACCAAAACACTCCAACATGGCCCTCATCTTCTTCCATATAGACAGTCATAATAAACTCTGGTTGGAGGTTTCCATGAGGGGCGCAGCCCAAGACAGTGTTCAAAATAAGCTCACTTGCCACTCATTTGCCTAAAGTCAGGGTGACATGGAAACCCTTCCTGTGAACGAGGGGTGATCAAATAGGCCTGCCATTAATAGTGCTCTACTTCTCCAATTTGAGGCCTACTCTCTGTGGGGTATAGATTCTTTATGAGAATTGGGGTCATGAGAAAACCCAAGCACCTATGGGCTACCCTCTGAAGGGATTTGAAGAACCCATTTGAGTGAACCAAGGAGTTGGATCAAAAGACTTTAGATATAGGGTTTTGGTTAGAGAGTGAATGTAAATTTCAGCATATGTGAAGAGTCAGCCACAGTGATGAACTGGGGAAAATGTGTAGGAAAGCAGATATCAATAGAGATATTAGGAAATCAGGCAAAGTACAAAGAGAGTGATAGGATAAGACATTTTTAACAGGGTTGAGTTTGAATATACAATCTTAGGAAGAAACAAATATGTAGTCACCAATAGGAATGATATTCGAGATCATTAGTGAATCAGGACATGGATGTTGTTAGTAATACATGCTCACTTTCAATATAGGCTTTGGTACAATCATAAGTGTGACACTTGCATTTTTTGTCAGGAATATTACTGTGATGAAATGCATATGTATATCAGGTGACTAGAATATTTCTTCCACCATTTTTAAAGCAATATTTTAAAGGCTTATAAATTAGTATTGGGGATACAAATAGGTATACCCTGGGTCTATGAATATAGAGATGATTCTTTAATAGACGATACTGTGAATAAATAATATAACTGGTTCAAAATTTAAATAATGGATTTAATTGATATCTGAAAATATACAAGAAATCTTACATTGATATACATACATTCATTCCGAACAGTTATACATCTAATGATAATATTAGTGTTACGGTTTATTATGAAGAGTGTGTGAGTTTTGTTTCAAAAGTGATTATGGAAATCGAAAATAATGTGTTTGGAAAGAATCTCATGAAAAGAACAGTCAAGAAACATGGAGGAATACATGTCTTCTCAAGTAGGAAGTGATTGAAATTGAACCAAATGCCTATAAATTTGTAAAATTGTGGATGAAATGATATATCCTATATTGCCCATAAACTGCAGAAATAGTAATGTACCAGTGTTGAATAAAAATGAACTTCAAAATACACATCATGTCCCATAGGTGTCTACTTGTATTGATGTTAAACTGGGTGAGTCACTGTAGAAATATTAGGATTTCTTAGCACCATTCCCTGAAGTTAGTTTTCAGTACTAGGAAACAAATATGTATTTCAGTGGATGTATATTTCTAAGAATAATCTTGTGAAAAATTGATTATATATCCCCATACAGGAACATGAATGAATTTAGGCAGTGTATAGTAAGACACTTATATTTCATATTTTGAAAATCTGGAGACTATATATATATATAGACACAAACACACACACATTATAATGTAGCAATATATATGCCAATTGAAATTCATCATGAAAAATAACTCATCTGCATATCAAAAAATATTCATTATACTGAACATGGATTATGTATAATGTTGTTCATCTAGGAAGGTCACCCATGGGTTGAATTTTTAGTTCCAATAGCCTTTAGGAGAAGTGATCTCTTCTCACAATTTGTATCTGCCAAGTCAGCCACCTCACAAGAATGTACGTGTGAAACCAGGTAGGATTCTATTTTTGCATATAAAAATACATGTGCTTAATAGGCTAAAGAGAAAGAGAGACAGAAATTCACATATTTCTTAACTTTAAAAACACATGGAGAATTATTTCAACAAATAATTGACTAGATTTATAACTCCTACCTTATATCATGCAAAAGGCAAGTACAACTACACACCATGCCTCTTCTGAACTGCTTGTATTTCTATTCTGTTTTGGTTATTTTTCTCATCATATTAGTATTAGTAGTCAGAGTCTATAAGGGTATGGGCTAGTGTCAAGGATTCAGTATTTCGAATGAAAAATTGAAAAATGAATCCAATGTGTATGCAAATATGTGCTACAAAAAAATCTTCCTTCTCTCATATAGAAGAATGACTTGACATTACCATTGCCCCAAGTAAGTCACAATTAGAGGAGAAGAGTTAGAAAATCTGTAAATATATATCTGCAACGAAAATGCTCAGGAGTGCACAACCTTGGAGGTGGTAGAGGAGTTTCCAAAAGTAAGTGACATGGGAAATACTCCACAGACATGAAGATCTGCTGGCCTAAACACTTCTTGAGAAACTGCCTTTGAGGTTGGGCACTTGAAATATATGTTGTTTTCAGGAGCTTTCGCTTCCTTTATAGTGAGACCATCTAAGCTGGGTCTGCATCTATGTGACCTGGAGGACATGGCATCTTATTTTCCAATGAACATGAGGCAGCAATGCTGAATTCTCTCGTTGTAGGTAAACTATTGCCACTGGGGGCTAAGTGTCTCCCCGTGTGGACTGTGAAACCATTTGGTCATCTTCCACTTTTCGTGGTGTTTCTTGCTGCTGCACTGGTAGTTTGGTATTGGCATCACGAAATACAAGGAGTTCAACTGGGACACAGTGCTGGAGGGAGTTCTGTCACGTGTGGTACGTGTACCCTGGTCTACAGTAGAATGCACCAACCAGGCTTCTATCCCATAGCTTGCCCCCTTGATCATAGCAACCTGATTCTAAACATTACTCTGAAACTTCTCCATATAACAAGATGCCTTTATATACAATGGTCTGATGGCTGCACCATGTCTGTCTCAAGACAATTGAAAGTCAATGGCAGATCCACATGGCCCCACCACAGATGTTTTATCACACACCTTCCCACCACTGCTCTAGGCCCACTACTCTGCAGTCTCCAACTTTCTGGCATCTCTGTTCTAAACATTTTCATGAAGCCCAGTCAATCAAGGCACTGTCTGGTATACTCATGATCAGCAAAAGTACATCAAAAGGTTCTCCAGTGCCATCTGGTCATGAAAATTTCTAAACATTCATGGTATTGATCTAGACAAATTTCAAGGATGAAGGTGGAGGCACTGTGGGTTTCAATTCATTCAGGGACCATTAAATGTTGAGGAAGCTCATTTCAATGAAAGATCTGGAGAACACTCACAGGCAAGGCTTCCCAAAGAGTGGCCAAAAGGTCACATGAAGCCAGGCCCATTGAGGTCTACAATGTGAGGTCCATGTGTGTTTTGACTCTCAACTATGGGTGCCAAGTCTTTCAGAATAAAATCATGTGATATCCTAGCTGAGATTCTCAGTACTCTTGGGAAAGCCACCCTGGGCCTAGATCTCAGTTTCAAAGGGCGACTCTCATGTGTGGCCTCCTGAAATCGCAACACAATTCATGGCAATACTTATCTGAGGTCAGTTCCAGAACTCATTCTCTAAGGGGAATCCCACCAGTGTTCAAGCCCAGTTGGACCCAGTCATCTCTTCCATCTGCCACACAAATGACCACAATTAAAACCAAAACACTCCCACATTGTCCTCATCTTCTTCCACATAGACACTCCTCATAACCTCTGGCTGGAGTTTTTCATGAGGGGCACAGCCCAAGACGGTGGCCCAAATAAGCTTTCTTGCCCCTCATTTGCCTAAAGTCAGGGTGGCCTGGACACCCTTCCTGTGAACCAGGAGTGATTAAATAGGCCTGCCATTAATACTGCTCCACTTCTCCACTTTGAGGCCTTCTTACTGTGGGGTTTAGTTTCTTCTTTTTTAAAAAAAAATTGAAATTTAATTGGAAAGTTAAAAAAAATTGTATTGCAGAATATTAAATTTCTTATGCAAAAGCCTTTATCTTGTTTGTGAGGGAAACCTTGATGCCTTGCCAATCTGGTTATATGGAGACACTGAAAATTTTCTGTTACATACTACATGGATGAATGGCTACAGCACATCGTTTTTTCAAACTGAAAGGCAGATAACAGCAAGTAAGATAACAAATAAAAGCCAATTTTATTAAAAAATAAAGTTGTAAAATGTCTCAAATATTGGAAATTAAATTCCTTTTTTTGTCTTTTTTTTTGGTTGTTCAAAAGCTCATGCTATATCATCTTTCATACATTTGACTCATTTGGGTTATGAACTCCCATTTTTACCCCAATACAAATCGTAGAATCACATCAGTTACACACTCACGTTTTTACATAATGGCATATTAGTGATTGTTGTATTCTTCTACCTTTCCTATCCCCTACTATCCCCCTCCCCTCCCCAACCATCTACCCTCTATACCTCATCTGCTATTGTTCAATTCTCTCCCTTGTTTCCCCCCTTTCCCCTCACAACCTCTTATATGGAATTTTGTGTAACATTAAGTGTCTCCTACCATTTCCATATGCTTTCCATTCTCTCTCCCTTTCTCTCCCCCCACTCATCTCCATTTAGTGTTAATATTTTCCTCATGCTCTTCTTCCCTGTTCTGTTCTTATTTGCTCTCTTTATATCAAAGAAAACATTTGGCATTTGTTTTTTAAGGATTGGCTAGCTTTGCTTAGCATTATATGTTCTAATGCCATCCATTTCCCTTCAAATTCAATGATTTTTGTCATTTTTTAATGCTGCATAATACTCCATTGTGTATAGATGCCCCTTTTTTATCCATTCGCCTATGGAAGGTCATCTAGTTTGTTTCCACAGTTTAGCTATTATGAATTGTGCTGCTATGATCAGTGATGTGGCAGTATCCCTATAGTGCGCTCTTTTAAGATCCTCAGGGAATAGTCCGAGAAGTGAGATAGCTGGGTCAAATGGTGGATCCTTTCCCTGCTTTCCCAGGTATCTCCATACTGCTTTCCAAATTGGCCTCAACATTTTCCAGTCCCACCAGCAGTGTACAAGTGTACCCTTTTCCCCACATCCTCGCCAACACTTATTGTTGTTTGATTTCATAATGGCTGCCAATCTTACTGGAGTGAGATGGTATCTTAGGGTGGTTTTGACTTGAATTTCCCTAACTGCTAGAGATGGTGGGCATTTTTTCATGTTCTTGTTGATGGATTGTATGTCCTCCTCTGTGAAGTTTCTGTTCAGGTCCTTGGCCCATTTGTGGATTGGTTTATTTGTTATCTTATTGTTTAATTTTTGAGTTCTTTGTATATTCTAGATATTAGAGCTCTATCTGAAGTGTGAGGGGTAAAAATTTGTTCCCAAGATGTAGGCTCTCTATTTACCTCTCTTATTGTTTCTCTTGTTTCGAAAAAAACTTTTTAGTTTAAATAAGTCCCATTTGTTGATTCTTGTTATTAACTCTTGTGCTATGGCTGTCCTATTAAGGAATTTGGAGCCCAACCCCACAGTATGTACATCGTAGCCAAATTTTTCTTCTATTAGATGCATTGTCTCTGATTTTATATCTTGCTCCTTGATCCATTTAGAGTTAACTTTTGTGCATGGCGAGAGAAAGGGATTCATTTTCATTTTGTTGCATATGGATTTCCAATTTTCCCTGGACCACTTGTTGAAGATGCTATCCTTCCTCCATTGCATGCTTTTAGGCCCTTTTTCAAATATAAGAAAGTTGTACTTTTGTGGATTGGTTTCTGTGTCCTCTATTCTGTACCATTTGTCCAGCTGACTTTTGTGATACCAGTACCACGCTGTTTTTGTTACTATTGCTTTGTAGTACAGTTTGAACTCTGTTATCGCTATACATCCTGATTCACACTTCCTGCTTAGAATTGCTATTGCTATTCTGTGTCTATTGTTTTTCCATATGAAATTCATGATTGCTTTATATATTTCTACAAGAAATGCCATTGGGATTTTGATTGGCATTGCATTAAACCTGTAGAGAACTTTGGGTAATATCGCAATTTTGATGATGTTAGTTCTGCCTATACATGAACAGGGTACATTTTTCCATCTTCTAACATCTTCTTCTATCTCTTTCTTTAGAGTTATGTAACTTTCATTGTATAAATCTTTCACCTCTTTTTTTAGGTTGATTCCCAAGTATCTTATTTTCTATGAGGATATTGTGAATGGAGTGGTTTTCCTCATTTCAATTTCAGAAGTTTTGTTGCTGATATACAGGAATGCCTTTGATTTTTTCTTGTTGATTTTATATACTGGCACTTTGCTGAATTCATTTATTAACTCTAGCAGTTTCTTTGCATACCCTTTAGGGTTTGTTAAATATATTATCATGTCATCCTCAAATAGCGAATATTTAAGTTCTTCTTTTTCTATTTTTATGCCTTTAATTTCTTTTGTCTGTCTAATTGCTCTGGCTAGTATTTCAAGAACTAAACTGAATAGAAGTGGTGATAGAGGGCATCTCTGTCTTGTTCCAGATTTTAGAGGGAATGCCTTCAGTTTTTCTCCATTTAGGATGATGCTAGCCTGAGGTTTAGCATATATAGCTTTTACCATGTTGAGGTAAGTTCTTGTTATCCCTAATTTTTATAGTGTTTTGAACATAAAGGAATGCTGTACTTTGTCAAACGCTTTATCTACATCTATCGAGATGATCATATGGTTTTTGTCTTTAAGTCTATTGATGTGGTGGATTACATTTATTGATTTCCATAAATTGATCCAGGCTTGCATCCCAGGGATGAATCCTACTTGATCATGAAGCACAATTATTTTGATATGGTTTTGTATTCAATTCACCATGATTTTATTGAGAATTTTTGCATCCAAGTTTATTAGAGGTATTGGTCTGTAGTTTTCTTTCTTTGAAGTGTCTTTGTCTGGTTTTGGAATCAGGGTGATGTTGGCCTCATAGAATGAATTTGGAGGAACTCCTTCTTTTTCTATTTTTTGAAATTGCTTGAAAAGTATTGGTATTAATTCTTCTTTGAGGGTTTTGTAGAACTCCACTGTATACCTATCCGGTCCAGGGCTCTTTTTGGTTGGTTGTCTTTTGATGGTTTCTTATTTTTCTTCCTTTGTTATTGGTCTATTTAAATTGTGGGTGTCTTCCTGACTCAATCTGGGCAGATCATATGACTTAAGAAATTTATCGATATCTTCTTTATCTTCTATTTTATTGGAATATAGGGTTTCAAAATACTTTCTAATTATCTTCTGTGTTTCTGTAGTGTGTGTTGTGATATTTCCATCTTTATTCCATATGTTAGTAATTTGAGTTCTCTCTCTTCTTCTCTTCATTAGCATGGCTAAGGGCCTGTCGAACATATTTATTTTTTCAAAGAACCAACTCTTATTTATTTCAATTTTTACAATGTAGATTTTTTGTTTCAATTTCATTGATTTCTCCTCTAATTTCAATTATTTCTTGTCTTCTACTACATTTGATGTTCTTTTGCTCTTCCTTTTCTAGGTTTTTGAGGTGTAGTGTGAGTTCATTTATTTGTTGTTGTTTTTTTCTTTTTTTGAGGAAAGAATTACAAGAAATGAATTTCCCTCTTAAAACGGCTTTCATTGTGTCCCATACAAACCGGTATGTTGTGTCTCTATTGTCATTTGTCTCTAAGAATTTTTTTATCTCCTCCTTTATGTCTTCTGTAACCCACTGATCATTCAGTAACATATTGTGCATTTTCCATGTGATGTAGAATTTTTCCTTCCTTTTTTTTTTCATTGATTTAAAGTTTCAATCCATTATGATCAGATATGGTGCATGGTATTATCTCCATACCTTTATATTTACTAAGAGTTTCCCTATTGCATAATATATGGTCTATATTGGAGTAGGATCAATGTGCTGCTGAGAAGAACGTGTATCCACTTGATGATGGTTGATATATTTTATATATGTTGGTTACGTCTAGGTTATTGACTGTGCTATTGAGTTCTATAGTATCTTTATTCAGCTTTTGTCTGGAGGAAGGCAAGAGACTTCATCCACTATGACTGCCCTTTTTGCCATTTTAGTTTTGGATGCACACATGGGATCTTTCTTTAGATCCATCAGGTGCTGAGAATCTAAGCCACAGGCTCACACAGGGCCAAGATGCAGATTCAGAAACATCCCTTTCCAAAGCAATTAAGCAAAGAGCCACAGGTGATGCACATTTATTTCCATTTGAAAACTCTTTTCTTCAGTCTTCACAAAGGGGTTGCCGGAGGCAAAGACCTTCCTGACATTCAGGGCAACAGACAGGGAAGCAAAAGGCCCAAAGCAGGGTTTCTCCACTGAGACTTTCTTGGTCACACTGATATCTGAGTTTTCTGAGATACTCGCCATTCCCTTCAGCTATCCAGTACATTGCCATGTCACAGTGCTTGGGGTGGTACATATCTTGGACACAAAACCATGAGCGTATTCTAGAGAGTGGCCAGAATTCAGGAAGAAAACAGGAACTTAGGAAGATGGCGAGTGTTGCCCATTTATAAGGCAAGCTGCAGTTCATTCATAAATTGCACAGGATGAATGCTGGGAAGCTTTCTAGTAGACTGGACAAATCCCTTGATGCATTTTCTTTTCTAATGTCTACAACCACGGACACAATGGGATATATAGACACAGAAACACTCGCCTTGTCAAATGACTTACTAGAAACAGTCCAGTCCAAAACTAACAAACCACCTTTCCTACCTATTCTGAGAACAGGAGACAAAACAACAAACCCACAACCACACCCACAAAGACACCTCCTTCCCCCAGTAGGTCTCTGACTATCCAGAGTGTCCTCTGACTGGTGGGCCATGATATATTCCCCCATATTGGGGTGTCCTGTCTCTGATATGGTCTCCGTGGCCAACTCTGTGATGCTGTCAGAAGCCAGCGATGAGCCACTACCTGCTTTCTCAGGAAAGGCCCCTCTTCAGATCTTCCTGGCATTTGGCCAACCTCACATCAGTATGTACCAAGAAAGACTGACTCTGTCCTTGGTAAATCCAAACAAGTTTGACCACTGGGACTTGCACTGGGACTGGCTTTGCGTGCCTGGCTTCCTGGATCCCATGTTCAGAGAGTTTCATCACCAAGGAAGTAAGTTGAGTTCATTTCCTTCAGGAACAGAATGAGGTCACTACCCTGGCAACCACATTTTCCTAACAGTTCCTTCCGAGGGTCCCATCAGATGGAGGCTGCACCTACTTGCTCTGACATTTTCACAAGTTAGAATGGTATATCAACCGTAGGCACCCGGGATCAACTCTCCACACAGGCCTGGTTTGGTCCATCTTCACTACATTAAGAAAAGAGAGGCTGATTCAGACACATCCTTTCATCATGACCAGGATGTTTTCCATGTAAGATGACTTTTGCTCTCTCAGGTCCCTCATAGCTGCCTACATCTTCTCCAGGGATTATTTCTGCATGGACTTTTGATGTTGTCAGCTGGTGGAAGATCCCCTACCTTCCTGTATTGTAAGACCAACTCTGTTCCTGCTCTTCTGTAAATGAGATTGAGGGAACAGTGTATGGTTAGGGTTAATAGCATGTTCGATTTGGGTTAGGAATAATTATGCTGGATGAATAATGGTATTGGGAACCTGTGATATTTATAAGAATATAGACGTGAAATATATGTATGAGAACAGAGATCTAGGAAAGATTTGAAGCCCAGATAGGAATTGAAACCACGATTGGTATACTTAGCTTGAATTATGTTCTGCACCGAGGTCTCAGATAAATTGATATACAATGGCATAGGACCGTGTACCTCGGATGTTTGAATGTAGAAGAGAACATGCAGTCAAAAAGGGATAGTCTGTAGGATTAGGAAGATAGTCAGTAGGTTTAGGAAGAATAGTGAGTATAGGAGTTGGACCAAAAGTTCTTTAGCAATAGGGTTTCAGATAGAGAGTGAATGTAAATGTCAGCACATTTGAAGTTACAGTCACAATGATGAACTGGGGACAATATGTAGAAAAGCAGATATCAATAGGGACATTAAGAAATCAGGCATAGTATAAAGTGAGTGATAGGATTAGATATTTTCAAAAGGCTTGAGGTTGAATATATAATCTTAGGAAAAAAACAAATATGTAGTAACAAAGAGGATTGACATTTGAGAGCATTACTCAACCTGGACAGATGTTTTTAATAATCCATGCTCACTTTCCATTTAGGCTTTGGTACAATCATAAGTGTGACCTTTGCATTTTGTGTCCAGAATACTACTGTGATAAATGTATATGTAGATCAGGTGACATGAGTCTTTCTTCCACCATTATGGGGAGCAATATCCTGAAAACTTATAAATTAGTACTGGGGATACGAAAAGGTGTACCCTGTGTTGATGATTATTCAGATGATGCATGAATAGACCATATTGTGAATAAAGTATATAACTGGTTCCAACTTTAAATAATGGATTGAATTTGCATCTGAAAAAAATATATGAAATCTTATATTGATATACATAAATTCATTCCAACCTGTTATATATCTAATGGTAATATTAGGGTTACAGTTTATCATGAAGAGTGAGTTTTGCTTGAACAATGATAATGGAATCAAAAATAATGTGTTTAGAATGAAGTCAAGTGAAAAGAACAGTAGAGAAATATGGAGGAATACATGTGTTCTGAAATAGTAAGTTATTGAAAGTGAACCAAATGCCTATAAATTTGTGAAGTTGTGAATGAAAAAAATATATCCTATGTTGTACATAAACTGAAGAAATTTTAATGTACCAGTGTTTAATAAAAATGAACTTCAAAATACACATCATGTCCCATAGAAATCTATTTGCATTGATGTTAAACTGGGTCAGTTACAGTAGAAATATTAGGATTTGTAAGCACCATTCACTGAACTTAGTTTTCAGTAGTAGGAAACCAATATGTATTTCAGGTGGTTGAGTATTTCTTAGAATAATCTTGTGTAAAGTTGATTATACACCCAAATACATGAATACGAATGAATTTAGGGAGTGTATAATAAGATACATATATTTCATATTTTGGAAATTCTGGAGAATATATATATATATATATATATATATATATATATATATATATATATATACAGACAAATACACACACAAACACACACACACAAATTAATATGTAGAAATATATATGCCAATTGAAATTCATCATAAAATATAATTCATCCACATATCCAAAAATATTCATTTTACTTAACATGGATTTATGTATAATGTTTTTTACTAGGAAGCTCACCCATAGGTTGAATTTTCAGTTCAATCAGTATTTAGGGGGAGTCATCTCTTTTCACAATTTTTATATTCCAATGTCAGTGAGCTCACAAGAATGTACGTGGGATACCAGGTAGGATAGTATATGTGCATAAAAAATACATGTGCTGAATAGGATACAGAGAAAGGGAGACAGGAATTTACATATGTGATAACTTTAAAAACTCATGAAGAAATATTATAATAAAAAGTTGACTAGATTTAAAACACATACTCTTGATAAAGCAGAAGGCAAATACAAGTATACACCATGCTTCCTATGAAAGGACTGTATTTCTATTCAGTTAGGTTTCTTTTTCTCCATCATATTAGGATTAGTAGTCAGATTCTAGTAGGGTATGGGTTGGTGTCAGGGATTCAGTATTTCAAATGGAAAATAGAAAAATTAATCTAATGTGTATGCAAACATGTACTACAGGAACAATTTCCCACTCTCTTCCAGAAAAATGGCTTGACATAACCATCACTCCAAGTAAGACACAATTAGAGGAGAGGAGTTAGAAAATCTGTGAATACATATGAGAAATGTAAAATGCTCAGAAGTTCACAACACTGGAAGTAGAAGAACAGTTTCCAAAAGTAAGGGAGAGGGTAAACACTTCACAAACATGGAGCTCTGCTGGCCTAAAGACTTCTTGAGAAACTTCCTCTGTGGTTGGGCACATGAAATATTTGTAATTGTCAGGAAATTTAGTTTCGTTTGTAGTGACACCATGAAATCTGGGTCTGCATCTATGTGACCTGGAGGACATGGTTCCTTATTTTCTAATGAAAATGAGGCAGCAGTTCTGAATTCTCTCTTTGTAGGTAAACTGTGGCCACTGGGAGCTAAGTGTCTTCCCGTGTGGTCTGTGAAGCCATTTGGTCATGCTCCAATTTTCAGGGTGTTTCTTACTCCTGAACTGGGAGTTTCGTATTAGATTCATGAAATACAAGGAGTTCAACTGCGACACAATGATAGAGGGAGTTCTGTCACGTGTGGTTTGTCATGGTCGACAAGAGAATGTACGAACCAGGCTTTAATCCCACATAGCTTTCCCACTTGACTATAGCAACCTGATTCTGAACATTGCCCTGAAACCTCTCCATATAAAAAGATGCCTTTACATATAAGGGTCGGCTGCCTGCACCATGTCAGTCGCAAGTCTTTTGGAAGCCAATGGAAGATCCAGGTGATCCTACCAAAAATATTTATTTACACACCTACAGTCCACTGCTCTATGCCCACTACTCAGCAGGCTCCAACTTACTGGCATCTCTGTTCTACAACATTTTCACGAAACCCAGTCAATCAAGGCACAGTTTGGAACCATCATGATCAGCAACAGGACATTCAAAGTTTATCCAGTGCCACCTGGTCATGGAAATTTCAAAAATTTCATGGTATTTATCTAGCCATTTTTCAAGGATGAAGTTGGAGGCACTGTGGGTTTCAATTAATTCAGGAACCATTAAATGGTGAGGAAGCTCATTTCAATGAAAGCTCTGGAGATCACTCACGGGGAAGGCTTCCCAAAGAGTGGCCAAAAGGTCACATGAATCCAGGCCCATTGAGGTATACAAAGTGAGATCCATGTGTGTTTGTATTCTCAACTAAGGGTCCCAAGTCTTTAAGAATTAAATCATGTGATATCCTGGCTCAGAATCCCCGAGCACTGTGGAAAGCCATCCTGGGCCTAGATCTCAGATTACAAGGGTGATTCTCATGCGTGACCTCCTAAAATCCCAACACTATTTTTTGCAATACTTCTCTGAGGTCAGTTCCAGAACTCAGTCTCTAAGGGTAATCACACCAGAGTTCAAGCTCCGGTGGACACAGTCATCTCTTCCAACTACCACACAATTGACCACAATTAAAACCAAAACACTCCCATATGGACCTCATCTCCTTCCATATAGACACTCATCATAACCTCTGGCTGGAGGTTTCCATGAGGGGCGCAGACCAAGACAGTATCCACAATAATCTACCTTGCCCCTCATTTGCCTAAAGTCAGGGTGGCCTGGACACGCTTCCTGTTAACCAGGAGTGATCAAACATGCCTGGTGTTAATACTGTTCTGCTTGTCCAATTTGAGGCCTACTGACTGTCAGATATTGATTCTTTATGTGAATTGGAGTCATGAGAAAACCCAAGCACCTATGGGCTAGCCTCTGCAGGTTTTGAAGAACTCGTTTGACCCAAAGGATTCCTATTCTCACTTGATGGAGGTCAGGAACCTTACAGAGGAAGGCTAGAGACTTCATGCCAATGACTGCTCTTTTGGCCATTTTGGTTTTGAATGCACGCATGGGAAATTTCTTTAGATCCCTCAGGTGCTGAGAATCTAAGCCACTGCCTCATACAGAGCCAAGGGGCTGATTCAGACACATCCCTTTTCAAAGCAGTTAAGGAAAGAGCCACATGTATGCCCAATAATTTCCATTTGAAAACTGTTTTCTTCAGGCTTCACAAAAGGGTGGCCTGAGTCAAAGACCTTCCTGAAATTCAGGAAAACAGAACAATAGGTAAGCAAATGGTCCAAAGCAGGGTTGCTCCACTGAGAATTTCCTGGTCACACTGATACTTGAGTTTTCTGAGATGCTTGCCATTTCTTTCAGCTATCCAGTACATGGCCAGTCACAGAGCTTGAAGGTGGTACATATCGTGAACAAAAAACCATGGTCCTATTCTGTAGAGTGGCCAGAATTCAGAAAGAAAACAGGAACTTAGGAATATAGCAGGTATTGCGCATCAATAGGGCAAGCTACAGTCCATTCATAAATGGGGCAATTTGAATGCTGAGAAGCTTTCTACTAGACAGGACACATCCATTGATGCATTCTCTTTTCTAATGCATACAACCACGGACACAGTGAAATACTGAGACATAGAAACACTCGCCATGTCAAAAGACTTACTAGAAACACTAAACTTCAATCCAAACAAACCGACTTTAATACCTATTCTAGGAAAATGAGACAAAACCACAAACCCACAACAACACCCACAAAGGCACCTCCTTCCCCCAAGTAGGTCTGTGACTATCCAGAGTGTCCTCTGACTTGTGGGCCAAAATATGTTCCCCCAAATTGGCCTGTCCTGTCTCAGATCTGGTCTCCTTGGCCAACTCTGTGAAGTTCTCAGTAGCCAGCGGTGAGCCACTACCTGCTTTCTCAGGAAAAGCCCCGCTTCAGAGATTTCCTCTCATTTGGCCTTCCTCACATCTGTAGGTACCAACAAAGACTGACTCTGTCCTTGCTGAATCCAAACAAGTGAGACCACTGGGACTGGAACAGGGACTGGCTCTGGGTGCCTGGCTTCCTGGATCCCAAATTCAGAGAGTTCCATCACCAAGGAAGTTAAGTGAGGTCCCTTCCTTCAGAAATTGAATGAGGTCACTGTCTTGGCAACCACTTTGTCCTAACTGTTGCTTTCAAGGGTCCCATGATACGGAGGCTGCCCCTACTTTCTGTGACACTTTCACAAGTTAGAATGGTATATCAACAATAGGCACCCAGGAATAGATCTCCACACAGGCCTAGTTTGGTCCAACTTCTCTACGTTAAGAAGAGAAGCTGATTCATACACAACCTTTTATCCTGACCAGGTTGTTTGCCATGGAAGATGACTTTTGGTCTCTCAGGTCCTTCATAGCTGCCTACCTCTTCTCCAGGGATCATTTCTGCATGTACCTTTGAGGTTCTCAGGAGGTGGAAGATTCCCTACATTTCAGTATTGTAAGATCAACTCTTTCCCTGCTCTTCTGTAAAGTTAGATTGAGGGAACAGTGTATGGTTATGGTTAATAACATGTTCGGTTTGGGTTAGAAATCATTCTGCTGGATGAATAATGGTATTGGGAACTTGCTATGGGTATAAGAATATATAGGTGAAATATATGTATGAAAACAGAAATCTAAGTATGATTTGAAGTCCAGAAGGGCATTGGGCTCTTGATTGGGATATGCAGCTTTGAATTACGTTCTGCAGAGGTGTCTCAATTAAATCGATATACAATGCCATAGGACCTTGTACCTTGGATGAATTAATGTAGAAGGAACATCTAGTCGAAAAGGGATAGTCCGTAGTGAAAGGTTAATAAAATAGGTACTTGTCACTTCCTGTTTTTCTGTATGCTTAACAAAACACTGTTGAAATCTTGAGAAATGTTTGCTAATCTTGTTTCCAGAATGTTCTGTTCCCAACTGCCAAACTGCAGAATGTACTCCCTCACTCAGTGTCATGCAAACCGCCCACATGCCCTCACCCATTAGTAAACTTCCCTCTCTTCCCTCTCCAAGGAAAGTATATAAGCTGTGCTTAAGGTGTTCTCAGGGCTCTCTGCTCTATTTAAGTGAGTTCTGAGCCACAGCATGCTGAACCCCAAATAAACCCATTGCTGTTGCATGAGACAGACTCTTGGTGGTCTCTTCCTTCGACACTCGCCCGACCTTTACATATTGAGGTTCCACAGAGTTCTGGCAGTGGCAGACGAGAGACCCCAATGGGCTCCTCTCGGAGCAAGTAAGGCACCTCTTTCTGGTTTCAGGTTTCATGTTAGGGCTTGGCAAAATCTCTGGCGATGAAGAGCCTGAGCTCCCTCCGAAGGTGGCTGAGAGACGTGTCACGGAGACACAGGGCACCTCCCTGGGGGACGCCGCAGAAAACTCGGGAAATTAAGGAACAATAGTCTCCTCAACTCAGTGATATTTTGTTTCAGATTCGGTATTGTCATCCCATCGGGTTTTGCCGGCTACTCATTTCTGGTTTCAGTGTTTGACGTCCATTGCCTGTGTTTATGGTCTTGTCTTATCTGTGTCATGTGTCCTTGCTTTTGCTGTTTGTGTACCTTTCATTATGGGACAGAGCAGTTCAATGCCTCTGTCCCTGACCCTTGATGACTGGAACAAAGTCCGCTTAAGAGCTCAGAATCTTTCTTGTTTTAGTAAAATGCTGGACCTGGCAGAATCTCTGTGCCTCAGAATGGCCCACCTTTGAATTCGGATGGCCCCTAGAAGGATCTTTCTACTTCGCACTAATTTAAAAATTCAGAGATATTATCTCAGCCGGGGACACATAGCCATCTGGATCAACAGCCATATATCTTAACTTGGCAGAACATCTGCAAATCTCCTCCTCCATGGGTGAAGCCTTTCCTTGCCCCTGCCTCTGCTCCTACTCCTTCCCCCATGATCTCTCAAACCCTCTCAACCTCCTCCTCCTCCACCCCCTGTTCTTCCCGAGTCACAGATTTGACTCTACTGGACTCTTCTTCCCTTACTAATCCCCTGCCCTTGTCCCCTAACCCACAACACCCTCAAATGGATTTCCCTGCTGCTGACTCAGCCTCTTTACCATTGGAGGAAGCTAAGCCGGTAATAGGGTCTGATAATGGACCGGTGTTCATGGCCCAGGTAAGTCAGGGGTTAGCCAGGAACCAGGGAATTAATTGGAAGTTATATTGTGCTTATAGATACCCGAGTTCAGGACAGGCAGATAGAATAAATTGAACCATTAAAGAGACCTTAAGAAAATTAAACTTAGAGAACAGCATAAAAGATTGGACTATGCTCCTGCCTTATGCAATGTTTCATGCAAGAAATACTCCCTCTGTTTCTTTGAGTAACCTTAGCCCCTGTGAAATTCTCTATTGTTGCCCTCCTGCAGTAAGGGACCTAAGCCCGACTCAAAGACCTAACCATTCCATCCACACCCCCTTGCTTGACAGACTTAAAGCTCTAAAAAGAACTCAGTGATACCTGTGTAAACAGCTGGCCACTGCCTACCAAACTGGGGACAAAGGGACTCCACATCGATATCAAGTAAGAGACTTCATCTACGTAAGATGACATCAGGTATCATGCTTGAAACCCCGCTGGAAAGGACCATAGCTGGTGCTACTTATAACACCTCCAGTGGTAAAGGTAGATGGAATCAATTTCTGGATCCATGCCTCTCATCTCAAGCCTGCGCCCTGTCCAGACTCTGGCTGGAAACTGGAAAAGACTGGTAAAACCTTCAAATTGCGTATTCGCCATGTGGATAAGTCTGTGGACTCTCTCCTTGGCCACAAGTAGTCCTAAGCCACATCAGCCCATTCAGCAGTGATGGCTGATCACAATTCCTACTGGAAAAGAAGTATAATCTATCTCGCATACAGCCCCCTGAGGGACCTGGTGGCCATCATTCCTCCCAGACATTTGTCAGCTGGCTATAGGTCTTACCTATTGGGATATCCCTGATGAAGAGGATACCACTAAAATTCCATTAAATTACTTCTGTAGCATAGATAATGGAAACAAACATTATGGATGAAGGGACATGCAAGCCAGATGCAGGTTGGCTAGCCTAGATTACTATGTTTGCCGGGCAGACTCTCAAAGCCACAGTCACGGCTGTGTGGGGGGAAAGCCGACTTCTTCTGTAAGTCATGGGGATTTGAGCAAACAGGGGCTGCCTGATGGAACCCAAACTCCTCATCAAATTCAGTACACATCATTGGCCATATTACCAATTAGATAAGAAGAACCGATGGCCCCCAGAGGGGTCTCTAGATCCTCAAATTCTGCGTGACCTTTTCCCTCCTTCACTCACATCCTGAACTATGCTTCTCCAATAGATCCTCACCCTCAGCCTTCTGCTCCAGACATTCTGCTGTCACTCCCACCTCAGCAACCTGATTTCTCCCCTCCAATTACTAGATCAAAAACCCAAACCTCTGCCGGTTCTCAGACCATTGCCTACTTGCTGAGGCAGCAGTTACTGAAGTACCCCTCCACCCACTCACTCCTCTCGTGTCCTGTCAGTGCCCGCACCGGGTCCCGCCAGGTCTTCTTACCAGCTAAACCAAAGCTCAAACCAGCTGAGGAGAGCCCTCAGTCCCCTATCTAAGATGTAATAAAAATGGCCTTTAAAGTTGGTTTGTCATCACTGAAAACAGTTTACTAATAATTAAACGTCCCTCATATGCGTTTTGAGATACTCACTCCCATCATCCTCTCTGCTCTACCTGTTCTACTGCTCAAGTTTTTGTTGCTAGGAAAATCTCAAACCCGTTTCCCATTATTCTTTTACATCTCTCCTTCGTCATTCTCAGATCCACGGAGCTGATCACAGCCCACCTTCCCCGTCTTCCCCCTCTGCACTAGGCTCACAGAAAAGTCTTAACTGACCTTCTCCAGAAGTCTTCACCATGGCTGACTTTAGGACTTTCAGCAAAAGAGTCCCTATAAAAGAGTTCAATGTAGATAAACTTCCTCTTCTCGTGTTGCCCTGTTCTACTTGGCCAGTGGCTAAAAAAATCAGCACTTCTCAGGTAGACACCCTTTTACTAGTTTTTCACAAAATATGTGAACAAGGCCTCTGTCCTTGAGCTGGGGATTCACAGAGATGGCTACATTTCTAAGATAAAGAAGTTACCAACTGGTCTCCATGGTAACAGCTGGCAGGGGTAAAATAAGAAAGGGAAGAAAAAGCTCTCCCCCTCCCAGGTGTCCTTTAAAAGTTAACTTGCCCAGAACAGGGGAAAAACAGGAACAAATACTGCGTTTTTGAACTTCTGCAGACTGTGAGCTTCTGAGCACCTTCCCTTACATGTTGGGTACAAAATTCTGAAACTACCTAAACTTGAGTTTCAGGGGATTAATTGATTACAACAGAAGCAATGCCCTCTGAATCCGGTTGCAACCAAATAGGACTGTTTCCCTGTCTTTAGTGCTATCTTAGGTGCCTTGCCTTGTCCTCCTTACAACAGAATAATTCTATATACTTAAACCTTGTTTATGTTTTCATGAAATGGTCAACAGATGTGATTAATCGTGTAATGGTGCAGATGTTTCCCAGAGTGCTCTATTATGAAGCAGGTTCATTTGAAGATCAAATAGGGGGACATACAACCAGGTTCCACTGGGAGCATATATCCCTCACTTTAGCCATCATATTAGGAATAGGATTTGCTGCACGGGTGGGCCCAGGAACCACTGCCCTTGTCCATGTGACACAATAAATTACCCAATTAGAAGCAGCAATAGACCAAAACTAAGATATTAGAAACCACCATCAGAGCTTTGCATGAAACTTTAACCTCTCTCTCTGAAGTTGTTTTACAGAACAGTTGAGGTTTGGACCTCCTCTTCATTAAAGAAGGGGGCCTTTGTGCTGCATTGAGGGAAGAATGTTGTTTTTATGCCGAACATACTGGAGTTGTAATAAAATCTATGAGTAAATTAAAAAGACACATTAAAGAGCATCAACAAGAGAGAGAGAGACCCAAAAAGGGTTGTTTGAGTCTTGGTTCACACAGTGCCCCTGGTTAACTACGTTTTTATCAACCCTGGCCGGTCCAATAATAATCCTCATATTATTGCTAACTATAAAACCCTGTTTTCTCAACCGTGTAATTTCTTTTCTCCAGGCTCAAATTGGACGAGTTAAACTTATGGTAATACCCCACTAGGAGACATAGAATGTGAAACCCCCCAATGATAATTTTTATGATTAAAAGTAGCCAGAAAAAGAAGTGAGGAATGAAAGGTTAATAAAATAAGTACTTGTCACTTCCTGTATTTCCCTATGCTTAACAAAAAACTGTTGAAATCTTGAGAAATGCTTGCAAAACTTGTTCCCAAAATGTGCTGTCCCCAACTGCCAAACTACAGAATGTACTCCCTCACCCAGTTGCATGCAAACTGCCCACTCGTCGTGACCCATCAATAAACTTCCCTCCCTGCCTTCTCCAGGGAAAGTATACAAACTCTACTTAAGCTATTCTCAGGGCTATCTGCTCTATTAAAGTGAGCTCTGAGCCCCAGCATGCTGGGAACCCAATAAACCTTTTGCTGTATCATGAGTACTCTGTTGGTCGTCTCCTTCTCCGAAGCTTCCCTGACATTTACTTGGATGATTGAATGTAGAAGAGAACATCCAGTGAAAAAGGTATAGTTGGTAGGATTAGGAAGATAGTCAGTAGGTTTAGGAAGAAGAGTGAGTATAGAATTTAGAACAAAAGTTCTTTAGCAATACGGTTTCAGTTAGAGAGTGAATGTAAATGTGAGCACAGTTGAAGAGTCAGTCACAATGATGAACTGGGGAAAATATGTAGGAAAGCAGATATCAATAGAGACATTATGAAATCAGGGAAATTACAAAGTGAGTGACAGGACTAGATATTTTGAAAAGGATTGAGTTTGAATATATAATCTTAGGAAAAAACAAATATGTAGACACCAATAGGATTGATATTTGAGAGCATTAGGCAAATTTCAGGTGCATGAATATTTCTGAGAATAATCTTGTGAATAGTTGATTATAAATCCAGATACATGAACATGAATGAATTTAGGGAGTGTATATGAGACACATATATTTCATTTTTTGAAATATCTGGAGAGTGTGTATATATATATATATATATATATATATATATATATATACACACAAACACAAAACACACACAGACAAAAAAGTAGCAATATATATGTCAATCAAAATTCATCATATAATATATATTATCCACAGATCTAAAAATATTCATTTTACTGAACATGGATTTATGTATAATGTTGTTCAACTAGAAAGCTCACCCATATGTTGAATATTCAGTTTCAATGGGGTTTAGTAGGAGTGATCTTTTCTCTCAATTTGTATCTGCCAAGTCAGCCACCTCACAAGAATGTACGTGTGGTACCAGGTAGCCAACCTGATTCTGAACATTGCCCATAAACCTATCCATATAACAAGATGCCTTTACATATGAGGGTCTGCTTGCTGTACCCTGTCAGTCACAAGGCATTTGGAAGCCAGTGGCAGATAAACATGGCCCCACCACACATGTTTTATCACACACCTTCACACCACTGCTCTAGGCCCACTAATGAGCAGGCTCCAACTTACTGGCATCACTGTTCTACACAATTTTCATGAAACAAAGTCAGTCAAGGCACTGTCTGGTACACTGATGGTCAGCAACAGGATATCCAAAAGTTCTCCAGTGCCACCTGGTCATGGGAATTTCAAAAATTTTATGGTATTTATCAAGCCATTTGTCGAGGATGATGTTGGAGGCTCTTTGGGTTTCAATTTATTCAGGAACCATTAAATGTTGAGGAAGCTCATTTCAATGAAAGCTCTAGAGAACACTCACAGGCAAGACTTCCCAAAGTGTGGCTAAAAAGGTCACATGAAGCCAGGCCCATTGAGGTCTACAATGTGAGGTCCATGTGTGTTTTGACTCTCAACTGTGGCTGCAAAGTCTTTCAGAATAAAATCATGTGATATCCTGGCTGAGATTCCCAGTGCTCTGGGGAAAGCCACCCTGCACCTAGATCTCAGGTTCCAAGGGCGACTCTCATGCATGGCCTAGTAAAAACCAAACACAATTCATGAAAATACTTCTCTGAGGTCAGTTCCAGAATTCATTCTCTAAGAGGAATCACAACAGAGTTCAAGCCCAGGTGGACCCAGTCTTTTCTTCTAAGTGCCACACAAATTACCACAATTCCAAACAAAATGCTCCCACATAACCCTTTTCTTCTTCCATATAGACACTCATCATAACCTCTGGATGGAGGTTTCCATGAGGGGCGCAGGACAGGACAGTGTCCAAAATAACCTCCCTTGCCCCTCATTTGCCTAAAGTCAGTGTGGCCTGGAAATCCTGACTGTGAAACAGGAGTGATCAAATCGGCCTGCCGTTAATACAGCTTGGCTTCTCCAATTTGAGGCCTACTGACTGTAGGGTTTAGATTCTTCATGTAAATTGGGGTCATGAGAAAACCCAAGCACCTATGGGATAGCCTCTGCAGGGCTTTGAAGAACTCTTTTGAAACAAAGGATCCCTATTCTCACTTGATGGATGTCAGGAACCTTAGAGAGGAAGGCGAGAGTCTTCATAAACAATGACTGCTCTTTTGGCCATTTTGGTTTTTAATGCACCCATGGGATCTTTCTTTAGATCCATCAGGTGCTGAGAATCTAAGCTACAGCCTAACACAGGGCCAAGAGGCTGATTCAGACACATCCCTTTCCAAAGCAATTAAGCAAAGAGCCACAGGTGTTGCCCATTCATTTCCATTTGAAAACTGTTTTCTTCAGGCTTCACAAAGGGGTGGCCTGAGGCAAAGAACTTCCTGACATTCAGGGCAACAGAACAATAGGTAAGCAAAAGGCCCAAAGCAGGGTTTCTCCACTGAGATTTAATGGTCACACTAATATCTGATTTTTCAGAGATGCTCGCCATTCCTTTGAGCTATCCAGTACATGGTCATGGCACACAGCTTGGAAGTGGTACATACCTTAGACATAAAACCATGAGCCTATTCTGGAGAGGGGCAGAAGTCCAGAAGAAAACTGAAACTTAGGAAGATTGCAGGTGTTACCCATCGAAAAGGCAATCTGAAATCCATTCATAAATTGGACAGGATGAATGCTGGGAAGCATTCTACTAGACAGGACACATCCATTGATGCATTTTCTTTTCTAATATCTGCAACCACGGACACAGTGTGATAGACAGACATAGAAACACTCGCCTTGTCAAATGACTTACTAGAAACAGTTCATTCCACACCAAAAAAAGCGCCTTGCCTACCTATTCTCTGAACATGAGACAAAACCAGAAACCCACCCCCACACCCACAAAGGCACCTCCTTCCCCCAAGAAGTTCTGTGACTATCCGGACTGTCCTCTGACTGGTGAGCCATACTATATTCCCACGGAATGGCATGATCTGTCTCAGATCTGGTCTCCTTGGCCAACTCTGTGCAGGTGTCAGGACCCAGAGGTGAGAAACTACCTGCTTTCTCAGGAATGACCCCTCTTTAGAGCTTTCCTGGCATTTGGCCATCCTCACATTAGTAGGTACCAAGAAAGACTGACACTGTCCTTGGTAAATCCAAACAAGTGAGACCACTGGGACTGGGACTGGGACTGGCTCTGGGTGCCTGGCTTCATGAATCCCAAGTTCAGAGATTTCCATCACCAAGGAAGTGAGGTGAGGTCACTTCCTTTAGGAACTGAATGAGGTCACTGCCTTGGCAACCACTTTGTCCTACCAGTGGCTTCCAAGTGTCACATGAGAAGGAGGCTGCCCCTACTTCCTGTGACACTTTCACAATTTAGAATGGTATACAACCATAGGCACCCAGAAACAGCTACCCACACAGGCCTGGTTTGGTCCATCTTCTCTAAATTAAGATGTGAGAGGCTGATTCAGACAGAACCCTTCATCCTGAACAGGTTGTTTGCCATTGAACATGACTTTTGTTCTCTCAGGTTCTTCATAGCTGCCTACATCTTCTTCAGTCAACATTTCTGCATGGAACTTTGAGGTTCTCAGCAGGTGGAAGATCCCCTACTTTCCTGTATTGTAAGACCAACTCTGTCCCTCCTCTCTGTAAATTTAGAATGAGGGAACAGTGTATGGTTAGGGTCAATAACATATTTGACTTGTGTTAGGAATCATTCTGCTGGATGAATAATGGTATTGGGAACCTGCAAAATTTATAAGAATATATATTTGAAATATAAGTATGAAAACATAAATCTAGTTACGATTTGAAGCCAGAAAGGGCATTGGGCCCTTCTTTGGGATATTTAGCTTTTAATTACATTCTGCATTTTAGTCTCAGATAAATCTATACACAATGGAATAAAACCTTGCACCTCAGATGCCTGAATGTCGAAGAGAACATCCAGTCAAAAATGGATAGTCGGTAGGATTTGGAAGATAGTAGGTTTAGGAAGAAGAGTGAGTCTTCGAGTTGGACCAATAGTTTTTTAGCAATAGGGTTTCGTTTAGAGAGTGAATGTAAATGTCAGCACATGTGAAGAGTCAGTCACAATGATGAACTGGGGAAAATATGTAGGAAAGCAGGTCTCAATAGAGACATTAGGAAATCAGACAAATTATAAAATGCGTGATAGGATTAGACATTTTCAACAGGGTTGAGGTTGAATATATAATCATAGGAAGAAACAAATATATAGTCCCCAACAATATTGACACTTGGGAGAATTAGGCATCCTGGACAAGGATGTTTTTAGTAATATATACTCACTTTCAATTTAGGGTTTGGTACAATCATAAGTGTGACCTTTGCATTTTTGTCCAGAATATTACTGTGATAAAATGTATATGTAGATCAGGTGACATGAGTATTTCTTCCACCATTATGAGAAGCAATATTTTTAAAACCCATAAATTAGTATTGGGTATACAAATAGGTGTACCCTGTGTCAATGAATATAGAGATGATGCATGAATAGATCGTACTGTGAATAAATAATATAACTGGATCCAACTTTAGAAATTGGAGTTAGAATAAATTGATATCTGAAAATATACAGGAAATCTTATATTGATATTGGTATACATACATTCATTACAACCAATTATAAGTCTAATGGTAATATTAGGGTTACGGTTTATCATGAAGAGGGTGTGTGAGTTTTCCTTCAAAAGTGATTATGGAAATCGAAAATAATGTGTTTGTTAAGAAGTCTCATGAAACGACCAGTCGAAAAACCTGGAGGACTACATGTGTTCGGAAGCAGGAAGTGATTGAAAGTGAAACAAATGTCTTTAATTTTGAAACTTTGGGTGAAAAATTTATCCATGGATGTGCATAAACTGAAGAAATAGTACTGTACCAGTTTTAAATAAAAATGAACGTCAAAATACACATCATGTCCCATAGGAATCTACATGCATTGATGTTAAACTTGGTAAGTTACGGTAGAAATATTAGGATTTGTATGCACCTTTCACTGAAGTTTGTTTTCAGTACTAGGAAACAAATAAGTATTTCAGGTGGATGAATATTTCTGAGAATAATCTTGTGCAAAGTTGATTACAAATCCACATACATGAATATGAATGTATTTAGGGAGTGAATAATAAGACACATATTTCATATTGTGAAAAATCTGGAGAGTATATATATACAAAACACACACAGACATTATAAAGTGGCAATATATATGCCAATCGAAATTCATGGTGAAATATATATCATTCATAGATCCCGAAATATTAATTTTAATGAACATGGATTTATGAATAATGTTGTTCAACTAGGAAGGTCACCCATAGGTTGAATTTTAAGATCCAACAGCATTTAGCAGGAGTGATCTCTTCTCATAATTTGTATCTGCCAAGTCAGCCACCTCACAAGAATGTATATGTGATACCAGGTAGGATTCTATATGTGCATATAAAAATACATGTGCTGAATAGGCTACAGAGAAAGGGATACAGGAATTCACATATTCATTAACTTTAAAAACACATGGAGAACTATTTCAATTAAAAATTAACTAGATTTATAACACCTAACCTACATAATGCAAACGGCAAGTCCAACTATACACCATGCCTCTTCTGAACTGCTTGTATTTCTATTCTGTTTGAGTTATTTTTCTCCATCATATTAGGAATAGTAGTCAGAGTCTAGTAGGGTATAGTTTCGTGTCAGGGATTCAGTATTTTGAATGGAAAATTGGAAAATGAATCCAATGTGTATGCAAATATGTGCTACACAAAAATCTTCCCACTTTCATCCACAACAATGCCTTGACATTACCTTTGCCACAAGTAAGACACAATTAGAGGAGAAGAGTTAGAAAATACGTGAATACATATCTGGAATGGAATACGCTCAGGATTTCCCAACCTTGGAGGTGATAGAGCAGTTTCCATAAGTAAGGGACATGGTAAACACTCCACAAACATGGAGCTCTGCTGGCCTAAATACTTCTTGAGAAACTGCCTCTGAGGTTGGGCACTTGAAATATATGTTGTTGTCAGGAGCTTTAGCTTCCTTTATAGTGAGCCCATCAAAGCTGGGTCTGCATCTATGTGACCTGGAGGACATGGTTTCTTATTATCCAATGAACCTGAGGCAGCAGTGCTGAATTCTCTCTTTGTAGGTAAACTGTGGCCACTGGGGGCTAAGTGTCACCCCGTGTGGACTGTGAAGCCATTTGGTCCTCTTCCACTTTCTGTTGTGGTTCTTGCTGCTACACTGGGACTTTGGTATTTGCTTCACGAAATACAACAATTTCAACTGGGACACAGTGCTGGAGAGAGTTCTGTCACTGTGGTGGGTCACGGTCTGCAGGAGAATGCACCAACCAGGCTTCTTTCCCACATAGCTTGCACCATTGACCATGTCAACCTGATTCTGAAAATTGCCCTGAAACCTCTCCATATATCAAAAATGCCTTTACAAATAAGGGTCTGCTGGCTGCACCATGTCCTTCACAAGGCATTTGGTAGCCAATGGCCAAACCACATGGACCTACCACAGATGTTTTATCACACACCTGCACACCTGCCCACCGCTGCTCTAGGCCCACTACTCAGTAGGCTCCAACTTACTGGCATCTTTTTTCTACATTATTTTTATGAAACCCAGTCAATCAAGGCACCCTCTAGTATACTCATGATCAGCAACAGGACACCCAAAGATTCTCCAGTTCCACCTGGTCATGGGATTTTCAAAAATTTCATGGTATTTATCTAGCCATTTTTCAAGGATGAAGTTGGAGGCACTGTGGGTTTCAAGAACCACTAAATGTTGAGGAAGCTCATTTCAATGAAACTCTGGAGAACTCTCATAGGCAAGGCTTCCCAAAGAGTGGCCAAAAGGTCAAATATAGCCAGGCCCATTGAGGTATACGTTGTGAGTTCCATGTGTGTTTTGACTCTCAACTATGGCTACCAAGTCTTTAAGAATAAAATCATGGGATATCTTGGCTGATATTCCCAGTGCTCTGTGGAAAGCCACCCTGGGCCTTGATCTCAGTTTATAAGAGCGACTCTCATGCGTGGCCTCCTAAAATTTCAACACAATTCATGCAATACTTCTCTGAGGTCAGTTCCAGAACTCAGTCTCTAAGGGGATTCACACCAGACTTCAAGCCCAGGTGGACCCTGTCATCTCTTCCAACCGTCACACAAATGACCACAATTAATACCAAAACAATCCCACATTGCCCTCCTCTTCTTCCATAAAGGCACTCATCATAACATCTGGCTGGAGGTTTCCATGAGGGGCACAGCCCAAGACAGTGTCCAAAATAAGCTCCCTTGGCCCTCATTTGCCTAAAGTCAGGGTGGCTTGGACACCCTTCTTGTGCACCAGGAGTGATCTGTAAGCGTAAAAGAAATTGAAATTAAAGTGTAAAAGTTAAAGTGTAAAAGACCGGGTGTTGTAAAGTTTTTAAGCAGCAAGGCTTGAGTTAAAATGTAAAGGACCAGGTATTGTTAAGTTCCTATGCTACACGCAAAACCTGAAATTCCTGTAGCTTGTAGGACAATTCCCGGACTACCCAGTAAATATTCCCCCTGACCGCCTGGTTTTTTAATAACCTAGGACCCTGTGAGGCCTGGCACATAGGCATTGCAGGGCCTAAACCAATCATTTTGAATGTGTACCCCGCTTTAGAACTGACCTATCACTCCCGCCTTACATGTTCCCACCAATAAATGAACTAATCATGTTTAGGAATTGTTGTTTGATTTTCCCGTGGTGTATGATGATTTCTTAAAGGAGACTGTAATATATGTAAAGTCCCGCCCTGCCCAAAAAGTGTACTTAAGCACTGCTCAACCCCTGCTCGGGGCTCTGGGATGCTCTCCCATCTTGAGTGAGCACGTAGCCCCAGCATGCTGGATTGGATCCTCAATAAACGGCTTTTACTGTTGCATGAGCCGCAGTTTCTTGATGGTCTCTTCCTCCAACATTCGCCGGAACCTTACATTTGGTGCATTGGCCGGGAATCACGCAGCGCAGGACAAGGAGACCTCAACGAACCTTTCTGGGGGTAAGTAAGGCGCCTCTTTCCTTCAAAAATGATTATGGAAATCGAAAATAATGTGTTTGGAAAGAATCTCATGAAAAGAACAGTCAAGAAACATGGAGGAATACATATGTTCTGAAGCAAGAAGTAATTGAAAGTGAACCAAATGCCTGCAGATTTGTGAACTTGTGGATGAAAAGTTATATCCTATGATATCCATCAACTGAAGAAATAGTAATGTACCACTGTTGAATAAAAATGAACTTCAAAATACACATCATGTCCCATAGGATTATACTTGCATTAATGTTAAACTGGGTCAGTTACCATGCAAATATTAGGATTTGTAAGCACAATTCACCGAAGTTTGTTTTCAGTACTGGAAAATAAATATGTATTTTATGTGGATGAATTTTTCTGAGAATAATCTTGTGCAAATTTGATTACAAATCCACATACATGAATATGAATGTATTTAGGGAGTGAATAATAAGACACATATATTTAATATTGTGAAAAATCTGGAGAGTATATATATATATATATATATATATATATATATATATATATATATATATTTATAAAGATAAAAACACAGACATTAAAATGTAGCAATATATATGCCAATCAAAATTCATCATGAAATATATATCATCCTCATATCCAAAAATATTCTTTTTACTGAGCATGGATTTATGTATAATGTTGTTCATCTAGGAAATTCACCAATTTGTTGAATTTTCAGTTTCATCGGTATTTAGGGGGAGTGATCTCTTTTCACAATTTGTATCATCCAAAAACAGTGAGCTCACAAGAATGTATGTGTGATACCAGGTAGGATTGTAAATATGCATAATAAAATACATGAGATGAATAGGCTACAGAGAAAAGGAGACAGAAATTTACATATGTGTTAACTTTAAAAACTCATGGAGAAGTACTACAATGAAAAGTTGACTAGATTTATAACACATACACTTGATAAAGCAGAAGGCAAGTCCTAGTATACACCATGCCACCTATGAATGGCCTGTATTTCTATTCTGTTAGGTTTCTTTTTCTCCATCATATTAGGATTAGTAGTCAGAGTCTAGTAGGGTATGGGTTAGTGTCAGGGATTCAGTATTTCAAATGGAAAATAGGAAAATGAATCTAATGTGTATGCGAATATTTGTTAGACAAAAATCTTCCTACTGTCATCCAAAATTGCCTTGATAGTTCCTTCACCACAAGTAATACACAATTAGTGGAGAAGAGTTTGAAAATCTGTGAATATATATCTGGAAAAGAAAATGCTCAGGAGTTCACAACCTTGGAGGTGGTAGAGGAATTTCCAAAAGTAAGGTAAAGGGTAAACACTTCACAAACATGGAGCTCTAGTGGCCTAATTAATTTCTGAGAAACTGCCTCTGAGTTTGGGCCCTTGAAATGTTTGTTGTTGTCAGGAGCTTTCGCTTCCTTTGTAGTGAGACCATCAAAGCTGCGTCAGCATCTATGTGACCTGGATGACATGGTTCCTTATTTGCAATAGAACATGAGGCAGCAGTTCTGAATTCTCTCTTTGTAGGTAAACTGAGGCCACTGGGGTCTAAGTGTCTAACCATGTGGTCTGTGAAGCCATTTGGTCATACTTCACTTTTCGTGGTGTTTCTTACTGCTGCACTGGGAGTTTGGTATTGGCTTCACAAAATACAAAAAGAAAAACTGGGACACAGTGCTATAGAGAGTACTCTCACGTGTAGTGGGTGAGGGTCTGCAGGAGAATGCACCAACCAGGCTTCTATCCCCAAAAGCTTGCACCCATGTCCATATCAACCTGATTCTGAATATTGCCCTGAAACCTCTCCATATAATAAGGTCCGTTAACTTGTATGGTTCTGCTGGCTGCACCATGTCAGTCACAAGGCATTTGGAAGCCAATGGCAGATCCACATGGCCCCAGGACAGATGTTTTATCATACACCTGCCCACCACTGCTCTAGGCCAACTAGTCAGCAGGCCTCAACATTCTGGCATCTCTGTTCTCACCGTTTTCATGAAACCCAGTCAATCAATGCAATGTCTGGTACACTCGTGATCAGCAATAGACATCCAAAGGTTTTCCAGTGCCACCTGTTCATAAGAATTTTAAAAAATTTCATGGTATTTATCTAGCCAATTTTCAAAGATAAATTTGGAGGCACTGTGGCATTCAATTCATTCGGGAACCATGAAATGGTGAGGAAGCTCATTTAAATTAAAGCTCGGGAGAACTCTCAGAGGCAAGGCTTCCCAAAGAGTGGCCAAAAGGTCACATTAAGCCAGGCCCATTGAGGTCTACAATTGAGGGCCATGTTTTTTTTGACTCTCAACTATGGCTTCCAAGTCTTTCTGAATAAAGTCATGTGATATCCTGGCTGAGATTCCCAGTGCTCTTTGAAAGCTATCCTGGGCCTAGATCTCAGTCTCCAAGGGCAACTCTCATGCGTGGCCTCCTAAAATCCCAACACAATTCATGCCAATACTTCTCTGAGATCTGTTCCAGAACTCAGTCTCTAAGGGGAATCACTCCAGAGTTCAAGCACAGGTGGACCCAGTCATCTCTTCCAACCACCACACAAATGACCACAATTAAACCAAAACACTCCCACATGGCCCTCATCTTCTTCAATTTAGAGACTCATCATAACCTCTGGCTGGAGGTTTCCATGAAGGGCGCAGCTTAAGACAGTGTCCAATATAAGCTCACATGCCTCTCATTTGCCTAAAGTCAGGGTGGCATGGAAACTCTTCCTGTGAAGCAGGAGTGATCAAATAGGCCTGCCAATAATACTGCTCTACTTCTCCAATTTGAGGCCTATTCTCTGTGGGGTATAGATTCTTTATGTGAATTGGGGTCATGAGAAAACTCAAGCAACTATGGGCTACCCTCTGCAGGGCTTTGAAGAATCCATTTGAGTGAGTCGAGGAGTTGGACCAAATGTTCTTTAGATATAGAGTTTTGATTAGAGAGTGAGTGTAAATGTCAGCATATGTGAACAGTCAGTCACAGTGATAAACTGGGGAAAATGTGTAGGAAAGCAGATATCAATAGAGACATTAGGAAATAAGGCAAAGTACAAAGTGGGTGATAGGATAAGACATTTTTAACAGGGTTCAGTTTCAATATATAATCTTAGGAAGAAACAAATATGTAGTCACCAATAGGAATGATATTTGAGATCATTAGTTAATCAGGGCATGGATGTTGTTAGTAATACATGCTCACTTTCAATATAGGCTTTGATACAATCATAAGTGTGACCCTTGCATTTTGTTTCAGGAATATTACCGTGATGAAATGTATATGTATATCAGGTGACTACAGTATTTCTTCCACCATTTCTGAAAGCAATATTTTAAAGACTTAAAAATTAGTATTGGGGATACAAACAGGTATACCATAGGTCTACGAATATAGAGATGATGCCTTAATAGACCATACTGTGAATAAATAATATAACTGGTTCAAACGTTAAATAATGGATTGAATTGATATCTGAAAATATATAGGAAATCTTATATTGATATACATACATTCATTCCAACCAGTTATACATCTAATGGTAATATTAGCGTTATGGTTTATCATGAAGAGTGTGTGAGTTTGGCTTCAAAAGTGATTATGGAAATCAATAATACTGTGTTTGGAAAGAATCTCATGAAAAGAACAGTCAAGAAACATGGAGGAATACATGTGTTCTGAAGTAGGAAGTGATTGAAAGTGAACCAAATGCCTATAAATTTGTGAAATTGTGGATGAAAGGATATATCCTATAATGTCCATAAACTGCAGAAATAGTAATGTACCAGTGTCTGAATAAAAATGAACTTCAAAATACACATCATGGTCCCATAGGTGTCTACTTACATTGATGTGAAACTGGTTCAGTCACTGTAGAAATATTACGAATTGTATACACCATTCACTTAATTTACTTTTCAGTACTAGGAAAAAATATGTATTTAAGGTGGATGAATATTTCTAAGAATAATTTTGTGAAAAGTTGATTATAAATCTACATACACACACATGAGTTTACTTAGGGAGTGTATAATAAGACACATATATTTCATATTTTGAAAATCTTAAGAGTAGATATCTATATAGATAGATAGATAAATAGATAGATACACACATACACAGACATTAAAATGTAGCAATATATATGCCATTCGAAATTCATCATGAAATATATATCATCCACGTATCCAAAAATATTCATTTTACTGAACATTTATTTATACATAATATTGTTCATCTAGGAAATTCACCCATAGGTGGAAATTCCAGTTCCATCTGTATTTAGAGGGAGCGATCTCTTCTCACAATTTGTATCTTCCAAAATAAGCGATCTCACAAGAATGTACATGTGATACCAGGTAGAATTCTAAAAATGCATAAAAAAATACATTTGATGAATAGGCTACAGAGAAAGGGAGACAGAAATTTACATATGTGTTAACTTTAAAAACTCATGGAGAAGTATTACAATGAAAAGTTGACTAGATTTATAACACATACCATTGATAAAGCAGAAGGCAAGTCCAAGTATACACCATGCCTCCTATGAAAGGCCTGTATTTCTATTCTGTTAGGTTTCTTTTTCTCCATCATATTAGGTTTAGTAGTCAGAGTCTAGTAGGGTATGGGTTAGTGTCAGGGATTCAGTATTTCAAATGGAAAATAGGAAAATGAATCTAATATGTATGCAAATATGTGCTACACAAAAATCTTCCCACTCTCAGCCAGAACAATGCTTTGACATTACCTTCGCCCCAAATAAGACACAATTAGTGGAGAAGAGTTAGAAAATCTGTGAATACATATGTGGAAAGGAAAATGCTCAGAACTTCACAAACTTGTAGGAGGTAGAACAGTTTACAAAAAGGGAGAGGGTAAACACTTCACAAACATGGAGCTCTGCTGGCCTAATGACTTTTTGAGAAACTGCCTCTGAGGTTGGGCAGTTGAAATATGTTTTTGTCAGGAGCTTTTGCTTCCTTTGTAGTGAGACCATCAATGCTGGGTCTCCATCTATGTGACCTGGATGACATGGTTCCTTATTTTCTAGTGGACATGAGGCAGCAGTGCTGAATTCTCTATTTGTAGGGAAACTTTGGCCACTGGGGTCTAAGTATCTAACCGTGTTGTCTGTAAAGCCATTTGTTCATGCTCCACTTTCGTGGTGTTTCTTACTGCTGCACTGTGAGTTTTGTATTGGCTTCACGAAATACAAGGAGCTCCACTGGGACACAGTGCTGGAGGATGTACTCTCATATGTGGTGGGTGAGGGTTTGCAGTAAAATGCACCAATGAGGCTTAAATCCCACATAGCTTTTCAACTCGACAATAGCCCCCTTATTCTGATCATTGGCAGGAATCCTCTCCATATAACAAGATGCCTTTACATAGAAGGGTCTGCTGGATGTACCATGTCAGTGACAAGTCATTTCTAAGCCAATGCCAGATCCACGTGGACCCACAACTGATGTTTTTTCACACACCTACACTCCACTGCTTTATGCCCACTAGTCTGCAGGCTCCAACTTACTGGCATCTATGTTCTACAGCATTTTCATGAAACACAGTCAATTAAGGCACTGTCTGGTACAATCATGATTAGCAACAGGACATCCAAATGTTCTCCAGTGCCACCTGGTCATGGTAATTTCAAAAAATTCATGGTATATATCTAGATATTTTTCAATAATGAAGTTGGAGGCACTGTGGGATTCAATTTATACAGGAACCAATAAATGGTTAGGAATCTCATTTCAATGAAAGCTCTGGTGAACTCTCACAGGCAAGGCTTCCCAAAGAGTGGGCAAAAGGTCTCATGAAGCCAGGCCCATTGAGGTCTACAATGTGAGTTGCATGTGTGTTTTGACTCTCAACTATGGCTGGAATCTTTCAGAATAAAATCTTGTGATATCCTGGCTTAGATTCCCAGTGCTCTGTGTAAAGTCACCCTGGGCCAAGATCTCAGATTCCAATGGTGAATCTCATGTGTGGCCTCCTGAAATCCCAACACAATTCATGGCAATACTTCTCTGAGGTCAGTTACACAACTCAGTCTCTAAGGGGAATAACAACAGAGTTCAAGCCCAGGTGGACCCAGGCATCTCTTCCAATTGCTACACAAATGATGACAATTAAAACCAAAACACTCTCACACGGCCCTCTTCATCTTTTATATAGACACTAATCATAACCTCTAGCTGGAGGTTTCCATGAGGGGCACAGCCCAAGACAGTGTCAAAAATAAACTCCCTTGCCCCTCATTTGCCTAAAGTCAGGGTGGCCTGGACAACGTTAGTGTGAAACAGAAGTGATCAAATAGGCCTGCCGTTAATACTACTCCACTTCTCAAATTTGAGGCATACTGACTGTGGGGTATAGATTTTTAGTGTGAATTGGAGTTATAAGAAAACCCAAGCACCTATTTTCTCCCCTCTGCAGCCCTTTGAAGAACTTATTTGACACAAATGATCCCTATTCTCACTTGATGGAGGTCAGGAATCTTACAGAGGAAGGCGAGAGGCATCATCCACAATCACTGATCTTTTTTCCATTTAGGTTTTGGATGCCCACATGGGATCTTTCTTTAGATTCATCAGGTGCTGAAAATCTAAACCACAGGCTCACACAGGGCCAAGAGGCTGATTCAGACACATCCATTTCCAAAGCTATGAAGCAAAGAGCCACAGGTGATGCCCATTCATTTCCATTTTAAAACTGTTTTCTTCAGGCTTCACAAAGGGGTGGCCTGAGGCAAAGACCTTTCTGACATTCAGAGCAACAGAACAATAGGTAATCAAAAGGCCCCAAGCAGGGTTTCTCCACGGAGACTTTCCTGGTTACTCTGATATATGAGTTTTCTGAGATGCTCGCCATTCCCTTCAGCTATCCAGTACATGGCCATGTCACAGAGCTTGGAGGTGGTACATATCTTGTACAAAAATACATGATACTAATCTTGAGAGTGGCCAGAATTCATGAAAAAATGGAAAATTAGGTAGATAGCCGGTGTTGCCCATGGATAAGGCAAGCCTCAGTCCATTCATTAATTGGAAAGGATGCATGCTGGGAAGCTTTCTACTAGACAGGACACAACCAATGAGCTATTTTTTTTCTAATATCTACAAAGAAAAATACAGTGGGATACACAGACATAGAAACAGTCTCCTTGTCAAATGACTTACTGGAAACAGTCCACTCCAAACCAAACAAACCTCCTTTTTTACCTATTCTCAGAACATGAGAAAAAAACCACAAACACAAACCAACACCCACAAATGCAACTTTTTCCCACAAGTAGGTCTGTCACTATCTGGAGTGTCCTCTGACTGGTAGGCCATATGGTGTTCCCCAGAAATGGCCTTTCTGTCTCACATCTGGTCTCCTTGGTCAACTCTGTGAAGTTGTCAGGAGGCAGTGGTGAGCCAATTCCTGTCCTCTCAGGAAAGACCCCTCTTCAGAGCTTTCTTGGTATTTGGCAACCCTTACATCAGTAGGTACCAAGAAAGACTGACTCTGTCCTTAGTGAATCCAAACAAGTGAGCCCACTGCAACTGGGACTGGGACTGGCTCTGGGTGCCTGGCTTCCTGGATCACAAAATTCAGAGAGTTCCATCACCAAGGAAATGAGGTGAGGTCACTACCTTCAGGAAATAAATGAGGTCCCTGTCTTGGCCACCACTTTGTCCTAACAGTTGCGTCCTAGTGTCTCCTGACATGGAGGCTGCCCTACTTCCTGTGATACATTCACATGTTAGAATGGTATAGAAACCATAGTCACCTGGGAACAGCTCTCCACACAGGCCTGCTTTGGTCCATCTTCCCTGCATTAAAAATAGAGAGGATGACTCAGACACATCCTTTCATCCTGACCATGTTGTTTGCCATGGAATATGACTTTTGTTCTCTCAGGTCTTTCATAGCTGCCAACATCTTCTCCAGGGATTATTTCTGCATGGATTTTGAGGTACTCAGCAGGTGGAAGATCTCCTAACTTCCTGTATTGTAATATCAACTTTATCCCTCCTCTTCTGTAAAGTGAGATTGAGGGAACATTGTATGGTTAGGGTCAATAGCATGTTCCATTTGGCTTAGGAATCATTCTGCTGGATGAATAATGGTATTGGGAACCAGCGATATTTAAAAGAATATAGAGGTAAAATATAAGTATGAAAACAGAAATCTAGGTAATATTTTAAGCCCAGAAGGATTTGGGCCCTTGATTGGGATCCTTAGCTTGAGTAATGTTTTGCACCGAGGTCTCAGTTAAATCGATATACAATGGCATAAGACCCTGTACCTCAGATGATTGAATGTAGAAGAGAACATCCAGTGAAAAAGGGATAGTGTGTAGGATTAGAAAGATAGTCCGTAGGTTTAGAAGGAAGAGTGAGTCTAGGATTTGGACCAAAAGTTCTTTAGCAATAGGTTTCGGTTAGAGAGTGAATATTAATGGCACCATATGTGAAAAGTCGGGCACAATGATGAACTGGGAAAAAATATGTAAGAAAGCAGACATCAATAGAGACATTAGGAAATCAGGCAAAGTATAACGTGAGTGATAGGATTAGACATTTTCAACAGGGTTGAGGTTGAATACATAATCTTAAAAAGAAACAAAAATGCAGTCACCAATTGGATTGACATTTGAGAGCATTAGGCAAACTGGGCATGGATGTTTTTAGTAATCCATGTTCACATTCCATTGAGGCTTTATTGCAATCATAACGGTGACCTTTGCATTTTGTGTCCAGAATATTACTGTGATAATATGTATATGTAGATCAGGTGACATGAGTATTTCTTCCACCTTTTCTGGGAGCAATATTTTGAAAACATATGAATTAGTACTGGGGATACTAATAGGTTTACCCTGTGTTGATGAATATAGAGATGATGCATTAATAGACCATACTGTGAAAAAATTATATGACTGGTTCCAAATTTAAATAATGGATTGTTTTAATATCTGAAAATATAGAGGAAATCATATATTGATATACGTACATTAATTCCAACCAGTTATATATCTAATGGTATTATTAGGGTTACCGTTTATCATGAATAGTGTGTGAGTTTTGCTTCAAAAATGATTATTCAATCGAAAATAACGTGTTTAGAAAGAAGTCCAGTGAAAAGACCCGTCAAGAAACATGAAGGAATATATGTGTTCCGAAGGAGGAAGTGATTGAAAGTGAACCAAATATTTATAAATTTGTGAACTTGTGAATGAAAGGATATATTTTATGATGTCCATAAACTGAATAAATAATAACGTACCAAGTTTGAATAAAAATGAACTTTAACAAACACATCATATCAAATAGGAATATATTTGCATTGATGTTAAACTTGGTCAGTTACTCTAGAAATATTAGGATTTGTAAGAACCCTTCCCTGAAGTTAGTTTTCAGTACTAGGAAACAAATATGTATGTCAGTGGATGTATATTTCTGAGAATAAACTTGTTAAAAGTTAATTATAAATCCACATATATGAATATGAATGAATTCAGGCGGTGTATAAGAAGACATATATTTCATATTTTGGAAAATCTGGAGACTATATATATATATATATATATATATATATATATATATATATAGAGAGAGAGAGAGAGAGAGAGAGAGAGAGACACACAAACACACACACATTATAATGTCACAATATATATGTCAATCGAAATTCATCATGAAAAATAACTCATCCGCATATCCCAAAATATTCATTTTACTGAACATGGATGTATGTAGAATGTTGTTCATCTAGGAAGCTCACCCATGGGTTGAATTTTCTGTACCAACAGCATTTAGGAGGAGTGATCTCTTCTCACAAATAGTATCTGCCAAGTCAGCCACCTCTCAAGAATGTACGTGTGAAACCAGGTAGGATTCTATTTGTGCATATAAAAATACATGTGCTTAATAGGCTACAGAGAAAGGGAGACAGGAATTCATATATTTCTTAACTTTAAAAACACATGGAATAGTGTGTAGTGTCCCTCTTTATCCCTTTTGATTAACTTTGGCTTAAAAAAAGAATTTTATTGAGAATTTTTGTATATATGTTTGTCAGGAATATTGCTCTGAAGTTTTCTTTCCTTCATGTGTCTTTGTCTGATTTTGGTATGTGAGTGATACTATCCTCATGAAATGAGTTTGGAGGAGTTCCATGCTTTTCTATTTTATGGAATAATTTGAGGAGTATTGTGATGAATGCTTCTTTGAAGGTCTTGTAGAACTTGACTGAGAATCTGTCTGTTCCTGGGCGTTGCTTGATTGGTAGGCTGTTGACAGCAACTTCTATTTCATTGCTTGAAATTGATTAGTTTAAATTGTTCACGTCCTACTAATTCAGTTTGGGTATATCTCTAAAATTTTATTGATGTCATCATGGTATTTTAATTTATTAGAGTATAAATTTTCAAATTAGTTTTTAATTATTCTCTGTATTTTAGTTGTGTACTCTGTAAAAGTTCTTTTACGATCCTTAATTTTAGTAATTTGAGGTTTTTTTTCTTCATTAGCTTGGTTAAGGATGTGTCAATTTTATTTAGTTTTCGGAGATTAAATTTTGTTTTGTGTCAAAAAAAAAACAACATATGGAAAAGTATTTCAGCAAATTGAATAGATTTATAACTCCTACCTTATATCATGCAAAAGGCAAGTCCAACTATACACCATGTCCCTTCTGAAATGCTTGTATTTCTATTCTGTTTGGGATATTTTTCTCCATTATATTAGTATTAGTAGTCAGAGTCTAGTAGGGTATATGAATGTTTCTGAGAATAATCTTGAGAAAAGATGATTATAAATACACATTCATGAATATGAAAAATTTAGGAAGTGCAAAATAAGACAAAAATATTCCATATTTTCAAAAATTTGGAGAGTATATCTATATCTATCTATATCTATATCTATATCTATATCTATACACACACACACAACACTCACAGACATTAAAAAGTACCAATATAAATGCCAATAGAAATTAATCAGTAAATATATATCATCCACAGATGCAAAAATATTTATTTTACTGAACATGAGGTTATGTATAATGTTGTTCTACTAGGACGCTCTCCTATAGGTTGAATTTTCATTTAAAACAGTTTTAGGAGGAGTGAACTCTTCTCACAATTTGTATCTGCCAAGACAGCCACCTCACAAAAATGTACGTGTGATACCTGGTAGGATTCTATATGTGCATATAAATATACATATGTGAATAGGCTACAGAAAAGGGAAACAAGAATTCACATATTTGTTAAATTTAAAAACACATGGAGAATATTTCCATTAAAATTTGACTAGATTTATAACACCTACCTTATATAATGCAAATGTCAAGTCCAACTATACAACATGTCTCCTCTGAAGTGCTTGTATTTCTATTGTGTTGGGTTAATTTTTCCCATTATAATAGGATGAATAGTCTGAGTCTACTAGGTATGGGTTAGTTTCAGGGATTCAGTATTTGAATGGAAAATTGGAAAATGAATCCAATGTGTATGTAAATATATGCTGCACAAATATCCTCCCGCTCTCATCCAGAACAATGCCTTGATATTACCTTCACCCCAAGTAAGACGCAATTAGAGGAGAAGAGTTACAAAATCAGTGAATACATATCTGGAATGGAAAATGCTCAGGAGTTCACAACCTTTGAGGTGGTAGAGGAGTTTCCAAAATTAAGGGACAGGGTAAACACTCCACAAACATGGAGCTCTGCTGGCCTAAAAACTTTTTGAGAAACTGCGTCTGAGCTTCCGCAAATGAAATATATGTTGTTTTCAGATGATTTGGCTTCCTTTGTAGTGAGACCATCAAAGCTGGGTCTGCATCTATGTGACCTGGAGGACATGGTTTCTTATTTTCCAATGAACAAGATGAAGCAGTGCTGAATCCTCTCTTTGTAGGTAATCTGAGGCCACTGGGGACTAAGTGTCTCCCCGTGTGGACTGTGAAGCCATTAGGTCCTCCACCACTTTTTGTGGTGTTTTTCCTGCTGCATTGTGAGTTTGGTATTTGTTTCACGAAATACTAGGAGCTAAACTGAGACACAGTGCTGGAGGGAGTTGTGTCACGAGTGGTGGGTCAGGGTCTGCAAGAGAATTCACAAACTAGGCTTCTATCTCTCACAGCTTGCCCCATTGCCCCCTTGTCCATATCAACCTGATTCTTCATTTTCCTCTGAAAACTCTCCATATAACAAGATGCCTTTACATATAAGGGTCTGCTGGCTGCACCATGTCAGTTACAAGCCATTTGGAATCCAATGGTAGATCCACATGGCCCTACCACGGATGTTTTATCAAACACCTCCCCACCACTGCTCTAGACCCACTACTCAACAGGCTCCAACTTACTGGCATCTCTGTTCTACATCATTTTCATGAAACTCAGTAAATCAAGGCACAGTCTGGTATACTCATGAACAGTAACAGGACATCCAATATTTCTCCAGTGCCACCTGGTCATAGGAATTTTAAAAATTTCATGGTATTTATCTATCCATTTCTCGAGCATGAAGTTGGAGGCACTGTGGATTTCCATTCATGCAGCAAACATTAAATGGTGAGGAAGCTCATTTCAATGAATTCTCTGGAGAACTCTCACAGGCAAGGCTTCCCAAAGAGTGGACAAAAGGTCACATTAGGCCAGGCCCATTGAGGTCTACAATGTGAGGTCCATGTGTGTTTTGACTCTCAACTATGGCTGCCATTTCTTTAACAATAAAATCATGTGATATCCTTGCTGAGATTCCCAGGCCTCTTTGGAAATCCACCCGGGGCCTAGGTCTCAGTTTCCAAGAGCGACTTTCATGCTTGGCCTATGAAAATCCCAACAAAATTCATGACAATGTTTCTCTGAGTTCAGTTCCAAAACCCAGTCTCTAAGGGGTATCACACCAGAGTTCAAGCCTACGTGTACCCAGTCATTTTTTCCAATGCCACACAAATGACCAAAATTAAAACCAAAACACTCCCACATGGCCCTCATCTTATTCCATATAGGGAATCATCTTAACCTCTGGCTGGAGGTTTCCATGAGGGGCGCAGCCCAAGACAGTGTCCAAAATCAGCTCGTTTGCCCCTCATTTGCCTAACGTCAGGGTAGCCTGGACACAGTTTCTGTGAACCAGGAGTGAACAAATAAGCCTGCCGTTAATACTTCTGTGTTCCTCCAATTTGACGCCTACTGATTTTAGATATCGATTCTTTAGGTGATTTAGAGTCATGCAAAAACACAAGCACCTCTGCAGGGCTTTGAAAAACTCATTTGACCCAAAGAATCCCTATTCTCATTTGATGGAGTGCAGGAACCTAACAGAGGAAGGCAAGAGACTTCATCCACAATGAATGATATTTTTTGCCATTTTGGTTTTGGAAGCTCACATGGGATCATTCTTAAGATCCATCAGGTGCTGAGAATCTAAGTCACTGCCACACACAGGTCCAAGAGGCTGATAAAGACACATCCCTTTCGAAAGCAATTAAGCAAGAGCCACAGGTGAGGCCCATTCATTTCCATTTGAAAACTGTTTTCTTCAGGCTTCACAAAGGGGTGGCCTGAGGCAAAGACCTTCCTGACATTCAGTGCAACACAACAATAAGTAAGCAAAAGGCCCAAAGCAGGGTTTCTGCACTGAGACTATCCTGGTCACACTGATATCTGAGTTTTCTGAGATGCTCGCCATTCTCTTCAGCTATCCAGTACATGGTCATGTCACAGAGCTTGGAGGTGGTACATATTTAGGACACAAATCCATGAGCCTATTCTGGAGAGTGGCCAGAATTCAGGAAGAAAACAACAACTTAGAAAGATAGCAGGTGTTGCACATCGATAAGACAAGCTGCAGTCCATTCATATATTGGGCAGGATGAATTATGGGAAGATTTATACTAGACAGGACACATCCATTAATGCATTCTCTTTTCTAATGTGTACAACAACGGACACAGTGGGATACACAGAAACAGAAACACTCGCCGTGTCAAATGACTTACTAGAAACTGTCCAGTCCAATCTAAACAAACCGCCTTTCCTATCTATTCTCAGAACATGAGACAAAACAACAAACCCACACCCACTCCCACAAAGGCACCTCCTTCCCCCAAGTAGGTCTGTGACTATCCGGAGTGTCCTCTGACCAGTGGGCCATACAATGTTCCCCCGAAATGGCCTGTCTTCTCTCAGATTGTGTTTCCTTGACCAACTCTGTGAAGATGTCAGGAAAAAGTGGTTATCCACTACCTGTTTTCTCAGAAATGGTCCACCTTCAGAGCTCTCCTGACATTTGGCCATTCGCACATCATTAGGTACCAAGAAAATTGACTCTGTCCTTGGGAAATCCAAACAAGTGAGCCCACTGGGACTGGGACTGGGACTGCATCTGGGTGCCTGGCTTCTTGGATTCCAAGTTCAGAGAGTTCCATCTCCAAGGAAATGAGGTATGTCACATTCTTTGGAACTGAATGAGGTCACTGCCTTGGCAACCACTTTGTCCAAACAGTTGCTTCCAAGGGTAACATAAGATGGAGGTTGCCCCTACTTCCTGTGACACTTTCATAAGGTAGAATGTATATCAACCATTGGCACCCGGGAACATCTCTCCACTAAGGCCTGGTTTGGTCCCTCTTCTCTACAATGAGAAGAGAGATGCAGATTCAGAAACATCCCTTCATTCTGACCAGGTTGTTTGCCATGGAAGATGACTTTTGCTCTCTCAGTTGCTTCATACCTGTGTACAACTTCTCCAGGTATCATTTTTGCATGGACATTTGAGGTTCTCATTAGGTGGAAGGTCCCCAACTTTCCTGTATTGTAAGAACCACTCTGTCCCTGCTCTTCTGTAAAATGATTGAGGGAACAGTGTATACTTTTGGTTAAAAACAGGTTTGATTTGGGTTACGAACGATTCTGTGCGATGAATAATGGTATTGGTAACCTGCAATATTTACAAGAATATAGAGGTGATATATAAGTATGAAAAGAGAAATCTAGGTATGATTTGAAGCCCAGAAGGGTTTTGCCCTTGATTGGGATACTTAGCTTTGAATTATGTTCTCCAAAGATGTCTCAGATAATTCGATATACAATGGCATAGGACTTTGTACATTGGATGATTTAATTTAGAAGAGAACATCCAGTCAAAAAGGGATATTCAGTACAATTAGGAAGATAGTCGGTAGGTTTAGGAAGAAGAGTGAGTATAGGATTTGGACCAAAAGTTCTTTAGCAATACACTTTTGGTTATAGAGTGAATGTAAATGTCAGCTCATATGAAGAGTCAGTCACTATGTTGAACTGGGGAAAATATGTAGAAAAGCAGATATCAATAGAAACATTACGAAATCAGGCAAATTATAAAGTGAGTGATAGAATTGGACATTTTCAACAGGGTTGGGTTTGAATATATAAATTAGGAAAAAACAAAAATGTAGTCACCAATAGGATTGACAATTGACAGCATTAGGCAACCTGGACACGGATGTTTTTAGAAATCCATGTTCAACTTCCATTTAGGATTTGGTACAATCATAAGTGTGACCTTTCCATTTTTTGTCCAGAATATTACTGTGATAATGAGGTGACATGAGTATTTCTTTAACCATTTCTGGGAGCAATATATTGAAGATGTAAAATAAGAATCGGGGTACAAAGAGGTGTACCCTGTTTCTATGAACATAGAGAAAAAGCATGAATAGACCATACTGTGAATAAATAATATAACTTTTTTGAACTTGAAATAATGAATTGAACTGATATCTGAAAAGTAAAGGAAATCGTATATTGATATACAATCATTCATTCCAACCAGTGATATATCTAATGGAAATATTAGTGTTTTGGTTTATCATGAAGAGTGTGTGAGTTTTGCTTAAAAATGATTATGGAAATTCAAAATAATATGTATGGAAAGAAGTCTCATGAAAAGACCAGTCAAGAAACCCTGAGAATACATGTGTTCAGAAGCAAGAAGTGATTAAAGTTGAAACAAATGCCTATTAATTTGTGAACTTGTGGATGAAATGTATATCCTATGATGTGCAAAAACTGAAGAAACAATAATGTACCAGTGTCGAATACAAATGAATGACAAATTACATATCATGTCCCATAGGAGTCTACTTGCATTGATGTTAGACTGGGTCAGTTACTGTAGAATAATTAGGATTTGTATGCACCATTCACTGAAGTTAGTTTTCAGTACTAGGAAACAAATATGTATTTCAGGTGGATGAATATTTCTGATTATAATCTTGTGAAAAGTGGATTATAAATCCACATACATGAACATGAATGAATTTAGAGAGTGTATATTAGACATATATATTTCATATTTTGAAAAATTTGGAGAGTATATCTATATCTATATCTACACACACACAAACACACACACACACAAACACACACAACACTCACAGACATTAAAAAGTGCCAATATACATGCGAATCGAAATTCATCAGTAAATATATATCATCCACAGATGCAAACATATTTATTTTACTGAACATGAGTTTATGTATAATGTTGTTCTACTCGGACGCTCTCCTATAGGTTGAATTTTCATTTCCAACAGCATTTAGGAGGAGTGAACTCTTCTCACAATTTGTATCTGCCAAGACAGCCACCTCACAAAAATGTACGTGTGATACCTGGTAGGATTCTATATATGCATATAAATATACTTGTGTGAATAGGCTACAGAAAAGGGAAACAAGCATTCACATATTTGTTAAGTTTAAAAACACATGGAGAATATTTCCATTAAAATTTGACTAGATTTATATCTCCTAACTAATATAATGCAAATGTCACGTCCAACTATACAACATGTCTCCTCTGAAGTACTTGTATTTCTATTGTGTTGGGTTAATTTTCCCCATTATATTAAGATGAATAGTCTGAGTCTACTTGGTATGGGTTAGTGTCAGGGATTCAGTACTTCGAATGGAAAATTGGAAAATGAATCCAATGTGTATGTAAATATATGCTGCACAAATATCCTCCCGCTCTCATCCAGAAGAATGCCTTGACATTACCTTCACCCCAAGTAAGACACAATTAGAGGAGAAGAGTTACAAAATCAGTGAATACATATCTGGAATGTAAAATGCTCAGGAGCTCACAACCTTGGAGGAGGTAGAGGAGTTTCCAAAACTAAGGGACAGGGTAAACACTCCACAAACATGGAGCTCTGCTGGCCTAAAAACTTTTTGATAAACTGCCTCTGAGCTTCCGCACTTGAATTATATATTGTTTTCAAGAGATTTGGCTTCCTATGTAGTGAGACCATCAAAGCTGGGTCTACATCTATGTGACCTGGAGGACATGGTTTCTTATTTTCCAATGAACAAGATGAAGCAGTGCTGAATCCTCTCTTTGTAGGTAAACTGAGGCCACTGAAGACAAATTGTGTCCCCGTGTGGACACCGAAGCCATTTGGTCCTCCTCCACATTTTGTGGTTATTTTTCTGCTGCACTGTGAGTTTGGTATTTGTTTCCCGAAATACTAGGAGCTAAACTGGGACACAGTGCTGGAGGGAGTTCTGTCACGTGTGGTGGGTCAGGGTCTACAAGAGAATGCACCAACTAGGCTTCTATCTCTCACTGCTTGCCCCATTGCCCCCATGTCCATATAAACCTGATTCTTCATTTTCCTCTGAAAACTCTCCATATAACAAGATGCCTTTACATATAAGGGTCTGCTGGCTGCACCATGTCAGTTACAAGCCCTTTGGAATCCAATGGTAGATCCACATGGCCCTACCATGGATGTTTTATCAAACACCTCCCCACCACTGCTCTAGACCCACTACTCAGCAGGCTCCAACTTACTGGCATCTCTGTTCTACACCATTTTCATGAAACTCAGTAAGTCAAGGCACTGTCTGGTATACTCATAATCAGCAACAGGACATCCAATGTTTCTCCAGTGCCACCTGGTCATAGGAATTTCAAAAATTTCATGGTATTTATCTAGCCATTTTTCAAGCATGAAGTTGGAGGCACTGTGGGTTTCAATTCATGCAGCAAACATTAAATGGTGAGGAAGCTCATTTCAATGAAATCTCTGGAGATCTCTAAAAGGCAAGGCTTCCCAAAGAGTGGACAAAAGGTCACATTAGGCCAGGCCCATTGAGGTCTACAATGTGAGGTCCATGTGTGTTTTGACTCTAAACTATGGCTGCCATTTCTTTAAGAATTATATAATGTGATATCCTTGCTGAGATTCCCAGGCCTCTGTGGAAATCCACCGGGGCCTAGGTCTCAGTTTCCAAGAGCGACTTTCATGCGTGGCCTCTTAAAATCCCAACAAAATTCATGCCAATGCTTCTCTGAGTTCAGTTTCAAGTCCCAGTCTCTAAGGGGAATCACACCAGAGTTCAAGCCCACGTGGACACCGTCATTTCTTCCAACTGTCACACAAATGACCAAAATTAAAACCGAAACACTCCCACATGGCCCTCATCTTATTCCATATAGTAACTCATCTTAACCTCTGGCTGGAGGTTTCCATGAGGGGCGCAGCCCAAGAATGTGTCCAAAATCAGCTCGTTTGCCCCTCATTTGCCTAAAGTCAGGGTGGCCTGGACACCGTTTCTGTGAACCAGGAATGATCAAAGAAGCCTGCCGTTAATTCTTCTGTGTTTCTCCAATTTGAGGCCTACTGATTTCAGGAATACCTTCTTTATGTGATTTAAAGTTATTCGAAAACCCAAGCACCTCTGCAGAGATTTGAAGAACTCATTTGACCCAAAGAATCCCTATTCTCACTTATGGAGTTCAGGATTTTAACAGAGGAAGGCAAGAGAATTCATCCACAATGAAAGATTTTTTGCCCTTATGGTTTTGGATGCACGCAGGGGATCATTTTTAGATTCATCAGGTGCTGAGAATCTAAGTCACAGCCACACACATGGCCAAGAGGCTGATTCAGACACATCCTTTCCCAAAGCAATGAAGCCAGAAGCCACAGGTGATGCCCATTCATTTCCATTTGAAAACTGTTTTCTTCAGGCTTCACAAAGGGGTGGCCTGAGGCAAAGACCTTCCTGACATTCAGTGCAACACAACAATAAGTCAGCAAAAGGCCCAAAGCAGGGTTTCTGCACTGAGACTTTCCTGGTCACACTGATATCTGAGTTTTCTGAGATGCTCGCCATTCTCTTCAGCTATCCAGTACGTGGCCATGTCACAGAGCTTTGAGGTGGTACCATTTTGGACACAAATCCATGAGCCTATTCTGGAGAGTGGCCAGAATTCGGGAAGAAAACAACAACTTAGAAAGATAGCAGATGTTGCACATCGATAAGACAAGCTGCAGTCCATTTATATATTGGCAGGATGAATTATGGGAAGATTTATACTAGACAGGACACATCCATTAATGCATTCTCTTTTCTAATGTCTACAACAATGGACACAGTGGAATACACAGAAACAGAAACACTCGCCGTGTCAAATGACTTACTAGAAACTGTCCACTCCAAACCAAACAAACCTACTTTCCTATCTATTCTCAGAACATGAGACAAAACAACAAACCCACACCCACTCCCACAAAGGCACCTCCTTCCCCCAAGTAGGTCTGTGACTATCTGGGGTGTCCTCTGACTGGTGGGCCATACTATGTTTTCCCGAAATGTCCTGTCTTCTCTCCGATCTTGTTTCCTTGAACAACTCTGTGAAGAAGTCAGGAAAAAGTGGTTAGCCACTACCTGTTTTCTCAGGAAAGGTCCATCTTCAGAGCTCTCCTGGCATTTGGCCTTCCTCACATCATTAGGTACCAAGAAAACTGACTCTGTCCTTGGTAAATCCAAACAAGTGAGCCCACTGGGACTGGGACTGGTACTGCCTCTGGCTGCCTGGCTTCTTGGATACCAAGTTAAGAGAGTTCCATCACCAAGGAACTGAGGTATGTCACATTCTTTGGAACTGAATGAGGTCACTGCCTTGGCAACCACTTTGTCCTAACAGTTGCTTCCAAGGGTAACATAAGATGGAGTTTGCCCCTACTTCCTCTGACACTTTCATAAGGTAGAATGTATATCAACCATTGGCACCCTGGAACAGCTCTCCACCCAGGCCTGGTTTGGTCCATGTTCTCTACAATAAAAGAGAGAGGCCGATTCAGACACATCCCTTCATCCTGACCAGGTTGTTTGCCATGGAAGATGACTTTTGCTCTCTCAGGTGCTTCATACCTGCTTACAACTTCTCCAGGTATGATTTGTGCATGGACATTTGAGGTTCTCTTAATGTGGAAGGTCCCCAACTCTCCTGTATTGTAAGAACCACTCTGTCCCTGCTCTTCTGTAAAATGATTGAGGGAACAGTGTATACTGGGGGTTAAAAACAGGTTTGATTTTGGTTATGTATGACTCTGTGCGATGAATAATGGTATTGGGAACCTGAAATATTTACAAGAATATTGAGGTGAAATATAAGTATGAAAACAGAAATCTAGGTATGATTTGAAGCCCAGAAGGGTTCTGCCCTTGATTGGGATACTGAACTTTGAATTATGTTGTGCAAATTTGTCTCAGATAATTTGATATACAATGGCATAGTACCTTGTACATTGGATGATTGAATTTAGAAGAGAATATCTAGTCAAAAAGGGATATTCAGTAGGATTAGGAAGATAGTCAGTAGGTTTCGGAAGAAGAGTGAGTATAGGATTTGGACCAAAAGTTCTTTAGCAATAGACTTTCAGTTATAGAGTGAAAGTATATTTCAGCACATATGAAGAGTCAGTCACTATGTTGAACTGGGGAAAATATGTAGAAAAGCAGATATCAATAGAAACATTACGAAATCAGGCAAAGTATAAAGTGAGTGATAGAATTAGACATTTTCAACAGGGTTGAGTTTGAATATATAAACTAGGAAAAAACAAAAATGTAGTCACCAATAGGATTGACAATTGACAGCATTAGGCAACCTGGACATGGATGTTTTTAGAAATCCATGTTCACTTTCCATTTAGGCTTTGGTACAATCATAAGTGTGACCTTTCCATTTTTTGTCCAGAATATTACTGTGATAATGAGGTGACATGAGTAATTCTTTCACCATTTCTGGGAGCAATATATTGAAGATGTAAAATAGAATCGGGGGTAGAAAGAGGTGTACCCTGTTTCTATGATCATAGAGAAAAAGCATGAATAGACCATACTGTGAATAAATAATATAACTTTTTTGAACTTTAAATAATGAATTGAACTGATATCTGAAAAATTAAAGGAAGTCGTATATTGATATACAATCATTCATTCCAACCAGTTATATATCTAATGGAAATATTAATGTTTTGGTTTATCATAAAGAGTGTGTGAGTTTTGCTTCAAAATGATTATGGAAATTCAAAATAATGTGTTTGGAAAGAAGTCTCATGAAAAGACCAGTCAAGAAACCCTGACAATACATGTGTTCTGAAGCAAGAAGTGATTAAAGTTGAAACAAATGCCTGTTAATTTGTGAACTTGTGGATGAAATGTATATCCTATGATGTGCAAAAACTGAGGAAACAATAATGTAGCAGTGTCGAATACAAATGAATGACAAATTACATATCATGTCCCATAGGAGTCTACTTGCATTGATGTTAGACTGGGTCAGTTACTGTAGAATAATTAGGATTTGTATGCACAATTCACTGAAGTTAGTTTTCAGTACTAGGAAACAATATGTATTTCAAGTGGATGAATATTTATGATTATAATCTTGTGAAAAGTTGATTACAAATCCACATACATGAACATGAATGAATTTAGAGAGTGTATATTAGACACATATATTCCATATTTTGAAAAATTTGGAGAGTATATCTATATCTATATCTACATGTATATATATATCTATATATATCTATCTATTTATATATATATATATATATACACACACACACACACGCACACACACACACACACACACACACACACAACACTCACAGACATTAAAAAGTACCAATATAAATGCCAATCGAAATTCATCAGTAAATATATATCATCCACAGATGCAAACATATTTATTTTACTGAACATGAGTTTATGTATAATGTTGTTGTACTAGGACGCTCTCCTATAAGTTGAATTTTCATTTCCAACAGCATTTAGGAGGAGTGAACTCTTCTCACAATTTGTATCTGCCAAGACAGCCACCTCACAAAAATGTACATGTGATACCTGGTAGGATTCTATATATGCATATAAATATACATGTGTGAATAGGCTACAGAAAAGGGAAACAAGAATTCACATATTTGTTAAGTTTAAAAACACATGGAGAATATTTCAATTAAAATTTGACTAGATTTATAACTCCTACCTTATATAATACAAATGTCAAGTCCACCTATACAACATGTCTCCTCTGAAGTGCTTGTATTTCTATTGTGTTGGGTTAATTTTCCCCATTATATTAGGATGAACTGTCTAAGTCTACCAGGTATGGGTTAATGTCAGGGATTCAGTACTTCGAATGGAAAATTTGAAAATGAATCCAATGCGTATGTAAATATATGCTGCACAATTTCCTCCCGCTCTCATCCAGAAGAATGCCTTGACATCACCTTCACCCCAAGTAAGACACAATTAGAGGAGAGGAGTTACAAAATCAGTGAATACATATCTGGAATGGAAAATGCTCAGCAGTTCACAACCTTGGAGGTGGTAGAAAAGTTTCCAAAACTAAGGGACAGGGTAAACACTCCACAAACATGGAGCTCTGCTGGCCTAAAAACTTTTTGAGAAACTCCTCTGAGATTCCGCACTTGAAATATATGTTGTTTTCAGGAGATTTGGCTTCCTTTGTAGTGAGACTATGAGAGCTGGATCTGCATCTATGTGACCTGGAGGACATGGTTTCTTATTTTCCAAAGAACTAGATGAAGCAGTGCTGAATCCTCTCTTTGTAGGTTAACTGATGCCACTGGAGACTAAGTGTCTCCCCGTGTGGACTGTGAAGCCATTTGGTCCTCCTCCACTTTTTGTGGTGTTTTTCCTGCTGCACTGTGAGTTTGGTATTTGTTTCACGAAATACTAGGAGCTAAACTGGGATACAGTGCTGGAGGGAGTTGTGTCACGTGTGGTTGGTCAGGGTCTGCAAGGGAATGCACCAACTAGGCTTCTATCTCTCACAGCTTGGCCCATTGCCCCCTTGTCCATATCAACCTGATTCTTCATTTTCCTCTGAAGACTCTCCATATAACAAGATGCCTTTACATATAAGGGTCTGCTGGCTGCACCATGTCAGTTACAAGCCCTTTGGAAACCAATGGTAGATCCACATGGCCCTACCACGGATGTTTTATCAAACACCTCCCCACCACTGCTCTAGACCCACTACTCAGCAGGCTCCAACTTACTGGCATCTCTGTTCTACACCATTTTCATGAAACTCAGTAAATCAAGGCACTGTCTGGTATACTCATAATCAACAACAGGACATCCAATGTTTCTCCAGTGCCACCTGGTCATAGGAATTTCAAAAATTTCATGGTATTTATCTAGCCATTTTTCAAGCATGAAGTTGGAGGCACTGTGGGTTTCAATTCAAATGGTGAGGAAGCTCATTTCAATGAAATCTCTGGAGATCTCTAAAAGGCAAGGCTTCCCAAAGAGTGGACAAAAGGTCACATTAGGCCAGGCCCATTGAGGTCTACAATGTGAGGTCCATGTGTGTTTTGACTCTCAACTATGGCTGCCATTTCTTTAAGAATAAAATTATTTGATATCCTTGCTGAGTTTTCCAGGCCTCTGTGGAAATCCACCCGGGGCCTAGGTCTCAGTTTCCAAGAGCGACTTTCATGCGTGGCCTCTTAAAATCCCAACAAAATTCATGCCAATGCTTCTCTGAGTTCAGTTTCAAGTCCCAGTCTCTAAGGGGAATCACACCAGAGTTCAAGCCCACGTGGACACAGTCATTTCTTCCAACTGTCACACAAATGACCAAAATTAAAACCGAAACACTCCCACATGGCCCTCATCTTATTCCATATAGTAACTCATCTTAACCTCTGGCTGGAGGTTTCCATGAGGGGCGCAGCCCAAGACAGTGTCCAAAATCAGCTCGTTTGCCCCTCATTTGCCTAAAGTCAGGGTGGCCTGGACACCGTTTCTGTGAACCAGGAATGATCAAAGAAGCCTGCCGTTAATTCTTCTGTGTTTCTCCAATTTGAGGCCTTCTGATTTCAGGAATACATTCTTTATGTGATTTAAAGTTATTCGAAAACACAAGCACCTCTGCAGAGATTTGAAGAACTCATTTGACCCAAAGAATCCCTATTCTCACTTATGGAGTTCAGGATTTTAACAGAGGAAGGCAAGAGAATTCATCCACAATGAAAGATTTTTTGCCCTTATGGTTTTGGATGCACGCAGGGGATCATGTTTAGATTCATCAGGTGCTGAGAATCTAAGTCACAGCCACACACATGGCCAAGAGGCTGATTCAGACACATCCTTTCCCAAAGCAATGAAGCCAGAAGCCACAGGAGATGCCCATTCATTTCCATTTGAAAACTGTTTTCTTCAGGCTTCACAAAGGGGTGGCCTGAGGCAAAGACCTTCCTGACATTCAGTGCAACACAACAATAAGTCAGCAAAAGGCCCAAAGCAGGGTTTCTGCACTGAGACATTCCTGGTCACACTGATATCTGAGTTTTCTGAGATGCTCGCCATTCTCTTCAGCTATCCAGTACATGGCCATGTCACAGAGCTTGGAGGTGGTACATAATTTGGACACAAAACCATGAGCCTATTCTGGAGAGTGGCTAGAATTCAGGAAGAAAACAGCAACGTAGAAAGATAGCAGGTGTTGCACATCGATAAGACAAGCTGCAGTCCATTCATATATTGGGCAGGATGAATTATGGGAAGATTTATACTAGACAGGACACCTCCATTAATGCATTCACTTTTTAATGTTTACAACAACGGACACATTGGGATACACCGAAACAGAAACACTCGCCTGATCAAACAACTTACTAGAAACTGTCCACTCCAAACCAAACAAACAGCCTTTCCTACCTATTCTCAGAACATGAGACAAAACAACAAACCCACACCCACTCCCACAAAGGCACCTCCTTACCCCAAGTAGGTCTGTGACTATCCGGAGTTTCCTCTGACTGCGGGCCATACTATGTTCCCCCGAAATGTCCTGTCTTCTCTCAGATCTTGTTTCCTTGTTCAACTCTTTGTAGTTTTCAGGAAAAAGTGGTGAGCCACTACCTGCTTTCTCAGGAAAGGTCCATCTTCAGAGTTCTCTTGGCATTAGGCCATCCTCACATCAGTAGGTACCAAGAAAACTGACTCTGTCCTTGGTAAATCCAAACAAGTGAGCCCACTGGGACTGGGACTGGGACTGCCTCTGGGTGCCTGGCCTCTTGGATACAAATTTCAGAGAGTTCCATCACCAAGGAAATGAGATATGTCACTTTCTTTGGAACTGAATGAGTCACTTCCTTGGCAACCACATTGTCCTAACTGTTGCTTCCAAGGGTCCCATGAGATGGAGGCTTCCCCTACTTCCTGTGACACTTTCACAAGGGAGAATGGTATATCAACCATAGGCACCCAGGAACAGCTCTCCACACAGGCCTGGTTTGGTCCATCTTCTCTACAATAAGAAGAGAGAGGCTGATTCAGACACATCTCTTCTTTCTGACCAAGATATTTGCCATGGAAGATGACTTTTGCTCTCTCAGGTCCTTCATACCTGCCTACAACTTCTCCAGGTATCATTTCTGCATGGACCTTTGAGGTTCTCATCAGGTGGAATATCCCCAACTTTCCTGTATTGTAAGAACCACTCTGTCCCTGCTCTTCTGTAAGATGATTGAGGGACCAGTGTATAATTGGGGTTAAAAACAAGTTTGATATGGGTTACGAATAATTCTGTGCGATGAATAATGGTATTGGGAACCTGCAATGCTTACAAAATATAGATGTGAAATATAAGTATGAAAACAGAAATCTAGGTATGATTTGAAGCCATAAGGGTTCTGCCCTTGATTGGGATACTTAGCTTTGAATTATGTTCTGCAAAGATGTCTCAGATAATTCGATATACAATGGCATAGGACCTTGTTAATTGGATGATTGAATTTAAAAGAGAGCACCCAGTCAAAAAGGGATATTCAGTAGGATTAGGAAGATAGTCGGTAGGTTTAGGAAGAAGAGTGAGTATAGGATTTGGACCAAAAGTTCTTTAGCAATAGACTTTCGGTTATAGAGTGAATGTAAATGTCAGCACATATGAAGAGTCAGTCACTATGTTGAACTGGGGAAAATATGTAGAAAAGCAGAGATCAATAGAAACATTACGAAATGAGGCAAAGTATAAAGTGAGTGATAGAATTAGACATTTTCAACAGGATTGAGTTTGAATATATAAATTAGAAAAAAACAAAAATGTAGTCACCAATAGGATTGACAATTGACAGCATTAGGCAACCTGGACATGGATGTTTTTAGAAATCCATGTTCACTTTCTATTTAGGATTTGGTACAATCATAAGTGTGACCTTTCCATTTTTTGTCCAGAATATTACTGTGATAATGAGGTGACATGAGTAATTCTTTCACCATTTCTGGGAGCAATATATTGAAGATGTAAAATCAGAATCGGGGGTACAAAGAGGTGTACCCTGTTTCTATGAACATAGAGAAAAAGCATGAATAGACCATACTGTGAATAAATAATATAACTTTTTTGAACTTTAAATAATGAATTGAACTGATATCTGAAAAATTAAAGGAAATCGTATATTGATATACAATCATTCATTCCAACCAGTTATATATCTAAACGAAATATTAGTGTTTTGGTCTATCATGAAGAGTGTGTGAGTTTTGCTTCAAAATGACTATGGAAATTCAAAATAATGTGTTTGGAAAGAAGTCTCATGAAAAGACCATTCAAGAAACCCTGACAATACATGTGTTCTGAAGCAAGAAGTGATTAAAGTTGAAACAAATGCCTATTAGTTTGTGAACTTGTGGATGAAATGTATATCCTATGATTTGCAAAAACTGAAGAAACAATAATGTACCAGTGTCGAATACAAATGAATGACAAATTACATATCATGTCCCATAGGAGTCTACTTGCATTGATGTTATACTGGGTCGGTTACTGTAGAATAATTAGGATATGTATGCACCATTCACTGAAGTTAGTTTTCAGTACTAGGAAACAAATATATATTTCAGGTGGATGAATATTTCTGATTATTATCTTGTGAAAAGTTGATTATAAATCCACATACATGAACATGAATGAATTTAGAGAGTGTATATTAGACATATATATTTCATATTTTGAAAAATTTGGGGAGTATATCTATATCTATATCTATATCCACACACACACACACACACACACACACACAACACTCACAGACATTAAAAAATACCAATATAAATGCCAATCGAAATTGATCAGTAAATATATATGATAAACAGATGCAAAAATATTTATTTTGCTGAACATGAGTTTATGTATAATGTTGTTTTACTAGGACGCTCTCCTATAGGTTGAATTTTCATTTCCAACAGCATTTAGGAGGAGTGAACTCTTCTGACAATTTGTATCTGCCAAGACAGCCACCTCACAAAAATGTACGTGTGATACCTGCTAGGATTCTATATATGCATATATATATATACATGTGTGAATAGGCTAAAGAAAAGGGAAACAAGAATTCACATATTTGTTAAGTTTAAAAACACATGGAGAATATGTCCATTAAAATTTGAATACATTTATAACTCCTACCTTAAATAATTCAAATGTCAAGTCCAACTATACAACATGTCTCCTCTGAAGTGCTTGTATTTCTATTGTGTTGGGTTAATTTTCCCCATTATATTAGGATGAATAGTCTGAGTCTACTAGGTATGGCTTAGTGTCAGGAATTCAGCATTTCGAATGGAAAATTGGAAAATGAATCCAATGTGTATGTAAATATATGCTGCACAAATATCCTCCCGTTCTCATCCAGAACAATGCTTTGACATTACCTTCACCCCAAGTAAGACACAATTAGAGGAGAAGAGTTACAAAATCAGTGAATACATACCTGGAATGGAAAATGATCAGGAGTTCACAACCTTGGAGGTGGTAGAGGAGTTTGCAAAACTAAGGGACAGGGTAAACACTCCACAAACATGGAGCTCTGCTGGCCTAAAAACTTTTTGAGAAACTGCCTCTGAGCTTCTGTACTTGAAATATATGTTGTTTTCATGAGATTTGGCTTCCTTTGTAGTGAGACCATCAAAGCTGGGTCTGCATCTATGTGACCTGGAGGACATGGTTTCTTATTTTCCAATGAACAAGATGAAGCAGTGCTGAATCCTCTCTTTGTAGGTAAACTGAGACCACTGGGTACTAAGTGTCTCCCCGTGTGGACACTGAAGCCATTTGGTCCTCCTCCAATTTTTGTGGTGTTTTTGCTGCTGCACTGTGAGTTTGGTATTTGTTTCCCGAAATACTAGGAACTAAACTGGGACACAGTGCTGGAGGGAGTTCTGTCACGTGTGGTGGGTCAGGGTCTGCAAGAGAATGCACCAACTAGGCTTCTATCTCTCACAGCTTGCCCAATTGACTCCATGTCCATATCAACCTGATTCTTAATTTTCCTCTGAAAACTCTCCATATAACAAGATGCCTTTACATATAAGGGTCTGCTGGCTGCACCATATCAGTTACAAGCCATTTGGAATCCAATGGTAGATCCACATGGCACTACCATGGATGTTTTATCAAACACCTCTCCACCACTGCTCTAGACCCACTACTCAGCAGACTCCAACTTACTGGCATCTCTGTTCTACACCATTTTTATGAAACTCAGTAAATCAAGGCACTGTCTGGTATACTCATGATCGGCAACAGGACATCCAATGTTTCTCCAGTGCCACCTGGTCATTGGAATTTCAAAAATTTCATGGTATTTATTTAGCCATTTTTCAAGCATGAAGTTGGAGGCACTGTGGGTTTCAATTCATTCAGCAAACATTAAATGGTGAGGAAGCTCATTTCAATGAAATCTCTGGAGAACCCTCACAGGCAAGGCTTCCCAAAGAGTGAACAAAAGGTCACATTAGGCCAGGCCCATTGAGGTCTACAATGTGAGGTCCATGTGTGTTTTGACTCTAAACTATGGCTGCCATTTCTTTAAGAATAAAATCATGTGATATCCTTGCTGAGATTCCCAGGCCTCTGTGGAAATCCACCGGGGCCTAGGTCTCAGTTTCCAAGAGCGACTTTCATGCGTGGCCTCTTAAAATCCCAACAAAATTCATGCCAATGCTTCTCTGAGTTCAGTTTCAAGTCCCAGTCTCTAAGGGGAATCACACCAGAGTTCAAGCCCACGTGGACACAGTCATTTCTTCCAACTGTCACACAAATGACCAAAATTAAAACCGAAACACTCCCACATGGCCCTCATCTTATTCCATATAGTAACTCATCTTAACCTCTGGCTGGAGGTTTCCATGAGGGGCGCAGCCCAAGACAGTGTCCAAAATCAGCTCGTTTGCCCCTCATTTGCCTAAAGTCAGGGTGGCCTGGACACCGTTTCTGTGAACCAGGAATGATCAAAGAAGCCTGCCGTTAATTCTTCTGTGTTTCTCCAATTTGAGGCCTTCTGATTTCAGGAATACATTCTTTATGTGATTTAAAGTTATTCGAAAACACAAGCACCTCTGCAGAGATTTGAAGAACTCATTTGACCCAAAGAATCCCTATTCTCACTTATGGAGTTCAGGATTTTAACAGAGGAAGGCAAGAGAATTCATCCACAATGAAAGATTTTTTGCCCTTATGGTTTTGGATGCACGCAGGGGATCATGTTTAGATTCATCAGGTGCTGAGAATCTAAGTCACAGCCACACACATGGCCAAGAGGCTGATTCAGACACATCCTTTCCCAAAGCAATGAAGCCAGAAGCCACAGGAGATGCCCATTCATTTCCATTTGCAAACTGTTTTCTTCAGGCTTCACAAAGGGGTGGCCTGAGGCAAAGACCTTCCTGACATTCAGTGCAACACAACAATAAGTCAGCAAAAGGCCCAAAGCAGGGTTTCTGCACTGAGACATTCCTGGTCACACTGATATCTGAGTTTTCTGAGATGCTCGCCATTCTCTTCAGCTATCCAGTACATGGCCATGTCACAGAGCTTGGAGGTGGTACATATTTTGGACACAAAACCATGAGCCTATTCTGGAGAGTGGCTAGAATTCAGGAAGAAAACAGCAACGTAGAAAGATAGCAGGTGTTGCACATCGATAAGACAAGCTGCAGTCCATTCATATATTGGGCAGGATGAATTATGGGAAGATTTATACTAGACAGGACACCTCCATTAATGCATTCACTTTTTAATGTTTACAACAACGGACACATTGGGATACACCGAAACAGAAACACTCGCCTGATCAAACAACTTACTAGAAACTGTCCACTCCAAACCAAACAAACAGCCTTTCCTACCCATTCTCAGAACATGAGACAAAACAACAAACCCACACCCACTCCCACAAAGGCACCTCCTTACCCCAAGTAGGTCTGTGACTATCCGGAGTTTCCTCTGACTGCGGGCCATACTATGTTCCCCCGAAATGTCCTGTCTTCTCTCAGATCTTGTTTCCTTGTTCAACTCTTTGTAGTTTTCAGGAAAAAGTGGTGAGCCACTACCTGCTTTCTCAGGAAAGGTCCATCTTCAGAGTTCTCTTGGCATTAGGCCATCCTCACATCAGTAGGTACCAAGAAAACTGACTCTGTCCTTGGTAAATCCAAACAAGTGAGCCCACTGGGACTGGGACTGGGACTGCCTCTGGGTGCCTGGCCTCTTGGATACAAATTTCAGAGAGTTCCATCACCAAGGAAATGAGATATGTCACTTTCTTTGGAACTGAATGAGTCACTTCCTTGGCAACCACATTGTCCTAACTGTTGCTTCCAAGGGTCCCATGAGATGGAGGCTTCCCCTACTTCCTGTGACACTTTCACAAGGGAGAATGGTATATCAACCATAGGCACCCAGGAACAGCTCTCCACACAGGCCTGGTTTGGTCCATCTTCTCTACAATAAGAAGAGAGAGGCTGATTCAGACACATCTCTTCTTTCTGACCAAGATATTTGCCATGGAAGATGACTTTTGCTCTCTCAGGTCCTTCATACCTGCCTACAACTTCTCCAGGTATCATTTCTGCATGGACCTTTGAGGTTCTCATCAGGTGGAATATCCCCAACTTTCCTGTATTGTAAGAACCACTCTGTCCCTGCTCTTCTGTAAGATGATTGAGGGACCAGTGTATAATTGGGGTTAAAAACAAGTTTGATATGGGTTACGAATAATTCTGTGCGATGAATAATGGTATTGGGAACCTGCAATGCTTACAAAATATAGATGTGAAATATAAGTATGAAAACAGAAATCTAGGTATGATTTGAAGCCATAAGGGTTCTGCCCTTGATTGGGATACTTAGCTTTGAATTATGTTCTGCAAAGATGTCTCAGATAATTCGATATACAATGGCATAGGACCTTGTTAATTGGATGATTGAATTTAAAAGAGAGCACCCAGTCAAAAAGGGATATTCAGTAGGATTAGGAAGATAGTCGGTAGGTTTAGGAAGAAGAGTGAGTATAGGATTTGGACCAAAAGTTCTTTAGCAATAGACTTTCGGTTATAGAGTGAATGTAAATGTCAGCACATATGAAGAGTCAGTCACTATGTTGAACTGGGGAAAATATGTAGAAAAGCAGAGATCAATAGAAACATTACGAAATGAGGCAAAGTATAAAGTGAGTGATAGAATTAGACATTTTCAACAGGATTGAGTTTGAATATATAAATTAGAAAAAAACAAAAATGTAGTCACCAATAGGATTGACAATTGACAGCATTAGGCAACCTGGACATGGATGTTTTTAGAAATCCATGTTCACTTTCTATTTAGGATTTGGTACAATCATAAGTGTGACCTTTCCATTTTTTGTCCAGAATATTACTGTGATAATGAGGTGACATGAGTAATTCTTTCACCATTTCTGGGAGCAATATATTGAAGATGTAAAATCAGAATCGGGGGTACAAAGAGGTGTACCCTGTTTCTATGAACATAGAGAAAAAGCATGAATAGACCATACTGTGAATAAATAATATAACTTTTTTGAACTTTAAATAATGAATTGAACTGATATCTGAAAAATTAAAGGAAATCGTATATTGATATACAATCATTCATTCCAACCAGTTATATATCTAAACGAAATATTAGTGTTTTGGTCTATCATGAAGAGTGTGTGAGTTTTGCTTCAAAATGACTATGGAAATTCAAAATAATGTGTTTGGAAAGAAGTCTCATGAAAAGACCATTCAAGAAACCCTGACAATACATGTGTTCTGAAGCAAGAAGTGATTAAAGTTGAAACAAATGCCTATTAGTTTGTGAACTTGTGGATGAAATGTATATCCTATGATTTGCAAAAACTGAAGAAACAATAATGTACCAGTGTCGAATACAAATGAATGACAAATTACATATCATGTCCCATAGGAGTCTACTTGCATTGATGTTATACTGGGTCGGTTACTGTAGAATAATTAGGATATGTATGCACCATTCACTGAAGTTAGTTTTCAGTACTAGGAAACAAATATATATTTCAGGTGGATGAATATTTCTGATTATTATCTTGTGAAAAGTTGATTATAAATCCACATACATGAACATGAATGAATTTAGAGAGTGTATATTAGACATATATATTTCATATTTTGAAAAATTTGGGGAGTATATCTATATCTATATCTATATCCACACACACACACACACACACACACACACAACACTCACAGACATTAAAAAATACCAATATAAATGCCAATCGAAATTGATCAGTAAATATATATGATAAACAGATGCAAAAATATTTATTTTGCTGAACATGAGTTTATGTATAATGTTGTTTTACTAGGACGCTCTCCTATAGGTTGAATTTTCATTTCCAACAGCATTTAGGAGGAGTGAACTCTTCTCACAATTTGTATCTGCCAAGACAGCCACCTCACAAAAATGTACGTGTGATACCTGCTAGGATTCTATATATGCATATATATATATACATGTGTGAATAGGCTAAAGAAAAGGGAAACAAGAATTCACATATTTGTTAAGTTTAAAAACACATGGAGAATATGTCCATTAAAATTTGAATACATTTATAACTCCTACCTTAAATAATTCAAATGTCAAGTCCAACTATACAACATGTCTCCTCTGAAGTGCTTGTATTTCTATTGTGTTGGGTTAATTTTCCCCATTATATTAGGATGAATAGTCTGAGTCTACTAGGTATGGCTTAGTGTCAGGAATTCAGCATTTCGAATGGAAAATTGGAAAATGAATCCAATGTGTATGTAAATATATGCTGCACAAATATCCTCCCGTTCTCATCCAGAACAATGCTTTGACATTACCTTCACCCCAAGTAAGACACAATTAGAGGAGAAGAGTTACAAAATCAGTGAATACATACCTGGAATGGAAAATGATCAGGAGTTCACAACCTTGGAGGTGGTAGAGGAGTTTGCAAAACTAAGGGACAGGGTAAACACTCCACAAACATGGAGCTCTGCTGGCCTAAAAACTTTTTGAGAAACTGCCTCTGAGCTTCTGTACTTGAAATATATGTTGTTTTCATGAGATTTGGCTTCCTTTGTAGTGAGACCATCAAAGCTGGGTCTGCATCTATGTGACCTGGAGGACATGGTTTCTTATTTTCCAATGAACAAGATGAAGCAGTGCTGAATCCTCTCTTTGTAGGTAAACTGAGACCACTGGGTACTAAGTGTCTCCCCGTGTGGACACTGAAGCCATTTGGTCCTCCTCCAATTTTTGTGGTGTTTTTGCTGCTGCACTGTGAGTTTGGTATTTGTTTCCCGAAATACTAGGAACTAAACTGGGACACAGTGCTGGAGGGAGTTCTGTCACGTGTGGTGGGTCAGGGTCTGCAAGAGAATGCACCAACTAGGCTTCTATCTCTCACAGCTTGCCCAATTGACTCCATGTCCATATCAACCTGATTCTTAATTTTCCTCTGAAAACTCTCCATATAACAAGATGCCTTTACATATAAGGGTCTGCTGGCTGCACCATATCAGTTACAAGCCATTTGGAATCCAATGGTAGATCCACATGGCACTACCATGGATGTTTTATCAAACACCTCTCCACCACTGCTCTAGACCCACTACTCAGCAGACTCCAACTTACTGGCATCTCTGTTCTACACCATTTTTATGAAACTCAGTAAATCAAGGCACTGTCTGGTATACTCATGATCGGCAACAGGACATCCAATGTTTCTCCAGTGCCACCTGGTCATTGGAATTTCAAAAATTTCATGGTATTTATTTAGCCATTTTTCAAGCATGAAGTTGGAGGCACTGTGGGTTTCAATTCATTCAGCAAACATTAAATGGTGAGGAAGCTCATTTCAATGAAATCTCTGGAGAACCCTCACAGGCAAGGCTTCCCAAAGAGTGAACAAAAGGTCACATTAGGCCAGGCCCATTGAGGTCTACAATGTGAGGTCCATGTGTGTTTTGACTCTAAACTATGGCTGCCATTTCTTTAAGAATCATATAATGTGATATCCTTGCTGAGATTCCCAGGCCTCTGTGGAAATCCACCGGGGCCTAGGTCTCAGTTTCCAAGAGCGACTTTCATGCGTGGCCTCTTAAAATCCCAACAAAATTCATGCCAATGCTTCTCTGAGTTCAGTTTCAAGTCCCAGTCTCTAAGGGGAATCACACCAGAGTTCAAGCCCACGTGGACCCAGTCATTTTTTCCAATGCCACAAAAATGATCAAAATTAAAATCAAAACACTCCCACATGGCCCTCATCTTATTCCATATAGTCAATCATCTTAACCTCTGGGTGGAGGTTTCCATGAGGGGCGCAGCCAAAGACAGTGTCCAAAATCAGCTCGTTTGCCCCTCATTTTCCTAAAGTCAGGGTAGCCTGGACACCGTTTCTGTGAACCAGGATTGAACAAATAAGCCTGCCGTTAATACTTCTGTGTTTCTCCAATTTGATGCCTACTGATTTTAGGTATCGATTCTTTAGGTGATTTCGAGTCATGCGAAAACACAAGCACCTCTGCAGGGCTTTGAAGAACTCATTTGACCCAAAGAATCCCTATTCTCATTTGATGGAGTGCAGGAACCTAACAGAGGAAGGAAAGAGACTTCATCCACAATGAATGATATTTTTGCCATTTTGGTTTTGGAAGCTCACATGGGATCATTCTTAAGATCCATCAGGTTCTGTGAATCTAAGTCACAGCCACACACAGGTCCAAGAGGCTGATAAAGACACATCCCTTTCCAAAGCAATTAAGCAAAGAGCCACAGGTGAAGCCCATTCATTTCCATTTGAAAACTGTTTTCTTCAGGCTTCACAAAGGAGTGGCCTAAGGCAAAGACCTTCCTGACATTGAGTGCAAGAAAACAATAAGTAAGCAAAAGGCCCAAAGCAGGGTTTCTGCACTGAGACTTTCCTGGTCACGCTGATATCTGAGTTGTCTGAGATTCTCGCCATTCTCTTCAGCTATCCAGTACATGGCCATGTCACAGAGCTTGGAGGTGGTACATATTTTGGACACAAATCCATGAGCCTATTCTGGAAAGTGTCCAGAATTCAGAAAGAAAACAACAACTTAGAAAGATAGCAGGTGTTGCACATCGATAAGACAAGCTGCAGTCCTTTCATATATTGGGCAGGATGAATTATGGGAAGATTTATACTAGACAGGACACACCCATTAATGCATTCTCTTTTCTAATGTCTACAACAACGAACACAGGGGATACACAGAAACAGAAAAACTCGCCGTGTCAAATGAGTTACTAGAAACTGTCCATTCCAAACCAAACAAACCTACTTTCCTATCTATTCTCAGATCATGAGACAAAACAACAAACCCACACCCACTCCCACAAAGGCACCTCCTTCCCCCAAGTAGGTCTGTGACTATCCGGAGTGTCCTCTGACCAGTGGGCCATACTATGTTCCCCCAAAATGGACTGTCTTCTCTCAGATCTTGTTTCATTGACCAACTCTGTGAAGATGTCAGGAAAAAGTGGTTAGACACTACCTGTTTTCTCAGGAAAAATCCATCTTCACAGCTCTCCTGGCATTTGGCCATCCTCACATCATTAGGTACCAAGAAAACTGACTGTCCTTGGTAAATCCAAACAAGTGAGCCCACTGGGACTGGGACTTGGACTGCCTCTGGGTGCCTGGCTTCTTGGATACCAAGTTCAGAGAGTTCCATCACCAAGGAAATGAGGTATGTCACATTCTTTGGAACTGAATGAGGTCCCTGCCTTGGCACCCACTTTGTCCAAACAGTTGCTTCCAAGGGTAACATAAGATGGAGGTTGCCCCTACTTCCTGTGACACTTTCATAAGGTAGAATGTATATCAACCATTGGCACCCGGGAACAGCTCTCCACTCATGCCTGGTTTGGTCCATCATCTCTAAAATAAGAAGAGAGAGGCAGATTCAGACACATCCCTTCATCCTGACCAGGTTCTTTTCCATGGAAGAGGACTTTTGCTCTCTCTGGTGCTTCATACCTGCCTACAACTTCTCCAGGTATCATTTGTGCATGGACATTTGAGGTTCTCATCAGGTGCAAGGCCCCCAACTTTCCTGTATTGTAAGAACCACTCTGTCCCTGCTCTTCTGTAAATTGATTGAGGGAACAGTGTATACTTGGGGTTAAAAACAGGTTTCATTTGGGTTAGGAATGATTCTGTGTGATGAATAATGGTATTGGAAACATGCAATATTTACAAGAATATAGAGTTGAAATATAAGTATGAAAACAGAAATCAAGGTATGATTTGAAGCCCAGAATAGTGTTGCCCTTGATTGGGATACTTAGCTTTGAATTATGTTCTGCAAAGTTGTCTCAGATAATTCGATATACAATGGCATAGGACCTTGTAAATTGGATGATTGAATTTAGAAGAGAACATCCAGTCAAAAAGGGATATTCAGTAGGATTAGGAAGATAGTCGGTAGGTTTAGGAAGGAGAGTGAGTATAGGATTTGGACCAAAAGTTCTTTAGCAATAGACTTTCGGTTATAGAGTGAATGTAAATGTCAACACATATGAAGAGTCAGTCAGTATGTTGAACTGGGGAAAATATGTAGAAAAGCCGATATCAATAGAAACATTACGAAATGAGGCAAAGTATAAAGTGAGTGATAGAATTAGACATTTTCAACAGGGTTGAGTTTGAATATATAAATTAGGAAAAAACAAATATGTAGTCACCAATAGAATTGACAATTGACAGCATTAGGCAACCTGGACATAGATGTTTTTAGAAATCCATGTTCACTTTCAACTTAGGCTTTGGCACAATCATAAGTGTGACCTTTCCATTTTTTGTCCAGAATATTACTGTGATAATGAGGTGACATGAGTATTTCTTTCACCATTTCTGGGAGCAATATATTGAAGATGTAAAATAGAATCGGGGGTAGAAAGAGGTGTACCCTGTTTGTATGAACATAGAGAAAAAGCATGAATAGACCATACTGTGAATAAATAATATAACTTTTTTGAACTTTAAATAATGAATTGAACTGATATCTGAAAAATTAAAGGAAATCGTATATTGATATACAATCATTCATTCCAACCAGTTATTTATCTAATGGAAATATTAGTGTTTTCTTTTATCATGAAGAGTTTGTGAGTTTTGCTTCAAAATGATTATGGAAATTCAAAATAATGTGTTTGGTAAGAAGTCTCATGAAAAGACCAGTCAAGAAACCCTGACAATACATGTGTTCTGAAGCAAGAAGTGATTAAAGTTGAAACAAATGCCTATTAATTTGTGAACTTGTGGGTGAAATGTATATCCTATGATGTGCAAAAACTGAAGAAACAATAATGTAGCAGTGTCGAATACAAATGAATGACAAATTAAATATCATGTCCCATAGGAGTCTACTTGCATTGATGTTAGACTGGGTCAGTTACTGTAGAATAATTAGGATATGTATGCACCATTCACTGAAGTTAGTTTTCAGTACTAGGAAACAAATATGTATTTCAGGTGCATGAATATTACTGATTATAATCTTGTGAAAAGTTGATTATAAATCCACATACATGAACAAGAATGAATTTAGAGAGTGTATATTAGACACATATATTTCATATTTTGAAAAATTTGGAGAGTATATCTATATCTATATCTATATCTATATCCACACACACACACACACACACACACACACACACAACACTCACAGACATTAAAAAGTACCAATATAAATGCCAATCGAAATTCATCAGTAAATATATGTCATCCAGAAATGCAAAAATATTTATTTTACTGAATATGACTTTATGTATAACGTTGTTCGACTAGGACGGTCTCCTATAGGTTGAATTTTTATTTCCAACAGCATTTAGGAGGAGTGAACTCTTCTCACAATTTGTATCTGCTAAGAAAGCCACCTCACAAAATGTACATGTGATACCTGCTAGGATTCTATATATGCATATATATATACATGTGTGAATAGGCTAAAGAAAAGGGAAACAAGAATTCACATATTTTTAAGTTTAAAAACACATGGAGAATATGTCCATTAAAATTTGAATACATTTATAACTCCTACCTTATATAATGCAAATGTCAAGTCCAACTATACAACATGTCTCCTCTGAAGTGCTTGTATTTCTATTGTGTTGGGTTAATTTTCCCCATTATATTAGGATGAATAGTCTGAGTCTACTAGGTATGGCTTAGTGTCAGGAATTCAGCATTTCGAATGGAAAATTGGAAAATGAATCCAATGTGTATGTAAATATATGCTGCACAAATATCCTCCCGCTCTCATCCAGAAGAATGCCTTGACATTACCTTCACCCCAAGTAAGACACAATTAGAGGAAAAGAGTTACAAAATCAGTGAATAGATATCTGGAATGTAAAATGCTCAGGAGTTCACAACCTTGGAGGTGGTAGAGGAGTTTGCCAAACTAAGGGACAGGGTAAACACTCCACAAATATGGAGCTCTGCTGGCCTAAAAACTTTTTGAGAAACTGCCTCTGAGCTTCCGCCCTTGAAATATATGTTGTTTTCACGAGATTTGTCTTCCTTTGTAGGGAGACCATCAAAGCTGGGTCTGCATCTATGTGACCTGGAGGACATGGTTTCTTATTTTCCAATGAACAAGATGAAGCAGTGCTGAATCCACTCTTTGTAGGTAAACTGAGGCCACTGGGGACTAAGTTTCTCCCCGTGTGGACTGTAAAGCCATTTGGTCCTCCTCCACTTTTTGTGGTGTTTTTGCTGCTGCACTGTGAGTTTGGTATTTGTTTCACGAAATACTAGGAGCTAATCTGGGACAGAGTGCTGGAGGGAGTTCTGTCACGTGTGGTGGGTCAGGGTCTGCTAGAGAATGCACCAAATAAGCTTCGATCTCTCACAGCTTGCCCCATTTCCCCCTTGTCCATATCAACCTGATTCTTAATTTTCCTCTGAAAACTCTCCATATAACAAGATGGTTTTACATATAAGGGTCTGCTGGCTGTACCACGCCAGTTACAAGCCATTTGGAATCCAATGGTAGATCCACATGGCCCTACCACGGATGTTTTATCAAACACCTCCCCACCACTGCTCTAGACCCACTACTCAGCAGGCTCCAACTTACTGCCATCCTATTCTACACCATTTTCATGAAACTCCGTAAATCAAGGCACTGTCTGGTATACTCATGATCAGCAACAGGACATCCAATGTTTCTCCAGTGCCACCTGGTCATAGAAATTTCAAAAATTTCATGGTATTTATCTAGCCATTTTTCAAGCATGAAGTTGGAGGCACTGTGGGTTTCAATTAATTCAGCAAACATTAAATGGTGAGGAAGCTCATTTCAATGAAATCTCTGGAGAACTCTCACAGGCAAGGCTTTCCAAAGAGTGGTCAAAAGGTCACATTAGGCCAGGCCCATTGAGGTCTTCAATGTGAGGTCCATGTGTGTTTTGACTCTCAACTATGGCTGCCATGTCTTTAAGAATAAAATCATGTGTTATCCTTGCTGAGATTCCCAGGCCTCTTTGGAAATCCACCCGGGGCCTAGGTCTCAATTTCCAAGAGCAACTTTCATGCGTGGCCTCTTGAAATTCTAACAAAATTCATGGCAATGCTTCTCTGAGTTCAGTTCTAAAACCCAGTCTCTAAGGGGAATCACACCAGAGTTCAAGCCCACGTGGACCCAGTCATTTTTTCCAATGCCACACAAATTACCAAAATTAAAACCGAAACACTCCCACATGGCCCTCATCTTATTCCATATAGTAACTCATCTTCACCTCTGGCTGGAGGTTTCCATGAGGGGCGCAGCCCAAGACAGTGTCCAAAATCAGCTCGTTTTCCCCTCATTTTCCTAAAGTCAGGGTGGCCTGGACACCGTTTCTGTGAACCAGCAATGATCAAATAAGCCTGCCGTTAATTCTTCTGTGTTTCTCCAATTTGAGGCCTACTGATTTCAGGAATAGATTCTTTATGTGATTTAAAGTTATTCGAAAACCCAAGCACCTCTGCAGAGATTTGAAGAACTCATTTGACTCAAAGAATCCCTATTCTCACTAGATGGAGTTCAGGAACCTAACAGAGGAAGGCAAAAGACTTCATCCACAATGAATGATTTTTTGCCCTTATGGTTTTGGATGCACGCATGGGATCATTCTTTAGATTCATCAGGTGCTGAGAATCTAAGTCACAGCCAAACACATGGCCAAGAGGCTGATTCAGACACATCCATTCTCAAAGCAATGAAGCCAGAAGCCACAGGTGATGCCCATTCATTTGTATTTGAAAACTGTTTTCTTCAGGCTTCACAAAGGGGTGGCCTGAGGCAAAGACCTTCCTGACATTCCGTGCAACACAACAATTAGTAAGTAAGCAAATTGCCCAAAGCAGGGTTTCTGCACTGAGACTTTCCTGGTCACACTGATATCTGAGTTTTCTGAAATGCTCGCCATTCTCTTCAGCTATCCATTACATGGACATGTCACAGAGCTTGGAGGTGGTACATATTTTGGACACAAAACCATGAGCCTATTCTGGAGAGTGGCCAGAATTCAGGAAGGAAACAGCATCTTAGAAAGATAGTAGGTGTTGCACATCGATAAGACAAGCTGCAGTCCATTCATATATTGGGCAGGATGAATTATGGGAAGACTTATACTAGACAGGGCACATCAATTAATGCATTCTCTTTTTAATGTCTACAACAACGGACACATTGGGATACACTGAAACAGAAACACTCGCCTTGTCAAACAACTTACTAGAAACTGTCCACTACAAACCAAACAAACCGCCTTTCCTACCTATTCTCAGAACATGAGACAAAACAACAAACCCACACCCACTCCCACAAAGGCACCTCCTTACCCCAAGTAGGTCTGTGACTATCCGGAGTTTCCTCTGACTGCGGGCCATACTATGTTCCCCCGAAATGGCCTGTCTTCTCTCAGATCTTGTTTCCTTGTTCAACTCTGTGTAGTTGTCAGGAAAAAGTGGTTAGCCACTACCTGCTTTCTCAGGAAAGGTCCCTCTTTAGAGTTCTCCTGGCATTAGGCCATCCTCACATCAGTAGGTACCAGGAAAACTGACTCTGTCCTTGGTAAATCCAAACAAGTGAGCCCACTGGGACTGGGACTGGGACTGCCTCTGGGTGCCTGGCTTCTTGGATACAAATTTCAGAGAGTTCCATCACCAAGGAAATGAGGTATGTCACATTCTTTGGAACTGAATGAGGTCACTGTCTTGGCAACCACTTTGTCCTAACTGTTGCTTCCAAGGGTCCCATGAGATGGAGGCTTCCCCTACTTCCTGTGACACTTTCACAAGGTAGAATGGTATATCAACCATAGGCACCCAGGAACAGCTCTCCACACAGGCCTGGTTTGGTCCATCTTCTCTACAATAAAAAGAGAGAGGCTGATTCAGACACATCCCTTCATCCTGACCAGGTTATTTGCCATGGAAGATGACTTTTGCTCACTCAGGTCCTTCATACCTGCCTACAACTTCTCCAGGTATCATTTCTGCATGGACCTTTGAGGTTCTCAGCAGGTGGAAGATCCCATAATTTCCTGTATTGTAAGAACCACTCTGTCCCTGCTTTTCTGTAAAATGAGATTGAGGGAACAGTGTGCGCTTAGGGTTAATAACAGGTTTGATTTGGGTTATGAATCATTCTGTGTGATGAATAATGGTATTGGGAACCTGTGATATTTACAAGAATATAGATGTGAAATAAAAGTATGAAAACAAAAATCTAGGTATGATTTGAAGCCCAGAAGGGTTTTCCCCTTGATTGGGATACTTAGCTTTGAATTATGTTCTGCAAAGGTGTCTCAGATAATTCGATATACAAGGGAGTAGGACCTTGTACCTATGATGATTGAATTTAGAAGAGAACATCCAGGCAAAAAGTGATAATCGTTAGGATTAGGAAGATAGTCGATAGCTTTAGGAAGAAGAGTGAGTATAGGATTTGGACCAAATGTTCTTTACCAGTAGGGTTTCGGTTATGGAGTGAATGTAGATGTCAGTACATATGAAGAGTCAGTCACTATGGTGAACTGGGGAAAATATGTAGAAAAGCAGATATCAGTAGAATCATTACAAAATCAGGCAAAGTATAAAGTGAGTGATAGAATTAGTCATTTTCAACAGGGTTGAGTTTGAATATATAAATTAGATGGAAACAAATATGTAGTCACCAACAGGATTGACAATTGATAGCATTAGGCAACCTGGACATGGATGTTTTTAGTAATCTATGTTCACTTTCCATTTAGGCTTTGGTACAATCATAAGAGTGACCTTTCCATTTTTTGTCCAGAATATTACTGTGATAATGAGGTGACATGAGTATTTCTTTCAACATTTCTGGGAGCAATATATTGAATATTTAAAATTAGAATTGGGGGTACAAAGAGGTGTACCCTGTGTCTATGAACATAGAGATAAAGCATGAATAGAACATACTGTGACTAAATAATACAACTTTTTTGAACTTTAAATAATGAATTGAATTGATATCTGAAAAATTAAAGGAAATCATATATTGATACACAATCATTCATTCCAACAAGTTATATATCTCATGGAAATATTAGTGTTTTGGTTTATCATGAAGAGTGTGTGAGTTTTGCTTCAAAAGTGATTATGGAAATCTAAAATAATGTGTTTGGAAAGAAGTCTCATGAAAAGACCTGTCAAGAAACCCTGACAATACTTGTGTTCTGAAGCAAGAAGTGATTAAAGTTGAAACAAATGCCTATAAATTTGTGAACTTGTGGATGAAGTGTATAACTTAAAATGTGCAAAAACTGAAGAAATAATAATGTACCATTGTTGAATACATATGAACGTCAAATTACATATCATGTCCCATAGGAGTCTACTTGCATTGATGTTAGACTGGGTGCGTTTCTGTAGAATAATGAGGATTTGTATGCCCCATTCACTGAAGTTAGTTTTCAGTACTAGGAAACAATTATGTATTTCAGGTGGATGAATATTTCTGATTATAATCTTGTGAAAAGTTGATTATAAATCCACATACATGAACATGAATGAATTTAGAGGGTTTACATTAGACACATATATTTTATATTTTGAAACATCTGCAGAGTGTACAGATATATTATACACACACAAAAAAAAACACTCACATACATTTAATAGTAGCAATATATATGCGAATCGAAATTCATCAGTAAATATATATCATCCACAGATGCAAAAATATTTATTTTACTGAACATGAATTTATGCATAATGTTCTTCTACTAGGAAGCTCCCCTATAGGTTGAATTTTCAGTTCCAACAGCGTTTAGGAGGAGTGAACTCTTCTCACAGTTTGTATATGCCAATCAGCCACCTCAAAAATGTACGTGTGATACCTGGTAGGATTCTATATGTGCATATAAATATACAAGTGTGAATAGGCTAAAGAGAAAGGGAAACAAGAATTCTCGTATTTTTTAAGTTTAAAAACTCAGGGAGAACTTCTTCGATTAAAAATTGACTAGATTTATAACTTTTACCTTATATAATGCAAAACTCAAGTCCAACTATACAACATGCCTCCAATGAACTGCTTGTATTTCTATAGGTTTGGCTTATTTTTCTCTATCATATTAGGATGAGTTGTCTGAGTCTAGTAGGTATGGGTTAGTGTCAGGGATTCAATATTTCAAAATGAAAATTGGAAAATGAATCCAATTTGTATGCATATATATGCTGCACAAATATCCTCCCACTCTCATCCAGAACAATGCCTTGACATTACCTTCACCCCAAGTAAGACAAAATTAGAGGAGAAGAGTTAGAAAATCAGTGAACACATATCTGGAATGGAAAATGCTCAGGAGTTCACAACCTTGGAGGTTGTAGAGGAGTTTCCAAAAGCAAGGGATAGGGTAAACACTCCACAAACATGGAGCTCTGCTGGCCTAAAAGCTTTTTGAGAAACTGCCTCTGAGATAGGGCACTTGAAATATATGTTGTTTTCAGGAGATTTGGCTTTCTTTGTAGTGAGACCATCAAAGCTGGGTCTGCATCTATGAGACCTGGAAGACATTGTTTCTGATATTTCAATGAACATGAGGCAGCAGTGCTGATATTTTTCTTTTTAAGTAAACTGTGGCCTCTGGGGTCTAAGTGTCTCCCCGTTGAACTGTGAAGCCATTTGGCCCTCCTACACTTTTTGTGGGGTTTTTCCTGCTGCACTGGTAGTTTGGTATTTGCTTCATAAAATAGAAGGAGTTCAACTGGGACACAGTGCAGGAGGGAGTTCTATCACGTGTGGTGGGTCAGGGACAGCAGAAAAATGCACCAACCAATCTTCTATCCCTCAAAGCTTGCCCCATTGCATCCTTGTCCATAGCAACCTGATTCTGAACATTGCCCTGAATCCTCTCCATATAACAAGATGCCTTTACTTATAAGGGTCTGCTGGCTGCACCATGTAAGCCACAAGCCATTTGTAAGCCAATGGAAGATCCAAATTGCTCCAACACAGAAGTTTTATCACACTCCTGCCCACCACAACTCTAGGCCCACTTCTCAGGAGGCTGCAACTTACTGGGACCTCTGTTCTACACCATTTTCATAAAACCCAGTCAAGCAAGGCACTGTCAGGTACATCCATGATCAGCAGCAGGACATCCAAAGGTTCTCTAGTGCAACCTAGTCGTGGGAATTTCAAAAAATTCACGGTATTTATCTAGAAATTTTTCAAGGATGAAGTTGGAGGCACTGTGGGTTTCAATTTATTCAGGAACCATTAAATGAAGAGGAAGATTATTTCAATGAAAGCTCTGGAGAACCCTCACAGGCAAGGCTTCTCAAAGAGTGGACAAAAGGTCACATATAGCCAGGCCCATTGAGGTCTACAATGTGAGGTCCATGTGTGTTTTGACTCTCAAATATGGCTGCCAAGTCTTTCGAATGAAATCATGTGATACCTTGGCTGAGATTCCCAGTTCTCTGTGCAAAGCCACTCTGGCGCTAGTTCTCAGTTTCCAAGGGTGACTCTCATACATGGCCTCTTTAATCCCAACACAATACATGGCAATACTTTTCTGAGGTCAGATTCTGAACTCAGTCTCTAAGGGGAATCACACCAAAGTTCAAGCCCAGGTAGACCCAGTTATGTCTTCCAACTGCCACACAAATATCCACAATTAAATCCAAAACACTCCCACATGTCACTCATCTTTTCTAAATACACACTCATCATAACCTCTGGCTGGAGGTTTCCATGAGGGGTGCGGCCCAAGACAGTGTCCAAAATAACCACCCTTGCCCCTCATTTGCCTAAAATCAGGGTGGCCTGGACATCCTTCCAGTGAACCAGGAGTGATCAAATTGGCCGGCCATTAAGATGGCACTGCTTCTCCAATTTGAAGCCTACTGACTGTGGGGCTTAGAGTCTTTATGTGATTTGGAGTCATGAGAAAAATCAAGCACTTATGGGCTATCCTCTGCAGGGTTTTGAGGAACACATTTGAACCAAATGATCACTATTCTCACTTGATGAAGGTCAGGAACCTTACAGAGGAATGTGAGAGACTTCATCCAAAATGAATGCTCTTTTGTCCATTTTGGTTTTGGATGCACACATGGGATCTTTCTTTAGATCCATCAGGTGATAAAAATCTAAGCCGCAGCCTCACACAGGGCCAAAAAGCTGATTCAGACACATCCTTTTCCAAAGCAATTAAGCAAAGAGCCAGAGGTGATGCCCTTTCATTTCTGTTTGAAAACTATTTCTTTTGGCTCTACAAAGGTGTGGCCTGAGGCAAAGATGTTCCGGACATTCAGGGCAACAGAACAATTGGTAAGCAAAAGGCCCAAAGCAGGGTTTCTCCATTAGAATTTTCTGGTCACACTCATATCTGAGTTTTCTGAGATGCTCCCATTCCCTTCAGCTATCCAGTACATGGCCAAGTCTCAGAGCTTGGAGGTGGTACATATTTTGGACACAAAAAAATGAGCCTATTCTGGGAAATTGGCCAGGATTCAGGAAGAAAACAGGAACTTACCAAGATTGTAGGAGTTGCCCACGCATAAGTCAAGCCACAGTCCATTCATAAATTGGGCAAGATGAATCTTGGGAAGCTTTCTACTAGTCAGGACACATACAATGATTCATTCTCTTTTCTAATGTCTAAAACCCCGGACACAGTGGGATACACAGACATAGAGACACTGGCCTTGTCAAACGACTTACCAGAAACAGTTCACTCCAAAACAAATAAACTGCCTTTCCTACCTATTCTCAGAACATGAGACAAAACCTCAAACCTACACCCACACACACAAAGGCAGCTCCTTCCCCCAAGTAGGTCTGTGACTATCAGGAGTGTCCTCTGACTGGTGGGCCATACTATGTTCTGATGAAATCGCCTGTCCTGTGTCAGATATGGTCTCATTGGCCCAATCTGTGAAGTTGTCACTAGCCAGCTGTGAGCCACTACCTGCTTTCTCAGGAAAGGCCTCTCTTCAGAGCTTTCCTGACATTTGTCCATCCTCACATCAGTAGGTACTCAGAAAGACTGACTCTGTCCTTGTTAAATCCAAACAAGTGAGACCACTGGGACTGGGAATGGGACTGGCTCTGCGTGCCTGGCTTCCCGGATCCCAAGTTCAGAGAGTTTCATCACCAAGGAAGTGAGGTGAGATTAATCTCTTCAGGAATTTAATGAGGTCACTGCCTTGGCAACCACTTTGTCCTAACAGTTGCTTCCAATAGTACTATGAGATGGAGGCAGCCCTTACTTCCTGTGACACTTTCAAAAGTTAGAATGGTATATCAACCATAGGCACCCAGGAACAGCTCTCCACACATGCCTGGTATGGTCCATCTTCTCTACATTAAGAAGAGAGAGGCTTATTCAGACAAAACCCTTCATCTTGGAAAGGTTGTTTGAGATGGAAGATAACTTTTTCTCTCTCAGGTCCTTCATAGCTGCCTAATCTTCTCCAGGGATCAAACCTGCATGGACCTTTGAGGTTCTCAGCAGGAGGCAGATCCCCTACATTCCTGTATTGTAAGACGAACTCTGTCCCTGCTCTTCTGTAAAGTTAGGTTGAGGGAAGAGTGTATGGTTAGGGTTATTAACATGTTTGATTTGGATTACGAATCCTTCTGCAGGATGATTAATAGTATTGGGAACCTGTGATATTTATAAGATTATAGAGGTGAAATATAAGTATGAAAACAGAAATGTTGGTAAGATTTGAAGCCCAGAAGGGCATTAGGCCCTTGATTGGGATACTTAGCTTTTAATTACGTTCTACACAGATGTCTCAGATAAATTGATAATCAATGGCATAGGACCTTATACCTTGGATGTTTGATTTTAGAAGAGAACATCCACTCAAATTGAGGTAGTCGGTGGGATTAGGAAGATAGTCGGTAGGTTTATAAAAAATGAGTGAGTATAAAAATTGGACAAAAAGTTCTGTAGCATTAGGGTTTCGGTTATAGAGTGAATATAAATGTCAGCACATGTGAAGAGTCAGTCACAATGATTAACTGGGGAAAATATGTAGGAAGGAAAATATCAATAGAGACATTACGAAATGAGGCAATTATATAGTGAGTGATAGGATTAGACATTTTCAACAGGGTTGAGATTGAATACATAATCTTAGGAAGAAACAAATATGTAGTCACCAATAGGAATGACATTTGAAAGCATTAGGCAACCTGGACATGGATGTTTTTAGTAAGCCATGTTCACTTTCAATTTAGGATTTGGTACAATCATAAGTGTGACCTTTGCATTTTGTGCCCAGAAAATTATTGTGATCAAATATATATGTAGATCATATGATGTGTGTATTTCTTCCACCATTTCTGGGAGCAATATTTGAGGACACATAAATTAGTATTGTGGGTACCAAGTGGTGTACCCTGTGTCAAAGAATATAGAGATAATGCATGAATAGACCATAGTGTGAATAAATAATATAACTTTTTTCTCTTTAAATAATGGATTGAATTGATATCTTAAAATATATAGGAAATCATATATTGACATACAATCATTCACTCCAACCAGTTACATATATAATGGTAATCTTAGGGTTATTGTTTATCATGAAGTGTGTGTGAGTTTTGTTTCAAAAGTGTTTATGGAAATCGAAAATAATGTGTTTGGAAAGAAGTCTCATGAAAAGACCAGTCAAGAAATATGGAGGAATCCATGTGTTCTGAAGCTGGAATTGATTGAAAGTGAAACAAATGCCTATAACTTTCCTAAATTGTGGATGAAATATATATCCTGTGATGTGCATAAACTGATGAAATAGTAATGTACCAGTGTTGAATAAAAATGAAGGTCAAAGTACACATCATGTCCCATAGGAATCTACTTGCATTGATGTTAAACTGGGTCAGTTACTGTAGAAATATTAGGATTGCATGCATTATTCACCGTAGTTAGTTTTATTTCATTTTTATTTATGGTTGTTCAAAACATTACATAGTTGTTGTTATAACATATTTCACACTTTGATTCAAGTGCGCTATAAACTCCCATTTTTACCCTGTGTACAGATTACAGAATCACATCAGTTACACATCTATTGATTCACATATTGCCATACTAGTGTCTATTGAATTCTGCTGCCTTTCCTATCCTCTACTATCCCCCCTCCCCTCCCCGCCCCTCCCCTCTTCTCTCTCTACCCCCTCTACTGTAATAAATTTGTCCCCCTTGTATTATTTTTCTCTTTCCCCTCACTTTCTCTTGTATGTAATTTTGTATAACCCTGAGGGTCTCCTTCCAATTCCATGCAATTTTCCTTCTCTCTCCCTTTCCTTTCCACCTCTCATCCCGCTTTATTGTTAATCATCTTGTCATGCTCTTCGTCTCTCCTCTGTTTTTAGTTACTCTCCTTATATCAAAGATGACATTTGGCATTTGTTTGTTAAGGATTGGTTAGCTTCACTTAGCATAATCTGCTCTAATGCCATCCATTTCCCTCCAAATTCTATGATTTTTTTTATTTTTCAATGCAGAGTAATACTCCATTGTGTATAAATGCCACAGTATTTTATCCATTCTTTCATTGAAGGTTATCTAAGTTGGTTTCACAGTCTTGCTGTTGTGAATTGTTCTGCTATGAACATCGATGTAGCAGTGTCCCTGTAGCATGCTGTTTTTAGGTCTTTAGTGAATAGACTGAGTAGGGGAATAGCTGGGTCAAATGGTGGTTCCATTCCCAGCTTTCCAAGAAATTTTCATACTGCTTTCCAAATTGGCTGCACCAATTTGCAGTCCCACCAGCAATGTAGAAGTGTACCTGTTTCCCCACATCATTGCCAGAACTTGTTGTTTGACTTCATAATGGCTGCCAATCTTACTGGAGTGAGATGGTATCTTAGGGTGGTTTCGATTTGCATTTCTCTGACTGCTGGAGATGGTGAGCATTTTTTCATGTACTTGTTGATTGATTGTAAGTCCTCATCTGATAAGTGTCTGTTGAGGTCCTCAGCCCATTTGTTGATTGGGTTCTTTGTTATCTTATTGTCTAATTTTTTGAGTTTTTTGTATACTCTGGATATTAGGGCTCTATCTGAAGTGTGAGGAGTAAAGATTTCTTCCCAGGATGTAGGCTCCCTATTTACCTCTCTTATTGTTTCTTTTGCTGAGAAAAAACTTTTTAGTTTGAGTAAGTCCCATTTGTTGATTCTAGTTATTAACTCTTGTGCTATGGGTGTCCTATTGTGGAATTTGGAGCCCGACCCCACAGTATGTACATCGTAAGCAAATTTTTCTTCTATCAGACACTGTGTCTCTGATTTGATATCAAGCTCCTTGATCCATTTTGAGTTAACTTTTGTGCATGGCAAGAGAAAGGGATTCAGTTTCAATTTGTTACATATGGATTTCCAGTTTTCCCAACACCATTTGTTGAAGATGCTATCCTTCCTCCATTGCATGCTTTTAGCCCCTTTATCAAATATAAGATAGTTGTAGTTTTGTGGATTGGTTTCTGTGTCCTCTATTCAGTACCATTGGTCCACAAGCCTGTTTTGGTACCAGTACCATGCTATTGTTGTTACTATTGCAATGTAGTATAGTGTGAAGTCTGGTATCGCTCTACCGCCTGATTCACACTTCCTGCCTAGCACTGTTTTTGCTATTCTGGAACTTTTATTTTTCCATATGTATTTCATGATTGCTTTCTTTATTTTTACAAGAAATGCCTTTGGGATTTGATTGGCATTGCATTAAACCTATAGAGAAATTTTGGTAATATCACCATTTTGATGATGTTAGTTCTGCCTTTCCATGAACAGGGTATATTTTTACATCTTCTAAGATCTTCTTATATTTCTCTCTTTAGGGTTGTGTAGTTTTCATTGTATGAGACTTTCCCCTCTTTTGTTAGGTTGATTCCCATCTTTTTTTTTTTTTTAGGATATTGTGAATGGAGTGGTTGTTCTCATTTCCATTTCAGAGGATTTGTCCCTGATATAGAGGAATGCCTTTGATTTATGCATGTTGATTTTATATCCTGCCACTTTGCTGCATTCATTTATTAGCTCTATTAGTTTCTTTGTAGACCCTTTTGGGTCTGCTAGGTATAGAATCATGTCATCTGCAATAGTAATAATTTAAGTTGTTCTTTTCCTATTTTTATGCCTTTAATTTCTTCCGTCTGTCTAATTGCTCTGGCCAGTGTTTCGAGAACTGTATTGAACAGAAGTAGTGAGAGAGGGCATCCCATTCTTGTTCCAGATTTTAGAGGGAATGCCTTCAATTTTTCTAGATTCAGAATGATGCTAGCTTGAGGATTAGCATAGATTGCTTTTACAATATTGAGGTATGATCCTGTTATTCCTAGTTTTTCTAGAGTTTTGAAGATAAAGGGATGCTGTACTTTGTCGAATGCTTTTTGTGCATCTATCGAGATGATCATATGGTTCTTATTTTTAAGTCTATTGATGTGGTGAAAAACATTTATTGATTTTCGTATATTGAACAAGCCTTGCATTCCATGGATGAATCCTACTTGATCATGGTGCACAATTTTTTTAATATGTTTTTGTATCTGATTCACCAGAATTTAATTAGGGATTTTTGCATTTAGATTCCTTAGGGATATTGGTCTGTAGTTTTCTTTGTTTGAAGTGTTTATGTCTGGTGTAGAAATCAGGGTGATATTGGCCTGGTAGAATGAATTTGGAAGATCTCCCTCTTTTTCAGTTTCCTGAAATAGCTTGAAAAGTATTGGTATTAGTTCATATTTAAAGGGTTTGTAAAACTCTGCTGTATACCCATACTGTCCTGGTCTTTCCTTAGTTGGTAATCTTTGGATGGTTTCTTCTATTTCCTCAATTGATACTGGTCTGTTTAGGTTGTCTATATCCTCCTGACTCAATCTGGACAGATCATATGACTTAAGAAATTTTTCGATGCTTTCACTATCTTCTATTATATTGGAGTATAACGAATCAAATTAATTTCTGATTATCTTCTGTATTTCAGAAATATCTGCTGTGATTGCCAGGGGGTGACAAATAACTTGTGTAGATTGATACAGCAGGAATGGAAGCCGTTTATTGTAGCATCTGAGCGATATTTATACATTTTATATAGCTTATCTAATTAGCATAAAATAGATCCAGCAGTGAACCAATAAGGAATCTCCACACTTAATGGCTTGCTTTTGTTACTTCACAAACCACTCTCTATGGCATTTTTCCAGGCGCCATCCAGACTTGTTTACAGACCCTAACATTTCTCTGGCAAAATACCAGGTGCCATCCTGACTTGTTTATATACCTTAACATGTGATGTTGCCCTTTTCATCCCGTATGCTAGTAATTTGAGTTTTCTCTCTTCTTCTCTTCATTAGCATGGCTAAGGGTCTGTCGATTTTATTTATTTTTTCAAAGAACCAACTTTTAGTTTTCTCAATTTTTTCAATTGTTTCTTTTGTTTCGATTTCATTAATTTCAGCTTTGATTTTAATTAAATCTTACCTTCTACTTATTTTGCTGTTGTTTTCCTCTTCTTTTTCTAGGATTCTGAGATGAAGTATGACATCATTTATTTGTTTTGTTTTTTTTTTCTTTTTTTAAGGAATGAAATCCAAGCAATGAATTTTCCTCTTAGAACGGATTTCAGTGTGTCCCATAGATTCTGATATGTTGTGCCTGTGTTTTCATTTATCTCTAAGAATTTTTTAATTTCCTCCTTGATGTCTTCTATAACCCATTGATCATTCAGTAACCTATTGTTCATTCTCCAAGTGATGCATGATTTTTCCTTCCTTCGTTTATCATTGATTTTTAGTTTATATTAGATTATGATCAGATAAGATGCATGGTATTATCTCTACTTCTTTATATTGTCTAAGAATTGCCCTGTGACATAATATATGATCTATTTTTGAGAAGGATCCATGTGCTGCTGAGGAAAAATGTAACTGCTTGATGTTGAGGAGTATATTCGATATATGTCAATTAAGTCTAGGTTATTAATTGTGTTATTGAGTTCTATAGTTTTCTATTTCAACTTTTGTTTGGAAGACCTGTCCAGTGGTGAGAGAGGTGTGTTGAAGTCTCCCATGATTATTGTATGGTGGTCTTTTAGACTCTTGATCTTGAGAAAAGTTTGTTTGATGGACATAGCTGCACCATTGTTTGGGGCATATATATATTTATAATGGTTATGTCTTGTTGGTGTATGGTTCTCTTGAGCAGTATGTAGTGTCCCTCTTTATCCCTTTTGATTAACTTTGGCTTGAAATCTATTTTATTTGATATGAGTATGGACACTCCTGCTTGTTTCCGAAGTCCATATAAGTGATATGATTTTTCCCAACCTTTCACCTTCAGTCTATGTATGTCTTTTCCTATCAAATGCGTCTCCTGTAGGCAGCATATTATTGGGTCTTGTGTTGTGATCCATTCTACTAGCCTGTGTCTCTTAATTGGTGAGTTTAAGCCATTAACATTTACGGTTATTATTGAGATAATGGTTGTTCTTCCAGCCCTATTTGTTTATTTATGTTATTAAACATGGATTGTTTTCTACATTGATTATTTCCCCCTTTTACTGTACTACCTCCCACTGTTGGTTTTTATTGTTATTTTCCATTTCCTCTTCCTGTAATATTTTGCCGATGATGTTTTGAAGAGATGGTTTTCTAGCTACAATTTATTTTAACTTTTTTCTTAACATAGAAGGTTATGATTTTATCTTCCATCCTGATGCTTAATTTCACTGGATACACAATTCTTGGTTGGAATCCATTTTCTTTCAGTGTTTGAAAAATGTTAATCCAGGATCTTCTAGCTTTCAGAGTCTGTGTTGAAAGATCAGCTGTTATCCTGATTGGTTTACCCCTAAATGTAATCTGCTTTTTTTTTCTCTTGTAGCATTTAAAATTCTCTCCTTATTGTGTACGTTGGGCATCTTTATTATAATGTGTCTAGGTGTGGATCTCTTATGATTTTGCACATTCGGCGTCCTGTAGGCTTCTAGGACTTGGGAGTCAGTCTGATTCTTCAAGTCTGGGAAGTTTTCTCGTATTATTTCATTGAATACATTGCTCATTGCTTTGGTTTGGACCTCTATACCTTCCTGTATTCCAATGACTCTTAAGTTTGGTCTCTTTATGTTATCCCGTATTTCTTGGATATTCTGTTGATGGTTTCTTAACAGTCTTGCTGAGCTGTCTATGTTCTTTTCAAGTTAGAATACTTTGTCTTCATTGTCTGATGTTCTATCTTCTAAGTGTTCTACTCTGCTGGTAGTATTCTCAATTGAGTTTTTAAGTTGGTTTATTGCTTTCTGCATTTCTAGGATTTCTGTTTGTTATTTTTTACAACCTCTATCTCCCTGTATAGCTGATCTTTTGCTTCTTGGATTTGTTTATGTAATTCATTGTCGAAGTGATTTTTCATTGTCTGATTTTGCTGTCTAATGTCTTCCTTGAGACTCCAGATCATCTGAAGCATGTATATCCTGAGTTCTTTATCTGACATTCCATTTACTGCAGCTATTACCTCTTCTAAAGTTGTGCTGACCTGCATTGCTTGTGGTCCTTTTTTCCTTGTCTTATCATACTGCTCGCTTTTCTTTCTGCTTGGTGAAACTGTTGTGATTTTGAAATTTTCCTCCTATATATTTATATTGCTCTTGTATAGTTGCAAAGTCTCCCTTGCATGGGCGCAGGGGGGCTGTGCTGCTCCTCCAATTAGGGTGATCTAACTACCTTGCTGACGGGCCGCTGGGCTTGTTTTCCTGATCGGTTGCAGGTCTGCCTACCATGCAGGCGCGGGAGGCGGCTCTGCTCTGCCCCTCCTCCAATTGGTGGCACGTGTCTACCAGGCCCGTGGACCCCTGGGGTGTTCTGCCGATCAGTCGCAGGTCTGCCTACCTTGTAGGTGCTGGCGGCGGCTCTGCTCTGCCCCTACTCCAATTGGGGTGACGTGACTACCATGCAGGTGTGTTGCTGGGCCTGTTCCGCCAGTTTGTCGCAGGTCTGCCTACCTTGCGGGCACGGGCAACGGATCTGCTCTGCTCCTATTCCAAATGGGGTGAAGTGTCTGCCGCTCCGGCAGGGCGATGGGCCTCTTCTGCCAGTCAGGTGCAGGTGTGCCTACCTTGCGGGGGCGGGTGATGGCTCTGCTCTGCCACTACTCCATTTGGGGGGTCGTGACTACCATGCCGGCAGGTTGTTGGGCCTGTTCTGGGTGCGGGCGAAGGCTCTGCTCTGCAACTATTCCAATTCGGGTGATTTGACTACCATGCCTGCGGGTCACTGGGCCTGTTCTGGGCAAGGGCGGCGGCTCTGCTCTGCCTCTATTCCAATTGGGGTGACGTGACTACCATGCAGGTGTGTCGCTGGGCCTGTTCCGGGCGTGGGCGGCGGCTCTGCTCTGCCCCTCTGGCTTGATGACAAAGTGAGAGAGACCCGGGTGTTTGTGACTCAGTTTCTTTACCAGGAGACCAACTGTTTCTGTCACCGATGGTATCAATGAAGTTATCTCCTCTGCTGCTTTCTGATGACATCAGATCTCTGCCATGTTGGTATCCCATGCAAAAGGTAGCATTTTGTTCCCTTTGCTGGGTGACTAAAGCAATGTGTGAGTTCTGACCGGCACTCACAAGCCCCGTCTCAATCCTGTTGCACTCCCTATGAAGGCTCGGTTGATATTTACCTCCACAGTATTCAGCAAGACCCGGACCGAGAAGCAGTTTCCGCAGGTTCTTTAGCCCAGGGCCAGATCAGTTCCGGGAGGCGGAATTCGGCCGCTCTGGGCTCGGTGTATGTTCTAATAGAAGCAGGCTCCAAGACGCAGTTTCTGCGGGTTCTCTAGCACTGAGCCTGAGTAATTTGTCTGCAAGACAAAGGTGAATGGCATCCTGAAATTACCGGTTCTATAGCTGAATAAGCTGCGATCAGTCGAAAACAGGGATGGTGACGTCACCTCTCCAAGATGGTGGCCGCTGGGTTCCTCTGTGGTCTGACTGGTGCGGAGAAACGAGTTGGACTGCATGCTTCCCCGTCTCAAACCCAGAATTCAGCACTGAGCACAGTGATTGCATACCTGGCAGGAGCCCACAGTATCTGCACCACTGTATATTTGCGTTGCTATCTCGTCGTTTCCCAGCACGCACCACAGACTCTAGCCACGGAGCGATTTCCTGAATAAGCCACATGACCTTCTGTGAGGACAAATCACTCGCGTTTGAGTTCCCGTAGCTGATCCTCGTGAGATGGAAATTAGTACACTAGGTTTTGGAGAACCACAATTTTGCTGGAAATTCCTAACAAGATAGGTTTTAGCCATTCTAACTCGTCATTCTCCCGCACAGTGATGCGGTATATGGGGGTGATGCACTCCCTTCGCAGCCATCATATGATCCCCTGAAGTTAGTTTTCAGTACTAGGAAACAAATAAGTATTTCAGGTGGATGAATATTTCTGAGAAAAATCTTTTGAAAAGTTGATTATAAATCCACATACATGAATATGAATGAATTTAGGGAGTGTATAATAAGAAAAATATACTTCATATTTTGAAAAATCTGCAGAGTGAAAAAAAAAAAAATATATATATATATGTATATATATACATACACACAGAGACATTAAAAAAGTAGCATTATGTATGCCAATCGAAATTCACCATGAAATATATATCATCCACAGATCCAAAAATATTCATTTTAATGAACATGGATTTATGTCGTTCAACTAAGAAGCTCACCCGTATCTTGAATTTTCGGTTCCAACAGCATTTAGTAGGAGTGATCTCTTCTCACAATTTGTATCTGCCAAGCCAGCCACCTCACAAAATGTACGAGTTATACCAGGTAGAATTCGATATGTGCATATAAAAATACATGTGATGAATAGGCTACAGAGAAAGGGAGACAGTTATTCACATATTTGTTAACTTTTAAAACACATGGAGGACTATTTCAATTAAAATTCGCTAGATTTATAACACCTACCATTTATCATACGAAAGGCAAGTCCAACTATACACCATGCCTCCTGTGAACCTCTTGTATTTCTATTCTGTTTGGGTTATTTTTCTCCATACTATTAGGATTAGAAGTCAAAGTCTATTAGGGTATGTGTTAGTGTCAGGGATTCAGTATTTCGATAGGAAAATTTGAAAATGTATCCAATGTATATGCAAATATGTGCTACACAAAAAACTTCCCACTCTCATTCATAACAATGCCTTGACATTACCTTCGCCCCACATAAGACACAATTAGAGGAGAGGAGTTAGAAAATCTGTGAATACATATGTGGAATGGAAAATGCTCAGGAGTTCACAATTTGGAGGTGGTAGAGGAGTTTCCAAAAGTAAGGGACAGGGTAAACACTCCACAAACATGAAGTTCTGCCAGCCTGACATCTGGAGAAACTGCCTCTAAGGTTGGGCAATGAAATATATGCTGTTGTCAGGAGCATTAGCTTCATTTGGAGTGAGACCATCAAAGCTGGGTCTTCATCTATGTGACATGAATGACATTGTTTCTTATTTTCCAATGAACATGAGGCATCAGTGCTGAATTTTCTATTTGTATGTAACTTGTGGCCACTGGGGTCTAAGTGTCTCCCCGTGTGGACTGTAAATCCATTTGGTCATCCTCCACTATTCGTGGTGTTTCTTGCTGCTGCACTGGGAGTTTGGAATTTGCTTCATGAAATACAAGGAGTTCAACAGGGACACAGTGCTGAAGTGAGTTCTGTCAATTGTGGTGGGTCGGGTTCTGCAGGAGAATGCACCAACCAGGCTTCTATCCCACATTGCTTGCCCCATTGACCATAGCAACCTGATTCTGAACATTGCCCTGAAACCTCTCCATATAACAATATGCTTTTACATATAAGAGTCTACTGCCTTCAAAATGTCAGTCACAATCCATTTGCAAGACAATGGCAGATCCACATGGCCCAACACAGATGTTTTATCACACACCTGCCAACCACTGCTCTAGGACAACTACTCAACAGGATCCAACTTACTGGCATCTCTGTTCTACACCATTTTCATAAAACCAAGTCAATCAAGGCACTGTCTTACATACTCATGATCAGCAACAGGACATCCAAATGTTCTCCAGTGCCACCCAGTCATGGGAATTTCAAAAATTTTTATGGTATTTATCTAGCCAATTTTCAAGGAAGAAGTTGGAGGCACTGTGGGTTTCAATTTATTCAGGAACCATTAAATGGTGAGTAAGTTCATTTCAATGAAAACTCTGGAGAATTCTCACAGGCAAGGCTTCCCAAAGAGTGGCCAAAATGTCAGATTAAGCCAGGCCCATTGAGGTCTACAATGTGAGGTCCATGTGTGTTTTGACTCTCAAAAATGGCTGCCAAGTCTTTAAGAATAAAATCATGTGATATCCTGGCTGAGATTCCCTGTGATCTGTGGAAAGTCAACTTGGGCCTAGATGTCTTTCCAAGGGCAACTCTCATGCATGGCCATCTAAAATCCCAACACAATTCATGGCAATACTTCTCTGAGATCAGTACCACAACTCAGTCTCTAAGGGGAATCACACCAGGGTGCAAGCCCACGTGGACCCAGTCATCTCTTCAAACCACCATTCAAATGTCCACAATTAAATCCCAAACACTCCCACATGGCCCAAATCTTCTTCCATATATACACTCATCATAACCTGTGGCTGGAGGTTTCCATGAGGGGAGCAGCCCACGTCAGTGTCCAAAATAAGCTTCCTGCACCTCATTTGCCTAAAGTCAGGGTGGCATGGACACCCTTCCTGTAAACCAGGAGTGATCAAATAGGCCTTCCTTTAATACTGCTTAGCTTCTCCAACTTGAGGCCTACTGACTTTGAGGTTTAGATTCTTTAAGTGAATTGGAGTCATGAGAAAAACAAGCACCTATGGGCTAGCCTCTGCTGGGTTTTGAAGAACTCATTTGACCCAAAGGATCCCTGTTCTCACTTGATGGATGTCAGGAACCTACCAGAGGAAGGCAAGAGAGTTAATCAACAATATCTGATCTTTTTGCCATTTTGGTTTTCGATGCATGCATGGGATGTATCTTTAGATCCATCAGGTGCTGAGAATCTAAGCCTCAGCCTCACACAGGGCCAAGAGACTGATTCAGACATATCCCTTTTCAAAGCAATTAAGCATGGATCCACACGTGATGCCCATTCATTTGCATTTGAAAACTGTTTTCTTCAGGCTTCACAAAGTGGTGGCTTGAGGCAAAGTTCTTCCTGACATTCAGGGCAACAGAAGAATAGGTAAGCAAAAGGACCAAAGCAGGGTTTCTCCACTGAGACTTTCCTGGTCAACTGATATCTGAGATTTCTGAGATGCTAGCCATTCCCTTCAACTATCTAGTACATGGCCATGTCACAGATATTGGAGGTGGTACATATCTTGGGCACAAAACCATGATACTATTCTGGAGTGTTGCCAGAATTGAAGGAGAAAACAGGAAATTATGAAGCTAGTAGGTGTTGCCCATCCATAAGGCAAGCCTGATTCCACTCATATATTGGGCACAATGAATGCTGGCAAGCTTTCTAGTAGACAGGAAACATCCATTGATGCCTTCTCTCTTCTAATGTCTACAATCATGAACACAGTGGGATACACAGACACTCGCCTTGTCAAAGGACTTACTAAAAGTAGTCCACTCCAAACCAAACAAACTGCCTTTCCCACCTATTCTGAGAACTTGAGACAAAACCACAAAATCACACCCACACCCACAAAGGCACCTCCTTCCCCCAAGTAGGTCTGTGACTCTCCGGAGTGTCCTCTGACTGGTGGGCCATACTATGTTTCCCCAAAATGACCTCTCCTGTCTCAGTTCTGGTCTGCTTGGCCAACTCTGTGAAGTTGTCAAGAGCCAGTGGTGAGACACTACCTGCTTTCTGAGGAAAAGCCCCTCTTCAAAGGTTTCCTGGCATTTGGCCATCCTCACATCTGTAGGTTCAAAGAAAGACTGACTCTGTCCTTGGTAAATCCAAACATATGAGACCACTGGGACTGGGACAGGGACTGTGTCTGGGTTCCTGGCTTCCTGGATCCCAAGTTCAGAGAGTTTCATCACCAAGGAAGTGAGGTGAGGTCACTTCCTTCAGGATCTGAATTACATCACTGCCTTGGCAACCACTTTGCCCTAACAGTTGCTTCCAAAAGTCCCATTAGGTGGAGGCTGCCCCTGTTTTCCTGTAACACTTTCACAAGTTAGAATGTTATATCAATCATAAGCACCCCGGAACAGCTCTCCACACAGAACTGGTTTGGTCCATCTTGTATACATTAAGAAGAGAGAGTGATTCAGACACAACCCTTCAACCCGACCAGGATGACTGCCATGGAAGATGACTTTTGCTTTCTGAGGTATTTCATAGCTGCCTTCATCTTCACCAGGGATCATTTCTGCATGAACATTTGAGGTTCTCAGCAGGTGAAGATACCCTACATTCCTGTATTTTAAAACCAACTCTGTCCCTGCTCTTCGGTAAAGTTAGTGTATGGTTAGGGTTCATTATATGTTTGATTTGGGTTAGGAATCATTCTGCAGGATGAATAAAGGGATTGGGTACCTGCGATATTTATAAGAATATATAAGTGAAATATATGTATGAAAACGGAAATCTAAGAAAGATTTGAAGCCTAGAAGGGCATTGGGCCCTTGATTGGGATGCATAGTGTTGAATTACGTTCTGTACAATTGTCTCAGTTAAATCGATATACAATGGCATAGGACCTTGTACCTTGGATGATTGAATGTAGAAGAGAACATCCAGTTAAAAAGGGATAGTCGGTAGGATTAGAAAGATAGTCGGTAGGTTTAGGAAGAAGAGTGAGAATATGATTTGGAATAAAAAGCTTCTTTAGCAATAGGGTTTCGTTTAGAGAGTGAATGTAAATGTCAGTACATGTGAAGAGTCTTTCACAATGATGAACTGGGGAAATTATGTAGAAAAGCAGGTATCAATAGAGACATAACGAAATCAGGCAAAGTATAAATGAGTGATAGGATTAGACATTTTCAACAGGGTTGAGTTTGAATATATAATCATAGGAAAAAACAAATATGTTGTCACCAATGGGATTGACATTTGAGAGCATTAGGCAACCTGGACACGGATGTTATTACTTATCCATGTTCACTTTCCTTTTAGGCTTTGGTACAATCATAAGTGTGACCTTTACATTTTTTTTTGTTCAGAATATTTCGGTGGTAAAATGTATATGTAGATCAGGTAACATGAGTATTTCTTTCACCATGTCTGGGAGCAATATTTTGAAGACATATACATTAGTATTAGGGGTACAAAGAGGTGTACCCTGTGTCTATGAATATAGAGATAATGCATGAATAGACGATAATATGAATAAATAATGTATCTGGTTCCACTTTAAATAATGGATTGAATTGAAATCTGAAAATATATAAGAAATCTTATATTGATATATAATCATTCATTTCAACCAGTTATATATCTAATGGTAATATTAGGATTATGGTTTATCATGAAGGGTGTTTGAGTTTTGCTTTATAAGTGATGATGTTAAACGAAAATAATGTGTTTGGAAAGAAGTCTCATGAAAAGACCAGTCAAGAAACATAGAAGAATCATGTGTTCTGAATCAGAAAGTGATTGATCGTGAAACAAATGCCTATAAATTTTCTAACTTTTGAATGAAATATATATCCTATGATGTGCATAAACTGAAGACATCGTAACGTATAAGTGTTGAATAAAAATGAAAATCAAAATACACATCATGTCCCCTAAGAATATACTTGCATTGATGTTAAACTAGCTCAGTAACTGTAGAAATATTAGGTTTTGTTTGCACCTTTCACTGAATTTAGTTTTCAGTACTAGAAAACAAATATGTATTTCAGGTGGATGATTATTTCTGAGAATAATCTTGTGGAAAGTTGATTATAAATACACATATATGAATATGAATGAATTTAGGGAGTGTATAATAAGACACATATATTTCATATTTTAAAAAATCTGGAGAGTGTATATATATATATATATATACACTCTCATACATACACACTCACATGCACAGATATAAAAAAGTAGCAATACAGGAAATCCATCATGAAGGCAGGCATGGAAAAATCAAGTCTCTGACCTCTTCAGCTGCGCGGGCATCGGGAGTCGTAAACTGTCTAAATGCTGTTTGCTCAGAATCACTAGGCAATGTTGACCTAATGTGGATCTGGTGCGAACATTCTGGGCCCCTCAGAACACACACCGAGCCTGGATCGGCTGCATTCAACCTCCGGTTTGCCTGGTTCTCGTGACTCAGCACTAAGATCCCTCTGAAATAACTGTTCGGCCCTTCTGAACTTTCAGAGGTAAAAGCCAACCAAGCCTTCAAAGGCAGTGGCCACAGGATTGAAACGGCGCTTGGGAGAGACACTCAGGACCCACCCGTTGCATTGGTTACATTGCAAAGGGAACAAACGGTCACCATTTGCATGGGATACCACCATAGCATAGAAATGATGTCACGGGCAGAGGAGATAACTTCATTGAAACCAGCGTGACAGGTGTGTAATCCCCTAGCCATCTCTCTCAACACAGCGGGGAAACCTTAAGGGCCCCTCCCAGCTCTGCCGTAAGGGCCTCTTCCAGCTCTCCCGTGAGCGCGATAGCCAGACCTAGGGAATCTGGATTGGCTCGGGACTAGCGGCGTGGAATTCCGGGCTCCTGATCCCACAAGTGCTGACAATTGAGGTCTCTTACACCACGTACCGGTGGTGTGGCTCCCAGAGGGCAAGAAAATTCGCTGGGGGTCCTCAGCCCCAAGCTCTACAAACTTAGGGTCTGAGGGAGGCAAACAGGGAGAGTGTGCACAGGCGTTCATGAAAACAGGGCTGCCAGGAGTAGAGTTCTGGCTTGTAACCACTATTGTGGTGAGCGTCACAGGTGATCAGGGCATGGCTTGAGGAAGCACAAGAGAAGGCCCTAGGCACTCAGGATTGGAGATCCGCCAAGTTTGGGAGGAAGAGCTGCTGCACAGTGATTGGTTCCCACTTATTCAGAGGAGGAGCTTGGCCCAGTGCACACAGCTCCACATACTGAAAGAGAAGTTAATTGAACTCTATGACTGCATGTATTATTATTATTTTTTTAATTTATATTTTTTATATTTCTTTCATTTTCATTTTTGTTGTTGTAGTTCTTTAACTTTTTTAATGTTTTTATTTTTTTATTTTTTATTTTATCATTATTATTATTAATATTATTTTAAATTTTAATTTTCATTTTTTAATTATAATTATTATTTAAATTTTTTTTCTTTCTTTATTTTCTATTTTTTTCTTTTGTCTTTTCATTTCTTTTCAATTTTCTTATTCTCCCTTCCTTGAATTCTACCTGTCTACTCTCATTCTCTTTAGTGACTTCTTCCCTTCCCTTCTAATATCTTTCCTCCCAAGCATCAAATAAATTTATAAGAGTAAGCAGTAACTCAGCAGTCAAACAAAACAAGAAGTAACATGAGCAGCATAAAAAAGCAAGGAAGAAAAGGAGTACAAACAATGATGGACAGCCTAAATATTCAGAAGGACCTAGAGTCATCAGAAAAATGGTCATATAAAGAACTCAAGAAATACCTTAGACAGATGGAATGGAACCTTAAAGAGGATACGAGACATCAAAACCAAACAGTGAAAGAACACATTGAAAATGAATTACATAAACAGATATAAAAAGAAATTAAGCATCTTAATTAGGAGATAGAGATTATAAAAAAAATCAAACAATAATTCTAGAAATGAAGGAAATGATAAAACAAATTAAAAACTCAATTGAGAGTATCACTAACAGAGTGGAGCAAGTAGAAGACAGAATGTCAGATAATGAAGACAAAATATATCATCTTGAAAAAAGTCTAGCCAACAAAGAAATGCTGGTAAAAAGTCATGAGAAAAACATCCAAGAGATATGGGATAACACAAGAAAAAAAAAAACTAATGAGTCATCTGGATAGAGGAAGGTACAGAGATTCAAACCAAGGGAATGAGTAACCTGCTGTATGAAATAATTCCAGAAAACTTTCCAGAAATAAAAATGGAAAGGGATAAAAAAAATTGTAGATGCTTACAGGACACCGAGCACACAAAATCACAGTAGACCAATGCCAAGACACATTGTTATGAAGATATCCAATATACAGAACAAAGAGAAAATATTAAAAGCTACAAGAGAAAGGAGGCAGATTACAATCAGGGGTAAACCAAAAATGTTAACAACAGATTTTTCATCACAGACGCTGAAAGTGAGAAGATCCTGGAACAACGTATTTCAAACACTTAAAAACAATGGATTCCAACCAAGAAATCTGTATTCAGCAAAATTAAGCTTCAGGTAAGACAACGAAATAAAAACATTTCGTGATAAACAAAAGCTAAAAGAACTTGCAGCCAGAAAACCAGCATTGCAAAGCATCTTAAGGAAAACACTACACGAGGAAAAAATGAATATCAACAAAGAAAACCATCAGTGGGAAGTGCCTCATTAATGACAGAGGGCGGGGGAAAAGTTAATCATGGATAAACAAACTAAATTAAAAAAAAAGATAAATAATCAAAGACGGGTGGCAATACAAACCATATATCAATACTAACTCTAAACTTTAATGGCTTAAACTCTCCAATAAAGTGACATAGACTTGTAACGTGGATTAAAAAAAACAAATCCAACAATATGTTGCTTCCAGGAGACACATCTGAATGGAAAAGACATACACAGGCTGAAGGTGAAAGGTTGGGAAAATTTATTCCATGCACACGGTCCTTGTAAGCAAGCAGGGGTGGCCATCCTCATATGGAATAAAATCGACTTCAAGACTAATTTAATCAAAAGGGATAAGGAAGGACATTATATACTGTTGAAAGGAACCATTCACCAACAAGACATAACAATTATCAATATTTACGCAGCAAATAATGGTGCTGCAACATTTATAAAACAAATTCTCCTCAAGTTCAAGAATCAAATAGACCACAACACAATAATTATGGGAGACTTCAACTCACCTCTCTCACCATTGGACAGATCCTCCAAACAAAAGTTGAATAAAGAAAATATAGAATTCAATATCACAATCAATACCCTAGACTTAACTGACATATATAGAATATATCAACCATCATCAAGTGGATATACTTTTTTCTCACCAGCACATGGATCCTTCTCAAAAATAGACCATATATTATGCCATAGGGCAACACTCAGTAAATATAAAGGGGTGGAGATAATACCATGAATTTTTTTCTGATCACAATGGAATGAAACTGGAAACCAACGGTAAAAGAAGGAAGGAAAAATCCTACATCACATGGAAAATGAACAATATGTTACTGAATGATCAATGGGTTACAGAAGACATAAAGGAGGAAATCAAAAAATTCTTAGAGATAAATGAAAATACAGACACAACATATCAGATTCAATGGGACACAATGAAACAAGATTCAAGAGGCAAATTCATCGCCTGGAGGTCATTCCTCAAAAAAAGAAAAAAACAAAAACAACAAATAAATGAGCTCTCACTTAATCTCAAAGCCCTAGAAAAGGAAGAGCAAAACAACAGCAAATGTAGCAGAAGGCAAGAAATTATTAAAATCAGAGAGTAAATCACGAAATTGAAACAAAAGAAACTATTAAAAAATTAACAAAACTAATAGTTGGTTCTTCGAAAAAATAAATAAGATTGACAGACCCTTAGCCATGCTAACGAGGAGAAGAAGAGAGAGAACTCAAATTACTAACATACGGGATGAAAAAGGCAATATCACAACAGATGCTACATAAATACAGAAGACAATTAGAAATTATTTTGAAAACCTATATTCCAATAAAATAGAAAATAGTGAAGACATTGATACATTTGTTAAGTCATATGATTTGCCTAGACTGAGTCAGGAGGATACACACAATTTGAACAGACCAATATCAATCGATGAAATAGAAGAGGCAATCAAACTACTACCAACCAAGAAAAGCCCAGGATCAGATGGGTATACAGCGGAGTTTTACAAAACCTTTAAAGAAGAATTAATACCAATACTTTTCAAGTTATTCAGAAAATAGAAAAACAGGGAGCTCTGCCAAATTCATTCTATGAGGCCAACATCACCCTGATTCTGAAACCAGACTAAGACACCTCAATGAAAGAAAAAAACAGACCAATATCTCTGATGAACCTAGATGCAAAAATTTTCATTAAAATTCTGGTGATTTGGATACAAAGGCACATCAAAAAAATTGTGCACCATGATCAACTAGGATTCATCCCTGGGATGCAAGGAGGGTTCAATATACGGAAATCAATAAATGTTATTCACAACATCAATAGACTTAAAAATAAGAACCATAAGATGATCTTGATAGATGCAGAAAAACCATTAGAAAAAGTAGAGCATTCCTTTACGTTCAAAACATTAGAAAAACTAGGGATAAAAGGAACATACCTCGACATTGTAAAAACTATCTATGTTAAGCCTCAGGCTAGCATCATTCTGAATGGAGAAAAATTGAAGGCATTCTTTCTAAAATTTGGAACAAGACAGGGATGTCCTCTATCACCACTTCTATTCAATATAGTTCTCGAAAAACTGGCCAGAGCAATTAGAAAGTTGAAAGACATTAAAGACATAAAAATAGGAAAAAAAAGAACTTAAATTATCACTATTTGAAGATGACATGATTCTATACATAGAAGACCCAAAAGGGTCTACAGAAAAAAAACTACTAGAACTAATAAATGAATTCAGCAATGTGGCTGGAAATGAAATCAACATGCATAAATCAAAGGCATTTCTGTATATCAGCGACAAAACTTCTGAAATGAAAATGAGGAAAAACACTGCATTCACAATATCCTCATAAAAAATTAAATACTTGGGAATCAACCTAACAAAAGAGGTGAAAGATTTATACAATGCAAACTACAGAACCCTAAAAAGAGAAGTAGAATAAGATCTTAGAAGATTGAAAAATATACCCTGTTCATGGATAGGCAGAACTAACATCATCAAAATGGCGATATTACTAAAAAGTTGTCTGTAGGTTTAATGAAATGCCAATCTAAATCCCAAATGAATTTTTTGTAGAAATAGATAAACCAATCATGAAATTCATATGGAAAAATAAACGACCCAGAATAGCAAAAGCAATTCTAAGCAGGAAGTGTGAATCAGGCGGTATAGCGATACCAGATTTCAAACTATATTACAGTGCAATAATAACAAAAACAGCATGGTACTGGTACCAAAACAGGCGGGTGGACGAATGGTACAGAATGGAGGACACAGAGACTAATCCAAAAAGCTACAACTATCTTATATTTGATAAAGGAGCTAAAAGCTTGCAATGGAGGAAGGATAGCATCTTCAACCAATCGTGTTGGGAAAACTGAAAATACATATGCAACAAAATGAAACTGAATCCCTTTCTCTCGCCATGCACAAAAGTTAACTCAAAGTGGATCAAGGAGCTAGATTCAAATCAGAGACTCTGCATCTGATAGAAGAAAAAGTTGGTTCCGATCTACATATTGTATGGTCAGGCTCCAAATTCCTTAATAGGACACCCATAGCACAAGAGTTAATAACAAGAATCAACAAATGGGAGTTACTTAAACTGAAAATTTTTTCTCAGAAAGAGAAACAATAAGAGAGGTAAATATGGAGCCTAGATCATGGGAACAAATTTTTACTCCTCACCCTTCAGATGGAGCCCTAATATCCAGAGTATACAAAGTATACAAAGAACTCAAATAATTAGACAATAAGATAACAAATAACCTAATGGGCCAAGGACCTGAACAGACACTTCTCAGAGGAGGACATAGAATCAATCAACAAGTACATGAAAAAATGCTCTCCATTTCTTGCAGTCAGAGAAATGCAAATCAAAACCACCCTAAAATACCATCTCAATCCAGTGAGATTGGCAGCCATTATGAAGTCAAACAACAACAAGTGCTGGCGACGATGTGGGGAAAAGGGTACTCTTGTACATTGCTGATGGGACTGAAACTGGTGCAGCCAATTTGGAAAGCAGTATGGAGATTCCTGGGAAGGCCGGGAATGGAAGCACCATTTGACCCAGCTATTGCCCTTCTCGCACTATTCCCTGAAGACCTTAAAAGAGCGTACTACAGGGATACTGCCAATCGATGTTCATAGCAGCACAATTCACAATTGCTACACTGTGGAACCAACCCAGATTACCTTCAATAGATGAATGGATAAAAAAAAAATGTTTTTTTTTTATATACTATGGAGGATTACACAGCACTAAAAAATGACAAAATAATGGAATTTGCAGGGAAATGCATGGCACTAGAGCAGATTATGCTTAGTGAAGCTAGCCAATCCCAAAAAAACAAATACCAAATGACTTCTTTGATATAATGAGAGCAACTAAGAACAGAGCAGAGAGGAAGAGCATGAAGAAAAGATTAACATTACGCAGAGACATGAGGTGGGAGGGAAAGGTAGAGAAAAGAGAAATTGCATGGTAATGGAGGGAGACCCTTATTGTTACAAAAAAAATACATATAAGAGGTTGTGAGTGTAATGGAAAAATAAACAATAAGTGAAATGAATTACAGTAGGTAGCGTAGAGAGAGAAGATGGGAAGAGAGCGGAGGGGGGATAGTAGGGCATAGGAAAGGTAGCAGAATACAACAGTAACAAATAAGACATTATGTAAAAATATGGATGTGTAACTGATGTGATTCTGCATTCTATATTTGGAGTAAAAATGGGAGTTCATAACCCACTTGAATCTAATGTATGAAATATGATATGTCAAGAGCTTTGTAATGTTTTGAGCAACCAATAAAAGAAAAAAAAGGTAGCAATATATATGCCAATCGAAAATCTTCATCAAATATATATAATCCAAAGATCGAAAAATATTCATTTTACTGAAATGGATTTATGTATAATGTTATTCAACTAGGAAGCTCACCCGTAGGTTGAATTTTCAGTTCCAACAGCGTTTAGGAGGAGTGATCTCTTCTCACAATTTGCATCTGCCAATTCAGCCACCTCACATGTGTGTACAAGTGATATCAGGTAGGATTCTATATGTGCATATAAAAATACATGTGCTGAATAGGCTACAGAGAAAGGGAGACAGGGATTCACATATTTGTTAATTTTAAAAACATATCTAGAACTATTTCAACAGAAAATTGACTAGATTTAAAACTCCTACATTATATAATGCAAAAAGCAATTCCAACTATACACCATGCCTCCTCTGAACTGCTTGTATTTCTATTCTTTTTGGGTTATTTTTCACCATCATTTTAGGATTATTAGTCAGAGACTAGTAGGGTACAGGTTAGTGTCAGGGATTAAGTATTTCAAATGGAAAATTGGAAAATGAATCCAATGTGTATGTAAATATGTGCTACACAAAAATCTTCCCACTCACATCCAGAACAATGCCTTCACATTACCTTCGCCCCAAGTAAGACACAATTAGAGTTGAAAAGTGTAAAAATCTAGGAATACATACATGGAATGGAATATGCTCGGGAGTTCACAACTTTTGAGGTGGTAGAGGAGTTTCCAAAAGTAAAGGACAGGGTAAACACTCCACAAACAAGGAGCTCTGCTGGCCTAAGAATTCTTGGGAAATGGCCTCTGAGGTTGGGATCCTGAAATATATGTTGCTGTCATGAGCTTTAGCTTCCTTCATAGTGAGACCATCAAAGCTGGGTCTGCATCTATGTGACCGGGAAGAGATGGTTTCTTATATTCCAATGAACATGAGGCAGCAGTGCTCAATTCTCTCTTTGTAGGTAAACTGTGGCCACTGGATTCTAAGTGTCTCCCAGTGGGGACTGTGAAGACATTTGGTCATCCTCCACTTTTCATGGTGTTTTTTGCTGCTGCACTGGGAATTTGGTATTTGCTTCACAAAATATAAGAAGTTCATTTGGGATACAGTGCTGGAGGGAGTTCTGTCACTTGTGGTGGGTCAGGGTCTGCAGGAGAATGCACCAACCAGGCTTCTATCCCACAGAGCTTGCCCCAGTAACCATAGTAAACTTATTCTGAACATTGCCCTTAAAACTCTCCATATAACAGGATGCCTTTACATATAAGGGTCTCATGTCTGCACTATATCAGTCACAAGCCATTTGGAAGCCAATGGCAGATCCACATAGCCCCTAGATGATGTTTTTTCACACACCTTCCCACCACTGCTCTAGGCCCACTACTCAGCAGGCTCCAAATTACTGGCATCTCGTGTTCTACATCATTTTCATGAAACCCAGTTAAACAAGGCACTGTCTGGTATACACATGATAAGCAACAGGACATCAAATTTTCTGCAGTTCCACCTGGTCATGGGAATTTAAAAAATTTCATGGTATTTATTTAGCAATTTTTCAAAAATGAAGTTAGAGGCACTGTGGGTCTCAATTCATTCAGGAACCATTAAGTGTGAGAAAGTTCATTTCAATGAAAGCTCTGGAGAACTCTCAAAGTCAAGGCTTCTCAAAGAGTTACCAAATGGTCACATAAAGCCAGGCCAATTCACGTCTACAATGTGAGGTCCATGTATGTTTTGACTCTCATCTATGGCTGCCAAGTCTTTCAGAATAAAATCATGTGATATCCTGGCTGAGATTCCCAGGCCTCTGTGGAAAGCCACCCTGGGCATAGATCTCAGTTTCCAAGAGTGAGTCTTATGTGTGTCCTCCTAAAATCCCAACACAATTCATGGCAATACTTCTCTGAGGTCAATTCCAGAATGCAGTCTCTAAGGGGAATCACACCAGAGTTCAAGCCCAGGTGGACCCAGTCATCCCTTCAAACCGCCACAAAAATTACCACAATTAAAATCAAAACACTCCCACAGGGCCATCATCTTCTTCCATGTAGACACTCATCATAACCTCTAGCTGGAGGTTTCTATGAGCCCAAGGTAGTGTCCAAAATAAGCTCACTTGCCCCTTATTTGCCTAAAATCATGGTGGCCTGGACACTCTTCCTGTGAACCAGGAGTGATCAAATATTCCTGCTGTTAAAGTGTTCCACTTCTCCAATTTCAGCCTACTGGCTGTAGGGTATAGATTCTTTATGTGATTTGGATTCATGAGAAAATCCAAGCACATATGGGCTAGCCTCTGCAGGGATTTCAAGAACTCATTTGACCCAAAGGATCCCTATTCTCACTTGATGGAGTTCAGGAACCTAAAACAAGAAGGCAAAAATATTCATCCACAATGACTGCTCTTTTGGACATTTTAGTTTTGGAAGAACATGGGATCTTTCTTTAGATCCATCAGGTGCTGAGAATCTAAGCCACAACCTCATACAAGGACAAGAGGCTGATTCAGACACATCCCATTCCAAAGAAATTAAGCAAAGAGCCACAGGTGGGGTCCATTCATTTCCATATGAAAACAGTGTTTTTCAGGCTACACAAAGGGGTGGCCTGAGGCAAAGACCTTTCTGACATTTAGGGTAATAGAAATAGAATTAAGCAAATGGCCCAAAGAAGGGTTTCTCCACTGAGACTTTACTGCACACACTGATATCTGAGTTTTCTGAGATGATCTCATTCCCTTCAGCTATCCAGAACATGGCCATGTCACAGAGCCTTGTGGTGTTACATATCTGGGAAACAAAACCATGAGTCTATTCTGGAGAGTGGCCAGAATTCACGTAGAAAACAGGAACTTTAGAAGATAGTAGATGTTGCCCATCCATAAGGCAAGCTGCAGTGCATTCATCAATTGCGCAGTATGAATTGCGGAAGCTTTCAACTAGAGACAACACATCCATTGGTGCATTCTCTTTTCTAATGTCTACAACCATGGATACAGTGGGATACACAGACATAGAAACACTCACAATGTAAAACGACTTACTAGAAACAGTCCACTCCAAACCAAACAAACCACCTTTCCTACCTATTCTCAGAACATGAGAAAAAACCACAAACTCACACCTACAACGGCAAAGGCACTTCCTTCCCCCAAATAGGTCTGTGACTATCCGGAGTGTCTTCTGACTGGTGGGCCATATTATGTTCCCCCAAAATGGCTTGTCCTGTTTCACATCTGGTCTCAATGTCCAACTCCGTGAAGTTGTAAGGAGCCAGCAGTGAGCCACTGCCTGCTTTCTCAGGAAAGGCCCCTCTTCAGAGCTCTGCTGGCATTTGGCCATCCTCACATCAGCAGGTACCAAGAAAGACTGACTATGTCTTTGGGAAAAGCAAACAAGTTAGCCCACTGGGTCTGGAGTGGGACTGGCTCTGGGTGCCTGGCTTCCTGGATCCCAAGTTCAGAGAATTCCATCACCAAGGAAGTGAAGTGAGGTCACTTCTTTCAGGAACTGAATATGGTCACTGCCTTGGTAACCACTTTGTCCTAACAGTTGCTTCCAAGGTTCCCATGAGATAGAGGCTGCCCCAACATCCTGTGACACATTCAGAAGTTATAATGGTATATCAACCATAGGCACCCTGGAACAGCTCTCCACAGAGGCCTGGTTTGGTCCATCTTCTCTACATTAAGAAGAGAGAGGCTGATTCAGACACATCAATTCATCCTGACCAGGTTGTTTGCATGGAAGATGACTATTGCTCTCTCAGGTCCTACATAGCTGCCTACATCTTCTCCAAGGATCATTTCTTCATGGATCTTTGAGGTTCTAAGCAGGTGGAAGATCTTCTACATTTCTATATTGTAAGACCCACTCTGTCGCTGCTCTTAAGTTAGTTATATTGAGGGAACAGTGTATGGTTAGGGTTAATAACAAGTTCGATTTGGGTTACGAATCATTCTGCGGGATGAATAATGGTATTGGCAACCTGCGATATTTACAAGAGTATACATGTGAAATATAAGTATGAAAGCAGAAATCTAGGTAAGATTTGAAGCCCAGAAGGGCATTGGGGACTTGAGTGGGATACTTAACTTTGAGTTATGTGCTGCACAGATGTCTCAGATAAATCAATATACACTGGCATCGGACCTTGTACCTTGGATGATTGAATGTTGAAGAGAGCATCCAGTCAAAAACCGATAGTCGGTAGGATTAGGAAGGTAGTTGGTAGATTTAGAAAGAAGAGTGAGCATAGGATTTGGACCAAAAGTTCTTCAGCAATAGGGTTTCGGGTAGAGAGTGTATGTAAATGTCAGCACATGTGAAGAGTCAGTCACAATGATGAACTGGGGAAAACATGTAGGAAAGCAGATATCAATAGAGACATTAGGAAATCAAGCAAAGTATAAAGTGTGTGATAGGGTTAGACATTTTCAACAGGTTTGAAGTTGAATATATAATCTTAGGAAGAAACAAATATGTAGTCACCAATAGGATTGATATTTGAGAGCATTAGGCAACCTGGACATTGATGATTTTAGTAATGGATGCTATCTTTTCATTTAGGCTTTGGTACAATTGTAAGTGTGACCTTTGCTTTTTGTGTCCGGAATATTTCTGTGATAAAATGTGTATGTAGATCAGGTGACATGAGTATTTCTTCCACCATTTCTGAGAGCAATATTTTGAAGATTTATAAATTCGTATGGGGGTACAAATAGGTGTACCCTGTTTCTATTAATATAGACATAATGCATGAATAGACAATACTGTGAATAAATAATATAACTAGATCCACTTTAAATAATGGATTGAATGGATATCTGAAAATATATAAGAAATGTTATATTGATATACAATCATTAATTCCAACCAGTTATATATCTAATGATTATCTTATGGTTATGGTTAATCATGAAGGGTGTGTGAGTTTTTCTTCAAAATTGATTATGGAAATCGAAAACAATATATTTGGAAAAAAGGTCTCATGAATAGACCAGTCAAGAAACATAGAGAAATACATGTGTTCTGGAGCAGGAAGTGACTGAAAGTGAAACAAATGCCTATAAATTTGCTAACTAGTGAATGAAATATATATGCTAAGATGTGCATAAACTGAAGAAATAGTAATGTACCAGTGTGGAATAAAAATTAACGTCAAAATACACATCGTGTCCCATAGGAACCAACATGCATTGATGTTCAACTGGGTCAGTTAATGTAGACATATTAGAATTTGTATGCACCTTTCACTGAAGTTAGTTCTCAGTACTAGGAAACAAATATGTATTTCAGGTGTTTGAGTATTTCTAAGAATAATCTTGTGAAAAGTTGATTATTAATCCACATACATGAACATGAATGAATTTAGGGAGTGTATATAAGACACATAATTTTCATATTTTTAAAAATCTGGAGAGTATATACACACACACACACACACACAAACACAGAAATTAAAAAATAGCAATATATATGCCAATCGAAATTCATCATGAAATATATATCATAAAGATGCAAAAACATTCATTTTACTGAACATGGGTTTATGTATAATGTTGTTCCACTGGGAAGCTCACCCATAGGTTGAATTTTCAGTTCTAACAGCGTTTAGGACGAGTGATCACTTCTCACAATTTGTATCTGCCAAGTCATGTAACTCAAAAGAATGTACGTGTGATACCGTGTAGGATTCTATTTGTGCATATAAAAATACATGTGCTGAATAGGCTCCAGAAAATGGGAGACAGTAATTCACATATTTGTTAACTTTCAAAACACATGGAGAACTATTTCAATTAAAAATTGACTAGATTCATAATACCTACCCTTTATCATGCAAAAGGCAAGTCCAACCCTGAACTGCATGTATTTATGTACTGTTTGGGTTATTTTTCTCCAACATATTAGAATTAGTAGTCAGAGTCTATTAGAATATGGGTTAGTGTCAGGGATTCAGAATTTCGAATGGAAAAATAGGAAAATTAATCCAATGTGTATGCAAATATGTGCTAAAACAAATCTTCTGACTCTCATCCAGAACAATGCCTTGAAATTATCTTCGCCCCAAGTAAGACACAATTAGAGAAGAAAAGTTGCAAAATCTGTGATTACATTTCTGGAATGGAAAATGCTCAGGAGTGCACAAACTTGGAGGTGGTATAGGAGTTTCCAAAAGTAAGAACACGGTACACACTCCACAAACATGGAGCTCTGCATGCCTAAAACTTTTAGAGAAACTGCCACTGAGGTTGGGCAATGATATATAGGTTTTTGTCAGGAGTTAAGCTTCCTTTGTAGTGATACCCTCAAAGCTGGGTCTGCATCTATGTGACCTGGAGGACAAAGTTTCTTATTTTCCAATGAACACAAGGCAGCACTGCTGAATTCTCTCTTTGTAGATAAACTGTAGCCCCTGGGGGTTTATTTTCTCCCCGTGTGGACTGTGAAACAATTTGGTCATCCTCCACTTTTCGTGGTGTTTCTTGCTGCTGCACTTGGAGTTTGGTACATGCTTCACGAAATACAAGGAGTTCAACTGGGAAACAGTGCTGGAGAGAGTTCTGTCATGTGTGGTGGGTTATGGTCTGCAAGAAAATGCACAAACCAGGCTTCTATCTCTCAAAGATTGCTCCCTTGTCCATAGCAACCTGATTCTGAACATTGCCCTGAAACCTCGCCATAGAACAAGATGCCTTTACATATAAGGGTCTGAAGTCTGCACTATGTCAGTCACAAGCCATTTGGAAGCCAATGGCAGATCCACATGGACCCACCATGATATTTTATCACACACCTGCCCACCACTGCTCTACGCCCACTACTCAGCAGGCTACAAATTACTGGCATCTCTGTTCTAAACAATTTTCAGAAAACCCTGTCAATCAAGGAACTGTCTGGTACACTCATAATAAGCAATAGGACATCGAATGTTTCTGGAGTGCCACCTGGTCATGGGAATTTCAAAAATTTCATGGTATTTATCTAGCCATTTTTCAAGGATGACATTGGATGCACTGTGAATTTCAATTATTCAGGAACCATTAAATGTTGAGAAAGCTCAATTCAAAGAAAATTCTGGAGAACTCTCACAGGCAAGGCTTTCCAAAGAGTGGACAAAAGGTCACTTGAAGCCAGGACCATTGAGGTCTACAATGTGAGGTCCTATGTGTTTTGACTCTCAACTATGGCTGCCAAGTCTTTCAGAATAAAATCATGTGATATCCAGGCTGAGATTCCCAGTTCTTTGTGGAAAGCCACCCTGGTCCTAGATCTCAGGTTCCAAGGGCGACTCTCATGCGTGGCCTCCTAAAATCCCAACACAATTCATGGCAATACTTCTCTGAGGTCAGTTTCAGAACTCAGTCTCTAAGGGGAAACACACCAGGTTTCAATCCCTGGTGACCCAGTCATCTCTTCCAACCGCCACACAAATGACCAGAATTAAAACCAAAACACTCACACATGCCCCTCATCTTCTTCCATATAGACACTAATCATAACCTTGGCTAGAAGTTTCCATGAGGCACACAGCACAAGACAATGTCAAAATAAACTCCCTTGCCCTTCATTTGTCTAAAGTCAGTGTTTCTGGACACTGTTCCTGTGAACCAGGGCTGATCAAAGATGCCTGCCATTAATACTGTTCCACTTCTCCAATTTGAGGCATAGTGACTGTCAGGTATAGTTTCTTTATGTGATTTGGAGTCATGAGAAAACCCAAGCACCTATGGGCTAGCCTCTGCAGGGCTTGAAGGACTCAGTTGACCCAAAGGATCCCTCTTCTCACTTGATGGAGATCAGGAACCTTACAGAGGAAAGCAAGAGACTTCATCCACAATGATTGCTCTTTTGGCCATTTTGGAATTGGATGCACACATGGGATCTTTCTTTAGATCCATCAGGGTTGAGAATCTGAGCCATGGACTCACACTGCACTAAGAGGTGGATTCAGACATATCCCTTTGCAAAGCAATTAAGCAAAGATCCACAGGTGATGCCCATTTATTTCCATTTGAAAACTGATATTTTCAGGCTTTGGAAAGGTGTGGCCTTAGGCAAAGACCTTCCTTACATTCAGGGCAACAGAACAATAGAAAAGCAAATTCCCAAAGCAGAGTTTCTCCACTGAGACTTTCCTGGTCACACTGATATCTGAGTTTTCTGTGATACTCACCATTCCCTTCAGCTATCCAGTACATGGCCATGTCCCAGATTGTGGAGGAGATACATATCTTGAACACAAAACCATGAGCCTATGGGAGAGTGGCCAGAATTCAGGAAGAAATCAGGAATGTAGAAAGGTAGTAGGTGTTGCCCATCTATAAGGTAAGCTGCAGTCCATTCATAAATTGGACAAGATGAATGCTGTGAAGATTTCTACTAGACAGGACACATCCTTTGATGCATTCTCTTTTCTATTGTCTACAACCACGGACACAGTGGGATACACAGAATCACTCACCTTCTCAAAGCACTTACTAGAAACAGGCCACTCCAAATTAAACAAACCGACTTTCCTACATATTCTTAGAAGATGAGACAAAATCACTAACACACAAACACACCCAAAAAGGCACCTTCTTTCCCCAAGTAGGTCTGTGACTATCCGGAGCATCCTCTGACTGGTGGACCATACTATGTTCCCCTGAAATGGGCTGTCGTATGTCAGATCTGGTCTCCTTGGCCAAAACTGTGAAGTTGTCAGGAGCCAGCGGTGAGCCACTGCCTGCTTTATCAAAAAAAAAGCCCCTCTTCAGAGCTTTCCTGGCATTTGTCCATCTTCAATTCAGTAGTTGCCAAGAAAGACTGACTCTGTCCTTGGTTAATCCAAACATGTGAGACCACTGCAACTGGGACTGGGCCTGCCTCAGAGTGCCTGGCTTCCTGGATCCAAAGTTCAGAGTGTTACATCAACAAGAAAGTGACGTAGGTCACTTCCTCTAGAACTGAATGAGGTCACTGCCTTGGCAACCACTTTGTCCTAACAGTTGCTTCGAAGGGTCCATGAGATGGAGGCTGCCCCTACTTCCTTTGACACTTTCACAAGTTAAAATGGAATATCAACCATAGGCACCCGGGAACAGCTCTCCACACAGGCCTGGTTTGGTCCATCTTCTCTACATTAAGAAGAGAGAGACTGCTTCAGACACATCCCTTCATCCTTACCTGGTTGTTTGTCATGGAAGATGACTTTTGCTCTCTCAGGTCCTTCATAGCTGCCTATATCTTCTCCAGGGATAATTTCTGCATGGACCTTTGAGGTTCTCTGCAGGTTGAAGATCTCCTACATTCCTGTATTGTAAGACCAACTCTGTCCCTGCTCTTCTATAAAGGTAGATTGAGGGAATCGTGTATGTTTAGGGTTAATAACATGTTTGATTTGGGTTAGGATCATTCTGCTGGATGAATAATGGTATTGGAAACCTGCGATATTTATAAGATTATAGAGGTGGAATATATGTATGAAAACAGAAATCTCAGTAAGATTTAAAGCCCAGAAAGTCATTGGGTCCTTGATTGGGATAGTTAGCTTTGAATTATGTTCTGTGCAGATGTCTCAGATAAATCTATACACAATGGCATAGGATCTTGTACCTTAGATGATTGAATGTTGAGGAGAACATTCATTCAAAAAGGGAGAGTTGGTAAGATTACGAAGAGAGTTGGTAAGATTAGAAAAAAGTGTGAGTATAGGATTTGGACAAAAAGTTCTTTAGCAATAGGGTTTTGGGTAGAGAGAAAATGTAAATGTCAGCACATGTGAAGAGTCAGTCACAATGATGAACTGGGGAAAATATGTAGGAAAGCAGATATCAATAGAGACATAAGGAAATCAGGCAAAGTATAAAATGAGTGATACCAATAGACATTTTCAACAGGCTTGAGATTGAATATATAATCTTAGGAAGAAACAAATATGTAGTCACCAATAGGATTGACATTTGAGAGCATTAGGCAACCTGGACATGGGTGATTTTCATAATCCATACTCACATTCCATTTAGGCTTTGGTACAATCGTAAGTGTGACTTTGCATTTTGTGGCCAGAATATTACTGTGATAAAATGTATATGTAGATCAGGTGACATGAGTATTTCTACCACCATTTCTTGGAGCAATATTTTGAAGAGGTGTAAATTAGTATTGGGGGTACATAGAGGTGTACCATGTGTGTATGAATATAGACATAATGCATGAATAGTCCATACTGGGAATAAATAATACAACTGGTTCAAACTTTAGAAATTGGAATAAATTGATATCTGAAAATACACAGGGAATCATATATTGATATACATACATTCATTCCAACCATTTATACATCCAATGGTAATATTACGGTTGTGGTTCATCATAAAGAGTGTGTGAATTTTGCTTCAAAATTGATAATGGAAATCGACAGTAATGTGTGTGGAAAGAAGTCTCATGAAATGACCAGTCAAAAACAAAGAGGAATACATATGTTCTGAAGCAGGAAGTGATAGAATGTGTTACAAATTTCTTTAAATTTATGAAGTTGTGGCTGAAATGTATATTCTATGATGTACAAAAACTGAAGAAATAGTAATGTACCAGTGTTGTATAAAAATGAACGCCAAAATACACATCATGTCCCATAGGAATCTACTTGCATTGATGTTAAAGTGGGTCAGTTACTGTAAAAATATAAGGATTTGTTTGCACCATTTACTGAAGTGAGTTTTCAATACTATAAAACAAATATGTATTTCAGATGGATGAATATTTCTGAAAATAATCTTTTGAAAAGTTGAATATAAAACCACATACATGAACATGAATGAATTTAGGGAGTGTATAATAAGATACATATATTTCATATTTTGACAAATCTAGAGTATATATATATATATATATATATATATATATATATATACACACAGAGACATTAAAAAGTAGCAATATATATGCCAATTAAAATTCATCGTGAAATATATATCATCCACAGATCCAAAAATATTAATTTTACTGAACATGGATTTATGTATAATGTTTTTTAACTAAGAAGCTCACTCATAATTTGAATTATCAGTTCCAAAAGCGTTTAGGAGGAGTGATTTCTTCTCACACTTTGTATCTGCCAAGTTAGCCACCTCTCAAGAATACAGGTGTGATACCAGGTAGGATTCTATATGTTCATATAAAAATACATGTGCTGAATTGGCTACAGAAAAAGGGAGACAGGAATTCACATATGTGTTAACTTTAAAAACACATGCAGAACTCTTTCAACAAAAAATTGACAAGATTTACAACTCCAACCCTATATCATGCAAATAGGAAGACCAACTATACACCATGCCTCCTATGAAGTGCTAGTATTTCTATTCTGTTTGGGTTATTTTTCTCCATTATATTAGAATTAGTAGTCAGAATCTAGTAGGGTATGGGTTAGTGTCAAGGATTCAGTATTTCGAATGGAAAATTGAAAAATGAATCCAATGTGTATGTAAATATGTGCTACACAAAAATCTTCCCACTCTCATTCAGAACAATGCCTTGACAATACCTTCGCCCCAAGTAAGACACAATTAGAGGAGAAGATTTAGAAAACCTGTGAACAAATATCTGGAATGGAATATGCTCAGGAGCCCACAACCTTGGAAGTGGCAGAGAAGTATCCAAAGGTAAGGGAAAGGGTAAACACTCCACAAACATGGAGGTCTGCTGGCATAGAGACTTCTTGAGAAACTGCCTGTGAGATTGGGCACTTGAAAAATATGTTGTTGTCAGGAGCTTTAGCTTCCTTTCTAGTGAGACCATAAAAGCTTGGTCTGCATCTATGAGACCTGGAGGACATGCTTTCTTATTTCCCAATGAACATGAGGCAGCAGTGCTAAATTCTCTTTTTAGGTAAACTGTGGCCACTGGGGGCTAAAGGTCTCCCCATGTGCACTGTGAAGCCATATGGTCATCCTCCATTTTCATGGTGTTTCTTCCTGCTGCACTGGGAGTTTGATATTTGCTTCACGAAATAAAAGGAGTTCAATTGGGTCACAGTGCAAGAGGGAGTTCTGTCATGTGTGGTGGGTCAGGTTCTGCAGGAGGATACAAGAACCAGGATTCTATCCCACATAGCTTGCCCCCTTGACCATAGCAACCTGATTCTGAACAATGTCCTGAAAACTCTCCATATAACAAGTTGCCTTTACATGGAAGGTTCTGCTGGCTGCACCATGTCAGTCACAAGCCATTTGGATGCCAATGGAAGATCCACATGGCCCCACCACAGATGTTTTATCACATACCTGCCCACCACTGCTCTAGGCCAACTACTCAACAGAGTCCAACTTACTGGCATCTCTGTTCTACACCATTTACATGAAACCCAGTCAATCAAGGCACTGTCTGGTATATTCATGATCAGTAACAGGACATCCAAATGTTCTCCAGTGCCACCTGGTGATGGGAATTTCAAAAATTTTATGGTATTTTTCTAGCCATTTTTCAAGGATGAAGTTGGAGGCACTGTGAGTTTCAATTCTTTCAGGAACCATTAAATTTTTAGGAAGCTAATTTCAATGAAAGCTCTGGAGAACACTCACAGGTAAGGCTTCCCAAAGAGTGGCCAAAAGATCACATGATATTATTCCCATTGAGGTCTACAATGTGAGGTCCATATGAGTTTTGACTCTCAACTCTGGGTGCCAAATCTTTCAGAATAAAATCATGTGGTATCCTGGCTGAGAGGCCTAGTGCTCTGTGGAAAGCCATCCTGGGCCTAGAACTTAGTTTCCAAGGGCGACACTCATGCCTGGCTTCCTTAAATCTCAACGCTATTCATAGCAATACTTCTCTGAGGTCAGTTTGAGAACTCAGATTCTAAGGGAATCACACCAGAGTTCAAGAACATGTGGACCAAGTCATCTCTTCCAACCGCCACCCAAATGACCACAATTTAAAACAAAACACTCCAACGTGGCGCTCATCTTTTTCCATATAGACACTCATAATGACCTCTGGCAAAAGTTTTCCATGAGGGGCACAGCCCAAGACCGTGTCCAAAATAAGCTCTCTTGCACCTAATTTGCCTAAAGTCAGGGTGGCCTGGACACCCTTCTTGTGAACCAGGAGAGATCAAATAGGCCTCCCATTAATACTGCTTCGCTTCTTCAATTTGAGGCCAACTGACTGTGGGGTTTGGATTCCTTATGTGAATTGGAGTCTTGAGAAAACCCAAGCAACTATGGGCTAGTCTCTGCAGGGCTTTGAAGAACTCATTTGAACCAAAGGATCCCTATTCTGACTTGATGGAGGTCAGGAAAGTTACAGAAGAGGCGAGAGACTTCATCCACAAGGACTGCTTTTTTGGCCATTTTGGTTTTGGATGTACACCTGGGATCTTTCTTTAGATCCATCAGGAGCTGAGAATCTAAGCCACACCCTCACACAAAGCAAATAGGCTGATTCAGACACATCCATTCCAAAGCAATTAAGCAAAGAGCCACAGGTAATGCCCATTCATTTCCATTTGGAAACTGTTTTCTTCAGGCTTCACAAAGTGGTGGACTGAGGAAAAGACCTTCCTGACATTCAGGGCAACAGAAGAATTGGTAAACAAAAGGCCCCAAGCAGGGTTTCTTCACTGAGACTTTCCTGGTCACACTGATATCTGAGTTTTCTTAGATGCTCGCCATTCCCTTCAGCTATTCAGTACATGGTCATGTCACAGAGCTTCAAGGTTGTACATATCTTAAACACAAAACCATGAGCCTATTCTGGAGAGTGGCGAGAATTCAGGAAGAAAACAGGACCTTAGGTAGATAGCAGGTGTTGCACATCAATAAGGCAAGCTGCAGTCCATTCATAAATAGGGCAGGATGAATGCTGGGAAGCTTTCTACTAGATAGGACATATTCATTGATGCATTCTCCTTTCTAATGTCTACAACCACGGACATAGTGGGATACACAGACATAGAAACACTCACCTTGTCAAACGACTTAGTAGAAACAGTTCACTCCAAACAAAACAAACCACCTTTCATACCTATTCTCAGAACATGAGACAAAACCACAAACCCACACCCACACCACAAAGGCCCCTCCTTTCCCCATGTAGGTCTGTGACTATCCGGAGTGTCCTCTGACTGGTGGGCCATACTATGTTCTCTGGAAATGGCCTGTTCTGTCTCAAATCTGGTCTTTTGGCCAACTCTGTGAAGTTGTCAGGGGCCAGCGGTGAGCCACTGCCTGCTTTCTCAGGAAATGCCCCTATTCATAGCTTTCCTTGCATTTGGCCATCCTCACATCAGTAGGTTCCAAGAAAGACTGAGTCTGTCCTTGGTAAATCAAAATAAGTTTGACCACTGGGGCTTGGACTGGGACTGGCTCTTTGTGCCTGGCTTCCTGGATTCCAAGTTCAGAGAGTTCCATCACCAAGGAAGTTAGGTGAGGTCACTTCCTTTAGGAACGGAATGAGGTCACTGCCTTGGCAACAACTTTGTCCTAACAGTTGCTTCCAAGGTTCCCATGAGAAGGAGGCTGCCCCTACTTACTGTGACACTTTCACAAGTTACAGTGGTATGTCAACCATAGGCATGCAGGAGCAGCTCAACAAATGCCTGCTTTGGTCCATCTTCTATACATTAAGAAGAGAGTGGCTGATTCAGACACATCCCTTCATCCTGAGCAGGTTGTTTGCCATGGAAGACTTTTGCTGTCTCAGGTCCTTCATAGTTGCCTACATCTTCTCCAGGGATCATTTCTGCATGGACCTTTGAGTTTCTCAGCAGGTGGAAGATCCTCTATATTCCTGTATTTTAAGACCAACTCTGTCCCCACTTTTCTGTAAAATTAGATTGAGAGAACAGTGTATGGTTAGGTTTAATAACATGTTCGATTTGGTTTAGAAAGGAAACTACACGGTTGAGCAAACAGGGTCCTACCGTTAGCAATAATATGAGGATTATAAATGGACCGGCCATGGCAGATAAAAGCATAGTTAACCAGGTTGACTATGTGAACAAAGAATCAAACCTCCCTTCTGGGGCCGCTGTCTCTCTTTGACGCTCTTCAAGTCGTTTTCTTAATTTACTCATAGATTCTTTTACAACTCCAGTATTGTCGGCATAAAAACAACATTCTTCCCTCAATGCAAGCAAAAAGGCAACTTTCTCTCATGAAGAGGAGGTCCAACACTCGCCTGCTCTGTAAAACAACTTCAGAGAGAGAGAGGTTAAAATTCCTGTAAAGCTGTGATGTCGGTTTTTAATGTCTTTAAGCTTTGGTCTATTTCTGCTTCTAATTGTGTCTTTGTTGTGTCTCATGGACTAGGGCAGTTGTTCCTATGCCCACCCCTTCAGCAATTATTATTCCTCATAGGATGGCCAAAGTGAGGGATACAGGTTCCCGGTGGAACCGGGTTGTATGCCCCCCTATTTGAACTTTAAATGAACCTACGTCATGATAGAGCACTCTGAAAAACATCTGCATGATTACATATTTAATCACATCTATTGACCATTTTATGTAAACATAAATAATGTTAAAGTGTATAGAATTATACTGTTTTAGGAATGGACAAGAAAATGCACCTAAGATAGCACCAAAGTGAGGAAAACATTCTTATTTGGTTGCATCCGGATTTAGAGGGCATTGCTTCTGTTGTAATCAATTAATCCCCTGAACCCCAAGTTTTGGTAGTTTTAGAATTTGTACCCAACATGTAAGGGAAGGGGCTCAGAAGTTCACAGTCTGCAGAAATTCACAAAAATTAGTTTTTGTTTCTGTTTTTTTTTTTTCCTCTGTTCTGGGCAAGTTAACTTTTCAAGGACACCTTGGAAGGGGAGAGCTTTTTTGTCTCTTTTTTTCTCCCTGCCAGCTGTCACCATGGAGACCAGTTGCTAACTTTTTTATCTTAGAAATGTAGGCATCTAGGTGAAGCCCCAGCTCAAGGCCAGAGGCCTTGTTCACATATTTTGTGAAAAACTGGAAAGGCAGTGTCTAGCTTAGGGGTGGTGATTTTTCCAGCCAGTGGCCAAGTAGAACAGGGCAACACGAAAAGTGGAAGTTTATGTACATTGAACTCGTTCAGAGGGACTCTTTTGCTGAAAGACCTAAAGTAAGCCTTGGTGAAGACTTCTGTAGAAGGTCATTTAAGACATTTCTGTGGACCTGGTACAGAGGGGGAAGACGGGGTAGTCGAGGCTGAGAGCAGCTTCATGGATCTAAGAATGAGAAAAGAGAGATGTAAAAGAAAAATGGTAAAGGGGTTTGGGATTTTCCTAGAACAAAACTTGAGCATTAGAACAGGTATAGCAGAGGGGAAGATGGGAGTAAATATTCCAAAAAGCCTTTGAGGGACTTTAAATTCTTAGAAACCTCTTTTCAGTGATGACAAAGCAACTTTAAATGCCATTTTCATTACATCGTGGATAGGGGTCTGAGGGCTCTTCTCAGCTGGTTTGAGCTTTGGGTTAGCTTGCTAGAGGACTTGGTGGGACCTAGTGCAGGCCCTGACAGGAAAAGAGAGGAGTGAGTGGGTGAAGGGGTACCTCGGTACCTGCTACCTCAGCAATGGGGCAATGTTCTGAGAACCAGCGGAGGTTTGGGTTTTTGATTTAGTAATTGGAGAGGAGAAATCAGGTTGCTAAGATGGGAGTGATAGCAGAGAGTCTAGAGCAGAAGGCTGAGGGTGAGAAACTATTGGAGAAGCATAGTACAGGATGTGAGAAAAAGAGGAAAAATGATTCCACATAGGGAAATTTCCCCCTTTTGAGAACTTGCCGAAGTTAAAAATGTCACTCAGAATTTGAGGATCTAGAGAACCCTCTGGGGGCCATAGTATTTGGTTGTCTAATTGGTAATATGGCCAATGCTGTGTACTGAATTTGATGAGGAGTTTGGGTTCCACCAGGCAGCCCCTGTATGCTCACATTCCCTTGACTTACACAAGAAGTCGGCTTCTCCCCCACACAGCCGTGGCTGTTTGTGGCTTTGATAGTACGCCAGGCAAACATAGTAATCTAGGCTAGTAAAACCTGAATCTGTCTCGCGTGTCCCTGCATCCATAATATTTGTTTCCATTATCTATGGTACAGAAGAGATTTAATGGGATTTTAGTGGGATCCTCTTCATCAGGGATATCTCAATAGGAAAGACCTATACCGACCTGACAAATGTCTGGGTGGAGAGATGGCCACCAGGTCTCTATGGGGCCTGTATGCGAGATAGACTATACTTCTTGTCTAGTAGGATTTGTGATCAGCCATTGCTGCTGAACGGGGTGATGAGGGTTAGAACTACTGGTGGCCAAGGGGAGAGTCTATAGTCTTATCCACATAGCGAATACGCAATTTGAAATGGTTACCACGCTTTTCCAGTTTCCAACAAGAGTCTGGACACAGCGAAGGCTTGAGATGAGAGGCATGGATCCAAAAAGTGATTCCGTCTACTTTAACGCTTTAGGTTTTATAAGTAGCACCTGGTATGTTTCTTTCCAGTGGGGTTCCAGGGATGACACCTGATGTTGTCTTATGTAGACGAAGTCTCTTACATGATATTGATTTAGAGTCCCCTCCTCCCCTGGTTGGTAGGCAGTGGCCAGCTGTTTCCACAGTTATCGCTGAGTTCTTTCAATGACTTTAAGTCTGTCAAGCAAGGGGGTGTGGAAGTGATCGTTAAGCCTTAGAGTTGGGGTTAGGTCCCTTATTGGATGATGGGAATCATAGAGAATTTCATAGGGTGTGAGGTTACACAAAGAAAGAGAGGGAATATTTCTCGCATGAAACAGTGCATAAGGCAGGAGCATAATCCAATCTTTTATGCCGGGCTCTAAGCTTAATTTTGTGAAGGTCTCTTTAATGGTTCTATTTATTTTTTCTACCTGTCCTGAGCTCTGGTGTATATAAGCATAATGTAACTTAAAATTAATCCACAGGGTCCCAGTTAACACCTGACTTACCTGGGCCATGAACACCAGTCCATTATCAGACCCTATTACCTTAGGCAGACCGTATCTTGGAAAAATATCTTTCAGAATCTTCTTGAAAATCATTTGTGCAGTTTTTTTTTTTTTTTTTTTTGTGTGTGTGTGTGTGTGTGTGTGTATGTGTGGAAGGCTTCAGTCCATCCTGAAAATGTATCTACAAAGACTAGGAGGTATTTAAGTCCATACCTTGCTGGCTTAATTTCACTATTGTCCACTTCCCAAAATTGTCGTTTTCTGGTTCCTTATAGGTGCTTTCCTCTAGGAAACTGGAAGGGTAAGCATTAACCAATTGACGGACTCGACAGGCTTTTGTTACCCGTTCAGTTATTTTCTTTCGCTGTGAGTCGGTTAGTGGAAAACTCTGTTCTTAATCCTACAGGAATGCCTGCAGTTTCATTGAACCAAGGTGAGTGAGTTGGTGTACATTTTTAACGTAGTGTAGGGCTTTCTGTAATTGCAGCCTGAGCTCAGTGAAGTTGAGGTGTTCAGTGTCAGTGTCCATAGATATTATAAAAAACTTCCTGGTGATCAGGGGTCCATTGGAATTGGGCATCTCCCTCTAACACCGGGTATAAAGGAGCAGCTAAAAACGCAAACCCAGGTATCCATAACCTGCAAAAGCCAGCAGTCCCAAGAAACTCTCTGAGTTGTCTCCTGTTAGATGGGGGTGGTATCTAGGCAATGGTTTGTTTTCTGGGCTCAGTGAGCCATCGTTTACTGCCCCTAAGGAAACAGCCCAGTAAGATTACTTCATGCCAGCAAATTTGGGCCTTTTTGGCCGAAACTCTATACCCGAGTTGAGCAAGCTCATATAATAGTGCTTGGGTCCCAGACTCACAGTTTTCCTTGGTGTTGGCTGCCAGTAGCAGGTCATTCACGTATTGAAGCTGGGTGACTTTGGGGTGCGTAGTTCTGAAATTGCTGAGATCTCTGTGGAGGGCTTCATCAAAGAGAGTGGGGGAGTTTTTGAACCCCAGTGGGAGTCTAGTCCAAGTTAGTTGACCAGACGTTCAGGTTTCTGGGTCTACCCACCCGAAAGCAAACAGCAACTGACTATCTTTATGCAGAGGCAAGCAAAAGAAAGCATCTTTTAAGTCCAGAACAGTATACCATTTCCGCTCAGGGTTCAGAGTGCTAAGCAGATTGTATGGATTAGGTACCGTGGGGTGAATGTCCTGCACTCTGTTGTTGATCTCTCTTAGGTATTTAACAGGGCGATTGTCGCGGTTCCTGGCTTTTTTTTCTAGTAGCAGGGGAGTGTTCATGGCCAATTGACAGGGCCTTAGGATGCCTAAGGTCAGATATTTCTGAATATGGGGCCTTATCTCATCTTTAGCTTTTTTTGCTTAGAGGATATTATTTGACATTAATTGGGGAGGCTGAGGTTTTTAACTCCACTGTTATTGGAGGTTGTTTCACGGCCAGGCCTAACCCAGCAGTTTTTGCCCAGGCATCTGCGTAATCTGTTATCCATTTCTGGCGTAGCTTGCCTGTTTGATCAGTCTTGGGGGGTGTGAAGAGTGGATGTTCATCTTCTACTAATTTAGTTAAAGCCGTGACTATAGGAGTTTATACTAAAGGATTTAGAAATTTCATTTGGTAGCCTTCAGGGTTAAAAGTTATTAAGGCCAAGAGCTTGGTGAGCAGATCTCTGCCCATCAATGGGTCCAGGCATTCCTGGATTACTAGGAAGGAGTGATGGATTTTTCCTTTACCTAGGTCCATGGTCCTCTTAGTAGTCTAAGCCCGATATTTACTGCCATTAGCCCTTTGAACTACAGACCTTTTATTTGATAGAGGGCCCAATGGGGCCTTAAGGGCTTCGTATACTGCTCCTGTATTCATTTCAAAGTTTACTGGGGTCCGCTACACTTCAAAAGTTACCCTGAGCTAGGGGAAGTGATCTGAGCCCCAACTTTCTTAGTCATGCACCAGAGTCACAATGGCTGGCTGGCGTGGCTGTCTCTTTATAGGGCACTTTTTGGCCCAGTGTCCTTTTTTTTTTTTACAGTAGGCACATTGATCTGAGGCCAGGGGTGGCCTCTTGCATGGCCCCAGGTAACCCATACTGTCACCTTATGTCTTAATTTCTGGCCTCTTTCTTGTTGTGACAAGGATCTTGGTCAATCCCTTAGTCTGTCTTTTGCTTCTCTCATCCTTCCTTTGCTCCCTTTCTTTCTCCCTGTTTCTCTCTTATAGTATACTTTCTCAGCTTCTCTGACTAAATCTCTCTTTTAAATTTTTTTTAATATCCATGGCAGCTTGCCCAATTAAGGCCATTGTTACAGATGAATTTTGATCCGCTGCCTGAGGATCGAAAGGAGTATATCTTTTATATGCCTCCATAATTCTTTCTAGAAACAAAGAGGGAGATTCATCAGGCCTTTGAATAATTTCTCTTACCATGGCCAAATTAGTTGGTCACCTAGCAGCCCCTTGGAGACCTGCTATTTGAGCCAGGCAATAATTGGACAGATGCTCTTTATCTTCAAAGGTGTTGGGGTTCCTGTTGGGTTGGTTTAAGGGTAAGCTCGCTTTGATTATGTTGGGAAGTTGTGTTGGTCGCCAATCAGGTCCGAGGATATTTTTTTTTTTTAGCTTCTTGGAGGTTTTTCTCTTATTCCTCTGTCATAAAGAAAGTCCCTAGGAGTTGTTGGCAGTTATCCCAAGTAGGCAGGTGTAAAAACGTTGGCGAGTTCTCTGAGTTCTTTTAGCCGGGCCAGCTTCCTCCAGGGAAGGAGGGGCTCTGTGTGCCACGGGACTGTCATCTGGATGGTGCTGGGCCATCCTAGCTTCTTTGAATGGTGGAGAGGCTGAGTCAGCAGCAGGGGAATCACTTAGAGGGTGTTGGCAGTTGGGGGATGAAGGCAGAGGATAAGGAGGGGGAGGAGAGTCCAGTAGAGTCTTGAGACTCAGGGAGAACAGAGGGTGCAGGAGGAGGAGCAGAGAGTTAAAGAGATAGAATCATGGGGGAAGGAGTAGGAGTCCGTGCAGGGACAAGGAAAGGCTTCACCCTTGGAGGAGGAGATTTGCAGAGGTCCTGACAAGTTAAGATATATGGCTGTTGATCTGGACGTCTACGTGGCCCCGGCTAAAAGACAATATCTCAAACTTTTCAAATTAGTGCGAAGTAGAAAGATCCTTCTAGGGGACATCTGACTACAAAGTTGGGTCATTCTGAGACACAGAATCTGCAAGATCCGGCGTTTTACTGAAAAAGAAAAATTCTGAGCCCTTAAGCAGACTTTGGTCTAGTGATCAAGGGTCATGAACAGAGGCATTGAAGTGCTCTGTCCCATAATGAAATATACACAGACAATAAAAGCAATGACACAAGACACAGACAAGACAAGACAATAAAGACAGGCAATGGACGTCCAATACTGAGACCATGACTGAGTAGCTGGCAAAACATGATGGGCTGGCAATACCGAATCCGAAACAAAATATCACTGAATAAAGGAGACTATTGTTCCTCGATTTCATGAGTTCATCCCCCAGGGACATGGCCTGTGGCTCTGTTACATGTGTGTCAGCCACCATGGGAGAGAGCTCACGCTCTTTACCAATATCCATTTTGTGAAACCCTAACCTGAATCCTGAAACCAGAAAGAGGGGCCTTATTTATCCCCAGAGGAGCCCGTTGGGGGTCTTTCATCTGCGGCTGCCGGATCTCACTGGGGCCACCAGATGTAAAGATCGGGCGAGGGTGGGTGGAAGAGACCACCAAGAGACTGTCTCATGCAACAGCAAAGGCTTTATTGGGAGTCCAGCATGCAAGGGCTCAGAGCTCACTTGAATAGAGCAGAGAGCCCTGAGAACAGCTTAAGAAGTGCTTATATATTTTCCTTGGAGAGGGCAGGAAGGAAAGTTTATTGATGTGTAAGTGCGAGTGGGCGGTTTGCGTGCAACTGGTTGACCGAGTACATTCTGCAGTTTGGCAGTTGGGGACAGCACATTCTGGGAACAAGAATAGCAAACAGTTCTCAAGATTTCAACAGTGTTTTGTTAAGCATACAGAAAATCAAGAAGTGACAAGTACCTATTTTATTAACCTTTCAATATAAGTATGAAAACAGAAATCTAGGTAAGATTTGAAGCCCAGAAGTTCATTGGGCCCTTGATTGGTATACTTAGCGTTGAATTACATTCTGTAGTGATGTCCCAGAAATATGGATATACAATGGCATAGGACCTTATACCTTCTCGGAGGTCAATTCCAAAACACAGACTCTAAGGGGAATCACACCGAAGTTCAAGCCAAGGTGGACCCAATTATCTCTTCCAACCGCCACACAAATGACCACAATTAAAACCAAAACACTCCCACATGGCACTCATCTTCTTCCATATAGACACTCACCATAACTTCTGTCAAGAGGATTCCATGAGAGGTGCAGCACAAGACAGTGTCCCAAATAAGGTCCCTTTCCCCTCATTTGCCAATAGTCAGGGTGGCCTGGACACCCTCCCTGTGAACCAGGAGTTATCAAATATGTCTGCCATTAATACAGCTCTGTTCTCGAATTTGAGGCCTACTGACTGTGGGGTTTAGATTCTTTATTTGAATTGGATTTATAAGAAAACCCAAGAACCTATGGGCTAGCATCTGCAGGGCTTTGAAGAACTCATTTGACTCAAAGGATCCCTATTCTCACTTGATGTAGGTAAGGAACCTTACAGAAGAATGTGAGGCACTTCATCCACAGTGACTGATTTTTGGCCATTTTGATTTTGGATTCACACATGGGATCGTTCTTTAGATCCATCAGGTGCTGAGAATCTAAGCCACAGGCTCACACAGGACCAAGAGGCTGATTCAGACACATCCCTTTACAAAGCAATTAAGCAAAGAGCCACAGGTGGTGCCCATTCATTTCCGTTTGAAAACTGTTTTCTTCAGGATTCACAAAGGCGTGGCCTCAGGCAAAGAACTTACTGACATTCAGGGCAACAGAAAAATAGGCAATCAAAAGGCCCATTGCAGGGGTTCTCCACTGAGACTTTCCTGGTCACATCGATATCTGAGTTTTCTGAGATGCTTGCCAATCCCTTCAGCTATCCAGTACATGTCCATGTCACAGTGCTTGGAGGTGGTACATATCGTGGACACAAAAGCATGAGCCTATTTTGGAGAGTGGCTAGATTTCAGGAAGAAAACAGGAACTTAGGAAGATAGCAGGTGTTGCCCATCGATATGGCAAGCCCTAGTGCATTCATAAATTGGGCAGGATGAATGCTGGGAAACTTTCTACTAGACAGGAAACATCCATTGATGCATTCTCTTTTTCTAATGTCTACAACCACGGACACAGTGGGATACACAGACATAGAAACACTCGCCTTGTCAAACAACTTACTAGAAACAGTTCACTCCAAACCAAACAAACCGACTTTCCTACCTCTTCTCAGAACATGGGGCAAAACCACAAACACACATCCACACCCAAAAAGGCACCTCCTTCCCCCAAATAGGTCTCTCACTATCCGGAGTGTCCTCTGACTGCTGGGCCATACTATGTTCCCCAGATATGGCCTATCCTGTCTCAGATCTGGTCTCCATATCCAACTCTGTGAAGTGCTCAGGAGCCAGCTGTGAGCCACTACCTGCTTTTTTAGGAAAGGCCCCTCTTCAGAGTACTCCTGGCATTTGGCCATCCTCACATCAGTAGGTACCAAGAAAGACTGACTCTGTCCTTGTTAAATTGAAGCAAGTGAGACCACTAGGACTGGGACTGGGACTGACTCTGTGTGCCTGGCTTCCTGGATCCCAAGTTCAGAGAGTTCCATTACCAAGGAAGTGAGGTGAGGTTGCATCCTTCAGGAACTGAATGAGGTCACTGCCTTTGCAACCACTTTTTCCAAACAGTTGCTTTCAAGCGTACCATGAGAAGGAGGCTTACCCTACTTTCTGTGGCACTTTCACAAATTAGAATGGTATATCAACCATAGGCACCAAGAAACAGCTCTCCACACAGGCCTGATTTGGTCCATCTTCTCTATATTAGGAAAAGAGCCTTTAGTCCGGGGAGCACTGCAGTGAACCTCTGCACTAAAACTATTAGCAAGCACCTGGTGGAGGAGTCCTCCATAGGTAAGTGGGGCTTTTATAACATCTGATATCCGGTTAAGGGAGATCTCTTCTGATGACAGAGATGTGGCCTGGGGAGGCTCACATATACTCCTTTCCAGGAGAGTAACCAGAATCGTTCTGTCCTCTGTTCTGTTCTGTAGGGAATTCCTCTGGAACTGTAGAGAGGGGCCGACGGGCACGCATGCACTCCTACCCTGGAGCTATAGCAAGATGTTGCACTGTTCCACTGTTTTTCTGTTTAGGCGCATGGTTTCTGTTTTTTGTGTTTTGTTTTGTGTTCTATTTTTTTGATTGTTTGTTTGTTTTTGTTCATTTTGTTGTGTGATTTCAGTGGTAAAAACTTAAGGATTTTGGACGTAAAAATAGGTAATAAAGAGAGTAAGCCTGACACCCCTTTGGACTGTGTTTTAGGGAACTGCGATGAACTTTACTCGCCTTTGTTAAGCAGGATGATAGAAGCTCCTAGCTGGCTGCCTGGAGCACACCCATTGCAGAGGGCAATGCTTGGTGGGGACCTAAGAACTGAGCATCTCCGAGGTTAACAAGTGAAACTCCTTTAAAACCCCTTGTCACTCCAGATCAAGAGAGTCACAACCTTTGGCAGAGTCCCCTGTGTTTCTCCTTTGTTCGCAAAGCAATAAACCTCCCTTTTTCTTTTTCTCAAAACTCAGTCCTCATTATTAAATTGGTATTAATTGGCGTCAAGTTGAGGAATCGAACTTTAATTTACAAATTTGGTACCCGCCCTCCACCCCGGAACTTTGTGAGAGCTGTCTACTGAAATATTAGGAGATGAAGCATGCTTGGTGTGGAACTGAACAAGAGGAGCTAATCCTGTAAGTAAAAGGAGGGACTGAGGGACTCCCAGCAGCTGCCAAAGCCCTGTTGATTCAGGGAATTACCTCCTTCCTCCCCGCACTGTAAGAATTATGCCACCTCTGTCTTGTTAAAAAAGAGAAAAAGAAAAAGGGGACACTAAATGCAGTGAAGTCACCATGGAGACACTTTATTTTACATTTCAGGTTTCCCCTCTGTTAAAACATGTGGTCCCCCCCCTGTGGATATCTATGGTGCACACTGGTGTAGGAGATTTTTCTCTTATCTGCTCTGGTTTAAACGGTTCTCTCTGACAGCCATAGTCTGAACCTCCTTTCTGTCTGTCTTGTGTCTTTGTATCTGGCCCTTTAAGACATGTGCAATAATGTGTTGATATTATAAATTGTTTCTTGGGAATGATCTTAGCTGAATGTGTGTCTAAATGATGGTGTTTTATTTTAACAATCTGGTATCTGAATGGGTTTTTGAAGCATTGCAGAATCTTGCAGTTAAAAGTCGGGTTTAGGTAATTGTTTAGTTTATGATTTCAGATAATTCATGCCAGAGAACTTAAATACTTAGTATGGAAAACTGAAGAACTCTACTTCCAAGTTGGCAAGTAAATTCCCAATCATACAGTCTTTTTTTCACCAATTTTGAATTGGATAGCCTCGGGAAATGTCACTGTGTGTACCACTGCATTAATTTGGACAAGGATAGTAAATCATAGAATGGTATCTGTTGACAAAACAAGATGTAAAAATATAAAATTTTGTGAATTGTATCTTAAATTTGTATCATAATTTTCAACATCCGAACCTCAAAATTATGGTTAAAATGCCTTAGGCCTGAGGTGTCTGCTCAGAATAGCAGTTTTTCCTGCTCCTTCCAGACCTCAGCCATGATTTATATTGAAATGTAAATGAAAGAAGCCTGAAAGCTTAGTAGGAGACTGATTTGAGGCCTAAGGGAAAAAAAAGGTAAATTGTATGGTATTTACTAATTACTAGCCAGTCACTTTTTCTAGGACTCTTTTTTTTTCCTTAGATACTTTTTTTTTTGAGCTCATGATTTTGAGCATACAGACCTAGGTTAATGTTTTTCAGATCAGTTCTATCTTTGACCAACTGTAGACTTTTTGAAACATTGCAATGGAGATTTCACCTGAGAAAAGCTACAAGGCCTTTACTATTATTATGTGTGCACACTTTTGTTATGTGTTGTATGTCCACATATACATATGTCCGTATATCATATATATGATACACAAATTAACATATACAAGGAGCGCTCATAAAAAAGCACTCATTAAAACAAATTTAAATAGGAGATCCAAAGATCTTTAATTCACGTGATTTAAATGTTTCAATTTAAATTGGATAAACAGATAAAAATCAATGTCTTTAAATTTAAGCTTACAATTTTTTTAGGTGTTCAAAAATCTAATAAAATATTAATATCTACAAAATGTCTAATATGCCTTGGTTCTAGGACCTTTCCTTCAACATAAAAATGGTTTACACTGTCAACACATTTCTCTAATATTTTGATAAATAAGTAAAGTAAATTTGATATGGGATTGCTCATTCATGAGTACTTTTCTTAGATATATGATTGATTTACTAAGGTCTGAATAAGTTCTCATTAAAGTCTGTATAAGAATATAAAAATAAGTCATGTGTTAATGAGACAAAAATTTCTTAAAACATAAGTTTACCCATAACGTTGTGTTTATTAAGTTTTATTTTCTCCAGAGCAAGCAACCATAAAAATTAAACAACTGATTAAATAAGAACTGTTATTTTAGAGCACTGTACTGCCATTGCTTTAAAAGCTAAACTTGGTTAATGTAGAAACATCAATGTAATTGTGATGCTATCAATGTTTTCATATCTTATGGGTATGCAAGTCTGTAAGGTAGAAACTTTAAAAGAGCATTATATCAAGCTGGTGCTCTGAAGTTGTATGGTAAAAAATATATTGGGGATTTATTTACCTGTTATCAATAAGATATGTAAACTTTTATGTTACTTTTTACATTGGGGAACAATTTAAATGTATTTTTTAGTTAATGAGAGCCTAATCGATGTAAAGGTTAAAAACTTTCAGCCTTTCTTTAATTCATGTTTTAAATGTGATATCATATGGTGTTAGCTAATGTTCATGTGACCTCAAACAATTTATGTAAACTTTGTCAAATGATATTTAAAAATAAGAATTAGCTTTAGAACTAAAATACTTAAGATTTATAAAGAGCCCTGCCTTAGCTGAGATAAGGCTCTGTGTCCCATCTTACTACATGTGAGAATGACTACGAAACCAGTAGGTTAGATAATATTTCTTTAAAGTTATGTTAAAAAGTTGGGTTTTTTTAAGGTCAATATTCCTAGGATCTCAAACAGGGGATATAATGTATAACTCAGCCAAAAAATTCAGGGTAGCTGTTACACAAGCTAAGTATTTTTACTTTTGTTAATTTTATTTTGAAATTTTCTTATAAGTGATCTAAAGATTCTCTTTTACTGTTTTACAAACGTGTTGCTTTAAGAACACAACATGGGTTTATTCAATATAATAAGTCATTACTTACAATACAGACAGAATAATACAGATCCCAATTAATAAAAAGATAATTATATAGTTATAGACATTAAAGCCCAGTACTCTTAATATAAGGCTGTTAAAATTTATTTGCTGGATGTTTAAGATTAGGATTTAAAATTAAAGTTAAATGAAAAGAGCCAAGAAAACCAATATTTGGCTTTTGCCCTATGAGTAAGTCTGAATCCAGGGAACAGGGGACTTCTCTAAAGAGCTTTGAAACTCTGAGCCACATAACCTCCTCCTGATCAGGGAGATTAATGAGACCACTGGAGAACAGAAAGCCAATCAGTGTATTTGTAACGAAGAGGAGAGTCATCAAAGAAAGGAGACATCCCTGATGCTTCCGAGGGAAGCCAAATGATCAAGCAAGATCTGGACCCACCTAGCGCAAATGGCACTAGCAGAACTGAGAATCTGCTCTCAAGTTTCCCCAGAATTGACTCCCATAAAAGGTCAGCTGACTGTTAACAATAGATGGAAACAAAAGTCAGTTTGACTGCTTCATCTTAAACACTTAGCAAAGACAGTTAAGAACAAAATACATCCATTCCTGGGCATTTTAAATTATAATTATAGTAATAATAATAATAATAATAATAATAATAATAATAATAATAATAATAATATAATGTTAAGGTATGCACTTTATGTTTGCCTCCCAAAATAAGTAAGACTGGTGGCTACAAAGAAGAATTCTCAGACAGGAATGCCTGATACTTATAAAAAGAGACTATCAAGAAGACCTGCCACAGGGAGAAGTTTTCAGTTTAAGGCCTACAGATATTCCTAACCTACACAGGTTGACTTGGTGTTTGCTAGTACAATTATCCAGCCCTGAGTAACAGAATTAAAGGTTTCTCAAAGAGACACAGAGGTCATAATAGTAAAAGGATTTTACAAGATCAGATGACATTAAATAATTAAACTGTATCTTATGGGGAGGGACAAGTGTAACAGTAAAAGTTAAATATTAAATTGACAGTCCTGATAACTGGGGATATTAAAGACTGGTGAGGGAACTTCTATACAGTGACATGTTCCAGGTGCTGCAACATTTAGTCAGTACTCATGGTTTTTGTTTCTCTCATAGAAGAACCCATCCCCAGATGACTTTACAACCTGTTCTTCCCCAATCAGACTTCAAACCGAACTGACTTCTAAAAGGCAACTCATGTCCCTCAACTGACTTCTAAAAGGCAACTCATGTCCCTCATCCCATGCCCACTCACGTCACCCTGTCTCAGGTCAGAAGAAGAAAAAATGAGTGACACCACTCTTCTTATAACAATGGAGAGAAAGATAAATAGACTATCAATATAAGTAATTAATTAAGTCAGGTAAAATCAGGGAGATCGGTTTTGGGTGAGTTCTAAAAATTTGGAGACTCTTACCTGAGGGATTAAAATTTCCTCAGTGCTCTTCCCGTAATCTATCAAAGATTTGAAGGGGACACAAAGAAAAGGCGGGAATGATAGACCCAACCTGATCTTTAATTTAAATTGGGAGCCATCTTGCCAAAAAGCCATGAAAAGATAATTTTGGCTTTACCATAAATTACTTCAAATTCTAAACCTGCTTGGAATGCCTGCCCATGCCTTGAACTCACCCATGCCCGGCTCTCTGACCAGATAGCAGCCCTCTCTGAAACTTTAGTGACACATCATAAATATTTGCCTTCTCTGGCCAGACAACAACCCTCTCTGAGGCTCTAATGGTCTTCATGAACTCTGATGTAGGGACAGCAAAAAAAATGTAGACTGCCATTGGTGTGATGTTTGTCAGAGTTCTGTTATCTGTAAACCCCCTTTTGTGTAATTTTCTGGGCTATTAAGCTGCCTGTAGGAAAGCTGGGGTTGCTGTCTTTTTCCCGCCGTTTTGTGAGGGAGAGGTAGCACAGCCAGTGGAAATAATAAGCTTAATTTAATTTGATTTTAATTAGAGTCAGTGGTCTTTTCTTGTGTCCTGGTCTAACAGGTAAACACTCCAAAAACATGGAGCTCTGCCAGCCTAAACACTTCTTGAGAAACTTCCTCTGAGTTTGGGCACTTGAAATATATGTTGTTGTAAGGAGCTTTAGCTTCCTTTCTAGTGATACCATCAAAGCTGAGTCTGCATCTATGTGACCTGGAGGACATGGTTTCTTGTATTCTAATGAACATGAGGCAGCAGTGCTGAATTTTCTCTTTGTAGGTAAACTGTGGCCACTGGATACTAAGTGTCTCCCCGTTTGGACTGTGAAGCCATTTGGTCATCCTCCACTTTGTGGTGTTTCTTGCTGCTGTACTGGGAGTTTGGTATATGCTTTATGAAATACAACGAGTTCAACTGAAACCCAGTGTTGAAGAAAGTTCTGTCACTTGTGGTGGGTTAGGGTCTGAAGGAGAATGCACCAACCAGGCTTTTATCTCACAGAGCTTGCCCCCTTGTCCATAGAAATCTGACTCTGAACTTAGCCCAGAAACCTCTCCATATAAAATGATGCCTTTACATAGAAGGGTCTGCTGGCTGCACCATGTCAGTCACAAACCATTTGGAAGGCAATGGCAAATCCTCATTGCCACACCACAGATGTATTATCACACACCCACCCACCACTGCAATAGGCCCACTTCTCAGCAGGCTCCAACTTACTGTCATCTTTGTTCTACACCATTTTCATGAAACCCGGTCAATCATGGCATTCTCTGGTACACTCAAGATCAGCAACAAGACATCTAAAGGTTCTCCAGTGCCACCTGGTTAAGGGAATTTCAAAGATTTCATTGTATTTATCTAGCCATTTTTCATGGATGAAGTTGGAGGCACTGTGGGTTTCAGTTCATTCAGGAAATATTAAATGGTGAGGAAGCTGTTTTCAATGAATTCTCTGGAGAAATCTCACAGGCAAGTCTTCCCATAGAGTGGTCAAAACGTCACATGAAGCCAGGCCCATTGAGGTCTTTAATGTGACGTCCATGGGTGTTCTGACTGTCAACTATGGCTGCCAAATCTTTCAGAATAAAATCATGTGATATTCTAGCTGATATTCCAAGGCTCTGTGGAAAGCCACCCTTGTATTTGATCTCAGTTTCCAAGGGAGAATCCCATGCATGGCCTCCTAAAATCTGAACACAGTTTATGGCAATATTTCTCTGAGATCAGTTCGAGAACTCAGACTATAAGTGGAATCACACCAGAGTTCAAGCCCAGATAGACCCAGTCATCACTTCCAACCACCAAACAAATGACCACAATTAAAACCAAAGCACTCCCACAAGGCCCTCATCTTCTTCCATATAGACACTCATCATAACCTGTGGCTGGAGGTTTCCATGAGGGGCTCAGCCCAATACAGTGTACAAAATAACCTCCCTTGCCCGTCATTTGCCTAAAGTCAGGGTTGCCTGGACACCCTTTCTGAGAACCAGGAGTTATCAAATGAGCCTGCCGTAAATACTGCTCTGATTCTCCAATTTGAGGCCTACTGACTCTCGGGTATAGATTCTTTATGTGAATTGGAATCATAAGAAAACCCAAGCACCTATGGGCTATCCTCTGCAGGGTTTGAAGAACTCATTTGACAAAAAGGATCCCTATTTTCACTTGATGGAGATCAGTAATCTTACAGAGGAAGGCGAGAGACTTCGTCCACAATGACTGCTTTTTTGGCCATTTTGGTTTTGGAAGCACACATGTAATTGTTCGTTAGATCCATCAGGTGCTGAAAATCTATTCAACAACCTCAAACATGGCCAAGAGTCTGATGCAGACACATCCCTTTCCAAAGCAATTAAGCAAAGATCTACAGGTGATGCCCATTAATTTCCATTGAAAACCGTTTTCTTCAGGCTTCAAAAAGGGGTGGCCTGAGGCAAAGACCTTTCTGACATTCAGGGCAACAGAACAATAGGTAAGCAAATGGCCCAAGGCAGGGTTTCTAAAATGATATCTGAGTTTTCTGAGATGATCCCATTCCCTTCAGCTATCCAGTACATAGCCATGTCACAGAGCTTGGAGGTGGTTCATGTCTTGGAAACAAAACCATGAGCCTATTCTGGAGAGTGGCCAGAATTCAAGAAGAAAACAGGAATTTAGGAAGACAGTGGTTGTTGCCCATCCATTAGGCAAGACAAAATCCATTCATAAATTGGGCAGGATGAATGTTGTGAAGCTTTCTTCTATTCAGGACACATCCATTGATGCATTCTCTTTTCTAATGTCTACAACCACGGACACAGTGGGATAAACAGACATAAAAACACTCGCATTGTCAAAAGACTTACTAGAAACAGTCCACTCCAATCCTAACAAACCGACTTTCCTACCTATTCTCAGATCATGAGACAAAACCACAAACTCACACCCACACCCAAAAAGTCACCTCCTTCCCCCAAGTAGGTCTATGACTATCCGGAGTGTCCTCTGACTGATGGGCCATAGTATGTTACTCCAAAATGGACTGTCCTATGTCAGATGTGGACTCCTTGGCCAACACTGTGAAGTTGTAAGGTGCCAGTGGTGAGACACTACCTGCTTACTCAGGAAAGTCCCCTCTTCAGACCTTCCTGGCATTTGGCCATCCTCACATCAGTAGTTACCAAGAAAGACTGATTCTGTCCTTGGTAAATCCAAATATGTGAGGCCACTGGGACTGGGACTGGGACTGCCTCTGGGTGCCTGTCTTCCTGGATCCCTAGTTCAGAGAGTTCCATCACCAAGAAAGTGATGTAGGTCACTTCCTTCAGGAACTGAATGAGGTCACTGCCTTGGCAACCACTTTGTCCTAATAGTTGCTTCCAAGTGTCCCAATTGATGGAGGCTGCCCCTACTTCCTGTGACACTTTCACAAGTTTGAATGGTATATCAAACATAGGCACCCGGGAACAGCTCTCCACACAGGCCTGGTATTGTCCATCTTCTCTACATTAAGAAAAGAGAGACTGCTTCAGACACACCCCTTCATCCTGACCAGGTTGTTTGTCGTGGAAGATGACTTTTGCTCTCTCAGGTCCTTCATAGCTTCCTATAGCTTCCCCAGGGTTCATTTCTGCATGGACCTTTTCATTTCTCAGCAGGTGGAAGATTTCTTACATTCCTGTATTGTAAGACCAACTCTGTCCCTGCTTTTCTGTAAAGTTAGATTGAGGGAACAGAGTATGGTTAGGGTTAATAACATGTTTGATTTGGCTTAGGAATCATTCTGCTGGATGAATAATGTTATTGGGAACCTGCAATATTTATTAGAATATATAGAGGGGAAATATATTTATGAAAACCGAAATCTAGGTAAGATTTGAAGCCCAGAAGGGCTTTGGATCCTTGATTGGGATACTTAGGTTTGAATTATGTTCTGCACATGTGTCTCAGATAAATCTATACACAATGGCATAGGACCTTGTACCTCGGATGATAGAATGTCAAAGAGAACATCCAGTCAAAAAAGGATAGTTGGTAGGATTAGGAAGATAGTTGGTAGGATTAGGAAAAAGAGTGAGTATATGATTTGGACAAAAAGTTCTTTAGCAATAGGGTTTTGGGTAGAGAGAAAATGTAAATGTCAGCACATGTGAAGAGTCAGTCACAATGATGAACTGGGGAAAATATGTAGGAAAGCAGATATCAATAGAGACATTAGAAAATCAGCAAATGATAAAGTGATTGATAGGATTAGACATTTTCGACAGGCTTGAGTTTGAATAAATAATCTTAGGAAGAAACAAATATGTAGTCACCAATAGGATTGACATTTGAGAGCATTAGGCAACCTGGACATGGGTGATTTTCATAATCCATACTCATATTCCATTTAGGCTTTGGTACAGTCGTAAGTGTGACTTTGCATTTTGTGGCCAGAATATTACTGTGATAAAATGTATATGTAGATCAGGTGACATGAGTATTTGTTGCACCATTTCTGAGAGCAATATTTTGAAGAGATATAAATTAGTATTGGGGGCACAAATAGGTGTACCATGTGTGTATGAATATAGAGAGAATGCATGAATAGACCATACTGTGAATAAATAATATAACTGTTTCCAAATTTAGAAATTGGAATAAATTGATATCCCAAAATACACAGGAAATCTTATATTGATATACATACATTCATTCCAACCAGTTATATATCTAATGGTAATATTAGGGTTGTAGTTTATCATAAAATGTGTGTGAGTTTTGCTTCAAAATTGATTATGGAAATCGAAAATAATGTGTTTGGAAAGAAGTCTCATGAAATAACCAGTCAAAAACAAGGAGGAATACATGTGTTCTGAAGCAGGAAGTGATTGAATGTGTTACAAATGTCTTTCAATTTGTGAACTTGTGGATGAAATGTATATTCTACGATGTATAAAAACTGAAGAAATAGTAATGTACCAGTGTTGAATTAAAATGAACATCAAAATACACATCATGTCCCATAGAAATCTACTTTCATTGATGTTAAATTGGGTCAGTTACTGTAGAAATATAAGGCTTTGTTTGCACCATTCACTGAAGTGAGTTTTCAGTACTAGGAAATAAATATGTATTTCAGGTGGATGAATATTTCTAAAAACAATCTTATGAAAAGTTGATTATAAAAGCACATACATGAACATGAGTGAATTATTTAGGGAGTGTATAATAAGACACATATATTTCATATTTTGAAAATATATATATCACACAGATACATTAGAAAGTAGCAATATATATGCCAATCAAAATTCATCATGAAATATATATCATTCACAGATCCAAAAATATTAATTTTACTGAACATGGATTTATGTATAATGTTTTTCAACTAAGAAGCTCACTCATAGTTTGAATTTTCAGTTCCAAAAACATTTAGGAGGAGTCATCTCTTCTCATACTTTGTATCTCCCAAGTTAGCCACCTCACAAAAATGTACGTGTGATACCAGGTAGGATTTTATATGTGCATATAAAAATACATGTGCTGAATTGGCTACAGAAAAAGGGAGACAGAAATTCACATATGTGTTAACTTTAAAAACACATGGAGAACCATTTCAACAAAAAATTAACAAGATTTATAATTCTTACCCTATATCATGCAAAAGGCAAGACCAACTATACGCCATGCCTCCTCTCAACCGCTTGTATTTCTATTCTGTTTGGGTTATTTTTCTCCATCATATTAGGATTAGTAGTCAGAGTCTAGTAGGGTATGTGTTAGTGTCAGGGATTCAGTATTTTGAATGGAAAATTGAAAAATGAATCCAATGTGTATGTAAATATGTGCTACACCAAAATCTTCCCACTCTCATCCAGAACAATGCCTTGACAACACCTACGGCCCAAGTATGACACAATCAGAGGAGAAAAGTTAGAAAATCCGTGAATACATATCTAGAATGGAATATGATCAGAAGTTCACAACCTTGGAAGTGGTAGAGGAGTTTCCAAAAGTAAGGGACAGGGTAAACCCTCCAAAAACTTGAAGGTCTGCTGGCCTAGAGACTTCTTGAGAAACTGCCTGTGAGGTTGGGCACTTGAAATATATGTTGTTGTCAGGAGCTTTAGCTTCCTTTCTAGTGAGACCATAAAAGCTGGGTCTGCATCAATGTGACCTGGAGGACATGGTTTCTTATTTTCCAATGAACATGAGATAGCAGTGCTGAATTTTCCATTGTAGGTAAACTGTGGCCCCTGGGGGCTGAATGTCTCCCTGTGTGGACGTTGAATCCATATAGTCATCCTCTATTTTCATGGTGTTTCTTGCTGCTGCACTGGGAGTTTGGTATTTGCTTCATGAAATACAAGGAGTTCAACGGGGACACAGTGCAGGAGGGATTTCTGTCACGTGTGGTGGGTCAGGGTCTGCAGGAGAATACAAGAACCAGGCCTCTATCCCACATAGCTTGCCCCCTTGACCATAGCAACCTGATTCTGAACAATGTCCTGAAACCTCTCTATGTAACAAGGTGCCTTTACATATAAGGGTCTGCTGGCTTCACCATGTCAGTCACAAGCCATTTGGAATCCAATGAAACATCTACATGGCCCCACCACAGATGTTTTATCACACACCTGCCCACCATTGCTCTAGGCCCACTACTCAGCAGGATCCAACTTTCTGGCATCTCTGTTAAACACCATTTTCATGAAAACCAGTCAATCAAGGCACTGTCTGGTATACTCATTGTTGGGAAAAGTATAAACGGCAGCCATACCCCAGAGAAAAACCCCAACATGGTGCCTAAGGACTTCTTCTTCCTACCTTCTTTTTTCTACAGTGGTGCCAAATGTTCCCACCCGTGTGAACTCTCCCGCTGGCGCCAATTTGAAATCTCGCTGGTGGGGAACCTTAGCCCCAATAAGAACTAATTCCTGGGCTCCAGAGCTGATATCTGAAAGAACTAACCAATAAACGGTTTGCCTGCCATTTATCTAAGCCCTTCCATCTTCCCCTTAGTTCTATATAAGCACACAGCTTTTTGCAATAAAATTGGAATTCTCCCAGCGAAGTGCCTTTGCGTGGGAAGTTCTTTCATTCTGGTGCCCCATGTGAGGATACGGGTGAGCTCTTTCTAACAAGAGCCCCGTCCCCTGCTCCCCCGGAGACAGCCAGCTTCCTGCACCCACCACAGATCTGATATATGTAAGCCTCCCCTGACCCTGGCTCTGCAACTCCCTTCGGGCTACCACTGGTTTTGTAACCTTGATCTTCCGGCACACTCTCGACGCCCTGTAGGGGGCAGGAAATTCCTGCCACTAAGACCTTTACTGGTCGCAGTGGACCCTCTGGTGATCCGTTTTCCTTTGGGGCGTGAGGCTTCTGAGTTTACACAAGAGGCTCTGTGGTTTTTTCTCCTCTGCTGCCGCTGCCACTGCTGGCTAGAGTTGCTGTTTGCTGCGGGGCTGCTGTGTCTGGCTGAAGCTGCCTCTCTGCTCGGGGAAAACTGAACTCCCGTCCTGGAACTACATTCTGCCGGAGTTCTGTTTTCATTACTGACTTTTTCCGCTGCGTTCAAAAACTTTCCTGACGTCAGGTTGCCCGTGGCTCCGAACCCATTGGGTCTCACAGATCGCACTTCACTGGTGACGCCCAGGTAGTGCCCTCTGTATTTCCTCATGACGGCTGGTCATTTTGGGGACGCCCACCTGACCCCCGTTCGCCCTGAGCTTCCTGAAAGCCGTTCCAGCCCGGGTTTTCTCTTTGTCTCTCTCGCTTACTCTTATTCTCTCTCTCTCTCTCTCTCTCTCTCTCTCTCTCTCTCTCTCTCTCTCTGTCTTCCTTCTCTCCCTGTGACTATGGGCACCTCTTCATCTGTACCTGAAGCCTCACCTCTCAAATGTCTACTAAAAAATCTGGCCACACTCTCCCTCACACCAGACATCAAGCCCAAACTTCTAATCAAATTCTGTACCCAAGATTGGCCTACATATCCACTGGATAATGGCAATCATTGGCCTCCAGAAGGCTCCTTACATCCAAACTTCATCTGCGACCTTTTTAACTACTGCCAGCATCTGAAAAAGTGGAGTGAGATTCCCTGCATTTAAGGTTTTAGCCTTCTCACACAGCACCCTGTCGCTGCTCCTCCTGCCCTCCCTCTCAGGTCCTCCTTGTTTGCAAACCCTTCTCTTCCCCTACGTCTACTCCTGACTTCACAGATTCTTCCTCATTCAACCCAGCAGATGAACCCCCACCTTATCCCCCAGTCCTATCTGCCCCTTCTCTCCCACTATACCCTCCTCTTCCTCTGCCTGATTCCAGGGATCCTCAGCCTTCCATTTCATCCTCCTCCCCTCCGCCCTCTTCTGCCTGCTCCACCTCCTCCTCTTCCAAAGAGACACTCCCTGCCCCTCCCTCTCCTTCCTGTCCGCCTCCTGCCTCTTTCAGTCCTCCTGTTACCAGGTCTAAGGGACTCCTTCCCACCCCCAAGACAATCACACCCCTTTGTGAGGTAGCTGGTCCCGAGGGTGTCATCAGAGTCCAAGTGCCCTTCTCCATGTCAGACATTACTCAGCTAGAGAGGAAGTTAGGCTCATTCACCACTGACCCCACCACTTACATTCGGGAGTTTCAATGGGTCCTGCAAGCATATAGTCTCACTCATCATGACATCTACATGCTCTTGGCCAATACACTTCTCCCTGAGGAAAGTCAATGGGTCTGGGAGCTAGCCCAAGCCCATGCTGATGAAAATCATAGGACCAATCCTAACCACCCCACAGGCCCTCATGCTGTCCCAGAGCAGGATCCCCTATGGGATTACAACACCCCTGAAGGCTTACAGTCTAGTGACCTTTTTACATCCTGCCTCTTGGCGGGCCTGAAAAAGGCCATCCTCAAGGCTGTTAACTTTAAAAAGGTGCAGGAGGTCATTCAAAGGAAGGAGGAAACACCTTCAGAATTCCTGGATAGACTAACCAAGGCCCTTTAACAGTACACAAACCTCAACCCAGAAACCCCTGATGGCCGTCATGTCTTAATGAAATATGTTCTGGCCCAAAGCTACCCTGACATTAAAGCCAAGCTTAAAAAGCTTGAACAGGGCCCTGCTACTCCTTAGACTAAAATCCTCGCTGTCGCTTTCAAGGTTTTTTATGATAGAGAGGATGAAAGTGAATGCCGTAGGCAGAGGGCTGAAAATGCCAAGTTCCAAATGTTGGCCCAGGTCATTCAGAGAAGGCCATCACCACGCCATCCCAATATGACACCCCCGGGAGCTTGCTTCAAATGTGGTAAGGAGGGACATTGGGCCAGGGATTGTCCTTCACTGAGGACACCCTACAACCCCTGCCCAAAATGCCATCAAAGGGGACACTGGGGGGCAGACTGCCCAACAACCCGAAAGGGAGGTTGGTCAGCCGCCAGGCAACCACAGCCTTTCTTGGGCTTAGCAGCGGAGGATTGACGGATCCCTGGGCTTTCCCTCCAGACTATTACCATCAAGAATCAAGAGCCTAGGTTTACCTTCCTGGTGGATGGATGCTTCATTACCTTCCTCTTGGATACTGGTGCCACTTTTTCGGTCTTAAGGGAGTATGGGGTTCTACCACACCCTCAAAAACTCCTATTGTCAGGGTAGGAGGTAAACAGATTTTCCCTCAAACCCCCCCATCATGTTATATGCAGGGATCCCTTTTGTCCTTCACTCACTTCTTTCTCGTTATGAGCCATTGCCCCATTCCCCTTCTGGGAAGGGACATACTCTCACTATTAAAAGTCAGCATTCACATATCACCCCACACCTCTCCTACCTCTCATTTCCTCATGATGTTCCTAGGGGCAGATACACCTCCTTAATGCACTCTCCCATGACTCTCTAAACCAGTTAAGCCTGAGGTTTGGGACACAACTACACCCCTTATGGCTAAATGCAGTCCTATTCATATTGTCTTATGGGACCCTTCAAGATATATTAGTCAATCACAATATCCACTCACAACCACAGCCCTCCTCGAATTAGAACCCATCATCCAGGATTTATTACGAAAGGGGTATCTTAGGCCTACACACTCTCCTTTCAACACCCCCATTCTGGCACTTAAGAAACCTAAAGTGTCCTACAGGCTGGTTCAAGACCTTCTCCTTGTCAACTCCTCTGTGGTCCCCATCCACCCACTAGTGCCCAACCCTTACACCCTCCTCTCTCAGATCCCTGCCACTACTACCCACTTCTCGGTCCTAGGTTTAAAAGATGCATTCTTTTCTATTCCCTTGTTCTCAGAATCTCAGAATATCTTTGCTTTTACATGGACTGACTCTCACATCCACCATTCTCATCAGCTTTCCTGGACTGTCCTCCCACAGGGATTCAGGGATAGCCCCCATCTCTTTGGCCAAGTTCTTGCCCAGGACCTCACATCCTTTCACCCGACCTGTCCTGACACTATTCTCCTTCCATATGTCAATGACCTTCTTCTATGTAGTCCCTCTGGGAACACTCTCAATCCCACACCGCTCAGCTTCTTAATTTCCTAGCAGACAAGGGATATAGGGAGTCTCCCCACAAGGCCCAGGTTTCCCATTCTTCTGTCACCTCTCTTGGTTTTTGCCTTAGACCCGGGAAAAAGGAAATAACACTGGATAGGAGGCAACTCCTCTCTGATCTTCCAGTGCCCCATATGAAAGCCAAAATACTATCATTCCTAGGATTAGCAGGTTATTTTAGGGCCTGGATCCCAAATTATTCTCTTCTATCCAAACCCCTGTATGACCAAGCAAATGGACCCCCTAGTGAATCTCTTGTCTCCTCCCCCATCTACCACTTCCGCAGGTTTCAGCAACTCCTCTTAAAGGCACCTGCCCTTCACCTTCCTGATCTTTCAAGACCATTTCATCTATATGTCCATGAAAAAGGGGGGCAAGCACTTAGGGTCTTAGGTCGAAACTATGGGCCTACATTTGCACCTGTGGCATATTTTCCAAGAAACTAGACTCTACCATCCGTGGGTGAGCCCCTTGCTTAAGAGCTCTGGTTGCTGGACAAATTTTACACAAAGAAGCCTCTAAGCTGAGTTTTGGGGCACCTTGAACTATCCACTCCCCACATCACTTGAAAGATCTTTCAGCTTATAAGGGCCTTCAAACCCTTCCTCCATCCAGGGTTCTGTCGCTCCTCACTTCCTTTCTGGAAAACCCTAATATTACTTTCCTCCCCTGCTCTGCACTGATCCTTCCCTCACTGCTCCCAATGACTCCCACGTCTAACACACCAACTCATAATTGCTTGGAAACCTTAGAAGATTTCCTCCCCTGTCATTCTTCCATTTCTGAGGAACCACTCACCAAGCCTGACCTTATCTGGTTTACTGACAGCAGTTCCTTTAGGCAGAACGGCACTCATTACTCTGGATATGCTGTAGTTTCAGCGACTGAGATTATAGACGCCAAAGCTTTGCCTTCAGGAACTACCAACCAGCAGATTGAACTTATAGCAGCCACTCGTGCCTGCCTTCTAGCACAAGGCAAATCCCTCACCCTCTATACTGATTCAAAATATGTCTTCCAGATCTTATTATCCCATGCTTCAATATGAAGGGAGCGACGCCTACTTACCACCAAAGGTAATGCGATCACTAATTCGGCTCTTATAACCAATCTGATGGAGGCCTCCCACTTACCCACCCAGTTGGGAGTTGTCCATTGTAGGTCCCATCAGAAGGATGGCTCTCTTATCACTGAGGGCAATGCCAAAGCTGACCAGGCGCCACGAATGCGTGCTACCACTTCCAATTATGGCCCCTATGGGGTACATATTATGGCCACTTTAGACAGCTCATCTGAAGCCCCTACTTCTTCCAGTAAGAACAAGGATCTTTTCAAGTTCCTTCATACTCTACACCATTCCAATTCTCAGTCTTTGACCCTTTTTTTACAGAGCTTCTTCTCCCTCAACCCTTCTGACATAGCCATGATAGAGAATATAGCCTCTAATTGTCAGATCTGTCAGCGGACCAAACCTCATATTCCTTTAAGGCCCAAACCTTTCCCTTTCCACCAAGCCCAGGGACACATTCCCATTGCTGACTGGCAAGTAGACTTCACCAACATGCCCACAGTATGGCACACTAAATACCTCCTTGTCTTTGTGGACACTTTCTCTGTTTGGGTTGAGGCATTTCCCACTTCCAATAAAAAGGCTTCCACTGTAGCTTCAATCTAACTGACAAACATCATCCCTAGGTTTTGTATGCCCACTTCCCTACAATATGACAATGGCCCTGAGATTATTTCTAGGATCACACAAAAGGTCTCTCAAGCCCTCTCCTTCAAGTGGCATTTCCACTGTCCATATTACCCCCAGGCTTCAGGGAAAGTGGAAAGGGTAAATCATACTCTGAAGGAAGTCCTTACCAAATTGACAATGGAATTAAACTTAGACTGGGTCAAAATCCTTCCCTTTGCTTTGCTTCGAATCAGAGCTCTCCCTAAGAAACCATCTTTACTGTCTCCCTTTGAGATAATGTATGGAAGACCTCTTATACCCTCTGGGTTGGTCCCTTCACAAGGACCTCTCACCCGAGATTTGTCTTTGCCTCTCTTGTTTCATCTCCGCTCTGAACACTGGAAATGTCAGAACTGGCTTCTTCCGGACCCAGCCTCCACTCCAAACACTCCTCCCTTAACACCTGGGAGTCTAGTCTATTATAATACCCCAGAGGAGAAAGGGACTCTTGCACCAAAATGGGAAAGCCCCTATCCTTTCATTCTCTGTACCCCCACCGCCGCCAAACTCTCCTTACCAGACAACCGTCTCACTCCCTGGATTCCCATTTCTAGGTTGAAACCATATCACCAGGAGGCCCCACCTGCTGACGACAGGACCATGCCAGAGGAACTCCAAGAATCACCTCCTGAAGCTCCCCTTTAATCCTGCTTTCCACACCCATCTCACCCATTTAAGTTGCGGCTCACACGGTGTTCCCTGCAGCCCAATTCCTCTTAAAGAAGGCACAATGAGCTCTCCCAACACCCTAGTCTTCTCTAACTGCTTGTTTTTTGTGCTCTGCTTTTTTTCTGTGCTCTGTTGGGACTTGTCTTTACCCTCCTAACCTACCATGTATTTATTCACTCTTCGGGAACGATACTCAGAACATGGCATGCAGAAGGTCCGCGCAGTGGATGCAACTACTTGCTTCATCCACAACTGCACCTCTATTTCCCTAAAATTGTCACCTTCAAGGACCTTCGTCCCTGGTAGCTGGAACTGGCCTTTCATTTGCTTCCTTTTTAATCAAACCAAAGACTATTGTCATTGGTGGCCTGAGATATATAATGGGTGTCCCTATTGGTCATGCAGGTTCCATGATGAACGTGGTAGCTGTTCTTACCACTCACTTGGCTACTCTGAAGGGTTGACTTCTAGTTACCTAAAGTGGCATAAAGGCTCTTCATCCGATAACAATGGATCGTATACTTCAGATATACCTGACCCCAAGGCCAAACGTTGGGGCTATGTTGAGTTTGCTCTCTATGCTCGGACAACCTCAGCAAGACCCACAGGGTGGATGACTGTTGGCCGCACCCTGATTACGCCACCTAAGGCAACCAATCATGTAGTCGAACACATTAAGGAGTCAGAATCAAAACTGGATAAAGGCCATTGCAACACATGTTTTTTCGTCCTCTGCCTGAGGATCAAAAGAAGTATATTTCCTATATGCTTCCATAATTCTCTCCAGAATCATAGAGGGAGACTCATTAGGACCTTGGATTATCTCTCTTACCATGGCCAAATTAGTCGGCCCTCTGGCGGCCACTCGGAGCCCCGCCATTAGAGCCCTGTGATAAGTGGAAAGATGCTACCAACCTTCAAAGGTGTTGGGATCCCAGTTTGGTCGGTTCATGGGCCCATAAGGATGAAGAGGGAGCATCACAGTGGCTTCTGAGTTTTCTATTTTCCGTAGCTGGCGGGTTTCTTTAGGTGGCCCAGCTTCCACCAGAAAAGGAGGGGCTGCTGCTGCTGCGGAGAAGTCCCTTGGAGGGCTTGGGTCTGGCCCAATTGCCTCTACTGGCGGAGAGGCTGAGTCAGTGGCGGGAGAATCATCTGGAATGTGTTGGGGGTTGGGGAGCGAGGGCAGAGGATAAGGAGGGGGAGGATTGTCCAGTCTTGTGACTCAGGAAGAATGGGGGGAAGATGGGGAGGGAACGGAAGGTTTGAATGATAGGATCCTGGGGAAGGGGTATATGGCTGTTGATCTGGGTGGCCACGTGGTCCCGGCTGAAAGACAATATCTCTGACTTTTTGGATTAGATTGAAGTAGAAGGATCCTTCTGGGGGCCACCCGACTTTGAGGATGGGCAATTCTGAAGCACAGAGAGTCTGCCAGGTCTGACATTTAACTGAAAAATAATGATTCTTGGCCCTTTAGCGGACATCAGTCCAATGATCAAGGGTCAGGGACAGAAGCGTGAAAGTGCTTTGTCCCATAATGGGAGTTACTCAAAAAGAGACAGTGAAGACACAAACGCAACACAAACAAAGACAAACAGTAAACGTTTAACATGGGTCCAAGACAAATATTAGAACTCAGTAACTGGCAAAACCTGATGGGTTAGACAATAAAGACAGACAGTAAACTCAACATGAGTTCGGGACAATGAACAAAACTGTGTAGCCAGCAAAACCTGATGGGCTGGCAAACCGAATCCTGAAGCAAAATATAACCGAGTTGAGGAAACTAATATTCCTTGATTTCCCTCGTCCTCTGGAGTGTCCCCCAGGGACGTGGCCAGTAGCTCTGTGACACGTCTGCCACCCACTGTCAGAGAGAGCTAATGCTCTTCACCGACAGCCACTTTGCCAAGCCCTAACCTGAAACCCGAAACCAGAAAGAGGCGCCTTTCTTACCCCGAGAGGAGTCCCTTGGGGTCTTTCGTCCGCTGCTCCGGATATCTCACCTGGGACCTCCAGATGAAAAGGTGGGGCGAACATCGGAGGAAAAGACCACCAACAGGCTTTCTCATGCAACACCAAAGGGTTTATTGGGGGTATAGCGTGCTGGAGCTCAGGGCTCACTTCAGAGGAACAAAGAACAAAGAGCCCCGAGAACCACTTGAGTGGAGTTTATATACATTCTTTAGAGACGGCAGGGACTTTACATACATCATAGCCTCCTTTAGCAAATCATCATATACCGCGGGAAAATCAAATAACAACTCTAAAACATGATTAGCACATTCATTGGCGGGAACAGGTTGAGCAGGGGGTGATTGGTCAGCCGTAAGAAGGGGTATACATTTAAATTGATTGGTGGATGCACTGTGATGTATACGTGGTGAGCTGCATGGTTTCTGGGAAGGGGCTGTTAAGTAACTAGGTCCTCAGGGAAGATTTCAACACACATCTAATGTGCAAATCCGGGAATTGTCTTAACTGCCACAGAAATTTCAGGTGCTGAGTGCAGCTTGGAAACTTTACAAAACCTGGTTCTTTACATTTCAATTTCAATTTCTTTTATTCTTTCAGAACCTTACAGAGGAAGGCGAGAGAGTTCATAGACAATTACTGCTCTTTTGGCCATTTTGGTTTTGGATGCACACATGGGATCTTTCTTTAGATCCATCTGGTGCTGATAATCTAAGCCACAGCCTCAAACAGGGCCAAGAGGCTGATTAAAACATATCCATTTCCAAAGCAATTACTACTCTGAAGTCAGTTACAGAACTCAGTCTTCTAGGAGAATCACGCCAGTGTTAAAGCCCAGGTGAACACAGTCATCTCTTCCAAAAGCCACACAAGTTACCACAATTAAAATCAAAAAAATCCCACATGGCCCTCATCTACTTCCATATAGTCACTCATCATAATCTCTGGCTGGAGGTTTCCTTAAATGGCACAGCCCAATAGAGTGTCCATAATAAGGAGAAGGCCTGGACACCCTTCCTGTGAACCAGGATTGATCACATAGTTCTGCCATTAATACTGCTCTACTTCTCCAATTTGAGGCCTACTGACTATCAGGTATAGTATGTGATTTGGAGTCATTATTAAACCCAAGCACCTTTGCAGGGATTGGAAGAACTCATTTGACACAAAAAATCCCAATACTCCCTTGATGGAGGTCAAGAACCAAACACAGGAAGGCAAGAGACTTCACCCACAATGACTGATTTTTTGCCATTTTGGTTTTGGATGCACACATTGGTTCTTTCTTTAGATCCATCCGATGCTGATAATCTAAGCCACAGTCTCACACAGGGCCAAGAGGCTGATTCAGACACATCCCTTTCCAAAGTAATTAAGCAAAGAGCCACTGGTGATGCCCATTCCTTTCCATTTTAAAACTGTTTTCTTCAGGCTTCACAAAGGGTGGCCTGAGGCAAAGACCTTCCTGACATTCAGGGCAACAGAACAATAGGTAAGCAAAAGGCCCAAAGCAGGGTTTCTCTACTGAGACTTTCCTGGTCACACTGATATCTGAGTTTTCTGAGATGCTTGCCATTCCCTTCAGCTATGGATTACATGGCCACGTCACAGAGTTTGGAGGTGGTACATATTTTGGACACAAAACCATGAGCCTATTGTGGAGAGTGGCCAGAATTCAGGAAGAAAACAGGAACTTAGGAAGACAGTACATGTTGTCCATCGATAAGGCAACCTGCAGTCCATTCCTAAAATGGGTAGGATGAATGCTGGGAAGCTTTCTACTAGACAGGACACATCCATTGATGCATTCTCTTTTCTAATGTCTACAACCACGGACACAGTGGGATACACAGACATAGAAACACTCGCCTTGTCAAAAGACTTTCTAGAAACATTCCACTCCAAACCAAGCAAGCCGCCTTTCCTACCTATTCTCAGAACATAAGACAAAACCACAAACTCACACCCACACTGAAAAAGGCACCTCCTTCCCCAAAGTAAGTCTGTGACTATCCAGAGTGTCCTCTGACTGGTGGGCCATACTATGTTCCCCAGAAATGGCCTGTCCTGTCTCAGATCTGGTCTCCATGGCCAACTCTGTGAAATATCAGGGGCCCGCGGTGAGCCACTTCTTGCTTTCTCTGGAAAGGCCAGTCTTCAAAATTTCCTGGCATTTGGCCATCCTCATATCAGTAGGTACCAAAAAAGACTTACTCTGTCCTTGGTAAATCCCAACAAGTGATCCCACTGTACTGGGACTGGGACTGGTTCTGGATGCCTGGCTTCCTGGATCCCAAGTTCAGAGAGTTCCATCACCAAGGAAGTGAGGTGAGGTCACTTCCTTCAGAAACTGAATGAGGTCACTGCCTTAGCAACCACTTTTTCCGAACAGTTGCTTCCATACTTCCTCTGACACTTTCACAAGTTAGATTGGTATCTCAACCATAGGAACCCGGGAACAGCTCTCCACAAAGGCCTTTGTTGGTCCATCTTTTCTACATTAAGGAGAGAGGGTGAATGAGACACAACCCTTCATCCTTACCAGGTTGTTTTCCATGGAAGATGACTTTTGCTCTCTCACGTTCTTCATAGTTGCCTACATGTTCTCCAGGGATCATTTCTGCATGGACCTTTGAGGTTTTCAGCAGGTGGAAGATCCACTACATTCCTGTATTGTAAGACCAACTCTGTCCCTGCTGTTCTGTAATGTTAGATTGAGGGAACAGTGTATGGTTAGGGTTAATAACATGTGTGATTTGGGTTAGGAATAATTCTGCTGGATGAATAATGGTATTGGGAACCTGCGATATGTATGAGAATATATAGGTGAAATATATGTATGAAAACAGAAGTCTAGGTAAGATTTGAAGCCCAAAAGAGCATTTTGCCCTTGATTGGAATACTTAGATTTGAATTAGGTTCTGCACAGATTTGTCAGATTAATCAATATACAATGGCATAGGACCTTGTACCTTGGATGATTGAATGTCGAAGAGAACATCCAGTCAAAAAGGGATAGTCGGAAGTGAAAGGTTAATAAAATAGGTATTTGTCACTTCCTGGGAAGAATGTTGTGTTTATTCCGAGCATAATGGAGTTGTAAAAAAAAATATGATTAAATTAAAAAGACACCATGAAGAGTGTCAATGAGAGAGTGAGAGGACCAAAAAAAGTGGTTTGAGTCTTGGTTCACATAGTCCCCCTGTTTGACTACTTTTTTATCAACCCTGGCCTGTCCAATAATAATCTCCATATTATTGCTAACTATAAAACCCTGTTTGCTCAACCGTGTAATTTCTTTTCTCTAAGCTCAAATTGGACAAGTTAAACTCATGGTAATACCCCACTAGCAGACATAGAATGTGACACCCCACAATGATCACTTTTATGATTAAAAGTAGCTAGAAGAAGAAGTGGGGAATGAAAGATTAATAAAATAGGTACTTGTCAATTTTTTTTCTGTATGCTTAACAAAACACTGTTGAAATCTTGAGAACTGTTTGCTAATCTTGTTCCCAGAATGTCCTGTCCCCAAATGCCAAACTGCAGAATGTACTCCCTCACCCGGTTGAATGCAAACCGCCCACTCTCCCTCACCCATCAATAAACTTCACTCCGTGCCCTCCCCAAAGAAAGTATATAAGCTCTGCCTAAGCTCTTCTCAGGGCTCTCTGCTCTATTCAAGTGAGCTCCGATCCCCTGCATGCTGACCCCCTATAAACCCTTTGCTGTTGCATGAGATAGTCTTTTGGTGGTCTCTTCCTCTGAAGCTCGCCCAGTGTTTACTTTGATGATTGGGTGTAGAAAAGAACATTCAGTCAAAAAGGGATAGTCGGTAGGATTAGGAAGATAGTTGTTAGGTTTAGGAAGAAGAATGAGTATAGGTTTTGGAAAAAAAATATTCTTTATCAATAGGATTTTGTTTAGAGTGTGAATGTAAATGTTAGCCCACGTGAAGAGTCAGTCACAATAGTGAACCGGAGAAAATATGTAGGAAAACAGATATCAATAGAGATATTATGAAATAAGGCAAAATATAAAGTGGGTGATAGGATTAGACATTTTCAACAGGGTTGAATTTGAATATATGATCTTAGGAAGAAACCAATATGTAGTCACTAATTGGATTGATATTTGAGAGCATTAGGCAACCTGGACATGGCTGTGTTTAGTAATCCATGTTCATTTTCAATTTAGGCTTTGGTACAATAATAAGTGTGAACCTTGCATTTTGTCTGCAGAATATTACTGTGATAAAATGTATATGTAGATCAGGTGACATGAGTAATTTTTCCATCATTTCTGGGAGCAATATTTTGAAGATTAATAAGTTAGTATTGGGGGTACAAAGAGGTGTACCTTGTGTCTATGAATATAGAGCTAATGCATGAATAGACCATACTGTTAATAAATAATATAACTGGTCCACTTTAAATAATGCATTGGATTCATATCTTAAAATATATAAGAAATCTTATATTGATATACATACATTCATTCCAACTAGTTATACATCTAATAGTAAAATTAAGGTTATGGTTTATCATGAAAGGTGTGTGAGTTTTTCTTCAAAAGTGATTATGGAAATCAAAAATAATGTGTTTCGAAAGAAGTCTCATGAAAAGACCAGTCAAGAACCATGAAAAAATACATGTGTTCTGAAGCAGGAAGTGATTGAAAGTGAAACAAATGCCTCTAAATTAGCGAACTTGTGGATGAAATATATATCCTATTATGTGCATAAACTGAAGAAATAGTAATGTACCAGTTTTGAATAAAAATGAACGTCAAAATACACATCATGTCCCATAGGAATCAATTTGCATTGATGTTAACCTGGGTCAGTTACTGTATTAATTTTAGGATTTGTAGGCACCATTCACTGAAGATAGTTTTCAGTACTAGGAAACAAATACATATTTCAGGTGGATGAATATTTCTGACGATAATCTTGTGAAAAGTTGATTATAAATTCACATATATGAATATGAATGAATTTAGGAAATGTATAAAAAGACACATGTATTTCATATTTTGAAAAATCTGGAAAGTTTGTATATATATATATATATATATATATATATATATATACACACACACACACACATACACACACACATGCACACAGACATTAAAAATTAGCAATATATATGCCAATTGAAATTCACCATGAAATATATATCATCCACAGATTCAAAAATATTCATTGTACTGAACATGGATTTATGTATAATGTTGTTAAACTAGGAAGCTCACACAGAGTTCGAATTTTAACTTCCAACAGCATTTAGGAGAAGTGATCTCTTCTCACAATGTGTATCTGCCAAGTCAACCACCTCACAAGAATGTACGTGTTGTACCTTGTAGGATTCTATATGTGCATATAAAAATACATGTGCAAATAGGCTACAGAGAAAGGGAGACAGGAATTCACATATTTGTTAACTTTAAAAACACATGGAGAACAATTTCTACAAAAGTTGACTAGATTTATAACTCCTACACTACATAATGCAAAAGGCAAATTCAACTATACACCATGCCTCCTCTGAACTGCTTGTATTTCTATTCTGTTTGGATTATTATTCTCCATCATATTAGGATAAGTAGTCAGAGTCTAGTAGGCTAAGGGTTAGTGTCAGGGATTCAGTATTTCCAATGGAAAATTGGAAAAGGTATCCAATGTGTATGTAATTATGTGCTTTGAAAAATCTTCCCACTCTTATCCAGAACAATGCCTTGACATTACCTTTGCCCCAAGTAAGACACAATTACAGGAGAAGAGTTCAAAAATCTGTGCATATATATATGGAATGCAATATGCTCAGTTGTTCACAAACTTGGAGGTGGTAGAGGAGTTTACAAAAGTAATGGACAGGGTAAACCCTCCACAAAAATGGAGCTTTGCTGGCCTAAAGACTTCTTGAGAAACTGCCTCTGAGGTTGGGCACTTGAAATATATGTTGTTGTCAGGAGCTTAATCTTCATTTGTGGTGAGACAATTAAAGCTGGATCTGCATCTATGTGACGTGAAGGATCTTGTTTCTTATTTTCCAATGAACATGAGACAGCAGTGCTGAATTCTCTCTTTGTAGGTAAACTGTGGCCACTGGGGGCTATGTGTCTCCCTGTGAGGACTGTGAAACGATTTGATCATCCTCCAATTTTCGTGGTGTTTCTTGCTGCTGTACTGGGAGTTTGGTATTTGCTTCGTGAAATACAAAGATTTCAACTGGGACAAAGTGCTAGAGGGAGTTCTGTCACGTGTGGTGTGTCAGGGTCTGCAAGAGAATGCACCAACCAGGCCTTTATCCCACATAGCTTGGCCCCTTGACCATAGCAACCTGATTCTGTACATTGCCCTGAAAACTCTCCATATAACAGGATGCATTTACATATAAGGGTCTGCTGGCTACACTATGTCAGTCACAAGCTATTTGGAAGCCAATGGAAGGTCCACATGACTCCACCACAGATGTTTTATCACACACCTGCACACCACTACTCTAGGCCCACTACTCAGGAGGCTCCAACTTACTGGCATCACTGTTCTTCAACATTTTCATGAAACCCAGTCAATCAAGGCACTGTATTGTATACTCATGATCAGCAACAGGACATCCAAAGTTTCTCCAGTGCCACCTGGTCATGGGAATTTCAAAAATTTGATGGTATTCATCTAGCCATTTTTCAAGGATGAAGTTGGAGGCACTGTGGGTTTCAATTCATTCAGGAACCACTAAATGGTGAGGAAGTTCATTTCAATGAAATCTCTGGACAACACTCACAGGAAAGGCTTCCCAAAGAGTGGCCAAAAGGTCACATGAAGCCAGGCCCATTGAACTGTACAATGTGAGGTCCATGTGTGTTTTGACTCTCAAATATGGCTTCCATGTTTTTCATAATAAAATCATGTGATATCCTGGCTGAGATTCACAGTGCTCTGTGGAAAACCAACCTGGGACTAGATTTCAGATTCCAAGGGTGAATCTCATGCGTGGCCTCCTAAAATCCCAACTCAATTCATGGCAATACTACTCTGAGGTCAGTTCCAGAACTCAGTCTATAAGGGGAATCACCCAAGAGTGAAGCCCTGGTGGACCCAGTCATCTCTTCCAACTGCCACAAAAATGACCACAATTATAACCAAAACACTCCCACATGGCCCTCATTTTCTTCCATATAGATATTCATCATAACTTCTGGCTAGAGGTTTCCATAAGTGGCGCAGCTCAAGACAGTGTCCAATATAAGCTTCTTTGCCCCTCATTTGCCTAAAGTAAGTGTGGCCTGCACACTCTTCCTGTCAACCAGGAGTGATCAAATAGGCCTGCCATTAATACTGCTCTGCTTCTACTATTTGAGGCCTACTGACTGTCAGGTATAGATTCTTATGTGGTTTGTAGTCATGAGACAACACTAGCACATCTGCAGGGCTTTGAAAAACTCATTTTACTCAAGGGTCAATAATCACACTTGATGGAGGTCAGGAACCTAACAGAGGAAGGTGAGAGACTTCATCCACAATGACTGATCTTTTTGAATTTTGTTTATGGATGCACACATGGGATATTTCTTTAGATCCATCAGGAGCTGACAATCTAAGCCCCAGCTTCACCGAGCGCCAAGAGGCTGATTCAACACATCCATTTCCAAAGCAATTAAGCGAAGAGCCACAGGTGATGCCCACTCATTTCCATTTGAATACTGTTTTCTTCAGGCTTCACAAAGGGGTGGCCTGAGCCAAAGACTTTCCTTACATTCAGGGCAACAGAAAAATAGGTAAGCAAATGGCCCAAAGCAGGGTTTCTCCACTGAGACTTTCCTGGTATCTGAGTTTCCTGATATCTGAGTTTTCTGACATGCTCCACTTCCCTTCAGCTATCCAGTACATGGCCATGTGACAGAGCTTGGAGGTGCTACATAGCTTGGACACAAAACTTTGAGCCTATTCTGGAGAGTGTCCGGAATTCAGGAAGAAAACAGGAACTTAGAAAGATAGTAGGTTTTGCCCATTGATAAGGCTAGTCGCAGTCCATTCATAAATTGGCAGTATGAATGCTGGGAAGCTTTCTACTAGACAGAACACATCCATGATGCATTCTTTTTCTAATACTAAGACCACGGAGAGAGTGGGATACACAGTAATAGAAACACTCACCTTGTCAGAGGACATACTAGATACAGTCCTCTCCAAACCAAACAAATCGCCTTTCCTACATATTCTCAGAACATGAGACAAAACCACAAACTCACACCCACACTCAAAAAGACACCACCTTTCCCAAAGTAGTTCTGTGACTATCCGGAGTGTCCTATGATGGGTGGGACATACTATATTTCCACGAAATGCACTGTGCTGTCTCAGTTCTGGTCTCCTTGGCCAACTCTGTGAAGTTGTCAAAAGTCACTGGTGAGCCACTACCTTCTTTCTCAGGAAAGGCCCCTCTTCTTAGCTTTCCTAGCATTTGGCCATCCTCACATAACTAGGTACCAAGAAAGACTGACTCTGTCCTTGGTTTACCCAAACAAGTGAGACCACTGGAACTGGGACTGGAACTGGCTGTGGTTGCCTGGCTTCCTGAATCCCAAGTTTAGAGAGTTCCATCACCAAGGAAGTTATGTGAGGTAACTTCCTTCAGAAAGTGAATGAAGTCACTGCCTTGGCAACCACTTTGTCCTAACAGTTGCTTCCAAGGGTCCCATGAGATGGAGGGTGCACCTACTTGCTGTGACATTTTCACAAGTTAGAATGGTATATCAACCATAGGCACCTGGGCACAGCTCTCCACACAGGCTTGGTTTGGTCCATCTTCTCTACATTAAGATGAAAGAGGCTGATTCAGACACATCCCTTCACCCTGACCAGGTTGTTTGCGATGGAAGTTGACTTTTCCTCCCTCAGGTCCTTCATTGCTGCCTACATCTTCTCCATGGATCATTTCTGTATTGACCTTTGAGGTTCTCAGCAGGTGGAAGATCCCCTACACTCCTGATTGTAAGACCAACTCTGTCCCTGCTTTTCTGTAAAGTTAGATTGAGGGAACAGTGTATGGTTAGGGTAATAACAGGTTCGATTTGGGTTAGGAATCATTCTGCATGATGAATAATGGCATTGGGAACCTGTGATATTTACAAGAATATACAGGTGAAATATAAGTATGAATACAGAAGTCTAGGTAAGATTTGAAGCCCAGAAGAGCATTGCGTCCTTGATTGGGATACTTAGCTTTGAAATACCTTCTGCACAGATGTCTCAGAAAAATCGATAAACAATGGCATAGGACCTTGTAAATTGGATGATTGAATGTAGAAGAAAACATCCACTTAAAAAGGGTAGTCGGTAGGATTGGAAAGATAGTCAGTAGGTTTAGGAAGAAGAGTGAGTATAGGATTTGGTCCAAAAGTTCTTTAGCAATAGGGTTTCTCGTAGAGAATGAATGTAAATGTCAGAACATGTGATGAGTCAGTCACAATGATTAACTAGGGAAAATATATAGGGAAGCAGATATCAATAGAGACATGAAGAAATCAGGCAAAGTATGAATTGATTGATAGGATTAGACATTTTCAACATGGTAGATGTTGAATATACAATCTTAGAAAAAAACAAATATTTAGCACCAATAGGATTAACATTTGAGAGCATTAGGCAATCTGGACTTGGATGTTTTTAGTAATCCATGCTCACTTTCCATTTAGGTTTTGGTACAATCATAAGTGTGAACTTTGCATTTTGTGTCCAGAATATTACTGTGATAAAGTGTATATGTAGATCAGGTGACATGAGTATTTCTTCCACCAATTCTGTGGTCAATATTTTGAAGATGTATAAATTAGTATTGGGTGTACAAATAGGTCTACCCTGTGTCTACAAATATAGATAAAATGAATGAATTGACCATACTGTGAATAAATAATATAACTGGTTCCAACTTTAAATTATGGATTGAATTGATATCTGAAAATATACAGGAAATCTTATATTGATATACATACATTCATTACAACCATTTATAGATCTAATGGTAATATTAAGGTTATGGTTTGTCATGAAGAGTGTGTGAGGTTTGCTTCAAAAGCGATTATTGAAATCTAAAATGAAAAGTAGTCTCATGAAAAGACCAGACAAAAAACATGGAGGAATACATGTGTACTGAAGCAGGAAGTGATAGAAAGTGAAACAAATGCCTATAAATTTGAAAACTTGTGAATGAAATATATATCCTATGATGTGCATAAACTGAAGAAATAGTCATGTAACATTGTTGAATAAAAATGAATGTCATAATACACATCATGTACCATAGTAATCTACTTGCATTGATGTTAAAGTGGGTCAGATACTGTAGAAAAATTAGGACTTCTATGCACCATTCACTGAATTTAGATTTCAGTACTAGGAAACAATATGTATTTGAGGTGGATGAATATTTCTGAGAATAATTTTGTGAACATTTGATTATAAATCCACATACATGAATATGAATGCATTTAGGGATTGTATAATAAGACACATATATTTTATATTCTGAAAAATCTGGAGAGTGTGTGTATATATATATATATATATATATATATATATATATATATATATACACACACACACACACACACACACACACACACACACAGACATTAAAAGGTAGCGATATATATGCCAATCGGAATTTATTATGAAATATATATCTTTCACAGATCCAAAAATATTCATTTTACTGAACATGGATTTATGTATTATCTTGTTCAACTAGGAAGCTCACCCGTAGTTTTAATTTTCAGTTCCAACAACGTTCAGGAGGAGTGATCTCTTTTGACAATTTGTATCTGCCAAGTCAGCCACCTCACGAAAGTGTACATGTGATACCAGGTAGGATTCTATATGTGCATACAAAAATACATGTGCTGAATAGGATACAGATAAAGGGCGACAGGAATTCACGGATTTGTTATCTTTAAAACACATGGAGAACTACTTCAATTTAATATTGACTTGATTTATAACACCTACCCTTTATCATACAAAAGGTAAGTCCAGCTATACACCATGCCTCCTCTGAACTGCTTGTATTTCTATTCTGTTTTGGTTATTTTGCTCCATCAATTTAGGATTGATACAGTCTGGCTGGGCACAATTCAGGAGCCACTTGTCAAAAGCTAACTTTATTTTTAGAACCACACACGCCAAAAAATAGCTCCTCGGGAAAAACACTCAGAGCACAACTGCCACCACCGGCTTCCCACAAGCTCTCAACCTCCCCTCTCCTCCTGCTCTTGAGGTCGATTGGCTGGGTTGTTTGAGCAGAGCCAAAAATGTCCCCCAAAAAGCAGCTCCATAATTTGAAAGGGTGGGGAAACAGCCCAATGGGCATCACCGCAGAGGAGCCAATCAGCTAGATGTTGCTGGGGCCGCTGTGAGCCAACCATCAGCTGGCAGTCTGAAAGTTTGCTTTGGCCCCTTGGGCTGTGGCTCTCAACATCTAACCCTCTCTGTTTAAACAACAAGCATGTGGCTTAGGGACCATGCCTGCCTTAGGTTGTCCAATAGTACATATGATTCTTACCCATTATCGAATGAGCTGACCTCAAGGTGTCAGCCTCCTGTCTTAGATTGGTACCATTGTAATTGGATCTTACCCGTCACTGACTACAGGTCCAGTATACATCCACACCTGTGGAGAGGTCTTTGTACCAGTGGGCGGGTGAGGCTCTTTGCCTCATCTCTGTTGGCCCCCTAATTTTAGCTGAACAACCATGACAAGCAGAAGGGAGGAAGATACACCAAGGCAATTGATGGCTCTTTTTGAAAAAATTGTACCACCGATGACATCATCAGAGAAATACCCCAACACTACCACACGTCACTGCACCAACAGATAGTTCACAATGCAGGCAGGTGAGTTCACAATGCATACAAGTGATACATAGTCCAGGCAAGTTCTGCAAGCAGTTCAGTGATGGCTATTGCAGAAGCTGTAGATTGGTTTTATCTTTGACTTCACATGCACTGGGATGAAGATAGAAATTCTGGCAACAATGCCTAAAGAAAGAATTATGTAACATTCCAAAAGGCACTAAAAGAAAACAATTTTCTTAACAATTTACATTGTCTAGAAGAGAATTATTAAATATAATGAAAAGAAAAGGTGGATCCAACATGGCGGCGGGCAGAGAGGCTGCGCTTTTAATGCACTCCCAGTGATGGGGTCATAAAGTCGCAAGGATAACTCTTTGATTCTACCAACGGAGATTCTCCTAGCAAAATTCCACTGAAGGGAGACTGCCCGGGAGCTACAAGAATTTTTTTGAAGCGTCTGTGTGACCCGGACGAGTGGGACCCTGCCACTAGACGCGGAGTTCGAGATTCACCAGCCACAGTCTGCGCACCGCGGGCACAGCTGCAGATCCGTCCACCAGCCCGCAGCCAAAGTGACTGGGTCCTGCTAGACGCCGAGACACAGCTTGGCAGGAAGAAGTCTTTAGCCAAGCCTCCACGCGCCAGGAGCTGAGGTGAACTGGGCCGGACCAGTCCCACCCCTCCCCTCGGTCAATCCGGCAAGAAGCCTGGGGCCAACCATAGCAGAGAGGTGACATCATCGGAGTTCGGCCGGCGAAATTCCTTCCCAGCAAATTCCACTTTAGCAGGTGTGTGACTCCCCATACTGATACAAGCAGCCAGGAAACTTCATTGACTTCTCAGGGGTCGTGTCCGTAGGGAAGCAGAGGGGAGCCCAGAACCCAAGGCCCCCATATCACCAGTGGTGACCCCTAAGGTCTTATCCGCCAGTTTACCACAGCACTGAGGATTAAAAGGGGCACTCAGTGGGGCTGCAAGTGTAACTAGATCTCTGGAGAATCACTTCTGGGGAACAGGACCTGGCTGGCAGGCTGACAGGAGGAAGGGGGTTAAGAGATGGAGAAGTGAAATGGCTCTGGACTGACAAGTCTGAGAGACCCCCAGAAGACGCCCTACAGGGATAGCTCTCGGCAGGTAGAGAGCAGACACTCCACTTGGAAGGCACAGCTCCGCCTACTGGAAGAGAAGAAGGTGGATCTCTAAGACTTTAATTTTTTTGTTGTTGTTGTTGCTGTTGTTGATATTTTTTTCTCTCCTTCTTCTCTCCCTGTTCCTTTCCCCCCTTTTCCTTCTCTCTTTCTATCCCATTTCAAGTTTTATTGTTCTTTTCATTCCCCTCTAATCTATCTCTCCCTCTATCCTTTTTTTCTTTTTAAGAGCACCTTCATTCTCCTACCCCCAACTCTCATTCCAAGCATTACATCTTTCATTGTGTGTAATTGTCTAAATGCAAATAGGTGAATGTCTCGAGGCTGTCTATAAGACTCCTAAATACCTAGCTACTACCAACACCCTGATCCAATTGCCTGGTAGTATCCACCTTCAGTGGAGCAATCTTCTAAAGTAGCCGAGACATACTAACCATTGTACCACCAGAGCACCCAACCTAAACATATAGTCCTAAGAACAAACAGCAAATCATTATATGCATACAGAACCTAGAAGCCTTATATGAATTAAATGAATCAGCTTTAAAGTACAACAAAGCCCAAAATTTTTAGGCATAATCTTCCACCACAAAAAAGAGACAACAGAGATATACAAAGCCAAAACAAATGTATAGGAGAAAGCAGTTACAAAGCAGTCAAACAGAGCTGGAAAGCAACGTGAACAATATGAAAAAACAAGGGAAAAAGGGGTTACAAACAATGCAGGACAATCTAAATATACAGGAGGACCTAGAAGAATCAGAAATATGGACAGGGAAAGAAATCAAGACATTCCTAATTCAGATGGAACGGAATATTAGAGAAGACATGAGACAGCAAGTCCAAGCATTGAAAGTATATTTTGAAGAGGAACTAACCACACAAATTAAATCCGCAAAGAATGAGCTTTATCAGGAGATAGAGGTGTTAAAAAATAATCAAGTTGTAATCATAGAAATGCAAGAAACCGTAAATCAGATTAAAAGCCCTAATGAGAATATTACAAACAGACTAGATCAAGTAGAAGTCAGAACATCAGATAATGAAGACAAAGTATATCAACTTGAAAAGAATATAGTCAACACAGAAAAGATGTGAAATCAAACATATAACACAAAACACAAGTGCACACATAATATAATACATACAACACATGACATAATATTAAAGGCCTTATGACTTTTTACAGGTGAAATCTCCATTGCAATGTCTAAAAACTCTATTGTCCAAAAATAGAACTGATCAGCAAAACATTAACCTAGTTCTGTATGAGCTAAAAAAAACAAAATAAAACTTCATGATATGAGAAAGGGGAATAATAAAATAGATTTGAAAAAAACATTCTGGTTCTGTCACAGATGTAAGAACAGCCAAACTGGAGTTCTGCATATCAGCTCTTATTGATTTGAGCCAAATCATCTTATTTTTGGTCTGTAGAAATCTCTTTAGTTAATCTCTCTGGAATCCAAATTGGCTACTGTTCTCCCTGTGGAAACACAAAAACAGACGCCGGACTCCAGACAATTACTTGGTCAGGACCTTTCCATTGTCCTGTTAGAATATCCTTCCAAAGTACCTTGGGCTTATGTACATTTTTTGGACATATATGCCTTTCTGCAGCACTAAGCCCTGATGAACCCAAATTTAAAAAGTTTAGAGTAAAAGGGTTATTTTAAGTTTACCTTTGGGGAATATATACCCCTTCCCAATTTGTTCTTTTTGCTTTAATATGTACGTTTTAATAGTTTCATGTGCTCTTTCAACTATGCCTTCTCCCTGTGGATTGTATGGGATTCCTGTTATATGAGTAATGCCAAATGATGAGCAAAATTGTTTAAAAAAGTAGAAGTATAAGCAGGGGCATTATCTGTTTTTAACTCTTTTGGAACGCCCACAGTGGCAAAATTTTGTAAGCAATGAGCTATAACATCTTTAGTTTTTTTCTCCAGCAAGAATGGAGCCCATCAAAAATCCAGAAGAAGTATCAACTGTAACATGCAAATATTTTAATTTTCCAAATTCTGGCAAGTTTGTGACGTTCATCTGCCAAATATGGTTAGGTATCAATCCTCTAGGATTGACTCCAAGATTAACTTGTGGTAAAAAGGTCACACAATTTTGACATTGTTTTATTATTTGTCTAGCTTGTTCCTTAGTTACTTTGAAACGCTTTTGTAAAGTATTAGCATTGACATGAAACTTTTTATGAAAATTTGTAGCTTCTTCTAGTGTATAGAAAATATGTATGAATGTCATGTGTTGTTTTATCTGCTAAATAATTGCCCAAACTAAGGGCTCCAGGCAATCCTGTATGTGTCCTGAAATATCCTATAAAAAACGGATCTTTCCTGTCCCAGATTAGACTTTGTATAGTCGAAAGCAAAGAGAAAATAGTAGAGGAAGGGGAAATCCTTCTACCATCTTCAAGTGATACTATAGCACTAACTATATACTGATTATCGGAAAATAAATTAATTACAGATGCTTTAAGCATCACAAAAGCTTGTAATACTGCATTAAGCTCTACATTTTGAGCTAATTGTTTGGGTACTAAAAATGTAAAAGTTTGATCAGGTGTAAATATTACTGCTGTACCATTATTTGACCCATCAGTGAATATATTTGTAGCATTTATAATAGGTGTTTTTCTTGTCATTTTTGGAAAAATTACATGATGTGATGACCAAAAAGACAATAAAGGATTAGATGGTAAGTGGTTATCAAATGAAACATTAGATTTGCACATGATTATTGCCCAAGAATTTAACTAATTATCTAAATCATCAATTTGATTCATAGTATATGGAGTAATAATTTTATCTTCTTGGGTTGTATTATAGTTATAGTAGAAATATTCAAGTAAAAGAGAAGGTCTCTCGAGCTAGTCAGACAGAGATAAAAATTCAATTAAAAGAGAAGGTCTCTCTAGCTAGTTAGACAGAGGAAAAAATCAAGTGATTGATCCTGATAATGTGTCTGAATCAGCCTCTTGGACCTGTGTGAGGTTGTGGCTTAGATTCTCATCACCTGATGGATCATTCCGTGTGTGAATCCATACCCAAAATGGCCAAAAGAGCAGTCCCTGTGGATGAAGTCTCTTGCCTTCCTTTGTAAGTCTACTGAACTCCATCAAGTGAGAATACGCATCCTTTGTGTCAAATGAGTTCTTCAAAGCCCTGGAGAGTCTAGCACATAGGTTCTTGGGTTTTCTCATGACTCCAATTCACATAAAAATATCTATACCTGACAGTCAGTAGGCCTCAAATTGGAGAAGCAGAGGTGTATTAAGGGCAGGCCTATTTGATCACACCTGGTTCACAGGAAGGGTGTCCAGGCCACCATGACTTTAGGCAATGAAGGGCAAGAAAGCTTATTTTGGACACTGTCTTGGACTTCGCCACTCATGGAAACCTCCAGACAGAGCGTAGTATGAGAGTGTATATATGGAAGAAAATGAGGACCATGTGGGAGTGTTTTGGTTTTAATTGTGGTCATTTGTGTGGTAGTTGGAAGATATGACTGGGTATACCTGGGCTGAACTCTGGTGTGATTCCCCTTAGAGACTGAGTTCTAGAGCTGACTTAGAGAAGTGTTATCATGAAATATGTTGGGATTTTAGTTGGTCACGCATGAGAGTCGCCCTTGGAAACCGAGATCTAGGCCCAGGTTTGCTTTCCACAGAGCACTGGGAATCTAATCCAGGATATCCCATGGTTATATTCTGAAAGACATGGCAGCCATAGTTGAGAGTCAAAACACACATGTACCTCACATTGTAGACAGCAATAGGTCTGGCTTCCTGTGAAATTTTGGCCACTCTTTGGAAGCCTTGTCTGTGAGATTTCTCCAGAGCTTTCATTGAAATGAGCTTCCTCACCATTTAATTGTTCCTGAATGAAGTTAAACACACAGTGCCTCCAACATCATTCTTGTAAAATGGCTAGATAAATACCATGAAATTTTTGAAATTCCCATGACCATGAAAATGGTGTAGAAAAGAGATGCCAGTAAGTTGGAGCCTGATGTGAAATGGGCCTAGAAAAGTCGTATGCAGTTGTGTGATAAAATATCTGTGGTGGGGCAATGTGGATCTGCCATTGGCTTCCAAATGGCTTGTGACTGACATGGTGCACCCAGCAGACCCTTCTATGTAAAGGCATCTTGTTATGTGGAGAGTTTTCAGGGCAATGTTCAGAATCAGATTGCTATGGTTAAGGATGCAAGCTATGTGGGATTGAAGCCTGGTTGGTTCATTATCATGCAGAACCTGACACACCACACGTGACAGAACTCCCTTTAGCACTGTGTCCCAGTTTAACTCCTTGTATTTTGTGAAGCAAATACCAAACTCACATTGCAGCAGCAAGAAACACATCGACAAGTGGAGGATGGCCAGATGGCTTTACAGTCCACACGGAAAGAGTTTGCCCGCAGTGGCCACAGTTTACCTACAAAGAGAGAATTCAGCACTGCTGCCTCATGTTCATTAGAAAATAAGAAACCATGTCCTCCAGGTCACTTAGATACATACCTAGCTTTGATGGTCTCTCTACAAAAAAAGCTAAAACTCCTGACAACAACAAATATTTCAAGTGCCCAAACTCAGAGGCAGTTTCACCAGAAGTCTTTAGTCCAGAAGAGCTCCATTTTTGTGGAGTATTTACCTGTCCCTTACTTTTGGAAACTCCTCTACCACCTTCAAGGTTGTGAACTCTTGAGCATATTACATTCCAGATATGTATTCACAGATTTTCTAACTCGTCCACTCTAATTGTATTTTACTTGGAGTGAAGGTAAAGTCAAGGCATTGTTCTGGATTAGAGTGGGAAGATTTTTGTGAAGCACATATTTACATACACATTGGATTCATTTTCCTATTTTCAATTCAAAATGCTGAATGCCTGACACTAACGCATACCCTACTAGACTCTGACTACTAATTCTAATATGATGGAGAAAAATAACCCAAACCGAATAGAAATACAAGCAGTTTAGACGAGACATAGTGTATTGCTGGACTTGCCTTTTGCATTATACAGGGTAGGACTTATAAATCTAGTCAATATTTTGTTGAAATAGTTCTCCATGTGTTTTTAAAGTTAACAAATAGATGAATTCCTCTCTGCCTTTCTCTGTAGCCAATTCAGCACATGTTATTTCATATGCACATATTGAATCATACCTGTTATCACATGTACATTCTTGTGAGGTGGCTGACTTTGCAGATACAAATTGGGAGAAGAGATCACTCCACCTAAACACAGTTGGAACTGAAAATTCAACCTATGGGTGAGCTTCGTAGATGAACAACATGATAAATAAAATCATGTTCAGTATAATGAATATTTTTGGATCAGTGGATGATATACATTTCATGATGAATTTCGATTTCCATATATATTGCTACTTTTTAATGTCTGTGTGTGTGTGTGTGTGTGTGTGTGTGTGTGTGTGTGTGTGTGTACACTCTCCAAGTTTTTCATAATATGAAATATATGGGTCTCAATGTACACTCCCTAAATTTATTCGTATTCATGTATGTGGATTTATAATCAAATATTCAAAAGATTATTCTCAGAAATATTCATCCACCTGAAATACATATTTGTTTCCTAGAAATAAAAACTAACTTCTGTGAATGGTGCATACGGATCCTAATATTTCTACAGTAACTGACCCAGTTTAACACCAATGCAAGTAGATAATTATGGAACGTGATGTGTATTTTGATGTTCATTTTTAGTCAACACTTGTACATTACTATTTCTTCAGTTTATGCACATCATAAGATATATATTTCATACACAAGTTAGCAAATTTATTGGCATTTGTTTCACTTTCAATAACTTCATTCTTCAGAACACATGTATTCCTCCATGTTTTTTAACAAGACTTCTTTCTAAACACATTAATTTCGATTTCCATAATCACTTTTGAAGCATAACTCACACACTCTTCATGATGAAATATCACCTTAATATTACCATTAGAAGTATAACTGGTTGGAATGAATGATTTTATATCAACATTAGATTTTCTGTATATTTTCAGATATCAACTCAATCCATTATTTAAAGCGGACCAATTATATTATTTATTCACAGTATGGTCTATTCTTGCATTATCTCTATATTCTTAGACAGATACTACACCACTTTCTACCCCCAATACTCATTTATACGTCTTCAAAATATTGTTCCCAGAAATGGTGGAAGAAATACTCATGTCACCTGATCTACATATACATTTTATCACAGTAATATTCTGGAAAATAAAGCAAAGGTCACACTTATGATTGTACCAAAGTCTAAATTTAAAGTGAGCATAGATTTCTAAAAACATCCATGTCCAGGTTGCCTAATTCTCTCAAATGTCAATCCAATTGTTGACTACATATTTGTTTCTTTCTAAGATTATATATTCAAACTCAACCCTGTTGAAAATGTCTAATCCTATCACTCACTTTACTTTGCCTGATATCCTAATATCTCTATTGATATCGGCTTTCCTTCATAAATTCCCAGTTCATCATTTTGACTGTTCATTTGTGCTGACATTTACATTCACTCTCTACCTGAAACCCAATTGCTAAATAACTTTTGGTCCAAATCCTATACTCACTCTTCTTTCTGAATCTACCAACTATCTCCCAAATCCTACTGACTATCCTTTTTTGAATGGATGTTCTCTTCGACATTCAATCATTCAAGGTACAAGGTCCGATGCCATTGTGTATTGATTTATCTGAGACATCTGTGCAGGACATAATTCAAAGCTAATTCTCCCAATCAAGGGCCCAATCCGTTTCTGGGCTTCAAATATTACTTAGATTTCTGTTTTCATACATATATTTCACCTCTATATTTTTATAAATATCACAGATTTCCAATACCATTATTCATCCAGCAAAATGATTCCTAACCCAAATCGAACATGTAATTAACCCAAACCATATACTATTCCCTCATTCTAACTTTATAAAAGAGCAGAGAAAGTGTTGGTCTTACAATATAGGAATGTAGGGGATATACCACCTGCTGAAAACCTCAAAAGTCCATGCAGAAATAATCCCTGGAGAAGATGTAGGCAGCTATTAAGGACCTGAGAGAGCAAAAGTCATCTTCCATGGAAAACAACCCTGTCTGGAGAGGGGTTGTGTCTGACTGAGTGTCTCTGTTCCTAATGTACAGAAGATGGACCAATCCAGGCCTGTGTGCAGAGCTGTTCACGGGTGCCTATGGGTGATATAGTATTCTAACTGGTGAGAGGGTCACGGGAAATAGGGGCAGCATCTATCTCATGGGACCCTTGGAAGCAACTGTTAGGAAAAAGTGGTTGCAAAGGCAGTGACCTCATTCAGTTCCTGAAGGAAGTGACCTCATCTCTATTCCTTGGTGATGGAACTCTCTGAACTTGCGATCCAGGATTCCAGGCACCCAGAGCCAGTCCTAGTCCCAGTCCCAGTGGGCTCATTTGTTTGGATTTTGTAAGGACAGAGTCAGTCTTTCTTGGTATCTATTGATGTGAAGATGGCCAAATGCCAGGAAAGCTTTGAAGACTGGCCTTTCCAGAGAAAGCAAGTAGTGGCTCACCACGGGCTCCTGACAATTTCACAGAGTTGGCCAAAGAGACCAGATCTGAGACAGGACAGGCCATTTTGGAGGTACATAGTAAGGCTCACCAGTGAGAGTACACTCCGAATAGTCACAGACCTACTTGGGGGAAGGCGTTGCCTTTGTGGTTTTTGTTGTGTGTTTGTGGTTTTATCTCATGTTCTGAGAAAAGGTAAGAAAGGCGGTTTGTTTGGTTTGGAGTGAACTGTTTCTAGTAAGTCGTTTGACAAGGCAAGTGTTTCTATGTCTGTGTATCCCAATGTGTCTGTTTTTGTAGACATTAGAAGAGAGAATGCATCAATGGATGTGTCCTGTGTAGTAGAAAGCTTCCCAGCATCAATCCTGCCCAATTTATGAATGGATTGTGGCTTGCATTATCGAAGGGCAACACCTACAAACTTCCTAAGTTCCCATTTTCTTCCTGAATTCTGGCTACACTCAAGAATAGGCTCATGGTTTTGTGTCCAAGATATTTACCACCTCCAAGCTCTGTGATATGGCCATGTACTGGATAGCTGAAGGGAATGGCGAGCATCTCAGAAAACTCAGATATCAGTGTGACCAGTAAAGTCTCAGTGGAGGAACCCCGCTATGGGCCTTTTGCTTACCTATTGTTCTTTTGCCCTGAATGTCAGGAAGGGCTTTGCCTCATGCCACCCCTTTCTGAAGCCTGAAGAAACCAGTTTTCAAATGGAAATGAGTGGGCATCACCTGTGGCTCTTTGCTTAACTGCTTTGGAAAGGGATGTGTCTGAATCAGTCTCTTGGCCCTGTGTGAGGCTGTGGCTTAGATTACCAACACCTGATGGATGTAAAGAAAGATCCCATGTGTGCATACAAAATCAAAATGGCAAAAATTCGCAGTCATTGTAGATGAAGTCTCTCGCCTTTCTCTGTAAAGTTCCTGACCTCCATCAAGGGGAATAGGGATCCTTTGGGTCAAATGAATTCTTCAAAACCATGCAGAGGCAAATCCATAAGTGCTTCGGTTTTTTCTTGAATCCATTTCACATAAAGAATCTAAACGCCAAAGTCAGAAGGCCTCAAATTGGAGAAGTGGAAAAGTATTAATGGCAGACTTATTTGATCACTCCTGGTTCACAAGAAGGGTGTCCAGGCCACCGTGACTTTAGTCACACACACACACACACACACACACACACACACACACACACACATATATATATATATATATACACTCTCCAGATTTTTCAAAATATGAAATATGTGTCTTATTTTACACTCACGAAATTCATTCATATTCATATACGTAAATTTATAATCAACTTTCCAAAGATTATTCTTAGAAATATTCATTAACCATAAAAACATATTTCTTTCCTATACTGAAAAGTAACTTGAGTGAATGGTGAACACAAATCCTAATATTTCTACAGTACCTGACCCAGTTTAACATCAATGCAAGTAGAATCCAATCGGACATAATGTGTATTTTGACGTTCATTTTTATTCAACACTGGTAGATTACTATTTCTTCAATTTATGCACATCATAGGATATATATTTCATCCACAAGTTAGAAAATTAATAGGCATTTGTTTCACTATCAATCATTTTCTGCTTCAGAGCACATGCATTCCTCCATGTTTCTCGACTGGTCTTTTCATGAGAAAAGGGATGGACAAGGCAAGGTAAGGCAACTAAGATAGCACCGAAGACACGGAAACAGTCCTATTTGGTTGCAACCGGATTTAGAGGGCATTGCTTCTGTTGTAATCATTTAATCCCCTGCACCCCAAGTTTAAATTGTTTCAGAATTTTGTACCCAACATGGATGGGAGGGGCTCAGAAGTTCACAATCTGCAGAAGTTTATAAAAAGCAGTTTTTGTTTCTGTTTTTTTTTTTTTTCTCTGTTCTGGGCAAGTTAACATTTTAAGGATACCGGGAATGGGGCAGAGCTATTTTCTTCTCTTTTTTTTTCTCTCAGCCAGATGTTACCATGGAGCCCAGTTGGTAACTTCTTTATCTTAGAAATGTAGCCATCTCTGTGAAGCCCCAGCTCAAGGCCAGAGGCCTTGTTTACATATTGCCAGCATTATGACTGACTCTTTCCAAACACATTATTTTCGATTTCCATAATCACTTTTGTAGCAAAACTAACATATCTTCATGATAAACCGTAACCCTAATATTAATATTAGATGTATCATTGGTTGGAATGAATGATTGTATATCAATATAAGATTTCTTATATATTTTCAGATATCTATTCAATCCGTTATTTAATGTGGAACCAGTTATATTATTTATTCACTTATGGTCTATTCATGCATTATCTGTATATTCAATGACACAGTGTACACCTCTTTGTACCCCCAATACCCATTTATATGTCTTCAAAATATTGCTCCCAGAAATGGTGGAAGAAACACTCATGTCACCACATCTACATATACATTTTATCACAGTAGTATTCTGGAGACAAATGTAAAGGTCACACTTTTGATTGTACGAAAGCCTAAATGGAAAGTGAGCATAGATTACAAAAAACATCCATGTCAAAGTTGCCTAATGCTCTCAAATGACAATCCTATTGGTGACTACATATTTGTTTCTTCTTAAGATTATATATTCTAACTCAATTCTGTTGAAAATGTCTAATCGTATCACGCACTTTATACTTTGCCTGATTTCGTAATGTCTTTATTGATATCTGCTTTCCTACATATTTTTCCCACTTCATTATTGTGACTGTTCACATGTGCTGACATTTACATTCACTCTCTAACCGAACCCCTATTGCTAAAGATATTGTTTTCCAAATCCTATACTCACTCTTCTTCCTAAACCTACCGACTATCTTCTTAATCTTACCGACTATCCGTTTATGACTGGATTTTCTCTTCTACATTCAAACATCCAAGTAATGTTTCTGCAAGCGTCGGTGGAAGAGATCACCAAGATAGTGTCTCATGCAACAGCAAGGGGTTAATTGGGGGTCCAGCAAGCTGGGGCTCAGAGCTCACATGATTAGAGCAGAGAGCCCTGAGAACAGCTTAAGCAGAGCTTATATACTTTCCTTGGAGAGGGCAGGGATGGAAATTTATTGATGGGTCAGAGCGAGTGGGTGGTTAGTGTGAAACTGGGTGAGGGAATACATTCTGCAATTTGGCAGTTGGGGACAGCACAATCTGGGAACAAGATTACAAACAGTTCTCAATATTTCAACAGTGTTTTGTTAAGCATACAGAAAAACAGGAAGTTACAAGTACCTTTTTTATTAACCTTTCATTCCCCACTTCTTCTTCTTGCTACTTTTAATCATAAAAGTGATTATTGGGACGTGTCACATTCTATGTCTGCTAGTGGGGTATTACCATAAGTTTAACTTATCCAATTTGAGCTTGGAGAAAAGAAATTACATGTTTGAGCAAACAGGGTTTTATAGTTAGCAATAATATGAGGATTATTATTGGACAGGCCAGGGTTGATAAAAGCGTAGATAAGCAGGGGGACTGTGTGAACCAAGACTCAAACCACCCTTTTTGGGCCTCTCTCTCTCGTTGATGCTTTTCAAGGCATCCTTTTATTTTACTCAAAGGTTTTTTTTACAACCTCAGTATGGTCGGCATCAAAACAACATTCTTACATCAATGCAGCACAAAGGCCCCCTTCTCTCATGAAGAGGAGGTCCAACTCTCAACTGGAGTGTAAAACAACTTCAGAGAGACATGTAAAAGATTCCTGCAAAGCTGTGATGGAGGTTTCTATTATCTTTAAGTTTTGGTCTCTTGCTGCTTCTATTTGGGTCATTTGTTGTGTACCATGGAGCAGGGCAGTGGTTCCTGTGACTACCACTGCCACAACTCCAATTCCTAATATGATGGCTAAAGTGAGGGATATATGTTCCCAGTGGAACCGGGTTGTATGCCCCCGTGTTTGAACTTCAAATGAACCTGGGTCATTATAGAGCAATCTGGGAGACATCTTCACCATTACACAATTAATCACATCTGTTGACCATTTCATGAAAACATGAACAATGTTTAAGTATATAGAATTATACTGTTGTAGGGACGGACAAGGCACGGCACTTAAGATAGCACCAAAGACAGGGAAACAGTCCTATTTGGTTGCAACCGGATTCAGAGGGCATTGCTTCTGTTGTAATCAATTAACATCCTGAACCCCAAGTTTAGGTAGTTTCAGAATTTTGTACCCAACATGAAAGAGAAGGGACTCAGAAGTTCACAGTCTGCAGAAATTCACAAAAAGAAGCTTTTTTTCCTGTTTTTTCCTTTATTGTGGGCAAGTTAAATTTTCAAGGACACCTGGGAGGCAGAGAGCTTTTTTTTCCTTTTCTTTTATCCCCCTGCCAACTGTTACCATGGAGCCCAGTTTGGAAATTTTTATCTTAGAAATGTAGCCATCTCTGTGAAGCCCCAGCTCAAGGCCAGAGGCCTTGTTAACATATTCTGTGAAAAACTATTAAGGGGGTGTCTAGCTTAGGAGTGCTGATTTTTCCAGCCAGTAGCCAAGTAGAAAAGGGCAACAGAAAAAGAGGAAGTTAATCTACACTGAACTCATTTATAGAGACTCTTTTGCTGAAAGTCCTAAAGTCAGCCATGGTGAAGACTTCTGGAGAAGGTCAATGAAGATTTTTCTGTGGGCCTGGTACAGAGGGGGAAGACGGGGAAGGCGGGGGGTGAGAGCAGCTCCGTGGATCTGAGAATAAGGAAGGAGAGATGTAAAGGAATAATGGGAAAGGGGTTTGGGATTTTCCTAGCAACATAAATTGAGCAGTAGAATCGGTAGAGCAGAAAGGAAGACGGGAGTGAGTATCCCAAAAAGCCTGTGAGGGACTTTAAATTCTTAGTAACCTGTTTTCAGTGATGACAAAGCAACTTTAAAGGCCATTTTCATTACATCTTCGATAGGTGTCTGAGGGCTCTCCTAAGCTGGTTTGAGCTTTGGGTTAAGTGGTAAGAGGACCTGGTGGGACCCGGTGTGGGCACTGACAAGAAAAGAGAGAAGTGAGTGGATGGATGGGTACCTCAGTACCTGCTACCTCAGCAAGAGGGCAATGCTCTGAGAACCGGCGGAGTTTTCGGTTTTTGATCTAGTAATTGGAGAAGAGAAATCAGGTTTGCTGAGGTGGGACTGACAGCAGAGAGTCTGGAGCAGAAGGCTGAGTTTGAGGAACTATTGGAGAAGCATAGTTCAGGATGTGAGCGAAAGAGGAAAAAGGCCTTCACATAGGGGAATTTCCTTTCACCCTTTTGAGCACTTGCAGAAGTTAAAAAGGTCACACAGAATTTGAGGATCTAGAGACTCCTCTGTTGGCCATCAGTTTGGGTTTTCTAAGTGGTAATATGGCCAATGCTGTGTACTGAATTTGATGAGGATTTTGGGTTCCACCAGGCAGCCCCTGTATGCTCAAATCCCCATGACTTACAGTTGAAGTCGGCTTTTCCCCCACACAGCCGTGGCGGTTTGTGGCTTTGATAGTCTGCCGGGCAAACATACTAATATAGGCTAGCCAACCTGCATCTGGCTTGCCTGTCCCTACAACCATAATGTTTGTTTCCATTATCTATGGTACGGAAAGGATTTAATGGAATTTTAGTGAGATCCTCTTCATCAGGGATATCCTAATAGGAAAGACCTATAGCCAGCTGACAAATGTCTGGGTGGAGAGATGGCCACCAGGTCCCTAAGGGGGCTGTATGCAAGATAGACCATACTTCTTGTCTAGTAGTATTTGTGATCAGCCATCGCTGCTGAAGCGACTGATGAGTGTTAGGACTACGGGTGGCCAAGGAGAGAGTCTATAGCCTTACCCACGTGGCGAATATGCAATTTGAAAGGGTTAACAGTCTTTTCCAGTTTTCAGCCAGAGTCTGGACATGGCACAGGCTTGAGATGAGAGGCATGGATCCAGGAAGTGATTCCCTCTACTTTTACTGCTGTAGGTGTTATAAGTAGCACCTGGAATGGTCCTTTCCAGCGGGGTTCCAGGGATGACACCTGATGTCATCTTATGTAGAGGAAGTCTCTTTCTTGATATCAATGTGGATTCCCCTCGTCCCCAGGTTGGAAGGCAGTGGCCAGCTGTTTCCACAGGTATAGCTGAGTTCTTACAAGAGATTTAAGTATGTCAAGCAAGGGTGTGTGGAAGGGATCCTTAGGTCTTAGAGTCGGGGTTAGGTCTCTTAGTGTAGGAAGGGCCCCATAGAGAATTTCATAGGGGGTGAGGTTACACAAAGAAAGAAAGGGAGTATTTCTTGCATGAAACAGTGCATAAGGCAGAATCATAGTCTAATCTTTTATGCCGGTCTCTAAGCTTAATTTTGTTAAGGTCTCTTTAATGGTTCTATTTATTTTTTTTAAGTGTCCTGAGCTCTGGGGTCTATAAGCACAATGTAACTTCCAATTAATCCCCAGGGTCCTGGCTAACCCCTGATTTACCTGGCCCATGAAGGCTGTTCAATTATCAGACCATATTAAATTAGGCAGGACGTGTCTTTGATAAATATCTTTCAGGATCTTCTTGACCACAATTTGTGCCGGTTTTCTTTTCTTTTTCTTTTTTTTTTTGGTGGGAAAGGCTTCAATCCATCCTGAAAATGTATCTACAAAGACTAGGAGATATTTAAGTCCATACCTTGCTGGCTTAATTTCAGTAACGTCCACTTCCCAGAATTGTCCTGGTCTGGTTCCTCATAGGTGCTTTCCTGCAGGAAGCTTGGAAGGGTAAGCATTAACCAATTGACAGAACTGACAGGCTTTTGTTACCCATTCAATTATTTCCTTTCACTGTGAGTGAATTAGTCTAAAACTCTGTTCTTGATCCTACAGTAATGCCGGCAGTTTTTTTGAACCAAGTTGATTGAGTTGATGTACATTTTTAATGTAGTGTAGGGCTTTCTGAAATTGCAGGCTGGGCTCAGTGAAGTTGAGGAGTTCAGTGTCAGTGTTCTTAGATGTTATCAAAAGCTTGCTGGTGCTCAAGGGTCCATTGGAATTGGGCATTCTCATTTAACAGCGGGTATAAAGGAGCAGCTAAGAACACAAACCCAGGTCCATAACCTGCTAAAGCCAGCAGTCCCAAGAAACTCTCTATGTTGTCTCCTGTTAAATGGGGGTGGTATCTGCACAACGGTTTGTTTTCTGGGCTCAGTGAGCCATCATTTACCGCGCCTAAGGAAATACCCCAGGAAGATTACTTCTTGCTTGCAAATTTGGGCCTTTTTGTCCAAAGCTCTCTACCCAAGTTGAGCAAGCTCAGATAATAGTGCTTGGGTCTCAGACTCACAGTTTTCTTTGGTGTTGGCTGCCAGTAGCTGGACATCCACATATGGAAGCAGAATGACTTCGGGGTGCGTAGTTCTGAAGTTGTAGAGATGTCTGTGAAGGGCTTCATCAAAGAGAGTGGGGGAGTTTTTGAACCCCTGTGGAAGTCGAGTCCAAGTTAGTTGACAAGACGTTCCGGTTTCTGGGTCTACCTACTAGAAAGCAAACAGCAACTGACTATCTTTATGCAGAGGCAAGCAAAAGAAAGCATCTTTTAAGTACAGAACAGTATAGCATTTTCACTCGGCCACAGCAAAAAGGTTATTGGGGGTCCAGCATGCTGGGGCTCAGAGCTCACTTGAATAGAGCAGAGAGCCCTGAGAACAGCTTTAACAGAGCTTATATACTTTTCTTGGAGAGGGCAGAATGGGAAATTTATTGATGGGTCAGGGCGAGTGTGCGGTTTGCATGCACCCGGGTGAAGGAGTATATTCTGCAGTTTGGCAGTTGGGGACAGCACATCCTGGGAACAAAATTAGCAAACAGTTCTCCAGATTTCAACAGTGGTTTGTTAAGCATACAGAAAAACAGGAAGTGACAAGTGCCTATTAACCTTTCACCAAAGCAAAATGGAAAGTGAGCATTGATTACTAAAAGCAACCATGTCCAGGTTGCCCAATGCTCTCAAATGTCAATCCTATTGGAGGCAACATATTTCTTTCTTCCTAAGATTATATATTCAACCTCAACCATGTTGAAAATGTCTAACAATATTACATTATACTTTGCCTGATTTCCTAATGTCTCTATTGATATCTGCTTTCCTACATATTTTCCCCAGTTCATCATTGTGACTGACTCTTCATATGTGCTCATATTTATGTTCACTCTCTACCCAAAACCC